>NC_090990.1:123648177-124898177 GCF_041146395.1 Eulemur rufifrons | reverse complement strand
TTGCTCAAATAAACTCCACTAAATTTAATTTGTCTGAAGTTTTTCTTTTAACATTATTTTTATTAATATTTTAAAATACCTATATTGAGGCATAATGTATATATAGTAAAATATATAACTCAAAGTTTTATAGTTCAATGAGTTTGGATAAATGCACAAATTCAAAGTCACCTGTAGCCTGTCCAAGTAAGAACTTTCCAGCATCGCAATAAGTTGCCTCTTACTCCTCCCTGGTCAAGGCCCATGAACCCTCTGCACCTAGAGGCAATCAGCCTTCAAATTTCTTTTACTGTAGATTGTTTATACCTAATTTAGACTTGTGTATAAACGGAATCATTCAGTATGCACTGTTTAGTATCTGGCTTCTATTGATCGCAGCACTTTTGGGCATCATCCATGTTGGTGTATCCGTGGTCTGTATGGTTTTGCTACTGAGTAGTATTTCATTGGATGAATATGCCATAATATCTGTTCTCCTGTTGATGAATGTTGGGACTGCTTCCAGTTTGGGACTATTACAAGTAAAGCTACTATACTCATTTTTATACAAGTCTTTTTGTAGATATGTACTTTTATTTCTTTTGCTAACTAGCAATAAAATTTCTGGGTCACAGGGTAGGCTCATATTTAACATCTTACACAGCTTTCAACCTGATTTCCAAAGTAGTTGTACTGTTTTACATTCCAACAATAATGCATTAGAATTTCAGTTGTTCTACATACTTGCCGGAGTCTTTTGCCGTTGTTGATTTTGTTAGTCTTTACAATTTTAGCCATTTTGGTGGTACATAAAAGTATCTCATTGTGGTTTCAATTTGTATTTCCCTAATGGCTAAAAATGTGAGCATTTTTATGTGTTTATTAGTCACTTACATATCTTCTTTTGTGCAGTGTCTGTTTATAGCTTTTGGTCATTTTCCATTGAGTTGTTTGTCTTTTTTTAATTGTTTTGCAGACATTCTTTATATATTCTCAATAAAGTCCTTTGTCATAGATACATGTTCTGAGAATATTTTCTCCCAGTCTGTTGCTTCTCTATTGATTTATTCATTTGTACTGTATTGTAATGAATTGTATTTATTCAATTATTTGTGTAGTGTTTTCTGGTGAGAAATTTAAATTTTAATGATTTCTAATTTTTCAGTTTTGCCTCTGTGGTTATTGCTTTCCATGTCTTGCCTAAAAAATATTTGCCTACTCCAATTTCGTAAACATATGCTCCTAATTTTTTTCTAGAAGTTTTGAGGTTTTGGTAGTTTATTCCGTACAGGAGGCATATCTTTCAGTTTCACAAGTCGTGCGATCAATACAGTGTCGAGGTGCGGGAGTGTGCCAGTTTGTTTACGCTGGAAACCACGTGTCTCCACATCCTCTTCCCTGCAGGGTTTTCAGCTGGAGTCGGCCAAAGACCAAGCGGCTGAGTTGGGGCGTAGACATTGAGCAGCAGGCGTTACTTTCTGCAGGGGTTCACTGGTTCGAGGTGGTGAGAGCAAGATGCAAAGGTTTGAATTTTTCCTCTTTCTTCCCCATTCGATGTCCAGTTCTTCTTCCTGATGTTTGTTCTTGTGGCCAACACCTGCCTTAACCTCACAAGATACCTTGTTATGAACTCACACAGGCAGTAGCGAATAAAAACCACCGTTTTACAGATTCTACGCCAGCCCTTGGTGTGGTTCTACCGTGGCACCTAGAAGCGCCCGGCTTCAGATTTCCCTGCAAGCTCTGACTTGCTCAGCTGTCCTGGAGCTGGTGAGTGACTTCTCTTTGATCTTTTACTTCCTTCTTTGGGCCTTTTCTTTCCCACTTCCTCCTACATTTGTACAAGGACTAATTTCTCTGACAAATTCTCTCTTCCCCTATACTTATAGCCGTTCAGGTTCCTTGACCGTATAAGATTCCTGACTAATACAGCAGAGAAGACATGGAGAGAGAATGGAAAGGAGGGAGGAAGGATTATAAATAAAGAAAATAGGAAGCACAGGGAAAACAAAGAGAAGAAATAAAATAATAATAAAGGGGGAAAAAAGAGAAAAGGACGGATAAAGAAGGAGCCCAAAGAGTTGGAGTCAAAACAGCATCAGGACAGGAAAGAAGAAACAAAGTTCCAAGAGTGCAGAGGAAGTGGAGGGGAAGAAATGAGCATTACCAGGAGCTTTGATGCTCAGGGCCTTGAGCTGGGAGCTTGACATAAGCACCCCCATTCTGGCTTCGGGACAGCCCATGATGCTTTATCCCCATTTGATGGATGAGGAAAGTAAAGCTCAGAGAAATTAAGGCTCAAGCAGTGCAACTAAAGAGGAGAGGAAAAGAACAGAAATGAGGAACGCCAAACCAGGGTATATCACACCTGGCTTCCATTAATCACACCAAAATAATAAGAAGTAAGGTGAAACATGCAGCGCTGTTTTCAGAACTTTCCCTAAAACAAAAACAATAGAAGTAGAGACCTGTGACACTGTTAATGGAGACATCAGAGAAAAACTGTCCAACTCATGATTTTACTCCAGACAGGGATTGTTCTAGTGTTAACAATCATTGGAGGACATCCTACAATTTTCGTTCAGCCGACGGACTGAGCCACCTGCACAGTTCTCTGTTAGCATCCGGAGTAGGACTCGTGGTCCTGCCGGGGCACCTGGGCATGCCCAGCTCCAGGCTTCCCTGCAGGCTCTGACTCGTGCGGCTGTCCTAGGGCTGCTTCGCAATCTTCCTCGGAGCATCCGTTCCCCTCGCTGGACTTTTACGTCCCCATTTTCTCCCACATTTGTATCCGGACTCATTCCCATGGCAAATTTCCTGTTCCATTCCATTTATATTAGTTCAGCTTTCCTGATTGAATTCTTAACTGACACAAGGAGGAAGACAGGGCAGAGAGAACGGACAGAAGAGAGAAAGGATTGGAAAGGCCACTTTTGCAGCAACTAAATGAGGATTGCTTGGAAACGTTTAGCTACTATGCTGTCGTGTCACGGTTGCATCGCGTGGAGGAGGAAGCACGGCGTTTCAGGCCCATGGCTCCCATTCATTGTGTCCCCTAGGATAAGCCATTTTCACCTTCATCTTCAGTTTCATTCCTTTTTTTATATGCTTGCTCTCTTTACTCATAGGTTGTACAGGATACCACGGAAAACAGCCGTTCAGTGCTCTCTATAAACTTAAATACATGCTTCAACTTGTCAGCATTGTTATCCTCAGTAACGCCATCCCCATTCTAATAATTATCTGTTTGTATCTCCATCAGGTAAAAGATAATGTCACTTTGGCTGCCTTTGGCCAGACCCAGAGAGAAGTTTAGAAGAGAAGAAAGAAACTAGAGATGCCGAGCTGGTGTGAGGTTTTGAATTCTCCGTGGATGTCTATTATTCCTCTTACATCAATTTCCCTTGACCACACAGTCAAGAGTTGGTTGAACCACTCTCGCCCCTGGGAGAACGAATGCACATTCAGGTTAGGGAATCACGTCTGGGTCTTGCGAAGCGTCCTACCCAGTAAGCTCTCAGCCACACCGCAGGGCACCCCACCCGGGCGATGGCACGCTAGGAGCAACACCCGGAGAGTATTTCTGATGGCAGAAGTTTAGACACCTGGGTCTGCTCCTTTTAAACTAATTGATGCTACAGTCTGCTGCCTTTCCTTTGCCTCGTTGAAGGGGAGAGCCAAAACAGCCACAGAAATAGCGACGTGGTAAAAACACATACAGCTGAAAAAAGTATCGTTCATTCAGGAGACCGGGGTTCCAGTCTCCACTTGAGGAATAACCTTGGGGAACCCCAATAAGCTTCTGGGCTTCGTTGATAAAATGATGAGGTTACACCGGCAAACTGCTGTCCACAGAGATGTGGGTTCTGGGGACAGGGCTCCGGTCTGGCCCGTGGGGAGCTGAGGGCTGGGGTGCCGGGCTACGAATCTTCTCTTCACCTAGGTCAGTTTTACACCCCTCTGCTTCAAAGCTCAGAGTAATATTTTATTAAAATCAGAATTCCTTTGCTTAAAGAAGAAACGTAAAGCTTAAAAACACACTGCACTGGATGATTCTAAAAGTATTTACGGCTTTCAATGCTACGAAAGGTCGGTTGTTTATAGGCAATTCTCCGTAGCCTAATAGAAGCCATGCATCTAAAACAGTATTTAGTCATTCATTTGTCCAATTAATTAACATTATATATCATTAACATTATTGAATACCAAATATAGAATTTAGAGCTGAGGAAAGAAAAATGAATTTAAAACCTCCCTCTACTGTTGTCTCTCGTAGACCTAAGGGGTCAGAGAAGCAAATGAAAAGCTATAATAACATGTGATAAATGTTATAATAGAAGTTGGTAAAAATTGCCACAGGACTATAAAGGAATCCATTCATTCTGCTAGAGAGCTTTGAAAATGTGTCACATGGTAGTATTTTTTATTTCTGCAACAGATTGACCTGCAGCCTTGCATTTGTTTGGGTTCGTATTCAAATGACTTGTTCATGTTCTGAGCTGGGAGGGGCGGTCCTGGGACAGGTTCCGGGGGCACCAGGGTTGGAAAATGTGCCACAGATAACTCACAAATGAGAAAATCCACAGATGAGCCATTCAGAGATGGCTCTATATGGCTTTACTGTCAAGTCGAAGAAAATCTTATAAAGACCATCCAAATGTATTCTTTCAAGTACAGAGCCAGTACACTCTTTTTTTTTTTTTTTTTTTTTTTTTTTGAGACAGAGTCTCACTCTGTTGCCCGGGCTAGAGTGAGTGCCGTGGCGTCAGCCTAGCTCACAGCAACCTCAAACTCCTGGGCTTAAGCGATCCTACCGCCTCAGCCTCCCGAGTAGCTGGGACTACAGGCATGCGCCACCATGCCCGGCTAATTTTTTGTATATATATATTTTAGTTGTCCATATAATTTCTTTCTATTTTTAGTAGAGACGGGGTCTCACTCTTGCTCAGGCTGGTCTTGAACTTCTGACCTCGAGCGATCCACCCGCCTCGGCCTCCCAGAGTGCTAGGATTACAGACGTGAGCCACCGCGCCCGGCCAGTACACTCTTTTAATATAAAAAATAAGTACAACGGGGAAAGAGCTATGTTTTCCAGGCGCCTAAATCATTGCATCACGTTCTTCTCTAACTATGAAAAAGGTTTGCATTTGCTCTCAACACGTATTGTATTTGGATTGTTGACAGGTTATGAAGGGCAAGAAGAATTTCTCCCGCTCATGTCTGATCAAATACACACGGAGAAGTGCCAGCAATTAACTTAAAACTTTGGCAGCAGTGGTGTCCCATGCCTCATTTAACAACAGGTCTGCAATTTCTGACCCCGTAATGACGTCTTTCCTCAGCAACTTATTCCTTCAGTTATCCACGGCTTACTTGTCATGGGCTCGCAGCCTTGATCCCTTTTTGCCTCTGTAAATCTCCAAAAGCACAAAGCTTCATGCAATTTATGAAATTGTGAACCAAAGCATATGTATGTATGGCAAGTTTGCTTCTTTGTCTACATTGAAGCGTGTAAGAAAAAGTAACAAAAATGGGGACTTGGGGGTTTTGTTCCAAACCAGCTTTACGTAATTAAATAGCTATATGTCTGTAGACACCATTATTTTTTTAATTAATATTCATGGTAACTCTAATAGTATCTATTAAATGTAAAAGTATTTGACACACCTTAGATGTTATTTGATGTGCCTTATTTGTATCCCTTGTGCCTTCATTAGCAATACCTCATAATTTTCCAGCTTGGGATATAATTTTAGTGAAATTAAAACGGGATGACTCAAATTTATGTAACTCATTACGTTCAGTGCCAGTTAGTGGATTTCCATGATTATATTTGACTCTGACTCATCCTTTAAGACTCGTCTTAAATGCTCCCTCCTCTGTGCAGCCAGTCCCCACCTCAACTCACACAGACTCTCCCTTTTGTGAACAAAGCACACGTGGTGTATTTACCTCTAAGTTTACATTCGAAATAGACCATGTCTTGGAATAAAATATTGCTAATATTCTTATGTGTGGTTTTCTTTTTTCCACAATTAAAAATGTCAGTGCCTCGTTTCCCCAGGTATGGAGTGAATTGCCTTCCGTCTTACTTTCTTTCCCAGCACACACACACACACACACACACACACACACACACACACACCGGAAGCCTCTCATTCATGTATTCAGTCGTGCGTTCCTTTGGCAGATATTTGATGAGGAACTACTATGTGTCAGACACTGTGCTGGGCACCAGGGTTACAAGTCAGTGCCCCACCCTCGAGTGACATAGTTTAATGTATCTATGTTCTTACAATACACAGTGATGACAGTGAGCACCAGGGGATGTGGAGGTACATGGAAAAGACCCCTCAACTGGAACTGAGTCATTGTAGAAGGTTTTTGGGGTAGGAAATGTAGGAAATTTATTCTAAGTAAGAGGAAGACCACAGACAAAACCCTGGAGAAGATGTAGAAAGCACAGTAGTATGTGGACAGAGGGCTTTTGAAAATCAGTTGTTAGTTGAACTGACATGACCAGAGAAGGAACAAGAAAATAAGGGAGGAAGGAGAAAAAAAGAAATTTCAGATTTTCTTTAGTTTGAATACAACCCATTAAAAAGTATGTGCAATTTTAAAGTTTTTTGTTGCAAGTCTTCTGTGGAAAACTACTCTATAAACAACACAAATAAACTAATTACTAAATATTGTGCTTACTTTTAAGAAGAGTGAATAAAATTCTCATTGGAAAAAAACATCGTTTAGCTACCTGAGGCAGCTTGCCTTATATAGGCAGCTAAATGTCTTTATTTCCAAGGATGAGTGTATTTTGCTCACTAAGATAAGACTTGATTATACCTTTCCTTTCTAGAATCCCTGAGGGCTGGGTAATTCTGCGGTGGTAGCATCTTTCTTGAGTTAAATAACTGTGTATACATTGGGGGACAGGGCAAAAGAGAGAAGTCAAGTAAGATACTAAGAACTATGCTCAACTGAATCATTTCATTTATTGTATAGGGGCCAGAGAGTCTCAGCAATAGGATGTTCTAAAATAAACCAAAAATTAAATAGGAAGTATCACTCTCTTGCCATAGCTCAAATCTATGGGGAAACAATAATGATAATGATATTTACCAGTTATTAAGAATTTACTAGGGACTCTGTATATTTTTTCATCCTCATGCCAGCAAAGTTAAACATCATTATTTGCACTAGAAAGTATTCAATAAATGTTTGTTAAATTAGTGAATAAATGTTCCACCTAGCAAATTACTCCAGAAACAATTCAATTCACCCATCCAACAGTAAACATTCAACAAATTCCACATGTCATGCACCTGGCAAATCTTGTAGCTTTCTGGAAATCTGAACCTATGTGGGCCTTATAGAAAAACAGCCACGCAAAGGTAACCCACCCACAGTACTTGGCACATATTAAATATTTACTAAATAATCACATGGATGAATAAATGGATGGATGGGTAGATGGGTGTGTGTAAGAAACACAAAGGTGCTTCAAATCCAGTACACTGAGGAACCTCTCAAAAGACCAAAGAGGGAATCCGCATTGCTTCATTCTGAAACAGACAACAAAAATAAGCACCTTTCCGTCCACGTGTGGAAGGAATAACTTTCGTTCTCCACTTCTAGCCTTTCCCACACTGCTGCATAGTGTCCTAAAGCCAAACGGCAGGAAGAATGTAGCAAGGAGGGAGAAACTGAACATCGCTACCCTTGCCTTAACAAAAAAGAGTTGGGACAAATTTGATGGATTTGATCAATGGATCTAACAAAATAATTTGAGACTTTATGGCTTATTGATCAAGGAACTATGCCTGAGAGGTGCCCATCCATCACCTGTGAGGCCAGAGAACTCCCAGAGAAAGCGCTGCTCCCGCTGCAAATCACAGTCACCCTTCTGAATTCAAAAGTTCAGTGGCTCTGCGTACCAGAAAAACCTTGGCAAGGCCGAAACAGGCATTATTCTTTCTGCGAGAGAGAAGAGGAGAAGAAGGAACAGTCAGCGGACACAAGGAACTAGAAACTAAGTCTGCATTATGAATGTAATCTTCATCATGACCTTATAAGACAGGTGATGAAATTCTTATTTGACAGATAAGGAAAGTGAGGCACAGAACCGTCAAATGACCTGCCAGACGTGCAGCTAACAGTGAGTTTGCACCCAAACTCTATCTCGCTTCTCCTCTCCGGCCACCTCACTGGACTGACACCCCAGGGCTATGAGTCCTATGGGCGTCGGGAGTCAGAATGGCTCTGTGGTAAGGAAGTATCATAGACAGATACAAATAGTTTATTACAACCCTGCTAGAATTCATTTTTCAAGAAAAAAATATTGAGTAAGTATCAACGTTTTTCTTTTCTTTTCTTTTTTTTTATTTTATATCATCTTACTGTTATGGGGGATACAGAATTGCAGGTTACATACGTTGCCCATGTACCGCCTTTCCCCCCAAGTCAGAGCTCCAGGCGTGTCCGTTCCCCAGACAGTGCGTGTTGCACCCATCATGTAGGTATATATCCCTCCCTTCCCCACCCCCCCTTCCCGAGTCAGCACCTTCAAGCGCAACGTTTTTCTAAACATGGGGATACAACAGCAAACAAAGGCCTAGCCCTCATGGAGTTAACCTTCTGCTGTAAGAGACAGAAAACACATAATAAGTAAGCGCGTGTGCATGCGTGTGCGTGACCAGTTTACTTACTCACCTAGATTCAGAGGGGTGTGAAGCAAATCGTTTTTTGAATCATCACTAAACTTTTTTTGATAGGCTCTGCTGAAGTTTCCTTGCTGACCTCTGGACGAAAGGTAGAGCACCTAGCGTAGCTTTTTTCATCATTTTCAGGCATTACTGAACCATGATGTTTTAAGGAATTTTAAATTCCAATCCAACTTAATATCCAAATATCACTGTCCTATCACTTTTTAGGTTTTAGCTTGTCTTCCAGCTTGGGCTAAGAAAGCTGCAACAGGAAAGGGGTAGAAAATACGGTTAGATTTCTCTCTGTTTCTTTCGTCTTCTTCACTTTTCGTTTTGATGCCTCTGATTCCTCCAGGGCTGGGGAGTAGGGAGGAGGGAGAGGAGGGAGGACAGTGAAGAGGCAGAAGAGGCCTTAATTCGGTAGAGCTGTAATCTGGCCCTTTCCGTTACGGGGAACTTCGTAGGTACTTTGGCGATCTCTGCTCACCGGAGACCTCTCTCAGAGGCATTTCTTGGCAAGAGACTTCAGTCCTAATCAAGTCTCTTATGATCCTGCCCACCCTGCCCACCCACTCACCCTCCCAACCTACAGCCCTGCTGTGACAGTCAACATGCCACCACCAGCCATTCTGCTGGGTACTTCCCACCGGCAGGAAATTCTCTCCTATAAGGTCCTCTTCAAGGCGATTAAAGGCTGGGTTCATTGTTCAGGGCTTCCTGGTCCTCTGAGAAACATGAACGTCTTCGTCCCACCATCAGTGAGTGAGGCAGCTCTCACAGGAGCCTTTCCAGGCACTCTCTCTGCAGGGAGGCTCCAGACGTCTCTCCCTCCTTCCGGTTTCTACAGACAGGAGTCAATCCCTGCATCCACCAACCTTCCACCCAGAAAAATCCAGAGACACAGGTCACATTTGCTGAGCAGTTTTCTTGTAAACCATCTACTTGGCTTATACTAAAGAGGAAGTTTCCCTCCCCTCAAGGAGAGGTAGTCAGTGAACAGTGGAGCCATTGGCAACTCTCTTCAGAGAGACATCCAGTCTCTAATCTTCCTCTCATCAATCGACTTACCGCTGCTTACAAACTCTTGAGATGGGTGAAGGGCTAAGGGCTACGGACAATTCTTTCTCTCCACTCATAGGTATACATAGAAGATATCACTTTTCTTTATAATGTACAAGCAATTAACACCCACTGCTTTTACCTCTGCAGCTTGGGATAAATCTACAACAACAGAAAAACTTTCATCATACGACCTGTTACACAAATAACATAATTTCACTTCACAATGAGTGTTATGAAAAACAATGAAGCAAAGGACAGAGAGTGCCAAAGAGATGAGTTGTAGGGACAACTCCAGATAGGATGGTACGATGAGGCCACTTGGAGAAAAAGCATGCAGAGAAAAAGCAAAAACCTGAATGAAGCAAAAGCATGAGTTGTGAAAATGTCTGGGGAAAGAGCATTAAGGCAGAGGAAACAGCACATGCTCAAGCCCTGACGTGAGAATGAGCTAGATATACTCAAGAAATAAAAAGAAGAGAGAAGTGGAGAGGGGGCCAATCACGGAGGGCCTTCTGGGCCCTAGGAAGGCCTGTGGATTTGACGCAGAGTGATGGAAGTCACTAGAGGGTTTTGAGCAGGGTGGTATTGAGAGTCTGGTGTTTGTGTTTCAAGGATTGCTTCAGCTGCTGTGTGAACAGACGATAGAGTTATAACCGTCCATATTTGCAAGCTATGTTGAGGATCTAGTGACAGCATCAGGCTTGACGTGCATGTTCAGCTCAGGTATGAAACTTGCACACACAGAGCGATGAAGGAGCAACACGAGACACTGCGTAAAACTCTTCTGATTCTTCGCTAGACATTATCTAGTCCAATGTGTGGACTGAGAGCTGGGAAACAATGTATTCTAGATCACAGAGATAGTTTAATGCAATGTAGTAAAGCTAATAACTGTTAAATGTATTCAAAATTTAAATGAGAAAAGCCTTAAAAGAGAGGCATTTGGACACTGTTGCTACATAACAAATCACCCCAAACTTGATAGCCAAAACCAAAAACCATCATATTATAATATAATCAAGAGTATAAGTAAAAATGAGGAGATAGGACAGAGAAAAATACTTTAGATAATCAGAAGTATTCAGTGGTAAATTTGAGATAGGATCAAGACACCCTATTGTGCATAACACAGAGGGAAACAGTGGTACCTGTCTCTATCAGATGCCTACACTCATGAAGATCTGTGTGTGCACAAACATACACAAGCACACACACACACGCGCACACACACGTGTGCACACACACATAAAACTACAGCGCCCAGAACCCTCTAACCTGAAACCGCGATGGCATCCAACATGATGAGCACTCTTTACTCACAGCTGTTGTGGCAACTGGTGACCATGCCGCACTACCTACACCAACATTCATGTCTCCTTGGAGAGCTTCCCCTGACCTGCTGGCGAAGGCTTGTTGATGGTTGTCCTCTCAGCTCAGGGCACAGTAATTTCTCTGCAATCCTATTGTCATCCATCCTCCTCACACGAACGGCCTGGAGAAGAAGAGTTGCAAAGTGCACGGCTTTGATGCCGGTGGATTGGACGGGCTCCAGCTTCCTCCTCTTAGCGACCTTGCTCTGCCATCTGAAGTTAAATATAGAATGTAAGGGGAAGGGTGAGAACTCCAGAGTCCCAGACACATTCTAATGCTCCCTGTCTGTCCATCCATCACCATCTGCTTATCTCTCTCCTTCACGGTACTTATCACCAGTGCTTAGTTATTTTCAGTTTCTTTGTTCTGCTACCAGCTAATCCACCCTTTTATAGGGGAGCACGATGCTTAATAATGTCACAACTGCCATGGTACAATAAAATATCAGCTAGTCAGAACTCATCTTGCTACATCCCTCGGTAAACTGGAAATTAGAGTAACAAACATCAATCTATAGAAAACAACTTTATATAAAAGAAATGTCCGAAAGAGGAAACGTTCAGGATTTGTGAAGGACATGTACACTCTGCCCAGTCTGCTGTGGTTTTTGTGTCTTTAGCTACTCAGTAACAATAAAATTTTCAAAAGATTTGACAAGTAAGTGCTATGGTATATTGAGAAAGACTGTATCAAATTTTAGAAATGTATCTGTTCTATCACTCTGTGTAGCGGAAGACCACTGGAAGCTCACTTTGTAATCTTTGACAATGACCCCAGGCCTCAGTTTTCTGATCTGTTAACTGAGACAGTGAAGTGGGTGATTTCTCTGTTTCTTTTTAGGTTTATGATTTGAAGATTAAAATACTGTGAGTGATTTCTCAGTTAAATATGATATTCAATTAACTAGAAAATACATCCCCATACATTCTATTTAACTTCTAGTATAACAGTAGTAATAGTTATATATCTTTTATATGTATATCATTAAACTTCATAAACATTTTCACATCCATCTACGCTCTTATTTTAACTTCAAAATGTCATTCAAAACTAACGGATGATCCATATTTCTGTGCCCTATTAAGTATATGATACAGAAGAAATGGATGTAATTACATGGCAGGCAAAAAGATTCTATTTGGTACAGTTTGTGTAGCGTTTTTGTAGTAAAAAAATGCTTTAATATCATTCAGGATAAAACAAAACTATAGAAACATGAGTCATTCGGTATGTTCCTGCATCAGAGGATGTAATACTCTTTAGGACGCTTGAGTGCAGTATCCAAGCTCAACTCGAGGCCCAAGTCAGAGCTAAGTTTGGATCAACTATCTGAAAATCATGCATCATATATTTAGAGCACTTTCAAATTTAAAGAACTGTTTCACGCCTATTATATCATCTGAATGTCACAATGACCCCTAGTCATTGTAAATTGAAGCAGAATTGTTAATCTTGTTTTATAGATGCATCAGCTGAGGCTCAAACAGGATAAGTGACTTATCCAAAAGCACAAAAGTAACTAGAAAGGAAATCAGGACCTAACAGAATTACAGAATTCCAAGTTCCTAGGGATCTGAAAGGTGATCTGGTGAAACCTCAGCTGAGGTGACAACCTGTGGCGGTGGTGGCCAATCATCCACTCAACACGGGGCTTCCTTTCCACAGCACAGATTTACAGCCTGATGTGGCCTCCCAGCCGGGGACCACATCTGCCAGTCTCTCTTGTACCTAGATAGGGTCGTACGATCAACGATCACCAAGAGAATGTGAAGAGAAGTAAGTGATATATGTCACTTCTGAGCCAAGACACGTAAGGGACAGTTCTCCTTGCTCCCTCTCCACCTGCTGTTTCCCGACTCAGAGGACACTGACGCCCCAGGAGACGGTGGAGCCAAAGACAGGCAGAGCCTGGTGGCCTGAATCACCGCGGGGAAGACAGTCGTCTGCCGACGGGAACACTCACGCTGCCCACTGCGTGAGCTGCAGGAACTCTCGCTTGTACCCTGCATGAACGAGAAACAATCTTAACTTGTATTAAGGTACTGACATTAGAGATTTACTTGTTTTGATAGTTAGCATTATCTCAATAAACGAAAATCCCCCCGCAAGCTCCCTGCCTCCGTTTAAGCACAGTGACCAGGGCTCACTCCGCAGGCCGACCATTCCCTATTTGAATAGCTTCCGACTCCTAAAAAGCTTTTCATTCCCCCGAGCAGGTTTTTTTCCCTGTTATCTCAAGTTGGTCCTGGTGTGCCCTTTGAACTCACACAGAACTGATGAAGCACGTCTTTCAAGTGACTTACGTCTGCCGCGGTCACGGACGGGCTTGGTTATGGACTCATGACTACAACGAAATGATGAAATACAGTTTCCACAACACGACCACGAGTCCCTCCTTTGGCAATGCCTGACGCGACTCTGGGCAAAGAACAGGGGGGTGAGGAGTCCTGTCTCGTGAAAGCCTGACCTGATTTTGGAGTTGAGTTGTCGCCTCCTTTGCAAGCAGTTCCAAATTTATCCAGAACAAGTTATTTTCTTTCCCCACTGTATTCCTACAGTATCTCACATTTTTTTTTCTATTGTAACGTTTTCTACATCATATTATAACTGTAATGCACCATTGTAGCTATAAAGGCATCTGGGCTAACTTTACCCCCAGCAAGAAGCCCGTTTAACATGGTCCAATACACAGCGAGCGCAGCCTGCACACCGCCAGGGGGCAGCATTCCCGTCGCAGTCCATAAGGCTGTGCTGTGGGGTCGTCCTGATCGCAGAACCTCTTGCAGTCCAGAAAGGGAGGCAAATGTGTCCTTCTACTTCCTCTTTCCCCAACGTCACACCTCAGTCCACACTGGAAACGCCTGGGAATCTCATGTGGTTCCCTTGCTCACTCCTTTTCCGTTATTTTCACTCTGCACAAACCAACGCAAGCTTCCTCCCACGCATCCTTCACGCCCTGCATGCAAGCAGAGCAAACACAATGTATTCAGAGTGGAGCAGCCGCAAGACAACAGATTTCCAACTTGCCAATATTGATAGCTTTAATAGCATAGCTTGAGAAATCATTACGTTAAAAGATATTTCCCCGCGGGGAGGATGTTTGGGGTGAGGTGAACAGCTGGACAGGGAGAGATAAAGAAAGTGAAAGAAGCGGAAAGCCCCCTCCTTGCCCATAACTTTCTTGTGTGCTTCTAAGTCTTCTCTTCTAATCTATTATATAGTTATTTATTCTCTCATTTAAAACTTCTAAAACACTTCCTAGGTGCAATGCATTATTGTAAGCATTTTGCAAATGTTAACTTATTTAACGCTCATAACCACTCCACAGGGAGGGTTTACTGCTGTCCCCATTCTGCACACGAGGAAACTAGAGACAAAGGTCTCGTTACTTGCCTAAGGTCACCAACCATAAGAGTCACAGCAGAACTTGAACCCAGAACCCGTGCTCTTACCTGCCCTCTGTTGCTACTTTGTGGATCTCTGTACGAGTAGAGAATGGACCATACTTTTGTTTTGTATCCCCACAACCTGGCACCAATTTCTGCAATATAGGTGGCATTAAAAATTGCTTGAATTAATGAACTAGTGAGTGAGTGAATGAATGGAGGAATGGAAATCTGTCTTGATTTACTCAGAAAGGGAGCCCTGAATGGAAAATGACCCCATCATGAATTCGGAGCCACCTCTGGTCACACATTTTCTATTGCTTACCATTGCAGAACACAGGCTTATAATGCTTCTCTAAGATGCCTAATATCAAGCTAAAGCCGATCTACCCACGGGCAGACACAAACACAACGGAGAACACAGCAGTCTTGTCCATTTCGAGATGTGTCCTCTCCATCCCCAGCCCTTGCTAAGATGCCCCAGGAGAAAAGCATTCCTGGGGGCTTCTCCCCCAGGAAAGCAAGATGGTGGGCACCCAGCAAGACGGAGCTACTCAAACCGCATCCCTTCTAAGGTGGAGGTGTGGAGGGAGGAGAGCAGTCGCCAGGGATGCTGGTGCTCCTGCCTGGGAACTGACCTCTCGGGAATTGCTGGCCCACCTGCTGGAGGTCACCTGTAGTACGTCTTGTGCCTTGTTCTCATCCACAGGGTGGAAAGGATTTATGGTGTTTGAGATAAGGAAAGTAAAACATGGCTCAGAGAGTTTAACTGACATGCCCAAGTTCACACGGCTGCTAATCTAAACTTTGGATCAGGACTTCAGATGCAAACCCTTTGCTTTTCATACCTGAAAATGCTATTTTTGGAAATTTATGTGGGATTAAACCTTAAGCAGATAAGGAATAGCTTGAGAATGCTGGGCCTCCGGGTAGGCTTTATCTATTACTTGTCCTGCCCTTCTTGGAACCATCATACTAGGTGAAGTTCCTATTGCCTCTGTGGAAAGTCCTGGACCTGAGGCTAACAATTTCCTTTTGTTTATCAAATCCTCCTCCAGTCCTCAGTGTATTGGGAGGAGGGGGCAGGGCAAACAATGCCAACTCTTTCACCAAGCTGCTGTGATTTTTAATGAATCACTCAACTTCTCTGATCTTCCTTTTCGTATTTCTGCACATGAAACAAAGGGATTAAATTAAATATGTGTTAGGTCCTGTCTGAGTTGACAGAAACTGTAGATGGGCTTCATTGCAGGCAAGTACGATGGAAAGCGATACAAGTAGGTAGAAATTATCCAAACCTCAACTGTAGACAAGAGCTATGAACTCTTAGTTGGGGTCTGAAAAATGGATTTGAGAATTTATGGCCAACTGCTAAGGACATCAGCCCGGTATGTTGTGGCCTCAAAGGACAATAAAATGATAAGCATTATCCAAAAGGATATCATAAAACACATTCAGCATTTATTCAGAAAACAGAGCTGGTCTGCTCCAGACATGCGATGTTCTCCAAGTTGCTACACCTCTCAAAACAGACGGAGGAATTAGAACAAATCTAGAAGGAGAAAATTTTAACGGAATGTGGCAATCATTGAAGAACAGCCTAAAAAGATTTAAATTACACTACAATTATGAAAAAGCAATTCTCTGCCATTAGTATTCCATATAATATTTAATAATATTTCTTAATTTAGTTATACATACATATTTAAAGTCTCAGATTAAATAAAGTAAAAATGTTATTTTAGAAATCATGTTTCTTCTAACTCTCACATTTCATGAGACAATTGTACTCAAACTCTTCATGCACCTGTAGTATAAAAATTTTTTTATCTTTAAGATCTCATTTGGGGTCATCAGTTTACAAAGTACATCATCTTTACTGACAAAAATGTCATTTCAGATGCAATCTGTTTGAATCCTTGTATCACGCTTCACAAGCAATTGTATTTCAACCCACAAGTACCCATTCACTTATCGCTCGGACAATGGGACATTTCATTCATCCTATAATTATAATTAATTATAACACTATATTTTATAGTCTTTTCACAACCTAACCACTTATCTGTACTGCTTTATTAAGTTATTCACCATGACATCAGACACTTATAATTGTGAGATTATGCCCCAGAAATAATGACTAAATTACTAATATTTTTGCCTCCTTTTATTTTAATCATTTCACCAGATGAGCTCTCTAAGCAACAGAAGTTAGCATTGACTGAAACGATTTAAAGATAATTTGTCTTCTTTTAAAAAGTACTTTGTTATTTAAAAAAATATTTGAGAGAGCGTACATCATATGAGAGACTATAGCCTCAAAGGCAAAACCATTGCTTTTTTAAATAAGAGATATCAGAAGATAGCTCACCTTATAGTCATGGATATAGAGGATTTTGATTATGAATTTTAAAGTATAATAAAGGCTAAACTTCGATGATTTCTTTTAAATAGTATTCCCTAGGGCATTGGTTGTAAAAGAAGTTAGAAAAGATGCCATATGTGTGTGTGTGTGTGTGTGTGTGTGTGTGTTTATATATATATGTAAAATAAGAAGTTGGCTCAGCCATTACGGAGGCTGACAATTCCCATGACCCGCAGTGACCGAGCTGGAGCCCGGGGAGCCCGGGTGCGAGTCCCAGCCCCGGGGCAGGAGGAGACCGATGCTCCAGCTCAAGCAGTCGCGCAGGGAAGGAGCAAATCCCTCTTCCTCGACCTTTTTATTCCACTGAGGCCCTCGATGGACTGGACGATGCCCACCGCGTTGGGAAGGGCCGTCTGCTTTAGTCGGGCTGCTGATTCAGACATTAATCCCACCCCTCACAGACACCCCTGGAAGTCACGTTTGACCAAGTATTGGACACCTGCGACCCAGTCAAGTTAACACCTAAAATGATTCATCACAATTGGAGTCAACCAAGTTGATCCAGGCGTCAGCTGGACTGGAATGAGGGCGACTGAGATAAGCTGGTGAAACGTTATCTCCGGATGCGTCTGTGCGGGACTTTCCAGAGGAGACGGGAGTGTGAGCTGCGGACTGAGCAAAATCTGCCCTCGACGCGGGCAGGCACCGTCCAGGCCGCCACACCCCTGGATAGAACGGAAAGACAGAGGAACGGGGAATGCAGTGTCGCTCTCCTGGAGCTGGAAAAGTTTTCTCCTGACCTTGGACACCAAAACTCCCGGTTCTCCGGCCTTTATGACACCGTCAGCTTCGCTGGTTCCAAGGCTGTCAGGCGTGGCCGCAGCGGCACTGCCGGCGTCCCGGCGTCATGGGACTTCCCAGCCTCCGCAACTGCATGGGACAATTCTCCTACTAAATCCCCTTTCGTCTATCTACCTATGTATCCTATGGGTTCTGTCTCTCTGGAGAACTCTGACCCATACAATTAACATATAATTTTATTTTCAAAATCAGTTCATTAGAGTGTTTAGCACCCGGGGTTGCTCTTGAGAGAGCCCAGGCCATTCACATTCCTGCTTTTTCGTAGGCAGCCTGTCTTCTCTCGCTCTCTCAACTTGTAGACTCCTCCCTTTATCTCTGTTGGTTCGAAATATCCTATTCTGAAATCTCATGCCTCTGAGTGTGTTATTTTCCCATTGTGCTGAACACTTCTTGAACCTTTTCAGTTTAGAAGTGTATCTCCTTCCGCTTTTAGAAATTTTCTTGTATTATTTCTTTACTTTCTTTCTGGAAATACTATTACGTGGTTGTTGGAACAATCCTCTAATTTTCTTATCTTTTTCTTTCTACTTTTGCATCACTTTGCCTTGTTCTACTTTCCAGTATTAATGGATCTCATAAAATATTTTCTCCAAATGTAATGTTAAATATTTTATTCCTACTATTTTTTCCAAAACTTTTTTATTGAGTATTCTGTTATAGTTGCATTCCTATCTTTGTTTTTCTTACTTCTTTGAGGATATTAACTACAATTTTTGAAGATTTATTTTTTTTCCTCTACTTACAATGTTTCTATTTTTCCTGGGTTTCCTTTTTTCTTTTGGTTGTAGTTACTCTCTTTCATTTTGGAGGCCTTCTCCAACTGTCTGAAACTCTCTGGCTTTCGTATTTGAGAGTGACCACAGTTCTGTGGGCAAAGGCAGGGCTCTCCCGCAGAGGGAAAAGACGATGGGAAAGTACAGTTGTTACTCAAACGAGCCAGAAACTTTGATGTCTGAATGTCCTTTCTCCAGAAACAAATCTTCCATTTTACTGTGAGATAGAGGAAAGGAACAGGGTGGATATTTTTGACTCCTGACGTTCTAGAACCTGGACACGGGAGGGGAGTAGAGGTATCTCATAGTTTACTATGTAGATATTCATTTAATCAATTTATTTTTAGTCCAACTTCTCAGCTCTGCATTTTACTATATGCACTGTTATCCCAAAGCCCCATAAATCTGCTGTAAAATAGCTCCACAGTGTAAACCTCTGTTCTAACAGGAGAGAAAAGCGGCTGCCACCTGGCCCCTTACCTTGTGGGCGGGGCAGAGGCCCACCTGCAGGCCGGCTACTCTGTATGCGGACTTCCACTTACCCGCTCTCCGCCCAGTGCCTCTTCCACGTGTGCTTCAGACGCTGAGCCTCTCGGGGCTTTGCAGACGGAATCCATTCATTCCACATCAGTGTCCACAGCTACAGGCACTTAGTCACAGCTTCATCCAGGCTTCTAGGAAAACTAACACTTGTCTTTCTACTTCCGTCTTCTAAAAATGTGTTGAATCCTCCCATCTACTGTTATCTCCTTTTCTGTTTTCTGTCCTTGTGGATTAATTTTTTGTGGGTTTTTTACTCTTGCACTTGTTTTTTAGTACAGTTTCGTGTGTGTGTGTGTGTGTGTGTTCGTTTCCCTGATTTTTTTGGTTTGTATTTTGTTGCTGTCTGTTGATCCTAGCCTACTTCAAAACCTTTCTGCTAGAAAGTTCTGGTCCCACTCCAATGTTCAAGTGCTATCAAAATTTCATTTTATCAATTGCAGATAAATGTATAGATATACGCAGAGAAAAAAGGAAAGAGGAGGGAAGGAAGGAAGGAAGGAAGGAAGGGGTCTTAGACTTAAGAAAGAGGATACATCAGGGATATGGTGACCCAGGCGTTGATGTATGAAACCTCTTTCTAAGTTGTTATCATCTCTGGCATTTACACTAAAGGGAGAAAAAAATCATCACTGTACTTTGCTCAGAAAACACCCCTCCTGGCAGACAGTGTGACGACACCAGCTTCCTCTGTCCTGTCTCCTCCCTTCTCCCAGGCACTTTCCTTGTGAAAAGAACTTAGAGGCTGAGGGGGAAGAGAAGGGACAGTGTGGAAGCACCGGCCCCCTCCGGGCCCCGCAAGGCATCCACCGCACTCTCCGGCCAGCACAGGGAAAGTGGCCTCCGCAGAGACATCCCGGCAGTGTGGCGCGGAGCTCAGAGTGGGACACAGTCCCTAACTCGGTGACCTTTGAGAGGCATGTGCTCCCAAACTGACGGCCCCCGGGCACCACCGCTGCTGGGGCTCTCGCTGGGTTTCCCAGGCTTCTGCCAGACACGTTTGAAGAAGGTCGGATGTGGTTCGTGCTGAGATAGCAACAAACTAAAGTATAGCTCTGGACTAGTGATCTATCATCTAATGGTAGATTGTTTCACTCTCCGAAAAACCAGAGACTCTGTACTTTCCCAATCGCCTTTGATTTTCTGAGCTGTTGTCCTGCAGATTTTTAAAGAACATGTTCTGTTTTTAATCTGAAAATCTGCCATCTTGTAAATATCGTATTTCTAACAGTCCAAAAATATCTCTTACCTTCGGTATGTCATTCACTTTTAAATTAAAGTGTCAGGTGATGGCAGATAAAACTTCTTTCTTCTCAAATGATCTTGTCAGTACCCCGGTTCATGTTCTCATTACCGCCAGTTGGCTGCAATGGCCTTCTCTCTGCCCTTAACTTTGACCTCTTCCCGATTCAAATGTTGGTCTAACTTCAAGCTTACGCTCCTTCCCTTTCCCAACACTACCTTTCCCCTGCTCTGTCTGGCCTGCTCATGAGATGTGATGAGGGAAGGACTGCACCCAGGGTAAGCCCTTCGCCATCGATTCATGCCGTCTCTCTCTGGCAATTCCTCGTTCCTCCTTTCTGTGATGCTGATCACAGATCACAGACCCTAAACGTCTGTTTTCTTTATGTTTGTGCCTTAGTACCTAGTACAGTGTGTGGCACATAGTAAGTGCTTCATTAATAGTTGTTAAAGATGTGAACTATGCATTTATAGAAGCCATAATTTATATAGTGTGCAATTTTCTTTCATGGCCATAGTACCTGAGGTATAGAAGCAGAGAAAGCCGATAATTGGATCGACTGGACTGAGCCAGAGTCTTTCTGTGCTAGGAGGAGGTGTTGGAAAGATGAAGGGGTGAGGTAGCTCACAGTATTGGCCGAAAAGTGGGTGTAATCATGGACTGTGTGATCTAGTGCAGATTACTGGAAATGACATCTAGATGCGAAGAAAATGAAGTGGGCTAAGGGACAGAGTCAATATAATGGGAGTGAGAGAAACCTGGAGAGAAAGGGACTGTGATATCCTATCAGAGACAGGATATCGGAGTGTAAGAGGCAGCGAAGCCACAAGCTAGTACAAGCAGCAAGGAACGGCTGTAAATAAAGACTGAAGATTATAGAAAAGGTCAAACAACTGGGAGGCATCACAATGTCAGGGCCATGCCACCAGAGTTTAGCAGGCCATCCATGCTGGGAGTTGCACACCTTTGGTGAAGCAGCTGGTACTATTGCCAGATGTCACATGCCTTGAGCAACAAGAAGCGTTTATGCAAAGGTGAAGGAGTAATAATTTATCCCTTCATTGAGAAATGGGAACTCGGTCAATGATGAGAACTTCCCTTTTAACAGCTTGGTAGAAGCAGGCAAGATTTATACACATGATAGGACTAGGAAACACAAAGTGCTGTAATGTAGTACAAGTCATTTCAAAATATTTGGAGGAACACAGAGAAAGAGGTATGGAGTATGGACTGATAGCCGTTAGGGGCCCTTGTAAGGCAGGGAGTGTTAATGATCTGCTGTTTTCTGTTCGTTCCTCATTACCTGTTAATTCTGCCTGTATATACACACTGAGTTCTTGAGAACCACCTGGCGTGTTAGCAGAGCTAAGCTTGGGCTTCCATAGACTCATCTGAGAGATGTAGCAAGGCTCGCTGCCTGTCTCTTGCCAGCCTGAAATGCCCTAAGGGGCCCTGTGGATTACGAAAGTCCTATTAATGAAATTTCTGTAAAGAATAAATAACATTTTAACCTCTGCCTGAGAAAGGATGTATAGTGGGAAATGCAGGCAGCTGAGAAGGAAAAAAAATTGGGTCACAGGACACTTCATGGGAGATGAAGAAATCAGGTGAGGTGTGGAGAGAGAGGACGGAAGAGAGCAGGTAGAAGATTCCAGAGGCAACTCTCACTCACCCTCTGTGTCATCGAGGACCCAAGTTGCTTATTCTTGTCCTCAAGGACTTTGTATCAGGAATGCTGGTTTAACGTCACATTGCCAACGGAAAACAATGGTTTTGACTTGACGTGATGACTACATACCATGGAAATCAAAGCAAAAAAGTTAAACAGAAAACAAAACAAAACCAGCCAAAGAAGTGACATAAGGTATTTGCGGCATAGCTTGGAATATAAATCAACTTCTAAATCCTGCATTATAAAGTTAACGATCAATTCTGAGCGCGTCCACCTTATCTTTTTCCTGGTAAATATAACATATGAAATGCTCCCTCTCCTCACCCATCCCTGTCTTACTCTGTCTCCCTCTCTTACGTGTCTTTGTCTATAATTCTTCTTCTCACTCATCGTCAGCCTCTCCTTTCTCAAACACTTGTGTTTTTAAATAAATGTTGTCAAGGCATAATTGACATACAAAAGGACACCCATTTTAAGCATACATTTTTATGAGTCTTGACAAATATGTACACTTGTGTCACACCACAACATACAACATTTTGGTCACCCCAGAAAGTTTCCTCGTGCCCCTTCTGGAGCAATCCCCCTAACCCTCACTCAGGTTAACTGCTGACACGCTGCCACTACAGATTACATTGGTCTTCTCTTCATTTTCCTATCAGTGGAATCATAGAGAGTGCACCCATTTGGACCAGCCATTTTACAATCAGCACAATGTATTTTAGAATCACGCATGCTGCTGCCTGTACTAGGTCCAATCCTTTTTTGCTGAATAGTATTCCATCATATGAACACTTGGGTCGTATGGGAAGTGTACATTTAACTTTATAGGAAATGTCCAAACTGTTTCAAAATGATTACACCGTTTTCTAATCCCACCAGCAGTGTGTGAGTTCCACCTGCTCCGTATCCTTTCCAGCTCTCCACACGGTCCATTCTTTTAATTTTAACCATTCTAATGGACATACTCTGGTATATATTTAATTTTTACTTCCCTAGTAAGTAATTATGCTGAGTATCTTTTCATGTGCTTATTGAACATTCATTTCTCTTCTTTTTATGAAGTATCTGTTCAAATCCTTTACCCATATTTATTAGATTTATTAGATTGATTGTTTTCTTATTATTGAGTGGTTAAAGTTCTTTATGTATTATGGATATGAAGCCTTTGTTAGATATATATATTCAGATATATATACATATGACAAGTATTTGATTTTAATTAAATTGAGAGACTTTAAAAATAGTACGATTTTGGTTATATTGTGCTCATGTAAGAGGATGGCTTTCTCTGTAGGACATACACATACACTGTATTCTGGAATATCAAGTTGACAACTTACTCTCAAATTATCTGGGGGAAAAAGTTTGTTGTATTATATTTATACATTTTCTGTATGTTTGAAAAAAATCGTTGGTATAGAATTTTTTAAATATAAAATAAATACATCTCAATAAACAGTGGCTTTAAGGAATCTCTGTACTTCTAGCCTTAGGACAAAAATATCCAATTTTTAGCATCAATGTTTTTCTCTTACACCTCCTCTGTTCAATATCGGTCTTCAAAAATATATTTAAACACACCCTAATGAACTTGACCTTGCAATACTGAGAGAGTGATACTTGGTTTCAAATTTTAGTTTATGTTTTAAGAAAACAATGTATAAGTAAGTTTTTTGTTTTAATTTCCTATAGTATAGGGGTTGGTAAACTTTTCCTGTAAAGGGCCTGATAGTAAATATGTTAGACATTAAAAGTCATAAGATGTCTATTGCAACTACTCAATTCTGCCTTTATATGGCAGAGAATTGACTACCTAGATGTGTATCATTGTAGACAATATCCAAATGAATGGCTATGGTTATGCTCCGAAGAAAGCTTTATTTACAAAAACAAGTGGTAGGCTGGATTTGGTTTCCTGACCGATACTGTAGTATAAACACACACACACACACACACACACACACGCCACAAATAAGGATAATAAGGAATAAAATTTAGTTTTGTCTTGCAAATTACGTCTCTAACAGCTATCTCTGTACCACTGCAAAGCCATTCAGATTCCATTGTTACTGAGGAAAATTTTCCAGTTCAACCTCAATGTCATCCAGTTAAATTTATAGAGAAAAAAGTCTGTTTGTAAGGTCACAAGCTGCAGTTAACTCGGATCAGAGACGACATAAATCCTAGCTGGTCATCACCGGGGAAACTGGGTGGGTCAGTTTAAACTCACCGGTCCTACCAGAAAGGTAATTCTAAATGCACGTGAAGCTGAAAGAGCAACACCTCTGTATCTGAACAACAACCCAAATCTGTGAAGCTACTACAGTAAAATAACGTGTATATTATTTAGAATGAGCCTATAACTTTGCAAACAAAGTACTCTAAACTGCTGATTTACTTTTAGAACTCAATGTTCTTTATCCATCTTTATATGTCATAACACCTAGAGGCATTTCATGGGTGCACAGTAATCATTGTTTGAATGTATATGTTCTCTTTTTTTTTTTTTTTTCTTTTCTTTTTTTTTTTCTTTTTTTTTTTTTTTTATTTTACAGAATCAAAGAGTCTAACAGTATATCTTGTTAGATACAGTATGTCCTCATAATGTATACATTATTTCTTGTACAATGATATGAAATAATATGGGAAATATTCATGATAAATTATTAAGTGAACAGTGCAAGTTAAAAACAATAGTTTCATATTTTTTTCCCCACCCCCCCTTTCCCGAGTCAGCACCTTCAAGTGTTACCACTCCCCAAACGGTGCGCAATGCACTCATTGTGTAGGCATACCCTCACCCCCTCCCCCACCCCCCACCTCAGTCTGATGTCCAATTGGTGTCGTTTCCAGATTTGTATTTAGGTGATGATCAAGGAAACCAATTTTCTGGTGAGTACATGTGATGCTTGTTTTTCCATTCTTGGGATACTTCACTTAATATAATGGGTTCCAACTCTCTCCAGGAGAACCATAGAGATGTTGTATCTTCATCATTCCTTATAGCTGAGTAGTATTCCATGGTATACATATACCACAGTTTACTAATCCAATCATGTATTGATGGGCATTTGGGTTGTTTCCACATCTTTGCTATTGTGAATTGTGCTGCTATAAACATTTGGGTACACGTGCCTTTGTTACAGAATGAACTTTTTTCCTTTGGGTATATGCCCAGTAATGGGATTGCTGGGTCAAATGGCAGGTCTACTTGAATCTGTTTAAGATACCTCCATAATGCTTTCCACAGAGGTTGCACTAGTTTGCAGTCCCACCAGCAGTGTATTAGTGTTCCTGTCTCTCCACACCCACGCCAACATGTGTTGTTTTGGGTTTTTTTGATAAAGGCCATTCTCACTGGGGTTAAGTGATATCTCATTGTGGTTTTGATTTGCATTTCCCTGATGATTAGAGATGTTGAACACTTTTTCATATGTTTGTTAGCCATTTTTATATCTTCTTTTGAAAAATTTCTATTCATGTCCTTTGCCCACTTTTTGATAGGGTTGCTTGATTTTTTCTTGCTGATTTTCCTGAGTTCTAAATAGATTCTTGTTATCAGTCCTTTATCTGATGTGTAGTATGCAAAAATTTTTTCCCATTCTGTAGGTGGTCTGTTTATTCTCTGGACTGTTTCTTTGGCTGTGCAGAAGCTTTTTAATTTAATCATGTCCCATTCATTTATTTTTGTTGCTGCTGTGATTGCCTTGGGGGTCTTCTTCATAAATTCTTTGCCTAGGCCAATGTCTGTAAGAGTCTTTCCTATGAATGTATATGTTCTCTAATATCACTTGTGCCCAAAACTCACTGAGCATGTGACTCAGTTGGTATAATACCAGTTCCATTTTGACACCACAAATTATTTCCTCTTCCTGAGTCCCTTAATTCTGTAACTCTACCATGGTTGCTTAAAGCACCTAGCAGAAATCCTAGCTTGGTCCAGAGGGCACAAGAATAGATTAGGGTTAGAGCTTATTTGGGACATCCCTGGTAATTCCCTCACCTGGAGAACCCAAGATTATTGGAGACATGTCATTCCATTGTTAGTTTTTAACCTCTGTCTTTGACCTAATGCTTATTTTTCCTTCTGAAAATAAACATCTATTATGTTCCAGGTATTTGTTAATCAATATTTTTATAAGATGTATCTCCTTTGATCCTTACAATATACAATTTCACAATATGGTTAGTCCAATTTCAAATGAGGAAACCAAGGCTCAGCGAGGTTGAGCAACCCACCAGTGTTTACACAGGTGATTAGAGCCAAGGTTTTGATTCAGTAAAATACAGTCCTTTGACCTGAGGAACTTTCAGACTAGTAGAAAGACACAGCCACACGCAAAAACTAAACAATATAGCAAAACATATCCTGTAAACAAAAGTAGTCACAGAGAACAGCAGAGGCACAAAGAAATAGTGGACCCTGCAGGGTGAAACCAGACTGAAGTTTTATACATTTATTTTTCTTTAAATCAGCACGACGTTCCGGGCAGCATTCAACTTAGCTTTTACCCTGAGGTGTTGCGTATTGAGCAAGAGGCACTTGGAATGGGTATCAGGAAGAAAAGTGTAAATGACAAACGAGGCAGAGGTCTAGAAGCAACACAACGCAGGAGAGGGGACAGCCGGGGTCAGCACGGGGGACAGGCGTGGCCGGCCTATGTGGTCTTGAAACTGGGTCTCTGATACGATGGTCCATGTTATTGTTACTCTCTCGCCCGGGGCTCACAGGATGCCCTTTCTACAGAAAGAATAAAAGTCAAAATTATGTAGTGGCAAGTCCCCCCTTATCCGATGTCTTAGTTTTATGTTTCCACTAATATTGGTTAAAACTGGAGCGTACAAACAAGGTTGCACTATCAAAAACGGGGAGCCCCGCGGTTCTCAAAGACCAAGACCGAAGGTGAGAATTTTGTGCCGACGCTCACAGTCTCCTCCTAGCCTGTTCCCTCCACATCCTCTCAGTATCTCCTCCAGAAGCCTCTTCAACCTGCAGTGGCACCTTCTGTCAAATACTTCACGCGTTTGTCACCAAAATGTTTTGGCAGAAGCATCATCTTCAGGTTTTGACATAACTCCGAAGAGAGACTTTTTCAATTATTACTAATGGAACATTACGCTCCTCTTTGGGAACTTCTGCATGAATAAAAAGGGTCATTAATGACATCTACTCTCAGCCCGGAAATCATGAGTCAGTGCTCGGTGCAGGGGTTTTTTTTGTTGTTGTTGTTGTTTTATTTTTAAGCACCTGGTAATTTCCCACTCCCTCACCACGTCTCCAACTCAAACAGCAAGTTATTGAGTTGAATACAATAAAGTGAGTAGTATTGATCCCCTGCAGGTGAATGCTATTTATTCTCCATTGTTTTGTTTCCCATAGTCCACAATCATATCTCACACTCTTGGAGCACTTTAGACTCTGAAGCACGTTGCCAGTTCTCTGATACTTTCTGACAGTCGGCGGAAGGAACTGCTTTTGTAGCAGGTCCTATGTTCATTTTCATGTGTCAAAGACTGATGCAGGTATTGAAACGGTGTGTGAGGAGAGTCTACCTATCCAATGGGTATGGTTGGACAATTGTTAAACAATATTTATGCCTAACTAATGGTCAATTTAACATCCAAGCCCAGTCACGGAAAAGGGCAATAATTTTTAAATGTGCTTAAAAGTATCCATGAAATGAGTCCCACCATTGAGCCCACACCAACCTATCCCTACATAGTTCTTACAATGTTATTAATAAATTAGCTGTCATGTCTCTTAATTCAGCCAGCAATCGTCTAAGGTAGACAACTATGGTTGATTACTTAGACCGATGGTTATTAACCTCTTTTCTTGAATATGTTCAAATACTTAAGACAGATGAAATAGAATATGAGTCAAGAATGTTTCCTGATGATTATAACTCTACGAATTCCTACCAAACCCATGAGAATTTATGGGAATATAGATGATCAGAGTGATTACAACATAACGCTGGATCTATTCTAACGTGTTTTTTAAAATGTCAACCACAAACATTGGCCCTTTATTAGTAACAGCTAGATTTGATATACCTCACAACACACCAGTAATATATCACCAAAAATTGCTGGTTATAATGAAAATGATTTGCATATTAGTTCATTATTGATAAAACTCATCCATCCCTTCTCCCCCCATCATCTCTAATGATACTTTTACACAGGAAAACAATAAATTGTGTGGTCTGCATGTGTAGCTTTAATTCAGGCATATGAAATTATTCTAGGTATTCATGACTTTAAATTGCTTTCTTAATAAATATCAAAAAGAAACAAGGGATATCTTTCTAGCAAGAACAGCTCCAGGACTAACAGCAGAGTCGTGTCTAGAAGATATGATACAGCATTAATGACAAGAACACAGACTCAGGAGCAGATTTCCAGGGTTTGAATCCTGTTTCCATCACTTATCCGCTGTGTGACCTTGATCAACTTATTTGACCTCTGTGCCTCCCTTTCCTCACCTGTAACATGAGGGTAATAACAGTACACACCTTACAAATCTGTTGCATGGATTATACAGAAAGCACTTAGAACACTGCTTTATATGTAGTAAGCATTCAATAAATGTGGACTGCTTTTATTACCATACCATAGTTAAAATCAACTACGAAAGCATAGGTGATGTTAACAGGGTTTCATATCTTCTGTAATTTTATTTGAAGATCTCAAACACCTGCAAATGGTGACTTCTTTAATGAAAAGGAAACATGAAAAAATGAAAACTGGAGATTACACTTTTCTTTCCTGAATTTATTCTTCATTTTATAATCAAAGAACAACTCTGTGGTTAAATATAGTTGTTTAGGTTGAAGAGACAAGTTGCACCAAAGTGATCTAATACATTTATAGTTTGTTTGTTTACTAATTTTATACCATTTCTGGATGTACTTTGTGCACTATGAGAAGAGCGTCCTGGAAGTTGTAATTTCCAGACCAAATAAGATAACTAAAACATGATATTCACAACATATACACATTATATACATGTAGCATGTAAATAAAACTTAATACCTCAAAATGTGGAATACATGACATATCAATTAGGAATAAGATTTCAGCTACTATTAAGAGAGATTAGAAATACGTGTGGTTTAAACAAGACAAAAGTCTATTCCCTGTCTATCTAGGCCAATGTATAGGCTTCAAGCTCCAGAGTCACCGTCAGGAACCCTTCAGTCTCTCTGTCCCACCGTCCTTAGCATGTAGCTTCCATGCACAATGGCACCTCCTAGACAGAAGCAACTGCTGGAACTACAGCCCTTATTCTCTCATTCAAGGCAAGAAACACAAAGTATAGAAAATGCAAATAAATTTCAGCCAGTTGTATATCTTCCCTTTAAGGAGCTTTCTCAGATGACTAATTTAATGTCTTCCACTTACATCTCATTGGTCAGAACTTAATCATGTGATGAGGTCACACCTAGCTACAAGAGAAGCTGGGAGATGTAATTTTTTGGTTGGGCTCATTTTCAACCTAAGTAAATTTGGATTCTGTTACTAAGGAAAAAAAAGAGTATAGGGTATTGAGTATGCAACTTATAACCCCTGCCACTTTCAAGTTGCTAAGAAGTGGACAAGAATGTGAATTTCTGTTTATCAAATTTTATGTTTATAATTTCTCATTTACAGTTTTATATATTCCAACTATAGATATAAACAAGTGAAATTTTTGGCAAAATATATTTAATGAATATTAATTTACCCACTAACACATGCCTTATATTATGGTAGGCACCAGAAATAAAAAGGCAAATAAAATAGTAACTTCTGTCAATTTGTTTAAAATTCAGAGAAGCATGTGGACAAATCAACTGCCAGTTATAATAAAAATTGTTAAGAAAAATTTTGAGTTGAGAGTTTCACTTTTACCAAGACAGCATTAGGAGTTCCATGGCTATAAAACTGGCCAAAAAGGCCAGGTGCGGTGGCTCATGCCTGTAATCCTAGCACTCTGGGAGGTCAAGGCAGGAGGATCACTCGAGGTCCGGAGTTCGTGACCAGCCTGAGCAAGAGTGAGACCCCATCTCTACTAAAAATAGAAAGAAATTAGCTGGACAACTAAAAACATATATAGAAAAAATTAGCCGGGCATGGTGGCGCATGCCTGTAGTCGCAGCTACTCTGGAGGCTGAGGCAGGAGGATTCTTGAGCCCAGGAGTTTGAGGTTGCTGTGAGCTAGGCTGATGCCACGGCACTCTACCCTGGGCAACAGAGCGCGACTCTCTCAAAAAAACAAAAAAGATAAATAAAAAAAAATGGCCAAAAAAGAAATTTGTTAATTCAACATTTTAACTATCCTAAGGGCATATAGCAAATGAAGTAATATTTATTCAAGAAAATTTACTAAAATTTGGTAAGAACAGCAAGAGTCTATGATATTTGAACTAGGACCTGTTTTTTCCTTCTCCCTCCCAATTTAGTGAAATGGAAACTCCAATCTAGACTGGTACAGCCAAGGAGATACTGCTTCCTCCCCACCCAGCCCACGGTTGGACGGCTACATTCCCAAGAAGGGCAGAACACCAGCAATTATCATCCTGCTTTCAGCTACTTGTTGCTGAGGCCAAGTTACACAGGTGATTGTGGCCAAAAGGCAGGGGCCCCCTTCTTCCCCTCAGCCCCCACTCGTGAGATGGAGTGCCCCCTTGGAGTGGCACTGCTGAGAATGCCGGGGCGCTGATCACTGTTGTCCAGCTTGTGTGGGGAGGATTTCATGCTGGGAAAAATCAGCTGAGGCTACTGCCCCTACCACCACCACCAAGTGCCCCGCTCCTAACGCAGGGGACTCACCCAGGAAGAAGTGTGCCATTATCCTCACCCCCAGCCACAGACTCATGGCCTGGAGAACTTGTCTGGGAGAAGAAGCAGGCCATGAAGGAGACAGCTCCTACTATCTTCCCAAAGAAACTGACTTCATTTGCAGCAAACGTGGAGAAGTTCAAGCCTAAGGACATTCTCAAAAACAGCGGAGGTTTTGGTGAAAGGCAATTGGTAGAATGTTCGTAGACTCATTGGAAGTATAGACTACACAGTAAGCCAGCTAAGTTAAAGACAGAACTGAGATGAGAAACAACTAGAAAGAGCCTTCCTGGGGTCAGAATAAATTTTGAACACTGACCTCAGGAACTATCTGTTCAAAGGAGCCAAAATATGATGCTCTAGGGCATTGTTGAAAGCAATAGAGCAATCAGCAGCAATTACTGAGGCTTAACAGCTGGGTGTAGTCAGAAAAACAGCCAAGAGATCCCAACAAAAATCACTATAATCCCAGTGACTGTGGGAGTACCCAAGGCTGTGTCCCCCACCATAAAGCAGCATCAGAGTCTTCACATTGTGGAGGAGAAATAGATTTAACCAAAATATAATAATTTCACTAGTCACTAAACAAATAAAAAAGCAATGAAAATTATAAGCCCTAGAGAGGGGGACAAGTAACCAGAGTTGCTACATATATTATCTAAAATGTCCAGTTTCCAATAAAAATATATGAGACATGCAATGAAACAAGAAAATATGACAATTATGCCAGAAATAAAGCAGGCGACAGAAACTGTGAAAGCAACAGATATTTGGTTTTACATGCAAAGATCTCAAAATTGCCATGATAAATATGTTGAAAGAATTAAATGAAACCATGATAAAAGAAGTAAAGGAAAGTATGGTGACAATGTCACATCAAGTATATAGTATCAATAAAGAGATAGAAATTATAAAAAGGAATGCAAAGAAAATTCTGGAGTTGAAAAGTATCATAACTAAAATTAAAAATTTACTAGAAGTGTTCAACAGTAGATTAGAACTGCCAAAAGAAGGAATTTGTGAACTGGATGATAAATTGATAGAAACTATGCAATCTAAGGAACAGAGAGAAAAAAGAAAGAAGAAAAGTGAATAGCACCTAGAGAGAAGTAAGACACCATTTAACACACTAATATGTGCACAATGGGATTCCCAGAAGGAGAAGAGACAAAGAAAGGAGCTGAAAAAAAAATGTTCGAGGTAATAATGGCTGGAATCTTTCCATATTTATTGAAAAACATTAATCTGCACATCCAGGAAGCTCAACACACTCCAAGTAAGGTAAACACAAAGAGATTCACAAACATACATATCATACTAAAAATGCTAAAATTCAAAGGAGAAATTCTTGAAAGCAGCAATAGAAAAATAACTCGTCACTTACATGAGATCCCAAACAATATTAACAGTGGCTAAATTTCCATCAGAAACAATGGAAGGCAGGAGGCAATAGGATAACATATTCAAAGTGCTCAAAGAAAAGAACCAAGAATCCCATATCCAGCAAAGAGATCTTTCAAAATTGAATATAAAATAAATATATTCTCATGTAAACAAAAACTGAGAAAATTTATTGCTAAACCCATCTTAGAAGAAATACTAAAGGAAGTTCTTCAGGCTGAAAGTGGGTAACCCCAGACAGTAATTTGAATCCAGGCACACACACACACACACACAAACACACACACACACTAGTAAAGATAATTATGGCGTTATAAAAGTCAGTACAAATACATATTTCCTCACCTTTATTCTTTTAACTGATTTCAAAATCAATTGTAAAAAACAATATATATGTGTGCAATTATGCAATATATGTGCAATTATGCAATATATGTGTCAATAGCAGTATAAAGGAGGTGGGTGGGGCCTAAGGTATATTGAGCTAAGGAAATTACCATAGATGGTAACTTGAATCTACAGGAACACTTGAAGAAAACCAAAAATGATAACTAGGGGTGATATTTTAAAAAGAATAAATGTATACTTGCTTTGCTTTCTGCTCTCATCTTATTTAAAAGTCATAAAATTACATAAAGTAATAATTATAACAATGTATTGTTGAGTTTATAATATTTATAGAAAAAAATGGCAGGTGTAAATCCAGTTATATCAATAACATTAAACATGAATGTATTAAACATCCCAACCAAAAGGCAGAGATTGTCAGACTGAAAAAAAAACAAAAACTAAATACCATCAAACTGTCTATAGAAGACACACTTTAGATCCAAAGATGCAAATACATTGGAAATAATAGAATGGAAAAGATACATTATGCAAATAGCAAACACAAAAATATCTGAAGTGGTTATAATAATATCAGACAAAATAGACTTTAAAATGTAAAAGTTACTAAAAGTTAAAAAGGACATTTAAAATGATAAAATGTTCAATCCATAATTATTCCACAATTATTACGTGCATATACATTTACCATATAATGATTATAAACATATTTGCACATAATAAGAGAGCACCAAAATATATGGAACCACAGCCATTATTCTCACATTCAAACCAAAACACAGAAAGGGTGGAAACTCCAAAAATGTTTCATCAGTAAGGCAGAAACAGAAATGGAGGGAGAAAAAAAGAACTGAACAATCATAGTGGAGACTTCAATGCTTCCCTTTCAATAATTGATGTAATGATTAGGCATAAGATCAACAAAGAAATAAAAGACTTGAACAACACCATAAAAGAAAGAGACCTAACAGAGATCTATAGAACACTGCACCCAGAATACCAGGATACACATTTTTTTCCAGTGCATGTGAAACATTCTCCAAGACAGAGCACATGGTAGGCCAAAAAACAAAACTCAACAAATTTAAACAGATTGGAGTCCTTTTAAAAAGTAGCTCTCTAAGGCATGTTCTGCAACCACAATGGAATGAAATTAGGGCTTAATAACAGAAAGAAATGTGAGAAAGTCTTAACAATGAAAATTAAACAGCATATACCTAGATAACCAATGCATCAAAGAAGAAATAAAAATGAAAATTAGAAAAGACTTTATAATGAATGAATATGAAGTCTCAGTATATCAAAATATGATATATAGCTAACAAAGATCTTAAAAGGAAATTTATAGATGCAAATGCATATATTAAAAAAGAAAAAACGGTGATATAGAATCTCTTTTGTTCTACTGGAGAGAGTTGGAACCCATTCTATTAAGTGAAGTACCCCAAGAATGGAAAAATAAACACCACATGTACTCACCAGCAAATTGGTTTCCCTGATCACCACCTAAGTGCACATTTGGGAATAACACCAATTGGGTTTCGGACTGAGGTGGGGGGTGGGGGTAGGGGATGGGTGCATACCTACATGATGAGTGCAATGAGCACCGTCTGGGGAATGGTCACACTTGAAGCTCTGACTCGGGGGGATGGGCGGGACACGGGCAATACATATAACCTGAACTTTTGTACCCCCATAATAAGCTGAAATCAAAAAAAAAAGTCCCAAAACAAATGTTGGCGTGGATGCAGAGAAATAGGAACACCCATACACTGCTGGTGGGACTGAAAACTAGTACCACCTCTGTGGAAAGTAATATGGAGACACCTAAAAAATAGAACTACCATTTCATCCAGCAATTCCATTACTGGGCATCTACCCAAAGGAAAAAAATACACTCTATAAAAATGAAAACCACACTAGAACGTTAATAGCAGCACAATTCACAATTGCAAAGATGTGGAAATAACTCAAGTGCCTGCCAATGCATGAGTGGATTAATAAAATGTGGTATACGTATACCATGGAATACTGCTCAGCCACAAAAACAATGGTGGTATAGCACCTTTTTATTATCCTGGATAGAGCTGGAGCCCATTCTACTAAGTGAAATATCCCAAGAATGGAAAAACAAGCACCACATGTACTCACCAGCAGATTAGTATTGATTGATCAACACTTGTGTGCACATATGGTAGTAACATTCATAGGCTGTCGGGGAGGAGGAGATGGGTATATTCACACCTAATGAGTGCGGTAAGCACTGGACATGCTTGAAGCTCTGACTCGGTGGGGCAAAGGCAATATATGAAACCTAAACATTTGTACCCCCATAATATGCTGAAATAAAAAAAAGATACTATACCAAAAGCATAAAAAAAATAAACTGGATTTCAATGAAATTAAAACCCTTTTGTATTTTAAAGGACGCTACCAATAAAGTGAAAAGACAACCTACAGAATAGGAGAAACTATTTTCAAATCATACATCTGAAAAGGGACTTGTATCTAAAATATACCCAAAAAACCTCATAACTCGATAAAAAGACAACCCAATTTAAAAATGGGCAAAAGATCTCAAGAGACATTTCTCCAAAAAAGATACATGACTGACCAATAAACACGTTGAAAGTTGATCCCACTCCCAGCCTGGGGGACAGCACAAGACCCTTTTCCACCTCACCCCAAAAAAACTGCTTTATTCAGCACCATTAGGTCATTAGTCAGAAAAATGCAAATCAAAACCACAATTTACCACTTTACATCCATTAGCTTGGCTATTATAAAAAAATAATAATAATATACAGTGTTAGCAAGGATGTGAAGAAATCAAGACTCTCATATACTGCTGATGGGAACGTAAAATGGTACAGGCACTTAGTAAGCAAGTCAGCAGGTCCACAAACAGTTAAACATAGAGTTATCATATGATTCCTTGATTCCCCTCCTAGATATCTACCCAAGAGAAATAAAACAGTATATCCACAAAAAAAATTTCACACAAATGTTTATAGCAGTATTAATCATAATTGTCAAAAGATGGAAATAATCAAAATTCCATTAACTAATAAATGGATAAACAAATCTGGTAATTCGTGGAATATTATTCAGCCATATAAGGTGAATGAAGTACTGATATTTGCTACAATGTCAATGACCCTTGATAACGTTCTGCTATATGAAGGAAGTCAGGCACAAAATATCACATATTATAGGATTCCACGGATATTAAATATCCAGATTAGGCAAATATAGAGAGACAGAAAGTAGATTAGTGATTGCTTAGGGCTTTGAAGGTGGAAGGAAAGATGGAAGAATAGGGAGTGATAGCTAGAATTACAGGGTTTCTTTTCAAGATGATAAAAATCATCAGTCTGGTCTCTGGGGTCGGTCTTGGGGCCCTAACTGGTATCATTTTCTCCTTCCTCCTTTATTCTAAATTCCTCTTCTTTAACTACACCTCTGCAGGTCTTGGCTTATCTAACAATGTGACCCAAATGAGTCTAGGTATGTGCCCACCCTTTCTATCATCAAGTCTGGTCGCAGAAGAGAGCCACCACTGAACTTGATGATGCTGGTGCCCTTGTTCTCAGCTCAGTCCCACCGAATTCTAACAAATATGCTAGTGTTGGGGGCCATTATCTTTCATTTCCTCATCCCTCTTTGGGGAACGATAGTTCATTCATTATTGGTCTATGTGGTTCAGTCGAGGTTGACTCCATCTTCTGTTTCAATCCCATCTTCACTGGGGACGGGCATGTGACCGGGCCAGGCTTCCCAAGTACTAAACACGTCATCTCCCTGGCCACCACGACTGGATGAGGTACGGGCACGTGCCCCAAATCCAGCCTATCAGATGCCTTCCTGAGATTTTGCTGGAACTCTTGGAAGAGAGACATTCTTTCTTCTCTGAAAGATGACTGCTAAGGACAATATGTCTTCTTTGCCACTATGTAGAAAGAGGGGCCTCAAAAATCAAACCCATGCAGAGGAAGGAAGGGGCAGAGAAAGAGAGGGACAGAAAAACAGAGAGAGAAAGATATTGCTGAATTCCACAATTCAACTATGCCTGGAGCCAGCTATACCCCTTGACTTCTCTTTTTGAAAGTTTAGTTAATTGAGTATGATTTTTGTCATTTGAAATCCAAATAATTATGGAGAATATGCTATCATATTAACACATATTAACTTTAATACTGATTTTTTTTTTAGGGACTCACTCTGTCTCCCTAAGTTGGAGTGCAGTGGGATGATCATAGTTCAGTGAAACCTCAAACTCCTGGGTTTAAGCGATCCTCCTGCCTCAGCCTCCCAAGTAGCTGGGGCTAAGGTGTGTGCCACCATCCCTAGCTAATTAAAAAAAAAAAAATTTTTTTTTTTTTTGTAGAATGGGTGTCTCGCTATGTTGCCTAGGCTGGTCTTGAACTCCTGAGTTCAAGTGATGCTTCCACCTCGGCCTCACAGAGTGCTGGGATGACAGGCATGAGCCACTGTGCCCAGGCCATAACTGATTTTAAACATGGGATCACTACGGTGTCTGTTGCCACACAGGAGTTTGGCGTGAGTGGGGACGGCCCCCTTCTGCTCACTCCACCTCTGGGTAAACTGACTCTGGCTGTGCCCTTGAAGAGTCCTTCATAACAAGGATTTGGACGACAATCACAAGTCACTTTAAGCTTCCTGGAACAGGTTTTAGTCTAATGAGGTCGTTAACACATGGCGACATATTAGGGCTGCCCGATATCATCACGGACTAGGCATGAATTTTTCCTTCTCTGAGAATGGCGGGCGCCTGCTGCAAGAAGGCCAACACCTTGTGAACTGGGATGTGGAATGGTGACGTAATAGACATTAATTTTCAGCTGAAGCAGGATAAATGTCAAATAAAGCTTCTTGGTGTGATTGCCTGTTGGTCTCTGTTAATGCTACCAGTAAAGACCCACTGAGAGAGCAGGAAAGCGGGTGTGGGACCGCTATATCTGCAGTTAAAGTTTAGAAGCAGAACTGTGCAGAAGAAGACTGCTGATGCTGGCCATTAGTAGACCCAGTTTCCACTCCTGGGGTGGCACTAACGAGCTTTGTGACTAAAGAAACAGGTTTGTGTTGAGTGACCCCTTGACATTGCCCCCGTGTGACCAGCCCAGACAGCGCCGGTGAGACAGCCACCGGACGTCACCACACAGTGCTAATTGTCTACGTGGTCCTGGCCGCTGGACTCAGCACGACATTCCTTCCAGCTTGGCTACACAGCCCAGAGCTTTGACAAAATGCTCAGAGGCACTTGGATGAACTCTGTCATTTTATTCTTTTGTATAAATCCAGCCCTGACTTTTTAAATGTCATGTGAGCATGAGTTTGGTATATAACTGACAATAGTGTAATGTTTTATAAAATGATCCTTCAAGTAAAAACAATTGGTTGCAGTTCTATGAGCATTTTAATGGTCCTGCAACGGCTGTACAAGAAAGAGAGGTGCAGCTTGGCGGCAGCCTTGGAAATGCCCTGCTCAGATCTGCCTTTGAAGTAACGTACTGCAGAGATTAGAGTGGAGTGACCTGCTCCAGGTGCTGCTCCTTTGGGTCCACTGGGGTGTCCACTCCGAAGCCATGCTTCCCAGCCAGTGACTGAGCAATGTGGTGACACTAGAACCAGGCTGTCCCTTCCTGCTGTGGGATTCCTCTAATGGACAACTTTGATCAGTGACTCCCTGTCATGATCTTCTGAGAACTTCTTTGCCATCCGAGGTCCTTCCTGTCCAATTCTTCCCCTCTCTGTCCACTCACAGGTGTCAGCCCTGCATCAGATATGTGTGTCCCCTCTCCCTTTGCCCTTCATGGACATTTCCCCCAATAAACAGTTGACACGTCTGATTTCATTATGGCATCTGCTTCTTGGAGGGCCCAGACTGATGAGAGCAGTCCTGGGAGTGCTCTAGAGAACAGCAGTAAGATGGGGTTGAGGACAGGCCCACTCACTGCCAGCTGGCAGGGAGGACCCCATCCTGAGTAGTATATGGGAAAAGGACAGTCCCCGGCCAAGGTGGCAGCCCGATTGCTAAATACTTCACCTGTGTTTGTCTAAGAAAAAGTCCCAGTAGAGAGAAATGCCCTTGTCAATTTACTCATTTGAAAACTATGCTGAGCGATGCCTACAAGGACAGTAGAGCGGGCTGGTTGTTACAAAGTTGCACTGATGCCTTGAAAAGGAATAATGGGAAAGTGTGGGCTGTGAAAGGTCAAGCATGGCTTATAAAGAGGTCCTTGTCTCATAGCGGGAAGAGGGAACTCAGGATCTAATTGTCAGGGTCACAGAGCTCCAGCGGTAAAGGCTTAGCTAACGTGGGTCTGTTACGTTGAAGTCGGGGCCTTGGTAGGGAAAGCCTGGGGCACCAAAACATGGGATGGGGACATTTTGGTGCATGTCTGCAGATTCCGGCTCTTGCAGGAAGTACCACTGCCCCCATGTGAGAATTACTGCAGAGATTGCTCCACTACAAGGCAACAGCCCCCTTAAAAGCTAACCCCATTCCCTCCCTTGGCCGCTGTGCTGGTAGCCAGGGTTAACTGCCAGCGTGCACTAGCTGGACCTAATAAATGAGGAAAGAGATGGCAGCCCAAAGGATCTGTGGGAATCATTCAGCATGTACTAGCAGGAGCTGGGGGAATATCTTAGAACAAGGTTTTAAGGGCTTTTGATCAAGGAGGCTGGAACATCAGACCGTGTAGACAAGAACTTGCTGGCTTGGGGCACTCTCTCAGGACACGGGATTTGACACCTGACAGGGATCTGAGGGCAGGGCAACCCTGGTGCCAAAGTGGCTCAATACAAGCCTGGAGAAGGCATGGGGCATGCAAAGCCAAGTGGGAGAGGCAGAAATACTCTCATCTTTCAAGGAATTACAATTTATTAATAATTGGAAAGACATACTCACACATAAAACAACCCTTTAGATAACAATAAAATCCTATATTTGACTTCTGAAATAAAACCTATGATTTTAGGCTCAGTGAAGGCTGGGGGGCTCAGAGAAGCCTCGCAAAGGAGATCCAGGTCTGCACTGGTAAGCCCTAAATCTAACGCCTAAGAGATAAGAGATGTGCGTTGAAGAACTGACATTATAAATTTATTCAGACAGGACTTTTGAAGGGGCAGAACCGTGTAGCTGTTAAAGATATAGACTTTTCAGTTATAAATTTTATTCTAGAATCTTCCAAATTACTTCCTTTTCAAACTTTATTGAACAACAATATATAATAAAAATAGTTAACAATTGCTAAGTGCGCCTTATGTGCCTGGATCTACTTTGTACACTTTACACGTATTTACTCATAGAATAGTTACAACAACCCTAAGAGGTAGATACTCTTGTTATCTGTGTTTTACAAATGAGGAAACCGAAGTCCTGGTGGTTAAACAACTTGCCAAATGTCCCGAAGTAACAGGTGAGACTGGGATTCAACCCCAGGGGGGCTGTCTAGTGGCGACTCCTCCTAGTCACGATGCCATGCAGCTCTTCTGAGTCTCATTTACGTATGCAAAATGGAAATAATAATACCGTACTTACCCCACAGGGATTTTGTAAGAATTAAATAATGCCTCTGACTCATAGCACAAGTATTCAATAAATGGTAATAGTTACTATCTGTTTGTGAACAGACTGCAGTGACCCTCCCTCCATCTGATGGAAAAAAGCAATGAATTTGGATTAAAAGAGCCTGATTATATGTTATAGATCTTCACAATACCAACTGTTTAACCTTGGACAATTTATTCAGCATTTCTGAGCCTCTTTTTCCTTCATCTGTGAAGTTGGAATTATAACATCTGAAAAGGCTGTTTGAGTTTTGGGGGAAGCATTACCTAAAATAAAACCTAAGATGGGACTCTGTAAACTTTCAGATATAATACACACGTGAGATATTAGTGTGGCTATACAAGGGGTGTAGACATATTTGCTTGTGTCTTGCATGGTGCCACTTACACTGTACAGGAAAGAGTGATTTAAGACACCTGATCACATCCCAGGTGTGATCATTCATAAGCTGCACGCCCTTGGATGCCTCCCTGTCTGGGGCACTCGTACAATGGCCAGAGCTAAAATTAAACAGCTTGTGTCTTGCTTGCCTTCACCTGGGTTGGTACCTCCTACTTCAGTAGACCTGAAAACGCCTCTTCCTTTGACTGAATATATTTAGGAATAGTTAATGTAGGCTGTGGTAGGATTTGGAGGAGCTGATTGGAAAGTTAGGACAATGCCTGGCGTTATCCTGGTCTCACCTGTTTTATCTTCAGACAGTGTAGTGTGATGTGAGAAAGAAGCCAGTATTTTCAATTTTAATTTGTAATTATTGTTTATTGACACAATTAGCAAATTTTTTTTAATGCAGGATATTATGGGGGTACAAACATTTTGGTTACATGAAATGCATTTGCCTCACCCACACCAGGGCTACAAACATGTCCTTCCCCCCATAGTGTGCCCCGTTTCCATTAGCTGTGGGTTTAGCCCCAACCCCCCCTCCCACCCCCACCCCCACCCCCCACCCCCCACCCCTGCTACCTGACCTGCACCCAGTGAGTATTACTACCATGAGAGCACCTTAGTGTTGATCACTTAGTACCAATCTGATGGCGACTACATGTGGTGCATATTTTTCCGTCCCTGCGATACCTCACTTCAAAGGATGGGCTCAAGCTCTATCCGGGATGATACAAGAGGTGCTAGATCCACAAGTAAGAAGAGAGAGAATCTAAAGCACACAATTAGCAAACTTGACCTCACAGAGTTATACAGACCTTGTACCAAGTAACTGCAGATACATACTCTTTCGGGCTCATGGGGAACATTTACAAAAATTGACTATATGCGACGCCATAAAGCAAGTCTTGACAACAGCATATGTTGTCTGACTACCATGAAATCAAGCTTAGACTCAATTTTGTTTAAAGTCTAAAAAATTCCCATGTCTTTGAAAATTTGTTTTATTTCAAAATATTAAGAGGGAACAAATGTTTCTGTTACGTGGATACACTGTATAATGCTGGAGTCGGGGCTTTCAGTGTGCCTGTCACCTGGACATGTTCCTTGTACCTGATAGGTAAGTTTTTATCCCTCACCCCCCTCCCAACCCCCCCTTCTTAGTTTCTAATGTTTTTTACGTCTCTTTGTGCCCGTGTGTACCTATAGTTTACCTACCACTTATTAGTGAGAAAATGTGGTATTTACTTTTCCATTCCTGAGATACTTCACTTAGGATAATGGACTCCAGTTCCATCCAAGTTGCTGCAAAAGGCATTATTTCATTCCTTTTCACGACTGAGTAGTACTCCATGGTATACGTACATTTTCTTTATCCACTAATGAACTGATGGACACTTAGGTTGATTCCATATCTTTGCAGTTGTGAATTGTGCTGCAATAAACAGTTGAGTGCAGGTAACTTTTTGATAAAATGATTTATTTTCCTTTGGGTACATAACTAGTAGTGGGATTGCTGGATGGAATGGTAGGTCTACTTTTAGTTCTTTAAGGAATCTCCATACTGTTTTCCATAGGGATTATACTAGTTTGCAGTCCCACCAACAGTGTATAAGCTTTCCTTTTTCTCTGCATCCACACCAGCATGTTGTTGTTTGACTTTTTAATAATGGCCATTCTAACATGGATAAGGCGGTATCTCACTGTGGTTTTAATTTGTATTTCCCTGATGATCAGTGATGTTGAATATTTTTTCATGTTCATTGGTCATTAGTCTTTTAAAAAAAAAAAAAAAAAAAAAAAAAAAAAAAAAAAGCCCTGTTCATGTCTTTTGCTTATTTTTTGATGGGGTTGTTTGTTTTTTTCTTGTGGATTTGTTTGAAGAGCACAGTATTTTATGTGGTAATGGTGGTAGTATCACTGATTTGAGTACTGGTCCCATGCAATATTTGGGGCATCCTTATACCAAATAAAAGTATTTATTGCTCATTGGAAATTCAAATTTAACTGCATGACCTATATTTTTATTTGCTAAATTTGGCAACCCTAGTGCACACACACACAGGCTGCAATGATGCTTATCTAGGGAAGAGTCTTCCACTCCTCTAGGCACATTCTGAGTAAAGTGGGCAGAAGCAGTTCCTTGCTTATAGAGCACAAGGTTTGCACCCATATTAGCATCGCACTGAGCCAACCCACTGGACCAGGGGTTGGCGACTGTGCCAAAGGTGGTCACTTATAATCTGTTCGATGTCTATGAAGTGGTCTAGTGTGAGAAATCTGCCAACAATGGCACTTTCTACTGTAAATGAATCAGTAACCTCATCATCCCTTTTAAAGAATTTGCAAAAGAACATACAACTATACAGTGGGCAGGAACATAGAAACAACATGAGAGACGGCAGCCTGAAGGCACAGAGCCACGGAAGACACAAATAAGAAAAAGCCAAATGATGGAAAGGAGAGCAGAGGAGAGAGGGAAGCAGTCAGCTCACGGTAAAAGCAGAAACATAAGCAGAGACAAGTGGAAGCTAAATCCTTGGAACGACAGAGTGTCGAGAGTCAGGAGCAGCAAAGACTTGGAGGGAACAAATACTAGAGATACCCTTGGTTCTTAAAGGTATTTATTCTGTAAAGGATGGACCACATTCTAATTCCATGCAGTTTAACTGTGGAAGTCAATTAATTGTCAAAAATTGTGGAGATAATTTTTTGTGTTAATTTGTTTCCCTGTGTATTCTTATAATAAGTTGCTGTCAACAGAGGTTAACTGAGTGTGTCTCTGTTCCTTGAAACCTAAAAGAGCATTATGTCCAACTCAATTTTTTAAGAGAAAAGCGCCTTTCAACACATTCCTCCCAGGGGATCTTGGGGGTTGCTCCAGCTGGGGGGGCGGTGGTGGTGACGGTGTTCCCAGGGATAATGGCAGTGGGGGTGGCAGTGGTAGTCATGGTGACGGTGGTGAGTGGCACCTATCTGGGTACCGGCCTCTGCTCACTGACGCGGGTGCAGGCCCGGGTGAGGAAAGGACTCCGCAGCGCAGCGTTCTGCAGGCAGGAGGGGGCTAGTCCTCCCTGGTCTCGCTCTGTGTTTTACATCCATTTCCAGCAGAGGAATCATCTGAAGGAAGCGAGGATAAATGAACCCAAGCTGTACAGTGACTCATGTGCTACCTTGTGAGGACGCAGGAAGAACAGGGAGAGAAGATACACCTCATGGAAGCATGAAAGGAAAAACATCTATGCCCTGAAACAATGCATTATTTGGCCCATTATATCATTTCTACCTTTGGAAATTAAATTTCTAATGACTGACTATGACCGTATTCTCATTATTGGCAAGGCCATCACTAACACAGCCAGAGATGCAAACGTATATATGAAACCCACGTGCATATGCTACATCGTAAGCCCGTGATACCGTGATCTAACTAGAGCGGTTCACAGTTCACGCAGACTTCCTTGCGGGGTTCTTTGGACACAGAGATCTTCCATGGTTATTTGGAATCTAGGCCTGCCCTTGCGTGCCAGCTTTATCCTTGTCTCTCAGTCTTATCTGAATTGAAGTAGAACCAATTAAATTCCTTCCAAGAGCTGATTTCCAACAGATAGCGGGACAGGTAGGACGACGCTCTGTCTGGATTTGACACCAAAGAAATGTCATCCATGTGTCAGCTGCAACCTGGTGGCAGGGAAGATCATGGCCTCCAGCGTGGCATCAGCATTTCCCTTAATGACCCCACGTGTTCCGTGGAGAGGAGGATGACAGCCAGAGCCCTGTGGAACCCAGGGCCTTAAGGGCAAAAGAGCCGTTACTCTTGTCAGGGAGGAATGACTTCAGCCATGTTAGGCCTGAGGCCATATTGTTATCTGCCTTAGTTTGCTGTATCTGGCTCCCCTAACTGCCTCTGCAGTGCACACTTTCGTTCCACACCCCCTTCGCAGAGCGATATAGACGGCTGCAATCCACACAAACACCGGGAAGCTCGTAATTGCTCTCGGCTCCGCAGCCAGCATGACTGTAGGGAAGAGGAAAAGGAAGTTCAGGAAAACATCGTAAATTTACACTCACACCTCACACCTGCAATTCTCAACCGTAATGTCACAAAACTGAGATAACCACGATCCGTTATGAAGTTTACTGAAGTCGTCTATTATTGAAAACAAAGCGTGGGCATTTGCAGATCATTTATTATACTTAAAAAAAAATAAAGTGGATACAAAGTTATCACACTCACCCGCTTTCATTCTGATATACAACCTCGAGTGAGATGGAAGGAAAGGAGCAGAGTTAAAGAAGGAACTTCAGGGTAGAAAACATATAACCTGGGCCCGTTCTCACCTGTGTAGCCGCTGTAACAGGGTAAGCACATGAGAACACACACAGGTAGTGATCACTGGTCATACTCTCAGAAAAAACAAAATGAGATTGGATGCCTCAATTTGTTTAAGCATATAACTCACAGCTTACCCATGAATCATGCTCCAAAAGGGCATTTGTAACTCATATATTTGGACTTCGGAAGCTAATTTCCCATACGCCCATGGTATCCATGGTGGCTAATTTTTAACTCCAGTTAAATATGTCTCAGGTTTTGAATTGATAAACTATGGAAATCTGTCCTCCTCTGGGGACCAAAATGAGGCATGGGAGGAGGAAGAGAGATGGAAGCAAGAGACACGATGCTTCTGACTCCACTCAGATCTGCATGTGGCTCCGACGTCACCTCACCCAGGACCTGCTGGTTACACACATGCAGGGGGAAGAATTTTGTCCTCCGGAAATGTTCCATGAGAATTTTTCACAAGAAAAGTAGGATAACAGAAAATACACGTCTCTTTTTCAAGCAGGAGAGAACCGTAAAGCCCCAGGCTGGCGAAGAGCAGTGTGGTCTGTCCAGCGGGCGGGGGCAGAAGGCGGACACGCCACTTCCTGTGAGCCGGAGGAGCCGCGTGGGGCAGGTTCACAGGAGGGAGTGGGTGGGAGAGCAGGGCGGGGGGGGGGGGGGGCAGGGGGGGGGGAGAAGCCACACCGACAAAAGACAGCAAGAGGGGTCTTCGGTGACTGTCATCAGTATGGAACATCACGGGGAAAATAATATCTAGAGAGGCTTTCTGGGATGCTTCCTGTTTGGTTTGAATAAAAGCTTGGGTTAACTGCTTTCAAGAAAATGTTTAGTAAAAATTGACATCATTCTTCAAAGCTTCAGGAGCAGGAGCTGTGAGATCATGTACCATTGACTCAGGGCCCCGCAAGATACAAAATATCTTCCATGCGAACAACTGAAACCTCCTCTAGGAGTGCTTTATTTCTGGACACTAGCAGTTTGCCAGGTTTTATCTTATGAAACTTGCCAAAAATTAGAGCTCATTACTAAGCAAAAGTAAATCTAGTATTTCCGTGATGTCAGTCTGTGTGAAGTAGAGTTGTAAGTTCCAACAGGTTGAAGGCACTTTAACAATACATTGATATCTGCACGGTAGTTTAAGTTTTCAACGAATTTTTATCTACTTTGTCATTTGGGGCTTACAATAACCAGAGAGGTAGGCAAGGTCAACATTATAAGATGAGAAAACCCAAAACTTGTAGAAGTTCTGTAGCTTGCCAACATTCACCATGGCAATAAAGTAGAGGACTGGGCCAGATCACAGTACTCCAACTTCAGATATAGTGACATTTCTGTCATTTAAAAAGAAAGTATATCAGGCTAAGACAAATGGGACCTAGAATTTCAAGGAGATAGAAAGCTGTTGCAGATAGTGGAATTAGTTCAGAGTTAGGCTACCACTTCTTCTATTACTTTCTATCATGTATGAGCATTGAAAAGGTCCTAAACCTGAGTCTTCTGCCCCAAAAATCTACTCATTTCCATTACAACAACCATGGAAAAATAATTCCACTTAGCACCATTTATGTTTGAATTGTCATGCTTTTTACTTACTCGTAAATGTTTTTTGGACCATTTTACCATGTTTGACTTAGTCTTTTCTGAAGACCTGCATGTGAATTAAAAACGATCTTTAAGTGACCTAATGAAGTGAAATTTCTGCTATGATGTAGCCAGACGGGAAATGATCAAGACTTTAATGGACAACTAACGCCATGTTAATCATGAATGAATGTCTTCAGCATGTACTTGTTTTTTTATAAATCTCTGGATTCCTTTGTGGCCTTCTGGAATCGAGATCAGAACAATCTTTTCCTCAGTTAATACGCAGAGCCACGTGCAGACGTAGCAGAAATCCAGGCTTTACCTGGACAAATCACTCAAAACCTCTGTGAGTCTATTTCCTTGTATACAAGTGAGGTAAACAGTACCTAACTTGAAAATTTGCTGATAGTTAACTGAGCTCGTGGATGTGAAATTGCCCAGCATAGCAAGAAAAAAAAAAAAAACGGTTGATCCTAAAAGATGATGTTAGGCAGCTAATCTTAAGCTTTTGTTTTTTCTGAGAAAATTAAAGGTTAGCACCAAAATTCTAGCCAATTTCCTCTGCCCAATACTCTTTTCTAGCTGCGTTACCATTGGAGTCAATCCTTTATTTCCTGTCCCTAATCTGTTTGTCTTATCTGTGAACCCTTTTTTTTTTTTTGTATTTGTTTTTGTTTGTTTTTTTTTCATCTTATTGTTACGGGGGATACAGAATTGCAGGTTACATACGTTGCCCATGTACCGCCTTTCCCCCCAAGTCAGAGCTCCAGGCGTGTCTGTTCCCCAGATAGTGAACCCTTTTAAGTAACTCCCCAAACCCTCCCTCGTAGCCTGAGCACAGGCATGTGCCGCGTACCCCAACATTCCAGCCAACAGAGGGCCGCGTGTACCGCGGTGGTCCCAGAAGATCATGATGGAGCCGAACAATTCTTATTGCCTCGTAACGTTGTAGCCGTCCCAGCATCGTAGCAGAGCATCACTCCCACGCGCGTGGTGATGCTGGTGAGACCAGCCCACTGCACGGCCCGTCCGATAAACGTGCAGCCCATGCAGTTGTGTACAGCTCATGAGACCTGATAATGATAATTAACGACTATACTACTGGTTTATGTATCTATTATGCTATACTTTTATTATTATTTTACAGTATATCGCTAACTATATTTTTAAACTAGTTAACTGTCAAACAGCCTCAGGCAGGTCCTTCGGGAAGCACTGAAGTATTCCAGAAGAAGGCGTCATTCCCACAGGGATGACGGCTCCAAGCATGTCCCTGAAGGCCCCCCAGTGGGACGAGGTGTGGAGGAGGAGGACAGTGACGTTGGAGACCCTGGCCCTGGGTGGGGCGAGGCTGGCGTGAGTGTTTGTGCCTCAGTTCTCAATAGAAAACTTCAAAAAGTGAAAAAATAAAAATTTTAAAAATAGGAAAAAGCTTATAGAATAAGGATAAAAAGAAAGAAAATATTTTTGTACAGCTGTACAATGTGTTTTAAGCTAAGTGTTATTTAGAAAGAGTCAGAAAGTTAAAGAAAATTAAAAAGTTTATAAAGGAAAAAATTTACAGTAAGCTAAGGTTAATTTATTAAAGAAAAACATGTTATAAATTTAGTATCGCCTGAGTGTACGGTGTTTATAGGGTCTACACCAGCGTACAGTAGCGTCCTGGGCCTTCACACTCACTCGCCACTCGCTCCCCGACTCACCCAGGGCAGCTGCCAGTCCTGCAAGCTCCAGTCATGCTGAGTGCCCTACGCAGGTGTAACATTTTTTATCCTTTATATTGTATTTTTACTGTGCCTTTTCTACGTGTAGACACGTTTAGATAAACTCACCATTGTGTTACAATTGCCTGCAATATTTGGTACAATAACACACTGTACCGGTTTGTAGCCTCGGAGCAATAAACCATCCCATATAGCCTCTGTGTGCAGTAAGCTATACTGTCTAGGTTCGTGTAAGTACACGCTGTGATGTTCACACAACGCAATTGCCCAGGGACACATTTCTCAGAGTGTGTCCCCATGATTAGGCGACACATGCTTGTACTCCCAGACACTACTCTCCCATTGTCCACAGTCTATGAGAGACTACGTTCTCCTGTCCCGAACCCTGTGTAGGTGAATGCTCTCCCCAGCACATGTGCGTGGCAGGTTACACACGTTAACGTCGCAGATCTGATCATCTGCCCAATTAAAACACGCTGTATGTTCCCGTGAGTCAGACTCGGTACAGGTCAAACTGATTGAGGAGATCGTGGAGGGAAAAATCCAGGCGAGAAAATTAATTTTTTAAAACTATGTTCACGAGTCAGCCTTAAGGTTAATTCTGAGAATGGTAAAAATCAAGAAATCCCGCAAACCTGTTTAGTTCGTTTCCGCCACCCCCAGGCTCCCACACACCCACGCTGCGTCCTCCCCGGCAGAGATGGCAACTAGCCCATTTCACTGGAAAACGCATTTCTGGGGAAACCTCAAATCCAAGTCTAACAAGGGTAATGGGACTTTGCAGATTGACCTCAACGTCACACCCAACACAGGAACCTTCCAGAACATGGAACACCATTCACTGATCTCACCCCCTCTCGTTCCCCAACCACTCCGCTGACATGCTATGCCCATACCCCAAGAACAGGCTGAAAGATGGAAAACCACGGGAGGCCACAAGCATCTCACGAGGCTGTAGAATCATAAACTTGTATATTCTCTTATTTAAATGGAACTTTGGAATAGAGTATTTATGAGGTGAATTGAAGTACTCTTCATGGACGCCTCCCTCAAGTTTGAAACCTGGGGTTTGCAGGGGAAAACAACGTGGGTAAGACGCTGTGGTGGGTAGTGCCATGTGCCCACTAGAGTCCCCTCAGGATGAGGCCCTGGGCCCCCAGCCTCCGGCAGGGCCAGCTGCTTGTGACTGACAGCTGAGCCCCTCTCTGGGAATTCTCCTTGGCCAAAGTGACGCCCCTCCCCGGGGACAGCACGTATTTCAGTGTGGGAGTACAGAGGTCCAGCCCCCTGGCCTCGATTCAGGACCCCCCTGAAGGGACGTCCCGGTGCAGGTTCCCTGAGATATGGGCGGGGGCCTCACGGTAGTTCAGCTTCTCCACTGGCCTCCTCCTTCCTCCCTCGCCCTCCTCCAGCTGCTGAACTCGGCAGCACTCCCGGTAAACCTGCTGCAAGCAAACCTCCATCTCGGAGTCTGCTTCCCAGGGAGCCCGACCCCAGACAGGGACAGAGACCCACTTCCCTCAACGCGAACAGTCTCCAGATGAATCCCACACCACTGGCTACTGGGGAAAGAGCGGGAGGCATGGCTAAGGACTGCGTCCGCCGTGTTCTCTGCCTCCCTGAAGCTTTGCAGAAAGCAGACTGGGTTCCTTTCTGCTTATTCCCTCAGGACTATCACCTTGTTGAGTAAGTGGGGAATTTTCTTAATTAATTAGATTTTCTCCTCCCATCCACCAATCTCCAAAATTCAGTATACCAAATGTCTTATTGTTAAGAATTTAGTAAGTTGGAATAATTTCTGAAGACACGCAGTCTGTCCTGTGCAGTTTGCCTCTATTGGCAGGTTAATTACTCTCCTTGCTCCTGTTATGTACTCACAATTCTTCTCATAAGGTCATGCCTGTTTGATAAACAATAGGGATTTATTGTAGAGCAGCAATGTTGCATGTTGGTTAAAAGCATGTCTCCTGGAATTATCCTGGCCAAGTTCAAGTCTGGGATCTATCAGCCAGTTGCTGTGTGACCTTGCAATTACTTTATCTCGGTCTCAGCATCTTCAGGTCTAAAATATGCCTAAGAATCACATATTTGTCAGGGTTAGCTGAGATAACACATGTGAAGCATTTAAAGTATTACCAGGTACAAGTAAGCTCTTAATAAATGTTAACTAATGTTATTATAATTGTTATTACAATTTGATAGCCTTGCTTATCTGTAAGACTACCTTGCTTTAGTAACTACTTCATCTTTTTCTGTATCGCTTATATACAAAATTAGTCTTTTTGAGACTCATTTGCACAGTTACTTTTTTTCCTTCTAGATTTAATCCCCTATTCTCATCCTTATTGAATTTCATTCATTTTCTGGGGATACTCTTCCAGTCCGTCGAGATTTTTTATTGGAGCTGCAGGTCAGCAAGCCATCTCACACCAACTGGACTGCACTGGAAACTTACTCATCAAGCTCTATAAAACTTTCTCTACAAAAAGAAGTGATGGCTTGGATTTGGCCCTCCAGGCATGGTTTGCTGACTCCCTCCTCTTCCATTTTCCAGAAAATAATGCTTATTAAATTTACACTGATAGACAATGATCAACTTAATCCTACAGTTTATTCTTTGCCCACCTAATAATTGCTTGGCCTAGAATTCATTTTGCAATTTATGGATGAGGAGTATCTAAAGGATAAGTTAAAAAGCCTTGCAAAAGTTAAGCAAGGTTACATTTTATGCCTACTTCATTGACCATGCCTATGAACTTATTAATAGAAGAATACAAAACCACTGCAATCTAGCTTTATATGCTATTGCTTCCCTATAAAAAGCTTGTGTTCCAAAAAAAACTGGATACTTGCTATTCCCAAACAGTCCTTGTGCCTCTTGTTCTTCCAAATATTTACTGAGGCTAACTCCACTTCGAACCTCTTTTTCAATATCCAAGTCAAATATTATCTCCTGTACCAAATTCTTCATAATCTTGTAAAATGCTGAAGCCATTATCTTGTTCATCTATCTTCCAGTGCTTTGTACACTTTATAATATTTATTGAATATTTGGTGGAAAAAATGAACAAATGAATGTTGTTCCATAGAGAATAAGGTTCACATGAATTGTTATCCGATACATTGTCCTCTTCCAAAGACTTTGTAAGTTCCTTTTCTTTAATCAAGAATGTGTAATGGTGCTGAACCTACCAAAGCAGTTCTATAATGTCCATTTAAATTGTTTCATTAACACAGTGATCTTCTTCCCAGAGAAATACACTAATGTTCAGAATAAGCCGAATAAGCACTAGCTGGAATTTCAGGAGCTCTAGGTTGGTCTTGGATACGCCATTTGGCTACTTGGCTTTGGGGAAGCTTTTCCCTGCGCCAGGACTTAGGCTCCATATATGTGAAATAATTGTATTGAATATCCCCTGGGGTGCTTCCTGTGTGTTTAGCAATGCTTCCTGCAAAGACCAAGCATTCATCTCAAATCCAAGGGTCTTTGCCAGCCACCTGCCTTTGCCTGGAATCCTGGAAGAACATGATGCTGGAAGCTGGACTCTTCCTCCCTCCTCCAGAGTTCTGGTATCCTTTCATCTCAGAATTTTCACTTTGGTGGGACATCCTTTCAGGCTACTTTAATATAAATGGAGCAGGTATAGAAATCAGGGCCTCAGCACTCTATGTACCTTCTCTGTGATAGTAGGGACTTGCTCTAGGAAGGAAGCACCTTCCAGACAAGAGTCCTGGGTGGCCAAGTTTCCCTTAGTCCGTTTGGCAGATCTCCCTGAGATAGCTGGGCCACACCTGCTGGGACAGAGGTCAGTCTCTGCAGAGTCAAAGTGAGAAACTGTCAGCTGGTCATGGGTCATGGGAGCACATGAGAAGAGAGTTGTAACAGACTAGCAGAGAAGCCAAAGAAAAAAAGAAAAAGAAGGGAAAAGGGAAACACAGAAAGTACTAACTAGGGAATACAAAAGACTTAATGGAGCAATGATTTAAAACTATGTGCCTTTTTAGGGAAGGCAGATTGAAATTCCACAGAGCTTCAATTTTCCTCTAAATGCTTGTGATTTCAGAGACTCCCTGGGGTACACGCTCCCTGTAGAGAACTCTCAGCAGGATGGAAATTCTACCCCACGTGCTGCGAAAAAAAAAAAGATGATTTTTGCACTGGGACAGACATAGGACATCTCCACACTGTTGTAAAGGAAAATGAAGCCACTCTTTTAAAAAGGGAGGCTTAGCCAGAGAACCATGAACAATCTCGATGAGAGGTTTCTAAGCTTTACATGTTCCAGAAGTTTCACCTTCCATGGCAGTTGTCAAGGCAACCAAGTAAAGCAAGAACCAAAGGACAAATGGCGTCAGCCTCGCTGGGTGTCTCCACCTTTACCTGCCAACTGCAGGTACACACGGTGCCCTCTCTTGTCTGGCAACGCCACCCCGGCTCTGCCCCCAGATGCAGACAGCAGGACGCAGAGAAAGACACAGACAGCCTGCTGTTTTCTACACGTGGGGCCTCTTCGTAGACCTAGAAAGAATTTGGAACCCCCCAAGAGCTTCTCAAGCACAGCAACCTTTAAAAAGATCTGTTATTTTTAACCATTCTAGCAATTGGGGATTAGACATCATGTGAAGCCCTGTGTTTTGAAAAACAACCAGCCAAGGAACCTCGGAAAATGAAGCTAGTTTGTTGTCTTATTGTTTTCCAACACAGATCTAGGGTTCTAAATGTCTTTCTTATCCGTAATTTTGGAAGATAAAGTGAACATTCAAATAAAAATGGGCCGAGAGCTCCATGACCTAAAGAAAGTACATAGTCTCAAGGACATCAGACTGCGGGCAAGGCAAAAAGATTCAAACTGTGGCGAGACCCAAAGCAGCTCAGCCCTGCGTGGAGAGACAGGCTCTCCTTAGCCCGGGCACAGTGCAGCGGTGGCTTTTTCCTGGAGGTGCCTGGTGACAGCCGCGAGACGCACCCTATCTGTAACCTCTCTAAGTGGGAAAAGACTAGGAAAACGTACAATGAACTATACGTTAAAAACAGCTGATTTGCTTTTAATTTACCTATCTGTTGTAGACACATAAACTGGAAATGCCACTAAAATGTGAAGTTAGTTATTTATCCTGGTTTCAGTGACAAAGTCCTCTCACAGACCTGCCCACAGACTGGCTTCCTCCCTCTGCTGCCCACAGTCATCATACTTTGTGCAACGTTATTGAAAAACACCGTATAGGTTGAGCCTCTCTCATCTGAAATCCAAAATGCTTCAAAATCCAAAACTTTTTGCACACTGACATGATGTCATAAGGGGAAAATTCCACACCTGACCTTGTGTGGTGGGCTGCGGTCAAAACACAGTCAAAACTTTTGTATAGGAAAGACAAAATTCATATGTCATCTCAAAGTACCTTCAGACTCTATGTATAAGGTGTCCATGAAAGACAAATGCATTTTCTGTTTAGACTGGGGCCTATCCCCAACATGTCTCGTTATGTATATGCAGATATTCCAAAATCCAAAAAATTCAGTCTGTAATACTACTGGTTTCAAACATTTCAGATAAGGGATACTCAACCTGTATGAGTCAGGGCTCTCCAGAGAGACAGAATGAATGAGATGGATGGATGGATGGATGGATAGATGGATGGATGGATAGATGGATGGATAGATGGGGGGGGGTGGCTCAGCACCAGCCCAAATGCACCAGAACCAGAGCAGCTGGTGGTGCAACTCCCAGCCCAAGTCTGAAGGCCTGAGAGCCTGGGCAGCTACTGCTGCAGGGCCCAGTGCTCAACAGTTAGAGAGCCTGGAGCTCTCATGTCCCAGGGCAGGAGAAGAAGGTTGTCCTAACTCCAGGGGAAAGAGAGCATGAATTTGCCTTTTTGTTCTAGCTGGTCCCCCGGCCAGTTGGATGGTGCCCACCTGGTGCCCACCCACCCTGAGGACACATCATCCCCGTTCATCACTGACCCGCACACCAGTCTTCTCCAGAAAAGCCCTGACAGGCACACCCAGAAAAAATGCTTTATCAGTTCTCTAGGTATTCCTAATCCAGTCAAGTTGACACCCAAAATTAACCATCACAAACACCAATTACATTCTCCCCGATATTGAGGTGTATTTTTTTTTTTTTTTTACCTATCTTATTTCCTTGCTAAACTATAAGTTTCTAAAGAGTAGGGACAATGTCTAACTCATCTTTATAGCTATCCGTCTTGTGGTTTCTTGCATGTGTTATTCAGTTATTCACTCAACAAACATTTACTCAGCACGTAGCAGGTCAGCTGTTTTACCAGTTACCGAGGATTCGTTGATAAATACGACAGACAAGGTCTGCTACATGGCACGTACTTTCTAGTGAGGGAGGGATAACTAACTAAACCAATGAACTAGTAACTTGTGGTAAACATAAGAACAGAGGTAAACAAGGTACTGTGCTACTAATTATAACTAACATTTACTGAGCATTCCAAGGACCACCAAAGGATTCAAGAAATTTGCATCAATTTATTCGATCCCCACCAACCCTGTAACCCTGTGAAATATGTACTACTGCACCCCCATTTTGCAGACGAGGAAACTAAGGAACAGATGATTTTAAGTAGTTTACAGAGGCTTCAAAGCTAGTCATGTCAGGGCTGGGCCCAAATGCTGTTCAGCCTCTGAGAAAAAACACCCGCTTAGAAAGTGGGGGACAGTGGTGGTCAGGAAAGGCCTTTCTGTCAAACAACGTCTAAACAGAGACCTGAAGACCACGAAGGAGGGAGCCACAAATATCTCTGGTGCCAATGACAAAATAAAGTAAGTCAGCTACTGGGGCAGGGGTGGCAATCGGGTCGCACTGGCTTTGAGTCCATTTGACCCAAGAAGGAGGCTGTGGAACAAAAAGGTTTGGCAAAAGTAGCTTCAAATATCGGCTCAAGAGGTCTGGGTTCTATTCCAGGCTTTGCACTCTTCCCCCTGGAGCCCCTGCCCTCCAACCTGAGACAAGCGATTACACACGCAAACCTCCGGCTCACGAGCCCCATGATCCAGGCAGGTTTTCTCACGGACCCAGACACAGCCATGACCGTCTCCTGTCTGGGTGACCCCGGGTGGGACTAAGACGTTCACTCCTTCCGGAACTGAGGCGGCCGAGTTTGACTGTGTGAGCTCCCTTCGACAAGCGTCGGCTGGCGTGTGCCGGGCACTGGGCTAAGGATGACACAGGGACAGAGGCAGCCCAGCCTGGGTGGGAGGAAGATAACTCAGGAGTCAGACATACCTTTGTTGCAACCCAGCTCCAGCGCTTCACAGCCCGTCCAGGCCAGAGCATGGGAAGGCACCTTAGCTGGCAGAGGCAACTTCCTCACCTGCAGAATGAAGGAAACATAACATTTTTTTTATCCGTGTTGTTAGAAGGATTCAATAAGAAGACGGCTGTGAGGCAACGAGAGCCGTGCTGGGCACAGAGAGCACATTAACAGATCTTTGTCCTCCACTGCCCCTCGCCGTCGACCAGGGGTTGGGAAGCACACGCATGTGACACGACGTGACGTGTGGCCTGCGGGGGACACTGGGACTGGTAAGATGAAAAGAGTAGAGATTCTCTGCTTATCTCTTTCCTACCTTCTGTGAGACACATGGGCACCCAGGTCACTCGTGCTGCCCGTCCTGGACTCCCAGAACTTCCAGTGTGGCTGTCCCGTCTCTGTCCAACCCTTCCTGCTACCTAAACTTCAGGTAACATTTAGGCGGTGCCCACCTGATGTCATCAATTGTACGTATATTATCCCATTTAACTTCCGCAACAACCTTGTAGGTAAGTCTGATTGTTCTTTTATGGCATTCTCGATTGTCTCCGATACTCGGTTCTCCTCTAGTTCCTGTACACAAAGGCCTAAAATTCCTCACTGCTGTGTAGTTAGGCACAGCCGTGTTGCTCATTATGGACAAAGAAATGTGAGCGAAAGTGACACCTCTCACTTCCGTGTTTCGCTGCCAGTGCTCAGCTCTGCAGCTCCTTCCTCCTTTGCCGTAATGACCGAGGGGGCCACGTCCTCCAAAGGGGGTTGCTACAAAATGGCGCAACATACAGCACAGTTGCCCGGACTAATCATGGACTTTGGGTGAATGAGAGGTAAATTTGTGTTGTGGTAAGCCACAGAGATGCTAGAGTTGCTTTTTATTGTAGCACAGCTGGTGGATACATCTCCATTTTTTAGGTGAGGAAGCTGAGATTCAAATTGGAAATTCTTTCTATCTGAATCCTAAGCCCAGGCTTCCTCCTCTATAGTACTCCACATGAAGATGCCAAGGAAGATGTGTGCATTAAGGAAGAGTCCTGAAAACAAATGTGGGACTTAAATGATGACTCACCTGCAGTAGAATGTCAGGACTCTGGAGGATCAGGGATGCTATAGGACCTTTGGAAAGTCATCAGCTCTCTCCAGAACGGGGACTGCACCACGGCCACTCCCACTGTGATGGAGCGGCGGCTGGGCTGGAGGCGGGGGGAGGGGAGGGTCAGCAGTGGCTGAAGCCAGAGTGAAGTAGATTGTAGAGATCAGCAAGATTAAGAGAGACACTTTGGGGAGTTTTAGGAATATCCAGAAAATAACATCCCTCTTTCCCTTCAGAGTTTGGAACCAAGAAAAGATAGAGCCAGGAATTAGACAGATGGGGGTCAAAACATCAATTTTATGTAAAGTTGGGTTAGAGGACATGGGTTTGTCCACAGTAACAATGGGGTGTGTAATCTGTTATCCAGCATTAAACCTACCCCTTAAATCACAGGTAGATGGACAACTTCAGGCCCCTTCCCATATCCTGCAGGGCGAAGCTTACCCCAGAAAGCCCACTCCACGCTACGAGAGCCAACCAGGACACATCCACCCCGTAGGAACCGAACCAAGCATAGCTAGTTCCTTCTCCCAAACTCCAACCGGGGGTGGGGGGTGGGGTCGCTCCTCCTTCTATGCTTGAGCAAATCATTTTCTCTCTCCTGCTTCAGTTGGTCAAAGAAGGGGCTGAATTTAGTAAATTACAAGGTTCTTTCTAACTCTGTAAATCTTTGTAATGTTTAATGTGAAAACTGAGGGAAATAGTTGACTGACAAACAACAGTGCAGTCCAGCAAGGAGCCACCGGAGGATTTACTGAGGACTGACAGGGGCAGGGTAGGAAAGCTCCGTGACTCCTTGGTCATCCCAGTGATGTGTGCACAGAGACAGAGATGGTTCTAATAAGCTCTCCAGGCCCTGCGGAAGCAGAGGTTAAGAAAAGGATTTGAACTTCAGTGGGCAAGAGGGCCAGGTCACACTCTGACCCTAAAAAGGAAAGTTCCAAGCCAGAATGCAGCCCACTGGAACAAACCAGAGAGAAAGATATGTTGAAATCTCTTTGATTTATCACCTACCACAGGACATTAAGGCATTATTTGCGATCGATATATGTGCCTGCTGGTCTCCCACTGGAGCTATTGATGCTGCCTCACACCATGGAGGTTGGTCAGCCCAGTCCAGCAAACGGACTGTCTGTGTCCCGTCGGTCCCGGCAATAAACCCGGAGGTAGCTATCTATCTCCCCGAAAGTGGTGTGGTTACTCCAGCCCTGGAGGGGCTGACCCAGAGACCCAGAGATACGGATTTGCGGGAAGAAGGCAGGTTGGTAGAAGAATACAGACTATAACAAGCTTCCCTCCATACTTCTCACTGGAAATTTCTTAGAGCACAGCCCCTCCATGATCCACTCTCTTTAAAAAATCATACAGAATACCTTTGGGTCATTTGGACACTCACTAAAAAACATTCTCAACATATTTCTCATATTTTACATATAAAATGTAAAATAGAAACTTCCTGGTCAAGGAGCTGCCTCCTGTTGGGGGCAGGAGAAAGACACTCATTCCCTGAAAATGTACAATCCAGTCATATTCCTCTTCTTTTATTCTGTCCAATAAATATGCCATGTACCTCTCACCTTCAGGTCTGTGAACATCCCTCCCAGTGCCCGAATCCACCACCACTGCATGTCTATTCTATTCCCCTGCCCGCAGAAATTCTCTCTCTCTCTCTGCGTACATATACATATATAGATAGAGAGATGTATAGATGTATAATATATGTAAGTACATACATATATAGAGAGACAGATGTACATCCATATATGTGTATGTATGTGTGTATATATATATCTATATCTATAATTGCTATTATACCAGGCAGCCCCTTACCTTGCAATCCCACCCTTCTCATAAATCCCAGCTTAAGTAATTTATCCAGGAGGCCTTTCCTGGGGACTGAGACTAGGTCCTATTTCCTTAATATGTGTCACCATGCACTGTCCACTTCCCCTAGCTTAACACTCATCACATTTGGCTAGAATTGCTTGTGGCCTATTTTGTTAGCTAGACCAGGGTACCCCAACCTATGGTGAGTTGTATAATTATTTTATTCTATATTACAATGTATATTACAATAGAAATAAAGTACATAATGAATGTAATCTGCTTGAATCATCCCAAAACCAATCCCTCCCTCCCCGGTCTGTGAAACATTGTCTTCCATGAAAACAGTCCCTGGTGCCAAAAAGGTTGGGGACCTCTGAGCTAGGCAGCAAGTCCTGTGAGAGAGGGTGCCCCTTCTGTCTTGGTCATACCGATCCAGTAGCCCTGCCATCTGTGTCCTCTGGCCTTGGTTGTAAATACAGATGTAGCCATCTATTATATCTTCCTGAAAATGGTCTTGGTTCTTAATGCTCTTGGAGGGCTGACTCAGGAACCTGGTTTATGGGGAGAAGACAGGTTGCTATGAAGAGGGTTTTATGCATGTTAACTGACTAGTAGAGTCTCGAGCACATAGGAGATATTTAATATTTATTTAAGAATAAACCAGTGAATTAACAGATGAAATTATGACAGAGCAATAAAGTACTTATCAGAGAAGTGACTATCAAATGCAATAGCACTCAACTAATAAAAAGAAAAAATCCGACCTGACATTGCTCTTAATTTAGCTGGGTTCAGTATGTAGAAACATGGGAATTGACTATTTTTTGTGACTTGAATAGTCTTTCCTCAAAGAACATCCATCCTTTTTTTTTTACTCTTCCATTTACTCATAATGGATACTCTAATCCACACCTGAGTCTATGTATCACCAAACGAGCGCAACACCTCCATCTCCCCACTCACTGTCCCTGGAATGTGTAATGCAAGGCAGAAGGTGAAAGCCAATTGAACCATGCGCCTGCATTTGGTCAACAGCAAAAGCTGTACAGGTTTCTCTCTAAGGAAAGGCTAAGATTAAAAGAAAGGAGAAAAAGGCAAAGTGAGATCACAACTGCACATGAGGAAAGTTTAGGTCCCTCCTCCTCATTTCAGTAGGCTCTCTAATAGGCCCAGAGCCCAAGACAGCGGGTTCCACAAGGGCTGTTGGCCAGCTCTATAACTGCTCTTTCAGAGACAGCCACACGCAGCATATTTACTAATTTAATCCATGTTAACCACCTACGATGGCTAATGCATAAATTTTAGTCTTCATCAAGTCTTTCATTCCATCACCAAATTAAGAAGAGCGAGGAGCTGACTGCTCCCTCCAAGCACTGTTCTGTAGGGAATACACGCAAACAGCAAGTCACCGTGACCGCATTTGCGAGGAGGAGACAGTGGTCATTGCCCAGTGGGTCAGCGTCCCGTGCAGCTGTGTCTGCGTGTGTCCGTGGAGCCCAGCAACCTCGTCAGCTCCTCACCCTGCCAGCTGCATCGGCCCCACCACGGGCCTCATCACAGCCTCTTATCTCTCAGAGCTCCCACTTCCAACACATTATTCATCCCACAAGTATTTATTGAGCTTCTACTATGTGCTAGATACTGAGTGGTGAGCAAAACAAATACGGCCGTTGCCTTCCTGAAATTTATAATCTAGTGAATGGCATGGATCATAAAATATTATTACAGATAATAAATGCAGAATTGCAGATTATGGTGAATGCCAGGATGAAAAGGTAGAATGTGTTGTGGGAGATTGTAATGAAGACATGGTTTAAAGGAAGGGGTGACAGAAAGCTTCTCCAAGGAACGAGGGGCCTAGCGAATGAGTGGATTTAAGCGGTAAAAGACAAGGGGTGACACGCTCCACGCTAAGGGAGGAGCTTGTGGGAGAGCGCCAAGGCAGGAAAGGTGTTAGAGCGTCTGACAACATGGAAGGGGCCGATGTGGAGGGCAGGTGTTGGGGAGAGGGGCGAGAAAAGCTTGAGAAGTGGACAGAGTCCTGATCACAGAAGACTTTGCGGGCCGTGTTAAAGATGTGGGTTTTTCTCATTTACAGGGTGACAGACTGAGGTGATCTGCAGCTCATGCTGGATGCTTGAGGAGAACGGCTCAGAGGAAGGTGGGACGATGCCAGGAGTTCAGTCAGGGCCATGCTGCTGCAGGTCAGCTGGGAGGGATGGACTAGTGGCTGGACCCAGGGTGGTGGCCGTAGAAGCAGAGAGAAGTGAGTAAACTGAAGATATACGTGGAGATGGCGTCGACAAAATGCTTGGACCCTCTTTCTCCACGGGCTCCCAGATTTGCAGGGTGCATTCAAAGGCTATGCACCTAGGTTCAGACTGACTTTGCAGATTGGCTGGTAGGGCGGTCAGCTGAGCAGCCCGGCTCGGACTCTGCGCAGTCTGGTTATTTTGCTCATAAAGACCCAGCCTTAATAACAGTCTCGTTCTATATATAGACACAGTGTCAAATCTGCTTTACGTTGGGCCAGATTTTTTTCATCTGACTCAGCTCTGTGGGAGAAGTTTCTTTCCCCAGGAGCCATGTAGAGAGAGAACCTGGCCAGATATCTATAAAATCGGGGGTGGAAAGACACGGTACGAGATAGCAGGAGTTTTCAGAATAAGCGTTTTACAGCTGGGTTCTAATTAATTTGTGGATTTCTCTTCCCGAACAGAGGGAGTTGGCTGAGATGCTGAAGTTAGTGAACTGCCTGCTTCACGCAGGCACCGTGTCCATTCCAGAATGTTTTCTATGGATTTTTCCCACGTCATCTATTAATTACCTAATTACATTGTCTAATTATGGGATTTTTTCATGTATTTACACTGATTACGTAATTGGGTGCAATTATACTAATTAGGTTAATGATACAGGATAACAGGCTACAAATTGCTTTGAAGGGACACTGAGAAGGCTGGTAGGCCCAGAACCCCTTGGAGGTGGGTGAGGATCTGTCTGTTATCCCCTCCCCGTCCTGACCTTTCGGATGCATTCAAGGGAACAATACAGGGGAATCAGCAAAGCTGTGTTGGCCAAGGCCAGGAAACCTAGGACAAAGCTGTGAGGCAGCCATGGTTTGGGGGTGACCCCCAGGCTCCCCCCTTGTGGCAGCAGTGTAACTATAACGTCTCAAAGATGTTCGTGCCCTCATAGCCAGAACCCGGAATACACAGAAAAAGAGACTTTGCAGATGTGATTAAGGGAAAGCACCTTGAGGTGGGAGATCATCTAGGGGGTCCAATCTAACCACACGAGCCCTTAAAACCGGGGAACCTTTCCAGCTGGCTCAGAGAGAGGGGACAAGGACAGGCAGAAGAAGGAGCCTGGAGATGGCAGTGGGAGAAGGATTCCACATCTTATGCTGGTTCTGAGAAGCAGGGGCCATGTAAGGACCAGCGAGAGAACCGTGGGTGCTGGGGACAGCCCAGCCGACAGCCAGCGAGGAAACAAGGACCTGGGTCCCACAACCCCACGGGCCTCCATTCCGCCACCTGAAAGAGCGAGGAGATGGGTTCTGCCCTAAAGCCTACAGAAAGGAACAACCTGATTTTAGCCAGCGAGACTCATATCATACTTCCGACCTACAGAACTGTAAGGTTATGGATCTTGGTTTAGCCACTAGGTTTGTGGTAATTTGTTACAGCGGCAGGCAGAAGCTAATACACTTCTCCATACTTTGCTCCTCCTTCCCTGCCCCCCTCACTTCCCTTCTGTCACTCATTGCCACGCATATTCTCTCCTCAGTTCTCTCTCTCATCAAAGCCTGTTTCCAAAGAAAGATCCGATAGCAATCTTGTCCCCTAATGTGCCCATCTATCAGTGTTAGCTCTCCCAGTGACATTTGCATTTTCAGTTTAGGCCTAATTGTGTAATAAAATAAAATTTTGTCCATAAAAGTAGAGGAAGTGCCTCATCCTTAAGAGTTCGATCAATGTCATTTCAAATCCCAGCTCACCTATTTACCTGCTCTGTGACCGTGGTAACTGGGGACATTATATAACTAGAGCTTCAGTTTCCTTACAGTAAAGCAGAGATGAGAGTTTCCAGCTCGTAAGGTTGCTACAGACATGTAATGAGATTATGTATGTTAAGAGCCTGGAACAGTGCCTGGCCCATAGACAGTGGTCGATGGGTTGACTTCCTTTCTCTGAAAGAATTTGAGCCATTAGAGCCCAACTTGGAGAAGTAACCAGAGAGCAGGAGAACCTCCCTATACCTAAGAAATCACAAGGTACTAGGACAAAATAAGATGCTAGATGATTTGCTTCGTAGAACCTTGGAACCATCAGTAGGACAAAAGGAAGTTTCATTGCCTAAAGCAAGCTGGGTTGTGGCAGCCACTCAAAAGCGGTGGCTACCCTGGCATCCGCTGGTTGTCCAACAGGAAGGGGTTTGGGGAGAGGCAGATGGGGGTTTGCCTCCTGCATTTCTGCCCGTTGCTGGCTGGTCTTAGAGACACAGACAGAAAAGACAGCTCAGCATCTGGATCTCTGTTTATGACTCCTGGTCATTTTTAAAATATATGACCCTAAGCAGTCCCTGAGAATATTTGTGCTGGGTGTTGGTTGAGAGAAGAGTGGAAATTATGCAGAAAGATAATGACAATAGCAGTAGCTAACCCTTCCATAACATGTATTCTGTACAAAACACTTATCTAAACATTTTATGTATGTTAAATCATTTGCTACTCCCGGTAACCCTTTGTGGAAGGTGGGTGTACTGTGCTTACCTGTGTTTAAGGAGCACAAAGAGATAAAGTAATTCTCCCAAGGTCACCAGCTGTTAGGAACCAGAGCTGAGATTTTAACCTGGGTCCCCTTGCTCTGGAGGTAATGCTGTTAGCAGTGTGCCACCTCCTGGCACTAGGGCTTGGGGCCCAGCATCATCAGCGGAGGTGGCTTCTCGTGGGTGACTTCTGGTTGTGCCCTCCCAGCCCATACCGGAGCCATTAAAGGGTTTTTCACAATCAGGTACTCAGGTCCAAAGTTCCAGCACAATCTAATCCCCAGAGGTGATCTAATTAGCTTTCTTAAAATTCAATCCAGATCAGAGAGAGAGCATCATCCTTGGAGTTAGACTTCTTGTTGCAAATTCCTGTTCAGTTACTTCCTACCTGTACGTTCTTGGAGCTTAACCTGAGGCTTCATAAGTCAACACAGATAATGATGTCTTAAAAGCAAAGAGGGGTTCTGATTCTCACATAGCCTTGTGAAAATTTTATTTAAGCTTGTGAAGCATAGTCACGTGTCCCTTAACAAGGGAGATATGTTCTGGAAAATGCATTGTTAGGCAATTTCTTCACGTGCTAACATCATAGCGTGTACTTACACACACCTAGAGAGTACAGCCCCCTGCACACCTAGGCTGTAGGGTACAGCCCATCGCTCCCAGGCCGTGAACCTGTGCAGCGTGTTACTGTACCGAATACTGTAGGCAACTGTAACACAATGGTGAGTATTTGTGTATCTAAACATATCTAATCATAGAAAAGATACAGTTAAAATATGGTGTAAAAGATTAAAAATATGGTACGCCTGTATGGGGTACTTGCCATGTCTGAGCTGGCAGGACCGGAAGTGGCTCTGGGGGAGTGAGTGAGCGGGCGGGGACTGTGCACCACTGTAGACTTTATAGACACCGGACACTTATGCTACACTGATTTTTTTTTTTAATTTCTCTCTTCAGTAATAAATTGACTTTAACATCCTGCAACTTTTTTACTTTATAAACTTTAATTTCTTTTAACTTTCTTGGCTCTTTTTTAATAATATCATATTTAGCTTAAAACACAAACATATTGTGCGGCTGTACAAAAATATTTTCTCTCTATCCTTATTCTATAAGCTTTTTTCTATTTTTTAAAATTTGGGTTTTTTTTTTTTTTACTTTTTAAAATTGTTTATCAAGAACTAGGACACAAACACACATACTAGTCTAGGCCTACACAGGGTGAGGATCACCAATATCACCGTCTTCCAGCTCCACATCTTGTCCCACTGGAAGGTCTTCAGGGGCAGAACACGCATGGAGCTGTCAGCTCCTGTGACAACAGCACCTTCTTCTGGAACACCTCCCGAAGGACCTGCCTGAGGCTGTTTTACAGTTAACTTTTTATATATATTATTAGGAGTACACTCTAAAATACTAATTAAAAATCATAGTATAGTAAACGCATAAACCAGTAATATAGTCATTAATCATCAAGTATGATGAACTTACACAATTGTATGTGCTGTATTTTCATAGGAGTGGCAACTCAGTAGGTTTGTTTACACCAGCATCACCACGAACTTGTGAATCGTGTGTTGCGCTACAATGTTACAACGGCTACAATGTCACTAGGCTATAGGAATTTTTCAGCTCCATTATTATCTTATGGGATCACTGTCGTATATGTGGTTCATTGCTGGCCAAAGCGTTGTTATGTGGAGCATGACTGTATTGTCCATGGCAACTGGGCTTTATGGTATAACTTGAGGAATGCCAAGCGATCCTCTGTCACTCACTAATACTAGCTTGTGATTGATGGCTCATCTGAAATTCAGATCTGAGTCAGCTCTCTGAGTCAGGACACTGACCCATGTCAAAACGCATAGGTTTTAGGATTGGCTACATACTATGCATGCGTTAGTTATTGCTGCCAATGTGACTCAGCTGATGAACATCATTTCTGATGTGGTATTACCCCAAGTTAGAAAATAAGGACAATAATACTTAGTCCTATCTATTTCGATGGGTTATTCTGAGGAACATATGAAATAATACATGGGAATACAATTAAGTGAAGAGTGCTATCTAATTTCTATTTTAACACTTATGTGGCACTTCCTGTATGCCAAAGGCATGGAAAGAATTGTTACTGAGCCCAATAGATATCCTTCAAGTTCTCCTTTTAGGGAATTAATGTAAGAAAACTTGAGATTACAACATTAAAACTTGGAATGATACATAGCCATGTGCATATCTCCATCACTGGATGTATCCCATTGTTTCATGATAATCAAGTTCAATTTCATTTCCGTCTGACCCACTGGACGATTTGCTTTTTCAGGGCAAGAGTTATACCATGTTTCCCTTCCCCGTACATAACCAGTTGCTTGACGCACAACCGGTGCTCGGTGAGTATTCATTGAGTAAGTGAATGAGCAAATGGCCAAATGGGATGTTTTGCTAGAGATACAGCCATTGTCCTTATGCCCCTTCTGCTTCCCAGACACCTGTGCTGTGTGACCCTCTACCCTACTCTCCAATGTCGCCTTCATCTCCAGAGTGGCTGTGCAGCCCTCCCCCTACCTGGCTTTACATCCGCATCCGTCTCAGCCTGGAGCCTCCCTGTCACTCCCCTTTGTCGGAGTGGCCCTTTGGGCGGCTTTCCTCTGCTGCTTCCCGACGTCTCAGACTCCAGCGAAACCACTTGCCTGCTGTTTCATTAGCTGTGGCTGCTACCTGGGATTCCGCACGCTGCCTCGCCCGACGGTATTGATCTCCTGTTTCAGGACCCAGCAGCACGATTTCACTTTCAACTGACTGATTGCGTAGGGAAAGGCTTTAAAACAAGAACGGAAAAAATCCATTAAATTATCTAAGACAAAGCCTAGGTCTCCCGCTAAGTACTATACATCCATACAGATGTGCTATTAAAACAGGTGTTCGTGCAGACAAGCCTAAGCTGTTAACGAGATGGCCATCTCCCTTGAGGAGGCCTTGCTGTGTGAGTGATCTCCTAGGTGTTTGGATTCTGGGGGAGGGCGGGGAGAGGAGCCTGAGTCCAGATGAGGCAAACATTTTCAGTCCCTTCCTCCACTCCGTTTTCACTGTGGTCACAGCACTGAAGCACCTGGTCACAGCCAGTGTCCTCAACAGGGACATTGAAGGACCGTCCGTTGCACTATTTTGGACTCATACAACTTCAAGGGCAAAAGGACTATCGAGGCCACAGCTTTCCAGACCGTATTCCTTGGGGTCTGAGTTCTGAGAAGCTGCTTAAAAGGCTTTGGACAGTGGGGGTGTTACAGATTGAAGATGTCTCTCTCAAAAAAAAAAAAAATCTTATGTTGAAATCTAACCCCCAATGTGATGGTTTTGAAAAGAGGTGGGGCCTTTGGAAGGTAATTAGATCATGAGGGTGTGGCCCTCACGAATGGGACTAGTACCTTCTAGGAAGAGGCCAGAGAGCCATCCCGCCACATGGGGACACAGGACGAGTGGGCAGCTGGCATCCCTTACGGGGACTCAGCAGAAGGAAACACGCTGGTACCTGACCTCAGACTTCAGCCTCTGCAACTATGAGAAATAAATTCTCAAATAGCCACAGTGATTTATCCCTTGTATATGAATTAAAAGGCTATGTTTTTTTTTAAACAGATTTTTTACTTCTTAAAAATATTTTATACTATGGATCTAGGCAGTATGCACAGTGGTTATACTTGTTGGCTCTACTGCCAGCCCGGCTGGGTCCACATCTCACCCTGACCACTTCCCGGCTGTGTGACTATACGAAACCCTCCACCTGATCCCACTTTCACCTGATCCCACTTTACGTTCCTCCCATTTTCCCACACCTTTCATATCCACCCAGACTCCACACATTTCTGCTTGTGTGAGTTAGAAAACTCAGGTTGTTCTTTGGAGTGTGGGGCAGCTCCTCACGGCTCACACTTTGCACCTCGCCTTTGGGGGCCTGTTGGGACTTGAGTCTGGTTATAGGTCTGGAAGCAAAGAGGGCTGGCAGGGGGGTTGAGGGGAATTATTAGCATTGTCTTACCTGGCACCTGCCTCGGGGGAGACCAGCATTGTTTTCTCAGGCAACACAGTGTCAATCCCTTCAGACAGAGGCGGAAAGGCCAAGGTACCACTGAGGGGGACGAGGTTGCTTCCACTGGCAAAAACTCATTCAGATTTAAGAGCTCAGCGGCCCCAGCTTCATCGGTACCTTCCCACAGGTCCTCCTCCCCACCTGCGGGATCCCGTTCTTTCCCACGCTGTAACAGGTAGGTAAACACCTGCAAGGCTGGGCGTCGAACTTTTGTCGTAATTCAGCCAATCACAGGATGAGGGCTTGTGTTTGATTTTCAACAATTTCAGCCTGTGGCTACAGGAGAGAAGATTCTGGTTTAGGGCACAGGAGAAGCTCTGAGTTTATTAATGAGGAGCTGGAGCTGGGAATGGGAATCCCTGAGTGCGTCTTTTTCTTTCGTCACTTTGTCCAGCTACGTAAGGAACAACGAACCAATGTCACTATGTCCTTAGTTTTCCACAGATGTTCAAAGTGTATACACAGAGTCACCAAGTTGCTTGCCTCTTACACGTGGTTGCTTAGGAGTATCCGGTGCAGATCACACGTCTCTGTAAACAGTTGGCAACATGGACTGTCAGTGCTCTCTGTGCTATTGGAAGCAGAGTCCTTAGCATTTTTAAGTCTAATCAGATGAGAGATCCAATTCCAGAAACCCCAAGAGCAGTTGGGGAAACTCGTCCTCAAAATTCTGTTCCTCTAGAATCACTGCTGGTACCAAAAGCTGTCTTAGGGTTCTCCAGATAAACAGAACCGATAGGTGGGGGTGGGGGGGAGGTGAGAGGTGATTTATTAGAGGAATGGCTCATGCATTTGCGGAGGCCGAGAGAGAAGTCCCACGACAGGCCATCTGCAAGCCGGACACCCAGGGAAGCCAATATCATGGCTCAGTCCATGTCCAAAGGCCTGAGAACCAGGGAAGCTGATGGTGCTATTCTCAGTCTGAGGCTGAAGGCCTGAGTATCTGGGGGACCACTGGTGAGAGCCCTAGACTCCAAAGGCTGAAGAACCCGGAGTCCTGATGTTCAAAGGAAGGAGAAGGTTGTCCCAGCTCCAGAAGAGAGAGACAAAATTCACCTTTCCTCTGCCATTTTGTTCTCTCTGGGCCCTCAGCCAGTGATACGGTACCCATCCACACTGACTGAGAATGAGTCTTCCTTACTCGATTTGCTGATTCAAATGCCAATCTCTTCCACAAACAGCCGCACAGACACAGCCAGAAATAACGGTTCACCAGTTATCTGGGCATCCCTGCATCGAGTCAGGCTGACACCTAAAATTAATCACCACGGTTACCCATCGCCCCCACGCTTCAATCCCATTGGTCATTTCTCAGTCTCACTTTATTTTACCTTTCAGTAGCAATGGACGTAGGTCAGCATACCGCGTTTTATGAAAAAATGTTTTCACTTAGTTTCTGCAACCCCACATTTTTGCTTTGTCTCTTACTTCACATACTATTCTTGTCAGTCTCCTTTCCTAACTGCTCCTCCTCCTCCTGAGTCCTAACTGCAGGAGTGCTCCAAGACTCACTCCTCAGGCCTCTTCTTCTTTTCTAGCTACAGTTACCCCAAAGTAATCTCACCTAGTACCACAGACTTAAATCATCTAAATAATTATACCTCCAAATTTATATCCAGCTCCAAACTCTTCTTCGACCAATAGACTTATACATCTGCTTGCCCACTTGACATCTCTGCTTGAATATGTAGATGGCCTCTGCAGCTTAAAAAGTCCAAAACTAAACTCTTAATTGCACTCCTCCTCCAAGCATGCTCCTGCAAAGTTTTCCTCATCAGGAGATAACATCGAGTGGTTCAAGCCAAAACCCTTAGAGTCATTCTTAATTTCCTGTTCTTTCTCGCTCTCTCTCACCTACATCTAATCCATCTGTAAATGCTGTTTGTTTGAACCTCAGAATAAATGCAAGATGCAACTACTCACGATCTCCACTGCTCACATCTGTTTCAAACTGCCCCGTCCCTCCCTTGGATTAGCGCAACATTTTCCAAACCGGTCTCTCTTCCACACTTGCCCCCCGTGTCTCACGATGCTCACCTGATCAAAACCTTCCGGTGGGTTCCGAACCAAAAAAAGAAGATCATTCAAAATCCTTATATCCTGGCTGACAAAGTCCTCCCTGGCTGAAGCTCCAGATTCACCTCCTTTTCCTCTTCTACTCCCCCCTCCCCAAAACCTCAGCGAGGCCCCAGCGGGCAGCTCTGCCGCCACAGAGCCACCAGCTCGCCCCCAAGGAAGGCCGACCCTCACTCAGCACAGGCAGACTCATCCTCAGCAGGAGCCAAACAAAGGAATAAATATGTCCCCTCTGGGCCCTGACATCATGGGGAAGCTTAATCCTCAGCTTGGTAAATGCCACGGCCACAGCCGTGCCCAGCGCGGTCCTGAAGGCCGATCAGATGACTTTCAGGGGTGCTTCTGCAGAACCCCAGCTGGAGGGCCGACAGGTTTCAGGAAAGACTGACTTTTCTGGAGAGCAATTACAATTCTCTTCCTTGGCATCACCTCCGACATTTTATTCTACTCTATGGTTTTCTAAAGCATCGTACGTACATGATCTCATACACTCCTCACAGCAAGTGTGTGCTTTGGTCACTTTCCAGAGCTGAGGCCTGGACAGAGAAGTCTCGTGGTTAGGGAAGGTAATTGCAGCAGTGGTTGGGGTTTCTGGGCTTCACAAATTGCCATCTTCCAGCTCACTGTGTCTCTTCCCCTCTGATCTGGGACCTCGTGACCTCAGATAGCTGCCACCTAGAGTAGCCTCTAGACCCTCCTCTGACTTGCTCTCACAAGCCACCTGGGCTTGTCCCAGCAGGCCTCAGCCCTGGCCCACCCGTGCGCAGCCCCGGAAGTGTTGAGAGCTAAACATTTATCCCATCTAATAACTTTTTAAAAAATAAACTGGTTATTTTGAAATCATGACAATATAGACACCCAATATAGATACCTTGGGTGGTGATCCCTGCCAATTTGATGGTAACTACATCTGTGCCTTTCTTGCCAGTTCAGAGAGCATGGGCGAGGGCGGTGTCTGAGGCAGTCGATGGCCATGAGGACAAAGCAAGTTAACTCTGCTACACAAACGGAAATAAAAACGTCCTAGTCCTATATAATAAGTACAGGAAGCCAAATTCAAGCTCAGACCCAAATTTAGTTCCTTTAAAAATCTTAACTCCAATTTGTTCTCATGCACCTTTTGGGCATATATTAATTTTTACTTCTGTATTGCCACTGAAAATCTTTCAGGGAAGAACTCAAGTTTGGCCAATCAATCCAAGGTAATGACTTGGATATCGAAACCCTGGAATCCATCTAGCAGTCACTAAATCAGAAAACGGTGACAAAGAAATAAAGAAAGTATCCAGAGGAACTCGTAACTATTGCAATATAAATTATAAACAAATCTCCACTTCCACCCATCTCCAAGCGGCATTTTCGAGGATGAAATAATTGAACTTCGCAAGCCTTACCTTGACTGGAACATGAATCATCCCAGCACATGTCTAAGCAGCTGTCAGTTACTATTATTTCCACCGTGCAGAGAAAGACATCGAGGTGCCGCACAGAGGTAGGATGCCTAACGCCCAGCCACACGGCACATGGTGGGCAACACTAGAATCAGAATCCCAGCCAACTAATCTGTGGTTATGAAATCAATCTGCCAAATGATGCGAGATGTAATTAAATAAACGCCTATGCACATGGCACTGTGCATTTAGTAGGCGCTCAATAAATTTCATGGAATGAGCGAAAACAACACAAAAAACAAATGTAAGTTACGCTGTGATCCCAACAAGTGCGCCGTATGGAGGCCCTAAACGAAGAGGGTTAGAACTGGCGGACACAGGAAAAACCTAGAGGGATACGATCTCTATCCAACGTCAGCTGTGTTTCCCTCCCTGGGGACGGGATCAGATTCCCACCAGCCCAGGCAGATTATTACTCTTCTGCCCAGTTATGAAGCAAACTCACAGGAGTAAGCTTTTTTAATGACATGCTCAGGGTCGGCCACCTCTCTCTCCTGAAACTTCGGGGAGGTAGGAGGAAGTCCAGAGACCACCGGGAAAAGGTCACTTTTTCATTCAGGTATTATAAACATGCCATTTGTCTTTGGCTTTTTAATGGTTAGTTTGGTGTTTTGCTGTGTTTTAGTGGCTGCCTTAAACTATATAGCTGTGATTATCAGTCATGTAAAAAGAAAAGAAAAAGAAAAATTCTAAGTTCCTTGAGGGACAGACAGATAATAGATCCTGTATGGGCCTCTCCTGGGGGTCTTTGGTGCTGACACATGCCAGAGGCCCATAAATACCCCTTGGCGACAACGTTAAATTTGATGACCATCCAGTGACATTTTTTTAACATTTTGGAAACTCCCCTTTGAACATTTATCTTGTAGTATACGGGGCACCGTCATTTTTTGGTCCTTTTTGCACAGAAAAAGCAGTCCCTTGCAACTTCTGCCTCATACTATAAAAATCACGATAATTTCCTCAACCAGACTTGGAAAGGTTGATCAAAAATAATCCCCCCTGAAGAGAAAATTACCTTACACTGAGAGATTACATTTGCACTACCTAAAATGAAAGAAGGGATAGAGCCCTCTGGAAAACTAAAGAACATTCCATGAAGGTTCGTGGGGAGAAAAGCATTCTGCTTGTTCTTCCCTGACCAGAAACCTTTGAGCTCTACCTGCTAATCACCCGTGTTCTCGGGAACATTTCATAGTGAACGCTTCTCATCGGGCTTAAATGGAAGCTACAAAATAATAACAAAGGGGAAAAAAATGACCCACTTAATTTGTTAGCCAGAAGATTTTGTTTTGTTGGATGCTTTATTGGAAGATTTATGGGGACTTTTTATATCTGGTTTTATAGTTTTATAATCAAACTAATTAATGTTAATTGATTTAGGATGTATTGGGGTGAACATAAAAGCAAGCTTCAGGAAGAATTAAATACAGTGTGGGCAGTTAGAGAACGTGAATGAAACAAGGAGACTTTTTGCAAAATAACAGTGGTGTTCTCGACCGCTCTTCGGCGTTCTGTGCTCTTCTCCCATCTTGCTCAGGGAAGATTAATTTAGTGGGGTCTTACTGGCTCTTAAAGGAAAGCCATAGTAATTCCAGAAACGTGTTGCCTTCCGGGACTCTCCCTGCTGAGTTAGTGCTTCCCGCCTGTCCAGGAGAGTAAGGGTAGGGGACCCAGCAGAGGGACACAGTGAACCCAGGCACAGATGGCCGAGGTCCAGGTACACAGCGGCCTATTTTTAATCAGGCAGCTCGGATCTGAAGAGCCTGTGATTCGAATTCTATTTGTGGAAACACACCACATCCGATTAAAAAGTGTGTGAGACTTTGCCGCCCTGATCCTGTCCCACCTCTGACTTAAGGGCTGGCTGGGATATTGTCCCCAGCTCCACAGTTCCCCAACCACTGCTGCAATTACCGTCCCTAACCACGAGACTTCTCTGTCCAGGCCTCAGCTCTGGAAAGTGACCAAAGCACACACTTGCTGTGAGGAGTGTATGAGATCATGTACGTACGACGCTTTAGAAAACCATAGAGTAGAATAAAATGTCGGAGGTGATGCCAAGGAAGAGAATTGTAATTGCTCTCCAGAAAAGTCAGTCTTTCCTGAAACCTGTCGGCCCTCCAGCTGGGGTTCTGCAGAAGCACCCCTGAAAGTCATCTGATCGGCCTTCAGGACCGCGCTGGGCACGGCTGTGGCCGTGGCATTTACCAAGCTGAGGATTAAGCTTCCCCATGATGTCAGGGCCCAGAGGGGACATATTTATTCCTTTGTTTGGCTCCTGCTGGGGATGAGTCTGCCTGTGCTGAGTGAGGGTCGGCCTTCCTTGGGGGCGAGCTGGTGGCTCTGTGGCGGCAGAGCTGCCCGCTGGGGCCTCGCAGCGGCGCTGAAGAATCCAAGCTGCGCCCACTCACAGGAGGAGAAATGGTGGGGACCCTGACCTACTGGGCCAGCTTCCAGCAAAGCCAACGGCATCGGGTCCCTGCCCTTCCCTTGCTGATTCAGTCACAGTTGCATTCCCTTGGCAGATCCAACAACTACGCCTTGTGAAAAATAGCTGCCTGTCCTTTGCCTGCTGGTCTACTAAAAATAAAAAACAAAAGCGGCTACCCAGTCCCGCCTATGAGGGAGACGCTATCACTGGGAGCTTCAAAGTCAGGCTGCAGTGAAAAAAACCTAAGAAAATGTTTTCATTCCACATCGTCCAAATAGATGCCTATAGATACCGTACACAAGTTAATACGTCAGCTTTTTCTCTGTGCGTGATGGTAAACTAGTCGCTGGTCCTTGTTTTTCTATTTGTAGATTAAGGAAACCACCCATAAAGTCCTTGAGGAGAGGCTCGTTGTAAATACGAAGCATTTTTATTATTGCATCGCCGCGGACAGTGTTATCACTGCTCTTCCTCACTACGTTGTCACCCCCCACAGAGACTGGGGCTGTTTGCTAGATTGGATGCCACTTTGGGTGACAGGTCAGGGAAGGAAGCTGGCTTTGACGTGGACTGACAGGTTCGTAAATTTGGTTTCTAATTTTATGTATTTATTTCTTTTAAAGAAAAAAGGGAGAGAGGGAACACTCAGAGCCATGAAATCATTAAAACCAATTCCCTGGCTCTCCCCAGCCCTCCCTCTCCTTGAGTGTGTGTGTGAAACCATCTTTGCAGCTACAGAGCCATCCGATGGTATCGATCCAGATGTGGAAATTGGTATTGACTGCTGCGGCTGCTCTCTGCACTTCCCCGGCTTTTAAAGACACAGCATATAGGTCATTTCACTTTGCACATGACATAGCTCTGGAGACATCTTCTGAAACAAACTAAATAATGCAAATTAAAAACTGGGTTTTATGTCTTGCTCTCCCGCTTAAACCAAATAGGGGCCCAAAGAGCTTCCAAACAGATGGCAATAAACGGAAAGCATCGTGCCACTTTCTTAGAAGAAAGGACAATTTTTTGCACCTTGATTTCATTCTGATCACTGGTAAATGTCTAACTACAGCCCCAATGTTGTTAAAAGCCTTAGAGGATCTGAAAGCTTAATGAGAAGTGTAGTCTGCTAGGCAGAGACACTGTATCAGTTCTCTCGTGTCGCCCTAAAAAATTGTCACAAACTTAGTGCTGTAAAAACAACACAAATTTATTTCCTAGCTCTGTAGGTCAGAAGACCAGTATGAGTTTCACTAGACTAAATTTAAGGTGCCAGCAGTCTTTGTTCCTTTCCGGATGTTCTAGGGGAGAATCTGTTTCTTGCTCATTGAGACTGTTGGCAGAATTCAGTTCCCTGTGGTTGTAGGACTGAGGTCCCAGCTTTGGGGGGCTACCGACTCCTCGGTATGTGCCTCTTTCTCTGTCTTCAAAGTTGGCACATAGCACCTCTCTGACCCATTTGCTTTTCTCGTCCATTTTACGGACTCATGTGATTAGATTGGATTGACAAAAATAATCCAGGATAATCTCCACCCTCAAGGGCCTTAACTTTAACCAGATCCAAAAAGTCCCTTTTGCCATGTAAGGTAACATGCTCCCAGTTTCTGGGGATTAGGCAGGGCATTTTTCTGCCTAGCACGCACGTCATGTTTCTATGCGACTCTCAATTATGTTGCAGGAGACTCTAGCAGAAACGAAACAAACAAACAAAAAACACGCTAGCACTTGATTTTTAGTCATGGACGGCCATGTCATTCATGCACTGCGCGAGAGCGCCTCCGTAATGAAGGGACATTCCCACAGTGGATGGAACTGTCCAGGCCCTTTTAACACCACGTCCTAGCACCAGATCTCAGCCTCTCCGAAGGCCAAACTGTTGAAAAAACAGTTACTGTGTTGACTAGCTGGTGAGCTGGCTGGACTCTGGAGTACCATGGTGAACACAGCATCATCTGGGTTCTCTGGACGTCCACGGTTTAGAGAAGAGATACCCACGAGGCAGGTGATCACAATGCCAGGGGAAGCCATGGCTGCCACTGTCATCTGATTAAAGGAGCCAGAGACTTCAGCCACTAGCAGTGCTGGAGCGTGTCACTGCCTGCCCGGCACCTCCTTCGGAGCAGACACTTCTAGTCCTGCTTTACACGTTGCTAAATAAGATTGTAAACCAGGTCATCTGCTACCGAGCCTCGTGGTGGCAGACAGGAGCACGGTGCCAGATGTCAAGAACCCCCATTCTCGTTCTGGTCACACCTTGAGTACTGCTCCCTACAGGACGTCGTGTCCCTTCTGCAGAGGTTTCTCACTCGCCCGGATTTATTTAGACATTCCTGAAACCATCCTGTCTGTGTTCTTGAGAGGGCCGTGGTGCTGACGCCTCTGCTCTGCAGTAATCCCAGCCCAGGGCAAGCCTGTTCCAGTGCTGCTCGTGCCCAGAGACAAGCTCATCGTTTCTTTTCAGCCCATTGCAGGGTAAGGGCCCCCTGGCTGAGTGTCCACTGTCAGCCTGAGTGGCTAACTGAGACCTCCCGTGTGCTGAGACGGTGCAGATGGCCGTGAATGCAGCACTGTTAGACACGGAGGAAGGCAAGGCATCATGAATATTTAATCAGATATAAGTAAATATTAATGAAACAATTGTGTCTCTAAATGGTTAAATTACTTTCCATGCTCCAGTCCATTTTTATTTCACCATGGCACATGCACACACACACACACACACACACACACATACACACAAATTATACATTTTTCATCCGTGCTAGTAATTTCCAATTTGGTCTTTTTAATGTAAAAATCCCCATTATGCTAAATGCAGGCCTTCCCGAATTCATTGCTGAAGTTGGAAAAGCATGATTCTACCCTGAAATGGAGAGTTCACAACTTGCTGAACTCCAATGCCACGTTTGAGTCCTGTCTTCTCGGATTTCATGGCACAAAGCCACGCACGCCGTCGGGACGCAGGAAACCTCAACTGTAGCTCGTGTGTGGCCATGGCTTTATTCTGCATGAACTCGTTCTAATTCCTCCCAAAACAAGAGAGAAGCTTACTCTTGCAATATGAATGACTACGTTATTTACTCCTCCGCTGTTACCTGGTAAGCTGCCTAGAGTGTCTTCGGGTATATCTTCCTCTGATTATATTCCTGTGTGTCAGTTTTCAACAAATCATCAGTGAGTTTCCTACTCTTATTTTTTTCCAATGCCATCTCCTTTGGAATAGTTTTTCCCTCTTAACATTTCTCGAAGTTTGTTCGGTGCCAATTGTGTCTCCTTAGCCTTGTTTTGTCTATTATTCATCTTCTTCCCATTGTAGGATTTAGTCTTCCTTCTGTAATGTTCTTTCTTTTGCCTGAATCCTGCACTTTCATTTTGTAGTTTGTTTTTAATTCCCGAATTTCAGATTAGCCCTTTTGCGCCTCTTTGTTTAGTCCCTTATGCCAAATGGAATCAGGTCCCATCAATATTACTAAGATGTCCCGGAGTCCCTTACCCTGCTTCTAAACTGTAACCTCTCTTCCCTCTCAGTCATTGTCACAGCTGTGTCCCCTGAGCATCTTTTAAATGCACCTGACACGAATTTCCTCATTTCACTTCATGACCAAGTGACTTAATGATCTTCCAACCTTTCTCCTGTCCACGCTCTCCAGCCAGTGTGCTATTGACCACACCCTGTCCTCTAGCTAATTAACTCCTAAAGAACTCTTTTCCTCAGGCAAATCCAATCTATTGTAAAGCCAATGTTGAATGAATCTTTGAACCTTCTCTGCAAACAAAGAATCTTCTCTGAATTCCATAATCACATTTTGCATGCCATCCACATTTTATACCAAGCTTACCATCAAAATGGTATATATGCCATCTATGTATATCCCTCTATAATCTACATAAGATGTATCTGTATACAATATATAAAATATATGTTCGTAATATGCATTATACATGTAAAATATACAATAAGGAGCTACTCCAGTTTGAGTCCTTGGTAGTGTTCTAGGAAGCAAAAGCTCTTGCAGCCATTTGTATATTTAAGGGCAGCGCTGTAAGAGGGCAGAAGTGAAGGGAAAGCTCCTAATTTGTTTTTCCGTTTTGCATGAAAAGCATAATCGCTTGTCACATCGTCCCTCATTTAGTTCTTACCCCGTCACCCTCACCTCCTTCTGTTCACCTACTGGTCATCACTTCCTACCTCCAAGTCCCAACCGAGTCAATAACAACAGCAACAAAAACGGGAATCAAACGAATTTGCCAACCAGTGCACTAAGAGTTGTTCGCTTTAAGTGTCTGGGCCTCATATTCTTCATCTATAGAAATGAAAGAGTTAGACATAAGCAGCAGCTCAGAGATTTTAACAACTTTTTAAAGTTAGAAAACTCTTCAAACAAACTTGGACACAGAAACCCCGTATACAAAATAGGTAACGTAGAAGTTCTTTGGTGGGGAGAGAGCCAGGTGCCTGGCAGCCAACCTCACCAGCCCCCTCCGGCTCCCCGGCCAGGGAGTTCCTGGGGTCCCCTGAGCACAGTCCACAAAAATTACTGGACCAGACACAACTGGAGGCCGGTGTTGACGCTCTGCATTTCTGTACAAACAAGGAAGCTTGGTCACAATGGCCTTCAAACACTGACAGACATGCTCCAGTGTTTAGAATAGATTCCTGGCCAGTTATGTCTAAAACAATTCCACATTTCAGAGTTGTCTCATCTTTAGTGCTGACTGATCTTCATCTCGTAGCAGCATTTAATATTCTTGCTTTGTGCTGCTGTGTTCTCTCCCTCTCCTCCTTTCTCTCTATAAACTTCATCATTCAACACCCACTCTGTGTTACACACTGTAACAGTGCTTTTACATCACGTGAGTTTCTCGCAAGTACTGTAGTTCATTTGACCTTAAAGGGGAAATTACACTGGATTTTAGATGCAGGAGAAAAACCTGCTGGATTAAATAAACCCTGTGTCCCATCTTTTAATAAAATAAAATTAAAAATTTAATTCCTGCAGAAGAATAATAAGAACAATTATCTCCTAAAGTATCTGTTTGTTCAGCGTGAATGGGAAGAGCAGCATGGTTACGGTTTGCAACGGACTTTAAATGTCATTTGCGTTAGGAGTGAGTTTAAAGAATATCTACGATGTCATCCTCACCACCTGTCTTGTTTTTCATGATGAGATTAAATCACTTTTTTGAGTTGTTTGACCATTTATTTGTGTATTAAACAACGAATTACCAGGCCCTGAATAAGGTGATGCAAAGGCCAGAGAACACATAGTCCCTGAACTCAAGGAGCTCCCACCCCATAGGCAAGACACGTAACTATCTGGTTATTGGGAAGCATCACAAATACAGCAATATTGGTATGAACAGACCCACTAAGGAAACAAAGGAGGCAGCAATTCATTGCGTCTTAGAGAAAGAACACAGGACCCAGGGAGGCTTCACAGAGGAGGTGACATTTGAGTCCAGAAGGGTGAATGTACTTCACCAGCACACTCTTGGCAACGGAACAGTGTGTCCAAAAGCCCAGAGTTTGAAAGAACAAGGCCCATGGTCAAAGCACAGGATACGTAGCATGTAGCCACAGACAACAAGGAGAAAGTGTTACCAGTGGATTGTGAAGATTCATCTTACCTTCGTCTATTCTAAAACCAATAAAAAAGATTTTTATCCAAGGGAATAGCATAATTAGATCTGTATTATAGAAAGATCACCCTGGCTGCATTGTGAAGAACAGATGAATTTGGGGGTGGGAGAGGGGAAATTGGAGTCAGGGGTTATGTCAGTAGTCTTGATATGAGACATTTCGGAAACCAAATGTATTGATTCTAGTGACATAGAGCTCTGAAGAGAAGGTAGGCAAAGAAAATGCTAGTATGCTAGGTTGGATGACTGGGTAGATGGTGATGCCATCAAAGATTAAGGATCCAAAAGGGCGAAGCAATTTCTATAGGTAATTGTGGGGAGTAGAGTGAAGAGAGCCTAGGAAAAATAATGAGTTTGCCTTTTAATATATTTCTTAGGGATGCCTATGGCATGTTTAGACTGAGAAGTGCAGAAGTCTGCGTTCACACCTTACTGGGTATGTGTTAGCACAATCAAGCAATGCCCAAAGGAAAGGGAGTCAAGACTTGGTCGGAAGGAGCCATTCTTTGGTACTGGCAGCGTTCACACCTTACTGGGTATGTGTTAGCACAATCAAGCAATGCCCAAAGGAAAGGGAGTCAAGACTTGGTCGGAAGGAGCCATTCTTTGGTACTGGCAGCGTTCACACCTTACTGGGTATGTGTTAGCACAATCAAGCAATGCCCAAAGGAAAGGGAGTCAAGACTTGGTCGGAAGGAGCCATTCTTTGGTACTAGCAGCAGGGTTGGTCTTGATATGGACCACAAAGGAATTTGGAGTTTGGCAAGCTCGACCAAGGTGCATAAAAGACATATACTACAGGACCAAGGCCATATGGGATTCGGACACCTTAAAGTTCCTCTGCAGGAGAGGAACCTGGCAATCTCGGGCTGCCGATGGGAAGTCAGGCAGCATTAATGGAGGAGGGATGTGAAGGAGGGATGCAGAGTCAAGCAGCGGGCAGTAGGGAGAATGAGCTAGCATGTCTATTCCACAGGACAGTCTTGAGAACTGAAAGGGATAAGAGGCCAGGCACCATGGCTCTTGCCTGAAATCCTAGCACTTTGAGAGGCCGAGGTGGGAGGATCCCTTGAGGCCAGGATTTCAAGACCAGCCAGGGAAACACAGTGAGACACCATCTCTACAAAAAATAGAAAAAAATATTTCCTGGGTGTGGTGGTGCAGGAGGCTGAGGCAGGAGGATTGCTTGCATTTGGGAGTTTGAGGCTGCAGTGAGCTACGATGATGCCACTATACTCCAGCCTGGGCAACAAAGCAAGACTCTATCTCAAAAAACTAAGAATAATATAAAAAAACAAACGAGAAGAAAAGTAAGGTGCTTGATATCTGCATACACATGCTCACTAAATATGACTTAATCTTGGCCTTCTAAATATGCACTGCAGGTCTCAAAAAACACACACTACAACTATTACCAGGCCATTGGTATTAGGTGAGCATTTGTAGTTCCTGTTAAACAAAAATTCAGTTTATACAGTTCCACACAGATCACAAACCCATCGTGTGAAGCAAAATCCAGAAATGCGATGTCTTGGGGTCCCCTACGACCACCCTGCTGGCACCCACGGTCTTACCCCCAGTACTGCCAGCCCTCCCTCCCTCCCACAGTAAGTGAGAAACATCTCTATCTTATTCCCAGGTATTAGTCCCCTCTCACTGTATAATTTATTACAAAATTAAATTCTTTTCCTTAAGATTTTCTTAATTAAAAGATTATTTAGAATCCTTTCTTTTTAAAGTATCTAAATATCACTATATTATGCTAAAATTCTGCCATAATCATAGTAGTAAAAAAAAAATAAAATACATTCAATGAGCTTTGATTTTCACATGAAAACGGAAACTAAATATCAAGTGCTGAAAAAGTGAAATAGCCCATTCTGGCTAAAAATCAAATGATACTACAAGGCCAAGGAAATCACGTAATTAAAAAGTATTTTATTCCTAAACAGATATTTTTGCAGATTTTTAAAAAGAAATCCTGCCAGTGAGTACTGCCTGCAGTTCTGTTTTAGAACTACTGTTGATATCAGACTAATAATTCTGTTTTTGTTTTATTTGTTTGCACTAAAGTTCATTTAGAAGTGAAATCTTAGAATTACTTTGAGTCTAATGAGAGACACACAATGACAGGGAAAGACAATCTGTGTTTCTCCTGCTATGCACACAGGACACTTCTGGGACCAGGACGTGCGGAGGTTTTTCCCACACACCCAGCAAATCTCCAGAGGACACCAACCGAGTGTCCTACAATTCAGTTCAATCGAATTCTGACACTGTCTACCTGAGAGAGCATCAGATGCCACAGGTGACAGGCTCAGTCCCTCAAGACCGCCCCCACTTCAAAGACAAAGACAAGCCATAGTTTGGCACCTGTAATTCTGACCAACTGGCTATAAATCGGGGCCCCTACTGCTCGCTCCTTGGGTTTGATTAATCTGCTAGAGTGTCTCGCAGATCTCAGGAAACACGTTTACCAGTTTACTATAAAGGGTATTGCAAAGAATACGGATGAACAGCCAGTCGGAGAGATACAGGGCAAGGTGGGGAGGGGCAGGCAGTGCTTCCGGGACCTCCCAGCACCTCACGGACTCAGCCACCCGGAAGCTCAGCAACGCTCGTTCGAGAAAGTTTGAGTAGAGCTTGGTCTCCGGGGTCCCCCAAAGCCCACTTTCCTGGAGATTGGTGGGTGGGGCTGAAAGTTCTCACCCTTCAACCTTGTAATCACGTGGTCTTTCTGGTGACTGGCCCCATCCTAGAGCTGTCCAGGAGCCTCACCCTAAGTCACCTCATTATCATAAACTCAGGTGTTATCAAAGAGGCTCACTGTGAGTAACAAAAGACAGTCCTATCGCTCAGGAAATTCCAAGAGTTTTAGCTCTGTGAGCAAACCAGGGACAAAGACCAAACATATTTCGTATCATACCATATGCACAGAACACAAGTGTTTATAAATCTGTTTGGGAAAATCAAACTCTCTTAGAAAAACCATTGAGGTATATATATATTTCTATATATACCCACACATATACACAATATATTTATTTATGCAACATCACACACATACCTGTATTCATTGACACAAACACACAAATAACAAATATATAAATAAGGACCTGGACCCAAATGTATTAAGACATATTTCTAAATGGCATACTGGTTCAAGATATGATTGATACAATTATGCAAGTAAATAAAATAATAGAAAAATACATTTTATCCTAAAATGCATCATAATATCAGACAATGGCATGATAAAAAGTCACAGAATGAGATCTTATTAAAGCTCACCACGGACACATGGGCACGTTATCCATTACTGGTCTCTTCTTTTGGAAGCAGGGAAACAAATGCATAGAAATGATACGACATCTTAAAGACTACCTCAGTCCCCAGCTGTCTTATCCAAACTCTGTCTAATACCTGGCAGAGTAGATGCTTGGACCTACTTTCTTCTCTCCCTCCTCTTTTTTCCTTTGTCTTTTTCTCTCTACTGTTGAAGAGAGAAAGCAACGAACTGAGTTTTCTAAAACTCAAATCATCTGCTAAAATGATGCTACAGTTCATGGAAATTCCAAGTTAACTGGATTTTGACTCCACCTAAATTACTTTTAGGGTACTAATCTCTAGGTCAAAAGAGGAAACAAGTAAGTGGGTTCCAAAACCAAAACTCGGATACGTAAGTGCCATCATAACACAGAATCATCGGATTATTTGAAGATACATTTATAGTTTTTCCTGAATTTATTGATTATGGGTTTATTGGCCTTACAAAGAAATACAACAGATGAACCTGTGGAATGAATCCAAAACTTACCAGGTGGTGAAAGCTAAATAAGAAGACAATGGCCGTGTCTAGGTGATGAAAAAAATACCAGATCCCCAAATGACAAATTTTCAGCTAACTGCCTTCACGAAGGAATCATCTACCAGGTCTACTCAATTTAAATTCTTTTTGTGTATGAAAAATATTGTTTCTAAAAGTGGAAAACTGACCTATAAGCAGCTTAATTTCCAGATACATCAACCACCCTAAGAAAAGAATCACAATTTTTTTATAAGCTTAGCATTTAAGAAAAATGGTGTGATGATGGTGTTTATTGGCATGAATAATAAATTTCACAAAGTAGATGATCAAAAGCTAAAACTAAAAGACAGACTATTATTTGAGATAGCCTTAAGGGAAGAGCAGGGTTTGGGCCTAGCATGAGAATAAAAATTAAGTGCAAGCGTCGAGAGTTTAATTGGTGGTGTATAAAACGCACTAAAAGAGGAAATGACAGGCAAGTGGGAAGACTGGCTAGGGAATCGCTTTAACGGCCCCAGACCCGATGGGAGCCACTGTCATAGTCCAACAGGCAGGAACAGGAGGAGCCTGTACTGAGGTGGTAGGTAGGAAGGAGAGAAGTCAGGTCTGAGAGGCTGTGGGGGTAAAACTGGCAAGAACTGGAATCTAAATAGGGTAAGGTAAGAGGAAGATATCAAAGACAACCAAATGTTTTAGAATTTGAGAAAAGATATATCATATATAGTTTGGGGCCTAGGAAAGTCCTCAGAGTTCATCTAGTACCATCTAGTATTATCAAGATTAAATGTGAGTCTCAGAGAGTTTAGGCAATTGGCTCTAGATCACCCAGCCATTAGAGACAGAGTTAGACTAGCACTTCAGACTTCCAATGTTCATATCACTTATCCAAAATTAGAGAAGTTATCAAGAGAAATAATCAACCTAAGGGAGAGCATGTTGAATAATAAAAATAAAGAAAAGGTAACAACAGCAACATTAATACAGGATTTCATTTAGTGCATGTTTACCAGAAATCAAGGAATGTACCAACTCTATATACATATGCTTATCTCTGTAATTACCCTATGGTGTAGGCACTACTATCATCCCCATTTCACAGATGAGAAAAATGAGGCTTAAACAACTTTCCTCAAATCACAAAGCTAATAAGAGTCAGGTCTCCGTTCAGACCCAGACTGACTGGACTCCAGAGTGTCATTTTTACCCATTTTGTGTGTTACTGCCTCTGACAGGTCACTGGGACATCCAAGTAGAGAAATCCAACACATTGGTGTGAAGCTGGTATCGTGTTTGTGATGGAGGTCAAGGATGAAGACACAGATAAAAGCCGGTGTTGAAGCTACGGACACACATGAGACTGTAAAAGGAAAGAATGCACAAAGAGAAAAGAAGGACAAGGAAAGGAGCTGACGGCACATTCTTGAAACGGGATTGCTTTCTAGAGCGGGAGGAAGGAGAGTTCGAGAAGGATAGTCACAAAGATGGGAGGGGAAGCAGTGAGTAGAGTAATGGAGACCTGCAATTTCTACTGTCAGGGTTTTTTGTGTTGCTGTTTGAATTTTCCTTACCAAAGGCCTCTAAGCAGACCCGAGAATAAAGGTGAGCAAAGAAATGTGGCCTGGCACAAAAATGTTTTCAGCTTGAGATGCTTGTTTCTCCAGAGGTTGCATCTCTGACATTTCTCATGGAGATCAATTCTTAGATCTCAATTTTTGGCCTGATCTTTGGGTTCCACTTTCTCCCGAAACTCTGGGGTCATCTTTACCTGATCCTGTGTTGTCTCTTCAGGTACCACCCATGAGATCCATCAGCTCAGAATCATCCGTCCAGTCCTGACCCTCGATGTCACCTGTGAAGGAGTGTTTGACCTCAAGAAACAGCAGTCACCTGGAGCTAGCTCGCGTAGAAGGAATGTCCTTTTATTAAGGGGTGTCCCATTATCCAAGGCCAAGAAAAGTAACCAGGCCACAAAAAGGGCTGGGTACATGGAGATGACACAAAGTTTCTCTCTCTCAGGGTCTCTCTCTTCACATGGTGAACCATCCCTTATGTATTTTGTGAACCTGCTTCATACTTTCTCTAGTGACCAGTTTTTGTTTGGTTGGGGACTCTCTGTTCATAAACAGCCATCCAAGCACCCAGTCTCTATGTTCCTGCAACTTTGGGAGCACCACAAACACGATTTTTAATGTCTCTTTCTCAAATCCTCACACAACAGAATCTGATGAACCCAGCTTGGTTTGACCGTTCATTTCAATCTCCAGCTATGACCAATGAGTAGTTTTAAAAGTTAAAAAGCAGCCACCTGGGCCCACACTTGGTACAGGGCTGGTAAAAAATTTCAGAAGAAAAGAGTGGGACCATGGCCCCTACAGGATTAACGTCGTCTTCTGTCACTCTGACATACTGAACTTAAAACCCATTTTTTCTTACAATTTAGGGTTGGAAAGGGAAGAGATTAAGGTATGATGGAGTAATCAGGGAAAGACAGAAGAGATAAGACTTCAACTGTGTTTAGGCTACATGACAATTGTGGAGACAATATACTGAAAAAAAGAAAAATAACACAAGCTAAGGCATAAAGATGAAAATGAGAATGGCATTTGTAGAGGATGCAGAAGTGACTAAGCTAATGAAAGAAGAGGGAATTTTGCACAAGGTTAGCCTTTGCATATATTGCCAACCTCCCTCTCCTGCTAGAGCCTTGACAACAGCATTTATAATAACATGTTCAAATTTCTCTTATTTAAAAAGCAAAGGCAAAAACAGAACAATCTGGATCAACTTCCCACCCCAAACCCTAAAGCTGATAGCTACAGACTATCTCCTGCTTCTTCATCACATCCCAACATCTCAAGGCAGTTTTTTGGCCAGGCACGGTGGCTCACACTTGTAATCCTAGCACTCTGGGAGGCCGAGGCAGCTGGATCATTTGAGCTCAGGAATTCAAGACCAGCCTGAGCAAGAGCAAGACCCCGTCTCTACTAAAAAAAAAAAAAAAAAAAAAAATAGAAAGAAATTAGCTGGACAACTAAAAATATATAGAAAAAAAATTAGCTGGGCATGGTGGCTCATGACTGTAGTCCCAGCTACTTGGGAGGCTGAGGCAGGAGGATCGCTTAAGTCCAGGAGTTTGAGGTTGCTGTGAGGGAGGCTGACGCCACAGCACTCTAGCCCGGGCAACAGAGCAAGACTTTGTCTCTTAAAAAAAGTTTTCAATACTCACTGTCTCCAACTTCTCAAGTTTATTTGTGTTTTCTTTTTTAAAACCATTCCAGTCTAACGTCTCTCCTCACCACTCTGTGGAAAGTGCTCTCATTAACTCACTTTTAATTTTTGTCACTGAATCTAATGGAGATGTTTCAGCTTTCATCTCATTTGACTTATCAGCAGCATTTAACTCTGTTGACCAAACCTCTTTGTCAAAACTCCTCCTTTCCACGGCTCACGGTGGACCCTCTGGGAATTACCCTTCCTGTCTGGCCTCCTCTCCTGAGCTTTCAAATTTCGGTTTGCCGAGTCTCGTATTCGGTTACTTCCTCTCCTCACTCAGCATGCCCTCGGCAGTCTCATCTGTCTGGTTCTCACGTGTGCATCAGTGACCCCAAATCCAGCCTGGAACATTCCTTTCAGCCCAGTGCTTAGGTATCCAACCACCTCCTGACACACCCCCTTCCAGGCCTCTAGGTCAGCGGGGCGATGAAGCCGGCTCACCTCGGCTCACGAGAGCATCTCTTCCCAGCTTCGTGTTCCGGACCATCCCACAGGTGGGCTGACATCCTCCGTGACGACAGCGTTTATTTACGTCAGGGGGGCAGTCTCCCTCCGTTCTTGGTGTGCTCTTGGCCAAAGAATGACCAGACTCACCAAAGTGCCAAGTCCACACTATCGTCTCGGAAAAATCACCAGCAGGGCCAACACGACGGAAGAGCCCCAGGCAGGAAGCAGTTTCACACGAGCAGCTGTTTCTTGTAGAACAAAATGAATCTGTCTCCACAAGGGGAAGGAGACAGGGAGACAGACCGATAGACTGACTCACTGACCGACCTACCCTCGCTGAATTCTCAGATTCTTTCCTTTCATTAGCCCCTCCTGGGGGAGGGCTCTCGGGAGGTGTGGGATGTTATGAAACGATCAACAGGTGTCCTTAAAATTCCATCTGTGTGTATGAGCTCCCTCTCCGAAAGCCCACCTGGGGGTAGGGGGTGAGCCACAAGGCAGATTCAAGCTAATGGCATAACAATTACCCTTACGTTACTCTGGGTCATCATCTAAATCCTACCAGGCCTGGGCTGGGGAATTCCTAGACTGATAACGCATCCCTCCTTCCCCTGGTGTCCCAGTTGCTCAGGATAGGATTGAGGGTGGGGTGACACCAAAACGGAGCGCCCACCCTTGTCCTTCTTCCAGCTGGAGCAATTGCTCAAAACAGCACCAAGGCAGGGACCCTTGTCCCTAGAAGAGCCGGAGATCCTAACTGTCCACCCAGCATTTACACCATGGAAATTGGCAAGTGCTACTCATTGACCTTTTTTTTTTTTTTTTTTCAGATTTTTGGAAAGCCTGTTGTTAATCATTTACAAAACATCACTTCTAAGGTTCCACGAAGTTAACAGTTCAGAACTAAATTTACACTGTCTCTCTTTCACCCAGCTTGGCTTTGCTGCAGTGCACCCTGTCTTTGTGAATGTTGCTAACCAAAGTCCAGTTCACAGTTAGGCTCACGGTCTCCCTCTTTCTGACTCCCCTCACCAATGCCTTTTGAGTTCCACCACCTAACTGTTTCTTAATTTTTAAAATTTCTATTCAACTCTCCCTTGCTCTAATAAATTCACTGAAACTAATAGCCCACTAAATGGTTTTCCCATATCCGAACTGTCACCCCGCCAGGCCCTCTGCACATAGTAGCCCAGTGTTTTTAAAAACACAAATCTGATCACATAACTCTACTTCATGTTTTCCCATTGTTCTTGGATAAAGATAACATTCCTTATCCTCCAGCCTGGAGTCCTCGCCTGGCCTGCCTTGGCCTTCCCCTCCCCCATCCCACAGCCCTCTCCCTTCCCTCTGCCTCCAGCAACGTTAGTTCTTCCACTTCGTCACATGTACTATTTCTGCCATCCTCAGGGCCCGCACGTGCTATTGCTTCAGCTAGAATAGTCTTCCCTCCCTTCCATGTCATCTGATTAACTCCTATTCATCCTTCAAACCTCAGCTCTGTGTTACTTCTCCAAGGAACTTTTTCTGACCACTCAGATTAGGTCTAACACCTTAGTTACACATTCACCGAGCAACCCATATCTCCTCCATAGTTGTCACAATTATAATTAAACAAGCATATGACTATTTATATACTATCTGTTTCTTCCACCAGATACACCCTTGAGGATGGATACTGGGTCCATCTTGTTCAACATTGTATTTCTGGGAGCAAGCACAGTGACTTGCATACATATTGGGTGCTCAATAAATATTCAATGGATAAATACATTTTCAATGAATGAAGACTATATTTTTGCTCTTCTTAGTTATAGAGAATAATTCTATGAGTTCCCCAGGCCAGATTTTGAGGTAAGCATAGGCCACAAGGATGGTTCCAGTGTAGATGTTTCCTATATCGAAAATAAAAACAGCATAATACAGGAGATAGAGACAGTGTAACCACCCAGGGACCCAGAAGAACAGGATGAAATAGATTATTCAAATAACAGTAGATTTAACAGCATAAGTGCCAGAAATATCATTAAACTCCCGGGGCCAAAAACCTGGTCACAGGATACAAAAGAAGGAAATAATGATCCCACACCGCTCGAATCACATCCAAATAACTGGAAGTGCTCCTGACTAGTTGTTACTCCTACAAGTCTCCTCAAGAAGAACCAACTCAAAATGAAACATCATTGGGCAATTCTAGAAGAGATATTCCATCCTCCAATCCAGACGTGGACTCTTGTATAGCCACAGCTCTAGGCTCTTTCTGGTCATATAAAATGCAGAGAGGTTCTGGAAGGAGTCCACGGGCCTGAGCTGTCTGAGTATCTCTGTGCTGGATAGGGACAGTACCCAACCCTGGCTGTTGATATTTTTCTCCAGAATTTGCTACAATCAGATCTACCACATCACTCTCAGTGATTGTTGATGTATAAAGAAATAATTCTAATAACAACAACAGTTCTAACAACTTCTATTTTTCACAATTAACAGACAAGAACAATTCTAAATGTTTTCACACACAACCACACATTTCACGCACACAATAGTCCTAGTGGCATAGTCTACTATTATTCCAATTTTATGGATGAGTAAACATGTGTAAAGAGGTTGTCATTGGCTCCAGGTCACGCGGTTTTCCTAAAGTTGCACAAATCCAGATGGAGCCGGAGTTGGAATCCAGGCATGTTAGCTGGAAGCCCACATTTTTTATCAGTACAATATAGGGACTTATCTTTGCCTGCCAGAGTTTGGGTTTGGAAAAAAACCATCTAGGATCAAACAGATTAGTTTGATCAGCCTGTACATTTACGTATGTGAGGAAGAAAGTAATGATCTTCCAATCCTACAACTTTTGTGTTATCACATGGCAAAAGGGATTTGCATAGCCTGTTTGGTTGAAAGCTGTCATTCCCAAGATCTTTCTCTTTCCCCATGTTCCATTCCCCACCACCCTGATGCTATTAGAGTGGATGGAAATCAAATGCTCAGACACACAGGGAAATATGGACATGCTATCCACATGATGCTACAATTAAAATGGCAAGGGAATGGGAAAAACGATACCATGGGCAGCCCGGAGCTCCTCTCCTGACACCTCATGGCAGGGAAAGGCATGTGTGCACAGTCATTTGAAGCCTCTCCCTCTCCTTAGCTGAATCGTTTTAGGAGTGAACTACATGTATTGTTCAAATATCCAGTGAGGGGTGAAAAGAATGGCACAGTCTTATGGGAGTTTGAAAGATTTCTGCTGTGCTCGTGTGTTTTAAAGTCGAGCTGGCTGTCTTTGGTGTAGTGTCTCTTGCAGGCCAAAATGTTTCTGTGTTTTGAAGAAAATGATGTGTGTTCTGCTTTGTAGTTTCGCTAAACATTTAAAAGCACAAAAGAGGGTCTTTTAAGAATGTAACTGCAATTGAAATGCCTGGAGAACAGAAGTGGCAGAAATGGCTGGGGTAGACATGCTCCAAGCTTTGCGCGTGATGTTCAGTCTGAAGGAGGATCAGAAGAACTCACTGGCGTTAGCAACAGCACTATGTACAGAAGCAGCAAGTGTAAGAGGCTGATAGCCACACTGGTAGTTGGGGACAATATTTGCTGACTCTTTTTCAAGCACGTTTTTGATAATAGCTGATGAATCCGGCTAAGGTGGACATTACTTACAGTTCCGAGGTCATTAAAAATGCACGCGTCTGTGGGTGTATGTGCTTCACCAGACGTGCATGTGGACTAAACGCACCAGAAGTCCTGCTAAATAGTCTCAAAATCACATCCACGAGACTTTCCCACAGTTTCTGGACCAAGGCCACGGCGCTTTTCACATAAATTCGTATTAAGAAATACAGTAAAGGAGCAGGTTTTCTCATCTTCTGATCCAATGACGTGAACATGTGGGCTCACCATCGAGCTTCAGGGGAAAGCCCCGTGGAATTTAAGACCTAGGCCTCCAGGTTACAACTGTTTCCAGGATTTTACGTTTTTTTCATTTCATGTGTTTGTTGTTTCATAAGCAAATCTCCTGCCCCTAATGTCTCATCCACCTGCTCCCCGGAAGAAATGATGCCCTTCCTTGTCACTGAGTGCGTTTGTTACGAGCAAGAGGGATGCAGGCAGGAGCCCCCTCTCCTTCCTCCATTTTCTCTGTCTACCTCCCCTCTCTGCCTTGGGCTTTGTCAGTTCCTTTCTCTCTACACTGCATCTCTTTTAGTTCCAAAAATAGATCATTCAATTTAGGAAGAACAATTAACTGGGAAGAAAAAAAAAAATCTGAAGTATGGGGAGGAATTTCAGCTTCGCGATCGGGCATGAAGTAAGCGGCGATACCGGAGCAGAGACTTTGCCGGGGATTGTGCTTCATTCTGGAATGTTGGCTCCAGGTGTATCACGGACCCAGAAAGGTCAGACTCCGGTTCTGCAGGTCCCCAACACCGCCCCTGTCAGCTCCAAACAGAACAATGACGCAAAGAAAAGACCTTCCTGCTGTGATTTCACCAGTGTTTGTACTAGATCTGCTCCATCAAGCTCTCTTGGATATTTCACGTTATTTCCCACCCAGTAAATACTTCCTATGTTCTCAGTACATTGAGCTGTCTCTTGAAATCTAATATATCTGGAGCATCCTAATATCTCCGAGAGGCTTTTCATTTAAGGCTGCAGTCATCTTAGGACAGAGTTTCTCCAAGTGTGACCCTCGGAAACACCTGAATCAGAATCACTGGAGTCTTTGTTTAAAAAGGCAGATTTCTAACCTCGTTCTCCAACAGAATATTCAGGTGATTCTAATAGGTTTGAGAAATGCTAACTTAAGGCTTCTTCATAAAGCATAGCCTAGCTTAGAAAGCATTAGTTCTCAATGGGGGTGATTTTGTCTTCTAGGCAATGTCTGTAGACATTTCTGGTGGCCACAGCTGGAAGGGGTGAGTGGGTACTGCTGGCATCTAGTGGGTGGAGTCCAGGGACATTGCTAATTGTTTTATAATGTGCAGGAAAGTTCCCTACAACAAAGAATTTTTCAACCCCAAATAGCAATAGTGCTGATGCCGAGAAACCCTGCTGTAGAAGGATGATCATTTCTGATCCCAACCTGGAATTCCCAGTCGCTACTCAGGAATTGCAAGAGGCTCTTAATGGTCGAGATGACTGTTTTGCAAACCGTGAATCATTAAATCAATTTAGTGGTTTATGGCCAGCATTTGTTATAATGGAGTAAGATGAAATGGAAGAGAATAGAATAGAATAGGAGAGAAGACAATATATCAGAGGAGATTGCACATAGTAAGAATAAGTATTATTGGTTCACGGAATTTTTATTTCAGTTGCATATGGAACTTAATCATGGTGAGATATATCCAAGGGAATGTAAAATGTATTTCTCTTTTATATACATTAATATTATTAAATGTAATACATGTCCAGAAAATTACCTAAACCATGAATGTGTGCCTTAATGAATTATTATATTCATTATATTGTTACAAAGTAAACATTGTGTGGCCATTCCCCAGGTCAAGAAATAGAACTTAACTAGCAGCCCAGAGCTTCTGTGTAGCCTTCACAATCATAACCCCCTTTCTGCTCACTAAAGGTGACAATTATCTTAACTTTTAGGGTACTGATATCTTTGCTTTTCTTATAATTTTCTAAGTGGTGTCTCTAATTAGTTTTGTTTTGTACAGTTTGAATTTTATATAAATTCTAGTCTATGTGTCTCACTTCTTTTATTCAAACTTTATCTTTGATTCATGTGTGGTTTTTTTTAATTTTTATGACCGTATAATATTCCAGTATATGAATATGCATATGTATTTATCCATTTTGTTGTTTGGACAGTCGAGTTGTTTCCAATTTGGAACTGTTATGAATGATGCAGCTGTGAGCTTTCTACTGGTACACACGCATGCTCTATGCTGGGTGTAGACTTAAGAGTGGAATTGCTGGATTTTAAGATATATGCATATTTAGCTTTAGTAAATGATGTTTTTCAAAGTATGTTATTAATTTATACTTCTACCAAGAATGTGTAAGAGTCCCCATTTTTCCACATCCTCACTGCACTTAGCATTCTCTGTTTTTTAATTTTAACCATTCTAGAAGTTATGTAGTGGTATCATATTGCTGCAGTTTTAGTTTGCTGTTCCCTAACTATTAATAAGACTGAGCACATTGTGTTTCCTAATCATTTGAAGATCCTATATGTTGGTTTGTTTCTTGACCGTTTTTAAAAATTTTCTGATTTTTACTTTTCCAGTTTTATTGAGGTATAATTGATAAATAGGAGCCATTTCTGCATTGAAGTTTTTTATTAATTTGTAGAAATTTTTAAAATATACTCTAACAAGTCCTTTGTTAGTTATATGCTGTAAATATCTTCTCCCACTGTGTAGCTTGCCTTTTTATTCTCTTAACTGTAATTTGATGAACAACATTTAACTTTAATATTGTCAAATCGACCCATCTCTTTATGATTAGTGCCAGTCGTATCCTATTTAAAATAGCTTTCTCTACCCTAAGTTCAGGAAGATGTGTTTATATATTACCTTCTATGAGCTTTATTGCTTTTGTTTTCGTTTTTTTCACATTTAGGTACACTGTCCACCTGGAATAATCATTGTGTGAAGTAGAAGTAAATTTTCATGATTTTCCCATGTGAACAGCTAAGTGCCCTGGCTTGTATGTGCAGAGGACTATTCTTTCACCACAGCTCTGGACTGCTAACTCCAGCATAAACTGACATTAATGTTTCATCTATTTTTCTACTTGGTTTTTCTCGCAACAATACTATGTTGTATAAATTAGTTTAACTTCATGTCCTGATAATAAGGTAACACAAGTCCTCCAGTCTGTTTCTTCTTCACGGGTGTTTTGTCTCATTGGTCCTTTGTGTATCCACAGAGATTTTACAATCAGCTTGTAAAGTTCCTCAAAATATTCCGTTGAGATTTTGATTGGGATTACAATGCCTGTGTAGATCAATGAAGAAAGAATTGACATCTTTAAACGTTAGATTTTCTAACTCCAAAACATGGGTTTTTTTTTGTTAATCATGATTTAAAGTTTTCTGCATAGGTATCTCATACATCTGATCAGATTAGTCATAGATTTTTGTTTTTCATAATATTGTAAATGGCAACTTTATTAAAATGTAGTTTCTGTTTATGGTTAATTATAGAAATACATTTAATTTTTGTTTGTCAAATGTGTATCCGTTAAATCCACCTACCAATTTTAATACTTTATCTAAAAATTCTTTAGGAATGTTTATATATGTATGTATCATTTATAAATAATGACAATTTTATTTCTTCAATCTTTGTTTCTTAAATATTATTCAAATATTTATTCTTTTGTTTATTTTTCTTTTCTCCTGCCACTGTATAGACCTTCCAATGAAGAGTGGAATATAAATCTGGATATTAGGTATACTTGTCTTGTTCTAACCACAAAGGAAAAATTTTAAACATTTAATCATTAAGAATCATGTTTATGGTAGGTTTCTTATAAATAATTTTTGCCAGATTAAAAATGTTCCCTTCTATTTCTAGTTTATAAAATGTTTTTTTTTTTTTTATCAGGAATGGATGCTGGATTTTATCATATGCTATTGCCAATCTATTGAAACAATACTATTATAATTCTTGTTTATTCTAACATGCCAAATTATATTTGAACTGCATAGATCTACTTATACTCAGATTTTCTTCCACCTCTGCCACTCCGGAGACAGCAAGACCAGCCCCTTCTCTTCCTCCTTCTCCTCAGCCTGCTAAACTGAAGATGATGAGGATGAAGACCTTTGTGATAATCCACTTCCACTTAGTAAATATATTTTCTCTTTCTTATGATTTTCTGAATAACATATTCTTTTTTCCAGTTTTCTTTACAGTAAGAACACAGTGTATAATATAAATATACTGTATATTCAAAATTTGCACGTACAAATTTGTGTTAATCATCTGTTTATGTTAGTAAGGCTTCCAGTCAACATTGAGCTATTTAGGGGCTGGGTATAGTGGCTCACATCTGTAATCCCAACACTTTGGGAGGCCGAGGCAGGAGGATCACATGAGGCCAGGAGTTCAAGACCGGCCTGGGCAACATAGTGAGACACTGTTTCTACATAAAATTTAAAAATTAAAAAAAAAAAAAAAAACCTAGTAATCTATTAGTAGTTAAATTTTTGGGGAATCAAAAGTTATATGTGAATTTTTGACTGCACAGGGGTAGCAGCACCCCTAACCCTCACATTGTTCAGGGGTCAACTATAACGATAAATTTGACTATATAAAATAAAACTTTCATGCTTGGCACAAAACACCCTAAGTAAAAATCAAAAGACAAATGACAAACTGGAAAAAAAATTTGCACATCTGGTCACAAAGGACTCACTCGTTAAAACATAAAAAGCTCCTATGAATCAATAGCAATATAAAAGAAAATGGGCAAAGAGTATTTATAAGCAGTTCAATCAAAAGGAAGCACAAATGGCTTAAATTTGTGATATGATACTCAGCCTACTCACAATATAAAAAATACAAATTAAGTTTACAATAAGATACGTGTTTTTACTCATCAGTTTGGCAAAAACCATAAAAATTAATACATCATTGATTAGTTGAGGGGGAGGAAAATAGAAACTCTTCACACTGACAGAATTAAAAATTGATACACCCTTCATGGAGGGCAATATAATATGTCAATATCTATTTAAATTGATTTTTTACCCAATAATTCCAAATTTAAGAATTTATCAAATACACCTGCACATTTGCAGAATGATGTGTGTAAACACTAGTCATTGCTTGCTTCACAGCATATGTACTAACATGGAAACAATGCAGAAAAGAGTACCATGGCCCCTGTGCAAGAACAGCACACAGTTCCTAAAACATTCCATATTTTGCTTTCCTTTTTTAATTTTTACAGGTGGGGAAACTGAGGCTTTGATAAGTGAGATGACTTACTCAAATATAACTAAAATGAAAAATCAAACAGAAAGCTTGACAAGTTAAGGAAATCTTCAAAAAAGCTAAAGCAAGCAAATAAATAATCAAATAATAATAACAGTATGAGGGTGGGTGTAGTGGGCAAAAGTGGGAAGTTTAGAGGCTCCATCCGAGAGGAATAACACGAAATGAATAGAAGTTCCATAAAGAGAGAACAGATGGGAACAAATTGTCAAAGAAGCAATACAGGACAATTCCACAGAACTGCAGAACGTAAGATTTCAGTTTGGAAGGGCCTAGTGAATGCTCAGAATTATGAATGAATAACAACATGGATCAAAATACAGCATCGTGAAATTTCAGAGCACCAGGGATAAAACGGAGTGATTTCTGGTGTATTGTGGAGGACAACTATAAAGCACCACTAGAAAGCAATTACACATTTAATGAAACACAATTTTATTACATTGGTGGACCCATTAAAAGTGAAGAAAATGGTTAAGAGGGCAAAAAAAAAAAGGGGGGGGGTGGGAGAGAAAGAAAGACAAACACACAAGGGAAAACAGAATAAAAAACAAACAGAATGGATTGAAACCTGAATACTAATTACATGCAAAGGTGGGCTGCCCAGAGAGCAAATGCCTATTTCAACTTTGTCATCTAATCTTTAGGCCAGTAATAGAGGGCACTGAATTCGAGAGCCCAGATTAAGTCAGGAACCGTAGAAAGTGATCATGTGCTTCCTACATAGCCGTGGCCCATGGATAGTTTGTTTTTTTTTTAATGATGTAGTATTTGCATATAGCACAAGTAGTTTTTGAAGAACATCCAAACTCTCACTGAAAGAACATATCCTCTGTTTTGTTCTCCAGGCTTTCAATACATTAAGATCAATCATATCTCAAAAGAATATCAAACATGTAAGAACACAAATCACCATGACTGAGATTTATAGAAATTACAAAAAAACGGATTTAGACTTAAAGAACTCCAGATAGTAGAATTATCATAACCAGAATATTATACAAACACATTCACCCCTGTACACGTATATATGAATAAATATATATGTGTATTTATATATATATATACACACACACATACATATATATGCACACACAGTCAGGCACCACATAACAATATTTCAGTCAATGCCAGACTGCATATGTGATGGTGGCCCCATAAGATTATAATGGAGCTGAAAGATTCCTATCACTTAGTGACATTTTGGCCACCCTAATGTCCTAGTGCAATGCATTACTCACAAGTTTGTGGTGACACTGGCACAAATCCACTGCACCACCAGTCCTATGAAAGTATAGTGCCTATGATTATGTACAGTGCATAATGCTTGATAATGATAATAAATGACTATGCTACTGGTTTGTGTATTTATTATACTACACGTTTTATTGTTATCTTAGGGTATATGCCTAATTATAAAAAAAAAAAATGTTAACTGTAAAACAGCCTCAGGCAGGTCCTTCGGGAGGTATCCAGAAGAAGGCATTTTTGTCATAGGAGCTGACAGCTCCATGCACGTTACTGGCCCTGAAGACCTTCCAGTGGGACAAGATGTGGAGCTGGAAGACAGTGATATTGGTGATCCTCACCCTGTGTAGGCCTAGGCTACTGTGTGTTTGTGTCATATTCTTTTAACAAAAAACTTTAAAAAGTAAAAAAAAAAAAAATTAAAAATAGGAAAAGGCTTATAGAATAAGGATATATAGAAAGAAAATATTTTTACATAACTGTATAATATGTTATTACAAAGGAGTCAAAAATTAAAGAAATTTAAGTTTATAAAGTAAAAAAGCTACAGTAAGTGAAGCTTAATTTATTGTTGAATAAAGAATTTTTAAAAATAAATTAATATAGCCTAACTGTATAGGGCTTATAAAGTCTACAGCAGTGTACAGTAATGTCCTAGGCCTTTACATTCACTCACCACTCATTCACTGACTCACCCAGAGCAACTGCCAGTCCTGCAAGCTCCATTCATGCTAAGTGCTTTGTACAGATGTACCATTTTTTATCCTTTATACCATATCTTTCCTGTACTTTTTCTATGTTTAGATTTGTTTAGATACTTGCGATTGTGTTACAATTGACTGCAGTATTCAGTCAACATGTTGTACAGGTTTGTAGCCTAAAAGCAATGGGCTATACCACATAGCCCAGGTGTGTAGTAGGCTCTACCACCTAGGTTTGGGTAAGTACACTCTGTGATGTTTGCACAGCAATGAAATCGCTGGACATATTTCTCAGAATGTATCCTTGTCTTAAGCAATGCATGTCCAAGTATATAAATATATAAAATTTAAGTAAAATAGGTAAAGAGGAAATTAAAAAATAAAGAGAGCAAAACAAAAAGCTTCAAAAATATTTTGGTACTTTTAAATGAGAGTCAAATAGTTTTTTGAGAGATAAAAAATATAGTGGTTTATCATTAAGAATACAATGAATGGATTAAATCACTAATTAGATAAAGCTGAAGAGAGAATTATTAAACTGGAAAATAAATGCGCTGCAAATCATTTTAAATGTAACAAGACAAAAGGAGATAGAAAATATAAAGGATGGGTTAAACAAAGTAGAAAATAGAATGATAAATATGGCATGTATCTCATTAGAGGCCAAGAAGGGGATTATTGATAAAATGAAGTACGTAAATATTTGAAGAGATTATTTGCAGAAGTGATAACAGACATGAATCCACTAATAGAGGATTAAACAGGACAGATAATAAGAAAACTACACTAACATGCATTTTAATGAAAATGAAAACTCCAAACATAAATTTTAAAAGTATACAGAGTAAAACTAGATTATCTATAATGGATCGATGTAATATACACACATAAAGAGGGATCTCTAGCATCTGTCTTGTTACCATGACAATAAGAACCAAAATGCAAGGGCTTATTGAGCAGAAATGCAGAAGGGCCCAGGGTCTAAGGACATCTGACTCAAAGCCAGCAACTGCCTTTCTTTGATTTCATTGTCATGTAAGAAAAATATAACCTCTAATTATTGAAGCCACTCTTAGTTGTATTTTCTTTCATTTGCCTTCTAATTGAAACAGGACCTGAATCTTTTGTTTTAAAAATGGGGAAATAAAGGCAAAGATAAATTAAGCAACATAGTCAATGTTAGCATATCTTGCTGATGGCAGAAATAGGAATGGAATCAATAGGAACATGCCAAACCTTGATAGGAAGGAAAAAAAGGTTGAAAAACTACTTCAATTTTGTCTACATGGCTTGTATATTTTCTTAGTGATCCATTTGCTATTAGTCTAAATATTATGGTTTCTTAAAGAAAAATGAAGTTTCCTCGTTGGCAGAATCTTATTATAATATAAAGTTAGTAGGATTTTTCAATCATCCAACCACCCCTTCCTGACTCTATCAATATATATTTATATATATATTTTTACTCATTACTTAGATTTTAAAACCCACCTTGAAAATATATCATCCATTTATTGTGGGTCCTAGGCATTACTTAATTATTGCTCATAATAACTTGTCAAGGTTGGTATTATAACATTTATTTATTTATTTATTTTTTTGAGACAGGGTCTCACTCTTTTCCCTGGGCTAGAGTGCTGTGGCGTCAGCCTAGCTCACAGCAACCTCAAACTCCTGGGCTCAAGCGATCCTCCTGCCTCAGCCTCCTGAGTAGCTGGGACTACAGGCATGCGCCACCATGCCCGGCTAATTTTTTTCTCTATATATTTTAGTTGTCCAAATAATTTCTATTTTTAGTAGAGATGGGGGTCTTGCTCTTGCTCATGCTGGTCTCGAACTCCTGAGCTCAAATGATCCACCCGCCTCAGCCTCCCAGAGTGCTAGGATTACAGGCGTGAGCCACCGCGCCCGGCCTATAACAATTCTTTTATAGAAGAGGAAACTGAGGTTCAAGTGTGCAGTGCATTGAATTGTGTCCCCCAAAACATATGCTGTAGTCCCTTCCTTTCCCCCAGTGCCTGTGAATGTGATCTTATTTGGAAATAGGGTCTTTATGAATACAAACATGTTAAAATGAGGTCACATTGGATTAGGATGGGCCCTAAATCTATCATAGTAGCCCTTGGAAACTAATACAAGGGGTTAGATAATTTTCTGTTATAACACAATTAAAAAGTAGGGGGAGCCAGGCGCAGTAGTGCCAACCTGCAAATCCCAGCTACTCTGGAGGCTGAAGTTGAGAGGGTCACAGGAAACCAAGAGTTCAAGGTCAGCCTTAATAACATGGTGAGATCCTCATCTCTAAAAATAAAAATAAATTTAAATAAAGAAGTAGAGATCAAAACATTTCATTAAACTTGAGCATTGGAGCAACATCAGTTTTTCCCAGGTGTAATGAGTTGAACAACTAATGAAAGAGCTAACTGTTCCAAATTCTTCATTTGTTCTACAAAAGTCTTCTAAGTACTGATACACTCTGAGGACACAAAGGCCATGATATAGTCTCTGCTTGCAAGGAGCTGACAATCTTTCATACTGTTCCTGAAGAGTAGCGTGAGATAACGTTATCCCCTACTCTATTTGCCTTGAGATCACCAGAAAACTGTTTTTTAGGTATAGATATCTAGTTTAGCCCTTATTTTCTTTCAGCAGTTTGCAAGAAAGTCTTCTCGGGCTTAAAATGTTTCTACTAAGAAATCGGCTTTCAGTCTTACTGTTGAACGTAATGTATTAATATGTATTTTCTCTGACTACACCTGAGATTTTTTCCCATTGGTTTTCAGCAGGTATATTATTGTGTGCCTGGGTGTGGCTTTCATTTCATTTATCCTGCTTCCAGTTCATAGATATTCTTGGATTTTTGGCTTGATGCCTTTCATCAGCTTTGGACAATTTCAGGCAATTTGTTTTCAAATACTGCCTTTGCTTTCATTTCTACTCCTCTCCTTTAGGACTCCAATTGCATGTATACTAGACCTTGTCACTGTGCCCTATTCATTTTGTAGGCTTTTCTCTAATTTCCATCCTCTTTTTTTTCTATGCTTCAATCTGTATATTTTCTACCGAACTATCTCCTGGCTTACTAGTCTTTCCTTCAGGCTTCAGCCATCTGCTTTCCATAAAAACTTGTCTATTACATTCTTTTTTTTTTTTTTTTTTTTTTTTTTTTTTTTGAGACAGAGTCTCACTCTGTTGCCCAGGCTAGAGTGAGTGCCGTGGCATCAGCCTAGCTCACAGCAACCTCAAACTCCTGAGCTCAAGCGATCCTCCTGCCTCAGCCTCCCGAGTAGCTGGGACTACAGGCATGCACCACCATGCCCGGCTAATTTTTTCTATATATATTTTTAGCTGTCCATATAATTTCTTTCTATTTTTAGTAGAGATGGGGTCTCGCTCTTGCTCAGGCTGGTCTCGAGCTCCTGAGCTCAAACGATCCGCCCACCTTGGCCTCCCAGAGTGCTAGGATTACAGGCGTGAGCCACCACGCCCGGCCTACATTCTTAATTTTAGTTATTAAATTGTTCAATTCCCGAAGAGCATTTTGTTCATTTTGTTTATAGATTACAATTCCCTGCTGAAATTCTCCATATTTTTTTTCTGTTTTTTCTTGACCATATAGATCACTGTTACTTGAAAGTCCATGTGTAATAAATAATTCTTATATCTGGGCCTCCTGTGTGTGAATCTGATACTATTGTTCATTTCTTCTCTTAGGTTTTGTTCATTTGGCCTTGTTTGCTAGAATGTGTACTAATTTTCTAATGATGCTGAATGTTGCACATGAAAAATCCTGGGGGTAATGTGAGAGTCAGGTTGATGTTATCTACATCTAAACATCACTTCTAGTGCTAATCAGTGTTATCACTGCTGAGATTCAGATAGATCAGATTGATTTAATCTAGTCTAGAATTGTGCTAATTATCATCTAGATTTTAGCTTTGTGAGGGCCATTCTATTTTTTGGTTCGCCTCTATTCCTTTTTTTTTTTTTTTTTTTTTTTTTTTTGTGAGACAGAGTCTCTGTTGCCCGGGCTAGAGTGCTGTGGCGTCAGCCTAGCTCACAGCAACCTCAAACTCCTGGGCTCAAGCGATCCTCCTGCCTCAGCCTCCTGAGTGGCTGGGACTACAGGCATGAGCCACCATGCCCAGCTAATTTTTTTTTTTATATATATTTTTAGTTGTCCAGCTAATTTCTTTCTTTTTTTAGTAGAGACAGGGTCTCGCTCTTGCTCAGGCTGGTCTCGAACTCCTGAGCTCAAATGATCCACCTGCCTCGGCCTCCCAGAGTGCTAGGATTACAGGCGTGAGCCACCGCGCCGGGCCTGCTTCTATTCTCAATGAAGCATTGAGGTGTATATAAGAAATCCTCCGTCTCGGGAGCCCTGCAGAATAATGTTGATCTCGCCAGTAGTACTGTGAGACTATTTATTCAGTTTTTCAGACTCTTGACAGCCACTTAAAAAATCAGCAAACTACTAAAAGGGAAAAAAAAAGACTGAAAGCTAGTTCTCTGAACTCTCCTTGTCTCCTGGATCTTAGAGCCTCAGATCTTTGCTGACTTAGCAATTCTCAAATGCTTTCAAAGAGTTGTGTTTTTTTTTAATTTAACCCTCTCTAGTTGTTGTTGTCAGGAGTATTTGCCTGACACGAGCTGGTCTGCAGAGCCGCAAGGGGCGTTCTGTTTGTAGCTTTGGAGAATTGAGCTTGATGGATCTTGTTTTACAGCAAAAAGAAGAAACAAATTTCAGTTCTGCTCGTAAATAAGCCTCCATTGTGGAAAGTGAGCTTCTGCTTTTTGGCACAGGATGGAAGAGGGATCACCTTTGTGAGGGAGGCCATGAGGTGTGACGTGTGTCTGTGGTACAGTTCTCATCTATGCTCCACTCCCAGTTCATCCAGACAGGAAGAACTAAATCCAGGCAAGATCAAGCAGCAGTTCCCCCTCACTGTTCTCTACTCTATTTGATAAGTAGTGTCTCGCTGCCAGCTACATCATAATTTCAGAAAGTGTCAGATAAAATAATCCTTTAATCCCAACTAATGTAGGTACTTAATATTGATTTACAAAAGATAGTCGCTATTACCTTATATATTTGATATTGACTTTACAAAACTTGATGCAATGAAGAGAAACATAAAATTTTCCATCATTTTATCATCATTACTTAGTCTATTAAACTATTTTATGCTGCCTTGAAATCTGTTGAAATCCAAGCGCTAATTTAGGAATGTAAAGTTCATTGATTTTTCTTTACTTTTATCTACGTATAAATTCAAAGTAAAGGGAAGACTTAGACATTTCGTTGTATAACTGAGTTCTAATAATTTTTTATTTTACAATATTTCAATGCAGCCATTAAGCAAAGATGCACAGAATTTTGGAGCCAGAAAGGACTTTAGACGTCTCTGTAGTCTTAGCCTTTTCTGGAGCATGAATCCCTTCTCCCAAAAATAATTGTCTGAACATATTCACTTTATATATGGAGACATGGACTTAATGTTAATTAGAAGAAATAAACAAAAAGAAATTCTGCAATGTGAATGCTCTGCCGCTCCTTTTCTCTCTCTGTGATAGACTGAGACGTTTTCACGTGCCTGCCCAGCCAGGCGCTGAAGCTGCCCTCAAGGCACCCACAGTCCACGGGCAGACACCACGAACAAAGAGCCGTGTGAACAGTATGTTGGGGGGGGGCAAGAGAATTAATAATTAATTTTTCCTGGGGAAGTCAGAAAGGAATTTGAGCTAAATTTAGTCAATGAAAGAAGACGGAAAAATACTTCTGCTCGAGCACATCGTGGTTCACAGGTTTATGACAGTGCCTGGTACACTTGGGAAGCAGGAGTTCATGTAGAGGCGGTGATAAGAAACAGGGCTAGAGACATAGCCTGGAGGTAGGTTCTGAAGCCCTAATACGCCATGCAAAGGAATCTGAACGTGATCCAAACACAAAGCTTCTACATATCCTAAAGCGAGGGAGCAACAAGATACATTTTGGTTTTTAGGAATACAACTGTGCCAGTATTTTAGATTGAAAATGAGAACAGGGACACACTGGTGGCCGGGAAAGGGACGCCACTGTCCAGATGAGAGACAAAGACGTCCTGAGCGGTGATTGACCGTTATCTTTACACGTCTGTCTTCCCAGGCACACAGACAGAAGGGTCTGAGTTGCAGAGGAGCCCTTGAGGTGACGCGAGGTCAAACGGCTGTGCGGTTGAAGGAGAATGGACAGATGGTGATGCCTTTAACCCATAAGGAGGAAGTTCAGAAGGAGAGTGACGAGGCCAGTCGGCTTCCAGTTGGCTGGCTTTTCAGTGTGACATTCAGAGAAAAGTTTCGATATGGTGCACATCCCTAGAATGAATTCTTTACCAATACTTTCTTTCTCTGGAGATCTTCTTACCCAACCACAGAGCTACTGCCAGATTTTCTTTGCTTTTACCTGATTCCCATACCCTATGTCCAGCTAGAGTTGATGATGCAGGGAGAAGCGACATACTCGAGCTGTTAGCTTGTTCTTGGGAGGGAAATGACCTCTTTCTTCCTTCTCTGAGTCACATATATTGCTAATATAAGTTTATACTCTTGTGATTAACTTCAGCTGTCATGTTGCTTAAAACAGTGTTTGGGCCAGGTGTGGTGGTGCATGCCTGTAGTCTCAGCTACTAGGGAGGCTGAAGTGGGAGGATCGCTTGAGCCCAGGAGTTTGAGGTTGCTGTGAGCTATGATTGGGCCACTGCACTCCAGCCTGGGTGACAGAGCAAGACCTTATCTCTAAAAAAAAATATAATGAAATAATAAAATAGTAAAATAGTATTTATCTACATATGTTAGTAAAAATCACAGTTTTTCAATAATTATGAAATTAAATTTCTCACATGGTAAGAAGCCCAGAAGTGAGTGGTCACAGACTGGTATGGTTTTCAAGGAAAAATCATCAAAAGATCCTAGATCCAAAGATTTCTAGTTTCCTCTTCTCCCACCCATAACAACACCTTTCATTCTCATGGTCTGAAAATGACTATTTTCTTTCCAGATACTATGTCTACGTCCCAGGCAGTAATAAGAAGGGAAGGGAAAAAAGGCACGAGTGTGCTGAGTCTATCCATTTTTAGCGCAAAAAGATAGAAAGCAATTTTCCCAGAAGCTCAACCCACGACCAAGAAATTTCTTCTTAGATCCCATCGCCCAGAACGACAACACAGGACCACACCGAAACGTAAGGAAGCCTGGGAGGTTGTTTTTGGACTGGGTACCTTGCTGTTAAAACAAATTGTGATTTGTAAGGAAGAATGTTGGTTTGGGGTATACAACCAGCTGCACCTGCCAGTCACATTGCCTTTTAAATGTAGGAAGTAGAATGCTTTCCTGTAGGCCATAGTTTCTGCTGGCCTTTTTGGTATACAAACACTAGAGATGGAGGGAAAGGAGGCCGAAGGATTCTGAGGGCGGAGAGGCACCTGAGAATAAGAGTCCAACTGTTAGCCACAAGTGCCTTTCTAATACCTCCTTTGCCACCCCACCTCAACTTCTCCCTTTAATGGGGGAAAAGAAGTGCCGGGGCTCCCAGACAATTCTGCTCCAGAAAGGCTAGACTCAGGCCAGCAGAGCAGCCTGGGTTAGTAGCACTGGAGCAGACAGAGGTAGGCTAAACTGAACCTGCGGACCGACTGGGGAAGGGCGAAGGACTCTTAGGGTAAGTGAGGACAATCAGAATGCTGCAGGCCAAGGGTCCATGCTGATTTTTTTTTTTTTTTTTTTTTTTTTTTTTTTGAGACAAGAGTCTCACTCTGTTGCCCAGGCTCCAGTGCCGTGGCGTCAGCCTAGCTCACAGCAACCTCAAACTCCTGGGCTCAAGCGATCCTCCTGCCTCAGCCTTCCGAGTAGCTGGGACTACAGGCATGCGCCACCATGCCCAGCTAATTTTTTCTATATATATTTTTAGCTGTCCATATAATTTCTTTCTATTTTTAGTTGAGACGGGGTCTCGCTCTTGCTCAGGCTGGTCTCGAACTCCTGAGCTCAAAGGATCCTCCTGCCTCGGCCTCCCAGAGTGCTAGGACTACAGGCGTAAGCCACCGCACCCAGCCCATGCTGATTTTTAATTTCAAAAATGTTCCCGATTCTTCACCCCTTCCTTTGCAATGTGACTACGTAGGTGCTACCATCAAGAAATGATGCAAGTGGTGTCAGTTTTCCAACCCTTGAATCTAGGCTGGTCTTGGGACTCGCTTTGGTTGATAGAATCCTGGGAATGTATGTCAGTTCCAAGTTCAGGACTCAGAAGACATTGTGCACTTCCGCTTGCTCTCAGACCCTGTCTCTACCACCTAAGCAAGTCTGAGCCAGCCTGATGGATGATGAGAAATGCAAGACCCAATCACTGCTGCTGCCCAGCCTATGCACAGCTGGCCAAATGTCACACACGCAAGTGAGGCCGTCATGGGCCAGGCCGGTCCCAGCCAGCCTTCCAGCTGTCTCAACGAGCCCAGCTAACTTCAGCTAACCACGACCCAGTTCAGCAGAACCAACTAGCGGATCTGTAAAGTTGTGAGCAATTAAGAATGGCTGTGGTTTGAAGCCAGTAATTTTGGAATGGCTTGGCACACAGCAATGGATAACTGACGGAAGGACAACTGGGATTCCCCAAGATAAAGCTTCCTTTCGGGATTCTACAGCTATCTCAGGCCTTCACACTTATATTTTATTTGCACTGTTAGACAAATTGCTGTGGTCAGCTCTGAATGGGAACAATCTCAACTGAACGGGAGTTTGATTTGCAGGCTAGAAGAGAGGAGCTATGCAGGCAGATCCCTGCCTGGAAGGGCTGTGAGAGTTAGGAATCCTGGAGGAAAAAGATAATTCTATTAGAGGTCTCCGAGGCAGGGAAGGACAGAAGGGAAATAACACAGCTCTGGGAGAAACTACCCAAGAATAATAGTAAGAGTCAGAAAATTAGTCATTTATTGAACGTCCGTTCTCTGTCAGGCACTATACTAAATGCCTAACATTCATCAAGATCCGATTTTAACTTAACCACAATCTTAAAGGGTATGAAAATGAGGCTTACAGATGTGATAACTCATTTGGCCAAGGTCACAAAGAGTGCGTTCCAGGGCCAGGGTCTGCCCGACCTCCAAGCACTGGGCTCTGTTGCTCATCTCAGGTTTGTGCCTGGGACTCTGGAGGTCATTGCTGTGTGACTGGAAGTCTTTTCCACACTCCGACCATAGGGAATAAACTTTCTGTTACATTGTCAACCACAGTTTGTCAGAGTGCAGTCTAGTATCACCAGCACAAGCTGGTCTTAAGTCCAGGGTCTTCTCCTCATTTGCTCACTACCCTCTCCCTTCATATATGGAGAAGATGAAGAAAGGGATAAAACCATAAAACAGCTTTTTTCTTTTTGCGGGGAGTGGAGGAAAGGGTCTTGCTCTGTCACCCAGGCTAGAGGGCAGTGGTGTTATCATAGCTCACCGCAACCTCAAACTAATGGGCTCAGGCGATCCTCCTGCGTGAGCCTCCCGGGTAGCTGGAACTGCAGGTGCATGCCACAGTGCCAAATAATTTTTTTTTTTGTAGAGATGGAGTCTCACTACATTTCCCAGGCTGGTCTTGAACTCCTGGCCTCAAGTGAGCCTCACTCATCAGCCTCCCAAAGTGATGGGATTACAGGTGTGAGCCATTGCGCCCGGCCAAGATAGGTTTTTTCTGACACCTTTCTCAGCAACATTGTTAGAACACACAGACACATACAGGCACACACATGGACACGCACATGTACACTACATACTATATATGCCCTGCGAGACTACTTCCTTGATTTTGCTATATATGTTATTTCTTCAAAATCATCATCAATCAAATCTAGGTAGCCCTTATACCTGGCAAAGATGTGGCAGATAACCATGTATTTTGGAATTATGTTTGCTGAACCTTACTTTCCTCATCTGTAAAATGGGAATGATGCTATTTGTCTCACAGAGGATGCCTTCTCCATCTAAGTGGCAATACCATATATTTAGTTGGTAAAAACCAAAATCCAGAAGTGACCTCTGATTGTTTTTTCCTCTTCTCCATCTACATCCCGGCCTCTAGTGAGGCTCGTTGACTTTACCTCCAAAAAATGTTGTGCATCTAACCATCTTGCGCCATGTCTGGTACTCTTGTCCTTGTCCCAGGTGCCAGCATTTCTGGCCTAAGCGACTGCCATAGTTCCTTTGGCATTCCTCTTATCCCCAGTCCCACCTCTGCAATCCGCTCTCTGCAATGAGGCAAGTAATACTTTTAGAACAGAAGTCAGATGATGTCATTTCTCCTGCTTAAAACTCTCCAGTGCTTTCCCTTCTCGTTAATCTAAAACGTACCCACCTCTTGACCGCAGGCTTGTACCGCTCTCCCCTCGTGCCTCACTGGCTTTGGCTCTTATCCCTGTTCCTCACTTGGAGCCATGGGATTGGCCGCTTCTTCTGCCTGGCCTCCCGTGGCCTGCTCCTTCCGACCCCTCATGTCAGAGCTCACATGTCCCTCCTCAGTGTGTCCTTCCTGACCGCTCGATTGAAGGCAGCTCCCAGGCCACCGTCCGTCACACTTCTGCACTTCCTTCTCTCTGCAAAACTTACCGTCCCGTGCTGTTGGCTTCTTGCCGCGTTCATGCATTTATTTCACTAGAATGTAAGTTCCGTGAGAGCAGAGACCGTGCCTGGCACATCCACCGCTGGCACATTCACTGGTGACCAGAAAGTGCCTGGCACACATTATGGTGTCAATAAATACGTGTTGAATCAATGTTCAGTGGCATCTCCTGCTTAGCATCCTCCAGGGACTGAAAATGCAATGGGAATAAAAGCCAAACCCCTTACCATGGCCTAAAATTTATGTCTTACCTGGTCTCTGCTTCCCACTCTGATTTTAGGTTTTTTTTTAATTTTAATTTTTATTTATTTATTTATTTATTTTCCTTATTATTTATTTATTTATTTATTTTGAGACAGAGTCTCACTCTGTTGCCCAGGCTAGAGTGAGTGCCGTGGCGTCAGCCTAGCTCACAGCAACCTCAGACTCCTGGGCTCAAGGGATCCTCCTGTCTCAGCCTCCCGAGTAGCTGGGACTACAGGCATGTGCCACCATGCTCGGCTAATTTTTTCTATATATATTTTTAGTTGTCCATATAATTTCTTTCCATTTTTAGTAGAGATGGGGTCTCGCTCTTGCTCAGGCTGGTCTCGAACTCCTGAGCTCAAACGATCCGCCCACCTCGGCCTCCCAGAGTGCTAGGATTACAGGCGTGAGCCACCGCGCCCGGCCTTGATTTTAGTTTTATAAACTTTTGCTCTTATTTATTATGCTCCAGTCTTCCTGGCTTTCTTTCCTTCAAATTATCCAAGCTTAGGACCCTTGCATGTGTTGTTCCCTCTTTCTGACCCCTCTCTTCCAACTGCTCTTTCCCAGGGTCTGTACATATCTGGCTTCTCATTGCTCCAGACTAAACACAAATGTCTTTAAGAAAGTCCTTTCCTGACCACCCTCTCTGACGTTGCCCCCACCAATTCCGTGTTACATAACCCTGTTTTATGTTGTTCATAGCATTTATGAGTCTTTGGGCTTATATATATTTTTTACTTCCTTATTATTTATTTCCTACTCTCAAATTCAAGCTTCATGAAGTCAGGGAAGCCAGTTCGTCTTATCACCCCCATATTCCCGGTGCCTGGAACAATATAACAATGTCATTGTTCATCTGTACAACCCACCCTCTTCCTTTTGATTTGCTTTCAAGGGTGTGCACCTTTGGCTCTTTAGCCCTGGTATTGATATTGTATTGACTATCATTCAATAGCTGGTTCTAAGGAGATATTGACAGACCGTGATCTTGCTCTGTTTAGGAAATAGAAGCATATAGTTCCTAGAAAATCTCATCTGCTAAGAGTCATTCGTTTTTTTTCTGACCAGCAGGATAAATTCGTATCACTTACTTTATTTGATAATCCAAAGATAGTAGATGTTACCTTTTTGGGGTCTTGAAATCTCCTGAGATCCTGATAAATATAATGGCCTCTGCTCTAAGAATAAAGTAGTAAACCACCAAATTTTGTACATAATTTCCAGGAGTTCGTGGAACTCCTGAAGCTCATTAATGCTGCAGTCCCAACCCCCAGTTAGGGATCAGGCTGTAGAGCTCCATCAACCCTCCCTCCGCCTGTGAGGAAAGTTGTCTTCTGCAAAACTTAGGAAGTGGGGTGCACAGCAGGAGGTGAGTGGCTGGGGAGCAAACAAAGCCCCATTTGTATTCACAGCTGCTCCCCACCACTGGCATCACCGCCTGAGCCCAGCCTCCCCGCGGCCCTGCCCCGCCCCAGGTCCATGGAAAAATTGTCTTCCGTGAAACTGGTCCCTGGTGCCAAAAAGGTTGGGGACCGCTGCTTAGTGGACCCTGGGTTAAGAACTCCTGTTCTAGGCTCTCCCTGCTGTCAGGCACAACTTCAATGTCCCATGCAGGCTGGTGGTCCCGGCACTGCTTCAAGGCCTGCCCAATCCGTGATAGGACTGAGCTGGGCGGGGGAAGATCTCCGGGAACAAGACAGATGAGGTGGGACAGAAGAAAAGGAAGAGCAAGAGGACTGGGGTCAGAGAAGTGAGTGTAAAAGTTTAAGAAAAGCAAAAAGTAAGGGGTCAGAGAACAGATGGAAGAGACAGAAAGGCCTCCTTCAGCAGAGGAATAGATGCCAGCAATTGCCTCAGATACTATCTTTGGTTACCCTGGGTTACTAAGTATGGAATGTCCGATTTCCTTAAGTACTAAGTTTGACAGTTGATATCTCTGACACTTCACTTTGACACTTCTTTTTCTTATTTTTATTGTGAAGGAATGCAACCTCATTCTTTCAAATGCATGTTTTGGCTTGTGATTATCTTTCACATTTTTTTTAGAGCAATTTTTGTGAAACCATGGATAAGTCAAAAATTCATGTTACTTTTGAATATGAGTTCCATTGTGGAAGCAATGCATGCAGACAGCTCGAAATATCAATGAAGTGTCTGGGAAAGATGTGGCTAATTAATGTGCAGAATATCTGTTCTGGTGATTTTAATCTTGAAAATGAGCCACAAGGGTGACCTGAGACCAAGGTGGACAATGATGAGCTGAAAGCTATAGTGGAAGCGAATCCATCTCAACCTGCGTGTGAATTAGCAGCAAGGTTTGACATTACTATTCCAAAAATACTGGAGCATTTGAAGCAAATGGGCGAGGTAAAGAAGCTGGATAGATGGCTTCTGCATGAATTAAATGAGCGTCAGAAGAGACATCATCTCGGAGCTTGTCTTTCTTTGCTGTCACAACATAAAGGTGAACCATTTCTACACCGTATTGTTACTTATGTGTGATGAAAAATAGATTCTTTTTGACAATCGCAAGCATTTGGCACAATGGTTGGGTAAAGATGAAGTGCCGCAACACAGTCCAAAACTGAATATTCATCAAAAAAAGCTAGCGGTGTCTGTTTGGTGGTCCAGCGATGGTATTCTCCACTACAGCTTCATGAGACTTGCTCAGTCGCATACAGTGGATGTCTCCTGCAACCAGCTGGATGGAATGATGAGGATGCTTGCAGTTAGCAGCCAAGATTGTTCAACAGAGACAGGCCAATCCTCTTGCAAGACAATGCTGGACCACAATTTCGCACACACAACACTGCTCAAACTACAAAGGCTGGACTTGGAAACTCTCTGTCATCCACTGTATTCACCAGACCTTGCACCAACTGACTCCCACTTCTTCCAGGTTTTTGACCATTTCTTGCAAGGAAAAATATTCAATTCTCAAAAAGCTGTGGAAAACGCCTTTCAAGATTTCATTGCCACTTGCTTTCCAGGCTTCCTCACTGCTGGCATAAGCAAGCTCCTGTTAAGATGGCAAAACTGCGTTGATAGTTTAGGTGCACACTTCCATTAATTGTACTACATGTTGTTTGAGATATAATAAACTACACTTTTGATTTGAAATTGGACATTTCATTTTTTAATGACCTAATAGCTCTGGTTCTGACTTTCTTGGGTAGAGGAAAATTTCTTTTCGCACATAAATAGGAAAAGTTACAAAAACCTAGAGGCCAATTCAAATATGATCATACATATACATATATGAGTGTCTGCTCGGATGACATAAGGCCATGTGGTAGTGAATTTATGTCTGAGATCATGCCAAGAGACCGGTTTCTTTGGAACCATTTTGTTTGCTGGAGAATAGACTGGGGTCCTTGCACACTCTCCTTGCACCTACCTGCTCTTTTTCCTTTAGTGAAGATGAGAATATGTACTAGTGGGCTTCTAATGCAGTCTGAAAGAGAATCCTCAGGGTAAACTAAATCTTAACATGGAGGTAAACAGAGTAAGATGATGTTGCAGAAATGTAAGACTGAGGTCAGACTGAGAACTACGTTGCTAGTTGGCCAAATTTTGATAATGATTCATGTCCTTAAAACACGATTCACTTATTATTATGAAAAAATACAGCACGGTTACTAGTATCATTAATTCTTTCAGCACATGTTTATTAAATATCTATTACAGTTAAAGTACTGCATCATCCATCTTTTGTCACAACCTGCAAGGTATAGAAATTGCTTATATAAGTTCCTCCTCAGAACCTACTTTTAGAATTTTCTAAATGCAAATAGAAGATTCTAATTTTTGTTTTATTTCATCTATGATAGTTTCTCTTCTTGACTTCTTTTATTCTCTATAATGTATTAAAAATAAGAATTTTTACATCATACTTTGTTTTGTAATTCAACTTCTGGGGACCTTGGTTTCTTTCTTTATTTTTTTTTTTAAGAGCTAGGGGTCTCGCCCTGTTGCCAGGTTAGAAGAGTGCAGCAGCACAATCATAGCTCACCGTAACCTTGAACTCTTGGCCTCAACTGCTCCTTCCGCTTCAGCCTCCCCAGTAGCTGGGACTACAGTCATGCACCACCATAGCTGCCTAATTTTTTTAATTTTTTGTAGAGACGGGGGTCTCACTATGTTGCCCAGGTTGGTCTCAAATTCCTGGCCTCAAGTGATCCTCCTACTTCGGCTTCCCAAAGTTCTGGGATTATAGACATAAGCCACCATGCCCAGCCCCATCTTCCTAATTTCACCTTCCCTTCTCAAATGATGCTGCTGGTCAAAGTCTTCCCAATCATACCTCCCTGTTTCATTTCCATTATCCCTGAAGAGATACCCGGTATTATGTCAAATTCATTAACCCTGCCCTCCAGATCCATTTATCCTTTAGGCCCACTCCAAAGACTGCTTGTGTTTCCTCTAACTGGGTTACCCCTTCCTACCCCCTTTTCTCATCTCATGTAGCGGCAGTCACCAACCTTTTTGGCACCAGGGACCAGTTTCATGGAAGACAATTTTTCCATGGACCTGGGTATTTTAATGGTATCTTTTGGTATTGATGGTACCATTTCCAATACTTTGCCTGAAGAGCTTTTATTAGGCTTGCAGTTAGCATTAATTACTCACAAACTGATTTCTAATAGGCTCTAGGTTGACTTCTTTGCATGCTTTAAGATGTGGTAACTTCATCGTTGTAAGGGATATGTTCATTCACACCGTGATCGATATGTGATTTGAGCATATAGTTTTAGGCTCAACTTTTGATTAGCGTTGAGTTAAAGCAACAGTTTACAAGTTGGAGTATGTGAGGAAAATAATTGTTATTAAGTAATATAACATCATAATTACAATTAATACTCTCTATTGCATGCCCTCATGCCAATAAGCGCCAAGGAGCTTGTTAAGAACTGCTTTGAAATGCTTTCATTAGTGCTTCTTATCTTGCCAAACTTGTTTTGCCTAATGATTGATGAAAAGAATAACATTTTATTTGAGGATCTCAAAACACCTGGCAAAGTTGCTTTCCATTTTGCAGATTGGTTACATTGTAGTTTGCAGTGGTTCAATGCATTTCCTTTGGCTGTACTGCCATGCTGGAGGAGGGCTGGCCACACAGTAGAATATTTTATATTCCAAACTATCGTGAGCTTTCCCCAAGTGATTGGCCTGCTATTTTATCTTATGTCTATTGTGACTGTGTACCCGGTCAGATTTTCCCCTGGCCTTGCCTAATAAAAAGATTGGAGGCAAATCTGTGTCCATTTTGAGCTCTGGTATTGGACTTTAGCTAGCAGGTTCTTATTGGCTTTTTTCCTGATTCCAGTTTATTTATTTATTGTTTTATTTTTTCCTGCCCATTTTCAATTGAGTCATCTTGTTTTAATATGTATCCTTTTAAGCACCTTAAGTCTCTTTTTAAACTAGACAGGCGATAGGTATGTAACTAATTTTTACACTGTTCACCCATTTCTGTCAGACTGAGGCAGGTGGTACGGCTGAAACACCAGGTCTTTGAGGGGAGCCACGCTTGGGTTTGAATTCCAGTTTTGACACTTAATTACCGTGGACCTTGGACAAGTTATTTGACCTTTCTAAGTTCCCTCTCTGTAAAATGGAAATAATAATCCATAACTCATAGAGATGTCTTGAGTATTAAATAAAATAACTCATGTAAATTACTTGGTGCATAGTAGGCATTCAATAAATGTCAGTTCGTGTCTTCCCCCAGTTAATAATGCTTATTAGACTATATTAAAAACTAGAACCAGACTGTGATAATGCATTTCTTTATTAGGTATTTAAACCAAATAACTAATTTCCCCCAGAGGAAAGAGAGAGAAATGTTGAATTGGTTTCTTTTGGCGAACTTATTTATTAATCTTTTTTCTTCAGCATTATTCAGTTTCATAGTTCATAATCTAGTTTTCATGCAACAAAAATGACAGTTTAGTATTCTTTTTTTTTTTAACTCTACTGTGCTAGAATTGGTTCCCTGAAAAAAATTTATCTATTATTACATTTGCCATTTATTAGAGAACATTATTAATGATATTAACAGCCCGGTTGTGTTTCATAACTACTTCGTGCTGACAAACTTTTGCTCTCAGCAGTTTCCCTGAGGTCTAAGCATTTAAAAGAACCAAGTTTTAAATAGCAATGCTACAGACAGCAAAAGAAAACCAGGGGTGGGAGGGAGGACCTACGCGGTCTGTGTTCTCGCACGTTAATTTCACACGTTTGCATTTAAGTGGAGCCACGTTTTCCTCAAGGACGCCACCTAAGCGAGACCCGCAGGGAAAGTGGGAGCGGACAGATCGAGCTGGCACCACGGTTCCATTGCACCTTTAAGGACCGGGGACTCGGCCTGAGCTCGGCCTCCTTCCCGGCCCACCTCTGCACGCTGATTGACAGGGCGCCGGGCGGGGCGGGGCCGAAGGAGGCCGGGGAGGAGGCGCGGCGAGGACGGAGGGGGAGGAGGGGCCCGTCCTTTCTGCGACGGCCAATCAGGGCAGGGGGGCGGGGCCGGGAGCCCTCCTCCCTCCTCCTCCTCTCCCCCGCCCCCTCCCCTTCCCCTCGCCCCCTCCCCTCTCCTCCTTCTCGTCCTCCTCCTCCTCCTCCTCCTCCTCGTCCTCCTCCTCCCGGGCTGTGGTTTTTCTGTGCATGTTTCTGGAGTCCTGAGCCCGAGCTAAACAAAAGCAGGAGGCTGGCGGGGCCGCCGGAGTTTGCGGGGACGCGGAGGAGGCGAGCGCCCGGGCTTCGCCTGCCGCCGCGGCCGGGGGGTCTGGCGCCTGCACCAGCCCACCCCCTCTGAGCTCGCTCCGGCCGGAGTGGGGGCGGGGGGCCGCGGGGGGCGGGGGGCAAAGTTTGCGTCGCCATCCCCCTGCCTGCCTCTCCTTTCTCCCGATCGATGCCTGTTTGCGAAAGGATTAAGCCACAGCTTTAAGCGCCGGGAGCCCATTCCTGCCTTGCCGAGGAGACCGGACTGGAACACCCCAAGCCAGCTCTGATTTCTTTCCGCCAAGTGGGAAGGTGGTTTATTTTTCTTGCTTTTGGGAGTCGACAGCCTTCCCCACCAGCCCTTCTCCCCACCCTCGCCCCGCAACCCCTCGACGCCCCCGCCCCCTCCCCGCTCCCCATCCTCCCTCCCTCCTCTAAAGAGGCAAAGGGATTTTTTTTTTTTTTTTTTTCTTTTGGTCTTCTTTTTTTTTTCCCCCCTTCTCTGTTTATCCTGAAAAGGATCGGAAGACCGGCTGGAAGGATAAAACGCCCCGGTGCTTCCCGGAGCCGAGCCGAGGAGCAGCCGAGGAGGCGCGGGGGCGCCGGAGCCTTCGCGATGGACGAGCAGCCCCGGCTGATGCATTCCCACGCGGGGGTCGGGATGGCCGCGCACCCCGGCCTGTCCCAGCACTTGCAGGACGGCGCCGCGGGGACCGAGGGGGAGGGCGGGAGGAAGCAGGACATCGGAGACATTTTGCAGCAGATCATGACCATCACGGACCAGAGTTTGGATGAGGCGCAGGCCAGGTGAGATGGAGGCTTTGCTTCTCCTTTCTTGGGGTTTTGTGTTTTTCTCCCTCTCGCCGGGGGAAACAATGGGAACCGAGTCGCCGCGGCGCTTTCTTTTTAAATGTTGTTTCTTCTCCCATTCTGACAAGCGACTGCATGGCGGAGGAGTCCAGTCTGCAGGAGTGTTGTTATCGAAAGTGTGATCGCCCGTGCCGAGCCGTGGCCGTGTGTACAGTGTGTGTGTGTGTGTGTGTGTGAACACGGAGGAATTCGTGTGCACCCACACACACGCCGCAAATGCTGCCGACTGATCCAGAAGCGGCCCTGGGCACTTTTTACTGCTTTAGAAAAGTCCAAGAGAGAGCAGAATTGTCAAGTTTTGAGCAGCATTGCATGCCTGCCTTCTTGTTGAGGGACTCCGTACCATGACAAAATAAAATGTCCCGAGAACACTTTATTTGCAAATTTAGTTGGCTCCTCACCTAAGTTTGATTTTCTTTTTTGACTTACTCGTCCAAAATTAATAATTATCTTTCCCCCTTCCCTTCCTCCCCCAAATACAACATAACAACAACAAGAAAAAAAAAAAAAAGCAGGGTATTTCTTTGTCAGTAGTTATCAGCTATCCAGAAAATATTTTGCATTCACTTAATTCTGATTTTTTTTAAAAAAAGTTAACAGAAAGAAAAGGTAAGGTTGCTTTTAAGCATATTTGTTAGGTTTAAGAGACTCAGATTTTTAGTTTAACTTTATTGTCTCCTAATTTGAATCGGTTTACAAACCTTCCGTGACACAGACAGCTATGTATGGTCCTTTAAAAAGGGGTGAGGGGACAACAATCGAGCATGCCCTTTCCCCCCATACTTCTTTCAAGACTGCTTAGAAATGGAAGCATGCAGGAATTTTATGTATTTCAATACTATAGGACATGAAGATTTTTCATTAAGGAAACATGATAAACTGTGTAGCTTCTCAACTGAATCCACTGCCAGGTATATAGTTCTCCACTCTGGGATTTTACAGCAAATTCTCTTTCAAAATAAAACATAGACTAAGTGACAACCCACTAAACAGCTTGCCCAAGGCCGAACTTGAAAGGAAGAATTTAAAAAATCTAATGACCACATCTATCTATACAATTACCCAGCTTTGTTAAGTCTCCGAAGTAGCTTTTAAAATTTATTTTTTTGCTTGGAAAATCTTCTGAGCTTACATTCACAATTCCTTAAACCTCAGCTGACTTAGTTATATGGAGAAGACATCATGATGTATATTTTTGTCTAAGGGACATGAGAATTTGAGTTGAGAAAACGAGAGGAAGCAGCTACAAGCATAGATGTTATGAATTACACTCTTAATTTTAGCTGCAAGCACATGCAACATGTAAACTCAAAAGTACTAAGGTTTCCGGGTGCTCGAAAACTTGGAAATGTTCAAAGATTTGAACTATTCTAATTTTTTTTAAATAGGGGAAAATTTTTTAAAAATTAATTGGTGTTCTTTTCACATTTTATTATCTGAAGAAAAACTAATAGGTATGATAAGTGGAAGATTTTCCACTGGCAATTCTCTTGAATTGGAACAGATTTCTCCATTACATTGTTCTAGAAAAATACACTCAGACATAGCAAGAAACTGGTTTAATAGCAAGTTTGTGAAGTGGAAGGGCCAGTAAGAATAGATACTCACTACTTCTTTGATACTTAGCCCCTCTCTTTATTTGTGAAACTGGGAGCAAACCTGGCTTGATGAGTCCCCCTTTTAATGGCCTAGATGCTGAGAGAGATCAGATACAATTTGGGGGAAATTTTCAGTTCTCCTTCTGTAGCTTCATTTTTGTGCCATGGAAATGCAATATTTTTATAAAGCTGTTTGAGAATGTTTGTTTGCATTTGGGCCTATGTATAAGAATACAATTAATGAAAATATTTTAAAAGACCTAGAAAAGCTCTTTAATACATTAAAGTCTTTTCTATCTGTTTTTTTTCCCACCCCATGAGAACTGACTAAATCAACCCTAAGCTTTCTTTTTGGTTAAACAATGTAACTCTACTTAGCAGATATTGTGTCCTTTTTTCCTTTTTCCTAGGCACACCTTCATAATGCATAGTTATTATTTATGAAGTAAACCATTAGTATTTTAGATACAATAATGCATGTACTCATTTTAATAGTCCTGAATTTTGACTTTATTACTCCTCTGCTGTATAGTATATAGAACGTGTTTCTGATCTCTGTTCTTCATGAGGATGTGTCTGTTTTTTAACTTTCAAAGGGATTAAAAAGAATTGCATGTGTTTTGAGTGCCAGAACTTTCCATTTATCTTTACACACTAATATTAGTTAAACAGAATTCCCTTAACTAATAGCTGATACGATCTGTATTTTGTTTCCAAAACAATATCATTCTGCTAAGTGATTCCATAATAAAATAGAAGGAAAGGTATTGTTTTGTTTCTCAAGTGCATTCTGAATACACACACACACACACACACACACACACACACACGAACCAGGTAAATCACTAATCTAAAAGGCAAAATTGTATTTATTTTTTCCCCAATGGGTGCAAGGTCCTAATTGTAAATAATTGAATTTCAACACCTGCAAATAAGCAGCGTGTGCACAAGAGGCATAATGTGAACACAGAGAAATGAATTTATTCCCCATATGGGTATGTTTGCCCCCTGGCAATGCATTTCCATACTCTTTAACTTGGGGACTGAAATTTTATAAATTGACAGTTCTACTCAGAAGACCTTTCAAGCATCTTGTGTTTATGAGAATACAGGGGCATCTGCAGAATGAATTCGAACACATGGATGAATTAAATTTGAAAACACACAGACCGAGAGGCAGACAGTTCCTAGGCTGTGGTCGTTACATAGATTATCCAAAACTTGCCTTTGCCTTTATGCTGTGTTCATTGTCCTGGGTAGAATTATTGGTTTAAGAATTCTACTTTGATTAAACTACTTTACCAAAAAAAAAAAAAAAAAAAAACCAAACAAAAAAAAAACTCAACTCTCCCTCAATGGGCATAATTTAGGTTAGTTCTGTTCTGTAGTTAAGTCCCTACTCTCTCCCTGCTAATTAACATTATTTCTTTTTCTGTGGTGGGACTCTGTATATTAAGTCATAAAAACAGTTGAAGCATGCCACAGAGTTATGCTTGGTGTATAATTTTGGCCAAATGTTCAGATTTTTCCCCTCTGCATTATCAGCAGTTTGATCTTGAGAGTCCAGCTAAGCTATCACACTGTTGTTTCTTTCTTGCAGAAAACATGCTTTAAACTGCCACAGAATGAAGCCTGCCTTGTTTAATGTGTTGTGTGAAATCAAAGAAAAAACAGGTAGGAATGAGATTCCAACATTTTAGCATTTTCTTTGGCCAATTGAATCACTTTACCAGCAATCATGAACCTGTTGTTTAAATATTAAGATTTCAGAATGAAAATACTATCAGGATTGACCGCACATTCCAATAGGAAGTCCTCGTCCTGCTTTCTTTTAAAGAAAGCGTCAAGTTTCTTTGACAGTTATTATCAAGCATTACTGGTTTATTTTCCTTCATTCTGTTCCCAGCCTTTTTGCAATTCAGGCTAAAATCTGTGTTCTGAAGGGAAATTGATAGAATGGTGTGTCTTTGGAGGAAAAATATGAAAGTAAAAGTTCATTTCCTGAAGGAATATATTTTGGCCCATATTTAAAACTCCATTTTTTTTTGGAATTGGGCAGGGGTTGGGGTCCTAAACTGTTTAACGTTTCCTTTCCTTTTTTTCTTGTAATTACAAAGAAGCTGCAGACTAAAGGTTCTCTAAAGAGAGTGTTGTCAAATAGCTTTGTGGGAAGCGCTGTACATTAGGTTATCGGTATTTGAGTGGCCTGTGATTTCATAGCAGGGAGAATCGTTGGGTTTAGGAGAGTATAATGCCATTAGATCACTCACTGTGTTGTTTTTCTACTTTCTAGACCTCATATCATGGACTAACACACTTATAACACATCCCAGGAGGGCATTTAAATTTTAAAGCAACAATTAAAAAATAGCAGTCATCAATCAGAGGTGTTCTTAAACAACAGATGCTCTGGGAAGGACATTTAGCAAGATCCTCTTGTTTGTTTATTTTAATCCTTAATTTTCCAAAGTGGGTAAATCTCTCCCTTGCAAGAGGAAAGATTTGAGAAGGCCATCGGAAACCGGGGCACAAAGCTGAGGGACGGGGTGGTTACATGAAGTGGGAGCTTCTGCCGGGCTCTGCCGCGCTGGCTGGCTCCAGAGCAGTGCAGACCACCTGACATCCTCCTTATTTATTTATTTTTTACAACAAGGAGTGTAACAGTCAATAATTCATATCTAAACCATATAAGCAAGGGCATGACATGAATGAAAGTGACAATAAATATGATTGCGTGCCCAGTTGATATACATTGATAGTTACACATAAAAAAGCGGGGGGTCGGGGGGAGAGGGCAGGCAGGGTGGTTTTCTTTTTGCAAGCTCTCTGTTTCTCTTTTCAAAAATAAATAGTTTCAAGATGTGACTGTCGATTGAATACGTAATGACTTGGGTCTTGAAATGCATATAAAATTAGTAAGCAGCTCCTTTGTTGAATGTTATTTGTGTTGTGCAGAACATCCTAGACAAAGCACCTGAGAAGGGGTGTTCAGACCTTTAAGTCTTCCAGGTTGCCCTGCCAAAGCTTGACCTTATTGCAGAGCTGTGAATTGCGTTATTTTTGCTGTGAGACGTCCTTTAAGAGATTTATGGATTGTGTGTACAAATATCAAAAGAGCTTTTTTTTCAGTTTGTCACACTTTTTAGGGTTTTTATTTTCTATTAGCCCAGAGAAGGAAACCTAGGTGTATATATTATTTTCTCTTCTCTCTCTCTTTTTTTTTTTTGCCTTTTTTTCCGTTTTTTGATCTCGGATGCTTATTTACTTTGAATACTTGGTTCCTTGAAATTTGTTTCTAATCGAGTATGAGTTCTTGCTGATCTTGGTTCATAAAATGTAGACTCAAAATATAAAAGCATACGTGATAATCCGGACTAAAGAGACTCTGTGTTTAAAGACACTGTCAGATTTTTATTGAAAGGAAGCCTGTGAGTGCACTTAAATGTACATTGTGGTCAAAGTGTTTAATTCCAGTCTCCTAATTAAAACCTACTGAGGCAGTAGATCAAAGTAGGTGGGGTGGATGGAGATCCGGTTCAGGTGTGGGTTAGAGTTTGCTCCTTGTTCACAGTGGCTAAAGTGTGATGACAGGAAGCAGTCGTATTGGTCAAAATAACATTCTAAAGGTGTAATTTATGGTTGGATTTCATATTTTGGTTTTTGAATTTTATGTCAACATAGTTAATGTTTGGAGATTTTTGGATTTTTTTTTTAAATATCTAAATTAAGTTTTTCTTTGTTGTCTCAAATAATATATTTTTAAAAATAGTTTATCAAGTCATGTAAATTGAAAGTGAGAAGAATCATTGGCCCCTTTGTTGGGGGGAAACACACACACATGTACACACACGTACACACACACACACACACACACACGCTCGTGCACACATACAGTTTGGATGGAGAGGGTACCTTTGGGTGAAAGTAGAAAAGAAAAAAAAAGGCCTACGTTTCTCTTAGGCTCCAACTTGTGAGTTGGAAGGATTGAGGGCAAGGAAGAAACCTCTCCTGGAACGCTGAGTGTTGTGTTCAAGGTAGGAGTCAGCCGGGGTGTGTTGAAAAGGACCCTTTGATTCTAAAGCGCGATTATTGCCTTACTCTGGATCTGCGGGACCCTCCTCATTCTGCTGCCAGCGTGTCTTCCGTGCAGTTGACGTGTCATGTGTCGCAGAGACAAAGTGGCTGCAAAGTTGCAGGAGGTTTTCCCCCCCTGTTGACACAGAGCTAGTGAAAAGATCACTCGGGTGATCAGGTCACGTACATTCCTTAATTGTTTGGGGACTTTTCCTATTGTGACTTTCAAGCCTCCTTGCACTTAATGAGTGTTTTTGAGCTTCCATCTCAAGTATTCTAGAGGTTTCTTGATTTAGGTTGGGCTTTGTTTGTTTGTATCCTAATGTGGAAGTTCACACATTTGGCTCACCTAGGGAGAACTCTGGAGAGGAGCTTGGTAATTGCATTCATTTGTTGCTTTTTCTTGCTTTTGCTCATGATTTTATAGTTGGAAGACTTAGAAGTCAGTAAATAGGAAAACTAGCTGAGAATGTCTTATCAACCTTTTGGAACTTTATAGCACATACACACACATACACACACACACACCACCCGAAGTAGGCAGCACCGTCTAAATTACAGTTGATTGATGGGTATTTAAGTCAGAAATTACTGTGGGGATATTAAAGAAAAAAAAAGAAACCATGTGTCTTCTTGCTTCAACCTGTGGGTAAGTTTTTATTTTGATACCTTTTTGCTTTTATATATAAATGCTAAGGAGAAAGAATGCCAGCAAAATGCTTGGGTGACAAATCTCAAACAGCAGGAAGAAAAACCCTGTTAAGACCTATAGTGATGTATTTCAGATATGGCTTTTATCTGTTTGCTCATTCTGGGAATAGAGAGACTTAATTAGAGTTTCGGACCATTTAGTATCACATTTTCTTTTGGATTTTAAGAATCGTTGTTTGTCTTCTGACATATTAACAATAGGCTGAGTTTTACCTACGTGTATATGTGGTAGTAATGGAGTTGGTGGGATGGAAGAAAAGGAGAAGAAAATTCAGGCATGTTACATTTCTTTAAAAAACCTTGAATGTATTTTTCAACATTTCTCTTTTTCAACTTTTATGTCAAAATCATGCAGGTTTAAAAATTAGGAAAACACAAAACATATTGGGTGCCATTTACTAAGGAGAATATTTATAGATAGCATTGAATAGCTGCGATTGTTGTGAATAGTCTTTAATTTTAGAACGTAATAGCTATATATGGCACTTTTCAGCCAGTTTTCCTCTGTGCATTGTCTGCACTGAAGTTAAATCAAATCATTGGAGGAGGTAAAAAAAAAATTATTTTTTGCTTCCTTAATACCCTTTTGTTCTCTCTCTTTCCTTTGCTCTCTGTGTTCAATTAACACCCCCATCACAGAACTGCAGTGTGTGTTTTTTTTAAGTCTACTACTGTATTTCACTTTTGACACCCTCCCTTAGTATTCTTGCCTGCCACTTCTTTATAATATAGCAATCACATGATAGGACTTCTGCTCTCCTCTCTCCTTTAAAGCATCAGAGAATAATTTGTGTGTCTGTGTATCTGTGTGTGTCTTTGCATGTATGGGGGAGGCATTATTGAAGGAGCTGTAAGACTGTAGGGAAATAACTCTGATGGCGTTAGGCCTTGAACAGAGCGAGAGTGAAATAACTTTAGACCATTTAGAGCAGCCTCTGATCAGATTCTTTCAGAGGTTGCAGTGGCAGGAATGGTTTTCGTAGAAGCCCATCCACAGCTGGCAAATGCAAAAACTTTTTCTTGCTGATGAGAAAATTAAAAAATTGGGTCCTTTTTGTTTTGTTTTGTTTTGTTTTTGGGGGCGAAAGGGGCCGGTAGAAGGGGCTGAGGAGAGAAAAGGGGGGGCAATTGAAGGGAAACTATGAGTCAGTTTTACCTGATAACTACCTTTCGGGGACCCCAGTGTGCAGAAGGCAGAAGTAATGTGGTTAGATTCTATATTATTTACTATGATCTGGCTATAACCTACAGACTTACCATAATATGACTCTAAGAGACAAAATATAAGATAAACTGTGACAAGAAATGTGCCCCCTCTCCTGTCACTTTTGTGCACTCCATTTTTAGTCTGCTACTTGAATTAGAAAAATTCTGACTTTTCAGAAGTGGAGTGGAGGGTGCAAAGAGCAGTGTGGTCGTAGCTACTAGAATGGGATTTTGGGAAATCTCGTGTCATTTGTTCCAACAGTGGGGGTGTCTGTGAGGATTGGAAACAAGGGAGATTCAGGTTACCCTGAGAAGTCTGGAAGTGGATCTGTGAGAGGGGAAACGTGGAGAGAAGCTTGGGACCCAGGAGCTATGGGGCGCTGAGCCGGGAGGAGTGGGGTGTGGGTTCCAGGCTTGGCACCAGGCCACGCTCTGGGCCGAGGGGGGCATTGCCAGCTTGTGTATTTAGCTCACTGGTGGGGCCAGGCCTCTTCTCACGCTTTTGCTCCTGTGTTCTGTTGACATCATGAACTTTTTGTTGTTGTTGTTGTTGGCAAAATTACAAAAATATCCCCAAACAAGCAAACAAACCCAAACGTAGGTATTGAACATATTTAAATAGGAAGACATTTTCATTTTTAATTTAAAATATAACCCTGGCTTCTTTTGAGACCAAGTTTACATGTATGCCTTAGAAAAGCTTATCCTTAATTTTGGTTTCAAACCTCATTTAGGTGGATGCTGTTATATTTCAACCAGGTGAAGTGAATCTAAATATACTTTTATTGCTTTTCCTTTAAAAAAAAATCACTGAAAGCACCACGTGATAGAGGCAGTTTCCTAGGTCCAGCTGCAAAGATGGCGCCATGTTCATGTGACCCTGAGAAGCACCCATTCATTTGTGTTGCCATATTAACCTGGGTTGGAGGCATGTAATAATTTTGGCTCCACTGCCTCCTACTTGCAATGGTATGGTGAGATTTAAAGAATATAATAATTGATGAATAAAATAAATAGAGGATCAGTGAGTTGTTTGCAAAGTATTTTGAGCTCTCTGGGCTATATAAATAAAAGATGCTGTATTTTCTATAAAAATTACCTAAGGATTCGTATCTTATTTCATGTCACAGTATGTGAATGCATTAACTCTTTCAGGCCAAAGAAACATACACCTACTGGTCAATAATTAAATGATGGGGTAGTCGGTCATTTCTCATGAGGAAAATTCTCTGGTTGCATTTTTGCCCCATCTGCATCTCAGAGATGTCACTTCTCAGAACTTGGCAGAATGATTCCCAGAAAAAAAAAAAGTGTAGGAATAGACTGTCATAAGATTATAACACCTATCTCCCATTATGGCAGAATAAGGTCAGTAGTGACTTCTCAGAAGGTCTTCTTACCTCTGACAGCTCTCTTTCAATCTCTCAATTATCAGTGGAAATCAAGACTGCAACGGGTGGAAAATTCATCCTTTTTGGTTTAGGCTGTAGTTTACATCTTCCACTGAAACTTCTCTCATTCAGTGGGTATTGTGGTGGGTGTCTCACTTCCACGGTGGTTCTGCACCTTCCACTAAGTAGTTACAATGTTACAGGCAAATGGCTTAAATAGTTTTAGGAGAAATTAAACTAGTAGCAGTTAAGGACTTGGACTCTAAAGCCAGACTCCCTGGGTTTGTATCCTAGATCTGCTACCACTTAGCTGTGTGACCTAATTCAAGTTATAAAACTTCTCTGTGCCTCATTTTCCTTCTCTATAAAGTGGAGATCATAATGGAATCTATCTTAGAGGGGTGTTGTGAAGATTAAATGAGGTAAGACATGTAAATTACAGTGCCTGGCATAGAGTAAACAGTCAATAACTGCTAGCTTTTATTATTTCTGGCCTTGTTTTCTTATATGAAAGAGAGAGGCTTACACCAGATGGTCCCTACAGACTGAGCCAATTCTAAGACTGCGATTTTATGCCGAAAAGAGACAAAAATTGCTGAATTTAAGATTTGCTTGCTTTTGTTTCTCTTGCCATTCTCTTAAAGTAAGAATTAGCTATATCTGGCCAAAAGTCTGGGACTAGGCTGGAAGAAGGGGGAGGGGGAGACAATGAGTAAGAGCAGAGACAAAGGTTTTTAATCACCTACAAACTGGACAACCGCTACCCGGAAAAGCTAGAATTGCCTATGTTAGTGACGATGTTTTCTTAGCCTCAGCAACTGGAGACATTGTGTAATCAAAGTTAAAGATATTTTCCCTCTGAAGACACACAGGCCCATCCACTCAACTCGCAAGGATTCAAAGCAGGGAAAAGTAGCACAAAATGAATTTAGGGCAACCTGACCTTTTTCTGCCTCCCAATATGTTCTTTATTTAGGAAAAATGTTATCTTTGTCATAAGGACAGCCTTGATATGTTAATAGATTTATTCCTTTTAATTATGTTTTATAGCTTTCTTGAGATACATCTCCAATACTGTGACATTCACCCATTTAAACTTTATGGTTCAGTGGTCTTTAGTACATTCACTAAGTTGTGAGCCCATCACTATAATCTAATTTTAGAACATTTTCATCACCACCCCCTCCACCCCCCAGTACTTATTACCAATCAGTCCATATTTCCCACTTCACCTAGCCGCTAGTCACCACTAATCTACTTTCCATCTCTATGGATTTTGCCTTTTCTGGACATTTCACATATATAAACTTATATAATATCTGATGTTTTTTGACTAACTTCTTCTCCTTGGCATGTTTTTGAGGTTTATCTATACTGTAGCATGTATCAGTACCTCATTCCTTTTCATGGCCAAATAATATTCCATTGTATGGATATACCACATTTTACTTATCTCTTCATCAATTTATGGATACTTAGTTTGTTTCCACCTTTTGGCTATTATGAATAGTGCTGCTATGAATATTTGCATACAAGTTTTTGTGTGTGGATATATGTTTTCATTTCTCTGGTTATAGGAGTGGTATTGCTGGCTCATATGGTAGCTGTGTTTAGATTTTGAGAAACTGCCACACTGTTTTGCACAGTGGCTGCAGTAGGTGCATTCTTCTTCTTCTTTTTTTTTCTTTTTTTAACAGCTTTGTTGATACACAAAAAACTGCACGTTATTTAATGTATACAATTTGATGACTGTGATAGGTGCACTCTAAGTCATACCGTAAATGGCACTAAGTTTTGTCTTTAGCAATCCCAGCATTCAATTCCTTCAACCTCTTTCTCCACTCGGCAACCTGTCTTCTCCATATTTAGGACTCCACTGTGTTTTTTGCTTCTTTTGGTCAATTCTTACTCTAAGAAAAAAAATTTGGGGGAAATTTATTTGACTTGAAGTATGCATGATCAAGATTTTTGTGAAAGCTCTGTCAGAACTATTTGCATTTTAAAGAGAAAAATAGTAAGTTAAAGGAATGAATCTCTAATGCTGGAATTTCAGGTGAAAGTTTCCTGAAGAGGAATACCCTTTTGAGAAAGATTGGAGACCTTTCTGAATAGTAAGCTAGTAAGCCTGAGAGAGCATGGACTTTGAGTCAAACCAACCTGGGTCAAATCCTAGCTTTTTGTGTAACATCAGTAAGTTAGTTTATTTAATAGAGTTTGAATTTGCTCATCTGTGCAGTGAAGATAAGAATACCTACTATGTAGGGTTGCTTGAAGGACTAAAAAAGACAATAATATAAAGCACATAGTTCAATGAATTTGCTCAGTAAATAGCAACTACTGTTATTTTTCTGAAACCACATAGCAGTAGGTGACCATAGAGGTGTTGACAACCTCTCTCATCAGTTCAGCCCTGTCTGTTCAGGTTGAGTTTTCTGCTGGTTCTATCTAGGATTTTTAGAGGTTCACTGACATGCTTCCTGACCCTGTTTTTATGTTAAATGGTTGTCTGTCTTGGGCAAAGCTCAGCAAAAAGCATCCCAGCACTGTTACACCCTCTTCTCCCGACCCTAGAGTCCTGGGGAGAGTGTCCCACAGAACAGTGCTGTCCATTGAACATACATGTAATTTGAAATTTGATGATTTAAATTTCTAATACCTTCATTAAAAAAAGTAAAAAAAAAAAATAAAAATATCAGGTGAAATTAAATAATACATTTTATTTAACCCAGATATATCTAAAATATTTCAACATATAGTCAGCATAAAAATCAATGAGCTATTTTGCATTCCTTTTTTTTTTTTGTGCTAAGGTCTTGAAATTGCAATTTTAAACTTAATGATTTGAATGTTCTAGTAGTCCCATTAAAAAGTAACAGGTGAAATTAATTTTAGTAATGTATTTGATTTAACCCAAATATATGTAAAATATTTTAACATGTAACAAACATAAAAATGTAATGAAATAGTTTACGTTCTTCTTTCTTTTGTGCTAAGGCTTTGAAATCCATTGTGTATTTTACATTTACAGCACATCTTAATTTTGCCTAGCTGTACTTCAAGAGTTCAATAGCTACACGTGGCTAGGATTTACCATATTGGATAGCTCAGCCGTAGAATGGTGGTTCTGGCATAAATCTTTGTTTTGTTTCTTTTTTGGCATAGTTTTTACACTCTGAGAAAGACACATGGTTGTTCCCTACTCAAACTTGATCTGGTAGTTCTGTGGCCATTGAAATTGGTTCCTGATGGATAGCCACGTTCCAGAATAAAGCACATCTGAGGCATCTTTTTCTGGCAGGGAACTTCCACTGCACCCTGCTGAGGCCACTGATGGGAGCTAGGATGGGGTGATTCCTCTCCACCTCCTTCTCTCTCTTTTTTACTTCTTTCTTTCCCTAACTCTTCATTTCATACTTTGTTTCTCTATCCTTAACAAAATCTGAAATGTTCCCTAAAATAGACTGAGCGGGCCGAAGCAGTCACCTTGTTTTTCTCAGCAAGAACACAATGGAACAAGCATAGAAGACGTCATGGTGTGGCAAGAGTTTGCCGGACCCTGCCTTTGGAGTTCTGAGGCTTTACACCACCTGCCCCTGCGGTAGCATATTATTTTGAGAACACCATTTAACCTCTTGGCCTCAGGTTTCCATGTCCGTGGAATGGGTGACTCTAGAGAGCCACTAATCTGACCCCACATTCCGTAGGTCATGAGCCCCAACATGATCCCTGCCAAGGCTGAGGTTCACAGAAGGGAAAGCACGTAGAACATTTATAAAAGGAAGTTCTTTTTCATTGTTGTGGCAGTTGTAGTCTATCCTATGAATCCTAGTATCTTTCCTAAACAGTCCTGTAAAACTGCCATGGTGGTGTGAAAGCTACTTCAGTTAATCAAGTTGAATGGGAGAAGGCCAACTGGGAGGGAAAAAAAATAAGTGGAATTAAAAAATTTTTTATTGTTGAAGCATTCAGCATCACATTTATAAGGCCAGTTGGAGGCCAGCCCCAGTTTCGTCTACCTTGTTGATATTGTGACTGAATGCAAATACTGTTTCCATACTATGCGTTTGTAGCTTTTGGATTTTAGACTGGAAATCTCTTTTGTAATATAGAAAGATTTATGGTTGCAGGATGGGAAGTGCAGTGTACCTTTTTGAGTTCATGTGGTAGAACCCAGGAAGTCAGGAAAGAGGTTTGGTTTTCACCTTGGAATCACCATAAATGCTGGAGTTACTTGTTGACCATTTGCCTCAGCCCAGTCACTGCAATAATTTGTTTCCCCCCTACCTGTCCGTGGGGCTTCTTGAAACGTAAAGTGAGGATATTTAGAAAGATGTTTCGGCTTCCCTAAGAAAGTGTGGTCAGGAAGTGCGAGAGCAAAGTTTGTGTATGTGGCTGGCTTCGAGACAGGTTGCATCTGCCAGCAGGTCAAAGGAATCAGTTTACACAGTGGCCTGTGTTGTCGGGGCAGAGAGAGAGAAGGTAGTCAGTGAGTTTACCTGCGGGCTTTAGGTGATTTGAAACTTACAGTGTTGTCACTGTAAGAGAATGCTGCTCATAATTACCATTGTTAGTAGAATTGAAACTTTGCATTTATTTTTTGTCCCTGACAAAGAAAGACTCTCGGAGGCTGCAATGATGAGCCGGGCCCACACACCCTGAAGGGCCCTCCGTGGGCATGGGGGTGCAGATGTTAATTCCTTTCCCTGCGATTTGCATGCAGGGGCTCTGGGGCCTGCACCCTGCTTACATGAACAAACATTTAAAAACAAAGAGGAGGCGACACCGCACAGCTCTCCTTTGTGCAGCCTCCTTGCCGGGGTGCCTGTAATTCCCAGCCCCTTGGAGGGAAATGTCCTGGGGGTGCGGGTGCGCGGTGAGGCCCCGCACAGCGCGCGGAGTATAAAGGCTGGAGAAGTAACCGCATCGTGCGAGGAATAAATTAAAGTAGCTTGTCCTGAGGCCCATAAAGGGGGAAAGGAGAAAAGAAAACCACCACCAGCACAAAAAAAAAAAAAAAAAAAAAAAAAAAACGCCAAGAGAAGAGAGAGGCTGTTCGCCTAGACCAGGTAGAAAAGAGAAATCCAAGTCGTGTGGACGGAGTTTACGGAGATGATGCATCACAAAATGAAACTTTTGGAGCCAAGACAGTGGAGAAGCCGGTGCCCGGCAACGTGGCCTTGGGCTGAGCCGCGGGGCCTCTTTCAGAGCAGGGTAACGATGCTGGGCCCTGGCCCCGTAGGCGTTGGGGTCCGGCTGCAAAAGCCTGCACACTGCCCTTTCGGAGGAGGGGGCGCGGGGAGGCCCCTTGGAAAATCGGCTGATGAGCGCAGAGGGCTCGCTGGGGAGCGCCCGGCCACCCCCGGGCAGCCGCCCTGCCTCCCGGCACCGCGTGGCACCCGGGCCTCCCCTGCGCCCCCTCGCCCCGCGCCCTCGCCCGCTCCAGAAGGCGCGGCCCGGCCTCGAGCCACCCGCGCAGGCCACGCGTCGCCAGCCGCGAAGTCCAGTGTCCTCGGCATGGGGCTGGCTTGTGTTTCCATCATGTCCATTTGCCTCGCCTGGGAAGCCCTGGTCGCCCACGGGCGCTGCGCTCCTGGCCCCGGGCTGCTTCCCTCTCCCCCGGCTCCTGTCTCGGACCTCAGGGTAGTCAGGAGAGGCCCGCCGCCCCCGGGGGGAAAACACCCTCTCGGGAGCCAGACTCCCTTTATTAAACCCCTCTCGGTGTGGGTGGGGACTGTCACCGTCAGAGCCGCAGAGGCCCGGTGTGCGCGGTCCACCCCGGGGAGCCGGGCCGGGGCTGCTCCCCCGCGGGAGCCGCGAGTTCGGGGTGCACCGGGGGCCGCGCTGTGCGCGCGTCGGGGTGCTGGTTTTGCAGAAGTGAGATTCGGAAGGCCGCGTGTGAGCACGTGTGTGTGTGTGTGTGCGCGTTCACACGCACGCATGTGAATCTGCAGCTCGTTTCTTAGTTGGCCCTGTGTCGTTTCAGCACTGTTCCATAAACATTCCAGTTGTTGCTTTATGGTAATGAAGTGAATTAAATAATATAATCCGGAGTTACTGCAGAAACCTTCCTGTCTTCCCTATCTCTGCAGAAACCTTCCCGTCTTCCCTATCTCTCGGCCCTTACAAGGGAGCGCGTCATCTTCCCCTGGGGAGATTTTTAACCCAAAGAACCTTGATGTACTTTAAACAGCACTGACATTTGTTTTCCCTAAGCTTGGTCTGATTTCTTTAACACTTGAGGAAGGTCTGGGGTCTTCAAACATACCTAGTTTCTTAGATGGCGGCTCGTTTTGTCTCACAGCAATGTATAAAGGGTCCTCAAGCTGCCTTCTTTTTGCGTTCTTCAGAAAATAGAGAATTAATTCTAGTATTTGCCCCTCCCCTCCCCATGCCTGCATAGCTGCTTCCCCTCCCCCGCCCAGCCTGCTGGAGCCAAGGCAGGAAGGGGCTGTCATCATGCACATGCCTGAGCCATATTACTTTATTTTTCTTCTTAGAAAGTTACACTAGGAAAGATGTTCTTGATGTGTGATTATTATTCTTAAATGGATTCTTGTGCTGTCCTATTATTGCTCTGTTACAGCCTTCCAGGACAAGCACCAGTTCCCACAGTAGACCCTCCAGAAACTTTCTGTTGCATGAATGTGGGAGAGCTAGAAGTCAGGCAGGTTGAATTCCCTCATCACTTTGAAAATCTGTGCATTGATTCCCTCTATCAATTTCCACCAGCCCAGTCTCCGATCCACCACGCTGGAGAACCGGGCCCACCACTAGTTTCCCAGGATGAGTTTCCCAGCCTTAGTAACTCTAGGGGAGAGGAGAAAGGGTTATTATGTAGGTTCAGAGTTCACGTGTTCTTCTGACTGTTACAGATGTTGCAGCTAAAATATAAGAGCAGCAATAATCGTACCAGCAGTGGTGATAATAAAAAATGGAAATAATTGCTTCCCTCTGCTCCTGATTGGGTCACCCCCACTCTCCTGCTCATTTACTCTCCTGACTCCTCTCTTTCTAGGCTGGGATGTTTTGGTGACTTCCTAGTGGGCTTATCCCGGTGCTAAGGAGAGAAAGAGCTCCTCAGTGGCTTCCATCTGGGCATGACTATGCAAAGACTGGTTGTCTCATCAAGATCCCGAGGAATATATTTTCTCACCTATAATGTCGCCTCCTGAATGTTGCCCTTCATAAGTGGAGGTTCTAGAAGCTTAATTGTTTTTAAGGCAGTCTCACCAAATATTTTTGAACATCATCTGTTCCGGAGATGTTTGGGAAAACTCTTATCCTCCATGGGTTGAATAGGGAAACATTTGAAAATGAATCCCCGTCGTCCTGGTTGGGTTTATTTTTTCGTTTTAGAAACACCAGTTAAACATTTTTCTTTTAGACCGTCTGGAGGACGTGATGAGACTGAAGAATCTGTCTTCTATTTTGGTCTGTTCATTGCTTTAGCAAACATTTATGAAACTTCTCCTATGTATGAAGTGTTATGAAAGAGGCTGAGGAATACAAACGTGTGTGAGTTGTGGCCCTTACCCTCAAGGAGCTTCTAGCCCAGTAAGGAATCTCAATCATGGTCACAGTCACTGAAACACGGGCAGCTGCCACACGCTCTGAGCCCCTGTGTCCGTGACAGGACTGTGTTCCTTAGAGCCAGAGGTGCAGCTGTACAGGTCATTCTGAACCAGAGTTCATTGCCACCCCGAGTGATGCATGCAGAAGCATGCTTTCTTTGCATCAAAGAGTTCCAGTTTTTTACTTAGCCTGAGAAATGTTTTTGTTTGAGTCCTTGCATATTTGGCCTTCTTGCCTTTCCTTCAACCCCTTTCATTTCCTTTCTGTCTACTCCTTTTCACTCTCTTTTGTTCCTTTCCTCCTCTCCACTGGAGCCCACTCACCCCTGCCCGCCCCTCCACCCCCAAATTGCTATTTGCCAAACTTGTGACCTGAGACCACTTGGCATTTCCCTGGGACGGCTGAAATTTACCACCCGCTGAATAGGCATTCTGTGACATTTGCTCACCTGGGCAGCTTAAGCTACATGGTCTGCTTCTGCCTTGAAGCAGTGCTGAGAGGAAGTGTGGAATTTACCTCTGTGCTCCAGGGTTCTTGCTAGCAGGGAGACGAACACAATGAAGCTTTCTAGAACCTGGAATTAATTTCTATCATGGTGCAAGTATATAGTTATATATATTCATGCATACATTTATTATGTATTCAGTAAGTGCATGTAGACAATTTGTGCATTGTCTGCCATTCTCTAGTCATTTTTTTTTAACAAATTAAATTTTCATGGTTAGCTTCATCTTTCACATTCATACCCTCCCTTACCATAGCTACCCCCTCTCTTCTTCCTCTTCCTTCGTGCTGCTAGAAGACACTGGGTTAACGTAATGCTCTTTGGGGCCCGGTGCCATTAGACCGCCTGTCTCCTGAAGGTTTATGATACTCAGGGTGATGGCTTTCTCACTGTGGCCTTCCCAGCCCTGCTGCTGGTAAGGAAATAGCTGCTTGTCTCTTTGGATCAAACTGGTTTAGGAGCTTGTTCAGTCCAGTTACTGGGACAGGCCAGCCCCGGGGGCTTCTCTGGATCTTGGAACACACGCACAGTCCGTCTGTCCTGGCTGTCAGCTGAGGAAGGGAAGCAGGCAGCGTATACGGTTAAGCTGTTACTTTATACTTGTGTCCTCCGAGTGATTTCAAGGCAAGAGTGCTCTGGGCCCCAGGCTGGGCGGGGAGCGGTGGTGGATCATTCTGGAATGAGGCTGAGCAGAAAGTGTCAGCAGAAGTGATGTCTCATACTTTCCTGTGGCACCCAGAATTCTTCTGTCCACACGTAATAGTAGGTAATGCATATAAAAAAGCACTTGTTAGATACACAGCTACTATTACTGCTGCAGTTTTTAAGCCGAGCCAACAGACACAGAGAGTTTAATGGACCTCCCTAAAGTCACACAGCTAATGAGAGGCTGAGGTGGAACAGATTTTATTCAGTAAGTTTTACTATATGTAGTTTCTTTTTTTTTTTTCTTTACAAAAATATTCATTCCCATCAAGTGACAGCCCTTCAAATTGTGATTCTTCCAAGAAAATTAGGTGGGACTACTACTCGATTGTTTAAATAACAAATTGTTTGGCTCTGCTTATTTCTGGTCCTGTTTCTCATGTACAGAAATTTAATTTTCCCTTGGCTGTGGTAGGCTGCAAAACCTAAGAGGATACATCTAACACTCACCTTGGGCTTCTTTCCTGATTTCCATTAGGCCTCTGCCTGTTTTCTCTTTAGAATCCACCTGATTTCTTTTAGGCAATGAGTGTGACTTTCACGGGTGGTCTAAAGCTTGACCCCCCCTGTTGTCTGTGGCACCTTTTCTGGTTCCTTCTCAGAAGCCCGGCATTTTGACAGGCACAGAAAGCAGGGTGACGTGTCCTCGCACACCCTCCTGGGCCCGCTGTCCTTGTCATACCACCCCCTGCGATCCCACGTGGTGCCGATGGAGGCTTCGTCGGTGAGACCTGAGTCCCATCTCCCCAGTTACGGAGCCACCGTGGTCAGAAGGGCACATCCAGCGGCTCCTCGTTGTGATAAGTGGGTGTTATCAGTTTCGAGGGGGGCACATCCCGAGGAGTGGTGGTGGCCCAGAGAGCAGCCTGGTACGCAGGACCTGGGTGGCATGAAGTTGTGATGGTGACACGTGACCTTCACCCCAGATGTTGGAAAGGAAAAAAAAATAGAATTCAAGGCAGCCTATGTATAATTTTATTGAGAAAACAATATTAATAATAATGTTAATAGTAATATTATTATCAATATTATTAAGAAGACCTTAGTAAGGAAATTTTACAAAAGAAAGAGGAAATAAATTCACCAGTTCACCTTTAATTGTATTGTCCCAGCTCAACGTCTATTTTCAGTTCTTCATTTTCCCTGTGTTTATATTTTCTTCTTGTTATTTTCCTTATAGCTATATGAATTTTCCATTTCTTGGGGATGATTGTGTACTCGGGGAATAAAATTCTCTTTTATTTCTCAACAGAACTTGTTACTAATATGTATCTTATTTATTTATTACTTGTCTCATTTCAAAAAGGAATTCAAGAAGCTTACCAAAAGGTGAGAGTGATACAAAGAGATTTACTAAATAAATGAGTAAATTGGAAGAAAAAATTCAGGTAGGGCAATCAAATAAAATGCAAGGGAATGTTAGTATGTAAAATTGCGTTCATAAGATCCTTTCTCATTGTGAACTTCTCAGGCCTTTTGCTAGTAAGGGAATAGCGACTTGTCTCTTTGGATCAAACTAGTGTAGGACCACGTTCACTCTGTATCCTGGAGAGGCTGGCTACAGATTTGACTTTGTGCTTCCTAGTAGCAAGAGCAAAAAAGGGAAATAGGAGCAGTTTCAAACTGTAAAATATTTTGAATTGGAAATGAATCAGTTGTTTAAGAGGAAGACAAATTTTTTTTTTTTTTCCTGGTACTGGGCCCTAGGCAAAATTTCTTCCCTAGTTCCAAATGAGAAGATGCTAGTGATAAAATGGGCATTGTCCTCAACAACGTGATAAAATATTATATTACATGTTTTACTATGGCCCTTTACACATAACCTCTCCACAGCACTCACCAGATTTTATTATAATTATTGGTTTATTATCTAATTCTTTTATTACACTTTGAATTTTTTGAAAATAATTATCAGGATTTAAATGCCCAGCACTTAGTAGATACTCAGTTAGCATTTTTTGAATTGAAACAGTGTTTTATATGCTTATCCAAAAAGGAAAAATTTCATTTCTTAAGGCTTATTGACTACTTGCTATTCTTGACTCTGAAATAAAAAGAGGGATAAAGCAAAACTTCTGTCGTTGAGGAGCTTGTAGTCTACTGGGAGTAAACAGGTATTAACAGACACATTGTATTCCAGCTGGGTAAGTGCTATGTAATAGAAGTGTGAACATTCTATCTTTTGCGAAAATGAAGCATAAGATTGCTTAACATACACTTTCAGTGCAGCTAGCTTCTCCCTTTGGAATTTGGGGTTTGAATCCTTAAGAGAAGAGGAGAAAACCTGGAATGCTAGGACATTTGAGAGTTTTCCGATAGGCAGTTGTCTTGTAGATTTGCTTTTTCACTTTTATTTTCTTTTAGGGAAGAGTGTCCCATGCCTAGTCAGGAACCCACCCTCTCTGACCTTCGGGTCGCAGGGCGAGAGGGGGTGGGGCCCCTCTTTTTGTCTTCTCCTGACTTGACCCGGCAGCCTCAGCTGGGAGACCCTGTGGGTCCGTTTTTCATGGCGTCCGTGGTTGTGGCCGGCACCGTCGTCCCTGTGACTGGTTCACAGAGGACACACGGGTCCTGAGCCCAGGAGGGACAGTCTCTGGGACACACGTGTAAAACGGAGAGTGCAAGGAGCAAGCAGCCACCACACCTGGTTTTATCCTGTTATTAATTTTTAGATTTTCATTACTACGCTTACCAGAGAGAATTTTTACTTTCTTATTTTCCTTTCTTCCTCCTCTCCTCTCTTCCTTCCTTCCCTTTAAAAAGCATTTACCAGGTACATCTACCTGGGAGGCAACATAGGATCCTGTCCTCAAATTGCTCACCTTTGGGAGAAAATGAAGGAGGTTTAGGGCAGCTCTTGATCAAGCAGCGTAGCACGTAGCCCACAAGGTGCTCTCAAAGAGGGTGGCCCACAAGACCAGTCCCGTTGTCTGTGAGATTGTAAGTTTCCCCTTGCAGATGGTGAACTCCTAGTGGGCCATGCTTTCTTCATCTTTGCATACCTAGCACAGAGCTTGGTATGTACATTTGATGCTCAAGAAATGTTAGTTGAAGGAAGGAAGGAAAGAAAGGAGGGAGGGAAGAAGGGAAGGAGTAACGGATAATTCATCTAAATCTACTTTGGGCTTATTTGTATTTTTAGACCAAACATCTTAAGAAATTATTTCCGAAAGGCCAGGTGCACCTATAGTCCCAGCTACTCTGGAGGCTGAGACAGGAGAACCACTCAAGCCCAGGAGTTTGAGGCCAGCCAGGATAACGTAGCAAGACCCTGTCTCTAAAACAAAGAAAGAAATTATTTCCGAAATTAGTACTGTCTGCTGTAAGGGTACTAGTTTGTACTAGTTGGTGATGTTTCAAAGAAAGAGAAGACAGGATGGAAGTACCTCTTGGATCTCTCTGGTGGCTCACTCCAATTAAGCGCTCTGGGAGAGAGGTTGCTGGTTAAAATCAGCATTATTGAATGGGGGAAAGTTCTTGAATAGCTTTTCTGTTTTCTGAGTTATGATCTTGGGCTCTGGGGTTGTGAAGGGTGAGAGGGGCGTCATGGAGTAGACGGAGGTGAGGCCGGGTGGGAAGTGTGCATGAGAGGACACACTAGAACGGTGTGAAGACAAGTGGTCATTAGATTTAGGAAGTTGACGGGACACAACCTTACAGTGGCAGAAGCAGAGGTGGGAGGGGCAGCTGCTGCTTTAATTGAGGCCTCCGGTTCCAGCACCTTCCTTTTATGCCTATCCACAAATTGGCCTGTCTTTTCCCATCTGCGAAGCCTCCTTTTTCTCTTTTCCCTCTCCCAAGAGTGAAACTAACTTTGTTGGCTCATACTGACTTTTTGCCCAGTTTTCCTCCCATCTGATCAATCGGAATGCTAGAAAAGGATTCCTCCGTCTAGTACATAAATAAATAAAACCAAGAAGTTGGAAGTGGGAATTGGTTCTTTTTTTGGGGGGGGGGGGTAAAAGAAGTTGTAGAACCCAACGCAAGGGAAATAACTGAATAGGACTCCTGGCTCTCTCAGCACACTCCACACTCCTCCCCCCAGCCCCTTCCAACGTTGTTATGTGTAATTTAAACCTCTCCCTGGGGAGGAGTAAAGGAAGTATTGTCCCCACCTTCTTCCATTGCCCTCCTCCCTCAGTGAAAATTCCTGGTCTCGGTCTGTGATATCTCAAACTTGGCTGTCACTTCTCAGGGTCACTCCCAGGGGACACCCTTCCCCCAGTCCCAGGGCAGCTCTAATGTTTCTGAGTAAGGAGTAGTAAGGAGCACAGTTTTCCCTATAAACTATCCTCCTTATCAGTCCTGTTCAATGTTGGGGTCTGTATTTGCTCTGGCAGTTTTGCTGTGTAGCCTTCTCCGGGGGGGGTTGAAGGGTCTTAGGCAAAGAATCTCACTGTAGGCTTTGAGGAGGGTAGTTGGGTGTTGAGGACCAGTACATTTAAATACAAATGTCTTGAAGGTTTCCTTCGGCTTGGTTTGGAGACCACTAGAACCAGTTCCTTTCCCTGATTCTTTTCTGTGGCTGCCCCACTTTGTTGCTCAGCAGAACCACAATCTGTTAAGATTTCTTATTTATGCTCTTCTTAGTTGCCAAGACTCTCACCCTACGTTGGGCATCTTGGCAGCTAATAATAATGTCTATCTAGCTGAGACACTTTTAGCGTTTTGGTTTGTACATTTTTTTCTTTATAGCCTGTGCTCATGTGTAGTTGTTTCTTAAATAAGCACCCTTTCCTTTGTGTGATTAACAAACAAAATAAATTTCAATCTGTGGTCTCAATTCTCTGTAACATCCATTGAATAAGTAGTGCTTATACACATTCATTCAGATATTTAACAAATGGCTGTTTCCAGGGGTTCTCAGTAAAAGAGAGAGAAGGGGAACTTGGGAACCTGACAATACAACTCTGATGTACACAGAGAAGATACTGTACTTCACACCCTCGGAAATTACAGCATTTTTTTCGTACGTTCAAAAAACCCCTAAATAACGGCATTCGCTGCCATCCTACTAGCAAATCTACATGTCTTGTGTTTCGGGGTTTATGGTGGTGGACTCATTGCTCTCATTGTGCTCAGACAGATAGGAATAAGAAGAGTGCAGGGTGTGTGTTATGTGCAGAAGATACATGTGTGTGCATTTCATTGCTGTGCTGGAGGAAACTGCTCATGCGTAAAAATGCTGACGTTATCCCTGTTGCAAGAACAAGCATCAAACACAGTACTAGGCACGTGGTGAGTGCTCAGTAAATGCATGTCTCTCCCTTTTCATTTCCAAGGCAAAATGGATACATCTAAGCCCATTCGGAGCAGCATTATGATGCAGGAGAACAATTACTGGCCGGTTCTACTGCTGAGTTGATAGGTAATGAGGTAACGAGGACCACCTCACTCAGGACAGTTTCTCGTCTGTAACATGGGTACTAATTACACTCATCGTCTGGGCCCTGTCCCCCTCTAGGGAGGTTGTGAATCTCCAGTGAGACAGGGGTGTAAAATGCTTTGTAAACTAGAAAGCACAGTGCAACTTTAAAATTTCTTTCTTGACCTACCTACACTGTCACAACTGCTTATACTGTAAAATCAAAGCAAGGGAAAGCAGTCACAGATAGGCAGGCTCGTGGAGGGCTGATTTAGAACACGGCGTAGATTTAGGAATCCTGTTGAACACAGAATTGGTGGGGCATGCAGCGCTCATGGAGCTGGGGGTCCCACGAGGGCTGAGCGGAGAGGTGTGATCGAGAGTTAGGTGATGGCCAGGCGAGACCGTTACTCACAGAGGAAACTTGAAAGTGGAGGCTGCCTGCCCGCGGAGGGAACTGTGGCAACAGTCCAGCAGGGTGTCATATGGAGAGTGAAACTTGAACACCAGCCTCACACCCAGCTTCAGCAACAGCTCTGAGTTGTCATGGTGGCGCGTAACGAGGCAAGTAAGGGAGGCAGCAGGTCCATGCTTGGGGCTGAACGGCATAGTGCACTGTCGGGGGGCCCTGTGTGTGCCCTGTGTGCCCTGGTTTCGCATAACTGGGCCACGGGGTGCTGCAGCTCCTGCTGTCCTGCTGTAGCTTCACGTCTGTCTCTCCCTTTTGCATGGATGTGGTCCTAGAAATGTGGGTCTGATTCTGGGAATGCGTGTCCTATATTTAAATACAGTCCTTAGCTTCTTGGAAGCAATGAGGTGATGGAAAGGACGCTGGAGGGGGCACTGTGGAAAGTGGTGGCTTGGGTAGGTTGCCTGCATCCTTGGGGTTTTGGGTATCTCATCTCCAAGCGAAGGGGTTAGATAGGAATGATTCGTAAGATCCCTTTCAGGGCTAGGCTTCTCACACTCCCTCTTGCAGGGTGTGGAGGCCTTTTTGTCGTGTGAATACCCACCCGCATTTTATCTGCCTGTTTGTTGTTGTTAGCTGATGATCTCTGTGTGTCTGAGTTCCTTAGAGCTAGGATGTCGTGCACGCTATTGCAAGAGGAAGGTTGATGCTCCTGTTCGTAGGGATGCAAAACGAGAAGTTTTAAATACACAGATTCACTTCCTAACCCCAGTGTCTCAGAAGATTAATGAACGGTCATCTTGTTGACCCAGCTCTCTGCCTTTCTTCTTCACGTAGTGTTTTTGCGAAGTTGAGGCACACGCAGACACAGAACTCTGAGGTGCAGGAGACCCGCATGGGCACATCCTGCCCTGGGGGGAACGGCTGCAGGTTTGCCACCCCAGGGGGCAGGTAGAGAGGTGGGGGGACCAGGCGCCAGATGTTGCAGTAGCTCCTGCCCCACTCCCTTCCGACTCTGCCCAGTCACTTGGGTCCACTTCGTCGTATATGCAGGAAGAGAGGGGAGAGAGCCCTGGGGACGCAGGGACACCTTGTCACCTTTCATCTTTCCTGTTGGGGAGGACACCTGATTTTTTTTTTTGGAATTGAAATCCAGAGTCTGAGGCAAAGACCTGAGGCTGGAGCCCGGCTGCAAGCAGGCGCCACGTGATTGACTGGAGCAGGGCGCCCATCGCTGGGGGCTGAAAACCTCCCGTCCAGATGTGGTCGGAGAGGTTCACGGGGTGAAGGGCAGTCTGATGCCCGGGTGAGGTCCACAGGCCTGTGGAGTACAATAGAAAAATCGATAGTAAGTGGAGGTGAAGGAGTTTTAGCTGGGTTTTATTGAGCACAAGCAAGACAAACTGGCTTTTGCAGCGGTTTCAACTCTATGTTAATGGTGCTCTTTAAAAACTACAGTCCGGGATTTGGGGGGTGGGCGGGGAACCACACGGTAGAAGTTGCCCGTTGGTATATGCAACTGCACACACGCGTGCACACACACACACACACACACACACACGGATGAGGGAAAGGAGAAATAGACTCAGGACTAGGTGTTTTTGGGTTTTGAAGCATACGACGACATGTGCTATAATTTTATATGCATGTCTGTATCTTTTATTCTGGACTTGCAGAAAGCGGTGAGTTTGATCTGTTTGTTCCTACCCACCCCGGTTCCTTCCTCCTTCCCCTTGCTCTCTACAAGTCTGCTGTGGCTTTATTAGGAATTCCCTTTGGTGTAGGGGGAAAAAAATGAGAGAGAGAGAGAGAGAGAGAGAAAGAGAGGCTGGAGGGGGAAGAAACAAAACTGGCTCTTGGCTGGCTGCCCCTGTGAGGCCTGCCCTGCCCGGGGCCTTCTGTTTTCTTAAGCTCGGCCCCCCTCGCCCCCAGCCCCCACCATGCCCTCTTTCTTCCTAACGGGCCAAGGGAGGCTCTTTCTACCCTGCTAACCCCCTTTTTTCCCTTCCCGTTGTTTGAAGAGGATCTTTCTCTCTCTCTTTTCTCGGGGCTGGAGCGGCGAGAGCAGAGACTTTCTCCGGGCCGGCCTCCCCTCTGCTCCCCCGGCCCCCGCCCCGCCGAAGGGTTCATCCAAAGTTCGAATCCAGACTCCGAACAAAGTGGCGCAGACCTTTTCCTGACTCCTCACCCTTTGTCCTCATCACTCAGTGACAGACAGGAATCAAATGCTGAGGACCCAGCCGGGAGAGGGGCAGTGGGGGAGGGCGGGGGGAGAAAAGTTCCCATTAACTCGCTGGGCCCGTCCCAGCCAGGGAGGGCGGAGGAGGGGACGGCCTAGAAAGGATTTTTGTTTAAGTTTCCCCAGGCGCATGCTGAGCTCTCCGAGCTGTGTGCAGATGGTTTCTGCTGGAGGAGAGGAGAGTAGGGGATGATCGGGGAGGAGCGGGGGGTTGTGACGCCGGGGACAGAAGAAACCAGAAAATGGGACCTGTGGTGCTTTTTCCTGACGCCGAAAACGTTTGAACATTCTGATCCTACTGTGAGAAAACAAATTCCCTGGCATATAAGTGTTCACCTCTTGGAGGTGGATGACACTTTCCAGGACACCAGAGGACCATAGAGCAAATTACTTCTTGCAGAGAGTGAAACGGTCCCCTGGTGCCCGGAAAGAGACCGTTTACTCCCAAAGGTGAGTCGTCTATTGCCAGAGAGCGGAGTGTTGGCTGTAACGCCTGCCCATCCGTCCTCCTGCGTCCCCGCCAGGTACCTGGGGTGCAGGGGATGTCATCTGCCTGTCACCATGAGGAGGGGGGCTGACAGACACCTTTCTGATGCCTGTTCCTGGGATCGAATTGCTGCCAACATGGAGGGAAAGTGACTTTTCCAAGGGCTTACAGTGAGCCGGGGACTGAGGTCGAATTAGATTTCTGCTCCTGTTGCAATGCTCTTGTTTTTCAGAGAAAGATAAGCATCTTAATGCTCACATGGAGCCTCATGTAGAAAGGGGATCCGAGAAGTAAATGCCTTGGAGCCTTGGACGGCTCTCCCTGGGGAGGGAGAGCCCCAGGACACTTCCCTGTGGCAGGGGCTCCTCGCTGGCTCGTTCTCCGTGTGCTCGGGGTGGGGAGCTGGGCTTGCTGCTTCACCCTCCTGCCCAGGGTTCCCAATCGCTGTCCTGTCCCCCCCACTCCCCCCTGCCCTCTACCCGCCCCCCCCAGGTAAACAAGCTGTGAGTGGGAAGTGAATAATGCGGCCTAAATTGGTGAGGAGGAAGTTAAAGTGAGAGTTGCTATTTTTGCAGCTCCTTAATGAGGACGACCGTGTGAAACCCTGCTCTGCATTGTGACCAGAAAGACAGATGTGTGTTGCCTTTTCCTCCCCTAAACCCTCACACTCGTCCTGGACTATATATGATTTGAACGCAGTTGCTTTCACCTGGCCCTTCCCGGCTGGGACGATTACAGGAGTTTGGAGTTTGGTCTGTTGGGGTGAACAAGGAATTCATCTCCGGAATTATTAAAACACTGTAAGCCAAATACAGAACAAAATATGCTCCTTGCAGGGATGATGCTGAGGATTTGTGATAGTAAAACAAATCTTTGAATACAGTATTGTAATTCTGGACATTTATTGAAGTTTTATATGTTATTGGTTGTACAGAGCAGCAGTTCCCCAACCTTTTTGGCACCAGGGACTGTTTCAATGAAGACAGTTTTCCACAGACTGGAGCTAGGGGGGCGGGGTGTCGAGGGGGGGTGCGGAGGTCAGGCGGGTGCGGAGGTCAGGTGGCCAAGTGTGGCTCATTTCCTAACAGGGGTTGGGGACCACAGGTATAGAGCCTTTCCTGTATATTCATCTATGTTATCCCATTTAATCCGTACAACAATCCTACATGGTGGGAATTGTTATTACTTAGCAAGTGAGGAAACTGAGGCACAGAATGATAGAAATAACTTGCCCATGGTCAGTTTAGTAAATAGTTTCTTATCATGGGAAATACAGTACATTTTCAATGAAATATTTTCATAAAATGGCTCTGTTCGCAAAGAATTTTGAAATCAAGGGAAAACCTTATTCAGTAGGATCCTGGATACTTGGATTCTGAATGATTTCAGGCTAAATTGAAAGAAAAGTTACCTTTTCACACACGGAAAAAGGAACTTTGTAATTATATTCGCGTAAGTGGTGTTCATGCGAATGTTTAGCCTACTTAAGAGAGTAAACTTTTCAGCGCTCGCACAGTATTTGCATACAATAAATGTTTTAATTACTAATGATCCTTGCCAACTAATTAAAAAGTGTGTCTGTCATGGTGCTGCTTTCTTGGCAGCACTTTTATTGACGATGATTTTTTTTTGTGCATATTTAAATACTGCAATGACATTTCTTTTTCAGTGTTTCCTAACCTGGGCTTTTTGTGGCAGAACATTGTGTTAGCAGACCTGTGCGGGTTTTCCTGCCCTGCAAGGAGAGAGCCCCGTGCCCTGCCATGAACCTGAGAGTGACTTGGTGGCAGTGTCTACACTCTACCCTGGTGCTCTTGCATTTTCTTGGATTCTCGTTTCGTGTGAGACTGCAAAGGCATTTGCAAAATTGGGGCTTTCTGTGAACAGGGGTGCTGTGCCGCTGCAGTTCGACGCAGTCTAGACTTTCCACCTCCCCTGTGGCACTTTTGGCAAGTTGACAGGTATAATTGATGAGTTATTCTAAGAATGTGATTCCTGAGTAACTCTAGAGTGGAGTGACTGTGTGTCTGAGCAGCTAATGTGGCTGGGGGGAAAGGCAGATGAAGGGGTGGGGGTTGGGAAGCTGGGGGGAGCCGGGGAGGGGGGGTCTTTGTTCAAACCCAGTTATGTTCTAAGTCTGCGGTTTTGAGCGAAGGCGACAGGGAATCCTGGCATGCAAGGTCCTCTTAGGGCTCCTGGTTTGAGTTTGAGAGTCTGGATGAGGCTTTTCTGGTTCATCCCAGTGTGTGTCCTGGGAGAGGAAATAGAAACACTTAGCTCTGACTTGTAAACTTTCATGCCAGCCATTTTGGTGGAGTTTATGGGAATTCACAAAGCAGCTTCTCTGGCTTCGCATTTGCCGAGTTGCCCAGCTGGCCAAAGTTACGATCATCCCTGGCTGGCTGTTTAATTCTTAGGAGTCTGCAAAGTGGACGGTGTGTGGAGAAAAGAAAGGGGAAGTTGAGGCCACAGTGGCGATCGATCGTCATTTCTCACTGTCACTGAGGATGAGCAGGGTCTGAGGGTGCTGGCACGGGCTGCGGAGACTCTGGCCAGAGTCTAGCCTGGTTCGGGGGTGTGAGAGGACACGGGCGTGCTGGCGTTGGCATGGGACCTCCACACAGTGAATCGGAAAGTGCCGCAGAATCTGTGACCACAGCTGGCCCACCCGGTGTCAGGGCTTATTGCTCCCCTGGCTGTGCGTTCTGTCCCTTGGGAATCCTCCGTCCCTCCTGAGTGGAGTCCCTGTTGCGTCCTGCGACACAGCCGTCCCCCACCTCTGGCCTTGCCGACGACGAGGACTGTCCCCCTGTGAGCACTCAGTTGCGACAGGTCCCTTTCTCCCTCTCCCCACAATGGGGAACTGGTACTTTCCTAGAATTTGTAGCACACAGCCCTTCGATTCTTTTAAACCCAGCCTACCTATTTATGTATCCAGACACCGTTACATTATTGGATTTTGACTGCCAGTGCACTACTGTGGTAGCACTTCTATTTTCCAAATGTTAGGTGGACCCCAGATGCCAAGGTGACTTCGGAAGAATTAAGCGATGCCTCCAAAAGGTTAGAAATACGATATCTGCCCCCGAACTCTCTCCCTTTTCCCTGATGGGAGGAATGACTCAGATAGGAAGACAGGGGCGTAAATTCCAGCTTCATTGCTTGCCAGCTGCATAATCCAGGGCGAATTACTGAAGTTCTGCGAGGCTTCGTTTTGTTTAGTTTTCATCTGTGAACACGTGGGTCCTTGGCTTACCTGGAAAAGTCGTGGAGGGGGCTGGAAAAATAATGACATAATCGCCAGAACTTTGCCAAAGATGTCGCTAAGTTTCTTGTTTCCTTTCTAGCTTTTCCCAGGTTGAAAACACGCCATCATTCGCTTCCTGTAAAGTATAAAGTGCCTTGTGCTTTGGGGACCAAGGTGCTTCTCACACATAACGCGGGCACTTATTGTCATTATCTCCGTTTCTTCCCTGGCTCTGCACGGCCGTTCTGAGAATCTCTCGCTCCCCCGAGGTTCGGCTCCCGACTCTCCCAGAGTTCATGCATGCCTGTGAGCTCGGTACCTTTAAGGGGAGGCTGGTGTTTTCTTCCTTTGGGAGAAGCCTCACTTTTCCCGCTCTGCCTTTCCTTTCACCTGTCATTCGAGGTTGCTGTGTCTTGGTAGGCCCTCCTGGGAATGAACAACATGGTGTGATTATTATAATAACTTAATTTCTGGAGCACTTTATTAATTTCACATCGCTTTCCCGTGTCGTCTCACATCAAAGGTGACGTTATCCCCATTTTAGAGGTAGGGAAGTTGAGTCTCTGGAAAGAAACGATTTAAATCCTACTCTGCTTCCAACTTGCCGTGGATCCAGATCACTCAGAAGCGCAAGAGGAAACACAGGATGTTAAAGCCGCAGCAGAGACTTCAGAGATCCTCTAGTCTGGCACTGAGAAGACAAGAGATACGTTAAGTGTAAATAGAAACATTTTTCTTCTCCACTGCCACGTTAAAAAAGTAAAAAGAGACAGGTGAAATGAACTTTGATAAAATATATTCTAACAGATCCAAACTAGTATCTTAACATGTAATCCCTATAAAAATTATTCATGAGAGAGCTTATATTCTTTTTTGTACCAAGTCTTCAAAATTTGGTGTGTCTTTTACGCAGCATCTCGGTTTGGACCAGTCACATTTCAAGTGCTCAGTGGCCACAGGTGGCTGGTGGCTCCCTTATCGGACAGTGCAGGTATAGCTCAAGTCTTTAATTTTATAGACACCGAGGCCCGGAACTATTATTAACTATAATAATAAGTGGTAGAAATGAAACCAGTCTCCCTCCAGAACCCTTTTCATTATGCCGTCTTCACCTAAATGTCTTCCACGTGGAGACAAAAGAAGCTGGTTTCTGTTCATGATTTTACATAATCCTTCTCGTGGTCTGTAGTTGGGGCTTGGAGTGGTTCTCACTGTTGGCCAAGACAGCGCCATGTCTGTCTCCACACTTACATTGTACTCTTTCCAGTGGCTGCGGGAGCCTTCCGATTGCTGAGGGTGTACTTGCTGTAGGGGAAATGGAGTTTCTGCTCGGCAGAGTTCCCGTTACCGGAATGGCATCATTGCTGTTCTCAACGTCCCTTGCACAACCCTGTGGACCTGGGCAAGATTCTCCCTTAAAATCCCTGGAAACCGTGAGCGGAGCCCTTGGCACATGGCTGTGGTGAGCCAGGTGGGCAGTGCCAGGAGGGCGGTTTTCAGTAATGGTCCCACGGTGGCAGGCTGGCTGTGGAGCAGTTGAAGATGACGTGAATGATGGCTCTTCGAGCTAAGACTGAGCAGCCTTAATGGAAAACAAGGTCAGTCACCTGGCTGGAATACGACTGTGGGAGCCTTCTTTCAAAGGAGAAGAGAAGCCATTTATTAATCCTCACTTTTGGCATGTTATGTATGATTCATTTGCTCATTGTCACCACCCAGCTCAGCTTTGCTTTTAGCAGGTGATCTCCAAACTGATATGATCGTTGTACATTTACTGGCTTCAAGAAACTGCCAGTGGGAAATCTTATTTATGCGGATGATGGTTATGGTTATGATTATTGATAGCCATTATTATAAACATCATTATTATTTAGTGTTAATCAACAGCCATATGAAAGGTGCTCTAAAAAACACAGAATTAGACTCTGTCTTTGGAAATGGGCTCATAAGAAAAGAATGACAGAAAGAGACATTCTGCCTGGGCTAGCTAGGAAAAAATACATTCTAGGGAAATGGAACTGAGGAAATAATTCCAAAGATTATGATTTTTAGGGCTTTGGTGGAGTCCAGTGTGGTACCCTGAACACAGATTAGAAAAATGGAAAGTAGAATTTCCTAGTAAGAGGCCAGTGTGGGCAAGAGCAAGACCCCATCTCTACTAAAAATAGAAGAAATTAGCTGGGCAACTAAAAACAGAAACAAAAAAATTAGCTGGGCATGGTGGCGCACGCCTGTAGTCCCAGCTACTCGGGAGGCTGAGACAGGAGGATCGCCTGAGCCCAGGAGTTTGAGGTTGCTGTGAGCTAGGCTGATGCTACGGCACTCCAGCCCAGGCAACAGAGTGAGACTCTGTCTCAAAAAAAAAAAAAAAAAAAAAAAAAAAATTTCCTAGTAAAAGAAAGTTGTTATTGCAGTCCAGTTTTAATATTAGAGTGAGTTATAAAGAACAACTACAAGGCAAAAGTTGGACACGTGTTTTGGTTTGTTTTATTGGCATTGGCATACAGGTTCTTTTTTTTTTTTTTTTTTTGGCTTCTCAACTTTGAACTTTAATGCATTAATAAATCAAATATCCTTAACAACTAAAATAGCCCCTGAAATGCTTTCTGTGCAGAAAGGTCACCCTGAAGAGCATTAGGAACTCACAGTGACATATAAATCCAGGTTTGAATCCTTGCAAAATCCCATGGTAAAATCGGCCTCATGTCCTGCATGATAAAAATGCTCACCCTTTGAGATGGTGCAGGGTCTTGAAGTTCTCAGTTCATCACAGTCCGGCCTTGCACACACATCACTCATTTACCTTTACATGCCTGGTCCTTACAAAGGCAGTTGCAATTTCAACTCATGTGTCTACGGCAGCGGTTTTAACCCAGGGTGATTTGCCCTCCAGGAGCCATTTTGCAATGTCTGGGGACATTATGGGTTGTGATACGCAGGCTCATTTTTACGACATTTTAGTGTGTACTGTTTGCATTTTTAAATGACTTTGAATATTACCAGAGTCATTATCATAGACCTACCCATGATACGGGAGCTTATTGGATCTAGTGGAAAGAGTGCCTGTTTGTGGGACAGAAGCTTCCGTTTCCTTCATCCCGATTTCAGATGCAACATTTAACTTTCCAGGTTTCGTTTTCATATGTGTAAAATAGGGATAATAATGGTATTATAGTATATTAAGAACTAAGACATTATAATATTATTTCTGCCACTATTACTCCACTCTAATTTTGTTTCCACACGCATTTCTGAGCTTTTTTACTTCTTAGGTTGCTCAGTTTTTCTAAAATTAAAAAAAAAAAATTATCTGGGAAGAGCCCAGCGCTCAGCGAGGTTCAGTATCTGGCTGAGGCCACTCGGCAAACAAGGGGCCCAGCTGCCGCGGGGACTCGGTCTCCTGACTCGCATCAGGTATTTGTATGTGCATTTCGCACTGTCTTCCCTTGGGGTGAAGTCCTGGGGGTTCAGCGAAGGCCTGTTCCAGGATCCAGGCTTGAAGATAAGAGTTCTTGTTGATTTTGTTTTGCTTTATAAATTGCCCAATGGTGTAACATTTCTTTTGAGAGATGGTTATTCAGGTAAAAAGTCTGAAAACTTTTTAAAACTCTGCTTTAAGTCACGCCTGCTTCTTTATGTAGTACCAGTTCTCTCTCCCCTTCAGCGAGAGTGGGTTTATGCAGCCCCTGAGGGCCATTGAGGAAGAACCTCCTCCTTGTCTTTTGGGAAATAAGCGGAGTTGTTGGCTCTCTCACTGGAAGGGTGGTCATCTCGTCTTCCTGGAAGGGAGACGGTGACAGCAGTGTTGATGGTTGGAAAATACAATGTAGCTCTTTGAAGAGGTAGAACAACGTAGCTTTGTTGGAATGACAGTATCGTAATGGGCTTTTTGGGGGCGCAGAGATAATTTTCTACCACACTTCCAAATTTGTTGGCCAAAGAGCAGGAATTTCTCCAATCTTTGTATGACCTTAAAAGGACCATCATGCCCACCTCGATGTCCCTACCTGTGATGATTCTCAGTTTGTTGCCCTGAGGCCAGGACCTGGTGTGCACTTTTCCTCCACAAATCCCTCAAATTTCCTCCACATTGTAAGACATTACCTTTAAGAATGGACTGTTCATGGCCTTTGTTTTGGGGTCTTGCAGCCATGCTATAAATGTTATACCGTAGGAGAGTTTGTAGCTTATAACTGTGGGTCTTCAACAAAGCCTTGGTCGTTTAAGAAATGTTCGTTAATTGTTGCCATACATTTCTGCAGGTTTCCTAATTCCTGGGTTTCTGGTTTTGTTTGTGTCTTAGACCATTTATGTTGCTATAACAGAATACCACAGACTGGGTAATTTGCAAAGAAGTTTATTCTGCTCCTAGCTCTGGAGGTTGGGAAGTCCAAGAGCGTGGTGCTGGCAGCGTCTCCTGAGAGCTTTCGTGGTGTTTCATAACGTGGCAGAAGGCAAGAGCAAAGGAGCCGGAGAGAGCTGGCTTCCATGACAACAGATTCACCCCACGATAGCAACGTTAATCCGCTCCCATCCATTCAGGAGGGCAGAGGGATTAAGTCTCTAACACGTGAACTTCTGGGGGACACATTCAGATTGTAGAGTTTGTTTTTGGCTGGCTGTGAGAATAAACATTCTTTTCCACTTCTACTTCTTTTCCCTTTCCCCTTCCTTTCTTCCGCTCCTTTCCTAGAGGGTAGCGGGGATCAGAGCTGGGGAATTTGAGACAGGAATTAGGACAAAAGCACATTGTGGAGGGACTAAGTCATTGCCTTCCTTTGTCACATGTCTCATGGCTTCTTTTTGTATCTCTTCCCTCCAAGCCCTGTGGACGGAGACTTACGAACACTCTTAGCGCCAGAGGAGACACTCATTGGAGGTGACCTAGTCCAGTTCCCAGAGTTTTCTGAGGAGCAAACTCGTGTCCATTAACATTTTGTTGGATGACTGGGGCCCTCGGTGTGTGACAAAGTCCTGGAAAAACCTGATTACATTTGGTTTTGTCACTGGTTCTTATTCTTTCTGGGCAACAAGCTCCACCCTTCCCAACAACACTCTTGCCTTTTTTTTTTTTTTTTTTAATTCTTTTTAACTTTCTGAAGGGCCACCCGTGCAGCCAAATTTTTCATACAGAGCCTCGTACCTGGAATAGCTTGACATTTGTGTAGTGCTTTGGAGTGTACCAGGCGTTTCATTTATATTATCAGATTTGACCTTTCAAACCACCTGGAGGTAGGCAGGAGTGGCCTCATTACCCGCCTTTTACATAAAAGGAAACAGAGGCTCAGTTGCCCCAGGTTATTCTACAGGTATGTGGTTGAGCTTGAATTTGAATCCTGGTTTGTTTGGCTCCAGTCTGTGTCCTCACCAACCCCACCCTGCGCATAGACATACCGCACGCTGTTTTCTTTACACCAGACCCCATTTTTTTTTTTAATCTCTTTTTCTTCCTGATTTTTAGCAAAGAAGAGTGTTTCTGCCAATAGTCTTATCAGTTTGATTTCTTTTCCCCCTTTTCATTCTCTCCCTGTAGGTCTCCTGTCTGACCCCACTCTTTACCTTTGCTCCCCTCTGAAACCAGTATGGACTCCAGTTCTCCCTCAGTTGTGTCATTCTTTCCTAATAGAGCCTAAGCTTGACCCACGGTCTCCTTCTACTGTCTGGCCACCCCCCTGCCCCTTTTGTTTCTCTTCTCTTTCTTCAGGCAAAGTCTGCAACTGCTGGGCAAATACTTAGCTTGTTATTTTTTTACAGTATTCCCATGTGAATATTTTCTCAGTGGGCTCTTCTTAATTTCAGTCCTTTCTGGGGAAGGGTTAATAGTTCAAACCCATCATTTTTCTTTTGAGGACTGAGACTTACAAAAGCTGCCTGGAGTGGGGACTGTCCCTTAGGGTGGGGGAGGGGGCTCCGGCCTGGGGTGGGGATACCTGGGAATGGAGTTTGGATGCCTGGTGATGGTGGGGACACTTGTCTCCTTTCTTGCCCTGTTATAGAATAGAAACGCGTAGGGAAGCTTAGACTAAATGGGTCACACCCTTGTTGAAGCTTACTGCTGGAGTTAAAACTGGAAATACATCTTGGCGTGTGTTCCTTTTTTATTTCATTTTTCCTATTGGTTTGCTAAGCAAACAGCAGGCTTCATACAATTCCCCTCCGCCATTTTTTTTTTTTTTCCTTTTCTTAAAAAGCTTCTGTGCTCTTTTGAAACAAGCCAACCAAAGTTGAAGCCAGTGTGTCTGCAGCTCCGACCCCATGAGTTCTTTCTCAAAGCAAATTTTAATTCACAGCTGCCAGTTTCGGGCCGATGCTGAGACCCAAGTCATCCCGGCAGTCTGAAGCACCTCTCCCAAGGTTGAGAACTTTAAATATAGTGTTCTTATTTCCTACATCTCAATTTAGTTTGCACTGACAGTTGTAAGTATAATTATGGAAAAGTCTGGATAGGACACATGGATCAGGCCTGTCCTAAAAAATCCAAGATGTAGTGCCGCTGTAAGGTTAGACTAAAATAACGAAACTATTAAGGACCTAACGTATTCTGCTACTTTTTAACTAAAGTCTGCTTGCATTCCCCCTCTTGCCACAGAAGGCAGACAGGTTCTTAGCACTTTTCCATTGCTGAGGCACCAGCGTGCTATTGAAACACAGTGTAGCTTAACTGAGTAGAGCACCGGGCTAGTAAACACATGATGAGGGGGTTAATCCCTTGTGGGCCCAGTTTACTGTGTGCATTGGCTACAGACTCCATCCCTAAAGCGGGCTAGCCGTCCCAGACATGGTCCCTTCAGGTCACCTGCATCGAGCTGATCCAGCCACTGGAGTGATCCAAACAGCTCACTCGTAATAGGCCAGGGGTTATCATCTTCATACCTGAAGAATGGCTCACCTTTCATAAAAATCTGAGATCCCTCTAACCTCAGAATAGCAGACACAGAGGTGAATTTAACCCGCCGGCTGTTTCTGAAATTAACCAGATTTACAATTCAATAGCAACTGCCTTTACAGTGCAGGAGCTAGGAAAGCTTCTATGATCATGCTAAAACAGGAAGGGGAGAGGAGGAAGGTAACTGTCGTTCTCTCTGAGATTTCGTAGACGGGTCTTCCCAGGAAGGCTCACTCACTCTCAGGTAAGCCCGTTGTGCAGGTGATGGGGATTTTACTACATTCCATGGGTAAAGGGGAAAAGGAACCTGAGGTGGAGGAGTTTGCACCTCGCTGTAGTGGAGAAGCGTGTGCGTGTTCTTTTCCAGAGGAGGTGGGAGGGAAGGAGTACACAGACTTCAGCGTAAGCTGTGGGAGCAGGGTCTTCGGTCCTTTGGAACAGGTGTGGCACTGCATCTTACCTGGCTCCCCAGTCCCTGCCACTTGCCTCACTTTGAGCTTTCAAGGTATTTTGCTTTGTTCCAGGGAAGACTAAATGGGTTGAAATGTTGCAGTTGGACACTCCCAAGATGAGAGCCCTTGGCCTGTGGGATTAACTCTCCAGAGAGCCCGTTCTGGAGAGGCTTGAGAGCACCTTTGGAAGGGACGTTCGGACACGGCCCTCCTTTCAGACTGACGGTGGAACCGCCTCCCTCCCAGACCCTGGCTGACAGCCGTGACCAGCTCCCACCCGGCCACATGCTCCAAGGGTGGTGATCCGGCTCCGTGGCTTCAGGAAGGTTAATCCTCAGTGTTAATCCGTTTAGGTAAAGCTGCTAGTTCAAAGGTAATCTGTTTAGCCTCCGCTTTCCAATTCTCCTGCTTCTGCCAGAGGAGAGGGACTCCCGTGTTTCTGCAGAGCCTTCGCCGTGGCCTTGGGACAAAGGCTGCCTGGCCAGTTCTAGGCCCGGTTGGTTAGAACCCTGGTTGTTCACGGTGCACAGCTGGAGAGAAACGAAGCTGGAGAGGGTGACAAAGTTTTGCCGAAATGACTGCTGAGGGCCCACCCTCCAAACATGCCCCCACCCCCAGCTGGGTTTCAGTTTCTGCCGAAGTTATCGCCGCTTGCTCTTGATCCTTTTTTCTAATTTTGGTCTCTGCTTTAGCACTCAAGGAAACTGCTCCACAAGGATTGTTTTAGTGGGTTTTTAATTTTTTTGAATGTTCCTGTTTATTTAAATTGCCTGAACAAGGGTTTGGCCGCACGGGAAGAGTTCGTGCCCTTACCGTCCACGCACGTACCCACTTAGACACACGCTGACCCACGGACCCAAAGCTTCTGTACCCGCCACACGCACCCTGCGCCCCACCCCTGCCACCCCCCCTCCGCTCCTGGCCGGCTGTGGCTGTCTCTGTTCCACCCCACCTCCTTCCCACCCCATCCCCCAAAGCCCCAAACAGACCAAAAAAAAATAAATAAATAAAAAGGCAGCGAAATTGCTTGCTTGCACGAAAGGGCTCTTGCCTTTGAGGGGAGCTCCCCAGGCCCCTGATTTCTCTTAGATTTCGTTCTGTCCTCAGAGGTCCCCAAAGGTACTTGTAGAACGTTTGCCGTTAAACGGTTGTAAATTAGGGGCTGAGTGTACGAAGCGTTAATGAAGGCTGCGATTGGAACCAGTCCACGTCCCTGGCTGGCGGGTTTGCCGTCCAAGAAGTGGCTTGTGGAGGCCTGAGTTCCTGAGTGTCGGGTTTCAGCTCTCCTTTCTTCTCTCTTTTTTCATCTTTTCTTCTGCGGCTGTTTTTTTCATCCTTCCTTCCTTACCGTCCGTCTCTTTCCTTCCTTCCTCCAAACCCAGTCCGCCTGTACATCCCTCTGGACTTTTCTAAAAGCAACCACGAGGAGCAGAGTGGGAATAATGAGGACAGAGAAGCAATATTTCTTTTTTTTTCTGCAGAAATTTTTTTTTTCTATTTTTCTTTTTTTGTGTTTGCTTCATTTCTTTGTCTTTAAGCCAAGGTTGAATTGATGCTTGCAAAAGAAAGGAATTTTGAATAACTGCCCGAGTTCAACAAAAGGTGGAGAGAAATTTCAGGTCTGTCCCATGGATTAAAAGTTAAAATTAGAGCAGAATGATGCAACTTGGTCGAGGAGGGCCTGGCCAGAGGTGGCCAGGGGACCGTCACGGTGCTGATATATGTAACCTGGGTAAGGAGTAGTCTTTGCTTTAAGCAACTCCATTGTGTGAAAATAGGGATCCGTAAAAGTAGATACAAAAAGATTCATGCATTTCCAAAAGAAGTCCTCGCGTGAGTCAATGCAACATGTGTTTTTAAGCTCCAGTGTGTAAGCCGTGCAAGGTGCTGGGTTCTTTGTAGATAACAGACTTCTGAGTTTGTTTAAGGTGTGATTACCTTTACCGAATATCCATTTCTATGCAAACAGAATATTTATAACAAATTGTGTGAACACCTGCCTATTCTGCTTCCCTGGGTTGATAGTGTTTCCTAGAGACATCTACTATAGACGTTATGGGTTTTAAGTCTGGTGTGCTTTTCAGTTTAGTAACTATGAATTGTACCTATGAAATAATAACAAATCATAATTTTAACCATGCACTGTGTGCCAGACATAGTGCAAGACACTTTATACATTGTTTCTGTAATCATTCCTGTTTTAGAAATGAGGAAACTCAGGTTCACAGAGGTTATGTAAGTTGATCTGGACCACACCCTGTTTGGTTGCTTTCCTTTGTGTCCACCTGTGTTTCTTCAGAACTGTACAGGGGCCCCGTGACTCTAAGGTTTACAATCTGCAGTCCCTTCCAGCCTCGTATTCATTCACTCGTGCATTCAGCAGGTGCCTACTGTGTGCCGGGGTGCCCTGCCGTTCAGGCCAGCACTCGGTGGTGACTGCTGGTCACAGGATCTGGTGTTGGCCATGGCCTTTTGTTCTGTCTGTGAGCCGTTGCTTATGCTAGCCACTTCCTACGGTGGCATCTATATGTAACAAATAACTTATCAAAATAGTCATAAAGGACTTGGCAGACAAAATGAACTGCGGGAGAAGACTGCATTAAATTTTAATAGGAAGAATTCTTAGTAATAAGTAGGAAATGCATCTTGGTGTGGAGCTGAGTCGTCCATCTGAGGCTTTCCCGAAGACCTCCTCATATCAGGCACTGATTTTTTTTTTTTTTTTGGCTTTTGACGTACTGCATTTTCAGACAAAGTATATTTAAAATTTCTCACTCTGTTTCCCAAGTAAATAGTGAAACAAAAATCAAGAATGGAAAAAGAAAAGACAAACATCTTCCTTTATCCCGCAGAGGCGTGGTGCGTCCCACGTATCGAGCACTGCGTTCCAGGTGGAGAAGACACCGGTGACCACCTCGGAGCCCCGGGGACTTGGGCTCTGGTGTGGGGTGGACAGGGGAGCAGCCCCGGTCCCGTGTACTAAATGCTGTGATGGGGACGTGGACAGAGTGTCACGGGAAGGTCTAGGAGGCACCTCACTGGCTTGGTGACAGGAAGGTGTTCTTTCCCTAGCAACTAGAACAGTCCCTGCTACGTGGTGAGAATTTCCTATTTATTTAATGAGTGAATGAAGCAGTTACTTCTCTATTTGTGTGTGGACACTTAGGACATTTGCAAATTTTATAAGAGACATAAACATTAACACGACCTTATATTAATATATAACAGTTTTTTTGATGAGAGAGGAATTTCAGAGTCTTACGGTCCTTTATTTGCAGGGGACGGCGTAAGTAACTGCTGTGAGGTATTGGGGAAGTACATGGTATTTCAGAGTGACGCTGGAGTGGGGACCGTGGATGGGGAAGGATGGACGAGTGTCACTGAGGAGCACGTCTGCAGGCCACCAGGCTGAGTGCACAGCGTGGGCGAAGGCCTGGCGTCACACGCTCTGCGTGGCCAGAACTAGGGTCACGACAGGGATAAGCAGATTGAGGTCAGATTATGCCAAACTAAAAACGTGATGTTGGAGGCAGTGGGGGAGCTAGTGAAAATCAGAAGACAGGGGGAGGGGAGAGGATGAGAGGTATCAAGATCAGATTTGTGATTCGAGATAATTTTGGTGCCTCCGAAGACGATGGATCAAAGTAGGGGGAGTGAGATTAGGAAAAAAGTGAGCTAGAAAGTGAGAGATGATGTGGTAGGGTGGGATAAACAAGTGAAAAAGCTGTTTTTGAGATTAAATTAAAAAGATATGTTAATGGAGAGGAGATTTGAGGGAGAAGGAAGAGTTGCTGTTAACACCAAGATTTCTGGTTTGAAAGTCCTGAATACTGATGCCTTGAAGGACGTCAAGATTATCAGAGGCTGGAGAGAGCTGCGTGGAAGGTAGGGGGAGAGCGAAGGAGTCAGATTTTGAGTAGCTTGTTGGACAGTGAAGTGGGCAGTCTAGGAGGCAGTTAGAAATACAGGTCTGGGCCGGGCGCGGTGGCTCACGCCTGTAATCCCAGCACTCTGGGAGGCCGAGGCGGGCGGATGGTTTGAACTCAGGAGTTCCAGACCAGCCTGAGCAAGAGTGAGACCCCGTCTCTACTAAAATTAGAAAGAAATTATATGGACAGCTAGAAATATATGTAGAAAAAGTTAGCCGGGCATGGTGGCACATGCCTGTAGTCCCAGCTACTCGGGAGGCTGAGGCAGGAGGATCGCTTAAGCCCAGGAGTTTGAGGTTGCTGTGAGCTAGGCTGACGCCACAGCACTCTAGACTGGGCAACAGAGTGAGACTCTGTCTCAAAAAAAAAAAATAAATAAATAAAATAAAATACAGATCTGAAACTCCAGAGAGAAAGGTCAGGGCTAGAGATGCACATTTGGGTGTAATCAGCACGTAAATGGCAGTTGATGTCGGAAGAGGGAATGAGATGATCCAAAAAGAGTCTGTGCAGAATAGACGAGGACCCGGGCAGAACCCTGAGAAGGTCAGCTATGCAAGGTGGGCTGTGGAGAGGGTAAGAAAATGATTATCAGAGAGGCAGGAGAGACGTCTGGAGGGAGCGGTATCTTAAAAGCCAAGGTGACTTTGAGACCTGTAGGTTCATCTGCATCATTTACTGCCACACCCTTCCTCTGGGCTCTTCTGCTTCTGTCTCAACAGACATTATGTTACGTTTGTCTGTCTCCCACGAGTCTGTGAGCTCCATGAGAGCAGGGGTAAAACGTGTTTCATCTTTGTGTCTAGGCCAGGGATGGCTAATAGCTTCATCTCACGTGTCAAGTCTGAGTACTCTGAGCTGGGCCCCGAGGCCTCGGTCCATTAGTGATTTCTGATACGGATTCAGGACCAGGGGCCGGTGGCAACCGCCGTGTGTTTTCTATCTCTGCATTAGGCACTTGTTCATTCATTATTCAGCAGATATTTATTGAGTACCCAGCATGTGCCAGGTACTGTGCCAGGTGCTTAATAAATGTTTATTGAATCGATGTTGAATGGTTAAAGGCTTGCAACGTCTTTTGTAAGGAACGGGACAGGACCTGCCTGGGGGTGAGCGTCCTTTGAGAGCCCAGCCGAGGCCAGCCTCAGTGCTGTGTGCCTCAGTTAATGCTGCCCTGCACCTGCGCACCGTGTACTGGTTAACACAAGGTCCTGCTAACCAAAGTTCATGATTTTACTAAAAATGCTCTTCACTTTTATAAGTATTTATTAGTGTACACTTGCATCTCACTTGATCTTTGCATGAATCCAGCAAGAGAGATAGGTCGTAGGTTGTTCTCTCTCTGTTGGACAGATGAGGTAATAGAGATATTTATTACTTAAATGATTAGCAAAGCGAAGATGGAGCCAGGGTTGGAACTCTGGTCTGACTCCCATTTCAAGCTTCTGCGATTATGGCTCAGGGATTGGCGTCTCTAATCCCCAAATAGGGCTGAGCTGTTCTGGCAGCCAGTGGACCTGGCACTTCATTATTCAGAGGGCTTTTCCCGTGGAACACGGTGGGCCACGGGCAGCACTTTGGGGGGTAGAAGGTTGGTAGGAGGAGGGGAAGAAATGATTGGCTCTCAGCGGCTTCGTGGGCTCCCGACTCACGATTCTTTCTCTGTAGCTAATTTTTGTTAAGTGTAAGAATTCCAGGAATCTCTTAGGAATTGGGGAGACTGCTCTCTCCTGAAATATAAAACATCTGCGCTTAGTCTCTTTGGAGCTCCACCGTCTGGGGGAAAAACAGGGGAAAAGAGCTGATATAAAACAGACATTGTTTCAAACAATAAATCCCCCTTTGCTCATTAATGAGAAAATAAATTTAGGGCCGGAGGGGTCAGACTTTTCAGGACGCTTCTCTTAACACTGATTTCTTTTTTTCTGAGAGAGTGATAAGTTCAGAACAAGAGACCAAGTCTCTAAGAACACAAAATTCAGGGTGTTGGTTGGACACGGCCGCTCCCCTAACCCTAACATACTTCAGCACATCAGGCAAATGATTTTTTGTACCAGTACTTTCTTCCTGATGCTCAGAGACAAGAACACCTGAGGGGACAGAGAGCGTGGCAGGACATGTAGCACAATCCAAAAAAATGTGTAGGCGAATTTCTAAAATCGCCATTTTCCTGTTCTCACACCGTTCTTCCCCGTCTCTTGTAAACGGCCTCCAACCCCCCAAACTCTGTTTCTCTCCTCGGGCTCCTTGAGGCCTTTCGCCCCTTATTTCTTTGGATACTCTGATTTTCTGGCCTCTTCTAGAGTCTGGGGACTGCTTTTTGTGCAAACATGGATTTTATGAAATCACCTAAAACCTTTCTATTGGGCTTGGCAAGAGCCTTGCAGACAGGGTGGGGGAAGAAGACGAGTTGAGAGGCAGAGACTGCACCTACTGGGCTTATTGTGGGTTTATCACCGTAGTCCCTGCACCTAAGCCCATGACTGGCACATAGTGGGCACTCGGCCTCTCTCCACTGAAATGCAGGAGCCAATTCAATTGGGGGTACTGGGAAAGGAGAGGGGGTTAGACCACTCTGAAGCATCTTCAGCAGGGAAGGGAGTCCCGGACCGGGGAGCAAAGGGTTCCTGGCGTGGTAGCAGAAGTGATCGGAGAGTCTCTGAGACTGGAACCTGCTGGACCGAGGGTTGGTGCCAGTTCACGGGTGCCCCGGGTCGAGGGCCCCGGCCTTCCGGGCCTGCTTTTGTTCGCCGGGTGCAGCGAGAGGCGGTCGGTGGCTGCCACCCCTTTGCGTCACCTGTCCCGGGTCCCCGCTGGCCGTCAGCGCAGCGCAGCACACTCTGGCGCCTGTGACAGTCTCTCTGCCCCCGAGGGAGAGACCTGAGGGACTGGGGTTGCGAGGGCAGTGTCAGCCCTGAGCATGGAGGGTGGTCTGCGGCCTCCCCTTCTCTGAAGCAGGACGGGGCAGGTCCATGCTCTGTGGGAAGCTCTTTGGAGGGGCCTGCCCTTGGGCCACGGGGCACCGTGCCACTTAGTCGAGGGGGTCCCTGTCGTGTTCCAAAGAGAATGTGGTGAGGTTAACATACAAGCAGAGTTTAGCAACCAGGAACCCGGTGGTCTGTACGGCCAGCTTGCTTAATTGCTGGCGCATTAAGCCTCGAAGGCATCGGGGAGTGGCCGGGGAGGGCTTTTGTGAGCGGTGAAGGTCCTGGTGGAGTGGTGACGGGATTAGCAGCAATTTGGTGGAAAGAAGCAAGCAGAGTACGAGGGGGGCGGCCAGTGATCGGGGTCTGTGCCCCGTCCCTGTGTTCTCTGGCTCACCAGGGACCTTAGGCCTGTTGTCCCGAACCAGCACCGGGCTGGCGTCGCCCTGGCTGTGACGGGCTGGCAGCCAATGCCAGAGTATCTGCACACATTCTGCCAGGGGTGGCACATTTGCAGGCTCGCCTCTCCTGCAAGGCCGAGCTGGGAGCTGGGGAAGAAAGAAAAGAGAAAATCAAATCGAATGTTTGACCAGCAGAATGAATCCTGTCTCCAGCCAGGCTGGCTTGCATTTGTCTCGCTTTTTATTTTCTGGACTTTCTCTCACCATAAATCCTTTTTCTTTCCTTTTATCCATTAAAATGTTTTTCATCTCTGTGCCAACACTCTGTCCTTTGGCTGGTTCCGTGTCTGTCCCAGCGCTATAATCCTCCCCGCTTTCTTCTGGTCCCTTTCTTGTCTCCCGGTCCGGACCCCAGCCCTTCGCTTTGCTTTGCGATGCGTCTTTCTGTCTCAGATTTCAGGATTTCTTGCCTTGAGATTGAACGTTCACTTGACCCTTCTTGGGGTCTGTTTTTCTCTCTAGCTCTGGGCTGTGTTCACGTTTCTGGGTTTCAGATAAAATTATGATTCTTGTGTACACACAATTGTTGGGGCTCAGTTCTCTTTTTTTTTTTGGTCAACTGTTTAGAGAAGTGAGTCTTGCTTAGGAAAAAAGAAAGTCGGCTCCGGGCTTTGCCATCGCAGGCCTGCGTCTTTGCTCTGGGGCATGGGAGTAAAAATTACTGAGCTCATCCACTCTGCCAACAGAACAGCAGAGAGGGTGACACAGCCCCAGGAAATGGGGACAGGCCTGCTTTGGGGGGAGCTGCCTGAGTTCTTGGGGGATGGGGAGCCAGGCCAGCCTGCTCTGCGCCTGGCCTCCCACCAACATTTCCCGCATCTCACTTTACCTCCAGCAAGAGGAGGGCCGACTGCTGCAACAATGGCCTGCTTTCTTCTCCCAGGGCCAGTGTTTTGATAGTGTTGGGTTACACCCCAGCCTCCCCTCGGCCCATTTATAAACCTGACACGGGCAACATGATGTAATGTTATTTTTCAGGATCTCAATGAGGGAATTTTTTGCCCCAGGTCAGAAGAATGCTGGTTGATTTTTGCTGAAATGAACCACGGCGTGGTATAATATATGGGCTCCTAGTTCAGGAGGGCGGAGGGGGAGGGGGGTGGTGGATTGCACGGGAGCGGCTAGGGAGGAGGAGGCCCTGTGTCTTTTGGGAAGTGCCCTTGTGCAAGGCGGCCCAGGAGCTGCCCCTTTCAGTGCTGTCTTGCTGGGGCCTGTTGCCACGGTCCTCGTTTCCAGTGTCTTGCTGTTGAGTGGCTGCAGTGGTTGGGACTGATGTAGGAAGTGATCACAGAAAGGAAAGAGGGACATGGGGGACTTCCGTGTGCCTGGGCCCATCTTCTAGGTCTGCAGTCAGCTGCCACTGTGGTAGCCCTGGTCTGCCCTGGGGGGCTGGGGCAGGTAGGCCCTGGTCTGTCCTGGGGGGCTGGGGCAGGTGGCCCTGGTCTGCCCTGGGGGGGGCTGGGGCAGGTGGCCCTGGTCTGCCCTGGGGGGGCTGGGGCAGGTGGCCCTGGTCTGCCCTGGGGGGCTGGGGCAGGTGGCCCTGGTCTGCCCTGGGGGGCTGGGGCAGGTGGCCCTGGTCTGCCCTGGTCTGCTGGGGCAGGTGGCCCTGGTCTGCCCTGGGGGGGGCTGGGGCAGGTGGCCCTGGTCTGCCCTGGGGGGGCTGGGGCAGGTGGCCCTGGTCTGGCTGGGGGGCTGGGGCAGGTGGCCCTGGTCTGCCCTGGGGAGCTGGGGCAGGTGGCCCTGGTTTGCCTGGGAGGCTGGGGCAGGTAGGCCTGGTCTGCCCTGGGGGGCTGGGGCAGGTGGCCCTGGTCTGCCCTGGGGGGCTGGGGCAGGTGGCCCTGGTCTGTCCTGGGGGGCTGGGGCAGGTGGCCCTGGTCTGTCCTGGGGGGCTGGGGCAGGTGGCCCTGGTCTGCCCTGGGGGGCTGGGGCAGGTGGCCCTGGTCTGCCCTGGGGGGCTGGGGCAGGTGGCCCTGGTCTGCCCTGGGGGGCTGGGGCAGGTGGCCCTGGTCTGCCCTGGGGGGCTGGGGCAGGTGGCCCTGGTCTGCCCTGGGGGGCTGGGGCAGGTGGCCCTGGTCTGCCCTGGGGGGCTGGGGCAGGTGGCCCTGGTCTGCCCTGGGGGGCTGGGGCAGGTAGGCCTGGTCTGCCCTGGGGGGCTGGGGCAGGTGGCCCTGGTCTGCCCTGGGGGGCTGGGGCAGGTGGCCCTGGTCTGTCCTGGGGGGCTGGGGCAGGTGGCCCTGGTCTGCCCTGGGGGGCTGGGGCAGGTGGCCCTGGTCTGCCCTGGGGGGCTGGGGCAGGTGGCCCTGGTCTGCCCTGGGGGGCTGGGGCAGGTAGGCCCTGGTCTGCCCGGGGGGCCGGGGCAGGTGGCCCTGGTCTGCCCTGGGGGGCTGGGGCAGGTGGCCCTGGTCTGCCCTGGGGGGCTGGGGCAGTGCTGCTGGGCTTGGCTGCTGGAGTGGGGAGGGCCCCCAAGCCAGGGTATCTCATGCACCCCGTCTCAGCCAGCTGCCCCGTGGCCTTCTTGTGGACAATGCCTATATCTAAAAAATTGTGGAACAGTCCCATTGTTGTGTTGACATTTGTTTGTTTTGAATGAAAAGGTGCATAAGCGTCTGCAGTAGAAGTCACCTGGTGCTCCTCAGGGGCACTAAACTAGGTGGAGAAGAGAGAGGGGATGTGATGGCGCCGCCACCTCTGTCCCCGTCCCCCTGGTCCCTCTGCCCTTCTGGGGGTGACTGGGGTGCCAGTGTCTCAGGAGAGGTGGCAACACGTCATGGTTAGGAGCACTGGAGACGGAGTCCAACTTGGCTTTCCAATCCTGGCCCTGTTATTAATTGGCTGATTAAGCTTGGGCACGTGATTTTAACTCTCTGCCTCAGTTCCTAATCTGCTAAGTATGAGGGACGATGGCCCTGCTTCCCGGGGTCACTGGGCAGATTAGGTGAGTTAATAGACACGGAGTGTTCATATCAGTGCGTGGCACCGAGGGAACGCCATGTGAGAATTTCCTTAAAAGAAAATCCTTCCAGAAATATTTTTACAAATTAAAAATATATTTTCTCTTCATAATTTTGTCAATATAAGTGGTAGAATACTATGCACACTGCACCTTGCTTTTCTTTATTTATGTATAATTTTTACTTGTTTCTTTGCAGTGTGTGTCAGACTTAAAGATTTAAGTGGCCCGTGTTCAAGCCTTTCGTTCCAGTTTTTGATCTGTACCGTTTTGCTCCCATCCCTGCAGGCAAAGCCATCTGAGGCCGTCCCCTAAATATGTATACCAAACACCTTGCGGGACTGTCAGGAAACACATTTTATACCAACCACCCTGAACCTGTCCCTCTTCCAGGAGCAGGTCACACCCCTTGCTGGCTCAGCCTCTGCACGGTGTCCCCTGCCCCGGGTGCATCCGCACTACCCCGTGCAGCTTGGCAGACTGTTCTTCCTCCTTCAGGAACCAGCTCGAGTATCAGGATTGCTGTAAAGCTGTTCGTAACCTTCCCCGGCCTGCTCCCGCGGCCCCCGTGGCGTGTGTGTGCGTGTGTGTGCGTGTGTGTGTGTCTCTGAGCCAGCCCAGCACACTGGTGGTGTCACGATCCGTGTATGTGGAGCCCGGAGCTCTCCCGGGTTGAGCACCAGCAGTCAGCACAGCGCCTGTTCCATAGTTGGTGCTCTGTGTTTTTAACAGATAAATGAGCAAGTGCTTTTTGGTGACAGCAGGGTAAATGTCTTTGTCTTGTCTCCATCTCTGGTGAGGGTACCTTGGGGAAGAATCGAAGAAATCAAACCCCACTGTAGTACAGGACCAAATCCTTAGTCCGAGGCAGGATCTCTGCAGAGTGTGCTCACTCTGATAACGCTGGGTGTTCCCCGGCGGCTGCGGCCAGCCTGCCCTTCCAGGTCCTCTCTCTTCTGGAACCTACGGAGGAGATCCCGGCGGGCACCCAGAACCCTGGATGACCTGGCTTGTACTCATTGTCTTGCCAGTGAAGTAGAACTAGAGCAGGTAAATGCCATCAGCTCCAACAGTGAATTCCTGGGGTACTTCTGGGGGATGTCTGGTGGGGGGAGGGGAGAAGCACAAAGCAGAAGAAACCAAGCACAGCTCATTGCTCAGCATCATTCAGGAAGCAAAGTACAACTCTGTTACTGAGTCCGGACTGTCAGCGATTGGGCCTTGGTGTGTGTACGTGCATGAAAGCAGGAAAAATAGGGACACATTCAGAGGGTGGGTGTATTTTCAAGACCATTTAGTGCAGCGCCTCTCATTTTACAAATAAGGAGAGTGAGGCAGAGAGTGGTCCAGTGACTTGATGAGGACCCCGACCTATTTATGAAGGACAGAGGCGTGGGAGCCAGGTCTTAGGATACCGGTAGTTCTTCCGGAATCTAGCTGCGCTGGGTTCTGAAGTTCAGGTTCACGTCACCAGGTCGGCCCGTAGACGCCTCCCTTTTCTTCAGTTGGACCTTCCTTATCTGCTTCCTCTTTCTTTCTCCAGGCCCCCACCCCCAGCCCTGCCCCCCCATTCTCGGTCCCACGCTGACTTGCGGCATTTGCGGAGTTCCCACCTAGACGGTCGATGTTTGCCGTCCCCCTTCACTCTGCCTCTGTGTCAACCCTCTGAAATGTGGAAGCAGATCATGAAAAGGTGACTTGCACACCTTTTGCAGATCTAAATTGGACTTTAACAGGGCACCTGGTAATGCTCAGCAGATTTTCTAGGGCACGGCTGGCTGGCGGCTGAGGCTGGTTTCCGTGGTGCTGTCCGCGGAACTCTTTAAGCATGTTCAACTCTCTCCTTCATTCTTAGGTAATCGGGACGCTTCACAACTGTGTATTTCTCAGGGAGTCAAAGGAAGTTTATGGACACAATTTCTCCATGTAGTAGCTCATTTCTGAAAATAAGAAAACATGAGCTGAGTTGGACCTCGTTTCTTTTTCTTTTATTAACAAGCTACGGGTCAGCCTGGTCTTGTTGACCACTTTTAATTCCATTTCCGCTTGTGGCTGAGATAATCTTTCAAATATCCACAAGGAATTTTTAAAAAAAAAAAAACCCATTCACTATCTTTTTCTCTAGTTTGAATTTTCTCTTCACTGATAGATATAAAAATAATAAAACAGTGACATTATTTTTCTAGAGTAATTTTTCCTTCTTGCAGGCAAGTGACTGTTCAGATATAATATTCCTGATTTTATACTGCGGTGATCTCCCACACGTAGGTGTTCAAACTCCAGCCTTCTAAATACTAGGTGCCAAATTGGCCTTCTGGTGATCAATTTGTTTTTTATCCCAGCTTTAGGAACAGCCAACCACCACACCACTGATTGCATCCACAAGGTAGGGATATGAAACAGTCACTAAATGTGGCCAGCGTCACCAGACTGGCTTTGTGTGGTTTTTGTTTTCTGGACAAGGATTCTGTTAGTTAGAACAGCATTTAGTTGTGCCCACCACAGCGAGATAAAACCCACGAGACGGTTACAGATGACCTGTCCCAAGAGGGGAGGAGTGAAGTAGGAGAGGGGGCAGGAGAGGGAGGCTGTAGGCCTCTGTGAATGACCAGGACACCCTGCTGACTTGGGGGTTTGGCTTCCCTGGGCTGGAGATGCCTGGGAGTGTCGGAGGTTAAGAGCCAGGAGTCTGGGGAGGCAGAGGTTATTGTGTTTGGTTCCAGGAGGTTATTGTGTTTGGTTCCAGGAGGTTATTGTGTTTGGTTCCAGGAGGTCATCATGGAGACCCCTTCCCCTGGGGCCTCCAGAGATGAAACGCCAGGCTGTGTGCATGAAGAATGTGGTCATGTGGACGGTGGGGCAGGGATGGGAAAGGTCGACTTTGACGTGGCTGTTCTTCACACCTGGTGTGAACAGGTACGGGCCAGGGGGCACACACGCTGTTGCCGTGTGTTCCCTCATGTTCCTTCTCTGGGTCTCCTGCTGCTCTCTCTGCCCCCAGGGCGCCCACCCCACCTTTTCCTTACTCCTGCTCCTGCAGGTGTGGCGGGAAACCCCGTTTACTGCTCTGTATTGGGGTGTCGGTAGGAGACACCAGGCTAGGCCAAATAATAACACCTTGCGATTATTTTGTATTACCTTGGGTGTGTGTCCCTTGAGAAATGTATTCCTGGAAGCATCCCAGTAAAATGAGTTCCAGTGAGCTGAATCATATTTTATAGCTGTTAAAGTTATTAATTTAGAAATTTGCTTCTCAAGGATGAAAACCTGACCAAGGCTACCTCAACCTCACACTGAAATTTTCGGGAAAGGTTAAGAGGTATATTTTTCTGATCCATTACAAGGTAAAAAACATTTCATGGAACAGGAAAAAAAAAAAAAAAAAATCCAAAATTGCATTTTCCTGATGCTGACTTGAGAGGGAGCTGCATTTTCTGAGATTATTCCGTCCTTTTAAATGCAGTAATAATTACTAATATTTATTGATATTTATCATGTGCTAGGCACAGTGCTAAACCCACTGACATAGATCATTTCACATAATCCTCATAATAATCCTGTGAGGGATGGAATGTATTTATCTTCATTTACAGATTTTGAGACTGAGGCTCAACTAAGTTGAGTAATTTGCTGAAGGCCATGTGGCTGTTAAGTGGTAGGGCCTGGATTTGAACCCACCTGGAGTCTGGCTCCAGAGGCCGTATTTTATTACCTCTTGACTGTTTCTTTCCTGTTGGGATAAAATAGCATAACTTCGTCTTAAATATTATTTTAAAAACTCCTTCTATTTAAAAGCGAAAACCCATTGGCCATGTGCTGGCGCCTTTAAATTTTTATTTCCCTTTGAGATTATAACTCAGGCTAATGTCTGTGGCCAGTCAGCTCAGCTGGTTAGCGCTAATGGGACCAAGGTGACGAGGTTCAGCGCCCGCGTGAGTGTGTTGGCTGGGCTGGGTTTCACGGCCACGGAATTAACCTTTCACCCTGGCCAGCTGCCTGGCAAATGCGTGTTGTTGATCAGAGAGAATAAGGAGGGCTTGTGGACACAATGGTGCAAACCACTTGACCAGCCACCCAAGGCTGCAGATGGTGGCTCACAAATGCCGTCTCTCCGATAGGGGCCTAGACGTCATTGCCATGTTTAATCGTTTAAAACAGCATTTCTGAGCGTGCTCAGTGGAGCTGGTATTTGATTTCCCATTTGTGTGTGAGAGGAGGTTGTAGTGTCAAGTTCGTGAGTTTCCTTAACTACAGCGGCTTCTCTGAGCTTCAGGGTGTTAACGCGTGTTGTAAAGCTCCCAGAGGGGCGCGTGGGGTGTAGTAGTTAGAATTTTCAGAATTTATGTGACCAGAGGACCTTCTCCCTAGACTAGGATTCTTAGAAAGACCCATTAGAAAATTCTGTCTTAAAGTGTATGTGCTCTGCTGTTCCGTGTGTTTGAAATCCCTGTGGTGGTGGTGGTGTCTTCCCACATCGGGGGACAGTCACAGTTAAAAGGACCAGTGTTCGCATTCCCCAAACTTCTGTATGCATGGACCTCTTTCAGCAGGCTCTGTCTTTACCTCCAACGTGCTTCCACATCTCTTGTCTCATTTTCTCTTTCCAAACCTATTGTTTTTTTTAAAGCCAGGGTTCAGTTACTGGCCATGCATAGCACCCGCCCTCCATCAGTGACCCCACCGGGACTAGAACCCAGATCTCTGGGCTCCGACCCATTTCCCTTTCCGGCAGCCTGTGCTGCCTCCCAGTGGACAGAACATTTGCAGAGAGCAGAGATCTCAAACGCTGGATGATTTTCCAGAAAGGATTTGCTTGGGGAGCATTTCCTCGGCCTGCCACTGCTCTTAATTTGTAAAGCGGCATTGCCTTAACTCTCTAAGCAAGACCGAACAACTCCCCTCTCTTCCTCCAGATTAACTGTATTGTCAGCAAACACTTAAAAGCATTCCTTCAATGTTCTGAGAGCAGATTCTAAGTTGACTTTCCACAGGGAGACTAGTCATGCTGGGAAACTCAAGGTGGTCACCACCGGCCTGGCCTTCTTGGAGGCCAGGGTGAGGGTTTGCCCGGGGGATGCTGAAGTGCACTTGACTCTTATCAATGACTGTCTCTGACTCCAGCGCTCACGTTCTTCTTTATTTCTCCAGCGTTTAACTTTGTACAGCTCCAGTGGCAATTTGGGTGATCTGATAATTTGGAAAATAAATGAAAGAGCGGAAGATAAATTTTTATTTTCTTTTCTTAAAAAAAAAATTACACCCAAGTGAATAATCTTTATGCTCTCTTCCTCAGTCATATTTAGATGCTACTCCTGAAGAATAGTAGAGCTGCCAAAATCAGTAGGGTTTTTTTTTTTTTTTAACCAAGCTCTGCTTCAGTAATCCTATCATTTGCCTGAAGAATTCATTATAACGAAATAAACACATTAGGAACTCCTTGGTCTTTTCCATCTCTAATATTTATGAAGTACTGAGAGGCTCTGAGCCAGCCGGTGAGGACTCAGGCAATTCCCAGCCATCAGTTAAACAGGCATTGGTTGATTTGGATGGCCAAGTCTGGGTGCCCTGTGTAGCCCCCCGTGTGGACGTCAGTGGTTCTTCAGCCACTGCAAAGCTACCTAATTATGAATATTGAAGTATAACGTTCTGGCTTTTAACAGAAGGCACTTACCTTTTAATTGGCCATCAGCTTTGTTTTTAGCTCCTATGTATTTTCCACTGGGATTCAAATGAAATGGGGAGATAATCAGCCGCTAAGCAGAGAAAAGGGTAAAATGATCACGGGTAATTAAGTGGCAGCAGGGAAATTTAGGGTTAGGCAGGAGAGAGAGAGAAACAAAAGAAGGAAACTCGCAGGAAACCAGCCCCCCTCTCTGCCACACTGCCAGGCCCACCCCGTTGGAAGCACCTCGAACTCCCCGATTCAGCTTTAAGGTAGGACGTTTTATGCTCCGTGGCCGACGTCTACCAGGTTGCACACGCACTCCATCCCTCCCCGCCCCCGAACTCAGAGCCAAGCGGAGGGTGGGGCGCTGGGTGCTCCCCGCACAAAGTTGGCAGGGAGAAAAGACCGTTAAGTGAAGGCTGATTGGAAGCTGCCCCAGACTGCACTCTGTTGGAGCTATTTGCAGTATCTTTCAAGCAGCGATTTACTGGATTATTCAGCGAGGGGGTGGTGGTGGGGGGATCGGTGGGGAGTGCTCAGAGGGAGAAAAATGACCTGTAGGACCAGCTGTTCTGGACGAGGCAGTGGGTGCTTACTTAAACTCTTGAAATATTAACTCCTACACCGTCTTAACCCTTGGTACAAAGCCCGAGCCCTCACCTCTTAGGGGTCACGCGCACCTTTATACTCTGATGAAATGTATGACGCTGTCTCGAGAAAGTGAGCTCAGATACACACATCTTTTTCCCTATGGAATTTAAGGACGCTAAAGAACCCCTGAGGGACCATGTGTGGATCTCCTAGTGTCGTCAGGTTAAAAAATCCTGCCTCAGATCCAGGGGGAGGGCTGGGACGTTTTCTAGACGCTGGAGGAATAATATTGCAGGTATATCCGGGACACCTCAGTGAGCGCTCCGGCGAATTGTGGCTATTTGGAGAATTTTGCCTACCATTCTTCCCCTCCTGCTCCACGGTGGTTATGGTAAGTTTCACCTATTTGTGATTTTGTAGTTTCCAGGGCACTTTTAAAACACACCGCTTAGCTGTGAAGTCGTCTGTGTTGTCATCCCCATCATTAATCGCTTTCTAGATCAAAATTCCCTGTGCACCCTACCTAGCTATGCGCTTGGTGGAGGGAGAGCCAGGTGGGAGTAGGCTGGAGGCCACTCAGAGGTGTGAAGACGCTGGAGACCTTGTTTGGAGACGCAGGGGGCGTCTCTACCCCCGTGTTCAGCAAGAGGAGGACAGAACGATTCTTCATCTGCAGTCAGATATCACCAAAGTCTGGTTTTACTGATGTTTTGTGAGAATTGTTGCTGGGACGCGGCTGAAGTTTGCTTCTGTTTCATTTCAAAGGCAGAGCCCATGAACTAAGTACTGTAAAACCTTAGGCAAATTTTCTTAGAAAACCATAAACTACTTTAGAAAATCACGTGTAGTCAGGTACATCAAAAGCACCATTTGTATTTAAAGATCCAAAATGCAGGTCTATTTTATTTATCAAAGCAGGTCTCAGAAGGCACTATTTTGAGGCTGTATTTTGTTAGTGCAGTTCTAGCTAATTCGAATTTTTGTATGCATCTAAACATGCTAAAATTGTATGTCTTTAAAAATAGCCCTTTTGCAACTTAGGCCTTTATTTTATTTATTTTTTTATTTTTTTTACCAGTTTTTATGCTTGTATGTATGTGTGCATTTGTGGATGTGCACACATTTGTGTGTATGTAATATGTGTGCAATTTTTTTTTCTTTCTGTCCCACCTCCCCACCCCCTGACGTGAGGGAGGGAGTTGTCTACAACTGAATCCGCATGGTCTAAACCAGGTCTGGTGCAGAGTAGGTTGTTGAATGCGTGATTAATTCAGTAACTGTTGACTTCAGGTTTGAGAGGAAAGTCAAAGAACTTTTTTCTTTTCCACATTTGTAGTAGTCTTCCTTCTCTTTCTGTCTGTCTATATTTTGCCTTCCTTGTTGTTTGTCTCCAGTGAGGGGGAGAATTAGGTTCCCAGAACCTATTATGAACATTTGCCGGGGTGGTAGGGGTATGAGAAAGCATTGCTCCCCCCCCCCCACTGGGGGAGCTGTTTAGGACTCGGCCCGGGGTACAGACTGGTTTGCTGCAGGCTCTCCTGTAGGTTGGTGGCTCTGAGGCCCTGGGCTGGCTTAGTCTCCCATTCCATGAGCCACACAGGGCGTCTGGACGGAAATAAGCATGAAATGTGCCCATCCTTCTTGTTGCACCTTCTATCTTTTTGGCCAAAATTAAGAATCGTGCACATCCAGGGTGCACATTTGGCCCGTGGAGTTTCTTAACAACTCCTTTGAGGAAAGGATGTAGGGACATGCCTGATGGTAAAGATTTCTGTGGTTCTGGAATGCAAGAATTACATCCAGAGCTCACAGAGGATCACCCCTGATTCTGCCCATAGAACACACATTTGGGTAGATATTTTCTACCCTTTGACTTCCATCTTCCTGAAGAATGAGAAGTTAGGACCAGAGAGAAAAGCACTATCATTTTCACCAAATCGGGTCTATAAAACCAAGTAATGTTGATTTTTTTCCTCCCTGTAAATGAGCCCAGTTTCATAGCCTTTGATGTGTCGGTCATGGGATTGTTGAGACCCGATTAGGGCCACTTATGCAGTGTCAGGTGGGCGAAACAGCGCAGGAAAAACTTCCATTCGGTGCCATCCAAGTTTACCCAGCCTCTCTTCTGCAGGCCCTGGCTCTAATCCTCCCAAATGCTGAGTAGACTCTTCCTTCAGTGTGGGCCAGGAGGCAAGACGGGGCTGGAAATGATCGCTAGGCGGGAGAAGGCATCGCATTAGGAGGAGCCGGTGTGAAACAGTCGGCTGCCCGGCACCTATTCCCGGTGTTGTCTCTGCTGACACCGTTCCAGGAGAGCTGCATTTCTGCCCGTGCTGCGCTGTGTGAGTGCGTTGGGTGCTTCCAGTTTATGCCTATGAAATGTCAAGTCCATGGAGCTTCGCCTAGAACCTCTGTGCCGAAAGACAGGTAGGACGTTTGGACTCCCAGGTTCTTGATGGATCTTTGTATAAAGCAGGGACTAGGTGAGTGAGTTTCCCTGGGTTGTTTCTGAGGCTGCTCCTTATGTGACCAAAGTATAGCTCTTCCCTGCTGAGGAGGAATTAAGCACTTGATGTGCCCATGCTGTTGACTCATCGCTCCCAACTCCTTGCAGTTCTCTACCCATCCTATGCTTCCCACTTGGCTACACTGGATACTCTATTCTCTTCTTGTCCTGTGAGTCCCAACAGGCACATCTAGAAACGTTTCCATGAAATTTGAAATCCAGGCTTAACTGGCTGTTTGAAATCACAGCCCACACACTGCACTTCTGGTGTGTGCTCACACACACGCCGACACACTTCCGGTACACACACACGGCTGTCGTCTTTCTTGATGCCCTCCTTCCTTCTCCCTTCTCTGTACGGAGCATGGCCATTGTCTCCGGAGGCGGGAGCCCTGCCCTGTTGCACACAAGATGATCGTCACTAACGCAGATAGCTAGAGACGTCTAGCAGTGTGTCAGTAAAAGGCCTGGTGAGGAATAGCGGAGGGTCGCCACCTTGGAACTTCTAATCACATGCAGTGGTGACTGCCGCAGTCTTCTGTACCCAGGATGGAGAGCAGGTGGGGTGGGGATGCAGGAGAAGGGGCGCACCCCTGTGTACCCAGGTGTTAGGGCGGAGGAAAGAAGGAGATTTCTGGTTTTCATTTTCTTCGTGTCCAGGAAATTTTAAAAGCTTCTTTTGCTTAGAGTCCTGCCAGGTTCTAACTCCTTCGAAGGAGGGAAATGTGCGTTAGCTTTTACCTTTACGCCCAAACAGCCATCCGATTGCCAAAGTCATGCACTTTTTGGTGCTCTCTTTTCGGGTGTGTTTCTCTGCCTTCTCCTCCTGCTTTGCCTCTTCCCCGTGTGCTGGCCTTTGTCCCCCTGTGTCTCCGTCTGGGCCTCCGTGGCTTGGCCTCTCAGTGCCCAGCTCTTCCCCACCTCTCCGTGCTTCCCGATCCTGCCGAGCCTGCCTTGTGCCTTTCATTACCGCGTTAACAAACTCGAGTCGTGCCTAACGAGGACGCCTCATACGTTATGCTAATGATCAAGAGACATGTTAATGATATTTTAGAAGCCTAATTAGTGGAATATATAACTATATGCAATTTGGTAATGGACTGTGACAACAAGTTGTTAAAAGGGGGCTTGACAAATCCAGTTGCTTGTGGCCTCAAACAGGAGCTGAGAGTGGATGCGTGGAAACCAGACGGGGGGCTGGAGGGAGGAGGTGTCCACTGAGGGTGGGAATGCCCCTGTGTGCATTTGTGTGGGGCTCAGCCTTTCTTGGGGTAACATCGCTCTCTTACCACCCTGCCCCTGTCCTAAAACCACAACGCTGACTGCATCTGAAGAATTATTTACTAATGTTTCTTCAGCGATGGCTGCTGTTACCATTGATCATACTCACACATCTTTGTTAGAAATGTTATTTTGATTGTGTTATTCTCCGCGATACCCTTACTTGCAATTTGTAATAGGAGATATACACACAGAAGATAGGTTCTTGTGCCAAAGGGAAATTTTATTGTGTTATAAACCAACAATCAAGACCACGTACACTGGGAAATAATCCATATTGTGTCTATCAACATTTTGTTAACGTTGGTAGGAGGAAAACAAGGAGTGGTGTGCGTCAAATCATTCAGCTGTTTGAATGTCATTTTCTCTCAATGAAAGAGTTGGTTGGGGGCATATATTCCTTCGGTTGGTATCTTCCTTCCTCTACGGTGAGTCCCAGTTTGTGTGTGATAGACCCTGGGGGAGCCTTGAAGTTGTAGGAAAGATCTGGTAAATCCATGAGCATACGACCCACTGTCTGCACACAGAGTAATGCCACGCACACACATGCAGATACGTATACCTACTAAAATTCTTTGACTATATGAAATGCTAATGTGGTTAATGAAACGCATATTTATTAATACTTACAAGAGCATTTTTTTTCAGTTCCTATTGGCTTTTTGTTCATGTGCATCTTTCCTCCATCTGCAGAAGCTAAAAATATGATGACTCTCTTGCAGTTTCACTTGCAATGTTCTGATGTTAAAAAGGAGACTATACAGTCACAAAGGTTGGGAACCTCTGCCTGGCCTGTTGTCATCAAAGCTGCTCATAAAAATTTAAGCAAGTAGCTTCCACTTTTGGCAACTATTTTAATTCTCGAAAATATGGGTGTGAATATTTTTTTAAAGTGTTGTCTATCTTTCCAATGACGATTATTATAAATGTTGGAATATATTTCCATAGGGTAGAAAATCCCCTGTAGTCAGAATAGGAGCAGTTGTCATGAAGGACGTGTTACACCACAGCCCACCGTGTGGAATCTTGGACACTGCAGTGCGTAGGTGGCACTAGCGTATGAGAGCTCAGTTCCAGAAACTTGCTGTCTTTTACTTTTTGTCTAGGATTAAAATGCCTAAAAGAGGTAAGGTCAAGCTTTCAGAAACACATCCTATATGAAAATGCCCCAACTTTGCAGCTTCTTGCTAGATAAAGACAATTATGGGGACAAAGAAAGGAGGTGTTCTATGCCTTAGTTCTGTACTCTTGAAATCTATTTTATCACATTATTGGCAATGAGCGTATTTGTAGTTTTTCCTTGGCTGTTCTCCTAGGGCAATGTGCCCCATTACCATCGGGGAAGTTCTTCCCTCTTTTCCCTAAATTTTTATTAATAAAGCCCGGAAGGAAGATTACCAATAAATGCAGGATTCTGTTATTACGTCTGATATTTGGTTCCAATTAAAAATGAGAACTAATTTTTGGGAGGGAGACAGACAGGGGAAAAGTTTGTGAGTGAGCCAGTGGAAAAAGCACATTCATTACCAATGTCTTTCTCACCGAGTCGTTTGAAGCTGGGAAAATTAGCAGCTTCTTTGAAGCTCGGAAGATCTTTCATCTTTGTGTGTGTGAGAGTGTGTGTGTGTGTGTGTGTGTTAATATTAAGTTGAGATTCTTTTTCTTGCCACTTATTTGGTTTTTCTGCTAATAATGAAATTATAATGAGATCCCTGATGGGATTTGAAAAAAAGAGAAAGATAAAAACACCTCACATGAATTATCCCATTTCCCTCACCCTCCTTCTGCCTTTCTGTAAAATCTATTCTGCATAATAGGTCTTTGTTTCTGGATGGGAGACAGAAGTGAGGGCGGCCAGGAGTCGGAAATGCCCCATTGTTCTTTCTGGTGAATAGGATACAAAGTTCTGTTGGGCAGGAAGAACTCGCCTCTCCTGCCACCTCCTAGCCCAGCTTCTCCCTGTCCCTGTTACCTTCTGCCCCCCACACAAGCACCCCCCGTAGAAGGGGGAGGCCAAGGTAAGTATTTGATGCCTCTGCAGGTTAAATGTTCAGTTTATTTGAGATGCATGCATCCCTTTCCCCCCTGTTAACTTTAAGAATTCATGACCTGGGCTGGCGTTGGGGGAACCAAGCATCTGTCTTGATGGCAAAGATACAGTGTTCCAAACCCTAGGGGACGCCTTGCCCAGGATGACATTTTCGGTAGTAGGTTTCCCTCCTGGTTAACACCATTGCTGTCCCATTGCTTTAGCGGTACGGGCTTCTGAAAATGCCGTTGATTAAGGAGGGTCCGTTGCTCAGGGCTGAGTGTTTCTTTTCCAGGCCTGGGTGTCTGCATGGGGGTGAGTCAGTAGGTGGAGCCCTGCGTAGAATGAGTCAGGACAGGGACTGCTCAAGACAGACACAAACTTTGCTATTTTAAACATTTCTAACCGTAGGAAAGGCAGTGCCGTGGTCTATTACAAAGAAGAGTTTAAGCTTTGGCAACTCTTGGTTTCAGAAAATTCTGCCATAATCCAGCCTAAATGTTTTCTGCTTTAGTGTTTTGTTTTAAGCCAGGGTTTGCTAACTGCCCTTTGCCTGTCTTAAAACTCTAGAAAAACAGGGTGTCGAGAATGGGCAAGATGGGTATGCCTTGACTATGTGTGTGTGGCTTCGTCAAAGGCTATTTCCTCACTCTCCCATATTTAGGTTTTTCTACTCAACACTAATGATCACTTTTGGGGCCTCACCCCCCCCCCCCCCCCGTCACGTCTGTAGGTTCCCCCTCTCTTTCTTCCTTCTCACCATTAAACAGGTATAATAAAGCCGGGGAATCTTTACAGTTGGTGATTTTATATCATAGATCAAAGATCAAAGCAGAGGAATACACAGCAACCGTAAAATTAACTGCTTTTTCAATTTTACAATGCTTTCAGTGATAGAGAATCTTATAAATTTAATATTAATTAAACACTTAGCTTTTAACCTCCTCCTGCATCTACTTTTGGCTGGTGGCTGGGAAAAATTAATTGGGCATCTTAAATCTTGTATCACTAACGCCTTGACAGGAGGGGTTTCAGAAGCACTTATAACTCTAGCAAAATGCACTTGGAGCATTTGTCCTTCCACTCACCTAATTGAAAACGCCCCCCTTTTTTTCCCCTCAAGGAAAAATGAACCATTTTGCTAATTTTTTTAGAGGAAGTATAACTTACAGTAGCCTGAGATTTAACTCAGCCCCGTTGGCACATCCAATACTTCACGAAATGCAAGCCGTCGAACTTTCATTATTATAAATGCCCCGTTGATTTTTGAGTGTGCTGGTACAGTTGTGCGGCTGGCAGTTGCCTGGCCTGATCATCGTGTCACCCGAAGCCTGTGCACGTTCACTCCAGAATCAGAGATGGTGGCATTTGAGAATGGACCTTCAGCATCTCGAACAGGAAAGTCAGAATAGCACCGAAAGGAAATACTATTTCTCTTGCAAGAAGTCTCAGGAGATAGGAAGCCAGTGTGATGGAGGAGATGTTTTGGGGAAGCTCGGCCAGCCTGTTCACGGCTGAGCTCCGGAAGGAGTTGGCCACGGCTTTCTGTAGGGAGACGGCCATCCTTTTCTCTTTCATAGCTGGGCAGACATTCACGTCTGTGCTTCAGAAACGGCTCAGTAGAAATAACAATACCAATACGTTGCCTCTCTGTAGTACACTTTCCCTCCAGTGAGCTTGGAGCACTTCCATCCATGTGATCTCATTTTTCTCACACGTCACTGTGACATAGTTAGATGGGCGGGATCAGGCCTCCACACGTACCCAGGCCGATGCCCTGCTGGGACCACACATTGGAAACTGCCAGTTGGGAGTTCTAACAAATAGAGCATGGACCTCAAGACGGCATCTTTCTGCACCTGGTTTCGATTCAGGTGACAGAGAAGTACATTGATTGCTTTCTGGGGACGCTGTTCCTAGCACAATGCCCTGAGTTTGTGAATACCTCACTTTGAAACAACCTATAAGAAACTGAACTTGGGGGGATTTAAAAAGTCAATATTTACTTTACAAAAATATTCTTAAAATTCTACTCTGAAAGGGTTTACTACAGGTTTACCCTAAATCTCTAAGTTTTCTAGTCCTGCAGTCTTCTAATGAGACTATACCTCAGTTTACAACTGATATTTCAGGAGCATATTTTTTGGGTGAAGTAAGGGATATAAAATGTGCAACACAACAGACTCCCGTCTCCTGCCCTGGGCTGCGGTGGTGTCTCTGTTCTGGTCCCAACTGCCACCTTGGCAATCCCTAATGGCAGGAGGGAGCGTTTGTTCCAGCGACGAAACAGTAAATTCGCTGTGGAGTCCCCACTAGAACAGGGAGTCCTGGCTTTCTGCACCTGGCGAGTCTGCGCTGTCTGTGAAACCACCGCTGTTCCTTCTCCTTGCAGCTGAGCTTTCTGAACCTTTTAGGAACTGAATCGATGGGATGTGGAATTTGATAGCCAATAAATTAAGGATATTAGTAAATGTAACGACTCCATTAGAAGATAGCATTTCCAAGATCAGTAGCAGCATTTGCTTGTGGTGTTTGTGAGCGTATCTGTGGAGATTCTTTATATATGTATCTCTCTGTTTCTCTCTCTCTCTAGATAGATATGATATGTGGGGTGCTATAAAATTTTTAGTGCCTTAGTTTGGGTTGACCGGCTTATTACTCACGAGTGAGCTATCCGGGTCTTCCTTAACAAGTGGCAATAAAGGCTTTACAGCACCCGTTACGCCATCACATATTTTTGTTTAGGCCACATATTGTCTTTTCCTTTTTAAGTCTCCCTTTGCTCATGTCCCTCTCAAGTACCTTTGTTGCCATGGCAACAGTTCCATTGTTGCTTAGGGTACAGAGGAATGACATCCTCATGCAAGATTCTTTAAGTCAATGCTTGTTTGCACTGACCTCAAACACTCAGCTGGGGCCAGGGCTGTGGCCCGTACCCTGGTCATCGGCGGCACTGTTTTCTCGCTTGTGCCCGAGGCTCTGTTGGTTAGACTGCTGTGTCTGTCCCTACATTAATCATTTGCCGTGTCTCCACGGACCTGTCTTCCAAGCAGTGGGAAGAAGCTGACACTCGTGATCTAAAAATTGAAAAAAGAAAAGTCAGTGTTAAGCATTTTGAGTTAAATGTGGAGCTGTGTAAGTGGTTGGGTGCATAGTAAATACTGTGGCCATTCTAAAGGGTGAGGACAGCTCTTCCTGTACCTGTCAAAGTTCTCTTTGGAATTACGTCATAGGCCCAGTTTCAAGAGGTTATTATATGCATTTTTAGGTTCTTTCTCTGTGTCTTTACGGTTTCTTCTAGCAGACATTCCTTCTCCTTGAATCATGGAACGTTAGTCCTGGAAGGGAGTCACAGAATTGAGTCCAACCCACTGATTACATTTATGGGGAAACTGAGGCCCAGAGGGGCCTGGGGTGTCCTTTAGTAGTGCAGATGGGATGAACACCGCATCCCCCAGCCCCTAGTTGGACTTCAACTTGGTCACAATTAGTTCATTCTTTAAAATACATATTGTTCAGAAGGTTTTACTGTCAAGCTAATTTCCCATCAAGCCACCTCAGTATTTCTTTGAAACATGGATGTAGCCGTAGTGGAGAGATCATTTGGCAAATGTTGACAGGTGGTGAGACTCTACCTCCCAAATCTCGTAATTCTTTTTCCAACAGGAAGGTTGGCTTGCCAACTCCTTGATAAAAGGTAGGAGTTTCTGTAATCTGTTATCTCAACTACGTTTGGGATGCTTGTATATATGACTGCATATATTTATATGTCTTATATGGGCAATATTTTGACTGTTTCTTTTTTGAAAGACAGTGTAAATGAGCATGCCAAAAATCACAGATGATACGAGAAATGTTATCAATAGAAGCACTTTTTTAGAAAGGTGACTAAAAGAACCCCAAAACAATGTAAAATTTTCCCTAATTATCATTTTGCAAATTCATTAAAAAAGCTAGTGCGTGTGACCACGGTGGGGGTGGGGACGCCTGTGAAATCCTGCACGGCTGACTTTAGTGACTGTTCCTGGGGAAGGAATTCAGACCTGCAGAGTCTTCCGGCGTGGGCGTAGACAGAAAGATTGTATAATTCGTTCTTGGATGACGTGAAAAAGAATCCTAAATATATTTTTCTTTACTGTGTTTCCAAAGTCTGAGTGGGGAATTTTACATTGGTGAGTCATATGGCGTTTTAGGAGATGGGTCATGTTCTGTGTTAGATTTCACTTGGACTTTCTAACTTGTAGGGCCTGTCTGGTACTCACATGGTTGTCGAATGGGTATGCTGTTCTGCATATGGGCTGCCTATAGCAATCAGCAATTTGCCATCAATCCATCTATCAGCCAGGAAACACTGTAATATAATATTACAGTGTAATACTCAATATCATTTTTCCGTTACCCAAATACGATGTAAAAGAGAAAGGTAACATGCGCTGGGCTCCTATCAAGCAGATGGAATGAGACAGTGGGTGTAACGTACACAGAATCACCTTGAAAGTGATTATTATTCCCACTTGACAGGTGAGGAAACCGAGCCCTAGAGAGATTAAAGAAATTGCCCAATCTTCTATAATTGATAAGTAACAACATTTAGGTTTCTCTGATTGCAAAGCCCAGATTCCTTCCTGAGTCCCATTGTCCCTACTGGGGACTCGGCAGTTACTGTCTTGTGCAATCTTTGGATCTTTGCTCTGATGATGTGCTTAATCATTCCCTTCACAACTCAGTAAAACAAGAACGACGAGCTTTTGGCATCAGCACACACAGTCCCGAGAGTCGGCAGGTCTCACCTTACTCTAACGGCGGCTGTTTCAGCTCCAGCAGCCTTCCAGGTACGAGGCGTGACGTCACCGACAGCGTGGGTTCTGAAACAGCAGGACACGGACACGTCCGGGAGCTCTGGGGACGTGGCCGAAGTTGTGGGTGTGGGGTGGGAGAGCGAGAGCAGGAGCAATGTATCAACCTTACTGACACAAAAAGTCGTTCCCTTTTCTTGCAGGTTAATGCACTTAAGTATTATCTCATTATTATTGTTTTTGTTTTTGGATTTATTTTTTTACTTTTGTTTGGGTTTTGTTTCGTAGGATACCTTTTAAAAGTTACCATCCAGCTTAGGTGCTAGATGAAAGGTTAAAACAAAGCAAATGGTTTCGTAAACCCAGTGGGAGGGGCAATTTTTATTTTCTACAATGTTCAAAGTGCTTTCTGAGCAAACTTAAATGGTGTTGGATGCAAGCAGCACAGAGAAGTCAGAAAACGTGGCTCTTAGATCCAAGTAATAAAAGCATGGGGCCAGAGGAAAGGGGCAAAAAGTTAAGAAAAAGAGGAAAGTAAAAGCTATCACTCTACGTTGACCCTTTTACTGAGATAAGGTGAAAAGCATAAATAATCCACATAGAGAGTGACAAGTCCACTTACTTAATTCATTATTTCTTTTGGTTATTGGAGAGGCTCATTGCTGCTTAGCCTCTGGGCATATTTACAAGTGTGATACAAAAAAGATAGTCCCTGCCATTACTGTTTACAATCTACAATGGATAATATATAAACAAGACATTGTTTTTGTAGACAGATGCATCCAGATACACTTTAAATAAATAAGAGTAAAGCAATTAATGTGTATATGAAATCAGGAAGGTAAATCAGCTATTGTAGTACGGGAGGGAAAGCAGTAGAAATTAAGGAATTGGAGACAGATTTGGTCCACATTTGACTGTTTTCATCTTCAGAAACGTGGTTTTGGAAGACAGTTTGGCTGCAGCAGAGTCAGGGGCTGGGTGAGCAGCGTCGTGACTTGCTTGTTCCACACGCAGAGCTGGGCGACACTCAGTGACACCCCTCACCTTCATGGGCCGCCAGCCGTAGAGAGGCAAATTAGAGTAGTGGCATAAGCCACAAATCACAGGCTGTTGTTGGAGTCAGCCTGACCCTTAGCATCATTTTGTCTGAGTCCTCTTGGAGTTAATGTGATTCCCTTCACGCGGTCCCCTCTCTGGACAAATACTAATATTGTTATTGTTATCACTTTGATTGCTTGGGGCTGACCTAATCTCCCTGTGCCCTGAGACCAGGGGACCTTGCCCGGCCCGGGCGTTAATAGCCTTCACGGCACCTCATCGCCTCGGCCGCGCTGGAGCTGAGGCTACAAAGCAGGGGAGTGTCATTCGGTGTCCCCACTGCCCTGGCCCCCTTCTTGATGACGCATTTTTTTCTTATGGTGCCGCCATTTTCCCAAGAAATTAACATGTCAGATACTCTGATTTCACAGGAGGGTGGGGGCGGAAGTTGGGCTCCGAGTTCAGAGAGGTGAGGCTGCGGCTCCTGTCCTCAGGTTCACAGCGAGCCTTTCTCCTGCTGGGCGTGGGAGTGGGAGGAAGGCCAGTTAGCAGTGACCTTGAGTACAGAGGGTTTCGCAATCCACACATCATTTCAGGAATGAGAGGCGTGCTGTTGGTGTGGAACATGCAGGATGCCCACTGTGGATTCAGCACTGCGCAGACCCTGTGCTTGGGTTTTTTTCTCAATTGATGGCTTTATATCAACTTCCCGACGCACTTACAACTGGGCCTTTGTAATGCTGAGGAATAGGTTAGGAAGAATCAGTGGTATGGACACATTGGGTACACATGGTGTTTATGGTCTAGAGAATATTGTAAGCATGTGACATGAACCATGTAACATGTTCATGTACCCATGAACTTATCGGTGCTCTCCGCAGCCTTGATGGAGGTGGGATGGCAAGCACAGAGGCACAGAAGGACGTAATTAGGGAGACTCTGGGAGTCGTCTTGGCAGTGGGGAGTTGCATTTATGGTGCCTGGGCCCTAGGGCTGCTCATACAGGGTTAAGAACTGGAAGAGACTTCAGAAATCCCCAACCTGTTGTTTTATAGATAAGAAAACCCAGAGCGGATATTAATTCACTTAAGGTCACACGGTTTGTCAATAGCGTAGCTGGGACTCAAAACCGGTTTTCCGACACGTCCGCCATGCTGGATCCTCAAAGCGTCTCAGTGTCTCCAGTGAATGGTGTTACTCTTTTTTTTTTTTTCATTGAGGGCCGTTCCCCCCACCACCATATACTGTTAATAATCACATTGTTTTCTGTACTAGTGTTTTCGTTGCCAGGTCTATTTTGCTATTATTCAAGGGCCTGAGTATGGGCCGTTTCTTGGACCTGGTGGAACTTGAATGGAACACGTCATCGGGAATCCTGAGCTACTCGGGCATGTCCCCAGAGATGGCACAGAGCACACGGCAGAAGTGTAATGTAGACTCTGGGTGCCGACTGCTGGGGTTTGAATCCCAGCTCCTTCCTTTACATGCTAGAAGGCCTGGGCGTATTCTTTAACTTTGCTTCGCTTCAGTTTCCTACTGTATCTAATAGGAAGAAGAATAGTAGTATCTTCATAAATACCTATGTCATAGTTAATACATGTCAATCAATTAAAACAGTGCCTGGCACATGTTAAGCCTCATAGTATATGTGTTGTTGTTGTTATTTCTTTATTTCCTTCGCCCTCCCAGGCCTTGAGCTGCCTAACAGGTGATGCGATTTAACCTCGTATCTGGCTGCGGGAGGAGCTGTGTTCCAACTGTCCCGGGTACGGTTCTCTGGCTTGGCCGCTGCCCAGCTGGGGAGCAGGTCTCCTCCTTGCGAGCCGCCCCCCACCTGTGATGCTCAGTCTTCAGTGCCCACTTTGTCTCCTGGACCTGCACAGAATGAGGCTGTTCCTTCTTGCTGGGAGGCAGCTCATACTTTGCTCCCTGAATATTCTTCCTCCTGGTTTCCCTGAACATACACCTGTGTAGTGTCTGGGAGGTTTGGCAGGAGGCTTCTTGAGGGCTGCGGTGGCCGGGTGAGCCCCGCAGGCCGGGCCCGGTGCCGTTGGCCTTCGCAGTACCCGCCTGGCTCCCACTGCGGAGGAAGCTGCGCTTGGACTAGCAGGATGGCTACGGTAATGCACTGATGCAGGTCAGAGCTACGGACAACAAAACCTACCCTCTCCCCGTTCCTCGTCTCCTTAAGCGTATGTATTTCATGCAGGCTTGGAAGAGAGAGTGCTGCTTAAACTTGGGTTACTGCGGAAGCCGTACCAGACGACCATGGCAGTGCCTAAAATCAGTTTGTTCTTTCCTCCCTCTTACAATGCCAGTTGGGTTTCTGGAATGTGAATTGCTCCAATTAGCTGACCTGTCTGGTAGAGGATTGTGAGCTCAAAAGCGAAGTAAGTGTCAGTTTCCCATGAATACAGCACCACCATGCCCTGGGCTGGACTCCTTTTATCCTGCGTGATTGTGAGCGGTCAGGACGCCCTCGGGCGTTATTTAGGGTCTTTGTGTTGGGGGATATTCTTTGTGAGGAAGGATAGCTCTTAGTTATTTTCCTAGCCTGTCGGGATTTAGAAAGACCCCCAGATTTGGGGGCGGGGCCCGCTGCTGTCAGTATGGTGGAGAGAGAGTGCTCCCTGAACCAGGTGGGCACGGTTCCACCTAGACCTGCCCACCGGGTCCTGCGGCCGCTTCCCAGCCTCCAGTGACGGTGACGAGAGGCCGTGTCATCCTCTGTCTCTATAACAGTGGGCAGGGGTTGACTCTCAGGCTGGGCGTGCTCTGAGCCTTCCTCCCTTCTTCCCATCCACAGCTTAGAGAGGGTCGAAGTGTGTGTGGGGGAGGGGGGACGTGAGGGTGGGGGTGGGGAGAAAAGGAGGAACAACTGTAAAAAATGTTAATTTATTAATCACTGAATATATAGCAGTTCATCTGAAATGCTGTTGCTATGCCAACACCCTGGGAGTTTATTTTCTTAATCCAAGAGAGGAGCTCGCAGACCCCTGCTCCCCTGCTGTGTCATTTGAATTGGCTGCTGCCACCGCTGCCACCGTGGTATCTGTTTTAGAAAGTGGGGGGCGAGGGGGGCAGCGGGAGGGAGGGAACCGGGCTAAACCACCAAAGCAGTCAGATGCAAAGCAGTAAGAGGCCTTTCTCGGCGCGACTTAGTAAAAATGACACAAATTAATATACTCTACTTAAACCAGACCAAGATTAATGGTTCTCTTTCAGTGCAGCTTAGCCCAACTGTCACTCGACAGGCGTTTGTCGGACAAAATCAACACTAATCAACATTTATTCGTCTCTTGCCCTTGGGTCTGAGCTGCGCGCGGGCTGCGCCATTCCCCTGCGCGTCTCGCCACGCTTTTCACCCTCCATCCAGCCTCGCCATACATCACCTTCCTCCTGTGCCTCTCCTCGGACGGATCCACACGCTCAGCTATCAGGGTGCATTAGGGGCATGATAGATTTTCTGTTTTAATTTACATCTATTATATTACAACGTAACAGATTTTGATTCAGCAGAGACCAGCGTCTCCTGTAGCCAGACTCCTCGGGAGGACTCCTGCATTAACTTATTAAGGTTCGTTAGGGTGCTGCTTCAGATGGACTCCCTGCTTCCCGGCTGGCTCGCTCCCTCTCTCCTTTCCCCTCTTGCTGTCTCTCTGGCATGCTCAGTGGAGATGTCTTGGTGTCCCTTATTCACAAGCACAGCTCATTTTCTTCAGACTTGGCTTCCTGTGCTGGGTCACATGAGACTGCTGGGTTCCTCCCTTGCTTTCTGATTGGACTCCGGCAGCCGGCAAGGGTGGGCGTGGCGAGCCCCCCCTTCCCTGCCCAGCCTGGGCAAATGGGCCTTGACAAATCTGGGGGCCCAGAGTCGGGGGCCAGTCCCTTCCAGGCTTTAGTTCTGGCCCCCAGCATCTTCTTCTCTTCCCCCACCCCGTTTGATCTCAGTTACAGTTAGATTTTATTTACATGGAAACTCGGGTCTACAAAGACAGGGAGAAGAGAGAGGGAGAAAACAAAGTTGGTTGGGTTAACCAAGGGGAAGGCTGTTGAAAGGATGACCGAGAGAGTGAGTCTGCACAAGGCCGTTTCCCTTTCCACATGCCCGTCTTGAGAGCATCCTATTTCAACTTGGAACGAGGTGCCTGAGCCCAGCGTGTCTGTTGCCTGTGGGACGTGCGTATTCATAGTTCCCTCGCAGAGAGCCTTTCCACCTCATTTATGAAATTGGCTGTTGAGTTTAGTCCTTTTCTCCTCTTCCCTTTCACCAGAGTCGTAGTGTTAGGCGTATCTTTTACTTGTTACTGTAGTCTTTCCTCTTGATTTTTGGTGGGGCTGGGGTGTTTTACGACCATTGACTAAGGCCGCACTAAACTTTGGAAATCTGGTCACTTGCTTGCTGGCTGCAGAGAAAAGCTTGAGAAGGAGACAGAAATCTTCCCGTCTGCTTGCATCTTTTTCCTCTCTGTTACTTTCCGCCCGGACACCATGGTTATGTCAAATGCCCGGGAAGACTGTGCCTTTCTGCTCAAATTGGCTGTAGCGCCAGATCCCCTCGCCACTCAGAAGGCCTGAGTGTTTTATATTTTCCACCAAGCTGTTGATTCGAAACTGTAGTGAGGTTGCTTTTGTGGCCAGAATGCAGAGAAACCACGGCTGAGCTGGGGATGTGTGGTCTGTGTGTGTGTTTGCATGTGGCCACTGGAGTGTGGGATATATTAGGAGGATAGCTTAGGACTTCCATTTTGGTTTCTTATTACACAGCAATAAAGTAAATGACGCTTAGGATAACTTTGCACTTAGAGAACTGTAGCTCAATTTAAGAAACAAAACTCCACCAACAGGAGTGCTCAGTATCTTGAGCTTGGGAAACTGACCTCGTTAATTTTAATGAGGGGAAAAATTCTCCAGCCGGGGCAGAGAAGAAAATAATGTGATAACCAATGAGGTTATCACTTTGGATGATCTCACTGAATTCAGAGTACAATTGGAATAATGCTTGGTGAATTTTTTAAACTCCTACGGAGAGATTTAGAAGAGAATGCATACGCCTTTGATCGTATTAAGAGGCTGCTTCCCTGGTAGGCAGAGAAGAAGAACTCTATATGATCCTTCCTAAAGGGATTATTTGAAAAGTCAACATATTAAAAAGTTGGGCTAAACTTAAACTGATAGGAAAAATGAATTAACATGTTTCTTATGTGAGTCTAGCATGAAAGCAATGGAGCTGGTTGGTGGGGGTTGAGGCAATGGATTGGAAGCCAAGGGCGTCTGAGTTCAGGTGCCCACTGGGATACTAACTTCCTGTGGGATTTTAGGCATCTGTTTCTTTATCACCCAAAGGCAGGAGGCAGGTTGAGGGAGTCCTGTTATCCAGTAGGCGGCTATTTGATTTGAACAATAAGGTGATGGCTTTGGCCCTGCTTTGAGGAGCTGGCAGACTGTGACCAACGAGGTTGGGTGACTAGGACAGTTTTGCCCTCAGTTAGGAGAGGCATGCCAAGTTCCACTGACATCTGGTTGGGGATCCCAGAAGGAAACATCACCATTCAAGGCATTTGACTCTCTTATTTTGTCCTAGTCCACTAGATGGCTGATCTTGGGAAGATTATTTATTGCACCAGTGGATTCTTCTGAGCATGAGGCAGATAGCACAGGCTTGCTTCTCCCAAAGTCTGAGCTCGCTGACTCGAGCTCTCTTCTCGTCTCTCTGGCATGTCACTGCACTCAGTAGAAGATTTGTGCAACCATCAGGTACAAACTCGAGTGTCACCAGAGAGACACTTTCTGATTAAATGGTGCCATCGTGTTCTAGTGGCCATCTGGATATCAGTGGAATGTTGAGAGGGGTCTATTAATGCTTCTAAGTTCTCTTGAAATTCAGGCCTTTTCTTTGAAAGCTGTAAGACGACAGTTAAGGGTACTTGTACTGCTGCCGTGGCTGTGTGTGTATGTGATGGGAAATGCTGGTTGCCAAGCAGCAGGGAATGGACAGAATCCTGCTGCCTAGCAACAGCGGCAGCGTGGTCACTTGCACTGATTTCTGCGCCCCTTCCTGTTTGGTCTGCGGGAAAATACAGATGGCTTCTGTGGGTCGCTCTCTGCCCTGGCCACAGTGAGATGTAGGAAAACATCATAAACCAGGGTGGATACATACACAACTGTATGTTTTAATATGATTGTTTTCCAGACTGCCTAGGGCTGAGCACTGATTTTGGCACAGCATTCCTCAGTTTCCCCTTTGAAGTTGTTGTGCATGTGCAGGTTGACTCTTAAGCCAGAAGAGGAATCTTAGAAAAGTGCCAGACCCTTTTGGGGGCTGCCTCTGCTGAGCCTGGCCAGCCTTTCCTCTGCATATGGGAATACAAAACAGCCAGTTTTCTGATAAAGACAGACACACACACACACACACACACACCGCGAGTGAGAAAGACAAGTGGAGCAGAGCGTGACTACTGATTGTTCTCTGGGGCCTGAGGAACAAAGCGCTCGGTAGGGATAAAGGCGGGAGATCCCTGCTGGTTTGCCCTTTCTCCCTGCTCTGACCATCACCCTCACACGTGACAGTCCTCAGTGAGGTCACCTGCTCACTGCAGGTTCTAAAGAGGCTTGCTTGGCAGAGGCCTTCGGGGTCAGAGTGCCAGCCGTCACCGCTCTGGGCAGTTGTGTGTCTGGAGCACTGGAAGTGTTTGGAACTAAATGCTGAAGGAAGATATCATTTGGCAGCAAGAAAAAGGGAGTAAGCTTGCTCCCCCAACCCCTCCCGGGGTGAGGACTGCTTGCCCATTTTCCTCTGTGGGAGTTGAATAGCGGCCAAAGTACAGATTTGGTATCAGAAGGCCCTAGTTCAGTCCTTACCTCCACCACCTACCCACGTCGCATGTTTCCACAAGCTACACGTCCCATCAGACCCTTAGAGCTCTAGTCTGTAAGGGACAGCGATAGCTTCCTGAGGTGGGCTGGAAGGTTGAGAGCAGCATGAGTTTGTTGGCGCGTTTGGCATGCAGCAAGTGAAAAGTAATTGCTGCTGCTGTCCTCCTCCCAGTGGTTACCAAGCAGGAAGTCGGGGAGAGAAGGTGAGCATTGTAGCTACACTGTTTATTAAAAACTTCAACATCTTCGTTTGTGACATCAGTTTTAGCCTTCCAAAATGCAGAACCTTTATTTTCCTCCATTTAGGTTAGAAAAGATGCAAGATCTCTCTTCTTTTGATGCTGTACTTGGTTCGTTGGGTGCCTCGAAGACATTAATTTATTTTTAGTGGTTTCTTAGATAATCTTTCCAGAATCAGTTAGGATGATTTGCTCCCATCTCCCAGATGACGAGACAGACATAACAGTGAGATTATTTGTTTGGAATCCAAGAGACTGTTGGTTTTTAGATGGGATCAAAATCCTACAGCCTGGTGGGGTAGCTGAAGCCCCCGGCAAAGCCAGAGGGGTGGAGGAGGGGAGAAAGTCACTGCAGTCGGAGGGTTCTAGGCACTGACAAGACTCGAAATTTAGGCTTTAGAATTGTGAAATCAGTGAGCATTCCCTGGCCGTGCAGTGTGGCTTCTGGTGGATGGACTAGGTGGGTCAGCAAGGTTGCAATAAGGCCTTGCATCTTTTCTGATCTGTTCACACCTGTGTGTCCACTAGTATGCGCAGTGGCCAAGGGATTCAAATGGGGAAGGCCCTGGGTTCTAGCCCAGCCTCTAACGCCATCTCATCAGAGTCCTGCTGAGAACTCTCATTCCTCAGATTCTTCTGCCAGGAGATGATAATATTGACTGTTTCTCAGCAGAGGCTAGGCCTGGGGTTGGGAATCGCCAGTTCTGACTCCTGTAAACTTCTCCACTTGGCGGATGGCTCCCTGCACAGCACAGGTGTTTGGAAACAACGTGACGCCCCTAGCTCGGAGGTCAGTGTGTACTTACTTTCAGGGGCTCCTGCGTCTTACAGCAAACACGGGCGCAGTATTCTGGGCACACGAATGTTAATGGTTTAACGTCTCTGTCAAAGGAGGGACTTGGTTGCTCAGAATCCTTCTAGCTTTCAAAGTTAGACCTGCTCCGTCATCCTTGGCCATTTCTCACTCTCCGTGCAGGGAGGGACCATCCCTCACAAGGCTCCCCGCGGAGCAGCCACTCTGGGACTTTGAGCAGGATGCTCAGGGTGGTGTGGCTCCAGAATTCCACACCACCTGTTCTTGCAGTCGTGTCCTCTCCGAGCTGCCTCTGATGGTCCCATGCCATGGCCGTGTGCCACAGCTGACTTGTGACACTGATCTTAGTGTTTGGCTTGGCAGTTGTGGGCGAGGAGAAAGGAGAGAGAAGAAAACAGAAGAGGAGAGGGGAGGGGAGGTGGGGGTGGGGCCCATTCATCCGTCTGTCTGTGGTTAGGGGGTCAGGCAGCTCCCACTGTGGCACCCAGGAAGTGCTCAGACATGGAGGCCATGCAGTGACGTGGTGGCCACGCAGTGACGTGGTCCAGAGCAGCAAAGCAACGAGGGCTCCTTCCTGCCTAGGATGCGCTCTCTCAGCTGCCCTCCCACATGGAGAGGCCTGGGAGTGACTTGCCCTCCTGTGCCCCAGTTCAGCAGGTCCCTCTGTGTGGCTGGTGGCGGAAGCCTTGGCTGCCACCCAGGGCCACCTATGGTGCAGCCCAGTGGCCTCCCCTCCACTACTCACTGAGGGGGCGAATCATAACGAAGACACAAGGATACCAGGCCTAGGGGACAATTTCAAGGCTTCTGTGTCTTCCCTGGTGCTCTTTGTTCTTGTGGATTTCAAGAATTTCAGCTTTTTTTATTCTAAGTCAGAGAATACCGTGAGGAAGGAGATTTTATTGTCTGCCGAGTTTCAACTCCCTCTGAACGATGGGAGCCTGTGGATTTGCATCTTTTCCATGACAAACATCCCAAATTGGGTTTGGTTTCACACGCTCAGGTAACTTTTGGTGTTCAGCTAACACCCTTCCTTTACGGAAGTTAGAGCGCTTGATAAATTTTAAGCCTTTGATCCTCAGAGATACCCTTGGAAAACTGAGGTCCAGTGAGGTAAAGTGCCTTGATTAGTTACATAATGTGCTCACTGCTTTTGGGTTGTTTTTATTTTTTTTCTCTCTCTCCTTCATAGTGTTAAAAAATTATTTTAATGTCCAGATTCGCAGTATTCTACTTTCACAGGATAAGCCCCGTCTCTAGGACTGTTTATTTCTGTCGGGCCTACTTTTCAGGGCCTGAGGTGCCTTTCCACATTTCCATCACCAGCGCTCAGAGAAGGTGTGCATGAGAGGTTAGTCGTAACCCAGCCCCAGAACTAAAGGAACCAAGTCCAGCCTCGTTCTATCTTGTGGAGACGGAGTCTCAGCGAAGGGAAGTGTCTTGCCCAGGGCATCTGACTGTTAATGGGAAATGGAACTAAAAACAGAACCCACGTATGACCCCCGACATTTGACCCAGCTGTCACCTACACTATTTCTCAGGTTGGCCCAAGACCAGGACATTCAGGGCGTCTCTCCGTTTTCACTGTAGAGAAGCATTGAGACCAAGTCTGTTAGGAGTGACGTTGAAACTTGTCAGGGCGGTTCCTAAGGTCCTGAGGTCTAGGATTAGCACAGTACCTTGTCTTGTGAAGGTTTTGGTAGATAGTAAGTCTTCAGTATTCATTTATTGGTTTGATTAGTTTTTTTTAGCATGGTAAATACAGTTCCTTTAATATCGGCAAGAGCTCAGTGAACATGTGCTATTTGCCTCCCAGAAAAGTAGGCGTGCGATGTTAAAAGGAAATAGAGCGAAAATCACCTGCCTGCAGGGAGCTCACAGTCTAGTTACGGAGCCGGGACACACACAGCCTCTGCCGTCAGCTTGGTCGGTGTCACTGGTGGCTCTAAGGTAACGGCCTCCTCTCGCCCCGTGGACCAGCCCGGCTGTTTCAGATGAGAGGCCAGAGAGGCGGGCGTCTGTGATGTTTTACCTTAAGATAAAGTATGGAAGCAACTGATTGATGGATTATAAACTGGGAGGGTCAGGATGAGGCTCCATTCTGGGGCCATCAGTATATTTCACTGGGAGCCTCCCGGGCATTAATTCTGCCGTTAATTTTGTTATTAGAAACCTAGCCAAACAAAGGGAGGTGGTGGTGAAGCTCGAGGCTGGTTTAACCTTGATGAAACAGTGATTTCACCAAGGATGATGTCGCCCCATCTATCTTCATCCATCAAGGCACTGCTGAAATATGCTAATGAAGCCCGAAGAGAGGAGCACGGAGCAGTTAAATGGGGCGTTGCAGACGCTCTCTGTACCCCCGTGACAGGGCGATGCCACTTCCTGCCCAGATGCAGTGCGGGAAGGAGAGAGACGCGGACATGGTATCGTGGTGGGAGAGAGAATGTTGGGGGGAGGTTCCACCTAGTGAAAAGGAAAGGTGGGGTTCAGAGGTCTGCACCCCAGAATAGGATGGAAAAGCTTGGTTTTTTGGTGAAGGGGTTGTTTTCCTTAATTCTCTTAGACTCACCCTTTATCTGGTCCATAGAAGAACCAGATACGTGGCACACTGCAGACAGGGCAGCATTTTTGAGCTCCAGAGTGTGACCTCCCACTTAGTGCCCAATCGGGCTATCGGTCACCATCCAGCTCACATCACTCTGTGTGTTTCCAGTGGGTAAATGAGCTAATACCTTGGCCTTTTTTTTTTTTTTTAAGTTGCAATCTGGGTACTTATTATATGCTGGGCATACCACCAGATTATTTTCTCTAACTTAATTTAATTCAGTTCTTACAAACGTCCTTCATAGAACTGAAAACATAGCATATATTGTATAGATGGGGCTTGAGAGGTTAAATTCACGTCCAAAATCACATAGCCAGTAAGTGGCATGTCAAAGGCATGTCCGTCTGACTCCAGAGCCTTTGCACGAAGCCATCGTAATCCGACGGCTCGCACGCAGAGTCTAGCTGGAAATCCCTCATACCTGTTGGGAGCAGCTTGACTCACTTAGGTATTTGCATGTTCTTTGGGTTCAGTTTAACTTTAACTTTGGTATTACCTTTACGAGTCTTTCTTTCCTAAATAGACCCTAAGTTCCCTGAGGCCAGGGTCAGGGCCCTCTCCCTCAGATGTTCATGATGTCCCTTGCTTGTCCACGGAGTGCTTGCTTTTCCACTGTGCTTCTGGTGGATGGTTTTAAAAAGCTGGCCAAATGTTTGCTGGTTTTCATACATTTGATGAAAGCCATTGGGGATTTTATTTGTCTTTAAAAGTTAATCTTGTAGGAATCACAGTAAAATTTCTGTTGCCTTCAATTCATTGGTGGATTCACTTTTGTTTCCTACTAGTTCACTGGAGTTTTCCTTTCGAATCTATCTCTGACCATACGGAGAAAAGAGGGCGTACCAAATGAAATTTCATTATTACTTATTAAACAGCATCTTTGGAGCAGTCTGTGTTAGGAGCTGTGCACACAATTGTGCTGATCCTAGGCTCCCAGCCAGTTTCTCGAAGGAAGCCTGCCAAGCTTCTTTCCCAAGATGCAGACCCTGAACTACAAGGTGGTCTTACACAAATTAGGCACAAGAATTCTCAAATCTAAAATGTTTATTACCTTTTTTTAAAAAAATATGGGGATAGAAAAAGGTGGAAGTTAAAAAGCAAAGAGGATAGATTTTTAAAAAATATTTAAATAAGATGCTAACTAACATAAATTCCCAGAAATAAACTGTGTTAGGATAAAAACTCCATCTTGGCCTTAAAGTCTGTTCTGCCATTTATTAAATCAGGTTTGAACTTGGGGGACTGGGGCGTGTTATTAAAGAGTTAATACCGGAGGCCCGTGACGCCCAGGACGTTGTGTGGGTCAGTGTCTCTTGCCAAGAGGCAGCATCAGCCAGTGGAATCAGTCGGGCTCTCCGTCTGGCAGATCTGTCTCTCTCAGCTGCTCCTCCTCCAGTTTCTAGTCTTGGAGTTCATGTACAGTAAATCTTTCTCTTAATAAAGCCGTTTTTCAAATCTGACTTTGGACTAGGGACTGCTTTTTCTCCAAATGCAACAGCTGTTAAACATGATGCATTGGGCACGGTGTATATCTCTTTGTTTAGTTTTGGGTTTTTAATATGAGCAGAGACGTAAAGGAGTGGGAGGACTCTATCGATTTCTCTCTACCCATGAGCCTTCGGCTGGGTTTGGAAATGAGGCCTGCAGCCTCGAGAGACTCTGGGCTCCCTGGGCTTCTCACCCTTAGGGACGAAGCCCGTTATCCCCTAACAGCCAGTACACGGTCCCCCCCCTTTCTTTTGGCAAGATAGAACTGTGGAGCTCAAGGTGCCAGCCAGCAGAGGCCAGCCCCTGTGGCCCCTATCTGTCCCGGTTATATAGGGAAAGGCACTGTTGCCCCCTTGCTCTCTGGTCCTTCTGTCACTGTCTCTGTTCCCAGTGCACTGGGGAACATTAACTCCCTGAAGGGGAAAAAAGTTCACAAAAGAAATGAATTATGCATATGGAATTCATTTCCTTGATGAATAGGGAATCCGAACAAACTCCATGGCTGTTTGATTTTAAGGCAGAAGGGAAGGGGGGGCTTAGGGCTAAGGAGTAGGGGGGGGGGGCGACGTGTGATCAAAAAGAACTTGGAACAAGAGAGGTGGGAGAAAAACCAGGGCAGACAGACTTGGGATAGAAATATTTAGGACGAAGCCAGTGGCCTTTGAAAATAGTTTATGGCCCATCTTTCTTGCCAACACACAGACACACACACACACACACACACACACACAGACACATACCTCACTCCCAACTGATGTGCAGATTTGCCCTCGGGGGACTTGGAGATGGTGGTAAGATCATGCTGGGGAGAAATGACAACACCATGGTGATGTGGCCCTCCTGAAATAAGTTTTTCAGTGATTTCTGACTGACTCGGGTGCAAGTTAGCAATGGACACTAGAAAGTTTGAGGCAGGAGTTGTGTGGGAGGCAGAGCCCTGCATTTAGCAATACAAGACAAGGATCCAAGCCCCGGCAGACACGAACTGTGTGATCTTGTGCAAGTCTCTTCATCTTTCTGGGCCTCGGTTGTCTTCTCTGTAGATGGGGACGGTGATAACTGCCTTGTGGAAAATTACAAGGATCAGACACAAAATGCACATCAGAAGGGGTTTTATTTTTCTCTCTGTGCCTTCTTTTCTTGACGGGCTTTTAGACGTTCAGACCTCGTCTTTTCAGCAAGCCAGAATTTCTTTGGAGCGTAAGAATGAAGGGGAAATTGGTTCAGGAGCAGCGTGGTGATTAAAAGAATAAATAAAGAAGTAAAGAAATAAGCAACACATCCTGTTTCCATCTTCACCCATCTATGATATAAAAATCGTTTAAAATAATCAGTCTGTTTTGGGCACATTTAGCCACTGGATCAGTAGTGTTTGCCTCGTAACTGGCTTGATCCAGAGTGGGAAAGGGGTCGCTGACAGCCACGTGGATTAAGGAATGGATCTGAAGGTGGTTTCAGAGCTCCTCGGGTGGGCCGCCTGCCAGGCACCCTCTGTCCTGGCTGCCAGAGCCCGTGAAGCTTCCAAGGAGGGAATGTGGCCACTCTGAGCTCTTTCTCCCAGTTGTTCTCCATTATTCCCTCCTTCTGAAGGGAAAAGGGGCTTGGGGACACTGAGTCTTCAGGAGACATAACAAGTAGAGAATCACACACACTCCCGCCCATCTATTAGGGATATTTCCCTTCTGGCTGAGACGAGAGAGATTTTTCGATAGTTTTGGGGGAACTTAGATCCCATTTCAGAATCGAGTGGATTGAGCAGGTCCAACCACTGCTGCGTCTCTGTTTTTCTCACCACCCAATTCTGTACACGCGCTTTTCCACAGAGGGTCCTCGTTTGGCAACAAGCCCTTTTCAGAGGCGAGAAGGTGTGCAGTGATGTGATCGCATCCTTGGGACTGGACTGCCCACCACAAGCAGTTAGCACCGCGGGTGCCCTGTAGGGAGCGGTATCCGGGGGTGCCCCGTAGGGGGCGGTATCCGGGGGTGCCCCGTGGGGGAGCGGTACCCGGGGGTGCCCCGTGGGGGGGCGGTGTTCGGGGGTGCCCCGCGGGGGAGCGGTATCCAGGGGTGCCCCGTGGGGGAGCGGTATCCAGGGGTGCCCCGTGGGGGGCGGTATCCAGGGGTGCCCCGTGGGGGGGCGGTATCCGGGGGTGCCCCGTGGGGGGCCGGTGTCCGGGGGTGCCCCGTAGGGAGCGGTATCCGGGGGTGCCCCGCGGGGGAGCGGTATCCGGGGGTGCCCCGCGGGGGAGTGGTATCCGGGGGTGCCCCGCGGGGGAGCGGTATCCGGGGGTGCCCCGCGGGGGGGGGCGGTATCCGGGGGTGCCCCGTGGGGGAGCGGTATCCGGGGGTGCCCCGCGGGGGGGCGGTATCCGGGGGTGCCCCGCGGGGGAGCGGTATCCGGGGGTGTCCCGTAGGGGATGGTATCCGGGGGTGCCCCGCAGGGGGAGCGGTATCCGGGGGTGTCCCGTAGGGGGCAGTATCCGGGGGTGCCCCGTAGGGGATGGTATCCGGGGGTGCCCCGCAGGGGGGGCTGTATCCGGGGGTGCCCCGTGGGGGAGCGGTATCCGGGGGTGCCCCGTGGGGGGGCGGTATCCGGGGGTGCCCCGTGGGGGGGGCGGTATTCAGTCGGCGCCCTGTAGTGGACGGTATTCAGTCGGCGCCCGCAGGCCCGGGAAGAGCGTGGAGGTGTCTGTCCCAGCGCTGCCTTCCTGGCAGTGGGCGGGCCGAGCCCACGAGGCTCCCGGCCCCACCGCAATTCACCCCCGCACCTCTGTCTGTTTCATGGACTTTATTTGTCTGGCTCTATGGGGAGGAGTCTGCTTTTGAGAAATGTTTGAACTCCAGCGGTGCAGAGACTAGACCATGCCTCGTATGCATTCTTTATTTGTTTATTAAGATTTTCATGGCCCCTCTCCTCTCAAGCTCCAGGCACCGTACGGAATACTTCACACCGGTCGCATTTCGCGCTAAAGGCCGGGACGGGGCCAGCGGAGGAGGAGCCCTGGGGACGATGAGGAAGGAGGGAAGAAGACGAGCAGAGACAAGGGCCTGGCCACCGGAGCCCGGGCCACCTTCCCAAGGGGGAACGGCCATAAGACCCGGGGCTCTGTGGGAGGGACGCAGCCTGGCTAGCAGGGAAGGCCACCTCCCTCTCTGAGCCCCTCCATAAAGCGGGGGTGACCCAGTGACCTCCCAGGCCCCTCCCGGGTGTGACTCTCAGGAAGGCGGAGGAGCTTTTCTTTGTAGGAGACCGGGCCTAACCTTCCCGCCAAGTCGTTATGGTAATAAAAACGTAATAAAAAGTTTTTTTTTTAATGTTATGCATAAACCTTTCAATAACAAGTTATTTGGTTCAGAGTAGTTTTCACCCCTGGCTGCTCGTTAAAATCACCTGGGGAACTTTTAGCAAATACCGCCAATGCCTGGATCCACCCCGGAACAGTGAAATCAGAACCTCTGGGGGCTGGTGCCGAACGCCCTAGTTTCTCAAAGCAGCCCAGCTTTTGTGTCACCCGCCAGCGTTGCGAAATACCTGGGGACCGATGAGAGCAGGTGAGGCTGAGATTGCCCAAAGAAAGGGAAGGAAGGGCTGATGACCGGGGCTGGGATTTTAAGTGCTCCTCCTAAGGGAATTTCAAGCCATGCTTTGACGTTTTCAAGCTATAGGTTATCCTTGTAGTAAGCGTGGTGCCTTTGGCTTGGGCAGCTCATTTTCCACAAACTTCAAGGCTGGGAAACCTCAGAATTTTTGTAGCAAGTTCTTTGGCCACCTCCTCGCCACCTGCCTCTCACTGAAAGTGTCGACCGCGTCACAGGTGCTGTTCTGGGGACATCACAGGTAGGATATTGAAGTGGCCCATGGCAGAGAGGTTGGCGTTATCCTCCCCATCTTACAGAGGAGGAACCAGAGGCCCAGAGAGCATAAATGATTTGTTCTGGGTCCCCTAACTTGTCAGTGGTGGGGAAGGGATCCAACCTGTTTATCTCGCTCTAAGTCACCCTCCTCTTTCCACTGCCTGTCAAAATGACCAGGACTTGGGGGTTCGTCAGCTGCCTCCTCTTTGGGGGGCAGGCCTTTGGCTCCCTTCTTGCAGACAGGAGAGACAACCTGAGGGGAGAGATCAGCTTCTGCAGCGAGACCGAGCAGGGCCCTGTAGTGTAAAGAAAGCATGGGAGGCCTCCGGCCGCAGGGCAAGCTCGCAATTAGAACGGGGCCAAAAGAAATAAAATGGTGAGAGAGTCCAAGTGAATGGTATGGGAAACATGCTTTTCGTTTAGCTGCCATGCCCTCGGTGTCACCAATGTCACCTAAGCTGTCTGCGTTTTTCGTTCTAAGGCGGCAGGCCTCTCTGCTGTTGCCTTTGTGTTCGCCATGGGCTCCCGGACTCCTCTCGGGTGCCCGTGCTGGGATGTGCCCAAGTGCGGTGACACTGGCTTCCCGACCTAGTCCAGACCTCTCACGCGGTCGTGTTCTTACTCACCTCACCTCCTGCCTTCCCGAACAACGCACTGTGTGTGTCGCCCTCTCTTAATGCAGTGTTCCACAGTCCTATTTTCTAGCTGGAAACAAAACTAGTCTTCTACATGTGAAACGCATCTAACGCGCTTTTACTCCTGGATCACTTTCCTTCGGGGATCGTGGTGCTTAGTATGAATTGCTAACTCCTCTGTTTCGTGCCTCTCGGGGAAGGAAAGTGTTAACTATTTTTTTTTAACGTAAGCCTATGTTTTTGCTGGGATGCTCTAGGCTTTAAACCCAGGGCCTGTTTGACACAATTGTCATGCCCCCAGAAAAGGTGATGTTTTCACTCTATCAGTTTTTCCCCCCAGTGTGTAAAACAGGTAGTTTCTGGTATTATTTGTTCCTACCTGTGGCTTGGAGTCCCTGCCACTTGGTGGCCTCGATTGGACCAATAGGTTCGAGCCTGAGGAGCTCCCACTCCGCTGTACCTGCCCCCCATCCGTCACACCCCTGCTGCAGACCCTGCGACAAACGTCCAAGTTGGCTGTTTTGGCCCCACCCCCCGCCAGGGCTGTGACAGGGCAACTTCCACTCACACAACGTGCAATGGCCAGGCTGGACCTGCTCTAAGGTTGAGTTTTGACCTTGGTTCAGCCTCCATGTACTTTCCTTTATGAGTTCCCTTTAACGCTAGTTAACAAAAATATGACGGCTTCCTCTTCTCCTCTCATTGTGTACCACCAGCCTTGGAGGTTCTTTGACAACCTTGCTCGAGGAGTCTGTGGTCAAAGAAAAATGATATTTGGCTTTTAAGTGTGAGCTTTGCTCCCCAAGGCCCCTTCTCGAGAGGGGTGGAGAAAGAGTTGGAGGTGTCTGGGAAGGCGCACAGGGGAAGCTCTCCACTCTGGCCGTGCGGGTCTGCGGGCGAGATTAGGGGAAACGCAGGGCTACAGGTAGGAGCCCTGGGCGTCACACGGTGGCCGGCCAGACACAGTCAGCCCTTTCTGGAGACTGAGAACCATCAGACTCTCAGGCAATTCAGGTGGATAAAGGGAGATTTTCTTTTTGCTCCTGTAGACACAGGATTGTTCCTGTTGGAAGAGGAGGCAGTCCTGATCTAGTCTGAGTAGCCAGTCCGTTCCTCCTGCGCTATGGGGAGAAGGGATCTCCACGACAGTGCCTGGAACTCTCCTTGCCAGTCAGCCCTGCTGGACAGCCTGTCTTTGTCTCTCGACAACTGGTGACGGGGACCCAGGCCCTTGCTGCTCTGGGTGTCCACATTAGGGACTTTTCCCAGTGTGGGTGCAGCTCACGCTGCTCTGTAGTCCAGGACTTGCTGCCTGAATTTCCACTGGCAGCCTCCTCCCTTCTACCCCGACCCCAAGGAAAAAAAATGAAAACAAAAAAACACGTGCAGGAGGCGGCATTTCTATTCTTTCTCCACCACCTCCGCTTTCTTTCCCCCTTCTTTTCCTCCTTCTAGCATCCTTCTGGAAACAAGGAGAGATGGAGTTATGGTGGTTGAAGGTGGGAAAATGATGTTGTTCAGGAAAAAAAAAAAATCAGCCAAGAGAGCTTAAGGGGGGAGGGGAAAGACAAGAAGACCCCGGGCAGAGCCCAGCCCTGGCAGGCCTCCCCCCCCAGCCTCCTGGTACCTCCCGTCTCTGAAGGAGGGTGATGAATTTGGTTTCTGCCACTATTAAACTGATAAATGAAATTTGTATGTTAAAACAATGATAATTTAATTGTATTTTCTTTCCTTCTTTCCCATCCACACTTCTATCACACCCCCCCTCCTCCCCCTTGCTCACCCTTCAGCTTTGGGGAGGGGGGTGGAGGCTGTGGGGAGGGGGAGGCTTTGCAAGCTGTCGGTTTGCATTGTGGGGACGGGAAAGGTCTCTACCTGGCTCATTTTGTCCCCTTTGCTTAGGCTGTCACTGCTGACAGTCCTCATGTTTATTTCATCTCGCGTGGTGGCTGTCTCGTTTCCCTACCCTCCGATGTCATTAACGCGCAGAGAGCGGGCCCTGCAGTGTTGAGCCTAATGAATTCCGCAGGGCTGCTCTGCTCCCCACCTCGTTACCAAAGCTCAAGGTGTCAAATTAAACCCAGCCTGGAGAGAGAGAGAGAGCTCGGGAGAAGATGCAAGAGCAGGGCAGACGGGGGTGCGGAGAACACGTAAACAGCCCTCCAAACAAGACCGGTGGAAGGCGGGGGGAGAAGAGGACAGGGGAGTGGGACAGAGAGGAGCCCCACAAATGGGTGGCTTCCTTCCTGTGACCAAACCCGTTTTCAGCAAGGTGGCATCCGTGACTCTCAGCAGGAACCTAATGACCTATTCCTCACAGGGGTGGGGTTTTGTACCTTGGCCTTGGCTACGGTTTGTTGCCTTTTTCTCATTGCCTGGTTGATTTATTTTCATGGTTTATGCAGATTGGGCACCTTGCAAAGCAGGCAGAGCAAGTGAGAGCAGGCAGAGCTTGTGGAGTGTGTGTGTGTGTTTGTGTGTGTAAAAGTAGACGCCAAATGTGAGCTTCTGGTTTACTGGATCTTTTCAGCTGCAGAAATCCATGCTTCAAAATGGTGGAAAGAGAAAATCATCACATAAACTGAAAAAATCCCAGCGGGGGTGCTCTTGGGCAGATTTCCCTTCTTTTACTCCACTCCAGTTTGGGAAATAATGATTTCCTTCATCCCTTTTTTATATAACTTTTATACCATTTACAAAGCACTTTACTATGTATTATCAGCATTTTACCTTTGGAGCATTTTGTTTGAGATCACCGTTACATGAGTCTTCCCATTTTACAGATGGGGAAAATGAGGAGTAGAGATGTTAACTCGCTCACTCAATATAATAGAGATAGAAAGGGAGAGAACAGTGGTTACATTTCAGATTCTGTTTCCAGAGTTCTCGGTTTTTCCCTGACACCACTAAACTTCCTAGATCTTATCAACAAGTAGGAGGAGGTTGGTGATAAATAAGCTTATGAATTTTAAAAATTGAAGTAAATTTATATATACGGCAAAATGGATAGACCCCAAATATACAGTTTGGTGTGTTTTGACAAATGAATATACCCATGCAACTCATCATACTGCTTTTTGAGATTTATCCAAGTTCGTGCTTATATTCATAGCTTGCTCCTTTTTATTGCCGAGCAGGTATTCTATTGCATGAGTGTACCACAATTGGTTTACCCAATCTCGTGTGTCATTTTTTTAAGAAAAAAAATTTTTTAAACAATTATTTGGTGTGTAAGACGCAAATTTTTAAAATAGTTTTGGAGCACACAGACGGTGAGCAAGGCCTGCCTGTCCTGGATTGAGGGGAGGACCCTGCCGCCCGGCAAGAGGGTCCGACGAGTGGAGGCACAGGGCGAACAGGCTTCGTGGCATCTCTGTCAGATCCCCACCCACAGATTGGTGCTTCAGGGACTTTCCTCTTTGCATAGGGCTCATTCCCTGGTTCACTGTCTTTTTCTGTTGGTGACGCTAGGTATGGTAATAGAATGGCATGCCCCTTCTTTTTCGGAGTTTTCTCTATTGGTTATTTGATTTCAAAATTCTGCTCCTCCCTCCCAAGGTTAAAGTGGAATTTTACTTTTGAGTGATTTCCACCATTTTCTTTCCAAATGGTAGAGTCAACTCAAAAGCATCACAAATAAAAACTAGAAATCTCTGGCAGATATTTTATAAACACAATGCATTAGGGGCAGGGTGTCTAGCTATAATGTCCCCATTTTGTGGGTGGGGACAATGTAGCCAACTTTGTGACTCACTAAGATTTTTTGGCACTTAGAATAGCAAGAAAGTATAGATTCCCTGACTTATAACCTAGTGCTTTTACCTTGAATCAAGAGGGTAGTGTGTGTGTGTGTGTGTGTGTGTGTGTATGTGTGGGCGTATGTATAGGCATGTGTGTATGTTTGTAGGTGCATGTGTGTGTGTGTGTGTATGTGTGTAGGCGTGTGTGTAGGTGTGTGTGGGGGTGTGTATGTGTGCAGGCATGTGTGTGTGTGTATGGGGTGTATATGTGTGTAGGCACGTGTGTGTAGGCACGTGTGTGTAGGCATATGTGTGTAGGCATGTGTGTGTATAGGGTGTGTATGTTGTAGGCGCATGTGTGTGTGTGTGTGTAGGCACGTGTGTGTGTGTATGGGGTGTGTATGTGTGTAGGCGTGTGTGTGTGTGTGTGTATATGGGGTGTGTATGTGTGTAGGCGTGTGTGTGTGTGTGTGTATGAGGTGTGTATGTTGTAGGTGTGTGTGTGTAGGGGTGTGTGTATATGGGGTGTGTATGTGTGTAGGAGTGTGTGTAGGCGTGAGTGTGTGTATATGGGGTGTGTGTGTGTGTGTATGGGGTGTGTATGTGTATAGGTGTGTGTGTGTGTGTGTGTAGGCGTGTGTGTGTGTGTGTGTGTGTATGGGGTGTGTATGTGTATAGGCGTGTGTGTGTGTGTAGGCATGTGTGTGTGTGTGTATATGGGGTGTGTGTGTGTGTGTATGGGGTGTGTATGTGTATAGGCGTGTGTGTGTGTGTGTGTGTAGGCGTGTGTGTGTGTGTGTGTATATGGGGTGTGTATGTGTGTAGGCGTGTGTGTGTGTGTGTGTGTGTGTGCGCGCCTGCATGTGTTTCCAGGGTCGCTGGCAGTTGCCATGTGTATCGACAGAAAAGAGGGCCAGTCTTTGGTGCTCTGCTTAGAGTTGACATCATGGCAAGACAACAATCCTCAGGTTTCGTTGATTTTGAAACTCACTACATGATGTTACTATCCTCTCACCGACGGTCTTTTTCGCTAAACCCACCGCTTCAGCCGTGCTGAGCACATAGCACATTAGAGTAGGAGCAGGATCAAGAAAGTTTTTGAAAGATGGGGACAAGTGAAACGAGGAACACTGGACTTTAAATTCTTTCCTTCTTTTTAAATCTTTTCCTGGTGATGTTTGTACTTTGTGCAGAGTCAGAGTGGGGAGAGAATGATCTGGAGTGTGGGTTTGGCCGCGGCACCTCTGTAGCCCAGTCCTACTTTCTTCTCTACCCATGCACGTAAACTTAGAAATTCAGTTAGGTAGCATTTTAAGGCCTATGGGTAGTTAACCAAATCTTAAGCATTGATTCATTCAGTACCATTGATTGAACTGAATGTAAGAAATAGTTACAAGTCAGCACCTGCCCCCAGAAGCTCACAGTGGGGAGAGGGTGTGTGATCTGTTTTATCACAGAGAAAAGCACAGGTGTGATGGGAAATGGAGGAAGGGCCCCTCGTGTGGCCTGCTCGGTCCAGGGATGGCATCCCGGATGGGATGACTCGGGGAGGAGCCAGTTTTATGGAAATCAGCTAAAGGAGTGATTCATTAATTGAGCACTTCTCCTCCCCAGTCTCTGACATCTCTTTTGACCACCTGTCCTCTCCCCCTACTGTGCGGTGGGAGTGTGGTCTGGCTTTGGGAGTGGACAAGTCCAGTCCTGAACGCAACATTGAGGTACGTGGCTGTTGTGACCACTCATTTTTTTTAAATTTTAAATTTTTATAGATTTAGTGGTTTTTAGTTATGAGGATGAATTGCAGTGGTGATATCTGGGTTTTTAGTGTACCGTCACCCGAATAGTGTACACTGCACCAAATAGATAGTTTTTTCCCCCTCACTTCCCTTTCTCATGTTGTGACAGCTCTTAATCTCCCAAAGGTGAGTTGCTTCGAATGTTGTCCTACTGAGACAACCAAGGCAGTGTGACTATTTCTGATAATGCTCAGTGAATTCGCTTCTTGTGATGACCTGGTGTTTACGTTTGCTGGTCCGGAGCTCCAGTTGACCTCCGTGATCGTCTGTTTTTGTTCTGTCTGTTTGTTTGCACTGGGCTTTAGATTTGTAAAGCACCGTATGCAATTATGGGATGTAGCTGCCCTAAATCTTAGCGAATGAGATCTTACAAGGCATGGATGTGTTGGTTTTACACTGAAACTACTGCAGTTGTTAAAGTCTAACGTGGTATAAGGACTTGAAGATTTTGTGTGACAGACGAGGCCGTGGCTGCCTTTGGGGTCAGTAGATACATGGAACAAGAAGGAATGTAGCGATTCACCATAACACTTTAACAGTTGGGGATCATATATGATTAGCCTTCAGTTGCAGGTGGAGAATTAACATGGTATATTCTTAAATTTTTAGAAATTATGTTTTTAAAGTGAGTCAAAATGAAACACTCTCATTATCTGATTAATTGATCAGAAATTGGGCTGCTTAATATAATGAATAACTCCTAGGATCTATTGAGATAGTTACTCAATGGCAAGAAATGCTATGTAAATATTAGACTAATGCATATGTAATTATGTAACTCTGGCCAGGTAGCTGGGGCAAATATGGATAATAGCAAAAGCACTTATGTCCTGGACAAATCTCAGTTATACTTGAATAGTTAATAGAATCGGAGACCTTTTCTGTGGAAATTAGTATGGAGACACCTCAAACAGCTACAAGTGGAAACTACCATTTGATCCAGCAATCCCACTACTGGGTGTTGACCCAAGGGAAAAAAAGACATTGTATAAAAAAAGGTACCTGCACTCAAATGTTTATAACTGCACAACTCACAGTTGCACAGATTTGGAAACAACCCAAGTGCCCATCAATACATGAGTGGATTAATAAAATGTGGTATATGTATGCCATGGAGTACCAGCCACAAAACACAATGGTGATCTAGCACCTCTTATATTATCCTGGATAGAGCTGGAACCCATTCTACTAGGTGAAGTGTCACAAGAATGGAAAAACAAGTACCGCATGTACTCACCATCAAATTGCTATTAACTAATCAATACTTAAGTGCACATATAGCAGTAACATTTATCTGGTGTCGGGCAGGTGGGAGAGGGGAGGAGGGGATGGGTATATTCACACCTAAAGGGTGTGGTGCACACTGTCTGGGGGATGGATACGCTTGAAGCTCTGACTCAGGCAGGGCAAAGGCAATATATGTAACCTAAACATTTGTACCCCTGTAATACGCTGAAATAAAAACAACAACAACAACAACAACAACAACAAAAAACCCCAGTAATTGAGAAGGCAAATATTTAGCACACTCTTAGAAATTTTTGTCGTAGCTATATATGTCTATAGAATCTGTGTTCCAATAAATTTAATCCATATTTTGCAAAGTCACAAAATTAAAATAATAACAGAATCCACCTCATCTGAGGTAGTTTAGATCAACATACTGGTAATGCTGAGCATTTTCATTTCTCCTAAATTAAATTATGAAAAATACTTCTTTACAGCATTTCCAAACTAATTAGCCTCCCAAATCTGTGTAGGACCACAACACATCTATTTCCTTCATCTTAGGCAAATTACAAGGAGAAAACTGTCTGAAATTTGGCTAAAACATAGCATGCTATTTGATGCCACTGGAGGATTTGTTGTGTCAATTTAAGATTGAGTGATGGACACAGAGGAAATGCAGGGAAAAAAAAAAAAAAACCTTGATGCGAAATAGAAGTATAAGGGACGATGAAATACTACAATATGCAAGAAATTCTTCTAATATGACTAATTGTGTATGAGGTTTGTGATCAGTTCTTCTGCTGGTATCCTAATGTTATATAAATGGTACATTATTGTGTTATATTCTTTATTATATATGATATATATTATACTATCATACTCTACCAAACATAGATGGTAAGATTTTTTCATCAACTGGTGATCCAAAATGTGAGTTTGTAAGTGGGTTAACTGTGGATTATATGTATGTTACCAGGCCTGTTTAAAAAAAAAATTTCAGATTCTGGTCCAAATCAGGGTAGAATTTGCTGCTTGATACAACAAAGCCATGGAGTGTATTAATATAGTTGGCTCCAAGAGACAAACTTCGGAAATATGTGCTGATCGAGGGACATCAGAGTAGGGCAATGATTTCAGTGACTGGGGCATTTCCAAGCGCTCTGGTGAAACATTTTTAGGACTTAGGAGATGCATCACACATTGGTATCTGTTCAGAAGGTGGGGACATCTGCTGTCTGTCATGTAATTGGGAGACGTTTCTCTCGACAATAGGCAATAATAATACGGTAAACCAAACCTCATATTATCATGATGCACTAAAACTGGATTAATCGAAGCAATAAAATCAAAGTAACAGTAAATGCTTATACAACGTGTTAAGTAATATTTACTTCGGTATTATAAATGAAACAATAATTTCACATTCTGGCAGATACATTTCACGATATCTGTTCCAACAGGGCAGAAACAAGACTCGAACGTTCATACAAGATGCTAATAACAACTTACTGGGTTCTAAAATATGGAGCCTTTTTGTTTAACAGGAGTTGAGCTGAGTGTGCCTGTTTTTGAGAGTCTGCTCAGGTAGAAAGGAACCCCACTTTTACTTTGAGAGGGTGGTTGAGGAAGGAAATGCTCTTTTTCCTACCTGAGTTAGCTTTGCTGTCTTACCGCCTGGCATTTATTCCACCTGACCCGTGGCTTGATCGGCCACTGTGGTTTCAGCCCTGCACCTGCAGGCTGTGGGGACAGAGAGGTGACAGGCAGATAGCCCCAGAGTTGAAGTCACTCCCGGTGCCCCTGCTGCCCCCCGGCTTGCCATCCCTTCACTGGGGTGATGGCCTTCTGCCAAGGCACCTGTGTCCCCCTGCCAGGCAGATTCTAGGGGACAGGGGGAGCAAGAGTGACAGGTGGCAGGTGGGTGGCGGATGGGGAGACCTGACATGCAAAGGTTGGACCCTTTCTCTATTAAGCCAGAATGGCATTCAGAAGTTGTGGTTAGTTTGCAAATAAAGAATAAAAAAGAAACAAGGAGAACAAAAAGAAGGAGAACTGGGAGGGGAAAAAGCCAAATCACTCTTACTACCTGCTGCAATCAATCCTGCAGCCATGATTTAGCTCCATTGCAAAGTGACGCGAACGCCAGGAAAGCGAAGGCCGTCGTTTTCGAAGTTTCTCGTCAGCCTGGTGTAGAGACCAGCCAATGGGAAACTGCCTTCTATCTGATGTGGTCATAAGGGTTTCCGGCGATTTCCATTCTTGCCTTTTGAAGAATGACCAAAATAAGGAGAGAGAATTACTAGAGATAAAATACTGGAGATCTGTTAATACGGATAATTGCCACGACAATTCCTCAGTGTCAGAAGGAACTACACCGCCTTCTCTGGGCAGCAGCTGGTGTTTCTGAGTGTGTCTGATTGACAGTTTATACGTGTACACACAGCACCGTGTCATGGAAATTACATTGGGTTTAGAGTCAAACTCCAGTTTGGGATTCCAGTTCTGCTGCATGTCTACCTGTAGACATTTCACCTCTTCCAACCTCAGGTTACTGATCTGTAAAGTGGGGATTTTAATAGCTACTTATAATATTAATAATAACAGCCGATATTTATTGAATGCATACATGCCAGACACTGTTAAAATCACTGTACATATATTATCTATTTTATTATTCATTACAACCCTCTGAAATAGAGGCTCTTCTTATCCCCATTTTATAGCTGACAAAACAAAAAACAGAGAAGTCGAGTAACTTGCCTCGGTCAGCACCGTTATTAGGCGGCAGAGCCGGGGTTGGATTCCAGACTTCATGATTTCCAGGGTCCTCGCCGGTCCCATCGCCTCACTGAGACTGCGAGGAGAACCAGTGACGATCATACATGTCAGCCACGGAGCGCAGAGCCTGGTGGGGAGGAGGCTGAACCAAGTGGGGTTCTTTGCGTGAGCAAAGGGAAGTTGGGATTTGCACTAGGAGGCAGGAGGTCAGGCTGGAAGGGCGTCCTCTGGCCGTGCTGAGGGGACCCCTGCGTTGCGGTGGGGGTGGGCCAGCTGCAGAGCCTGCCCCCCTCGCACACGTCCTCCCTTCTCCCCTCTCCCCTGCAGCCTGGGCACGAGCACCTCGCACTTGGCCAGCTGGAAACACATATATGCCCCGCCTTGAGTTTTGAGGGAGACGAGCAGAAAGACAGGATTTTACAGATGCTTCAGAAGAAGCAGAGGATCGAGGGTGGTGGCAGTGGGGGGGATGAGTCCCCAAGGCCAGCAGTGCCGAGGTCTGACTCCTAGCAGACCTCCCCCGGCAGTGCCATGGCCGTGTCCCCCGCTGCCTGTGCTTGTTTTCCTGAGCTTGACTCTCCAGCTGTCCTCCAACCCTGAGGCACTGGCTGTCCAGTACATTCCTTGCTGGGCAGGTGAGCCAGAGGCCATCTCTGCGGTCTACAGCCAAACACCTTGACGGGTAGAAGAGTGAGGGGAGGTTCAAACGCTGTCTCAGAAACTGCTTCCCAACCGAAAAGGAGGAGGGGGCTGGGGTAATTGTCTTCAGGGTAGACGATGATAAGGACGAGGTTTTCTGAGTGAGGGAAATATTTCTGGTGGGGAATAAGGTTTCAGCAAACCGGGGAAGGATTGCACCTGGCTTTGAAATGTGAGGGAATGTTGTCTAAACCTGAAATGCAGGTTTGGGCTTTGAATGGAGCCCTTTGGGGACCTGCCTGCCTGGGACATGCTGGGGCCTGGAGCTTTGGGGAACTGACGCTGGGCTTGAAAGGCAGCTGCTGGGAGGCTGAGGAGTCTCAGCGGCCGCTGACACGGCAGTACGGAGACCCACAACACCTGCACGGTGACACTGGGATCTCTTGCGATAAAGTGTAGACCTGTGCCCTTCCGTGAATTCCCTTTATATTAACTTGCTGCTCTTTGTCACCCCATCAGCCAGATAAACCAATGTCAACTTGCTGCTCTTTGTCACCCCATCAGCCAGATAAACCAACGTCAGTTGCTGCAGCACCGTCAGAGGAAGAAGGAAGTGGTTTTGTCTAGAGGTCGCCCTTAGTGGTTGTATGGATGCCTGCTGCTGTTGCTTTCTTCCCCTGGTTAACGAGACAGTGTGCTTTCTTGCACATTACCCTTGACTGCAGTTCCTCAGTGCATTTGCTAGTCATTGAGCTTAGAAAGCCAAACATAGGATGATTTTTTTTTAGTGTAGTATTTCATCTCCATTCTAACAATAATACAGATTGTGGTCTGTGTCTACAAATGAGGAACACGTCAGCTGTTGATACTACTGATTCTCTTTCTAAGATTCGTATACTCCTCCCCGCGAATTCTGTTCAGCACTAGGTTGCGTATCTTCCCTGGGGAGCCACGCACCCTGGTTGGTGTCTGCACTGTTCTGATGGGGGAGGACAACCAGATAATGGTGACATCAAAACAGCTGATCACATTGGGAGGCAAACGTGTGGCTTGTCGTTGTGTCGGTCACTTTATGTCGGCCAACACAGGTTGGAAGCAGCCAGGAGGAGAAAACCTCTGCTCTGTATCTATCAACTCTTCCTCAGTGGACTGTGAATTCTTCAGAAATTATACCCCTGCAGCCATTTCCTTACCCTTTACTTCTTCAGCATCTGTATCATGGGACAGAGAAGGAGGGCCAGTGTTGGGGGCCTCTGGGGGTGAATCCAGCAGAGCCCCCTCTCCCAGGGATGTGTCCGAAGGACGTCCCATCTAGCAGGAGGGATGACATTGTCATGGTCCCTGTCAAAGGGACCTCCACATCCTCAGGGAGAGCCCTGGGACTGTGTGTCCTCAGTGTGGCCCAGGGTCACCAGCAATTTCACTGTAAGCCAGTTTCTTATACTGGCCTTTGTCATTTTATTTTCGGTACTAGTTAGTGTATAGATAGACATTATCACTTGATTGGAAATTCGGAAAAAGCAGTGCCAGCTTTTCCTTTTATTTCGTATTTTCAAGCAGGAATAGATAGGTTGGTTATAGAGTAAAAAAGTAAAAGAGAAAAACTGAAGACCTAAAAATACACACCCATTGTCCGAATGTTTTCCTCCTGAATGCTCTCCAAATCTACCAAGTCAGTTCCTCCCAGACTTGAAGAGCCTCCTTTTAAATACCTCCCTAGTTTGTTTTTGGACATTTCGATCCAATCAGACTCTAGGACTTCTGGGAGACAGGGTTTAGGCAGAGTTCACAGGACTTGTGCAGAATGCCTTGGGGCCATGGGAAGCCCTGGTGCATCTTTGCACTGTCGCCAGCTCTAAATTCCCACAGTTGTGACGATCTGGTGTCATTCGTGATGGCTCAGGGTCAGAGGAGGCAGCTTCAGCGTATTCCAGACAAGCCTGAAGCCTCCCTGGACCCGTGGGATCCGCTGTAGGATTTGGGACTGTGTACTGGGAGCATTCCTTGGACGGGGGCGTCCTGCCCGGCCCGGTGGCAGTGGGACGCCTCCGTCCCTCACCCAGGCTGCACTGGACTTTTCCACAGTTGCCTGGAGCTTGGTTGCTCAGTGACTGTGATCACTCCTTCTTCATTGTCCCTTGTGCCGGGAAGGTTTATCATTCTGTGTTATCACATGCATGTGAACATGTACGTGTATTTACTTTGTTTTGGTAGTTGGTGGTTCATGTGCAGAACTATGATCAGACATAGTTTCTCTTTCTCCTAAACTAGACAATATCTCCCTCTCTTCTTCTTTTGTTGCTGTGAGCGTTACTACAAAGAACTACATCTCTAAAACACAAATGTGTTTAAATTGACTATGATATTGTAGAAATACATGGGTGCTAACATAAGTGCAAGTTGTGAAAATATGTCCTGTTCAGCTTTGTAACTTTCAGATAGTTTCTCAGAAGCCACAACCTTTAGCATGTGTCAGCCAAGGGCATGACTTAAGCAAAATGTAAGCCAGCCTGCCTGCCTGCCTGCCTGCCTTCCTTCCTTCCTTCCTTCCTTCCTTCTATCCTCCCATCTTTTATCCTGAGGTTTGCTCAGAGTACAAGATATCTTAGTGGGGAACTTCTCCCTGTGGATAAAACATGATCCGGTGTGAAAATATATTACCGTTCGTGCAGTGTGGAACCTGTTCAACATTACGTGCTTTGGGCTCCGGCCTGCAGCCTGCCTGATCTAGGCCCTGAGTGTCAAGATACTCATCCTCCACACGCTGTGTGTTCTTTAAAAGTAAAGCTATATCAAAGATACTTACATTTAATGAGATGATCGCACCTGTCTGTCATCACAATTAAAACATTTATGAGATCATCAAACACTTTTCGAGTGCTCCTCAATGTATTGCTCTTGGTGTGATATCCTATCCATCATAGTCCTAGGCAAATAATTATATCAGCAAAGCATGGTGAGGTGTGTTGGCGCCTTACGTGAAACATCAATTGCCAGGTACGTGTGGGGTGAACCCTAGGCCAACTTTCACAGCACAGCTATGACTCATCCGATGGTTGTTTGAGTTAATTACTCTTCCCAGAAGCCAAGCACTGAAGAAGGTTCGAGAGGGTGGTCCTCTGTGTGGGAATCCATGCGCCTGCGGAACCATACCTGGTTATTTTGTCGAGGGGTTTCAGACAGTCTCCCCATCTGTGACAGGCAAGAAAGAGTAGAAGGCTGCCTTGTCTCTCGGAGACGGAGCAGCCAGGCAGCCTTCCCACGCGGTGAACATGTTACCTAACATCAGTCCACGTAACCAAGGGAGGTGGCTGTATGTCAAAGAGGAGGACGCAGATGTCTCGACGGAAATAGATTAACTGAGGTCGTGGAGTTTGGAAAGTCTCCTCTTCCCTCATCTTCACGTGAGGAAGTCTCTCCTTCTCATTACGAGGAGCTGACATTAACCAGCTGGGGACCTTGTCCAAGTATCTTGACCTTTCGAGGTTCTGCGTCTTCCTCTGTAAGATGAGAGAGTTTTTGAGTGGGTGGCTGTCTTGCTAGTCAGGCGTCCATGCCGCCTTTGGTAGCAGGTAGTGACAGTCCCAGCGCTGGCCGAGCTGTCAGCCTGCACGTGCATTGAGGCTTTTGGCTCGAGTTGGACCCCGGCCGTGAGTGGCGGGTCCTCGCATCACTCTCCGTTGTTCTGGGGCTTCGTGATGGCACGAACTTGGAATCTGTGTTGTCGGATCTTAGGAAAAAGACCTTTTGTAAGAGGGGGAAGGGGAGGACTGTGAGCCTTCCTCAGTGGAGCTTGAGTCCTCTAATGGATCCTGTGAATAGTTTAGCTGTAAGATTCTCATCTAAATGATCTCTCAAACATTGGCAGTATAGCTGGATTGGTCAGGAATTTTACTTGCACTAAAAATGATCCATTCTGGCTACTTTAAGCAGAACAAAAACTTATTAAAAGACTTTGGGTTAAAAAAAAAAAAGGTTAAAAATTATATGGGACACTGGTTAGCTCATAGAATGTCTGGAGGGCTGACAGGCTGTGTCTGCAGCCCCCAGCCGCACTGTGGGGCTTTCTCCACCGGACACGCCTGTGTCCCTGCGGCTGAAGCCATGACGCTCTGGCCCCGATGCCAGTGATGGGGCCGCTTCCACCCCTACAGAGCTACCTGCCTCGTCCTCGTGGTTGTCAAAGAATCAAGTTCCCTGAATTCACCTGCTGCTCTTCAGGGTCCAAGTCTTGTGAGGTTCATCAGGTTGGGGGAACCCATTTTATCTGCCCCTTCCTAGTGGCAAGGGAGTCTGGGGTTTTAGATTTGCTGCCTTGACCTTGGGAAGGAGGAACTCCTAATGTGGGGGATTATCAAAATTGTAATGTCTCAAAGACGTTAGGCAGCCATACAATTCTCGGTTATGGGATTCTCAGTTTGGGCAGCTCCAGGAGGGGCTGGCGCGTGAGAGGAGGTGGAACTGAGACACGGAATGTGCCTCCTGGGTGCTGTTCCCTGTTCCCGTGAATCCCTCCCTCCCAGAGGAGGTCCCCATTTGCCATACTCCTGGGGTGTCTGTCTAACTTAGGGCTCTCTCCTGGGGATTTCTCAACTGCCGTGGAGCATCTCAGCTCCTCTTCCCCACAGCCTCCAAAGCTGTATGGAAAGAAAGGAGGCTGTGTTCATGGCTACAGTCAGCGAACACATTATAAATGCTTCCAGGAGGCTTAAGGCCATGATTGTCACTATACGTATCGATACTCTGGTATATGCATATGCCCAAGGTTTCAAAGATTCAGTGGTGTATTTAGCTGTTGCTTTTGTTGGTATAATGTACTAGTGTGTTCCTTGCTCAGATTAGTCTGAGAAAGAGAAATGAAATAATGATAGCTGCTCGTAGAAGCCTGATAACAGATTCCGGCTGATGGAGCAGATATTCTGTAGCTTGATAAACTGGTAGAATTGTGGGGGTTTTGTTATTGCTGTTCTAGTGATGGCAGTGTTTCTGGATTCCTTTCCAAGAATATCAGTAGATGATGCCTATGGGCCAGGAGAGGGGCCGGAGCAAACGTGGAGAATGAGGGCAGAAAAGGAAAGGATTCCTGAGAGTAACAGAATTTTAACATTGGGGGGGGGGGGATTTCGAAGACTAAGCCATTTGCAAAAAGACAAAGTAGTAACAGTGAATAATAATTTAATAATTGCTGCCTTCTATTGAGTCCTGATTATGTGCTGAAGTTCTTATTGGGTTATCGCACCTAATCCTCACGGAACTCTTTACGGAAGGCATTGATTTCCTTTTGCTCCGATGAATAGACTGAGGGTAAGAGATTTTATGGAACCAGTCTTTGCCACACAGTTTGTCCTGGATGGAGCTGAGATTTGAACCTGGATTTTCACTTAAGCACCAAGCTACACCCTGAAAATAGAGCCTGACATCATGTCTGTCTTGGGATGGTTCTGCTCACTCTGGTTCATGACTTTGAAAACTTCATTGCTCTCCCCACCCAGGCTGACAGGGCTCCTGAAAGCTTTTTCAGGCCAGCTGCTCCCTCTTCATGAACCTTGGACTTGTGACCTTCCCTTTTTCTTACTGATCTCATCTTGATCTTCCACTGTGTGGGTATTCAGTTCCTGTCTTTGCACGGCAGTGAGCTAAGTAAAAAGCAATGCAAGGACCTCTTTAGCTGAGGTCCTTGCCTTGTAGAAGTTTATAATCTGAAAAAGAAAATATTGGCAGAGCAACAACTCCAACCCTAGTGGAACTGCGGAGAAGCAGAGGACGCATGGTCACTGGATGGTGGATTCAGCCTCAAGACATCATACGGACAAGGCCCCTGTCACAATTTGATAATTAGTTTCATAGGTAAGCACAGTAGACCATTGGCATTCAGAGATTTAATAGTCTTGGTTTCAACTATTAAAAAATGGCCACACATGTCTCTGGCGTGTAACCAGCTGTAATTGCGCAGAGGCACACAGGTCACATACTTGTGCAATGGTGAGTCACTTAGCTAGTGACAGAGCCCAGCTAGTTACCACTGGCCCCATCTCGTTGAGTGAGATTCTCAGATGTGGGGATTCCCAGAGGTCGTCAGGACAACGAGGTCTACTGTAAATGCAGGTAGTACTCCCTGTATTATTGTTTCCTCCCCTGTCCTGGTCTCAGGTGGTCCGGAGAGTGAAGTGCATGAGGCCAGCAGGCTGTCCGTCTGGCCCTACACAAATGGCCCCCTTCTCCCGGCCCCAGCGTGGGTGGGGCGCTGGCTGCAGATCCCTCCCTGGTCGATAGGGCTTGTCTCTGGGAAGAGAGTGATGGATGTCCATCTCTACATGCTTCTCCTAGGTGAATCCTCTTTTATGTTTCGGTCAGGGGCTATGGCGTCACCATCCTCCTAGCATCCGTTGTCGACAGTCAGCCCTGTGCTACGTGGTCCTGAACTCGCCTTTTCAGGACTCTGAGATAGAGCACAAAGTCCTCGCCCAAGAGACTCTTCTTTTTTTTTTTTTTTTTTTCCCAAGGAAGACCTTTTTTGTTTCCCTAAGCAGTTGGTGAAGGGATGGGTATATTGTGTGTCATGGTTCCCCACCCGACCTTGGTTTGGGGAGGTGGTTTGACTCCGGGGCTCAGACTTCACTTCTGTAGTGAAAGTTGGACGAGTGTGTCCAAGTCCTCTGTCCTCTGACACGCTGGCATCTTCTTCCGCCCAGCCCGCCCCCTGCATGAGCTGCGATCGCCCGAGTGAGAAACGCCTGGTCTCCCAGCCAAGACCCAGCCGGGCTGGGGCCTCAGTTGATCTGTTGATAGGTGCGGATAACAGGGAGCCCCCGAGCCCTGCCAACATCACTTGGCTGCAACCCCAAGCTAATATTTGAAGCCCTTGTGCTCGAGAGTGTCGAAGTCGAACGCGCTCTTCCCCTTTCGCCTCACCTTCCCCAGGCACAGCCAGCACTTGACATCTTTTTATCAGATGAGCTTGGCACTGCCAGGACCGGCTCTTGGCGCCAACGTGGCGGCAGCCACAGCCCCTCAGCTTGTTAGACTGAAAGAATGTGCCGTTTTAATTAATGATATGTAAATATCCTTGAATGGGCCGCATTTGCATATTAAGAGAGATTTGCGGAATCTGCGGAGTAATATATTTTAATTAAGGATTAATTAAAAATAATGGGAATTTCATTTCGCCTGGCAGAATCCGTTTAGATTTTAGCACACGTCTGCTTGGGAGTCTGGTAGCAAGGCTGTGCGTTACGATCCCCGCAGATGAGAGAGGCACTCCTGTGTTTATCGTCTCGGAGCCCCACTCTGGGGAGGGAAGGGAATATAAAGGGGGTAACATTTTCCTTTTGCCTCCCCCATCACCCGGCCCTCTTCTTCCCTCCTCTTTGTGATTTTAGGGCTGTTTTGGTATTCTTTATGGTAAAGTAAGTAAATGGCTCTGAGACACGGAACACTAGTTGTGTTGGCAATTATGTTAATGGGATGCTATTAGGCTATGATTCTATATGAGCAATTGGGGAGAAGAAATGCCTTACTGAGAGAGAATGATACAACAGACGTCTGTCTTATTGATATAGCTCCAGTGGTGCTTTCTGCATAATTACACTCGGCCACTTCCTTCACGTGGGGGAGAAGCCGCTGTATCCGGGAGTCAGGAGCGAGGGATTGGGGTGAGGGGTGCCCCCTAATACATGCACAGAGGGCGTGGGATGGGGGCAGACGCTCCTAGCAGCTATGGGCATTGCAGGTGAGCAGAACTGGTTCTGCTGAAATCCTCTTCTCTTCCTTTTCCTTCTACTTCCTGGAAGTAGTCTCAAACATGGGTTGAGTTCTAGCTCCCAGGAGTCCTCTCCGGAAGTTGAATTTTCTGGATTGTACGACGCTGCCTCTCTGCCCTGCTGTCTCTGGGCCCACCCTGCGTCCCTTCCCTGGGTTCCTGCAGCAAATCCCCGTCCTCCCAGGGAATCCACTGCTCCATCCGCAGCCCCGAACACATGTTCACAGCCTTCCAGCACTTCCTGCCACCCGATTGGTTTTTGCTCTGTATGTGCCCATTTGGGAGCTTTCATGGACCCTGGTGATGTCTCCTTGCCTTGTTGTATTGCTTTTTCTCCCTTCGGCTCTGTTAATATTTGGTTTATATATTTAGGTGCCCTGATGTTGGGTGCACGTATATTTCTGATTGTTACATGCTCCTGATGAGTTGCCGTAAACCCTCATGGTGTGGGCTTCTACAAGCCCTTTCCCCTTCTTCCAGTTCCAGAGCTGCCAGCGGCATGGAGATCTGACTAGGAGCTTGCGGCATTTCCTCCTGCACGTTAGCTGCTGCGGGAGTGTGAGGGCCATACTCGGTGGGCAGAGTCGGAAGTGGGACTTGGCCCTCAAGTGACCGCACCTGAGCCCAGGAGGCAGCAAAGGCCTTTGTTGTTTTTCCCTTGGAAGGCCCAGGGCCTCGTACAGCTGACGGCCCGAGGCTTGCATCTTTAAAGCAAATTTCCGGATTGTTCTGAGGACCGCCCGGCTAAAGCAGTGCTGGGAGGAACCTGGAGGCCAGGGATTTGGCAACTAAGGCTTCCACCTACAATCCCTTTCCAGGGGAAATTTCAGCACTTCCCCTGGAAGCCTCAACTCAGTTTTCCCCTTCCTCTCATTAAAAAACATGTACGTCAGCTATCTCCCTCTCCTCCACCCGTGTGACTTCTGTCATTTACGAATTTAGGGGGAGTCCACCTGCAGGCACTGCTGCTGTGGCCTTCCTCGCTGGCATTCTGACATCTCAACAGCCGGCTGACCGGAGGCTCGCGGGGTCAGCTTTGAAAGGAAGACGGCAGCGGGCACGGGCGCGTCGGATGCTGAGTGTGTCAAGACCCTGAGACCAAGGGAGAGAAAGGGACTTTGAGAGCCACAGAGCAACTCTGGGGCAGAAAAATGGAGCCCTGGGAAGAGCAGGGAGAGGAAAAAGAGAGCGACAGGGCAAGGCGTCATGTAAACCGAGGCCCTGATGCCATTACGATTGAGGGGACAGGGAACAAAGCGTGGGGGGAGGCTCAGAGGCGTGCTTTCTGCCCATGTGCGCGCGCCCGTGTGCGCTTTGCAGAGGCAGCCGAGCTGTGTCTAATGCAAATGGAGAAAATGCAGTTTCTGGTAAGTGTTCCCTAATAAATAACATCCAGTCTTCTTCCCTATCAGCCGGTGACATCCCCCATTTCTCTCCACCGTGCACCAGCCCAGGACATTAATGATGTGGTGCTCCTCGTGGGATGTGAGGGCCATGCTAATGTCCCCACGCGCACACAATGGCGGGAGTGGACTTGGCTCCCCTCGGTTATTCCACACCGACAGAAATCGCAATATATACGTGTGCATAGATATATATATTTCAAGTGCAAAGGTAGCCCCCTTTTTCAAATCAGAGAAGTTCCTCTTGGTTTTCTGTTTGTTTTTCTTTTCATTGTGTAGAAATTCATCCAGGGCCGGTTCTCGGTGGCTGGAGGATTTCATTAACGAAATGAAGTAAAAATAATCAATTTCAGATGTTTCCAATGTTTGTGGTAATAGTCTCTCTCACCATTCTGATTAGCCATGTGAGATGGAATTTTTCTTTTAAATTACCGCACGCTGACATCCAATGTGGGCAGCCTTGGCGCGTGCGTGCGGCGCCTGCCTGGGGCCGGGCGAGGCTTCTGCTCATCCTGGCCCCGGCCCTGCCCTGCTCTACGGCCGGCCTCGTCCTTCACGTCCCCCGTCGTGACCCTCGCCCTCTGCCAGGACCATTTCTGAAAGGCCGTTCGCTGTCCTTCGCTCTCTGTCCATACGTCTGGGCCATTTCTGGGAACATGTGTGGAAGGCTGATTTTGTTTTTTGTAAGTGGCTGGGAGGGTGAGAGGAGCCAGTTACATCTGCATTCAGATCAATAGGAAGCCGGTGAGCCTGTGGAATGAAGAGCCCATGTGAGTCGGTGGCATATATTATCCTGGTGGCTCTGCCAGCCGACTGCGAGCTCGTCAGAAGGTGCCTGCCCGCCCATGTGCCTGCCCCCTTCCCCAGACCCGCCTGTACTTTCAAAGAATGAATAAATTAAATCCACGGAGTCCACAGTGGATTCTTCATTATTAATTTGTTTCTTTTTATTTATTTTTCATGCCTTTTTCTCACTCTGGTTGTTTTTCTTTCTTTCTTTCTTTTTTTTTCTTCTTGTTCTCTTTTATTCCTCCTCTGACACACCACGTACACAGCCCGGCCCTCCCTCCCGTCTCCCCATATGAACGGTCACGGGTAGCAGTTTCTCTGCAGGACATGCGTGTCTCTACACAGACACTCACGGGTGTGAACGCACCAGGGAGGGCCACCACATGTGTGTATTGTGTGTACTTTTTCCCTTTGATAAGCTGTCGTCCGTGGGTCCTGCTCAGGGATTTGATCCCAGTAATCCCTCGACCCCGTGGAAGACATTTAACGCCCTCCAGACCCTTTGCTCTGCCTCTGTGTCTGAACCTTTCACTCTCCTTTAATGAGAATTTCTCCTAATTATTTCAGTGGCTGCAGCAGAGGGACCGCAGTGCACTTAGATCTCGATACTGAGACGTGACTGTTATGCTGATAAAGGCAAGAGATCAATAATTTAGGCCCCAGCTTTAATGGCAAAGCTGAGAGCTTAAGTGTCTGCATTCAGGTTGAGTCTTAGAGGCTCTCGGAGTATTAACAATTTCCATAGGATTTTCTCCCCTTTCTTCTTAAGCTGCAGCTGATTGGCATTCTTGTACTTGCCCAGTTGCATTTATAAAAAGATATTTGCTCCGTCTAGTTGCACATATGTCTGTACGTCACGTAAATGTGCAGTGGCGTGCTGCCTTTGCATCCCGTGTGTACATCTGATTGTTCACAAACGTGCAGACACACACAGGCACATGGATTTCTGTTTTTGTTCTTACCTGGGGAGCGTCCTTAGTCACATTGTCTTTGGTTTCTGGATGACCTATAATTTGTCCTTTCAAAATTCATCCGGTAAATATGCAGCCACTTCAAAGGCAGAGGTAAAATGTCATCCTTTTCTTCCTTCCTTTCTGTTTTTCTTTCTCCTTTTATTCTCTAAGTTCCCTCTCTACCTTAAAGGCACAATTGTACTTGACTGAAAGGGGCAACACCAAAGCTCTCCCTCAGATGTGGGTGTGCATGTGTGTGTGATGCAATTCTGAGTGTTTATGTGGGGTCCTTCTCTGAGGAAGTCCAGCAAACCTGTTTGGGCCCAAGCAACTTTGCACAGTACGTACATACTACCAGACATATAAATGCTGTGAAAAGAATCATAGTGTAGGATATATTTTATATTAAGGCTGAAAAGAAAAAAAATGAAAGCATAGCACGGTTCAGGGATTTTCTTAGAAGATCAGTCCTGGAATGTTGGTCACCTGCAGTAACGTAAGATGGAAAGAGATGACCATGCTCTCCCCGAAGGGTCAGAGAGGGGCTGGGCCTGCCCAGGACCTACGTGTCTCCCAGAGGGGAGCACAGCTTGTACTCTGAGTCCAAGCCTCACGGGCCACCACTTCTTTCTACTTTTGCGACCTCTCTGGCATTTTATTTTTCTTCTGGAAAGTTAACTGACATTTTTAAGTTGCCCTGAGACATTTAACTTGTATGAATCTGCTTATAATTCGACACTGTAAATGTAGCAAAGAAAATGTTTCCTTTAACCCTAGACTTCATAACTGGGTGGAACTTTTTTGGGGGGGAAGGTGTTGTGATTCCACGCTGATCTCTCAGCACATGCTGCACCCGGCCACTGGGGGCGGCAGACTTGCAACATAGTTGCACGGTCTCTGCAGGAGGCTTTGTCCTCTGCTGCAAAAGCGCAATGATAGCTGCTACTTTGTTCATAACTATTAGGGAAAGTACGGAGAGGGCTGTGAGTAACTGTTGATGCTTTACACATTGGGAAACTGGGGCACAGAGGTGAAGTGACTCTGGGCTGAAAACAGGACATCGGTACAGGTAGTTTCCACCATGAGCTAGTTTGTTTCCCGTCCCGTTGGCCTTTCTTCAGATGCCAGGGTTTGTTTGCTCGTTTGCTGTCCGTCCCTGGTCACCCTCCATGTCTCTGCTCCCGGAGTTCACTGTGGTTGTGTCCTCCTAATTTCACAGGAGACGATGCTGTGTTTTGTGCCCCCAAGAAGCTTGTTTCTAGAAGCACATTCCCTTTGGTGGCATCAAGTCTGGTAATACCGGGGTCGTGACTTACACGTGGACATGGAAGAAGGAGGAGTTGACTCCAGACCAAACAGTCATAGTATCATAGTATCTTTTTGTTTTCTGTACCGATCTAGTTGAGTCTCTGGCTTAGCGATGCAGATAGTTAGTTTTCTTCCCTTGCTCTCTAATTTGCTCTGCTCTGCCGAGGTTACCATTGCTTTGCTAGGTTGGGATGCTAGACCTGCCTTTTGGTAATTGCCACCAAAATCCATGTTTTAGTCTGAGAGACAGCCTGTGGCTTTGGACCGAAAGCTAGGAGTCAGAGAGTCCTGAGAAAACTGAAGATGGGCCCGGAATGTCCTGGATAATTCTGTGGTGGAGCAATTAATTCTGAACCACTAAGTACCACTGAGAACTCGATGTCAACTAAATAGGCAGAAATGTTACAAATGCTGCCAAAATGTAGAAACCACCCAGTGTGCCACAGCTTCAAGGGAGCAAAGCTACCAACTCTAACAAATTGGAAGAAATGAAGAAACACTTCAAAGTCTGGATCCAGTTGCTGAAAGGACCTTTAAACTTGATGGAGTGCTGGTCTGGCTTCACGGCACCTATGAAAACAGCCCGTTCCTTCGCCGTGGTGCTTTAGGGTTACCAAATGCTTTCACATCAGTATTGCTATTTGACCCTCCAAGCAAACCTAGGAAGTTGGCAAGGGAAATATGATTAGCCCCATTTTAAGATGAGGACCTGAGGTTCGGAGGTCTAGAATGGTTTGTGTAATGTCACGGAGCTGGTAAGTGGCAGAGCCAAGACAATAATCCAAGTCTTTCATCCCTGGTCGTTGGTTGGTAGACGATGTGACCAGATCTCTGCCCCAGGAGTTTTGGTGGAAAAAACGTAAAACCGTTCCATTCATGGAAATGGAGTCGAAATGGGGACTTCCTTCTAAGTCTTTATTCTACCCATGGCATCCGACCCTTGACATTGAAGAGGAGATTTCTTTTTTTACCATTCACTTAAGAAGTATTAATAACCATAATCATCAGTCTCTATCTTCCTGGCTCCTCCCTGGGGAAGGAAGGCAGCGTCTGCCTGATCCAGCCACCCCCCGGGCTGAGCCGGCCAGGCCAGCGCTGGCTGAGCGAGTGGGGACCTCTCTCACCCTTAAGGGCAGCAGGGACTCCTCTGACATACCCGACTCCTTACCGTTACACGGGATCCTGCCGTGTCCTTTCACCGGGATCGCCCATATCGTTACGAATGAACTCCAGGACCGTGACTCAGCCCCCTCTCTGACAGTGAGGAGCCACGTCCCACCGCACTGGCTCCGATGAACACTTTTAAGCAGATCGTGGTGGAGACTAGACTCAAACTTTCCGTATTTCATCAGACTTGGTTTTAGAGGTTTTGTGCCAGCCCAGATTCTGTGTGACCCGTATGCCAGGTCCCCTCCACTCCTGTGGTTTGAGTCCAGTAACCTCTCACCTCCTTCCCTCACCAGGACCCCCCCCCACCCCCAATTCCCTGCTGCTAGGGCTGTGCTGTTTACATTCTGCACGAACTTGGAGTTGTGCAGTTTGCAGACTCAGTCCCCTCGCCCCACTTCTTGAGCTCACCCTGGTAGAAGAGAGCTGGATTGAAGTGGCTCACTGCGTGGAGCAGAGCAAGAAGGAAAAGGAGGCATTTTGCTTTCTTTGTGCTGCTGCAGGTTAGGCTTTGAATTGCCTGGGATAAACCAGGGCCTCCGTGGGCTGCTGAAGTGTTTGTATAACCACGGCATGTTTGCCCAGCCCACACGCCTGGGCTTCTGCTTTCAGTTCCTTCTGTGTTCAGATCCTCTCCTGAACAAGCAGACTCCTTAAGATCCTGGGTGTGTGTAGCAGAAGTAGAGCAGGGCTGGCTCCAGACCAACAGAGATTGGAACTGGGGGTGAACCAAGGTTCACCATGAAATTAAAATGAAATCCAGCCAGGCCAAAGTGTCAAACCAAGAGGGCCAGGCCAAGAGGCAGGACTGTGTGTGCAGGTAGAGGCTGGAAGACCAGACTGAAGCAAGGTGGTTTCTGAGGAAAGGAGGCCACAGAATCTCAAGGCCCGGAGGTTGGCTGCCTTAGGTGTGGAGTTCATGGTCAAGGGCTTTTTTTTTTTTTGGCTCAGATGTGAAGTCTTGAAATGGATTATAATTGAAATATTTCAGACCCTGGAATGGGATTGCCTGGGTTCAAAGCCTGTCCCGCCTCCCAACTTGCTAGCTAAGTGAAGTTGAGGCTAGTTAATCGTCTTGCTTGATATGCACTAACATTGTTGTTGCTGTTTTCTTCCAAGAGCCTGGCCTGGTTCACTCCCTCGCTGCTGAGAGTTCGTTTCACCAAGCTTAGACCCTGACCCGTATGCCAGGGGCTGAAGTCTGCTTTTCAATGGACATGCTGCCCAACACAGTCCACTCTACCCAAAGCAATGACTGTCTAAATGTTTTTATTTTTGCATAACAATATGGTGTCAGGCTCGTCTGATCACTGTCACACCCATTTGGATTCTTGGCCTAGTTTCTATTCCTTTCCCCATGGGAAGATCATGCTAAAGTCTCAACGTGACTTACAGCCGAGTCTTCAGGGTTTATGACACGGAAGAGTATCTTCCATGCCTGCCTCCACCATCACTTTATGGTTTACAAAGTGCCTTTATTTGTACCGTTAACAACTTTGAAGGTGCTACTGGGGCTACAAGAGAAGTGTAGGAACTGATCTCTGCCTTAGAGGAGTTTCCAGTGTTTGGAAGAAAAGGCTGGAATACCTTAACCGCAGATGATAACGTTTAGTGACGTTGAAGGTTACATGGCCTGGATTAAAAGTACAATGACATTTCAGAGACAGAAGTAGTGGTTGGGGTTCATGCTGATGAGGCTGGGCTGCATGGAGAGGAGGTGGGGGTGGGTGAGGAAATGAGGCGGGTCGGGTCACAGGAATCCCTGTGTGTGCAGAGAGGGGCTCGGGCGGGAGTAAGGGGGACAGTAACCGGCACTGGGGAAGCGTGGAGGTGGGAACAAACGGGCAAGGGAAATGGGTGACAGTGAGGAGGTTGGAGCAGTCATGGAGTAGGGTAGGAGTAGGGACAGATTATGGAGAGGTGACAAAGGGAATTTATTCACATAATTTAATTAATTTTTAGAAAAGCCTATGGCACCCAGTCTCCCGTCCAAGTACTAACCAGGCCCAACCTTGCTTAGCTTCGGAGATCAGATGGGATCGGGCACGTTCAGGGTGGTATGGCCGCAAAGGGAATTGAAAGTGGGAAGTTCACGTGTACTTAATCCCTTAATTCTCTTAAAACCCTGTCCGTTTAGTATAATTGGCTCCATTGTAAAGAAAACATATGTAGTGGCGTGCACGCCCACGTCTGTGTGAGCCGAGCTCTTTCCGGTTCCACGTGGTGCCTTGCACTCAAGGCAGGATGGCAGGCTTGCCGTGGCTGGTAGTGGGGAGCCATTGTGGGTTCTTGAGCAGAGGAGGTAGAAGTGAAAGGCGGTTACCTAATGAAATCGGTTACTGTGTGCCGATTCATGTGTTTCTATAGGATGGGACAGGTCGGGGAATCAGAAAGGCAGAGCCGCCTGTCGTATCGTACGTTCAGCTTCCGGGCTCTGCGTTCTCCCTCTGTGCGCCCAGCGGCAGCCGGCCCCTTCGTGTCCACACGGCGCTCTGTGCGTTCCAGCAGCATAAAAGGCGTCATCCTTCTCGGGTCTGCGTCTCTGTAATTTATGATGCTTTCAGATTACCAAACACAATTCATTTGGCAATGAAAGAAAATAGTTTTGTGCTCTTGCCTTCTGTGTGTGGGAAATTGCATTTTTGATGAGCAGAGCTGTTGGCCCCTCCTCACGTGACTGGTTGAGAACACGAGCTGGTGTCTGGGCCTGAGTGGAAAATCTCGGGAACGAGTCACTCAGCTGCCACAGCCCCTGTAGGGGAAGCTGCCCCATGTGATGATTTAAGCTATGTTTTGTAATCTGTTGGTTTCGTTAGCCAACATAGACACCAGTAATTATCCCAGAAAAAATAACTCTTTCTTACAGAAGAAGATGCTTTCCCGTGATAGATTTTGTTGGCAGAAAGTTTGCAACTCCTAACAGTACTAAGGAGCCCAAACTTAAGGGCGCCCTTTTCCACAAATCCCGCTCTTATCCCCAGGTTGCTGGGTAGTTTTATGGACTTTTTTTTTTTTTTTTTTTTTTTTTGTGAGACAGAGTCTCACTCTGTTGCCCGGGCTAGAGTGAGTGCCATGGCGTCAGCCTAGCTCACAGCAACCTCAAACTCCTGGGCTTAAGTGATCCTCCTGCCTCAGCCTCCCGAGTAGCTGGGACTACAGGCATGCGCCACCATGCCCGGCTAATTTTTTGTATATATATATTTTAGTTGTCCATATAATTTCTTTCTATTTTTAGTAGAGGTGGGGTCTCGCTCTTGCTCAGGCTGGTCTCGAACTCCTGAGCTCAAACGATCCACCCGCCTCGGCCTCCCAGAGTGCTAGGATTACAGGCGTGAGCCACCAAGCCCGGCCCCGCGTTTTATGGACTTTTTTTTCCCTCTGAGAATCAGACGCATTCCATGCTCTGGAGGAGACCTGTCTGGTGGTGGAAGAAGGAAGAGCTCTAAGGTTATTTTAATTTGGATTTATCTGACACTGGAACAAAAACCACATAAACGGTAAGGAAACTGTCCTCCCATAGGCAGAGGGAGAAAAAACTAAATTCAGAGTCTACATGTATCTTCCCGTATCAAGACCGATGTTTTTAGAAATGGGCTTGCCGATAAATATGAAATCCATCCTTAGATCTTCCTCCCACTACTCATCCTGCCCCTAAAGGTCACCTAGGTTTTCACTCTGTTAATTAAACCACAGCAAATAATTTGTTTCCTAGGCTGGGCTATCGGGACGATGGCTTCTTATTCGGCTGATGAATGATTGCCAGGCAGGAGATGTTGGGGAGGAGATGGGGGACTGCAAAACCCTTGCCAGACTCGGTTTGCACTTTCTGTTTGTTTGTGTCCACCTTGGCGGGACTCAGGCAGTTAAGGGGACAGGTGCCGCTGTGGACACTGCAGCGTCGACAGCTATCGTGGGGGGTGGTGCTGTCAGGACTTGGGGGCCGCAGTATCATTACGATACGGTGGAAATGCTCCTTTGAAAGTAGGTGTTGGGACACGGTGTGTTCACCTCTCTGGCCTTTTGAGATGAGTGTGCAGCACCTTTTGGCCTTTTCATGTGTGAAGTCACAGTCTGAGGTCACCAGATTGTCAACAGCAAAAACAAAAAAATCTAAGATCGTTGGATCTGAGACCTAATATCTGAATTCTTTCTTAAGGAAAAGTAAAATCAGGTTGTTTTCGCTGAAGTGTTATCTAAGTAATTAGGAGACAACATTTGTTATTATCTTATATTTTGTACTTCTTTTCTAAACTTATCCAGAAAACAATCACTCACCTGTGAGCAGCACTATGGGTTTCCGGTTTCCATGAATGTTTATGTTCTCATTTGATCTTTGAAACAACCCCGTGAAGTAGGATCTTAGGGTACACACTGATCTCTCCTCATCTTACAGATGGCAGATCTGAGGCTTAGAGAAATGAAATGGTGGAACGGCGTCCGCAGATTCTGTCTTCAGTCTCCAAACGCCTGCTGCTTCGGTTGTTTGAAAGCTACTAATCGGATCTTAGTTGGACAAACGGGTGTTGTTGGAAGTAAAAGTCATATGAAATTAATTAATGGTTTCTTCCTTCCTAATGAGAATGGGCCTGTAGGGTAGAGCAGACAGATCCGTCGATCCTGCGTGGAAATCTGGCCTCTCACTGTACATCGTTGGTAGGATGGACCTTGGTGGTTTAATGAGAGCAGAAGGGAAGTCTGTTTCCAGATAGGTCCAGTAGCTATTCCATGAGGAACTAGAACTTAGTTACTAAAAAATTGTATTCTACATATTCGTAAATCAAACATTTATTATATCCATTGCATTTTCCTTTATTTTAAGCAAAGCCCGTTAGTTTGTATTGGAGGTATCTGAAAGAGATGACATGCACAATTTTAGAATTACAGGTTCATAGTGGATCCAATTTTTGCTATAGGTAGGCAGCCCCTTTTGGCCTTTTCATGTATAAAGGACCTACCAGTACAATGACTGCTACAGGGCTGGCTAATGTTATCTAAATATTGCCTAAGTACTTCTAGAAACAGGAACTATGCTCACAGAATCATAAATTTTTCTTTCTTAAAGAAAACTTCAAAATAATTATTATTTAACAACAACAGCAAAAAGCTGCTAGGCTATTATATATATATCATACAGGCTGTTTTTTTTTTCTCATGATGAACAGAATCTGTCTTAACAAAACTCCCCCTACCCTGTCTGTCTGAGGCCTCCCTCTGGACGCAGCGTAGAACACACCCATTGCTCTTCTGCAAAAAGGCCGCTCAGTTGAAGACTGTTATTGTTGACCCCTTCACCTTCTCTTCCCTAGGCTGAACATTTCCAATTCCTTGTGTTTCTCCTCATTGTTTATACTTTATTTAGTCTTAATTTATAATTCTATAGGCACTTATAGAGCCTACTATGTGTGAGCCTGGTATTTTTTTTTTTTTTTTTTTTTTTTTTTGATAGAGTCTCACTCTGTTGCCCGGGCTAGAGTGAGTGCCGTGGCGTCAGCCTAGCTCACAGCAACCTCAAACTCCTGGGCTTAAGCGATCCTCCTGCCTCAGCCTCCCGAGTAGCTGGGACTACAGGCGTTCGCCACCATGTCCGGCTAATTTTTTCTATATATTTTTAGTTGTCCAGCTAATTTCTTTCTAATTTTTTTAGTAGAGATGGGGTCTCGCTCTTGGTCAGGCTGGTCTCGAACTCCTGAGCTCAAATGATCTGCCCACCTCGGCCTCTCTAGGATTACAGGCGTGAGCCACCTCACCCGGCCAGAGTTAATGTTTAAGAATTCAAGCAAGCAAAATAGCACCTTCAAGTATTTCTGTAGTGTATGCTGTAAGTACTCAATATAAATGTATTAATATGTCCTGTTAAAATACCATTTACATACAACGGTAGCCTAATTATAATTACAAATCTTTTTTACAGATTTATTAAAACAGATGTAATCTACTAAGGATGTTGTAGACCTGATGGAAAGAATTGGAATGAAACAATCTTATTTTTCTTTGGTCCATCACTAATTCAGACAGGCCTTTCTGGTTGTTCTGAATTGGCGAGAGGCACATAAGTTGGATTTTGGAATCACCTACTTTCTTTGCAGGTATTTAGAAATAAGAGTGGTTTGGGTCCAGCCCTTCCTGAACCCACGGGAAGGACCTGTTCATCAATCCGTCCATCCGTCTGTTGAGTAAATACTTACTGAGTGTCCACTGGATGCCAGGTACTATTCTTGATGCTCGGAATACAGCAGTAAACAAAGCAGGGGCAAAAAACAACGCTCCTTACCTCAAGGAGGTGCCATCATTATATTAGGAATGATGACTTTTAGTCATTTAATAGTTGCTGTTTTTGTTAACTGTCAACTCTACCCATGAACTGAATACTTTCAACTTTAAAAAAATAAACTAATTATGTGCCCTAAGGATGACCAAGTCCCAGGTTCTGCCCTTGTTTTTCTCCTACTGTTAAATGTCAGCCTCCCTCCCCAGGCTGCTGATGGAGTTGGTGGCTGAGAGATCAGGCCGTGTGCTCGGGGACGGGACTGCCGAGGCTGCTGCCGGGCCGAGTCCCCCACGGATCCGAGTCCCTCGCTGGAGGACAGAGGGACCTGGAGACGGGGGTTCTTCCTGTGCCCCCTCACGCCTTCCTCCCTCGCTGATGGGATCACTGCACGGACAGAGCCACTCTCGGCGGTGTCAGCCCCATTGCTTTCATTCTGCGTATTTTCCCGTAGGCCGGGACTGCGCAGAACCCAGGCTGTAGGTTTTTTGTTTTGTTTTTCTTTTTTGACGTGGAGAGCCGTTTGCTAAGCAGGTCTTGAGGAAGAGGATGAAGGGAAAGAAAGCCGCCAAGAGAGTGGTGATTCCACAACCCTCATGAAATTTTGGTTTGAAGCTCAAAGTTGCTGATCCGTATCCGTGAGCAGATAGTAGTAACCTACGCTGCATTTGCATGACCCTGTGTCATGTGACTGCGGTATCCTGCAATGGCATGAGCATTGGTGGGGAACAGCCTTCCGTAGTTCCTCTCAGGTCAGCTGCCTCATTGGATTCCAGTTAGGACGTCCTGAGGCAGAAGAGATAACCCTATCTCATAGAAGAAGAAGTCCAGGATTCCAAAGAATTTGCCCAAAGTCATAGGAAGTGTCCAAAATAAGACTTTAACTGAAACCCTGTGATTTCAAGGCCAGTGATCTTTCTAATAGACCACATTATTTCACCTTTACTATTTTGACTCCCACAACAGATGAGATAAGCCAGGTTCAGGTAATTATCTTCCCTACGCTACAAATGAGACAAGAGGTTATAAATGCCTTGCCTAGGATTGCTTAGGGGGTGGCAGAACTGGGCTTCAAAACCAGACCATCTGAACTGAATCTAAGTCTTTCTGCTGATTTGGCTTGTTAATGTCAGGAACCAGCACTCTAACCCCCGCCCCCCACCCCCGTGTGTGTGTGTCTCTGTCTCTCTCTCTCTCTCTCTCTCTCTCTCACTTTTAGTGCGGATCCATCACAGGGTAAACTATTAATAATTGAGGACCGCTGAACCTGGTCCAGAAACTTACTGTAATGGGCAAATTAAGTTTTGGTTTTGGTATGTGCCGTGTTACTGTGTACACTCTTTTGTTTTAATATTGATGGGAGATCACTTTAAGATTTATAGATATTCTGAAGGCTTCTTTCCTGTTGTTTATATACAGCATATCTAACAGCTGGGCTTACCTTTCAGAGCAGCCTCATGAATATCCTTGTGAGTTCCTCCAGCTCAAGCATCCTGTTTGCATTTTGTAGATGTCTTTGGATAGACCTCACCTATCTCGGGCAGATAGCAGTATCATCCCGCTTTCCCCGTTTCTTGATACTTTGTGAAAGCATTGCAGAAATAAAAGAACTGTCTTTATTCTTTGAGCTCTCTTGTGCTTTATGAATTCTGAAGAATTGAGGGAGAAAAAAGGAAATCTATGCTTTCCTGCTTTCCCTAAGTTTTGAGGAGCAGGTTTTAAGAATGCTTTAAAATTTTTAGAAGCCCTAATAGACACTGAAAATAAGGATGCCATGTGGTCAAGGCAGACCAGGATACTTCTCTGATCCCAGTCTTTTGGTCCAAAAGAATGTATTTAGATATTTTTCTAAGTGTCCTAGATTCATGTCCTTTCTTTCTCTGGACGCCAAGATGCATGTAGATGTTACTTCCCGAGGACAATAAATATGGAAAGAGAATCATCACCCCGTGCTTCCAGAAATCACGTAAAAAGGGAGGGAGTAATTTTCCTATGAGCTTCCTGAAACAGAGTCCTTACGTCACCTTGCATTGGCAAAAAGAGATCTGGGAGACTGTGCTTGATAATTGTATTTCTTTGTTCTCATACTGATACACTTACAGAATATATTCCTCTTTTGCCTGTATCCATAATACAGAAAGTAAATAAACTTTATGTAGCATTTCATGGTTAAGAACCACTTAGCCTTGTGTGTCGAACTTCAGTTAGCAGCAAAACAAGATTCACGCATAGTTGTATTCCTTCATTTAATCCTCACCACAAGCCTAAGAATTAGACATAAATTATGAGACCCAGTTGCTGATTAGGAAACTGCGTTTCCGAGAGGTTAATGGCTTCCTCAAAGGCACAGGATCTTCCTTGGTCTGACCAAGACTTGGCCGTAGTTCTCTGAATCCGAAGTTCCAGCTCTGTTAAGAGACGCTCAAATAATACCTAAGTATCAGCAGAGTCTTACAGTTGTATTCACACTTTTCTGCAGCTTCTTGCTGTCATGGCTGTTCCCACGAGATGGGAATGGCTTTTTCTGTATCTTTCTGCATTGTTACTGTTGTTATTTTTAGTTCTATTTTCATGAAAAATGTACTTTTAGCCCACGAAAATAGCATAGCAGCAGCTTATCAGTGTCCCAGACAGGAGGGGCTCTTACCTCACCTACAAGTTAGCAACCCCTCCTTGCTTCTGGGGGTGGAGGGGACGCAGAGTCGACTTCCTGCTAGTGGACATCAAGCCAGATTCCGTACTCTTTCCCCCACCTGCCTCTTCACGGCCATAAATAACGGGGAGTGTTCGCTTCTCCTGCCGAGGGAAGGGGATCTGGACACAAGAGGGGAATTACTGTTTATTGAAAACCTACTCTGCACAAGCAACAGTGTTAGGACTTTTATAAACACGTTCGCAATCGTTATAATAGTTCTCAATTGTTACAACAGAGCATAGGCATTTTCCTCTTTGTCAGATGGGGAAACTGAGGCTTAAGCAACTTTTCCAAAGTCACAGAGTTAGTGAGAGAGGAGGCCTGGCTAGGAGCTCAGAGCTGGGCGATTCCGAAGCCTCTGTGCGTTCCATTCGCACAGGCCACCTTCCTCCAGGGAGAGTGTGGGATCTGCTGTAGAAAACCTCAGACCGTGGCTGGAGAACCTTAGGTGCTCGTGCTCCATGGGGGGGTGCCGTGGAGCACAGCCCCCCCCAGAGGGAAGAGCCTGGGTTTAGGAGTCAGACCCGAGTTTGGATCCAGCTTCAGACATTTCCTGTTGATAGCTTCCGTGCACTGCTGAATTTCTGCAGGCTCCGTTTATTCCTATTCAAAGGGGAGACTACGCCTACAGGGCAGGGGACTCAGTAAGGATTAGATGGAGGGGTATGTGCAAAGCCCTAACTAACACTTTGTAGGTGCTCATTAAATGGCGTTCCTTGTTGTCATGGCGACCACCACGCTACTCTTTCCAGTTGGAAGCATTCGGTCGCCTGGACCCTGTAGGTAGGAGCTATTCGACACACAGACTTTTTGATCTGCGACTGGATATCCTATTTTCTCCACTCTGCCGGAGACCAAGATTGTACCAGGCTTCTCTGTTGTTGCCAAAGCTGTCGTTTGTGTCTGGTCTGGCTCCTTGGGGAGCTTCCCTGGCCCACGTGATGGATCAGGCGGGGTGAGAACAGGGACAGAGGCAGCATCAGGACCAGATGGGCTGCCAGAACCTTCCTCGGCTGCCCCGGAACGGTCGGGAGGAAGTGCACATCAGGACAGTAGAGGCAGAAAGGAAAGGTGGGACGGGGGTGGGGGTGGCGGAGATTCCTCCTTGGGTTCACGGAGGTAAATCATGGGATACACAAGGTTACCATGCAATTTCCCCGGTCTCCTAGGCACAAGCCAGGTACATCCTCAGGCTTGGATATGTTTGTTCAACAAATAAGTGATGTGTTGACTTTTCATAAATTGTAGACGAAAAAGCAGTATTCCAACTATTTAACAGCAAGCAGGGTGGCACGGGTGGTGGCACGGGTCCCAGGCAGGGGGAACAGCAGCCATAGTGCTGGAGCAGGGTCCTCAAGACCACCTTTGTGTGCAGCAGGGTATTAACGCTTTAACTGCTGGATCCTTGGAAAGTACAGAGAGACTGAAGCACAGAGGGTGGCACGTGGGTGGAGAGGGAGGTTAGGGCACAGCTGTTTATCAGCTGGTACAGAAGTAATTCAGTAGCGAAGCCCCTGGTCCCCTTGCCCTAGTGGGCACTGTGTGTGAGCCCTACGTGTGTGACTACAGGGATTCTTAGTGCACATCTGAATGAAGCCAAAAACACGTGCGAGGTTTTAAGAGAATTTTGTAAGTCTTATTGACAGTATGAGGTGGAACAGCCCTATAGTTAGCAACCATAACCAGCACTGGCTTCTGGTACTTAGTTGCGAGTTCTTTTTGAGGAACTTATATATGGAGAAACTGGACTTAGCACCCACTTAAAAAAGAAGTAACTTTGATAAGAACCAGGTGGGTTTTTCATGCTCCTTATTGGTTGTGTGTTTTTCAGGCCTCCCTAACTCTCCCCAGCTGTGCCCTGCCCTGGAGCCCTATTTGAGACTGTGCTGTGATGTCCCCAAGATACTGCATGGGCCCCGGGCTCTGCCCCCTGTCACTCCCAGGGTGCCCTTCAGGGACTGATCTTTGTGGCCAAGGGTCTTGTCTGGGGGACGCCTGCCTCTCCCAGCCCTTCTTCCCTCTCCTAAGTCCCGTGCACCTCATGCCATGTTTTCATCTGCATTTTCTCGACCTTAGTCAGGGCTGTGTCTTTGAGACACACGCACATCCACCTTTAGACAGTTTGTCGTTAACTGGAAACTTCTGTTCAGATAGACTTGAGGGTAGTGATACACATTCTTAAAAGAGATTCCTCAGTTTGGCAAAGTCTTTGCTAGTCGGCTCCTATAAGTAGAGAGATTCTCCGGTGTATTGGCGTGTGTATGCAGATCAGTAACAGCTTGAAAGAGAGGTTTGGTGCATGGCTGAAGAACCTTTAGCTAAAGTTGCAGGTGCTGTCAGCAATGGAGTGAGTAAACAAATAACAATCACTGAAATTTGTGGAGCTCCACAGATTGCAAAACTTACCTGCACATTTTCTCTTGTGACACACGGGATCTTCATCCCTGTCCTGAAAGGCTGCACAGACATTTCTAATGAGCATTGGGGTGGCTGGAGATTGCTGGGGCCCCTCCAGTAGCGGCAGGGCCACAGTCTCCTGCATCTTTATTTTTAAGGTCTTCATCAATGACACGTGACCCTACTCCATCCACTCTCCCGTTTTTCCCTCCGTATCTCCCTTTCTAGGAGATTTCGAGATTTTTCTCTGTTAAATGGTTGGCATCCCCAACTGTAGGCCAAGAAAAAATAGGATCGAATTTCCTAAACTCTTGTTTGCACATCACTTTTCATAAAATTTGCTGTAATGCGAGGCTGGGTATTCCCCGAGGTGGCCCTTGACGTCACCCTCTGACTGCCGGAGGTGGAGGTGGGGGAGCATGACAATCCCGTCCTTCCTCACCCCGGGCAGAGCTGTGCCCCAGGCTGGAGGGTGGAGCCCAGCAGGGGAGAGGAGCCACCTTCCTCCTGGGCTCCTGCTATCGAGCTGGGGAATGAGTAATTGGGACTCGCCAAAGTGTTTAAACACCAGAATTGAAATTAATGTCCCCTCATTGCTGGGTACGCTGACAATACATTACAGCAAACACCTTCCCAAAGTGAAATGAATGTTTGTTTATCCTCATGAAATATACATCAAAACATGTTGGTGGAAGGAGCCCTAATGAGGGAAGGGCCAGGTTCCTGTTAATTCCAGAATAGGGAACTGAGGTGGAGAGGTTTTTTCCTTTTTCTTTTTCATTCTTTCTTTTCTTTTTCTTTCTTTCTTTCTTTTTTTTTTTTCCCCCTTCAGAGTAACCTGTCCACAGCTGTGTATCTAGGACATTAATATGGGTTTAATGAAAACTCCAGTTGATCTGTCCAAAGATATTGATGAGCATTGCCCAGCCGTATTAATCATCTCCTTGAGGGAGGAAATGAAGGGGCCGGGCGAGCAGGTTTCTGTCAGATGCCAATCCAGATGAAGAGATGGGGGGGGGGGGGGAAGTGTTTCTTAAATCCTCCGTAGCTACATCCATTTCCTGGGACCCAGGTTGGGCCAAGAGGGAATGAGAAGGACCCGAGACAGCACAGGAAATCCTGGGGCACATTTAACATTCAATCATTAGGCTTCTGCCAATAAATCCATTACTGTTAATTATATCGAGATGGCCAACGATCCGCTGACAATATTCCTTCATTGATTTTCATTTCACGGTGACTCGACGTTCTGGCTTGGGTCTCTTTGGTGTTTTCATTCTTTCGTGTCTTTCTCCCTGTCCTCCTCTCCCTCCCCACGCCCCGCGCCTCACCCCTCCCCCACCCACCCCCTCCCCCTCCCCCTCCCCCCCAGCGCTTGCAGTCGAGCCTCCCCCCTCTGACTGGTGACACAGTTCTCTCCCTAAGTGCCAAATGTTTCTTGATAGGAACAAGCTACATTTCTTTATGGCTTATGGCAAACTGCCTTGATTACTTCTACTGCTGTACCCATTATGTGAATTAAATATGTATTCAGTTGCATGCTGCTTGCGATGTTATTGCAGGGTGACATATGGTACTGACTCAATTAGAATGAGACTAGCATTAGATAACCCTTCTGATTACACGCGTCCTGACCGGCTCCTCCTCGGCCTCCCCTCTGCGCTCCCTGGCTCCCGTGTCTGCAGGCCGCAGGCTTCATTATCGGGCATCATCTCTGCCCACTGGATGCGGCGGGGGCCGGAGGGGGAGGGGCCTGCGGGTCTCTGGGAGAGAAAGCCTGTCAGACAGACAGAATTCTCCGGAAGGGTCATTGGGGAAGGATGACGAAGGACTCTATGCTTGCATTTGGAATTAACCTTTAAAATGACAATTTTTGGAAGTGGTTGTCAGGCCTGCTATGAAAAGAGTCCAGAAAGGTCTCTCTAGAGCTGTCAGGTGACTGCTGTGTGTGTGTGATTAGTCAGTCCTTACCTTGAAATGACTCATTTAAAAGGAACACTTTTTTTTTTAATGAAAAGCTAATACTCTCCTAGCAGTGATACCTTGTGTTTTGAAAGCACACCTGCATTGCAATATGTTAACTCACTTGATTCCCGTCGGCACCTGACAAGGCAGGTAGAGCAGGGATCGTCCGCCCCTTTCTCACAGGACACCGTGGAGACGCGGGGAAGCCCCGTTACGCTGCAGTTTGGGTCACAAAGCCGCCGGGTGCCCAGAGGAGGAGGAGTCCTTCAGGATGCGGGGGGTGGGGGGGTCTGAAGGGCAGGCCAAGGATGTGCGGTACAGCAATGGAGAGTTGTTAAATCTCAAAAAAAAAAAAAAAAAAAAAAAAAAAGAAGGCGTTTTGAGTGTGTACGGCAGAAGTTGCTGGAATGTCATATCCTGACACAACAGGAAACACACCAGAGAATGGTGGGCAAGTGTCATTTCCTTCTGAGGAGGACTTTTCTCTCCTTGACGGTTGTAACTGTGTTTTCAGGTGTCCTAAGCTCCCCTCCTTTGCTCCTCCTGCTCTGTCACCTCCACCTGCCAAGCAGGAACCCGCGATGCGTTCTTTCTCGGTCCCAGCTGGCCTCACCTGAGGCTGAAGCGTCTGTCCGGCCAGAGCAGGCCCGGGGCTTTGGTGCAGAGCAGAGAGCCTGCAGCAATGCTGGGTTTCTCAGGGGCTGAGGGACAGGCTGCTGGACCCGAGACGGCCTGATGACTCTCGCGCCACCGTCCATGAGACTTTGGGCCGCGAGCAGCTCAACTTAGCAGGCTCGTGCGTCCCTAGCCTGGCCGTCCAAGGAGCTCCAGAATCCAAGACCTTTTGAATGCCGACATGACACCACAAGTAGAAAATTCCACATTGGACCTCATGTAATGGGTCACGGTCATAACACAGTGAACACTTTGTGTCATGCACAAAAATTACTAAAAATGTTGTATGAAATTACCATCGGGCTATGCGTGTAAGGTGTATGTGAAACATGAATGAGTTTCCTGTTAGGCTTGGGCCCCATCCTCAAGGTATCTCCATATACATATGCAAATATGCCAAAATCTGGAAAAATTCAAAATCCAAAACACTTCTGGTCTCGAGCATTTTGGATAAGGGAAACTCAACCTGTGTCTGTATTTGTGTGCACCACACAGTAAGCTGTGGGAAATGTCAGAAGGTACATGGCCACTGGCCCCGGCAGCCCATACCCGGGCAGCAGGGAATGGCATGAGGTCAGTGTCGAGGTGGATGGTGTGAACCCAGAAGGGCCGCAGACGCACGTGTTAATTTTAGTGTCCTTTACACTGTCACTCAGCCCGGTGCCCTGAGTGAAGCAGGCACTGAGCAAGTCCTGGTTGAATGGACGGATGAGTGAGTGAACGGGAGCAGTGTGGACTGTGGTGGCCCTCGGGCAGGGTTTCGTGCCCCTTGCGGGTAACACGACCGTCTGTCCCCTCCCCTCCCAGCCCTCCTCGCCTGCTTGCCCGTCACAACCCTGATAATTGACTTATACAGCACTTTACATTGGAAGCAACCCTTTCGAGAAATGCTGAAAAGATAGACAAGAAACGAGCAAAAATGGTTACCTGTAGAGGCTGGGTGTGAGGCTGGGGACTTAGGTGAATGGGGACAAACAAGAGTGGGAGCGGGACTGGGCAGGACACGGCGATCATAGCGTGTGGTCTAATGTGAGTGTCTGTTTTCTATCGTAAATGTATTACTTATTTAAAAATAGTATTAAAATCAAAAATGCTTTCAGGAATATTAGCTTACCTAATCTTCACTACAACCCTCCAAGCATCTAACTTGGGGGGGGTGAGGGATTTTTATTAGTGTCTAATTTGATATAAGGAGATTGAAGCACAGAGAGTTTAAGTAACTTACCTAACGTCATGGAGTTAGTAAGTTGTAGAGGGAAAACTGAACCAAATTAAGTTCTTTCTGCTACAGTGAGTGGTTTCTGAAAACCTTGGCCCAGCTTTGGCTGGTCCCCAGAGGGGTCTGTGCCCGCGTGAGTAGGGCCTTCCTAGACACCGTTGGCCGAGGTCACTGTGTGCGACCTCGAGGCCTCTGCGGGCGGAGGGAGCGTCCGGAGCTCAGGGCTCTCCCCGCTGCCCCAGCAGCACAGCAGACCGACGTGGCTGGCCGCAGCAGGGGGGAGCTTGGAGTCACAAGACAGCCGTCCCAGGACTGGCCCTGCAGCCCACGCCTGCTGTTGCAGGAGGAGGAAGCATGGAACAGACGCCTCCCCTGGCCCGGAGGGTGGCCCCGAGATGCCCTGGGCGCCTGCTGAGGACCGAGGGAACCGTTAGAATTATTGTAATTCTTGGAAGGGCCTGAAGACAGATGTGGCACTGAAAACACCCAAAGTTGCTGGGCTTGAGTATTTAGGACGATGTGGCATGTGTTCCTGAGGGCGAAGTATGGCATTTTTATGACATGCTTCAGGGGGGCCTCCCACGACTCTGTAGGTGTCTACAGGACTCAGCTGTTGCAGAGCTCTCTCTTCTTGCCACCTCGCGCCACAGTCCCCACCGTTTGCCCTTGGCCTCTCTGCCCAGAGCTGCCTCCCTGGGCAGAGCAGAGGCAGAGCCTGGGCCGTCCTGGTCTGCACTCGCCCAGCACGGCTGGTGTTCCGTCTGCACCTTTCACGCGCTTTGCCCTCTGGCCCTGCTAGTTCACAGCAAGGGCCTTCCCAGAGCATCGCCGCAGCCAGTGGGGAACGGAGCTGTCCGTCAGCGCCCGGAGGGTAATCTGCTGCTCTGGACACCGTGACATCTGCGCTTTAACAAAGTGCAGCTAATCACAGGTGTCTTATGCCCGTGTTTGCCCTTCAGAAGAGCGAGGGCAGCGTTCTCCTGGTCTCGTCCGTTTTAGGGGCCGTGTTCTGTTTGCTTTTGTCTGGAACTGTCCGCTGCATCCTCAGCACCTCCTGACCCTGCCTCCACCTCTGGGAAGCCTTCAGGGCTAGTTCAGACTTCACAGACTCCTTCTCTGTTGATTCTAAGATTTCTGGCTTCCTTCAACTAACTTTGTTCCAGTTGACAAATCCAGTCCTTATCCTATACTCTTGCTATGTTTGATCCCAGTGACCTTTGTATTATGGAACTCTCACCTCTTGATTTCCATATTCATCGCTCTTGGGGGGCCGGGGGCTTCTTAGTTACCTTTGGGGGTGCCTCTTCCTTAACCCATCACTTACGTGTTCTCCAGCATCCCCATGCCTTAATGTATCAGTTCAATACCCACAGCCCACGCGTCCATCCACCTGTAGTCTCACTGAGGACAGGGGCGTTATCTTCCTTGTCCACTTCTGCATGCCTAGCAAACAGCACAATGTCTGGACTAAAGCCAGTAGCCAGTAAATGTTTATTGAACAAATGGTAAATTAAAACCTGTATTTTCAGCCCAGATTGTTTTTGTGAGTTTCAGATCTGCACATGGAGCTGCCTGGCAGGTATCTGTCTCTGTATCCATGTTCAACAGACTCCCACATCCAGGGCAGAGCTCATCGGTCCCTCACCAGCTCTTCCTCCTGTATTCCTTCTCTCCTTCATCTGCCCAGTCCAGAAACCTCATGTTTGTATCGGACTCTTAATCTTTTTCTACATCCCCTACCCCTATCTTCATCCAATCATGAGCCATTTGTGTTGATTCTTCCAGCAAGCGTTTAATGAACACTTTGTGCCAGCTTTGTGCCAGGTGAGAGAATACACAGCTAAACACATCCTCACTATTTCTCAGTTCCTTTCCTTGTCCCCATCTGCCACCGTGCCAGGTCCGGCCCTCACTGTCTTTCACCCAGACAGCCGTTTGCCCTCTTAGCTGGTGTCTCTGCCCCTAGTATCTTCAAGCAGCCCATCTCCTCTGAGACCTACCAGGACGCTCTCAACATGACATCCTGCTTGCCGTACCCTTATTCAGAATTCTTCTCTGGGACACCTGGTGTCAAAAGCTGTAGTCCTGAATCTCAAAACTGTTGTGCCATGATCGGTTGTGAAGTATGTCACAAGTAATTTCGATATTCATAATGGTCTAAGACCTAAGGTTTGCAAATTATTTAAAATTTTAAACTAATTCAAATTATCACCATATAAATGTCACTTTCACTCATTTGAATTCCCACACGGTTTCCTGAGTGGAAGAGAAAGAGTGGCATCGCCGTCTGCTGAGAATTACGCGTTCCTGTGGGTACACAGTCGGGGCATTTCTTCAGTCTGACCGTCGCTGAGTGTGCATGTACGCTGGACACGGGCTGAGTCTGGAGGGTGAAGTCTAAACTCCTTGGTGTAACCTACATGGTGGTCTGGCCATTGTCTTCCTCACCAGACCTATTGCCCACCATTTTCTTCTGTCTCAGTGTATGCTACAAGTATATAGAGTTACCTGCAATACCTAAAACTTGCCACTTTTTTCTTACACCTTTCAAGATTGTCTCTTCTACCAGGAATTCCCTGTATTCATCACTCCCGTAGAAATCTACTAATCATTTGGGTCCTAGCGGAGGCCTTCCCTGCATGTCTTGACCCAGTCTGGGATACTCCCTTCCCCTTTGTATCCACTTTGCCTTCTATATTCCTTCAGTGCAACTTATGTTACATGGCACTTTTTGCGTGTTTATTTTCCCTTTGGACTGTAAGCACTTTGGGGTTAATGCCTTTTTAGGTTCTTCTCCTGGGTTTTAGGAAACCCTGGATATACAGTAGGTGCTGTGTAATCTCCGCTGGCCCCAGCGTTCTTCAGAGGCAGGAACTTCAGTACCGTGTTGTAGCCTGTGGGCTGGAGAGAGAGCCCTGGGCAGGGAGTTCGAGTAGCTCGTCCTAGCTCATCTGTCATGGCTGTATGGCCCTTGACATGTTACGCAAAACTTATATACATCTCGGTTTTTATGTTCATGGTCTGTATGTGGGACTGTCCTAGGAAATGGTTGCTTAGACCAAGTTGGAAGATGTACCTTGGAAAATATGGAAAATGGGGTATAATAGGTAAAGTGAGGCCCATGCCTGCCACTGCTGGTCTGGCCCTGAACGCCTGGCTGAGGGGTTCTGACTTGGGGTAAGAAATGGAGACTCAGTGGTTATTTGAGCACAGATGACATGTATTGAAATTAGATTTAAGAACTTTTAGTCTGGTAAAAATGTGCAGGAAGTACTAGAGTGGAGCGAGATTAAGGACAGGGATTTCAGTCGGAGGCAAAAGGCCCTGGGGTCTGGGCAAGAGAATGGTGCCTTGGGACTGAAAAGGATCGGACTGTTGTGAAAGAGTCTTTGAAAGAAAGATTGATAGAAACTGGCGACCCTCTAGGTGCGGAGGTTGAAGGAAAGGTGTGAGTTTGAGATGGGAGATGGCTCAGCGCAATGAAAACGGTCTGACCATCCCTGCTCACAAATGGCTGGGGGCCGTGGTGGCAGGAGCCCACTTTATCACGTCACTGTCAGAAACGAGGCCTTGCCGGGGTTGTCACAGAGGAGTCGGCTGCGTTGTGTGCAGGTCTGAGCTAGACTCTGAGATGTCTTCCGTCTCTATGGCTGTGTGTTTATACTTGTAGGTCCTGTGATCTGGTGACCCGAGAGAATGTGCTTGGCATTAATGGGAACAAGGAAATTAGGAAATGGAGGGATGTGGATGCCAGGGAGAGTTTTGTTCATTTCAGATTCTGGTAGATCTTTCACTCTCAGTGAATATTGTGATGACTTCTGTGTGATTGTTGACTTTCTTATTGGCTTTGTCTCTCTGACATCCGTTCAACTTTATGTCTCCAGCGTTCTAGCTGCTAGAATCGTGCTGTATTTTCAGACAATCCCTCGCTGGTTCCAGAGACGTCCTTTCTGGAAGGAGGCCAGAGTTTATTGCAGTGGGCCAGAATAAAATTATAGTAAGAAAGAACTTGGGTTTTGGAGTCAGACTGACCTGAGTTTGTGTTCTGTATCCTTCCTCTACTGTGTGACATTGGGCAGGTCACCTACGTTCTCTTACGTCTTGTCTGTCTCAAAACTGAAAGTGCAGATAATATCCCCTACTTCATAGGGTTTGGTGAAGATTATCCTGATAATAGCTAATATTAACTTAGGGGTTCGATACTGACACTGTCACTTTACATTCATCATCTCATTTAATCCTCCCTGCAAAGCCTGTGAGTTACATACTGTCATTGTCCCCATTATACTGACCAGTAGAGGGGTTAAATAACGTGCCCCAAGTTACCCAGCTAGGAATTGGCAGAGCAGGGATTTGAGCCTAGGATGACCGACTACAAAAGCCGAGCCCTTAACAACTGGAAGCTCTGTTGCCTCCCAAGTATCACCCTGTCTGTGAAAATATAAAAGCTTTACCTGGACTCCCATTTGGATTAATCACCCCCTCTGAAGCCTTAATCAGCACTTATTTTATCCTATTTCAACCCTTTATTCAACCTTTTGATTTCAGTCATTTGTTCCTTGACCCTTTTTCCCCACTAAATTATAAACTTTTGAATCTAAGAACTGTTTCCACCCGTGTATTTTCCATCCAATGCCTTCTCTGTACACAGGAGTTCTCGTGTTAATGCGTTGGAAAGAAATTCTTTGAAAGGCTCACGCCTTCCCTAGGGGACGCCTTTAGCCATTTGGTACCTTTGCCTTTCTGTCACCAAAATAGAAAAACTGAAGTGTCAGAGAGTACTATGAGCAGTCGTAATGAAATATGATCATTTAAAATAATGAAATAATGTCACTTAGCCTGATTGTGGTCTTTACATCACCTCCCTCCATCCCCGCCCCCCCAAAAAAGTCATAAAAGCAGAAACGATCTTTGCCTCAGTGGGTTAGATTGTGATATTTAGAATTGAAGCAGACAAGAAATGAAATATCAGGAGCCAGGGCCTCCGGGTCTCAGGCATGCCCGATCCCAGTGGTCTCAATGTTTTCTCACATTTGCCCCCTCGGTTGGATTGCAGGCATTGTTCTGAAGCTTCGTGCCTTGGATTTGCCAGAGTCTGACTCTTCCCTTTTGCAGGGAAGAGGAGGAGCAGGTCTGGGGAATCCATTGTACCTGAGTCAGTCTCCCGGGGTTCCCGCTATCAAGAAGGGTGGGCGCTCGGTATGTTCGTTTTTCCATTCTGCCTCACCTGAGATGAAGGAAGAAATCCCACGGCCCCTTGAGTTGCCGTAGAGGGTGGAAACAAGACTCCGCCCGGAACCCCTTCAGATGCAGAAGTACATTTCAACTGCTTTGGATACAAAGTCAAGCGATAATAATGGCCCTGTTGGTAAAAATAATAATGCATGGAGCATCTCATACTTATCAAAGCAATTTTATACATAGTACCTCTCATTCTTGGGCTTTGAGAAACAGCCTCCTGAGGTTGACTAGAAGGCATTGCAGGGCTGTGTTGGGCAGTGGTTGGTGAGAGGCCTTTAGTTGTTTTTCTCATTTTGTGCCCTGCTCCCTCGTCCGTTCCTTACCCTGAACTAGTCTCTCTGCAGTTACGTCTCACCACTCAGAACTCAGCGTTGGCAGCCTCGCCCATCCGAAGCCACCACGAGCCAGGACGCTAGAACAGAGGGTCTCTACGTACCCAACACGGAGGCCTTTGTGTACTTAAGTCTGTGCCGCTGACTCATCAGAGTCCCCAAAGCCGCCACTCAGGGTCTCTTTACTCTTATTTTACACATGATTCTAACTGTGTGGGTATACACGCGGCAGTCGCTACCGTTTACTGACCGCTTGCTAACCAAGACACCACCCTCAACGCTCACAGGGGTTAACTCGGGTAATCCTCACAACCACCCTAGGACCGAGGTGAGACCCCAGTGGTCTCCATTTGACAGGTGGGGCCACAGCACGGAGGGGTTCAGGAACAGGGTCCCACAGCCAGTAGGCAGGTTGGGCTCCGTGATCTGACCGCTGAATGACCACTGAACTAACCCACTGCCACCTCAGAAGACGGGGAAACTTCGGGAGGCAGTAAAATCATAAAAAGGACACTCGAGAGTTTGAAGCGCCCGCAGACCGAGTTCACTAGAACCGGCGCACACACGCCCCCGGAGCCGCGGCCTGGGTGACCATCGGCATTCATAGCGACATGGTTTGGGTCCTGGAGGGGAGGCTAAATAACGGCCAAGATACCTATCTAGCTAGCTGGCTAGATATTTTCAAAGAAGCTAGATGGAAATATAACGTCTTTAAAAGGTGACTATCCAAAATGATGAAAATAAAAACGGTTTTGGTAGAGCCCCAGTTCCAGGGAGACAAGCTTCTGAAATTGATTTATTTTTCGGCAGTTCACATTTTCATGCCTTTCTCCCCGCCGTTGCATCCCGGGGGTTCTGATCCCTGGTGTCGTCCCCAGAACCAAGGGTGTGGACCCTCGGACTGCTCCCACCTCCTGGCCGGGCTCCTGCTCCAGAAACGATGACAATCATTTGAGAGTCACCCTGCACCGTGAGCAGGGTGTCGCCCACACGCCGAGCCCCGTCCTTTCCAAAGCACCCAGAGAGTGCAGGGGGGCGGTGGCCGGGCATGGGGGGAGGGGGGGAGGGCACTTCTTTGTCTGAGGGGCAGGGCCTGGCCTCTCCCTTCAGGTCTGTGGGTGTCCCTGGGTAAGGAGGAAGGCTCTTCTCTTCCTCGCGCCCACCTCCCCCCGTGGCCTTTATTCTTCCTCACTCTGTAGCATGATCTAAAATAAAAAAGCCCAGCAGAAAGGGAGCCGGGCTGCCGTCGTCCCCGGCGTTGATGTTATTTATTTTCCTCAGTTGCTGCTCTGGAAGCCCGGAGTTGACAGAGCGGTTTTGTAGAATAGAAACATTATAGACTGTTACTGTCAGGGTGTTAAACGTGATGGATAGAGAAATAGCGGCGGAGGAGGGACCGCTGCGAGAGCCAGGGTGCTCCTGGGAGGGCGAGCCAGCCGCGTGTGAGAAATGAATGAGGCAGTGGGCTTCGCGACACGCGGGACAGACATGCTCAGGACAGGGTGTGCTCAGCCCCTGGCTCGCCGATTTCCCTTTGTGGGGCCCCTGTGGGGGCGTGTGGCTTTCCCCAGGCCGGAGAGCGGCTGGCCTGGGGCAGTGGGGACAAATGCATTCTTAATGACGCGGCGTAGCAGCCTGTGCATCAGGCAGCTCCCGGGGGGCGCGGGTCCCCGCGGCTGTGCCGGCGGAATGTGCCGGCATCGCCGGGCTGGGGACGAGCAGGGAGGGCACGTCGGGGTAGCCCAGGCGCTGGTGGTCGCCCCATGGCAGACTGAAGAGCAGGGCTTTGGTTACCCAGGAGAGGGGAGAACCGTGTCACCTGGCTCTCTCAGGACCCCCGAAGGTTCCCTGCTTCTCTGCGCAGCAGACGCCTGGCTGCTCACCCACCGGCCAGAATGCGGCGGCTTTGCTGCCGGGTGGGCGCCCTAGGAGCAGACAGTCGTCATCTTTGTTACCGCCTGCCTGGTGCGGTACATGCTGCAGAGGTAATAAAGGTGACCGTGTCGGGGGAGGCCCTGCAGCAGATGGGAGGACGGAAGGGACCCAGCTCGCCCGGCTGTGCTGGGTGAACTGAAAGCTTGCCAGGTGCGGTGAGCAAGGTGCCTTGCCCCTGTATTGGGTTCCTGTAACTTTTCCCGCCCGTCTTTGCCATTTGGTGGTGGCCAGCCCTGTGTCTTGCACACGACAAGTGTCAAGTAAATTACGAAGACTCAGTTGACATGGACCCCCGTCTAGCTAGGGCAGTCCCCTGCTGTGTGGCCTTGAGCAAGTCACTCAACCTCTCTGGTTTGTTTCTTCATCTATAACATGAGGATGATAACACCTCATGCATTTATTAGCAAGATTACACATAATCATGCTTATGGAAGTGTGGTAGGCTCTAAAACATTGCGCAGATAGCTAAGCATGATCGTCTCTGTTGTGAGTAACACAACACTAAGTGTGTGTTAAATAGTATGGCGGGGTGTAGCTCCTGGCCTTTCGGGAGACTCTTTGCCTCTCTGCATTTTTTTCCCCACTAGAATGTATGAAGTACTAGGACATGTAGAATGGAGAGTTCAGGGAAAAGTCAGAATAAGGCAAAGTTTCCAGGACTATATTTCCTTGTTGATCAGTTATTTTTCTAAATTATTTTCTGTGTTAAAGCACAATGTCTTTTTTTTTTTTTTTTTTTAACTTCACCAACTGTTATTTCAGAGATGTACATGCTTAAAGCCTTGGCAGGGCAGGACAGCGGCCCTCTGTCTTTGACAAGGGATGTGTGGCTGGGGTTCGGCAGGGGACCTGCTGGTGCACTTGCTTAGCCAAGCTCAGTGTTCTCAGGAATCACGGGACGGTGTTTAGAAACGCGGATTCACAGGTCCTCCCTCAGCCCTGACATGGGGCCTAGAAACCTCTGCACTTCACGAACACTTTCAATCAATCTGATGCCTCCTGTTTTGGGAACCACCTCTCCCCTCGCACCTCTCCCATCCCACGGGGTGGTGGTCTCGTTCCTGGTCTCAAAGCTGATCGTCCGAGGCTTCCCGGGAGCAGTTGAGATGCAGCCTGTACCCTCCGGTGACAGCACGGGGGGCCTGTGCAGGGAGGAGGTGCACGTTTTGAAAACATTTTGTACAAGTTCTACACTTACGTTTTGTGTACTTTTCCATATCTGTATTATAGACCAGAAAAGTTTTTAAAAATAGTGTCTATTTTCCTTTTATTAATGGTACTGTGACGTATGTCTCCAACCCAAGGCCTTTTAATCTACATCAAGAACCGATTGAAAAGTAAATAATTTGCAAATTTTAACCACATAGACAAAGTGTATGAAGAGTACATAGAATAAAAATGTCTCATGATGGATGGGTCCAGGGTTTTCCAGGTGGACGCTGCCACTCTGTTAAAAGGCATAGCTCGAGTCGCGATTCTGTTCGGGGGGTGCGGGGCACGAGGAAGGGGCACAGTGCTCTCCCTGTTCCTCCTGCTGGTGCGATGCAGTTACCATGATGTCTACCGCGTGGAGATTAAAATGTTCATTTTCTAACCTGGGCAAGGAAAAGTCATCATAATGTGGACTTGAAATTCAGATAGATGTGGGTAGTGAGGAGAAAATAGAGGATATCCCAAGCTCACAGTCGTGAGCACAAGGCTCAAGCTTTTTCCCAAGTCACTAAAATGTAGTTGTATTTATTCAATTTTATTTGCATTGCCTCATTCTGGCAGAGTTGCTGTATTCATAGACATCCCTTGGCATGGCGACACCACCCTTCCACACCATGGCTTCCATATTGGAGTTGACTCCTCATTTTGAATCGGCTGAGTTGTGTTTGCGTGTGAGTGTGTATGCATATATGTGCATACACGTGGGTATGTAATGCATGTGCATGCATGTAGGTGTATGTGCCTGTGTTCGTATGACTGGCCATCTGATTCTTGTGGTCTTTCGTAGAGACTTTTTATCTGCTCCATAGTGCAGAGGTGATTAACTTATGGTGACAGTTTCACTAATATCCAACCATCTAATATCTTCTGGCTTTTAAAAACCTGGTGTTTGCAATTATCTATTCTTATTCCTCTCTTTTTTCTGTTGTTCTAAAAGCTGGCCTACAGGGAAACTTCAGGAGGGTGGTGCAGAGTTGTGAGCGAGAGGAGGGTGTCTGTAGCATGGCTGGTGTGTGTGTGGTGGATTACTGGGTGCAGCACACGTGTCCGTCGAGCCGTGGTGGGGTGGGGACCGGAGAGGGAGCGAGGGAGACCCCTACCCCACCCACACGCACAAGCACAAACACACACACACACACACACACACACACACAAAATGGCGCTTTGCTGATTGCCATGAGCCTGAACTCACTTCAGCTGAGACGACCGGTCAGCCAAGCATGGCAGCTTGGTCGCCTGACCCTGCTGGTCACAGCCCCGCTCCCCTCACCGGCCATTGGCCAGAGTCCGGGAAACCGGAGCCACCTCTGCCGGCTGGACTCACTGTCTGCCCGCCTGGGCCGAGGTGCAGAGCTGCGCAGACCTGAGAGGGGCTGGGAAGGGAGAGGGATGAGTCCTCTCTTAGCTGATCCTACGCCCCTTCTCCGCACGGATCCAGTGGCACCCGTGAGGACCAAACACCGCGTCCGACGGGCTGTGACATTCAGAGCAACTTTCCTACAAATCTCTTTTTATTGGCATTTCCTCCAATTTAACCAGCGCTGAATTGCATTTGAATCAGTTGAGAGAAAGAGAGGGAAAGAGCAGGGAGGAGGTCTCCCCCCTCTCTTGAAAAAGCAGCTCACAACCGGCTTTATTTGGTAAAATGCTGCAATAGATGCTTGTCAGAAATAATTTATTCCTGTTAGCTGTAATCTGAAGGAAAACAGATACAAGTCCTATAGTTAAAAAAAAAAAAAAGTAAAGTAGTCTTGCTTTCGCTGACAGTACAAAGGTGTCATATACAAGAAGGATTGACACAGAGCAAGGGGTCTTGTGGGAAATATGATAATAACTATAAAGAAGACAGATTATTCCCCAGTTGCCAACATTCAAACCTTTTTACAGTCAGTTCAAACATATAAAACTTTATTGCTCTAGCAGAAAGGGGAACAATTTCTGGTTGTACGGCTTTCCCAGGGCTGGGTTTATACTCTCTGTGTTATTGCTCTATAGTGGCATTTTAAAGTTTATTGAACAAGACTTTTACAATTGAAGGAAGTATATAAAACTGTAAATTTATTAGATTTTTCAGGATAAGTGCCCTTTCTAGTTGTGCTCAAGAATTCGGAGCTATGAGAAACTGCTAGTTACAAGACTTATTAATATTAAAGACTGAGAGTACGCACATTTTACACCTTAACTGATCTCAAAAATAATATTATTATATTACTGAACGTCAAGGCGCTGATGCTATAGAATTGGATGGATACACACATGTAGGACGCTATGTACCAGATGGGTTTATTTTTCACTGGCTAAAAAGTTAGCTTTTGTTAGATCTTACTTTATTTGATTTTAACACACTTGGTCAGGGTACTCCTGTTCATTGAAGGATGTCTCAGGGTAAATGTGTTTTCCTCAAATCGTTGCTGATTTTCCAGCCTTTCTCGGTGTGCAGGTATAATGCAAGTACAAGGGGTAGGTTGTAAGAGCATGTTTTATGGGGAAGTAGCATGTTGTAGCATCCACAAAGGCAGCTATACTTTTGATAATCAAAATATTGCTAAAAGGAGTTCTTTTTTCCTCCCGACTGCTTATTTTTTATTTCTTAAAAGTTTCAGGGAACATGATTTGGTAACAGTTTGTGATGTGTGTGATAATCTTTGCCAACTCTTCTCAACCCCGGCACTGCTGGCCTTTTGGACCAGGTGAGTGTTTGCTGTGGGGCTGCCGCACTCGGTAGGATGTGCAGCTCATCCCTGGCTCCTGCCCACAGGTGCCAGCGGCCACCCCTTCCCCATTGTGACAACCGGAAATGTCTCCAGACACCGCCAAGTGTCCCCTGGGTGGCAAAATCATCCCCAGTTGAAAGCCATTCATCTATATAGTATCATAGTATGTCTGGAAAAATACATTTTACTGTAAATAAATAATGTGAATTCTGTTTGGTAGTTAAAGAAAAGCCTCTTATCAAACACGATGAATTATAGGATTATAAATATCTGACTATGGACTTATTTTAAAACGTGTTCCCCAAAGAATGCCTCATTGCTCAACCTTTAAAATTCTACAGATAACTTTTCAGGACCCTGGTACTGAGTAACAGTACATGCCCTGTTTGCGTGCTTAAGTCGGAGGGCCTATGTCTGTGGGTATAATCGCTTATGAAACCAGATCTCATATTCTTCTTATGTTATGATTAACCACTGATGGGTGTTTGGCTTTTTGATTTTCATATGCATATGCAGAAACATGTGTATGTATATATTATGTGACGAGCACAGTGAAGGATGTGAGAAGCACAGAGGCAATTTTGATTATAATTTTCTCATTTGACAAGTTTAATTTTGAGGTACCGTCAACTTGCCTTCAATTTTCAATTTGTGTTCTAGAATTTTTTTTAACCTCTTCAGAAGGCTGTAGCAGCAGATACATTAAGAACATTCAAAGAAGCTGTTTATAGCACCTGTCCACCTTCCTGCTACCTAATGTTACGCAAGTAGCTATGTGTGAATGGCACTTTGATCTAGAATTCTGTGTTAATTTGTCTAATGGCCAAAGCATTTACAGAAATAATTAAGCTAATATGTTTTCAAAAGGGATTAAATTATAATAGGCCTTTTTTGGTTTTTAACTGCTGAGTTTTAGAATTTTATGCTTGATTTTTTTTTTTTAATTCCACACACTTGTGGCTTACTAAGGGGGATCCTGAAAGTATCTCAGTTTCGTTATTCAGTGGAACCTCCATGCTTTTCTGCCTCTGTGGCCTCTGATGGCAGAGTGGTGTCGGCCATACGATTATGTGTCTTTTCACCTCTCTTTGCCGTCTCTCTAGGCCAGCGGGTCCCTAAACTGCAGGCATATCATTTGTCACGATGTGTGACATCCTTAAGAAGTATGATATACCTTCCTTTGTTCGCTGTCTTTCTGATGAGCTGGGCATAAATGACATGATTGGAAAGCGAGTCACATGGGGAGCTGCCAGTGGTCTGGCTGGAACACGCATGGTGGTCCGCGCGCCGTGAATCCACGCACAGTCTCCCCTCTAGTTACACCTGGTTTCCTTAAATCATAGTACACCTTGCTTGAATTTTTAAACTACTAATATCCGTCCCAGTGTGGTACCCATGCATGATGCCCGTGTCCCATCTGGATTCGTGAGGTCACATACGTTTAATATACCTCTGTTTGGACACGGACCACTGGAGAGTGTGCTTAACCCCTCTTTGGTGAACTGTCATCACTGCAGATTGTAGCCACGACGCTTTACAAGGTTAAATAACACCACCTCTGATTTCAGGCATAGTAAGAACAAGGAAGATGCAAACGTACTGAGTCAGCCACACGCAGCCCTGCCCTCCAAAGCTCTCTCAGTGAAGGGGAGACTCTTTCTCGAGTCTTGTTAACTTCCTGGATTTCTAAGTCCCACTTCCAGGTACCATGGAGGGGGCAGCAAGAATTCAGTCAGAAAAAAAGACCCTCAACCAAACAAAAGAAGCTGCTGAAAGAACCGAGAACCCTAACCCCAGGCCCAGCTAAATTCCCAGGAAGACTTAGGTCCTGTAGTTGTCCTGAGTTACTGGGCTATCTTGGCAAGTTCGCCGTTGGCAGCAGGGAGTTGAAAGGGACTGTGGACTCTTTGGAGGCTGAGAGGGGGCAGGCAGGAACAGCACGCAACGGCAAACGTCAGGGAAGTCAGTAAGCCCTGCATCTTTCATGAGACCTTGGCTATTCTGGTCACAGCTCCGCGGGCCCTGAGATTGGAATACAGATCACGGGAGGGAGCGTCCGTGACACGAAGCCCGGGTTTAAATCTTCCCAAGGTTTCACCGTGCCTTACCGTGTGAATATTTTGTTATTTTATTTGGCAGTGTTCCCGCAGGAGGCTGGGAAGGAGAACCTTGACTAAGCCCAGGGTAGGGCAGATCTAGAGATGGGAGAGATAAGGGTGGAATCGTGGCTAATGAGAGTAACAACGTTGTGTGATGTGTGTGTGTGTGTGTGTGTATGTGTGTGTGTGCCCGTGTGCCTGTGTGTGAGCGAGAAAGAGAAAGACAGAGGAGCCTGAATCCTCTCTAATCCTGTCTCATACAAGGCCCTGTGCTGAACCACGAGAGCTGTTTATGCATTCAACTCAACTACACGATGAGAGGAAGGAGAGAGAATAAGAAGACCCCAATGCTGAAATGAATTTATGCTTAAGAGCTTGTCTTGGGAATGCAAATGGGTTTAGGAGTCTCCAAACTTAGACACCCTTTTTCAGAAAAGGGAAAAGAAGAAAAGGAAGGAAAAAGAAACTCTCGGGAGACAGGAGGGACCCTGGGAGGACGTGCAAATGAGGAGGTGCTGCTCCCTGGAAGGGAGGCCTGTGTCCTACTGAAGTGGCATTGTAGGCAAGAGAGAGGGGGTCTGGGGTTAGTTAAGGTGGTTTAATTTCCAACTCAGTAGAGACCAACATGAGCACTGTGAACCAAGCCAATGCTTTCGATTAGGCTGTCTCGATTAGAGGCCCACTTGAAGGCCCCGGAGAGCTGCGGGCACCCTGGGGCATGGAGCAAGGCCCACGCAGTGCCGGACTGCAAGTTGCGTTGTCAGAGCATGACTTGCAGCAGGTTGGATAGCCTGGATTTTGCTTTTCCACACCTGTTCACATCTGCTTGGTCATGCTGTCTCATAGACACCTGCAAATCAGATAGGTGAGGCAGAGGGACCCTCAGCGTGACAGCAGGCCACCAAAGCAGAGGCTTAGAGACTAAGTGCCAGTAGAATCCTAGCAAAGCAGGACTCTGAACCAGAGTTCCTTGACCGCAGCCTTGTCTTTGGTCAGAGGAGGTTGATGACTGTCGTAGTTATGTAACGGGCAGATGGCGATGAACAGGGATAGTCATTCACACATAAGAAGTATTTATCAGGTGACTGTTCTGTGTCAGGAAGTGTAGGCTAAGTGCTTTTAACACATAATACTCTTTACGACAAATCTGTAGTACAGGTACTGTGATTATGCCCATTTTAGAGATGGGGAAACCGAGGCTAAGGAAGTAATCAAGACAGAGTTAGGAAAATGCCAGGTTTGAATTTAGGCGATCTCCAAAGTACTTGGCCTTGAACACTCGTGTGGGCAGTTTTGGCATGAATCTATTACTTTATTTCAGACACCACTTAGTGAGCGCTTACTGCATGCCAGGGACCATGCTGGGTGCCGAGGATACAGACTAGAGGAAACGGTGCCGAGTCCTTCAGGTGCTCACAGTCCTGGGGACACCCAGCAAGTCAACAACGGCGGCGGTGTCACCAGTGCTCCAAGGAGGCTGGGCCTGGCACTCAGGGCCTGGCAGCCCACGGTGTCAGCAGCGCAGTGGGACAGGATGGCTGCTGTCCACCCACCTTGTTCGCGTCTTCTGCTTGCAAGGCTGCGCGCGCCTCTGCCGTGTGGCCCTGAGCCGGCCAGCCTTCTTTCTAGGCGCGTGGAGGCTGGTCAGCAGAAGGGGGCTGTGGGCGACATGGGAAGCTGCCTGGTGCAGGAAGTCCTCCAGTCTCGTTCACCCGAAATTGTGGAGGAACAAAGCTGGGTCCACTGAAACAGAAAGAATAAGGAAACCAAAATAGAAAAGGCGGGCGGCGGGAGAAACCACTCTAAGTTGAACAAACAACTGCTGAGCGACTGGCGAGTTCAGAGGGGAGTCTCACGTTTCCAGGATATTTTCGGATTCTGATGGCAATTAGGGAAGGACCACGGCAACCTTGACACTTTGTCGGGGGACTGAGCGCAAGACCACCAAGACGTGGCACACAGACCACCCACTGCGGGGTTTCTCGCGGAGACCTGCCGGGCAGTCTCTTGATAATACTGCACGGCAACCTGAGCCGTGTTTTGTTGCGAGGGTGGAAGGGTGAAGGCAGGTGTTGAAAAGCCATGAAAAAAAAAAAAAAATTAAAACAACAGTGTGCCTCAGGCTTGTTTCAGCTAGCGGCGGAATTTCCGTCCTCTTTCCCTTTTGAGTTGGATATTATTGCAGGAACGTTACCGTAGACTCAGTTTTCCCTTGACAGTGAAATACCAGAAGTAGTCTCGGGGCCAGAGTGCTTGTCTGTCCCGTGGGTGGGTCCCCCTAAATCCGCAGGGGGACTGCGTGGAGGTGGGGGGCGCAGCCGAGCCGGCCCCCAGAGGCCGGTGGGAAAGGTGTTCCCTGGGTGTGAGGCTGACGGGGGCCCAGGAGGCCCTGGAACTGCGGAGGTGCGGCAGTGAGCAGGCCGCCTGGCTGTGAGTCACAATTGCTCTGAGAATTCCATGAAAATTCATGTAGAAGGCCTACGTCAGTGTCTGACCCATACCCCAGTGATCAATAAATACCAGCTATTGCGACTTTTTCTTCCTTGGCATGGCCCCTCCCCACCCACCTCACCCCAGTTAGGTGACTTTCTGTGACAAGCCTGAGAAACCAGTCTGTCATGAAAGAGGAGGAGGAGAAACCAGGTTTTGGAAATTGCTTTGAGGACACAAAGTCCATACGCGCCCGGGCTTGTCCCCCACGAGCCTGATCTTGGTCGATGTATATGTCTGCATGTGGCAGGTTGGAGGAAATGACATAAATGCATCATCGTGTTCAATATTCAATACTCGGCCACCGTGCGCCGAGAGCCCGCGGTCTGTCTGCCGGACACGGGAATGTGGCATCCGGCGGCTGTGGGGGCAAGACCCGGGTGGGGTGAGAGGACAGGTGAGAGGACAGGTGATTTTGCGGCTTGTTTTTTCCTCCCTGTAAGAGGAGCAGAAGGCCCCATCTGCCTTTTAGGGAAGGGTCATGCTTGGTGACTGGTAACGTCTGGGGTAGGGTCCATTTCATTGTGCCACCCGGAATATCCAAGCAGCTGAGATGCTGCAAACCAGGGAAGGAAGAGGGGATTTTTAGGGGGGAAGAAAGAAAGAAAGAAAAGAAAGCCCTGCTGCCAGGCGGGCAGCTCTGTCTGCTGTCTGCAGGCTGCTGCTACCCACTCGTTACAATTAAAATGAAGTGTCCGTCAGCGGCTATCTTCTCTGTGTGGCCCATATGTTTCTGAGCTGATACTGTCCGGATTATTCTGTTCGGGAAAACGATAGCGGCTGTTTATAACCTTGGCAAAGACTGAGGCCTAATCAGGCTGGAGCACATTTTCACCGACTGGCTGATAACAGGCTGTTAGCAGCCTTATCGCTGGGGAGAGATAGGCCAAAATAAGCAGATCTGTGAGCACTGGAGCCCAATCGAGTGGCGCACACTCTGGCCCCGGCTTTATTTTTAGATTCCCTTTTCCCAGTTGATATCAGGAGGCCCCGAGGCGGGAGGTGGGGTGGGTCGTACCGTGCGCCCCTTGGGGGTCAGAGCGAGGCGGAGGGGGATGTTAATCAGCAGGGGAGGCTCCGGGTCAGCCCAGCTCCCCGTGCTCCGGGCTCCCTTCAAATGAGGGAGAACACAGGCAGGTCTTAGGAGACAAAGGCAGGGAGGCCCGTTTCCTGGCCTGCTGTGTGGGCTCCTTGCCTGTACACTCGGCATCTATCTCGCGGCTGCTGGAGTCTCCACCTAGGCGGGCAGCGGTGCCGGAGCTCTGAAAGATTGATCTCTTTCCACATTCGCTCCTGCGGTAGGGACTTTTGCTGTTTGTCTAAATCCACTTTGCCTGGACATCTTCATGGCAGCCCTCCAGAATGCCTGGCCCTGCCTGACACTCCATCCTCACAGAGAGGTGCGTGGAGACCAGACGATCTAGGCTGTGCGGAAGGGAACACTGGCAGCTCCTTGGGTCCTGAGGTCCGGGAGGATGAAAACTGAGGTCCCCCTAAGTCATTCGTTAATCCCTGATTCTAAACCCCTAGGGAGGAGCTGTAAATTTTCAGAGAGGTCTAAATGTCTGCCTCTCGGTAAAGCCTTTAAGGAAAGGCCCTTTGAACTTGTGCCTGTACAGGGAGAGATAAAAGCCAAATCTGTAGCTAGCTTTTGCTTCTTCTATGCCCAGTTCTCTGAAATCTTGACCCGCGCACGATTCTAGAATAGTTATGACTCTGAGATCAAAAGGTATGTGTATGAGGTCAAACATGAGATTAAAATAAAAACTAGGAGGTAAGTTTCCAATAGTGACGGGCAACAAATGTCATAAAAAAGGGGGCAGAGTGACAGTAGTATCTGCGTTAAACTGTGAAGCCTTGTATTTTCTCTGTGCTTTCTGCATAAACCTTCCCGTCCTAGAGCATATTAGGTTTTTTGCTCTCTCTTCTGTCTCCGTCTGTCTGTCTCTCTCCAGCCCTCTTCTCCCCTTGCTCTCTGTGCAGCTGCTTGATTCATGAGTCACTTTGTCTTCCTGAGACTGAAGGCGTAGAATCAGGTGGTGGGAAAGAGGGGCGAGGGGACCCAGGCACGGGGGAGGGGAGGCGTTTTCAGGGGCGCACGGACTGAAGTAGGCACAGAAGGCAGCGGAAAGCATTATTACCATTATCATGCTAATCTGTTTACAAGGCCCCCTTTATTCATTAATCTTTGAATAGCAGAACTGTGCATACAGCCTAAGAACCACCTGTGCTTCTAGGACCAAAAAATAAAAGTGTTAAGGGCAAATGATGTGTCGAAGCAGGAGGACAAAAATTAAATATAAACCAAAGGATTCAGATGCAATCCTTCCGTTACTTGGATCTTCACATACATGGTTTTACAACTCACGTGTTGCAAAGTGCTCAGCTGATTGGCAATTTAGGAGACATCATCTAAGTTCAGAGAACATCTCTAGGGAGGGTTCGAAATGTAATGAAATTATGAAAAGATCCAAACCAAGGTTTTTGCTACATGGATTTCTATTCTTTTTGGAAGTAAGTACTTATAAACTGAATATAAATGATTTTGGTTAATGGTCTAGATTTACTGATTAACTCAATAAAGGACTCTTTTACATTATCCTCTCAAAATTTGTAGTAATACGGGAAGCTAACGCTGAAAAGGACCTTCCGTATGATCTGGTTCGAGCCTCTCATTGTCTACTAAACCTTTAATTAAGAGTTCTTTACACGGAGGCTGAGCCCCCATTTGTCACATTGAGCAAAGATGGGTCACGTTATCTTTGGAGCAGTTGCTCTTTCAGGGAGCAACATAGCTCTTGCAAACGCTCATTACCCTGTGTTATAGATAGCAGGGGCGGAGGGGGGCTGTAGGGAAGGGCTCCAGCTTTCCCTGCCATTATTGCTAAAGTAGCAGACACCCCAGTTACAAGTCCACAGAAGGGGACATAGTCTCATTTAGGCCTGAGCATCTTCTAAGAGGAAATGCGGCAATGGCCAATGGGATGCAATAGCTTCCATCTTCCTTGCGGTAGGACTTAAATTCTCTAAGTAACGATGCTCGGTGAAATTCATTTCCTTTCTCAAGAGACTGAGTTCTTCAGTTCTAATCACCAAACCTGATCGTTCACAAGTGTTAGGATCATGTCATCTTAGAGCCGAAAGGACCCCTCTGAAGACTGCCTCCCCCTGTTGTGGAAGAGGAAGTTGAAACCCCAGAGAGGGGACTGGATTTGACCAGAAGTCTGCACCGGAACTGGAACTAGGACATCCTACCTTCGAGCTCAGTGCTTTTTCATCTTCTTGATGACTTTATATTATGATTTAGTTATAGGATGGAGCATTTAAAATAAATCCCTGAACTGTCCACGCTATTGTTTATTCATCTGTAAAATGAGGATTGTAATTACCCCATTGATTTTTAAGTTCCTTGAGAGCTGGGACTGTGACATCCATCTCACGGTTTCCCAAGGCGCCGAGCTCCTGGAGTGCTTTGCACACAGAGCTGCTCAATAGCTGCTGACTATCGAATAGCTGAATGAATGAATGACTGTGACTTCTCATTGGACTTCGCAAGTGATGACTCTTTCATTAAATGATTGCTGTGAGTGTGTGCACATTCTCAGCCGTTCGTTTCCTAAATGTCTTTTGGGAGAAGCAAGGAAAAATGATGAGGTCTTTGGGAGTCCATGGAAGACCTTTCAATACTGCAGAGGCCTGATTAGATGGAATCATGGAATCTTGTTATTGTTGTTTGTTTTAGTTGTAGTTTCTTGACCACAAAGACCTGGGAAGGCCTGGTGATCCTGAAGGTCATTTGACTGTGAGGTCCTCAGTAGCAGGAGTCGGTGCGTTCTTAGCTGCCCAAGACCCTTCTCTGGGGTGTTGCTGTGGCATCTTGCCATTCGTCTTGGAGAGAGAGGGAGGTGGGAACAACTCGTTCCTTGTTGTGTCCCAGTGCCTAGAACAACACCGGGATCCCAGTAGGTAGGTACTTGGTAAATATTTGTTATATGAATGAGTAGCTGTTGAAGGTCTGCTTTTGCTTGATTAGTTCTTGCCTTCAAAGTGCAAAACCAAACTGGATGACTGTTAAGTTCCTTTCCAAAAATACGATTCTGTGAATTATTTGAGTCTATTCCTCTGACTCAGAAATCTAAGCCAGGACAAACTTTTCCCCTCAAAACATAAATTCTGCCAGTTCCTTATCAATCTGTATCTTTGGACCTATAACTCGCACCACCAGGACCATTTGTATTCCAAGCCCCGTCTCATCCCTGTACCGAGAGACGATTGCCCACAGAGGCCTCTCGCCCGCTTAGGCTTCTTCAAAGCAACTACTCAGAAAGGCCAGAATTTAAAGCAGAGAGATTATTTGGTGGGGAGGTGGAGGGAGGCTTAACAAAATTGCAGTTTTATTGGCTCTCGCTTGCTTTTCAGAAGCACGTGACTGGCATATTTGGGTCATTAAATATAAAGACGTTCTGCTTATGAATTATGCCAGCAAGATGTTTTCAGATCATACAGAAACGGTGTGCATGGTGACTGCCAAGTAGTGTTTTTATGTGTGTGTCTCTGTGCGCCCACTCACTGCTCTGTGTAAGGCGCTGGTGCTCGGCACTAAATGCAGCATCATTCCTTCTGGGCTCTCAGAACCTTCCATAAACAGTCACTTAAGATTCTAGTGAGTTAAATAAATAATAAGATCCTTACCCCCTTGCAAAGAATATGAAGCCCACGTATTGAAAAATTAGGCAATTTAACCCCAGGCAGAATGAGCAGAGAAAGCATGACCCGGTGAGCCAGACCTAAGTGCCAGCAGCAAGAATTTTGATCTTTAAACATTCTAATGATGGCAGATGGCATCGTGGCCTGGAGAGGGGCTTTCAGTTAGTCTGTAAGCTTTTATTCAGTATCTGGTATGTGCATGGTACTGAGCTAGAAACTATTAAAGAAAAGGGGAAAAAAAAAAAAAAAGGACCAAAGCATGCACCCTACCTTTTTTTACAAGACCTAAAAAGCATTCTTTCAATTTGTTGCGCGCATTCTAGGTGCCAGACAGTTCAATATGGAGCATAATTAAAAAATTAAATGCTGGAATACAGTCAATCTGCGGGTTTGGAGGCGGAGAGCCGTTCAGTTTCAGGGCGGTGGTGGGGAGGGATTGATAGAGAGAGGAGTTGGGCTGTGAATTGAAAAATGGGTCGGGTTGGAGTCAGCAGAAAATAGAAGAATGGACATTATATTTGAGAAGGACCAAATGGGCAAAGGAAGAGTGGTTGGAAAGAGGATAGCATTTTTGTAGCAGTTCTCTCGGTGTTTCCGTTTTTGTACTAGTAAAAATAAAGAAAATGATATTGGTTGGCAGATGGATAGCTGAGGGTGACTAATGCGTTACTAGCTGCTAGGGTGAGAGGCTCTGTGTTTGATACGGCATTGGCAGTAAGGTTCTTGGGTTTTGTGAGAGCCTCTGTTTAAGAGCATGACATTGGAGATGTTTCTCTGGAGACTTATCTGCCGGTCGTGTGGTATGGTCAGAGCCATTCTTTGCAAGGAAGAAGGTGCTTCTTGGCCACAGGATGGATACAGACTAGCAGATGCAACCACATTGGGAAGGAATCCTGGGGTGTCCCGGCGGCCCTCCCTTCCCAGGCTGAGCTCCGCCTCGGATTGTCAGGCAGGTGTTCAAATAAATAACGCAGCTAAAAATACTTCCGGTAACAGCTGGGACTTAGCTCTGGGGTGGTGGGAGTGCAGCATCCCAGCTACTTGGGCAGGTGTGTGTTGGCTCCAGAAAGTTAGAACGAACACGCTCCAGACACATCCCCTGCATGGACCAAAGCCTCATTGCCGACGGAGAAACAAAACAAAGCATTTATTTCATCCAGCATTGCCTGGAGACAGGTGGGCCTTGGCTGAAGGTATCAGAGATAAAGCTCAAAACCAAACAGATGAATAGGCCTCCCCCCCAGGGGGAGACTTTGGTTTCAGAGCAGTTGAGTGGAATTATAATCTCCTCCCTATCCAGGTCTTATTCGTTACTAACAAGTAGTACTCAACGTAACCTCAAAGAAAAGATGATCTGTATTAACAAGTCATAATAATGGTAACTCTCAATACAAGCACAGTCTTTTATTAAGCACTTACTATGTGTCAGGTACCGTATTTGTTGTTTTATTGAATCCCCAAAAGAATATTGGGGTAGATAATATTATCCCTGTTTGCATAGATTCAGAAATTAAGGTCAAAGGCAGTTAAGTACCCTGCCTAAGGGCACACATGCTTTGAGCCACAGAGTTGGAAGTCAGATACAAGTCCGATTCCTGGACTGTGGATACCTGAGTAAAAATGTGAACTTGCCAGTAAGATGGCGTGTTTCACCTTCTTTTTTACTCTAAACTTGCCATATACAGTAATATATAATAAAAACTTGTGGTGTTGGCATGGTAGCATAGTCAAGGTAATTTTGGAGAATCTAGGTTGTTTCTGGCACAAGGATCTCTCACCCCTCCCTCCATAAAGACAGCCGTGCCGGGGGTGAAATCTCCTGCTTCCAGCTGAAGCTTCCAATGATCACGTTTGAGGCCATAACTCTGAGTGATCAAGACGTGGCGACCTTACTTTTGGTGCTGCTTCTGTAGGATTAACTCCAGTACGTGTAAGTCCAAGAGGGATATTTGACAACCAGGAATATTTAGGATTTGGGTGACAAATGTAGTGTTTAAGACAGTCCTACAGGTTCGTTGTGCTCATTGTTATCCCAAGATGCGCTTTCCCGTGGTGCTGAGCTAGGAGCCCGTGGACAGCCAGGCTCCAAATTGCTCCGGCCCCAGACTTCGTATGAAGACGGTGGTGATACTGCAACAGCCTTTGGGTGGTGGGAACTGGTTTTGAAAAAGAAGTCTATTTCAGAATGTAAGGCTTAAAAAAAATGGAAAAATGTTGTGACTTGCAGGTAAGGCATAGTTTGGGTCTTTTGAAGCCGAGACCGTAGTCCTGTCTTGCCAGTCTTAGTCAATCCCCTCCCCCGAGTTGAATCACACTTGAATTTACTGAAAGAGGAGGGGCCGGCCCTCAGGATCTGGCCAGATGACAACTTTTGGTTGCTAACAAAAGTGTTTCAGAATTCTGCTCAGCCTGGCTCGAGGGCGGTGACCCCGTCAGATCTGATAAACTGGACAAGCTGGGGCCACGAGAGCTGCAGAGGGGACCCACACAGACAGCAGTGCTGGTCTGCGAGAGGGGTGATGGCCAGGGTGGTGTGCTAGGAGCAGGCAGCTCATTTTTCTATCCGCTCTCGTTCAGGTTGAAGTCTGAGGTAGGGCCAGGAGAAATGCTTCTGTCTGTGCTTCATCCTGGTAGGAGGGTTAGGAAGCCTATGGTGAATGCGAACTGCGGTTCCAAATGTAACGAAAATCTTTGACAAATATGTATAACCAGAACCTGGAAATCAGGAAGTGCTAGCCATTTTCACTTGGCCTGAGTATTTTAAAGCTTTAGACTCTTAATTGGAGTTGTAAATATCTATGTACAGGAAACCAGGGAGTGAATGTGTGGCATATTAGAACTGCCTAGGGGGCTTTTTATAAATAAGTGCATGTCCTGGATCAAAATTTCTGGATGTGGGGAGGCCCAGGCGTGTGTATTTTTGGAAAGCTCCCCAGGTGACTCTATGCCGCGTGTCACCACGTTGAGGTCCATTGCTTTAGATTACTGTGTCGTAACATGGTTTTTGTCCTGTCCAATGAAACATACCAGCAATGGTACACTATTCCTGTCATCGGATTTGGAGGTGTTTGGACCCTGGGAAGCACACGGGTGTGCGTGTGGATAGAGTGTGTGTGTGCATGTGTACGCACGCATTCATTTGTTTTCTGAAGCGTGCGGGCTGCTGCCAGCCCCGTGACAGGTGATCAGAGCGATGTGGACATGGCAAGCTGGGCAGACTGACTCTCCCCGTTTCACCCTGCCTGCAAACAGAGTTAACATCCTCAAGGTAAAGCTCTGAAATCCCACGCTGACCTTTTCGCGAAGCATTATAATCAAGTTGAACATTTCCAGTTTTACTACAAATGCCTGCCCCATGGGAAAATGCGTCCCTACATTTTATGACAATTGATTCTGATTTTGAGGAACTAATTTGTATTGAATGCAAAATGTCCAGCCTCACATGGAAACTGGAAAGTCCCCACGTCCAGACAGGTCCAACACTGTGTTTTTATTGTAAAGACAGGAGAAACAATGAAAGATTGTGGTTTTTTTTTGTTGTTTCAGAAAATCCGTCCTTCATTGTTCTGCATAGTTTTTATTGTTTTTACAGTCCTGTGGGTCTAATGACCACAGGCTGTTTCGTAGATATCTGGGCCCATGGGAAACTTCACCCTCTCTGGATTCTAAGCTCCCGGATGGCAGAGCCCGCTGGATCTTTTACTGCATGTGAAGTCCCCCGTGGTGCCGAGGATCCCGATGTGAGCGTGTTGGTCCCTTTGAGAGACCCTTGGAAACATGACTGACGTTCCATACTGTGCAGTGAAAGTCAACGTTTTCCTCCCCACGTTAGAGTTCTGGCCACAGAGGAAACGATGCTCCTAGGACTCGATGATGTATCCAAGAGCCCTGGAGCCTTCTAACTTCATTTGGAAGAAGTCACAGAAACAAAGGCTGCTGCTTCTCAGGCTAACATCTGCTGACATCAACAGAAGCCCCTCAAGGATGCCTTCTGCCAGCGCCCAAGCTGGGGGCTCACGTGAAGAAATGCTATCATCAGACCTTGAGCACCCTGCCCCCAGGCCCAGCTAACGTCTTGCTCAGTGTGAATAGCAGGTGCTGTTTGGCCAAGGAGGTGGCGAGATGCCTGTTAAGGTAACAGAGATGGCCAGTGGAATGTTGCTTGTTTGGCCTTATGACTTTTAGTCCAGGGAAGGTTCTCCCTCTGTACTGGAACTGTGGTTGACTCAGGGTTTCTGTGATTTCCTTCCGTGGGTGTATTTACAGTGGCTGCACCTTCCTAGCTGCAAAAGATAAATTGTAGGTTCATCCTCTTGGGCAGGGGGAGGGGGCCTCTCTCTCCAAAAGAACGTTAGGGTATCCCTGGTAGGCGTCCTGCTGTGTTTATTTGAACCAGCGAGAAGACAGGTGAGCAAGCAAGCGCGAGTGTGGGTGTCTGTGAAGGTTTCTTCTAGTCCTGGGAGTCAGGGAGCATTCCAGGGCTCATGGGAGACGGTCTACTCCCATTTCTGGAATTTGCCTCTTGGCATCATCTTGCAGGGGGCTTTTTCTAGCTGTGCTTTGTGGTGGAAAGGTCAGCTGAGCACTAAGGAACTCACTGGTCTCCCTCTCGGGGCCTTGAGCGGGCATTTGACTGTTGCCTGTGAACTTGGGAGCCGTGGGGGCCGTACGGCTTTCTGCTTGATTCTCAGTGTGGCCAGAATTCTCTTTAGGGCGCTGCTTCAAATCTCAGTGACATTCCATCTGTGAAACTGGGTGGCAGTGTGTGCTTTTCCCCCCGTACAGGACTGGGAGAGAATGGAGGAAGAAGGGTAATGACTTAAAAGCAAAAACAATTGACTTCTCCGGGCTACAGTGCTCTGTCCTGAGAGTGTAGTTATTTTCCACTGCGGGATGCCTTCGAAAACATTCATCTGGCTTCTCTCTCTTTCCTGTTTGCTGTCATTGGCGCAAAAAATCAAGTTACCAAAAGGGTCACCCGTGTTCCGCAGGTGTGAATACTGAACGTTTTATTTAGTGTCTCGTCAGCACTGGTCTGCGGCTCCCTCTTTCTCCCCTGGGCTCCGGCCTGCCCCAGGGAACGGTCGTTGCCCTCAGGGACAAGCAGGGCTGCACATGGCGCTCCGCGCATGTGTTCATCACTCGCCTATTCAGCTTACAAACTTTTAATGAGCATTTTTTTGTGTGTGTGACAGGCTGTATTCTAGTCACAGTGAACAGAACAGACAAAACGCTTGCCCTCATGGAGCTTCCATTTAGTGAAGGAAATAGACAATGAATATGACATAATATGGTATAAAATGATACACTGCCCTACATAACACTGACATCTTTTAAACCCGATTTTATATCACATCCCTAGACCGACTGTTCAGTCCGGGCTCCCAGGCCAGTGGTCCCCTGTCTGGCTCTGCCTGGCTGTCACGGTTACAGATACCTACAGGGCCCAGGCTCGTGCTCCGCAACCATTTTCTGTTACAGAATCTTCTTGCTGCTCACCGAAGCCTTAATCTCTTAGGCCGCGATCAATGGGTGGGCGCCTTTCCCATTCGGATGCTCATTTTTAATCCCCGCTGCCTCTCTCGATGTCATTCCGTTCCATTTTTCTTTATGGACTTTCAGGTCTACTGTACCTGCTGATTACTCAGTGGAGAGCGCTGGGCATCTCCCTTAATTAATTCCATCGATTTGAAATCCCACAAGGTCCAGGGTCCTTAGATTTCTGAAGCAGCTAAATGGAATGTCTAAATTCCAACCTTTTCCTTCTACAAATTGTTTGGCCGCAAAGTTGCTAGGAGGAAGTGCTGTGGTTTTATTTATTTGAAGGAGTATATTAATCCGCAGAGGACTCTGCATTCTTAACTGGGCTTTTTGTGTGTAAGGCAGGAGAAAGCAATGTTTGGATTTCTCTCCCCACCCCTCCTCTCTCTCTCTCTCTCTCTCTCTCTTTCTTCCCCTCCTCCAACCCCTCCCCCCGTCAGGATTCCATTCCTCATTCTCTTCTTTCTTTTAGTCATCTTCCTTCTTCGTCACTTACTTCCGTAATGCCGGCTCAGCTGGGACCATGTCTTAGCAACCGGTGACTTCTTGAACTCTTTGAAGAAGGGTCCGACCTTCACAAAGGGTATAGAAGCTCTGCCCACGGCTTTTTTCTTTCCAAAAAGCACCTGCCCAGGGTGTTTCCTAGGTGGACACAGCAGTGATCTTATGGCAGTGATCTTGTTGAGTTATACTTATTTGGTTTTCTAGTATTCCTTGTTAATAGTAAGGATGGGATCTCTGGGGGACAGTCACCAAATCTGTTTCAGAATCATATGGTTTTTAAGAATAATGAACCTTCTACACAAGGGTTCAGAAATCAGCATTGAAAAGAACTTAAGAGATTATGAGCTCAATTCCGTCATTTTGTAAATGCAAAGATGGGATACGGGAGCTCGTACCGATTGACACCTATGATGTTCCAGGCCCCAGACTAGGCATTATGTACGTATGACCTCTGACGAGTGACCGTGTTGGACACATTACAAGCTGCTGCTAAAACCCAATCTCTTTCCAGTCACCATACTGCATCTTCTTAAACCAAACAGCCAAAAAGAGGGAAGAGAGACAGACAGTGCAAAGAAGTTTTTCAGGCTAACTCTTTTTTTTTTTTTTTTTGAGACGGAGTCTTGCTCTGTCACCTGGGCTAGAGTGCCGTGGCGTCAGCCTAGCTCATAGCAACCTCAAACTCCTGGGCTCAAGTGATGCTCCTGCCTCAGCCTCCCCAGTAGCTGGGACTACAGGTGCGCACCAACACACCCGGCTAATTTTTCTATTTTTACTAGAGACAGGGTCTCAACTCTCACTCAAGCGGGTCTCGAACTCCTGAGCTCAAACAATCCACCCGCCTCGACCTCCCAGCGTGCTAGGATTACAGGCGTGAGCCACCGCGCCCGGCCTCCCGGGCTAACTCTTCAGAGGTTTATGCCGCACTCTGCCTACTAAGCTGGCAGCGACTGTAGACCCTTCCCAGAAACCGGCGCTCGGGCAGACACTGTGGTGGACGGTCTGGATGTGACTGAGACGTTGGCGGTCATCAAAGAGTTAACGTTAGCTAAGCGTGGGCGGTGAGCAAATGGAAGGGGCTGTGGGGACAGAGAGACAGAGCAAATGGAACACCCCCAGTCATGCCATCCGACCGTCTGAAGTCGTGCGCGTGCACGGCCAAGAAACGCGTTCTGCAGAGGAGCAGGGACCTGTCTGCAAATGACTGTTCCCTTCTGCCCGGCCGGCCAGGCAAGGGCCCGCAGCGCCCGCGGCTGAGGGAGACTCTGTTGCTATGCGCCGGAAGCTTAATTTTATTATTGCTCTCCCCTATTTCATGTCTGTCTCTCAGGCAGCTGGTGATGTTTTAATGAAGCTGGAATTGTATAGTCTGTAGCACTGGATAATCATAAGCTGCCGAGTCAGAATCAAATTAATAATTCATGAAATTAAAGTGTATAATTAATTCGAACCATGCAGATGAGAAGAAGGGCCAGAGCCCGCCGCCTGGAAGGAGCTGCCGTGTGGGGAGTGTTTACCAAACTCGGCTTCTAGCCCCAAATAGTACAGAGCTGCCTGCGGGGCTCCCCGGACCCTTCCCTGCAACAAGGCACTTTCACCTAAACTTGGAATGGCTTTCTTTGAAGTTCAAACGCATTTTAATTGGTTTTGATTCACCCTTTCTTTACCCTGGAAGAGTCTTGCTCAAAGGGGAGATGAGATTGTCAGAGGTCACCGGGTTACAAATCTTTGTAGCATGGGGATTCTGCAGAAAGTGCCATGAGAACCTTCGCTCCCTTCTGTGGTTCACGAGGACATAAATCAAATCCAGAAATTCAGGAGTTCCGCCGAGCTTCCACGCCCCTGGGTTTCTTACCATAAGTGCGCGCTCTCTCACTCTGGCTCTCTTTCGTACGGACACGTGGACGTCCAGACAGCAAATACAGACGACTTCCTCTGGACAGTGGTAGTGATACGTTTCACGTCTAGAATGTTTTCCGTCACGTATGCCCTCTGATAGCTGCAGAAAAATATTTTTTGGTGCCGTTCTAGTAGCAACAAAGTGAAGGGAAAGCAATGCAGGTGCCTCATTCAGGTGGGGACCGGTCTGCAAATTTCTAAACCACCCTGCCTTTCTTGGAGTCCCCTTTTAGGCAACTGTGCAATGCTTGTCTTCGTTACTTTTCTAGGTGCAAGAGGCAGGGGTTGTGCTCGTTACTGGTGCTGTTTACATAACTCGCGAGGGTTTTACGTGTGTTCTGCGCCCATCTGCTGGGCTCCCTGCATTGTATCTTCAGGGATGCCCATACAGATGTGTCCTTTTTTGGGTTTTGAGTGAGGAATGCTGTGGTGCCACAGTAAACAGAGGGATTTTGGGGTTGTCCTTTTCATTAGAAAAATCCCCTTCTGGCATTTAAGCCTCCTCAACATGGCGGGTTCCTCCCCCCGTGGACTTGCAGAGAACGAGAAGGCAAAACAGGAATCTGTGATTGTCCATTTCTCTTTGTCAGGCCTTTGAGACTTCTTGTTCTAGAGGGACAAATGACGGGAAGCCATGATACAGACTAATGATGCATGAGCCCCCAAAGGTTTGGGCTGAATTGAGGCTCAGCTGACTTCACATTTGTAGGTTTCGGAGTGTTCATTTGTCCCTCACATAAAGGCTTTCTCTGTCTGCCTCTGTGTCCACACACTTAACCAGAAGCACCGGGAGGAGGCTGGGCCAGCGAGATGCCTCTTGGGGTCTGAGGGCCTCCCGTGCGGCGGTGTTCCGCACACCAGCCTCTCTCCTCCTCTTTGATCTGCAGGCTTGCCCTGACTTGCTTCTGCTTGCACGGCCTTAGCTGCTGTAGCACCTTTCTGTTTCCCCGCAGGTAAGGTTTCAGCTGCTGGTGGTTTGCCAGACTGGCAGATTACCCATAAACATATCTGAAGGTTCTGTTTTGCTCCTGGCAATCCTTAAACCATTGCACGACCAGCGTCCTCAGACTAACACACAAATCAGGAACATCTGATACCCAACCCGTACCAACTGCATTTCAAAGGGGAAAACTGTGGTCCTGTAACGTGTCTGGCCTCCTGTCTCCAAAGCACTTTGCTTCCGTGACTAAGTCCTGAGTGTGAGGCAGCCGTCCATCATTTTTGAGCAAGAAAGCCAAGACAGAAATAAGTGACTTGTCCAAGACAACTAGAGCGGTCGGCGCCATGATGGGATTTATTGTTGGTAGATAGAGTCTTTGATGATCCCAGGATTTGGTTAACTACCTCAGAGCTTCTGGAATTGCCTTCTGTTGTGTTCAGCTGAAGGTTTTTGACTTCCCTGGGTGAATGAGGTGTTATCTTACTGGAAAAGGATTATACTACATGGTTTCTTGTATAACCATTTTAGCCTTCAGAGTTTAATCTGTTTTTTTAACAAGATTAAAAGTGAGCTTTCTCTTTTTACATGCAAACATTTGGTTAACCTACAATTACCTCTCCCTGGGAATAGGATTTCTCTGATTCAAACGTGTTGATTAAAGTTTAGAGGGGCTGTTGTCTTTTTGTGCCGTGGGTTTAGTGTGAATGGAAGGGGCAGAATGAGAATGATGGCTCCTGACTCTGCTTGTGTGTCACCTGAATACTTGGACAATGGCCCTGTTGGTGCAGGTATTTCAACCACGCCAACAGTGATTAGCTGAGATTGCCATATGATCAATTCAATCAACCATGTGGCATTCAGCCATACATATGGCTGGAACCAATAAATTAACCAAAACAACCTGGTCACATCTGGGCGTATGGATAGATGCACGTCGAAGCCATGTCAGGGAATTACATACAATCGTGAGCATGGCCGCTCACTTCATCAGTGAATTAGCACCGCGTTTGATGTAGATTGGGTGTAAAACAGAGAGGTCTGTTGAGTATAAAATGGTCTTTAGAAAGTCTTTTGGGAAGAGAAGTACTCATTAAAACCTATAATGACAAAATAATGCTTTACTAGGAAAAGTAGCCCTGTTCCTCACCCTGTGACACAGTTCTCCAGTTCTTCAAAGAAGAGTTCTGGTGCACATCTAGGGACTCTCGAGGTACATCTAGAACATCACAGTCCTAGCGGCACATCCAGGCAAAGTGGTGTTGTCAGAGTTCCTTTGCACAGAGGCAGAGTTGGGGCTCAGCATTTGTCTTAGTGCCCTTTTTCCCAGAGAGACTCCTTGTGCTTCCATAATGGGGAGGAAGCCTTTGCTTTAGTGTTTTGGGTCCCCTCCAGCTACTCCCTTTGATCTCTTCATCTGAGTCAGAAGCTTGAGCAATGCAATATGGTGTTATGGTTTTGCTAGAGCTCAACACCGAGCTTTGGCTTTATTAAGTTACAGACCCCTAAGAATGAAGATTTGGATCGTTTAGCAGCTCCTGAATGAGTTATTGCCTTCACCCCTTGGCATGCACATAATGAACACGTAATCAAATTCAGTAATTAACTTATTTATGTATTTGTTTAATGTGTGCCCTTACTGTTTGTGTTTGATCTTACAAAATCTCTACCATTCTGTTGTTTTCGACTGTAAGATTCTGAAAGACAGGGACTATGTCTGTAGTTTTATTTACCACTCACTGTGTTGTACTAATAAAACTATACTGGGTTATAATTTAGAGGAGTACAATTCTTGATTAGGATATTTTAATAAAGTATATTTGTAAGAACTACTATAGTTTAGAAAATAAATGGGCAAATAACTTTCATTCTGTGGTTCTGTAATTTGGAGCGGAGAGTCACAGTTCTTTTGGGTAGGTCTGTCCCATCTCATTCCCTTGTACGATGGCAATGGCTTTTTAGTCTTTTATTTTTCTTTTTCTTTTGCTTTTTTTTGAGACAGAGTTTCACTCTGTTGCCTGGGCTAGAGTGCCATGGCGTCAGCCTAACTCACAGCAACGTCAAACTCCTGGGCTCGAGCAATCCTCCTGCCTAGCCTCCCGAGTAGCTGGGACTACAGGCATGTACCACCATGCCCGGCTAATTGTTTTCTATATATATTATTTTTAGCTGTCCATATAATTTCTTTCTATTTTTAGTAGAGACGGGGTCTCGCTCTTGCTCAGGCTGGTCTCGAACTCCTGAGCTCAAACAATCCACCCGCCTCGGCCTCCCAGAGTGCTAGGATTACAGGCGTGAGCCACCGCGCCCGGCCGACTTTTTAGTCTTAAGGTTTAGAGATTCACAGAGAGTGTGACACACACACGTGATAGTAAGGGGTCTTGAACTGGTGTGGGGCAAAAGCCGACAGTCCCTTCCCAGGCACCAGCAGGGACTCACAGCCACTTTACTTTGTCCTGTGAAGTCAGGCTCTTTGCTGCTAGAATTGAGATGCAGGTACATGGTACAAAGGCTTCTTTTTGTTTGAGGCCAGAGGTCTTTGTCCCAGCCTCCGGGCCAGCAGTCAGCACTGCCTTCTCCCGCCCGTAAGGAATACTTCTGGAAAGTTGTCTCTGCCTGGTCTGAGTGGCAGTGACTTGTCTGCATGTGTGCCCTCGCTTCCTCACCTGCCAAGGATGCGGGAAGAGAAACAAGTGCACAAAAAGTGAAGGTAGCTCCCTCCTGTCCATTCTGGCGAGAACTGGCCTGGCTGTGGTTAAGACAGGTGAACCGTTGTCAAGCCTGGCTTCCCGGGGAGGGGAGCAAGGAGCCCACGAGTGTTGAAGAGGTTCTGCACAAGGGTGCTCCCCATTCCCTGTGCAAACCCATCGTTTACTTGTTTTCCAATAGGGTAGAAGTAATTCATAATTTTCAGAAATTATTTGTTATCATTATACCATTTCCCCCCAGGCAGCAGATAGCCCGTTATTCAGAATTATAACGTATTTTGATTCAGGCAGGGCCAGAATAATGAAATTGGAGGGAATGTAGAAAATATGGGTATTAATGTTAACGATACACATTTCCCTCAACAGAAGGAGGGAAGCTCTCTCAGCCGAAGAATTGTTCATTTTCCCAAAAAAATGCATATTTTTTTATTCAGAGGCCTCTGGTTTTTAACTCTACAACGCCAGTTGAGTAATTTTTAACTACAGGATGCATCTCTTTCCTGATATTCTCCCCACCCACCACAACATATTTTAGTCTGCATAGCCTGTTATTTTTCTTCACAGAGCCATGTCTCCGCACGGGTGAGAAGTACAAAACCATTCAGGAGGAATTTGATATGCCAAGTGGGTCAGCTCGTTATAACTTCTAGGAAACCACAAGATAATTGTGGGGTTACTGCTGGGAGGCTCCTCAGCCTCGCATGAGACTTGTATGCTCTTCCCTGTTCCACTTGCAGTAGCCGCCTCTCCTTTCAGTACGTTTTATAGGACACCTGAATAGAGGTGGTTGACTCGCATTCTCAACCAGAATTCCCAGGAAGACTTGCTGACTACTCTCAGAGGTTTAACAAAGCAAAAATAAAAATATGTGGTTGAATTTTTACAGTGAGCAGGCAATTCATCTTAGACAGTCTACACCAAATGATCGGAGTACCTTTAGAGATAAAAAGTGTTTTTCTCTAAATGATCTCCTACTGATAGATCTACTCACTATGAAGTGGTCAGATGTGACCTACTGAATTGCCTTTTGCCATTTATCCATGTGCCTATATTTGTGCTTTCATTTTTTTTTTCTTTCCTCATCTTTGTCATCAAAAAATATTTATTGAGAGCATGTATGAAGGTAGAAATAGGTTGGGCCTGTATTCTAGGGACACACAAATTAACATATGCTTTTAATATGGAGATCAAGATTTCAAGGGTATAGTGTAAATATGTATATGAATATATAATATATAAAAATATATACATAAATATATATTTATGTACATAAGTACTGGGAAGCATTTATTTGGCATTTACTGTAGGTATTTGCCCGGCACTACTCCTAGCATTTTTCAGGCAATTTTAAAAGAAGAACCTTTTAAAAGAAGGAGATGAGACAGGTATAATTATTATCTTTTATAGTTAAGGACCCTGGGACCTAGAGAAGTTAACTAACTTGCCCAAGGTCACACAGCTCGTAAGTGGCATATTTATTTAACCTAGGCAGACAGTCTGGCTCAAGAGTCTTTGCTTTTAACCAGTGCACTGTGCTGCTTCTCAGTGTAGGCATAATAAACAAAGGACAGATAATACAAATACTTATAATAATAATAGTTAATATTATAATAAGTAAACATGACTGAATATTTCCTATGCATCAAGCATCGTGGCAAACATTTTACATTTATCGTCTTATTTAATCCTCTGAATAATTTGATCATGTAGTTGCCATTATTATCCCACTTCAGATATTTAGAAACAAACTTAGTTTCTAAACCTGCTGTGTGACACCGCTGGGAAAGAGCAAAGCCACTTGGGGTAAATCGCGGAGGGCTTCAGGACGTCTAAAGGCCACAGTAGATCATGTGCGGGTAGCAGAAGGCAAAGCAGGTTAGGAACGGCAGGTGGGTCAGCCGGTTGGACTATGGAGTTAGCGATCCCTTGGTTCTGCCCTGTTCCACGAATGCAGCCACTGACTGCTAGTCCCCGAGCTGATGGCATAATGGGGACAGAGAACACGATGGACTGGGACAGATCCGTACTGAAGCTCGTGTCTTATCCTCTGTGACCCGGCCATGCTGCTCTGTGCCCAGAATCCAGTCCCGTGGGTGCCCTGACCTCTCCAACACAGGCCTTGGGGGCGGGAGGTGCGGGTCTTGGGATTGCTCTGTGTGTGGCGAGGGTGAACAGTTAAGTGTCACTTTCTTATCCTCAGTCTTACGACACAGTTGGTGTAAGATTTTTGGGGGGAGGTAGTTCCTTCCTCTCACCTTTTACCCCAGACCCCTCTCATCCCTCTGAGAAGGTCCAACACTCTGCAGCCCCCGCCCTCATGGAACGGTTTTACAAAGCAGAGGGCCCTGTGCCTCTCCCTGTTCACGCTTTAGCTGCCACACCGGACTGGGATCCAACCAACCTTGGATGCAGATCAGGCTCCAAGATTCACAATCCCGAAAAAGTCCTGTTTTGTGTAAGCTGGATCAAGACCAGAGACAGGACACAAAGTCAAGTAAACTCAATCAGCTCTGTCCCCTTGGTGCTAAAGAAGCAACTATAATAACCATTTTTCCCCATTATTTTGCCATATTTTCTCTCCTTTTGAGATCTGTCATCACTTTCTCTGTACGGTGACATTTTGAGTGGTTTTTATTATCATCACCATATTTTACTGCACATTTAAATTTTTTTAAACGTACGTGTATTTCTTTGTTTAATGTGCAAACATAATGCATGGGTGGGTAGCATGCATCAGAATGAGCTCAGAAAAACGTAGGACACCAGTGTGTTTTGCCAGGGTACTATTCTGTGTGTGTGTGTGTGTGTGCGCGCGCACACCTGAGCACACGTGCATGCTTGCGTGTGTGTTTGTGACATATGGACAACAGGTTTTCCAGAGGCTGGGCTCTTCCTCTGTAGGATCTAGGGACTTCTCTAGAAGAGGAAGACCCACTTGGCCTATTTTTGCAGGTGTCTTTTGCCTTTCTCCTACCCTCAGCTTCCGTGCCCCCATCAGATATGTTAATGGCTCATATCATCTTCCCTTTCCACCAGCCAAAAAAAAAAATCTCGCTTGGCTTCTCCTCTGATTTCAGCCTGTCACTTGATGAGGTCCCTGCTATTTATATTTTTGTTTGTGAGGAGGGAGGGGGGAGACATAAATAAAGCCCAGGCGAGCCCAGCCGCCCTGCTGGCTGTGCAGGGACTCCGCATACTGAGGCAGCAGGGCTGCCTAACTGGTATTTAAGCAGGACCAGAGGTCCACACTGTGAATGCGTTGAAAGGGTTACTGGGAAATGCAAACAAAAACAACATGCAAATGAGGCTTCCAGCAACAGGTAGACTTAATCAGATGCTGTCAGATGAATTCAGCATCTCCCCGATTGTCGCCTCTCTTTGCCTCCCATTCGGAAGCCCTCATCTGCTCCAGATGTGGTTTAATTTACTGCGACTTGGCTAATTACTGTAATTAAGGATTAATTACTGTTAATTACTTTCACATAAACTCAACGCCAGTCAAAGAGCGGAGCCTTATGAAGTCTGCCACAGAAGTGAGCCCGGGCTCGGCGGCCTGTGTGGCTCTGCGGGTCCCTGTGTGTTGCGGGGCCCAGCTTCCACCCAGCTCTTCCTGACCTTCAGCATCGCCAGCGGGGTGGGGAGCCGCGGGTTCGAGAAGGGTCAGCGCTCAGGCCCTCGCAGGGCGTCACCTACCAGGTACTTCCACACACAGTGGGCAGCCAGAGGGACGGGGACAGGGCCGGGGACGGGCCCGGATGACCCGCGTAGACGTGTGCACAGCACCGGCCTTGCCCGGTGAGCGCGGGAGCCCGTCCTGTCCTCTCTTGCTGTTGGCTTTGCGAGCGGGTGAGATGCCGACGTCCTGTATCGGCGCTCAGGTGCAGCACGTGCTCGCCACAGGTAATGGGAGCAAAAATAAAGCGGGCTGGAAACCAGCACCAGGTCATCCATTTCGTTCTGGCCACCACTGGCCCTTCTCAAAACCTGGTCTTATTTTTGAAGTAAGGAATGGATAAACGGCGGTTAAGCGCGAAGCATGGCCCTAATTATACAAACAGGAGGCTCAGTGCCACCCCGAATACCTGCTCTCCAACTTCACCTGGGCTTTCAGCTCTGACAGTTAATGTTTTCACCTGTTCTAGAGAAGCTGGTGACTTTAGTGACTGGTAAAACTGTTTCCCTCTCCCCGAGTCTTGAAGTCGGCCCCCTCCCGGCAGATGACGTTGCCTCCTAGTTCACGAAGAGAATTGAACCCTTTCTCCCAGTCTCCACACCGTCTCTAAGTGCGTCTCCATCCTTTCCTCCTCCTCTGCTTTCCCAGGGAGGTTCTCTGTCTTCTGTGTAAAGGTGATTCTTCTCCCTGTGCCTCTTACTCCGGCCTCCTCTCCCTTAGAGTCCTTCGCTTTAGCTGTCATTCTCTTCAATGCTTCCTTCCCTGTGGCCCTGAGCCGGCTCGTCCGGCTTGTAGAACTTACAGGAACCTTCCCCTGACCTGACTTCATCCTTCTCAGCCACGTGCAGTCTTCCCCTTCCTTGTATCATTCATGTTCTCAAAGATGGAAGTTGCTCAGCCCACTTCATTCTTCCTTCGTCTCCATCTTTGACCGATACTTCTCTAGTAAATGTCATCGAGACCCCACGGTTGCCTAATACAATGTGTATTTTTCGGTCCTTAACTTATCGAACCTCTTTCTTAGCTGTGTTTGACACTTTCCTTCATGGCTTCTCAGACGCTCTATTCCCTTGGCCTCTGTTCCCCTTAATGGGCATCTTCTCCACCAGGCCCTAAGACACTGAGGTTTGCATTGAGTTCTGACCTCAGGTTGACTATGCACGGATCTCATTCTACGCTCTCTTACTGAAGGATCCCCTCACTCAGGGTGCTCCTGACTCCCCCACAGACTGAAACTCCTTGATGTCAGGCCACGTGCCTCGTTCATTATTATTCCAGAAAGATGTCATCAACACAGTGGGTGCCTTCTGCTTGCTGGACCGTGGAACCCTGGCTCATGTGCATACCTGGGTACCCACCCAGGCAACTTTCTAGGGCCTTCCTTGTTTCCTGGGCGGCTTTTACGCCTGTACAGGAGGATTTGTCTTTTGGGGGTGAGGAAGGTCTTTGTGTCATTTAAGAAAATCCCAGGACTAGATGATTTCAAAGTGAGGTCCAAAGAAGATCTTTTTTGATAGTAAAATTTCAAACAGTACATTGTTGATAATGTAAAAGGAACAGTGGACATACCATGTAGTATGTTTTTGTTCTGTATACTACCACCCATTTACAAAAAGCAATTTATTTGCACACGGGTAAGGCTGTCTTCATATTGACTGGACGATAAAGCTCAAATGTAAGAGAAACCTTCATTTGGGGCCAAAGGGACATTGATATTAATTTTTTAATATATCCAGTTAAAATTTTCAATAAATTTTAAAAATCAAACAACCTTATATTTGAATTAATTATAAGTGAGATTTTAAATTTTACTAGTTTTATTTTTATTTATTTATTTTTTTGAGACAGAGTCTCACTCTGTTGCCCAGGCTAGAGTGAGTGCCGTGGCATCAGCCTAGCTCACAGCAACCTCAAACTCCTGGGCTCAAGCGATCCTCCTGCCTCAGCCTCCCGTGGGACTACAGGCATGCGCCACTATGCCCGGCTAATTTTTCTATATATATATTTTTAGTTGTCCATATAATTTTTTTCTATTTTTAGTAGAGACGGGGTCTCGCTCTTGCTCAGGCTGGTCTCGAACTCCTGACCTTGAGCGATCCTTCCGCCTCGGCCTCCCAGAGTGCTAGGATTACAGGCGTGAGCCACCGCGCCCGGCCTAAATTTTACTAGTTTTAAATCTTACACTAAACTTGTTGACCAACTAAAGAAAAAATAACTTTTATACAATTAACCTGTGCAGTTTTTTTTAACAGACCTCTTTTGGGTTTGTTTCTTGCTTGCTGAGTCCATAGAAATTTTCTATTAGTGTTTTTCTTTGGTTGGCTAATTTGCAAATGGATTATTTAGCACATACCTGCACGTATTTACTCACTATATATTGCTATGTTGTGTAAGCATGGATTCAGTCTGTATATTTGCTCTGTGTTTTTCACCGGGTGTTTGCTGATTGTGATTCTAATGGACATTCAGATATATGTGATTTCAGTGCGTGTGCGCTTTTTACACACAGTACAAATACATTAGATTCTACTAGTCTGTATTTTGAAGTTATCAACGTCCTCATTTTCTCCTAGAATTTAGTTGTAAGGAGCACATTACTGAACATCCAGATTCCCAGTAATGGTTTGAAGGAAGCATTTCTTGTACACAATGAGCCAAAATCAAACTTCAGTGAATAACTCATTTGCATTTGTAAAATACAGAAGATATAAAAACTGAAATGCCAAATTAGTTCACTACATCCTATTATGTCTTGTCTGAATAATTAATCTATGATTTGAATTTCTCCTTTAAAGTGATTTTTGTTTTGCAAATCATCACCATCAGATAACATGCTTGCCGTTACTAAGTACTAACTTATGAAGTTGAGGATTGAGTATTTTTTTCCCAACATATGAAATAGATATAACATAACTAGTTCACTTAACAAACATTTATTGAATGCCTGCTCTGTGTCACACACAGTACTAGGCCCTGAGGATAACATGGCATTAAATTATCTGTAGTGATGAACTACAGCATGATAAAATTAATAATATTCCATTATGATGAGCAACAAATATTGCTCCACAAATTTTCTCTCTTGTGGTCATGTTTACCTAAGTGCCTAGACAGCATGTAAGGGGAGAGGAATGGAAAGAAGAAATCTTATAGGCTAGTCCTGTGATCTGCAGAGGAAATATTCATATACTACCTTTCTGACAATGACTTTAGAAATATCTCTGAAGTAAGGAGATGTGAAATTAAGAGATAATATCATGACTTATTATTTTCCAAGCTTGATAGCAAGAGTGCTAGAGATGAGGTGAAAAGTGAAACATAGAACACTCCAAATGCTTCTCTAATGTATTAACACTATTACAAAAATACATATCTCCAGCTAAAATTTAATGTAAATGCATAATTTGTTTGATTACATGTATTACGACGCAGTTATTTACACTATATCACATACGCCTATATATGCTCTCTAGCTTATCTATAGTCCAATTATAATATAAATGTATGTCATATTTTTATCATCACAATTATTTGAAAAAAATATTGCTTTTGTAAAATGAAGTATTTAGATGTAATGGCCATTCAACACTTGGCCACATACAATTTTATTGGGTGCTTAGAGAGGCCAAAAATAACTGTGCATAGATATGCACAGTCTACGGATGATGAGATTAAATTACATATATTATACATCTATAGAATATATATGTTTCTGCTCTTACATAATTACCGTAAATATGGTAGATTTACACGTGCCTGCGTGTGTGCTCACACCCGTGCATACAGAATCACGGATGGGATATACGGGCCTCACTGAGGAGAGCAGGAACAAAGCTGGAAAGAGAGCAATTGAGAAAGAGGGAGAAGGGAAGAGAATAGTAGTGATTAAGCTAGCATTGTTCTGTGTAGATCGCTGGCTGCCTGCTATTGTTTTGCAGCATTTGGAGATGAAACATATTCATTTAGCTTTCAGAACGAATGGCTTTAATAAGGGCAGAGCGGAGAGGTGGGGTAACGCTGATGACTGGAGAGACCCATCAAGGCTCCCCCTAAGGCCATTCCGTCAGTGCCCAGGACCACATGACCATTAACTCTGCAATCAGGACAAGTTTTCGACATTCCGGGGTATCTTTCAATGGCAGAAAGAGTCATTTGGAGTCAGGGGAAGATGTATATCAGCGGTAATTGGATTCTGGCCAAGGCTGGTAGGACAGTATTATCTATGGTGAAGGAATGGGGGGGGGGGGGCTGGACAAAGCAAAGGGGGTGTGATTGAAGCCCCGGCCCAGAGAGCAGCCGCACCCGCGGACCACGGGCTGGGTGGAGGCCCTCGGGGCGGTGGTCTGCCCAGGGGTCGGATGGAAGTGGTCCTCCACCTCCGGCAGAAACAGGTTTCTGAATATCCTGCAGGACACAACTTTGGGCTCAAAAGACGAGGCCGCCCTGGTCGCGCTTGGCCAGACAAAGCTATCGAAGGCACGAGAGCGCCCTGTCCGGCCTCTTCCCTCTGCCGCCCCTGTCCCCTCGCCTCTCTCTGACTACTTCATTACAATCCGCCTTAGGCCGGAATCGCCCTGCTTAAGCCTCAAATCATTATAATTACCATTATTAGAAATAGCTGCGGGGGAGGCACTGGAACACCAAGCTAAAATGTGTGAGTGTGTCCGCGGGCCCCGGAATCACTGCTTTGGAGCTCGGGGGACCACGAGGCATGAGGGTCCCACCAAAGCCAGCGGATGCGACGCCTGTCAGCTCCACTCACCCCACCTGTCAGGAGGGGGACGCGGTGCGGTTCATTTTTTTAATTGACACCTTCCTCTCTCATTGCACGCTCTCTCGTCTCAACCTAATTCCTCCTTTCATCTTCCTTCCCTTCTCTGAGAAAAATCCATTCCTCTGCTACTTGAATAAAGAAAAGGGAAAAAGCCACACGAGGAACAATGACATATATATTATCCTCCGGAAAATACATAGATTTTAGCAAAGGCACAAGTCAGGAAATGCACCAGAAGTCAGAAAAATAATTGTCAAGCAAATGTGAGTCAGACAAGGCGGACAGATGGAGGCGAGAGACAGGGACAGAAAGGCCAGTACAGCGGGATGGGGAGAAAGGAGGAAGGAGAGAAAAACCTGCGTGAAAATCAGAGGGGGAGTGAGGGAGAGAAGAGATGTGAAAAATAGTGTTTCTCGTTGTCGAACTTACTTCTAGTCCTTCTTTAAATGAAGCCTAGAGTTTCACTCTGTTGAAAGACAGCAGAGCGGGAATATGGCGAAGCCAGATTGATAACGTGGGAATATGCCTTTGCTCTTCAGTTTGTAAGAAGCACTTTCTGCAGGTATTCGGGAAGGATTATGGGGGGAGATGGGGGGCGATGCCACTGACAGAGATTCAAGGAGACGAGGAAGGAAGGTGGGTGTCTAGGGGATCCCACCCAGCAGTGGTTCCCGAGCCCCTGCCCGCCTTGCCCTTCAGCAGTGCCGAGGAGCCTGCTGCCCACGCCGCACTTCCCGGCACCTGGCGGCAGAACCCACCGGGAAGGCTCCTTCCGTGGGCCCTGGGCTCATGCACTGTTCAGGGCCCTGAATGATCATTATTTGAAGTTCGCTTGACACCGATCACTTACAACATTAGTAGTATTTAAAGACGGACTGGATCAGGCCCCTAAATCAAGAAATAAATTTGGATGAAATTAGGAAAATACATCAGAATTTTTCAGTAATGCTATCTTTTGTGTTTATTTTTGATCAACTCAAGGCATAGTTTACGTGAATAAATATACCTATTTTGGAAGTGTGCAGTTTGGTGAGTTTTGGCAAATACACATTTCCCCTTCCCAACCACAGCCCCAGTCGAGATAGAGGAAATTCCTGTCACACCAGAAAGTTCCCTCTTGCCCCTTTATGGTCGGCCCTCTCCCCGCCACCAGCCCTGGTACCTGGAAATCGCTGATCTTTCTGTCACTATAGATTAGCTCTTCTAGAATTTCATCCTATAATGAAATTATACAGAATATAGTCTTTTGTGTCATCCTTCTTATATATAATCATATGTATATGGCTTCTTATATATGATCTAAATAAGGATGGTTTTAGGTATATCCACATTGTTGCTTGGCTTAATAGTTTATTCTTTTTTATTGCAGAGCAATATTTCATTGTGGGAATATACCACCATTTATAGATCCATTTATCCGTTGGTGGACATTTGGATCATGTACAATTTGGGATTCTTATGAATAAAGCTATTATGAACATTTGTGTACAAATTTGTGTGGCATATATTTTCACTTCTCTTAGATAAATACCTAGCACTTGTATTCCCAAGTGTATGACATTTAAATATTATATTTCAACTTGGACAGTGTTTTTATAACTATTCAGTTATTTCTAGTTGGTATGATGGTTGATCTGTTTGATAGTTTCATAGAACGACCAAACTATTTCCCAAAATGTTTATACCTCTAGCTCTTCTTAAGTGAGGCTGTATTATTTTTTCTACACGGGACAAATTAGGTGAGATATACAGTTAGTGACAGAAATAGGCATGGCCAGTGTATAAGGTTGTCATGCACTATAAAACTTTTCTAAAATCTGCAGTTCTTAATCATCAGTTGATCTAGTTGAATTGTACAGTTATTTCAAAAAACGTAAAACCACTTTTCTGCTACTAGTGGATTACATGTCCCAGTTTCTCTAACATCCTACTTGGGTCTCACCTTTTCCAAGAATTTTTCCCTAAATAAGTCCATCCTTACTTCTAACTCCTTTCACTACTATTTATGTAAATTGTACTGTAGTGCTATCTCATTTGGACAATGTTTTTATAACTATTCAGTTAGTTCTAGTTGGTGTGATGGTTGGTCTGTTTAGTGACACCGATTTTGGTATAGGTCCAAAATTTGGGGAGTAGGGTTTTCTCTTCTGCTCCATGTGCCCTGCAGGTGCTCAATAAATTCCTGAATAAGTGAACTTAGTCCCCAGGAGCTATAGGTCAAAAAACTCACTACCACTCTCTTGTCTAAGGAAAGATATCTTTTTTTTTTTTTTTTTTTTTTTTGAGACAGAGTCTCACTCTGTTGCCCGGGCTAGAGTGAGTGCCGTGGCGTCAGCCTAGCTCACAGCAACCTCAAACTCCTGGGCTCAAGCAATCCTCCTGCCTCAGCCTCCCGAGTAGCTGGGACTACAGGCATGCGCCACCATGCCCAGCTTATTTTTTCTATACATTTTTAGCTGTCCAGATAATTTCTTTCTATTTTTAGTAGAGATGGGGTCTCGCTCTTGCTCAGGCTGTTCTCAAACTCCTGACCTCGAACAATCCTCCCGCCTCGGTCTCCCAGAGTGCTGGGATTACAGGCGTGAGCCACCGCGCCCGGCTAAGGTAAGATATCTTAAATAACATGCAGGGATTCCCTGGCACAGGCCCGTCATAGGCACACACTCACACGCGATTCAGTTCCTTCTCATGTGCATTAAATGGGCTTCGCATTCCACTCCCTGCCTTTGAGTAAATAATCACGCCATAAAGCTCAAGAAATACTTGGTTGTGGGTTTTATTTTTCCACCTCGGCCGCTGATGTGTTACCTAGCAGGCTGTATTCTACACAGTGCTTGGTTCTCTCTCACAGCTTGTGGTAAGCAAAATTATTCCAAGATTCAATGAATACCTGCTATTGAGCGGTCTCCCTAACCACCCAAACTGGTCTTTTGTTAGTGGTTATTGAGAGGATTGTCACAGCCATTGACCTGCGCAATTTTACTTCAAAAGAAATGAGCATTTCTCTTCCCCTTTCATTTCTAAAAGCAGATATGGCAATTTGCTTAAATTGCTGTCTTTAAAAGTTTAGATGATTATATTTTTTTCCCCTCTTGCCTTTTTCCTTCCTTTTCATTTAAGCAGCACAGCACCGTCTCTTTTTCTGGGATTGGACACAGTTCCCGCTGCAAGGTTTATGAAGTAGTTGTATCTGCATATGTGTGTGTGTGTGTGTGTGTGTGTGTGTGTGTGTGTGTGTTTATGCATCTCCCCACACATTGTATTCATTTACCTGAGCTCTCAGAAACAAAATAAGTTTATATTAAACTCTTTAATTAACATTTTATATTTTAATTCTAGGGTCCATTTTCTCTAGGCCCAAGTACTAGAGTTTTGCAGCTAGAAATAAAATAAAAGTGCACCTACTGGAATCTCTCCATCTCTTTGTTGAGGGAGATATGGTAGCAGCTAGCTTCATAGACTTACGAGTAGGCTAGATAGGTTGCATTTTAAGGGTTTTCTATCTGAAGAAGAAACAGAGTTTGATATAAATGTGGGGAGAGGAATTAGAAGATGCCAGTGAAGGACCAGGGCTGGGGATGCAGAGACGGGTAGAGTGAGGTGATGACGAAAGGCTACGGCTCGTTGGCAGAGGTCATGAGAGCATCCTAGTCCTGGATCCAACACCGTGAGTCCAGTTCCCCTGGGCCACAGTTACCTTTTCCGTGATCTGTGCAACAAAACATGCCGAGCCATTACTTGATGCTATTTGCTTTATATGTGCTGAACCATATGATTAAAAAATACATTTTAAATTATAGAATAGAAAGGATAAAAAATGTGAAAAGCCTCAGTTCTGTATTCAGAGAACTCACAGTCTAATATCTAGGCTTTACCCCTAATGAAAGGGAGCTGTATTGCAGAGAGGTGACCATGTCAGAGAAGACCAGCAGTTGAAAAAAACAAACCCATGACTATTTCTGGTGTTGGAGGGAACCCCTCAAAGCTCAGATGCCACTTATTTGTGTAATAAGTAATTATTTGTGTCATGAGTAATTAGTACATTTACTGAGTATGTGATATGTGGCAGGGATTGTGTTGGTATTTGGGATACAAAGATGAATTCACTAATTAATTCAGAAACTATTGAATGTGTATCTGTTATGTGCCAGGCATGTATAAGACGTTTTCTTTGCTATCAAGGAAGTCACAGTTAATATAGAAGACAAATACCTAAATAATCAACTCTTTTCGGTATATGATAATAAGTGATTTATTTTTTATAAGACCACATTATTTGATAAATAAATGCTTTATAATGTAGATATTTATACACTTCTAGGAGAAGACAGAAAGGGAGAACTTATTCTGCCTGTGGACATTGATATTTGATCAACTGTTATTAGATATAGAATAAAGATTTTGAAACTGTCAAACGTGGAATACTGTTAAATATGGCAGCCAAAGTAAAAACGTAACGATGAGAATCTTACAAGAGCTAGTAATTTACATATGTGTGAGTGTTTGTGTTTGCATTAATAGAGGGCTGTTTTTTCCCTCTCTTCTTTGCCTCTACGTAGGATGAATGGTTTTGCCTATCCTAGCTAAGGTATAGATTGTGAGGTACATTTTCTAAACCATAAGTGGAGAAGTTGGGCAAGCTGTCCTTGTGGCTACATGAGGCTCATGAAGTGAAGATGATATCCATGGGACATCAGGAATAGATCTCTGTAATTACTGGGCTAGGAGGACTTGGTGGTAAAATTTCTTTTAGTGATCCAGAATTCATATGATTCCAATGTGTGCCGTGCCTTTACTATTCGAAAGAATGCTGGAATATAAATTGTAATTTCTGTTAATGGGCAATCTCCTCAAAGCAGCCAGAAAGAGTCTTATAAGTAAAATGCATTTCAGATCCAAAGGTGATAGAACAGTAGTATCGTGCATCATATGGTCTTAGGCCTCTGACATTTAAATATAATATCTGTACCAGGAAGTAACTACAGAAACGGTCTTGGTGTCCCTGTTGGCTGTGCTGGTGGGATGGTAGCCAACTTTTCGTTTCTTTCTTTTTCACTATACTGCTCTAATAAACGGTAAGAGTGCTGTAACAAGTCCCCTGGCCATCATCGCAGTTATTATCTCTAGATGAAGACAACTATGTGAGACTGGTATCCTAGGAGGTTGGAGTCAGCGTGAATGCTTGTTATGTGTGTGTGTGTATGTCCATGTATGTGTGCTTGATTTCTGAACCACTGAAGCCATGTGAAGTACTAGGGTGAAAATCACCTACGTTAACAGTGAAAAAAATATCTCCATCAGTTCCAAGAGGGACTTGTAAACCTGAAGCTAATAGCCAATGGTTTAATTCTTTTAAGGTCAAAATTTCTTTAACATTTCTAGACAAAACTATATGCTATCTAGAAAAAGACAAATTTATGCATAAGAAAAAAAGCTGAAAGTTGTAGTTTTCATCAGAGAGCCAAATAAAATATATCCATTTGTGAAAGGCAATCAGTCTTCCAGGGATTTGTGAAAAGAAGGGTACCTTTCTTATTCATGGGGCAATGAGTTCTGGAGAAATTCCAGAATAGGGAAACCTGCAGATACTTTATTCTCTCTCGGGTAGGGGCATAAAAGCCTTCAAAGCCTTTCAGTGTCAAGGTATCTTTATTAGTTATGGATTGGAGGACCCAGAATGTATTCAATATTAAGGATCACAAAACGTTTTTCAATACAGTGGTAGACCCATTTTAGACCAAAAACTAAGTAAGTAAATAAATAAAAGAAAGACACATTGAGGCCAATACCTACGTTATAACTCTGGTATCTACTTAAGGAAATATATATATATAAACAGTCCATTTTTAGAAAACCTTTTCTTAACCTCCCTTTGACTTTTAAAAAAATGAAATCAGGGAACTGCAGCTTGACCCAAAAAAAGACTACACGAGATCAATTTAACCAAATTTGGGCTTTATTTAGATATCTGCAGAATGGGAGTTTGAGTCCTGGCCAGTTTGCTGCTTGAACATGCTAGAGGCATGGCTTCTGGAAGCGACTACAGAGCAATTGACAGTGAGGAATGTGAAATAGTAATGAACGACTCCATAATGGAGCAGAGGTGTCACGGTTTTGCATACCCGTTACTGGACAGAAGGAGCGGCACACAGCTTTGACTCCAGTAATGCAGTCCACTCTCCTGCAATGGGGTCAGTTTCTGGCAAATAGCATGTAAGCCAGCGAAGAAGATTCCTAGGGTGCAGAACCAGTGATGGAGCCAAGCAGAGAAACCCAGCTCACCTAGAGGGGGTGGCTCGGGGTGGTATTCTAGCTGCTGCATTCCTTCCACACAAACATCCAATCAATGACAACATAATAAAGTGGTCATGATAATAGTAATATTTACTGCCATGATAACAAAATTGATACGATTCTATTGACCTGTTTTGTTCATTTCCTTTGCTCACTGCAGAGTCTTAGAATTTTGGTTGACTCTGACATGCTGAATTATGTTCTTTCTTTCCTCTCTCTTTCTCTCTCTCTGTTTAAATAAGGCATCCTCAGCACTCAAGGATACAACACTCCTAGCCCTTGCCATCCAGTATTTTAATCCTGTTCCTAGAATGCCTACTTCCCACTGCTGCTGTTGGAAGTGATGTGTGTCCAGCCTGCACTTTGCAGACGCACATAGGCTGCGCCCCTCAGAATTTATTAGGTGCTATTAAGACAAGGTGAATCATCTTGCATGTATGTTTCCAAAATTAACTCCAAGGAAATCCAGGATTTGTCAGACAGCTTCCCAGCACTGTAGGTAGCACTCGGGATTAGGTCTCTCTGCTAATAACATTTAAAGAATAAGAAAAAAAAATGGTAGCTTAAAACAATGTCTCATGGAAGGAATAGAGTTCCTGAGGTGGGTCACTAGGGAAGCAGGGGCCTTACAAAGGCGTCATTCTGCATTTAGTTTCCATCCTCAAGACCATCTCAGAGTTTCGTGTTACTGCTGGGTTTCCACCCTCACCACTCATGTTCCAGGCAAGAGGGAAGGGAAGAAGGAGAAGGCTAACCTGGGCACACTTCTCATCTGAGAGCGCTGATCAAACACATAGTACCTGGGCATAGTGTTTGGATAAACTGGAGTTCTGTTTCTAAGGAGGAAAGGTAGAATGGGTGTTGGCTGGGTAACTAGATGGCTGATGGGAACTTATGGACGTGTTTTATTAATGTTAATTATTTCATTTCCACATTTTTCCCACTGCACCAGCGGCTGTACCAGCAGGTAGGGTCAGAGAACCTGAGAGAATGATGGCGGAATTTCAGGAATACCAGAGGACATAGGCAAACTATGCCTATGTGGTTGGTGCTGGGAAGTTAAAGTCTGAAATTTAAAATCATGTGTCTGACTTAACAGCAGATTGTCTTTCCTAGGTTTACTTCTAGTCTGATCTTGTAACTTTGGAAGAATCCCTCTTCCACTTTTCCGCAGTTGCCTACTGTCTCATGTGTTAGGATTGAGACACCAAAAATTTCCCATACTGCTGAAGAATTTCCAACCACAACAACTTAGGTGTGTCCCATGAACAAACAGTTATTGAACAGAGCTCCGTGTATGTGAAGCAGCAATACTACTCCCAGCCATGCTGAGATGTTTGCACGGCCTCCGTAGGGCACCTGTGCGTCCCCATACGTCGCCTCCTTAGCCCCTCTGAAAAGCCTGTAGGGCAGTGGTGAGCCGTCTCTCGCCTGTGGGAGAGCGTCCTGCTTGGCTGGATCCCCTCTGCATGCCCAGTGGCGAGGACAGCGCCTGGCACAGGGTAGCTGCCGAGTGAGCAGCGTCCCCCAACTTCCTGTAGATACTGCGTGCACAGAGATATGAGGGTTGATAGAAAAACAGTTGCAGATACGGCCCCTGCCCTCAGGGAGCTGTTTGTTGATGGGGAGGTGGTAGATAAGTAGATAATCTGAGGACATTTTGGTCAGCAGCATAGGCAAAAATTATTTGTGGGTCCCAAACCTTAGTTGAGCTATTTGGGCTCCTATCTTATCTGAGCAGACAGGGGGTGCAGGGGGAGAGAAGGGAGGGGATTGTCCTGTCATTGGCCACACTGTGCCATGTAATCAACACACCAAACTTACAGGGTGGTATTTTCCTTATGTACACCAAACTTGCAAGGTCATACTTCTATTCTCATTTTAAGGGGGGGGGAAACTGAGTCAGAGAGATGAAGGAAGTTGCTCGAGGCCACATAGCTAATGAGTGGCAAAGCTGATATTAAAATCCATATTTTTTTTCCTATGCCACATTGCCTTTTCAAGGAAAAATATCAAAGCAGGAAACTTAAACTTTATAGTGAAAAATAGATGGAAAGCCTGGGCCACAGATTGAGCAATGGCCTGGAAGTTAGAATTACTGAATTCTGTCTCTTCTCAACGCTGCCTTGGGACTTTTCTTTATCATCGCAGGCTGCGTATTAAAAGTGCTTTATAAAGAATTGAGCCCTATGCAAGTAAGTGATATTTCATCGTAATGATAACAGCTGTATCTATACCTACATTTCTGCCCTTATAAAATTGAGCTAATAATATTGTTTTCTTCATCAAAGTGCTGTGGAAGGTGCTCCGAGAACGACAGATAATGGGCCTTTTACATATCACTACTTGTCAACATAGTAACTCGGTAAAGTGATTTTGGATCTTCTAATTGAGCTGCGTCATCTACATTTAAAGCACCCAAAGAAGGTAGTAGTAATAGTAACAGTATCAGTTCAATAGTAATTAGTAATAAACCCAGTCAACCAGCTGCAGGCCGGGCCAAAGCTTGTAAGCATTTTCTGCCACAAAGAATTTTCTCCTGCTCTTCAGTGTCTAGTAAGGACATTAGCAGAGTGAAAGCCCATGTGCAGTAGAACCTTCCAAGAGCTTTCAGAGAAACCTCTTAATGAAGTCTACTGCATGCCTTCCTATATGCGTATGTGACCAAAAGTGACTAATAGCATATTCCTGAGTTCCATTCTCCTCCAAATATCCTTATTTCCCAGTGCAGCCAGAGTTAATATTATTGAGCCATGTCCCTATAAAGCACCCCCCCATCGTCCTCCTTCATACGCTGTAAATATCATAATCAAATAATCAGTCACTGGTCTGCGGTTCACACATGGCCCTTGGCATTACCCAAAGAAGCATATGGTTATTTTGTAATGGAACAATATAACACGTATATTTTTAAGTGGCTTTCCTAAGTACTGTGAAATAAAGTGTTAAATTAATTTCCCTGTAGCCAAAGGAAAGCTATAAACGTCAGCTTTTAGGTTTCAAAGTATGCAGAAGTATTTTTCCTGTGTGTGGCACCCTGGTCGCGGGAAAGGTTCAGAGCAGACGGTATAGTGAGAGGAATCACCTCGCTCATAAGTCTCAGTCACTGAGCACGGAATTGATGGGTAAAAACGATAACACGTAGTAAAATTTTAAATATTATTTGAGAAAGTTTTGATGAATAGTTGTCTTTTTTTTCCCTAAGCTACTCTTGTCTAGATTCTTATCAGCCCTTATTTTGACAACAGCCGTTTTATATTACTTTTATATGAATTATCTCAGATGTTTTCCGGAGAATTCCATTGGATTCTCCTGGTTCCACATGAGCGCCTGGGGCCAGGATGAGGGCGGGGGCGCTGCCAGCTGAGCTGTTACTAGATCCCACTTTTCTTCTGGGATGGGGCCATTTTCATCTATTTTGCACATTGGGCTTCTTAGTAATTTTAAAAAAGGACTTTGTGTTTCACAAAACTCTCTTGAAACATCACTGCATTTTCTCATTTTGTTCTCTCCGGAAGTCTTTCAGGAGATGTTGTTCCCATTGTATAGATGAGGAACTGAGGCCTAAACAAGTTAAGTGAGTTTCCAGAGAGTACCTAACTCATAAGTTGCGGAGTACCAGCACTAATTCTGACCTTCTGACTCTAAATTTTGTTTTCTTGCCACTAAATATTGCTAACTCCATTTTCAGGTTTAAAATACCAGTAAATTTGAGAGTTTTTTTTTTAAATAAGTTCAGGCTGCAGAGAGTACTATGTTTATAACTCTCCAACTTGTGTAAATGTAGCACTACATATGTATGAATAATGTATATATCTACACACATGTATATATACACACACATATATGTATGTATGTATTTTATGTGCATATTTCAAAGTACAAAAAGAGGGACTGAAGCTATTCACCAAAGATAAGTTTGTTCATGTTCTTGGCCTGTTTGTATCTAAAATAATAGTGCATTTTTGTATATTTTGTGGTCTGCTAGATAGACCTTAGATTAGAGCAGCCATTGACTTTGTGTAACCTCAAGCCAGTAACTGTACCTTTCTGAATCTTGAATGACTGTGGGCTCACTGGAAATGAAAATATTTGCCAGTTTTCACATGAAAAGGGGGTAAGGCAGGATTTTGCTGGCTGTTTCTTCCTAGGCTCAGCGTTAGAGAAATTGTAAGATAATTAACAATCCTTGAGTAGAAAAATTTGCTGGACTTTGGTGATGTTTCAGTATCCTAGGACTCAATCTGGGGTACAATGCTACCTGTCCCTTCACGGAGGAATACTGGGGTGAGACAGCTTTGGCATTTTGTTTAGATTGGAGGTTGAGAGCTGGAAGGTGAGGTTTACAAGTCGGAACAGCAACATTTCTTAATCCACCTACTAACATACGCACAGATCATGAGTATGCAGCACTAGTAAATGATGTATGCCAAGCGGTCCAGGAAAAGAGGTCTACCCACCATTCTAACTCCAAAATGATGACATTTAGCCATTGTGACCAACAGTATAGTCACCATTCATTGTCTTTTAAATCTTTTGTTTGTCAAGCTACTGCTAATTATACAAACAGACTGGCAGGAGTTGAGATGCCAAGTGTTAAAAACTAAATGTGTATCGAATCCTTTATTAAAAAATACAAGATACAGAGAGATCATATCACACCATAACCAGTAATTGTATAACACGAAAGAGGTGTGTGTGTGTGTGTGTGTGTGTGTGTGTGTCTCTCCAGGGTGAGCGGGAGAGCCAGTTCATTGGAGTTCAGCTGACTTCCCTTGTCTCACGTTTCCTGCTGGCTTCTAGAAGCAGTCATGTGGATCAGAGGACAGGCCAAGAGATAATTAAGTGGAAATAAGAACTCTATATCCGGCCTCTTCGGAAAGAGGTAGCAAATCCTCCTAATCAATTCTGATTCCTGCTGGCTTTGTTGCCTAAGGTCAGCTTAACAGTCATTAGAAGAGGTCGCGGCAGGCTCTGTGATCTCTATCATCTGAGGTCAAATAATACGTCATTAAAAGCTTCAATCAGAAAAGAGCAAATTCTTTCCCCATGATTCACATATTTTGCAGAAGCCTCTGGCTTCTTGTAATTTCTATCACAAATTTCATATCTCCTGGCAGAAATGTTTGCACGTTGCAATCTGGCTGAATTCGGAGGAAGCTTTCCCGGAGCTCTGAGGATAACGGGAATCCTGGTAGTGGGAAGCTCACGTCCATCCTGTCCATCCTTCGCTCCACATAAGATGGGGAGAAAGGGTGACACATTGCACCAGATCTCACGTGAGGATTTGAGCATGTCACGCTACCCACGTGGGACTAGGATGGTGTAGGGTGGAAGTGGTGTGTGATGGAGAACAGTGGAGGCCATCTTTCCCCACTTCAAGGTGGGATGGATCAGAAATGTAGGGGGAAGCCAAAAAGAACAAGCTCACAACTCTGTAGTAGGTTTGATTTTAACATACTCTTTTCACCTTGACGTTGATGAGGTAGGCCTTGCTCCCAGTGGAAAAACTTTCCAAGCAACCAAAAGTGGGAAAAATCAAGCATAAGTAAAGCCCTTCAGGATACCCTTGCTTGTCTGTGTAATCATCAACACAATACTAAAACATCATAGAAAGTTTGGAAAACAATGGGAAAAATACTAATAGTCCTGCTCTTCAAATACATCAACTCATTGCATTTTTAATATCCCATTTCAGTTTTTAATCCATTTGCATATATAATACATTAGATAGCTAAAATTGGGACATGAACAATAAATATCTTGCTTATGAAACTCACAACTTAAAAAGATATTAATATATGTTGCTATATTACTTTCTATAATTATAACAGCTACTTAATATTTCTCAGAGTTTAAGTATCATTACCCTACAGATAGGTGAGAGTGATGATGAATAGCATTTATTATAGTCAATCCTGGGCAGACACAGGGAGAAAATGATATATTTTTGGTTTTCTCCTCCTTCAGATTCTACCAAATACCACTTGTCAGCAAAACAGTAGTGAAATGGAATACATATTTAGGTATTTGATTTTGAGTTGCTGGAGATTTTTGATAGATTTGATCCTTCACATGATGAACTTACTGTTATTAGCAAGGCTTGGGCCCTTTCATGACACAGAAAACTTTATAGAAGTACAGTAGCTGGGGGATGATTGGATGCATGGATGGATGGGTGGAGGGATGGGGGGAGGGAGAGAAGGATGGATGGATGGGTGGATGGATGGGTGGATGGATGGATGAGTGAGTGGATGGATGGGTGGAGGGATGGGTGGATGGATGGGTGGATGGATGGATGGGTGGATGGATGGATGAGTGGATGGATGGATGGGTGGAGGGATGGGTGGAGGGATGGATGGATGGATGGATGGGTGGGTGGATGGATGGGTGGAGGGATGGGTGGATGGATGGGTGGATGGATGGATGGGTGGAGGGATGGGTGGAGGGATGGGTGGATGGATGGATGGGTGGATGGATGGGGGGATGGATGGATGGATGGATGGATGGGTGGGTGGATGGGTGGACGGGTGGGTGGATGGGTGGATGGATGGATGGATGGATGGGTGGGTGGATGGATGGATGGATGGATGGGTGGATGGGTGGCTGGATGGGTGGATGGGTGGACGGGTGGGTGGACGGGTGGATGGATGGATGGGTGGAGGGATGGGTGGATGGATGGGTGGATGGGTGGATGGGTGGGTGGATGGGTGGGTGGATGGATGGATGGATGGATGGGTGGAGGGATGGGTGGAGGGATGGGTGGAGGGATGGATGGGTGGATGGATGGGGGGATGGATGGATGGATGGATGGACGGGTGGGTGGATGGGTGGACGGGTGGGTGGATGGATGGATGGATGGACGGGTGGGTGGATGGATGGATGGATGGATGGATAACTAGAAGGGAGGTAGAGAGGGAGAGAATGAATCTGTCTTTGCTCAAGACACCTGTGTATGGTTTAGGAGCACCATGGACCAAGCAGACCAGTGTGGATGGTTCACCTTGTCTGATGGTGATCACCATCATCTGATGGATCAGGAGTCAGTATGTGGAAATGAGGGTTGGAATGAATGCAGACATATCAAAGCCCTTTTTACTTTACATGAAAAGTTAGTATTTAAACAAAAATGTTGCTGAATAGGGGAAAATATATATTACTTTTAAAAAAAAGCTATTTCATCTCTTTTAAAAATACTTCAAATGTATTTGAACTGTAATAAAGCTAGTACTGTATTTATACTTCTCTGAAATTTCATTTAAAAGGAGCTTTCAAATTGGGATGTCAGTGACGTGTGTGCGTGCGTGTGTCTGTGTGTGCATTTCCTAATTGCTCATTGCTAACGGTGTGGTGACCTTTCTTACTAAAATGCTTGTGTGTGTGTCTTTGTGTACGTATGAAATATCTGAGAATACAGTATTTAGACTCCATTAGTGAGGGTAAAAATGTACAGATAATCTATATCATTTATGGTCATGATATGGCTACTGTCAAAATAACGTGCAATTTTGACAGTTGCTTTATCTTTACTCTCACTGAGTCTACAATAAGAAACTAGTTTCTTAGCAACTAAAATATATTCTCAAATAAGAGCATTAAATTTTTTTTAAAAGCCCACAAAAGAAAAAAAGATACACCCATAGTTGATGTCTGGGCAAGCTATTCCCATTGCACAGGAATGAAATTGATGTGAACCAGCATGATGTCCTCCAGCTGGTCCAGCTGCCCTCGGTCAGGATCACCGGTGGAGGCAGCTTTTTCTCAGAAACACCGGCAGTCTTTCTTAAAGGTAGCTTGCAGGAGGCTTGGGAAAGACATTCATTGTCCTTCTTTGTCTTCCTTTCAACGTCTTCTTTTTTAAAACATCCTAGGCTAGAAAGTTCTATAAGAACCTAGTACATGAGACCTGGAACAGAAAGCCTGGAACAGAGGGAGTTGACCTACTTCAGACCTGTTGTGTTGTGTCTTTAAAACATTTTGAAACTGTCTAACGTGACAATTCTCAAAATATGGTCTAGGAATCCCCAACACTTTTCAGGGAGACTATGAAGTCAAAACTATATTGATACTAATACTAATATGGTGTTTGCTTGTTTTACTCTAAGTCTTTCATGAGTGTACAGTGGCGTTTTCCAGAGGCTACACAATGTGTGACATGGCCACACACTGAGGGCAGAAACAGCCATGAGAATCTAGCTGCCTTCTGTTAAGTCAGACATTTATGCGATTTGCAAAAATGTAAAACAAACCCACTCTTCTCACTAATGTTTTCGTTTCAAAAATATTTTTTATAAAAATGTATCATTTATGTTAACATGTAATGGATTTATTGTTTTAAATGAATTGATAAACATTTAAAAATTTCTTAGTTTCAGATTCTAATATGGTAAATATTGATAGATACAATCTATGCAAACAGAAGCTCTTTGGAGTCCTCCATAGTTTTTGAGAATGGAAAGGGGTCCCGGGCTTAAAACGTTTGAGAACCACTGCTCTTAAAAACTGGCTGTCTGTACCTGTGTGAGATTCATGGGTTTGGCAAAGTCCCCAACACTATTTCCTTTCAAATGGTGTGGGAGGTTCCAAAGTGGCTCCGAAGAAACAGACAAGTTAAGAGTTGTCGGGTAGTTAGCATGTCCATTTAGCTCCCTCCAAGGGATTCTTGTTCCCTCGTGCTTGGATATTCAGGAAGGTAGAGACTGAACTCTTAGGAAAGGGACCCATTTCTCCCCATAATTCTCTTCTGCTGGTGCCATGGCAAATGCGTTTCCAAGGAAAACGGCCTCCGAGTATAGGCACCACCGACCAAAGACGGTGAGCTCGGTTGCCATTCCAGAACAAGATCTGAGAAATAAGACATGGGGGAGAGTGCAGAATGTGGAAGGAGCAGAGGGGGGAATTGTTAATTAAGCTCTATTAAATATTAATTGAAATATAAATTTAAAACCTCACCAACTCCTGACAGTTATATAATCTAATTAAGTGGTAGGTCTTGTTGCCCCACAGTGTCTTTCAGTGTATTAGGGGAATAAAGTGATCTTCTGCTCATAAACACCACGAGGGCTTTATTAATCCAAGGCCTTTGCCAATAAAGTAGATGGGAAAGTCGGCAATAATGATAATTTTATGGAACATGGAAGAATTGGAGGGGCAATTTCGATGTGGAGAGGAGTGCAGTGAATTAGCCGAGGTGGTAGTCTGCACGCTTCGGCCCGTCGTTGGGTGAGGGAGATGAGGTCGTTGTGAACCATTCCACATTTACATAAGTATTTTTTTTGCTCGTGGAAAAATGTATATTGAATTCCTAAGACCAGTTTCAATTTTATAAACTACCTTTGGGGAAAAAAATTATGTGCGTGTGTTTCGGCATGAACGTTTCAAAAGAATATAACTGGAAAGGGTTGTGGACATGATTTTGTGATTTCTTCCTAACCAACTTGAGTAAGTCTGTGTTCTGCAAATTTTCCATTGATAGGTCTGGTGGGAGCACAGTAAAAATGAACCTGACTCCTGTGTATAATATACATTGCAAGAGAAAAGAGCTTCTGTATCAGTTTCTTTTCTAGCTCTTAAAAACTTAACGGAAAGTAAAAATAAACGCACAGTATTATCTTTACTTTCTTTGTTTGTTTGAATTATTTAATAATTTTTAGAAAGTGCACAGATTTCTTTAGGTGGTGTAACTCAATTTGGAAAATAATTACCATGAGTTAAGTCAGCAACTCTTAGTCTTTGTTTTTGAAAAGCTTCTAGACGAATGCTTCATTCATTTCTCTGTGTAAGAGCAGGATTATTGGATTCTCCTTATTCTTTTATTTGATTTGTTTTGTTTTTGGTGGTGGTTGTTTCACGTTGTTTTGTCACAGGACTTCTTTAAACCTTCTTGTTTTCCATTGCTGTTGGTACACTGGTCCCCAAGTTAGTGAAATGCGGTTTCAGTTTTAGAAAAGGAGCCCCTTGGAATTTAAAAATGCATTTTGTGAGACCACGCTTGCCCCCGTGCAGTGCCGCCAGACCCGTCTGTGAGTGACACAGCCCTGGCGTGGCTGTGACCTCTTCGGTTCTTGGAAATGAGAGTGGCTCCTCTCCCCTGGGCGGCTGTGGCTGGCTGGACTTGGGGGAAAAGCGTAATAGAATGGTGTCATGAATTGCTCCGTTACTCCCGTATGTTAGCAATTTCACTGTGGTCTCTTTTATTTCCTTTTCAATTTGGGCCTGAGCAGTTTCCTGAAGGAATGTGGATAAAGGCTCTCAGCGTTGGGAGGCGGGAATGATGCAGTTCGAGCAGTTGGCCTCACCTTCCAGGGTGGCAGGAGGAGCCTCGGAAGGCCCCGGAGAGGAGAGACTGCTGGGCAGTGTGGTGGCGAGGGCTCAGTGCTGTGTGTCGCCATTTAGTCGAATAAGAAAGGCGTGTTCCCTTGGCGTCGGAAGACTGCGCTTGGGAAAATGTGTCTGTACCTCGGCACAGGGAGTCGGGCAGGTGGGGGACTCAGTGCCTCTCCTGGTCTCCAGGTGACAGCGCGTCCTGCTGTCCCGCTGCCTGGCTGGCGTGGGGACAGGGACAAGGGTCCGTGTGCCCACGGGCAGGAGCAGAGGAACTTGGCGAAGGCCTCCCCGATCACTTCGGAGCGTTGCTTTTCCTGACGCCGGCGCTGGATCTTGGGTCTGTGCTGCTGACGTTTGAGAACACGAGAAAGAGCCGCGGCAGGAGCCAAGTATCTGCCAGACTGTGTCGGGAGAACCTTTATCATTTCTGTCAGATACATCACAACTCGCTTGTCTTACCATACATCTTCCTAAATGTGACAGAATATTCAGCTGTTATTAATTGAATACTCTCTAATTTAACTGCTTAGCGGGAGAAAGAGTGACTGGTTTGTTTCAACACGGAAAACTGGCATCAACCTGTATGTGGGTTTCAATGCCGTTGCGTTGCAGGGCCTGAAAAAAGTCATTGTGCGAGGAGAAACGGCTACCCTGCTGCTCAGCAGGGGAGCTAAATTCGGTTTATTGTTCTAAAACAAATAGAGGAGTGTGTGTGTTGGGGGGCGTGTGTGTGTGTGTGAGCACGTGAGAGAAAGAAAGAGATATTAGGATAAAACAAATCGGTTTATAGGCATGTTACACTTCATTATTTTTTGTGATGGGTATGTTCCATATGGTGCTCCAGCCCCTCTGAAGGAGTTCAGCTCACCTAGGAGCCTCAACAATACTGTGAGTCTTTTTTGTCCAAAGCTTAAAAGAGTGAACTCAATTATTCTGTCTTTGTCCTTTTAATGAATAAAATGTAAACAGAGAGCCCTACAAATTTCTGCGTGATATTGAATGTGATGCTAAGAATTAAAAGCCATCTTGATGAGACCAGTTAAGAGATTAGAATTTGAGGCACTAAGGGTGAATTTTGAGAGTCTGAACACACCTTCTTCCCTCTCCTTGGACCTTTGGGAGAAGAACGAAGTGAGTCAACTCTCGGTCTCTGCAGCTACTTTAGGAAAAACAATAGAAGATTCCAATTCAGTGATCTAGGAAGGAGGCAGTGTGTGAACTAGACATCCTGCTGAACTTGTGGGTATTTAAGAAATGCATTTATGTATGCATGATTCTGTTGGTTTTTTTTTTTTAAAGAAGATATAAAATTGTACTCAGAGCCAGAATGCCTCCAGGTACATGTACAACATATTTTGTTCTTAAAGAAATGAATTCAAACCGTGATGATAAGTCGAAGCCTGACTTGGCGTGAACGTAGCACTCGGCAGCGAGGTGAAGTGAAACAAAGGGTCGTGTCCCCAACTCCGCCATGAAGGTCAGCGGAGTTTGATCCAGCACTTTGCAGAGACGGATGCGAGTTCCAAGGCTGGGGACAGGGAAGAGCACACCTACAGTCCTTTCAATCGCCCGTCCTGGGACTATTAGCTTGAGTGTTCTGGAAAATATTATTACCCCCAGGGCGCCATGTAACTCCCTGGCTCCTGACAAGCTGCCAACATGGCTTTCTCTGGGCTGCAAAGTTGGAGCTCCCCTGGCAGGCGGCCAGGGTTTTAAGAAGGCTCTGGGGGCCCAAGGTAGCCTCCTGGTGCAAGTCAACATTCATTGTAAAACCTAATTCAAGGGAAAAAAAAAAACCTCCCTTGCTTTTCCCTCTGCACAGAGCTAGCTGGCATGCAAGGAGTATCTGTGCTGGCACGTTGCCCCGTATTTTAGGGGCTGGCTTTTGCTTCGGGATGGCATGGAGAAGGGGATTATTTGCACTGTAGCTTTTGATGTAAGCCATCATTGTCATATTACATGAATAGCACCACACAGGGATGGCCGAGCACAAAGATTAGTCCCCCATCCTCCTTCACGGTGCCCTGCGTCACCCAAGTCCTTGTCACAAAAGGGCTTTCTGATTTTTCCCCTTTTCAAAGTCTTGTGGAAAATAGTGGCCTCAGTTGGAAACCAACCAATATTTAAAAAGCATCCTTTCATTTGGGCATTGCAAAACATGTTAAAAATTGAAAAATTTACACATTTGTACATAGAAATGCTGTATGCATATGCAGAGATAATTTACACATTTGTACATAGAAATGCTGTATGCATATGCTCACAATCATGTTTATAATTACTTTCTCTTTGCTGTGATTTTAAAAAATGCACTTGGTCACAAGGTCTTAAGGTACCCTAACCTTGCATACAGAGGCACAGAAGGAAAAGCCTCACATAACATTTTGGTAATTCAGAATAGAAGCCTATGTAGTGAAAATACTAGAACCGAAAAATCTACTCACTGGAGGAAAACTGATTTGAGAATTCCTGGCATGTTTCTTAGTTCACCAAGTTCAGTCTTTATAAAACAAATAGAGGAAGGTAATGTATTTAGTACAAACTCTGGGTGCACTGAATACATTATATCATATATATATGGTATATATAAAGTTATATGTATAACTATACACATTTAGGGTTATCACAACATATGAACAGAGAATTTCTAATATGATAATATAGCAAATATAGCAATATAGCAAAAATCATGTAGTTCAACTATATCGTGTGATTAATTCAATTAGTTGCCAACGATAAGGTCTAGATGAAGAGAAAAACTTTGTATTTGTGTAGCAACTCGCTGTAGGACTCAACAGTCCTGACTCCATATGCCTTGGGAGGGTAGGGGAGGCAGTCTGGAGTTGACGAAGTGGGGTGGTATTTAGCCAGATTGCTGAAACGAACCTGAATTTTTTTTTTCAAGAGAAAGATGCAACAAATCTTTATAGGGCCCCTCTTTTGCCGGGGGAACCAAGGATATAGCAATGAACAAGGCAGAGGACATTACTGCCCCCCATGGAACCTGGAGATGTTTAGGGAGACATACAGAAAATATGTTGGGGTTCAAGGGCATAACTGATGGGGGACAGTGATATTTTTGATGGGCTGGCCATGACTTCGACAGTCCAAGCTCAAAGAAGACAGATGGGAAAAGCTTGTGAAATATTGTAATTTCTTTTAATCATATAAATTCTATTACCCCTGTAACATATCTGGCCAGTGAAGTCAGTGTGTTCCATCTGCAGTCAATTGGATATTGCAAGGAATGAAAAAAGATTTCTAAAAGACATTTTTCCAAGCTCCATGCAGCTTTTTTTAAAACCTCTAAATCGTGCTGTTACTGTTTGGTCGCCCAGCGTGTTTCCATTAAGGGGATCGCACTAGGTTGGGCCGACCCAGTGAGACCTCCCAGGTCCCTCAGCCACCAGCCGGTGTAGACTGCAGCCCAGAGCTGGGGTCCGAGCCTTGGCTGGGCTGGTCAGAGTGAACTTGTGGATCTACATGGGTCTGATAAGACCAGTACGTTCTCCTGTGCTTTAGTGTTTTTCACTAAAGCACTTTTAGTTTTATAATTTAAAATTGCATTTCATGGCTTTGGGGTGCTTGGACGTTTTGGACAGGCTGAACTATGCGAAGGAACTGATTTTTAGTTTAGCAACGAATCTACGCAGAACCATCCAGTTTTCCAACCTGTGTCCTCACCCACAACCATTGCATGTTCTCATAGCGCTTTATGTAGCATAGCAGCTTCTCCTCTTGGAGCCAACAACTTGTCCTGCTAAAAACCTGTGTTATTTTCCTCCCTTCAGAATCATGATCTGAGTGGTGCTTTGTGCTCACAAAACACTGTTGGTTGTTTTTGCCACTCCAGTGGTTGTTTCAGACAACCACCATTTTCTTGTTCATTATTGCTTAAATCTATCAAGGCCGAATGTCAGGGCTTATGGCTAAGAGAACTCCCACTCCGAGTGACTGCGGCCTGGCTTGGTGGGGAGTGGCCTTGTGAGCCGCAGGCGGACCGTGAAGAGGCAGGTTTCAGATGTGCCCCGACGCCAGGATTGATCTTGGTTCCTTAGAGTGGAGGACAGAGAGAGACATGCACGGGTCCCTGCCTGATGGTCCCTGCCAGAGGATGGGCAGCAGGTGACTTCCGGTACCCTGGGTGGGGCGGGGCGGGAAGCCTACCTGCCCGGCTGCCTTCTGAGTCCGTCTTCATCACAATTCACGCTGCAGCCTGTCCTGTCCTTCCCCACGGCCAGCCAGGTGCAAGACAGGAATGCAAATTTCCAGATAAAATTATACTTAGCCCCCTCAAAGTGTACTAGTTAGGTGACTTTTTTTTTTTTTTCCTTACTCTCTTTTAATACCAGCAGCCAAGAATCTGGAAACCCAAATCTGTTTCTTTCTCGTTTGGTTCTGTCAATTACATGAGCGTGTGCTTAGTGCCTGCTGTGCTCACGGAGAGCCGTGCCTGGCGCATAGTGGGTGCTCACTAAATCCCTGCTGAGTTAGTAACCACAGGAAGGTGTCAGGCTGCAGTGGGAGTGACGAGGAAATGAAGGGACAGTTAAGTTCCAAGGAAGGCGAAGCAAACCTCAGCTTAGCGGAGTCGGAGAGTGGTTAGCCTTGGAGGCCGCGCGGGTGACGGGGCTGGTTGGGAGGTCTGAGAGCTGCCAATGACGCTCTCCTGACCCTGGTCCCGGATACGGGGCTGCGTGCGTTTTATGAAAATTCATGCAGCTGAGCAGTATAATTTATATACTTTTGTTTAATGTATTTCTACAATAGAAAGATTTTTTAAAGCACAGTGTCTGTTCTCAAGCACCTTGTAATCTTATTGCAGGGGAGGGCGGGAGGTGGGTGTAGAAACCAACGTACAGGCAACAAATTATGACATCATTTGGCTGAACCCAAATTCCAGTAATGTGCTGTGCTAGCAGGGAAGGCACGGTTCATTCCAAACTCTGCCCTTAGTGCGGCGTTAGCACGGATTTCTGGGGAGCGGGTGGCCTCCTGAGCTCGGGCCCCGACATCCAGGGCACACGGAAGTCCGGACTCATCGCTCCTCCGGTGACGCAGAATCCTGGTGGTTGGTTCAGGGGCTTTGTCTGCTGGCTCCCACTTACGACTTTTTTCTTTTTCTAAGAAACATAAGGAAAACATTTGCTTTGACATTGAAACCACCCCCACATGTAACAGTAATTGCAGGGCCTGGAGTGAAAAAAAAAAAAAGTATCATTCCAATTTGGGGCCAGCCAGCCTTGACAGTATTGTGTTAAACCTTCTGAGGAGGCGACGCCAAGCTGCAGCCAGGCAGCCCCGGTGCAGGTGGGCCGGCAGGGAACGCAGGAACTGCTGGAGCCAGGAGGTGGGAGGGTCCCAGCCACCCTTCAGGGCACTCAGGGCAGACCAGCAACGCGGGGGCCTGGCCGTGGGTGTGGCTCGTGTTCCTGACCCCGCAGGGGCTGTGGCCGTGACAAGTCAGATGCCCAGGTCACACGCCAAGGTACGGCCACTTGACCTCCACTCGGAGCCTGAACTCACCCCCACTAAAAACGCCAGCCCCGAGAGCACTGTGGAAAGAGAGCCTTCCGCAAAGTCCCCGAGCACCCAGCCACATGCTTCTCCTCCAGTTTCCGTGTGTCTGTAAAAGTTCAAATACCGAGTCAAGTTTATTGTTTCTATCTCGTTTATTTTAAGTATAGTTTTACACTTTATTATGTGCAGTGACATCTTAAATGGAGCCTGTCACTCCGTCTTGACTGCTGCTAGGGGCTAGAGCCACTTACATTCGGCAGCCCTGATGAGCGGCATCAGAATGAGCAGCTCACACTCCACCCTCCCCAAAATAGCGCCCTATTTACATGAAGCGAAATGCTGGAACAACAGGATCTTGTATCTGGAGTGGGAGGGTCTCCAACCTGAGCAAGTTGGGGGGCGTATTTCCCTCCCCTCCGCCCTCCCCTCCTCCCTCCCCTCCTCCCTCCCCTCCTCCCTCCCCTCCTCCCTTTTACTTTCTTCCCTCCCTTCTTTCCTTCCTTCTTCCCTTCCTTTTTCAGCTGTCCTGAAAATGGGAAATAAATTTAAGAGGTTTTTTTTTTTTTATAGAAACATGTTTTCGTCTATGTTCTCTCTCTCTTTAAAAAATAACATTTTGTTTGGTTAACTGATGCCCCCAAAACAACAACAATACAAAACAGAACAACAAAAAAACTTTCTTTTCTTCCTCTCCCCTCCCTGGCTGCCAGTCGCTTTTCCTAGCCCTGTCATTATGGGAGGTGGCCTCGAGTAATTTGAATATTTCATTCTCCCGGCTGCTAATGCAGCCTGCGTTACAGATGGTACTTGCTTCATCCTTCTGGACCTGGTTCAATTATAAATGAAAGTAGGGAGCTGAGATTTGTCTTTTTGTCTCTGCTTAGTTGGAATAACACAATAAAGCTTGATGGGTAAGAATTTCTCAAACTACTTCTCTTTCACCCCGGACGTTTCCCCAATTAAATCTCTCCTCAGAGCGCTTGGGTTGCATTCACATTTGAAGCCAAATGTATCATTTTTTTTTTTTGATATTTTCTTTCATCTCACTTGGAATAAGGCTGTATTTTAAAAGTATGAGCCACCTCTGTCCCCTGCCCCCCGTCCCCACTCGTCTTTTCCTTTTTAGTTTCTATTTGTCATTGATTCCTTGGCAGTGACTGCGTGATTTGTTCCAGAACCTCGAGTGAAACCTCTTCCCTCCTCTGTGCCCTTAAAAGTCCTGTCCCCTCCCATCGTCCTGCTTAGGGACACATTGGTGGTCTGGGAGAAGGATTTGTCCTCACAGTAAGATGTGTATACTCAGCTCACTAAATCAATATATAAAAATAGAACACACGTGTATGGTAAATTATGCAAATTTATGAATATGATGTTATATGCACATATTTATTAGCTACTAGCAGTCCTTCAAATGTGTGCATGTGTGGAGGGTGTGTGTGCACACACATGCCACAGGCTTTGGGGTTTGATGTGTTTTTGGACATTCAAAAAAATAAACATTGAATGTATTTTTTTTTAATTGGGCATTATTTTCACGAACATTTTGGCAAATAGCAAAGCATGCTGTTTACCTCAGGCTATTTATTTTTGGGATCAATGTGAGATCATTGATCAACCCCAGATTCATGAGCATTAAATATTGGGCAAATACAGTATTATGGATACTCTTAGTGGAGTGACTAATTTAAATATCTACCAGTAATTCCAAAGACAGTAGAAAAACACCGGCCATGTTTCTCTAAAATTGATGGATATTTCCTGAGATTATGTGGATGCTCCATGAAGATCGATTATTTTTCTTTTAATTTCACTTTCTTCCTCACCTACTGCTGGAAACCAGCTCAGTACCGTGACACCTGTAGGTCTGAAATTGTTTCTACCCTTATTTTGATGATTTGCCCTTGCAAAGTTAAATAGGGATACACATTTATAATATCTCCTATAAACCTACAGTTCTATACGTTGTAAGTCATTAAGGTAAAGGATAAAGTATCCTACAGAGAAATTGCCAGTTTAAAAGAGAAAGTGTTAGAGTGTTGCCGTAAGAGCCGTGATACTGTAGGTCAAGCAACACGGGTTAGCAGAAGCCTCATGGTTTAGGGAACTCAGTTCTTTTCTGACGCTAGTTGCAACATTTCTCAGCTCAGCATCTCGCTTCCTTTTCCTACTCAATTAAATGGGATCCAACCTGCTCTAGAGATAACAGTGAAAATTAACCCAAAACAGAGCCATGTTTTCCAGGAATGTAACATGCTTTAAAAAAATAAAGTGTGCTTCATTTCACATTGGCTTATGATAACCCACCTTTTGGAGCCGATCTTGTAATTGAAAATCTGGTTCTGTAGTGTTGAGTAGACAGATTTCTCCACGTGCCCCAGTCTCCCTTGATTCCTGGCTCAGCTTCTGGTATCCAAATAATATTAGGTGAGCAAGGAGTAAAAATTTGGAACATAAATGGAGTTCGACATGCTGTTGTTCCCTGTCTTTCAGGTAGTTAAAATAATATCTTTATAGCAAATTTTCTAGGAACACAACAATTAAAAATGTCTAATAACTTATGGTCACTTTCTTACGACTAATTATCTTGGACTAATTTTCTGCTAATATAAGATAATGAATAATGAAAGTGGAGTTCCTATTTTCAGCTAGTTTTAATTTGTCAATCACTGACCTACTTTTCTCTGGAAATTTGAAATAAGCTGAAAAATAATAGCAGTAGTACCAATATTGGTGTAAAAATTTTCAGTATACACAGTACTTTTCATATGCATTATCTCAGTTTTGACCTTCACAATAATTCCGATGGGATAGGTTGTATTTTTCTTAGTTTACAGATGAGACAATAAACTTAAAGAGGTTCAACAGCCAAAATTACAATTCAAATCCAGTGTGAATGAGTTAGGATAGGTTCAACTATGAGTAAAAGAAACCACACCCACCCTCTTTCAAAAAGTAGGAAGCAAGAGACAGGCTCCTCGGCCCACAGAGACTTAGGCTTCTTTCTGATCTTCACTCTATCTTCCCTGAATTGTGATCCTTTGTTATCCTCACAATACGAGATGACTGCTAGAGTTCCAGCCGTCTCATATGCATCCCAGGCATTAGAGTGGAGGAAGGGGCAGGGAAGAAGAGTGGACTTATTCCTTTTTAAGAAGACTTTCTAGCATACTACCCATACTTCTACTTGCGTCCCATTGGCTAGGATTTACTGATATGACCACACTTGGTGACAAGAGAACCTTGGAAGTGTAGTTGGATGGACACGTTCCAGCTCTCAGAAAGAGGGCAAATTTCTGAAATAGTATTGCACTTGAGCTTAGCTGTAGCCCCCAAATTTCCCTTGACCGGGCAAGACAGAGTAGTCATTTGACTGAGTAGTCATTTTTATTGTCTAGATCTGATTTGGAACATAGGTGTCATGTTGCACTAGGGAACCTGGCTAAAGGCAAAGGCAGATCTTGATCGTGTTAATAAACGTTTGCCGCGTTGGGTGTAATTGTACATATTCATGGTGTGGCACGTCATACGAGAGGAGGCGGTGTGCTTCCCAGAGCAGCAGCAACGCTGCGAAGGGTCTGCGTCTAATCATGCCGTGGTGGCCGATCATGGAGACAGGAGTGACCTTCAAGCTCTGGTGTAAAATCTTAAAGATTAATCATCGTGCTCCCAGCAGAATTTTTTTAGTATGTGCCTGCTAAATTCACATGCCCCCTTGTGTTACTTTTCACTTACATCTAATGGAGTGGTTTATAGAATTGTGGAGATTTATAGGATCAACTCTTCGGTTATTCTGTTGCCAATGGTCAGAGAACCTAAGTGCTCCCTGTGACCTCAGGCTTCCTACTATCTATTTCTGGAGGAAAAAATTTCCAAGCTTCCAAGTCCTTGGGCATGTACCTTATTCTTTGTAGCCCAAACATTCTGTAAGTCCTTGTCAATAAGCTGTTTAAATGGGATGTCTTCCCTGAATTCTTTCGCATCTATGTCAGTTGCCCCAAGGGCTTTGGGAGTCACAGGGTACACAGAGGTACTGATGGCTCATAGCTATCTTTTACTTATTTGTGTTTTTTAAAGAATAAGATGAAAATAGAGCGCTTGTATGTTCATGACAGGAAGCATTTTGTGTGTATTTGTGTCCCTACATATGATAATTCACATTGTATATCATTTTAGCCTCTTAGTATGATTTTCCTTGGGTTGCAAATCCATATGGAATATTTGCCAGTGTAGCTGGCTCTGATATTTTTGTTGCAGTAATGTGGGGATGACCGCATCACTCCTAAGTGAGCTCTGCTGGCCTCTTCAGAATGTCGGGAGAAACTTCCTGTGGCTGTCTGCACCGCCACATATTTTAGTTAGACCACAGATGTTCGGACTCACAGTTTAGTTGTCTTATTTTGTTACATTTTCAGCTACATTTTTTCTTTTGCTTATCTCACCTTTATAATTCTGTTGGAATTTGTCTAAATAGCTATAGTCTAGCTACATGGAAAACCCCTATTATTTGTGGCAACTTTGGTTCACAGATCTGTATATAATATAATTTGAAAGGCAAAGTGAAATTTCATTAGCTAGGAAATATTTATTGAAATATGCAGATCAGTATATTTTTTTGCAGTTATTGTGACTATTGTCTTTGTTTATTATAGCAACATCTGCAACAAATTCTAAAGACATTATACTTCTAACTTAAGGCTTTTGTTTCATTTTTGTAAGCCAGTGTCATGACTATAAAGCCCCCATGAATTGGTCTTCTTCCCTTGGGAAGGACTTTAGCAACACTGGAGCATCGGTTTCCATATAGTCACGGATTAAGATACTCTTGCTCCATCCTGGCCTTTCCAGACTGTTGCTTTTACCAGTGGCTGCGTGTGTGATCATCAACAGTGCGCAGATATTGATTTAACCCTCAGTTGCAGGACCACGTAAAGGTGATGTCTTGACAAGAAGTGGCGGCAGTGTGAAGACATACGTATAGTCCCACCCTCAGTTCTGCAATGATTTTGTCTCTGCCCAGCAAGAGTCAATGTTATCTTTAAAAAATTTGCCTCAAGTACCTTATATGTGTGAGAGTGTGTGTGTGTGTGTGTGTGTGTGAGAGAGAGAGAGAGAGAGAGAGAGAGATTGTGCGCACGTGTAGTGAAATGGGCATCAAATATCCTTTTCTGACTGAAGAAAGCAGGGTGATTTTTATTCTGGTTTGTTTTGGAAACTTGGATCAGCAAGGGGGAAACTCAGCTTCATCAGTGAACATGACTGGCTCCCGGTAATGACTCTCTTCCGGTGTCAGAGTTAGGGGAGGAGGAAGCAAATAGCGGTTCAACATGAACTTCACCTGGTGGAAGTCGGCGAGAAGGCAGCCGACGCCTAGCAGATGCCTTCTGTGAGTCCGCTCTATCCTAACGACTTTGCACATGTATCTCATGTAAGCACGGTAGCGGTCCTGTGAGATGAATGTCATTCTCCCCGGCTCACAGACGAGGACACAAACTGAGGACCGCGCTGACTAGCCCAGTCAGACGGCTAATAAGAGGCAGAGGAGTCAGGATGTAACTCGGGTCTGTCTGATTATAAAACCATCCAGTTTCCAGGGAACCATGGAAACTTGTGTCGCTGTGAGTCAGATACTCTCATTATGTCAGGGTGTGAAAGGCCCCTTAAAATACTGTTAAGCGAAACCGTAGCTGGTGGCTTTATGGACTGTCCTCACCGACTCTGCTAACCTTGTTTGAATAAATTAAAAAGCATTTATGAGCATGTCCCATGCCCCTAGCAAAGTCCCAAATGCTGTGGGGGGCCAGAAGGAGGATAAAATACGGTCCCTGCCCTCGCATGGCCAACTCTCCACTGGCAATGAGAAGGCAGTGCATGGAACAGCGGATGGCCGTGACAACTTTTAATGAATCTGTGACTCATCAGGTGTCCACAGAAACTAAGGAACTGTATGATAGCATTGAAACAGGATGTCCAGAAGCAGCGAAGGGGAGACGGGTACATGCTAGGTTGAACGGAACCCAGAAGGACAATGTGGCTGGATGGAAGGCTGAAGGGGAGACTGAGAGGAACCCCCAGACCGAGCAGAGACTGTAGAACCTGACCTATCATCTGCAGACTGAAGGACAGCAAGATCTGCCTGGCACTGTACAGTTTTCAGAGCACTTACATTTCTTTATCTCAGTTTTCTCTCACTTCCTCTCTGAATGGAGGTGCAGATGTTATCATTGCCGCTGTTCTGCACAGAGGAACCCCAGTCACGCGCCATTCCCGACACATGCTGTGCTCTCGGAAGGGCTGCTGAGGAAATGAAGGGAGGACCCAGGGCCGAGAGAGAGGGAGCCAGACGCTTGTGCGTGGTCACACAGCCAGGGAGAAGCAGGGATTCGGCCCCACCCCACGCCCTCCGATTCCAAGTTAGAATAAGAAGAAAGGGATTTCTCTAGATTTTGATATTCCTTATCAACAGGTTCTACTTTACAAGTGAGTTGCATTCCAGAAATTTTCTTTTCCATTTCGTTTTCTTTTATTCATTTTTTTTTGCAACCTTTAACACGTTTTTTGAAAGTACTGTCAAGCTGGATTCTGAGGCCCAAACATAGATCCCATTGCAAAACAGAATGTCCCTTGAGTGTGACTTGCTTGTTCTAGTTCAGTTATGTCTGACCGCTATTGATAAAATAGTTTTTAATTACAACACTCATTCTGAGGTAGGACCGACTACATAATGTGTGGGTCCCAGTACAAAATGAAAATGTGGACCCCTTGCTCAAAAATTAAGTACTTCAAGATGGTGACATCAGACCATGAAAGCAAACACAGCGTCCTTCTGAGTGAGCAGCCCTGGGATACTGCACGGGCCTCACACCCAGAGAGCCAGCGCTGTTGGGAGGTTTGATTTGGAATACCTTTTGTCCTAGAAGCTGTATCAGGGCCTCGCTAGATAGAGCGTAGGCAAGAGGGGCCTGCATCCATGCGTGGGGGCCGGCGAGGAGCAACAGGCAGGGCGCAGGCTGGGTGTGGTTTCCTGCCTCTGTGTTAGATGCTCCCAAGTACCAGGAACGTGTTAACTCTCGGTTGCATAAGAAAAGATATCTCTTCCTCAGTCATTCCCAAAGAATTCTGATTTGGAGCAAAGGGGAGAATGGAGAAGTGGGAGGCAGCACAAACATCAAAAACATGGGCTTTCCGTACTGACTGCCAACTCAGATTTGGTTCATTTTCAAGTTTGTAAGTTTGTTATTATTGTGAGTCTAGATAAAAAGCCCGTTTTTATGTAGACGTCCCAGTACCTTCCACATATATTTCTGGCACAGAAAAACAGATGGGATAGAAACGTACACAAAAAAATCACATCTGCCACTCTGGACAATTAAGCAAAACATGAAATTGCAACTAAAAACCACAGGGTATTTAAATAGAACATGATTTCAAATGAAGGACTCGTGTTATTGAACCAGAATCTGGGTTTAACTCTACATATTCTGAAAAGGAAGGGTATTTTTTGGTCTTTCCATATATACATTTTTTTTGTTTGTTCATATCAGTAGATGTGCCTACTTAACAAATGCAACTTTTCTCATTGAGAGAGAGACTAAGCCAAAATACAGTACTCTTTTGAATCAGTCATACTATCCAAAGGGACATGAAAAAAGAGTAAAAAGCCTAACATTTATTTCACGCTAGCCATGTACTAGGGACTCAGCAAAACTATAGACAGCGAGCGCAGCCGACTTTATTTTACAGTTGAGGAAACAAGCTTTGAGATGTCATCCGAGGCCTCCCAGCCGATGAGTACTAGCTTTGGACTTAGGACTTGAATTCTAAGTGCAAAGCCTGTATCCTCCCCGCACACCAGACCACCAGCCCTGTTCCGAGTTCCAGCTCAGGAAGACAAGGACAGAGAGGGGCGCGGGGCTTGCGAAGTCCTCCAGCCTCTCCGGAACCGTGTCCTCAGGAGGGCAGGCCCCTGCTGCTGACATTCTCCGGGTCCTCGTGGAGGCCGAGTCCTGTGCTCTAACTTGGCGTTTGCTCCCTTAAATGTTTCAGAAATGTGGCTTGGAGTCGCAGCTTACGACGCCTTTCCATTGCGCAAACCCCTCTAGTCCCCGATAGAACGTTCCCGCCAGCAAGAACAGTTGCCTTGCGCTGAAGGTGGCCGGGGAGAAACCAGTCGACTGAGAAGCCTGTCACTCCGTTCACGAAAACAACTTCCCTTTCTTGCCACTGTCTCTGCCTCTCCTCTTCACCTTGGACCTTGAGTTCCTGTCAACCGATTTGTGTGAGATAAGAAAACTTTCTTTAGGAAATCCACTCACATTGATTTGAACATCGGACCCTTTTCCTGAATTTGCACATGTGATTGGACTCCCTTACAAACAAATGGAAGTTGCTGGATTAAGGTTTTTGAGGGGCTCACGAAGAGCCTCACAGAGATTGAATAAGACGCTGGCCCCAAATGGTGGCTCTGTACTCTGGGTTCATTTTCTTTCTTGTCCCCTGCAGAGCTGAGCAGAAGACACACGTCCCTTTGGTGTCAGAAGTGGCTTCAGCTCTCACTCTGGTCCTCAGGGGGAAAGGGTGAAGCAGGGGAAGAATTAGGCCCCGCAGATACTACAAATAAAGTCGGGAAAGCACTTTGCTCCTAATTAAGGTGTCTGGGTCATGCTCTCTCCTTCGTCCCTCACATGATGGAGTCTCACTTTGTCCTTATTAAATGAGCCCAGTAGAATGAGTCTCTCCCGCAAGGGTATTGTACGGGCCACATGAGGGACTGTGTGTGCTGTTCAAATACAAATGACATCATCATAACCAGGAAGCTTAAGTTTGAGTCAGAAATCCAGGGAACATGCCGAGCGTGGACCTTGAGCCAATTTTTATTACCGTGGTACCAGATGAAACCGTTTATAAATAACTGTTGTGTGAGTGATGAAATGCTGTATTACTGAAAGGAACTAGGTTTCGGTTGCTGCCACGGTGCCTCACTCTGTTTGGTCCCTGAGAAAGCATCTGTATGCGTGACCGCACTTTCTCTCTGCCCACCTGCGCCTTTTCCACCCCCCTGTCTCTCACTCTGTCTCCCGGCACCCAAATGACAGTTGGCTTGAGACCACCACATACCTGCACACACCCAGACGGCCCGTGCTTCTGGGTTCCACGGGACACACCCAGGGCGGTACAAAGAGCATGAATGTTGGAAAACTAGACTTCAGGGATCTGGGTAACTTTGGGCTGGTTTTAATTTCTCTGAGTCAGTTTCCTCAAAAATGAGTAGCCAAGATCTCCTTTTGAAGCTTGATGTGTAGATCAGATGAGACAAAGTGGAGATGGTACAAAAGCTTTCGGTCAGATAAAGCACGATAGCAAAAAGGGAGTCCAGATTGCTGTTCCAAGGCTGTCTGACGAGCTCCGCCTTGTTGGCGAATGCTGGTTTTCCAGATACATGTCTTACTCATCAGGACTTTTAAAAATGGCCCGTGGAGCTCTCTGAGTCCCATCTTTGCTTTTCTTAAAGTAGGGTGACTTGCCCAAGATCACAAAGATCAAGAGTGGCAGACCAAGGACCTCCATCTCACTTGAAAACCAGTGCTTTTTCCACTGGAGCCTCCTCTGTCTTGAGAAATCTCCAAGATCATTCAGAGTCACCTTCTGTGCTCCGAGTGCCTCTGCCTCTCACGCTGGTGAGCACGTCCTTCCCTGCTTGACCACGCAGGCTAGAGCCCCCGTCTTCCTCTTCCTGCCGGGTTTCATTGCCAGGATTTCCTACAGAATGATGCCGCCATTTTCCCCTTGAGGATCTTCTCCTGTAGGATGTGATTGTTATGCAGTTATCTGATTTGCTCGTCTCCACTTCCTGCTGCAACTTCTGGAGTATATCACCATCTCTAATCGTTCACGCTGCCAACTCGCAGAATTTCCTTGAGCAAAGTGCATTTCTGAAGCCAAGTCCCAGCACCGCCTCGTCTTTTGGTTCCCCTGGTCTCCTTTGTCCCATGTGCAGTAAAAATGTCGGTGTTTATTACATAGCCTTGAGATATGCACAAAGAATGATGTAAGGAAGGCCGTGACCTCTGGGAAGACAGGCAGAGGCTGGTACGAGCAGCCCGCGTGCCTCCATTCAAAATACCACTGCTTGTGTGTGTTTGGCCGACCCTTTTCAGCAAGGTGAATTAAAAAGTAGGCACATCTCGATTCTGTGGCCCTAAGATCCTGGCTTTCACAGCAGGGGCACACTTCACTCCCAGGCCTCCTGGGAGGCCGCCACCCTCCCTCTACTGTTTTCATCCTTCTCTCCCAAAACCTTGAGGATTTGGAACACTTCCTGCCCACGTCTTCAACCACAGGACTGCCAGGGGATTTCAGTGTTTATTGCTTTTTTTCTCTGAGCTTGGAACAGCTCCGACCAGCTACTATTTGAAAAACATAGAAGTATTTTTTTTTTTTTTTTTTTTTGCTTATTATCAAAAGGAGATTGTAGTTTTCTTGCAACTAAATGAGAACTTGATATCTTTCATGCCCCAAGGGTGCGTGCGTGTGTGTGTGTGTGTGTGTGTGTGTGTGTGTGTATGCATGCAGGAATGGTGTTCAGCCTTCTTTTCCTCCATCTCTGTCTCCTGGTAGCCGAAGTTGATGTTCTGAACCACCCCGAGGAGGGCCAGCTGCCTCTCACCAAAGGCAGGCATTTAGTGATCAGCTTTCTTGCCTACCTGCCTCTGTGGCCTTTGCCCAGAGGGTCCCTTGTTGTCAGTCTGTCTGGTGTCTGCGCACTGCAGTTTGTCTGTCTGGAACGTGAACTCCCTGCACTTGATAATCACTACAGTCTTTCTGCCTTTTCTCTTAAACAGCTTTTTTAAAGCCCTCAGAGACCCTTAAAAAAAAAAAAAAAAAGAATGCAAATAGAAATTACACTGGAAGCTGAAATGAACATTGTTGTGAGTCACGAGATCCTGGCCACACGGGGCCGAACTATTTTTTATTTTGGGTAATATTTTTTCTTTGGCATTTATTACACCTCTGTTAAACACAGCTCATGTGACACAGAGTTACTCATAGGCAATCAGAGAGAAAGCTTGAAAGTTGAGCCATTAGTAGGGCAGGGCAACTTATTGTTAATAGCAGCCATTAAAGCTGAAAGGAAAAATTACCCATCTGCCCCCGCCAGACCTGCCTGTCTGAGATCGAGATTAGGCCTCCTGGCTGGAGGGGGCTGGGCAAGCATGAGGGAAGGAGAATGGAATGTAGAAACCAGAGATCTTGGTAAGGGAAGACAGAGGTGAATTCAAGTCTGGGCCCTACCCCAAATACAGAGGGAAAAAAAAACCTGTCGCAAGAATTCAAGCAGCCCTTTTGTCTGATCATTCTTTCTCAGGAAAGTACCTGATAACTCTTACCCAAAGATCTGCTGCAAAATCCATTTTAGCTACAGATAGGAAACTCAAGATTCCTGTAGCAGCAACACCTTGTAATGATGCAATGCTTTCCGCCACCGTACATCACTTAGAACTTAGAACAGATTTACTGTACCAAAGTTCTTCACCATTAGACCTTGGGGTTCAGCAATGCAATTTCTAAAGTCTATGTTTGAAAGAACATGTGGTTTAAAACCCTTTCAGACATTTTAAATCCTAGCCAAAGATGTAACACCGTTTACCCCTTCTGACAAGACACTCTAAAAGTGTGCTTGTGTGATGGAGCCGTAGAAGACAGCAGCCAGTGAAATAAATTGGAGAGGGCTTTGCAAAGAGCATGTGTATAAAACCCACAACAGGTGTGGAACGGAAAGGCAGTGGCCCATTTTACAGATGGTGCTAACTCATTCTGGTGCAGAGAATGACCTGTTGTTACCAGGATCCATTTATCCATTTGGAAAACTATCACAGGAACTGCACTTGTGGCTTGGAGTGTAACCCCTGACCAGTACTGCCCACTCCCCCAACAGTGCCCACCCTACAGCCTAAAAGGCATAGTGGTGAGGGTGTTTTCTTAGGTAGAGCTATCAGAAGGAGGTTTGCAAGGCTAGGTGGATGGCCCCGGGGATGACCTCCAGGGCTGGCAGGGAGTCTCAGCAGAGCTGGCAGTGCCTAGCGTTTGGGCAACCCCAGAGTGCATGGCTGGCTCCTGAGCGGTCAGGCCTGTCAGAGGCGGGAGGTGGCTGCTGACTCAGACCCAGGGAGGCGTCTCCTACTCAGAGTATCTGATTTCTCAGATACGACCACATCTAGTTCTGGGCTCCAGCCCTAACCTGTTCCTTGGCTATCAAAACTGTTGTAAAGTCAGGTCAGCTTAACTCATCACCAAAGTAATTGCTGGTAGAGCTTGGTTCCTTCTTGCATTTGGTGGCTTTGCCCCAGTAAGAGCAGTTGTCCTCAGCCTCTCTGTAGGCTGTAGCCTCAGCACAATTTTGAATACTCAAATTATCTTGGTTGCACTTTGGAATGAATTTAAAGTTCTCTCAAAGGATCGTCAGTACCGTGTCACTCACTGAACAGAACTCCTTTCTTCCCTGACCCGGCTTTTGAGTACAGTCAACACACGCACAGCCCTTGATGCTATGTTGTCTCTTGCCCGATACTCTGGACACATTGTAACCCGATGGACCCAACTGGATGACAGAACAGACACCGCCCTGCAGACCCTGCTGACACTTTGTATCTTCGTGTGTGCTAGCATTCAGACTACAGTCTATGCAATTGTTTTAAAAATGAATTATATGTGCTTATCAGTTGTTTAAGAGTCTGAAAGTTTTGGCCTCGAGATTTCCTGCAAAGACCATGGCATTAAAGACCATGGCTGTAGAGCTTCCGTGCTGTGATTAGTGTAGAGTGTTTTGAGGGAGTCTGTGCCTTAAGGGATAAGATAGTGGGAATGGGGATGGTGCTGGCAGGACAAGTGGCCCATGGCACGTCATTTCAGTCATTTCAGAACCTTTAGCTACACCACACTCTTTGAAGGCCATGGGCCTCCTCACCCATGGGTCATCTCTGGCACCATTCATGGTGTCACCCGGAGTCACCTGCTCTTTCCAAGTGTATTGGAAAGAATTAGGTGTCGGAAAGGCATTGGAAGGATTGGAAGGAAGTATTTGAGTAGAGATTCGACCGAGGAGAAGGCAGCATATTTGCAGTGTGAATGCAATGGATCTGCCTCAAGAGATGGAGAAATTAAGATCAGGAAGTTATTTTTCTCCTACTCTTATGATAGTGGAGGCCGTTTCCTCATGTTATATCCACTTAGGATTCTTCGGTCTCTAAGAAATATAAATAGGAGAAAAGGAGAGGTGGCCAGATAGAGGAGGGATTTCAAAGGGGGCTAAGATTACTTCTTTAGAGGACTAGTGAGTTGCTGAATTGTTTCACGTAGAGAGGTGCCGTGAAGAGGACGTGAAGGAAAGTTCTTCACAAATAAATGACAGAACAAGAAAAACGTGTTAAAGTACAAGGCACAGGATCCTTTAGGAAGCTTCGAGGAATTCATGGTGTCTCTGTTCATGGAATTTACTAAGTAAAGAAAGACCTTTTTGCAAGCGTATCGTTAAATACTGGACTCTCATGTGAGATAAGTCTCTGTTTGGGAGATACACAATGTAACCCCCTATCTGGTTTGGGTTGGTTTTGGCATCTTCAAGGTGAGGATGGAATTCTTAAAATTATTTACCTGTTTCTGAGTCCCGCTACAGATTCGTTTGTGAAGTCCATGTCCGCTGAGCCCCTCTGGCCCCACTGAGCGTCACCCAGCCGTGCCCGTCACTGCGGGCAGAGCCGTGAGCTCTGCGTCACAGACAACTGTAGCTGCTTCTGTGGCCACGCAAGTTAGAAGTTAGTCCTCTGCTACCAGTTAGGTGACACCGTTTTTTAATGGGGCAGAAAAATCTGTTCAAAGGCAGTAACGTCAAGACTTTGCCAAGACTGAAATCTAACTTTTCTCCCATAATGCTTGCTCTTCCCCGTTTCACGATTGCTCTCTCCCGGCGTAATTACCAGCGCGAGCGTTTCCTGTCCGCCCCTGCAGGTACAGCACCTCGCGCCAGCAACCCGGGGCCCAGCAGGAACACACAGCGTCCTTTGCCAGTGTGGATCAGGGCTTGATTACACTTCACGGCTGTAATTCAAGCCTGCTAATCCTCCCCTGCGTTAGGGAGAGAGGCCTGTTCTGTTAGATAAGCTGATTACTGTCTGGTGTGTGCTTCATGCCTAGCAAGAGTTGTTTCTGTGTGGAATTATTGCTGGCTGGGCCTGTGCTCCCCGCACTGAGGAAGCTTGCTCAGGGCCCGGGGGGTCGGCTTCACCTCGGATCTGGGAGGGGTCGGCAGTGGAGGGTTGGCTACAGCTGTTTGTCTCTCACCCTCCCTGCGAGTCACTAAATATTTACTTTCCTTCTCTGGTAACGGAAGGGGCCAGATAAGATTTTTAGGAGTCAGACTTTTGCCCCCAGGACCTGCTGTCGGAGATCACAGAGTGAACGATCACTGCCCCGACTTCCCATGTTCCGATTCAGCGTGGGGGGTGATCTTAGTGGTCTGTTGTCTAGAGCTCTCGGCTAGGGGGGACCACAGGGAGGACCACGGTGGGACAAGTGGAGTGTGTGGTGAAATCAACAGCCACAGAGGTGAGAGTGCCCGACCACAGGGAAAGGATGCCCGCGGAGACCTGTGAATGCCTTCTCACACTCAGAGGTGTGTTCTGCAAAGCCGCAGAAGCCTTGAAACCGCCTTCGCCTGTCCCTACGTACGGCCCGTCTCTGGTTTGGCGTGCGGCTCGTGGCTTTGGGTGCAGCCTGCAGGGCCCCGGCTCTGGGTGGAGGAGGAAGTGCATTTGGTTACAACTGTCTGCAAAGTGAGGTTGGCATGATTTATGCCGACCTTACTCTCGGGATTCCCACCCCCTTCGTGGGCTAGCTGGTCCCAGGTGCAGAGCTGAGGTTCTGCCTGACGCTGGCTCCCAAGTGTCTAAGTCCCACACACGGCTGCTGCGTTGGGTGGTGTAAGGATGAGGTGAGAGCGGGAACCATTACGGGTAAACACAAACACCTGGCCTTCACCAACCTCCGCACACACATATGTTGGGATCTCTTTGTATGTTTGACCACGAGGTCAGCCTCTACTGGAGTGAGAAGTAAGAATGAACGTCAACAGGCTTGACTGTGACGATTTCACAACCACAGGCCTTTTGTGGGGTAAACTTCCTCCACACCACTGTGTTCTAATAATCTGTCCGTTTGTCTGCTTTCCCCCGTGAAGCCATCAGTTGCTTTAGAGCAGGCATTTTGTCTTTTATTTCTGTGTCCCTAGTACCTGCCTGACACACAGTAACCAATCAAGCAATGGTTTTATGATTTAATGAATGGGTGGACTAATCACTGGATTTCAGTAAAGAGAGGGACTAGCCAAGATTGAGTAAGTGTTAGGCATTCATCACAGCTCACCGTAGGCGGGGTTCTTCTCACATGCTTGGCTTGCCTTTCTAGGCGGCGGAGAATCCGAGTTCCCAGGGACGTGGTGTGTTCCTGGGTGTGAAGGGCACGGCCAGCGAAAGGCAGGACAGAAACAGTGCTCTGCGTTTGGGAGGGCATCGTGGGCTGGGATTGAGAAGGAAAGGCCCTTGTGCTGCGTCCCCCTCTCCGGGACACCTGGTCCACATAGTGCCTCTTGATTCACAGGCATCTTGAGTGGTCTTTTACCTCCCTCTTTTCTTCTTCATTTTCTTTTCTCAGTCCTCTTTTATTTCCCCCTAGACTGTCCTCTTTACCTTTTCTAGGGAGATAGTTGTGTCTTAAAGATCAGCATATTCTCCAAATGGATGACTTGTACCCCAAGAGGGATTTCTTTTCCTTGTGAACTTCATTTACGGTCCTCGGAAAAATCCAAAAGGAGCCACAGAGGTTGTTGCTGTACTGAAACAGAGCTATGAAAAGTGACGACAAAAGTTTAAGCCTAATTTGAGCAATGAAAGAGTTGTTTGATGTGCAATGATTAACTTTCCCTTCTTTAATTTTAAGAGCTAATGAATCTATGAGCTTTATATACCCGTTGTAGGGGCCAAGAGCCCTTGGCCCTCTGAAGGTTTGCTGGAAAATTGTTGACAAGATGCAGATTAATTGGAGAAAAGGCATATAAATGTATTTAACATGTGGGAGGCTTCAGAGTGAAGACCCAAAGATCCAGAGGAAATTGTCCATTTTTATGGGTAGGTTGAGCAAAGTATGGACAGCCATGTAAAATGTAATTGGACAAAAAGGCTCTGATCTAGTGCTAGACTAAGGAGGAGGCCCGGCAAGGCCTGTCTGTCTGGATTGTTCCTGTCCTCTCTGAGCGGCATTCCTTCCTTCCGAAGGTGGGGCAGGGCCCTCTCTGGAATGGAGGGGGGTTCGTGACCTACAGTCAGACAAGGTAGGTCGGATTGTAAGGTCCAAGGCCGGAGTCTACGGGAGGGGCGGCGTGGCCGAAAGTCTAGGCTGGGCCAGCGCGACCAAAGCACCCTCCCGGGTTTCGGCACCAGCTGTAAGGGTCTTGGACCGCAGACGGACGGGTCCCCTGTCACTGAGGGAAACAACTATGGCGATACTGTCGCCCATAGCCAAACGTCCCCAAAACACCCTAGTCCGGCTCTTCTTTTTTTTCATTAGGGAAGGGAGGGGTGCCCGCCACCAGCCTTACACAGATAATTTCTTTACGGCCGGTTTTTACGCAGAATAATTTTAGGGTTTATGGCTGGCTTTTGAGAAAAGGGGTTCTGATTTTTATGACCTGCCTTGAGGAAGAGGGATTCTAGTTTCTACGGCCAGCCTCAGGGGGGGATGAGACTGAGAGACAGGAGGGCATGAGGAGGTCAGAGAAGAACTTTTGCTTCTGATGCCTTCATTTGGGGGTACTGTTCTCTGAGCCCCAGCGCCATCATTGTGTGTGGGCTAAAATTTAGGACTTGAGCATCTAAATATGGGCTAAAATTTAAGACTGAGTCTCTACACCCAATCTCATGGTTTGCGTCCGTGTGCACCGTGTGTGAGAGAGGGAGGGATCCAGAATGTGTGTCTGTGCTCCCTTCAGAAGATGGAGCTGCAAATGGTGAGGACTTTTTCCCCTGTGTCTGAACTGAGTAAATGCCTGTCTATCAAAAGAATGATTGTATTGGAAAACCACATCTTGAAATTCCCGTTAGCATCTTTGAAATAATCTCAGGAGTTTATGGGGTCAAGAGATGAATAGCACCATTGCATTCCAGAGACTCTGACCAGGGAGCCACACTCTGGGCATTTTCTTACAGGACGTCAGCAGCCGCTGTGGTATTTCAGACGTCCAGGGTCATACCTGCTACGCAGGATCGCAGTAGTGGCCACGAGGGAGGGAGGAATTGAGAAAATCCCTACTTTCTTATTCTGTTCATCACTCTTAACATCCTTGTCACTTAAAGCCTGGGTGACTGATCTCCCACATGTTGCGCCATCCTCAGTCACACGACCAGCGGCGTTACTTGAATGTTTGCCTACAGTAGACATCTCTAGGTCTATCCCAATGTTGGTACCCTGGGATTCCCTCTAAAAGAGGAAAGAAAACTGCATAAACATAATGGACATTGGCTTATAGAATCTGAAAATTAGCTAGTTTACTTAAGCCTGAGATGATCCCATAATCTTTCTATTTTTTCTAGTGAAAATAAACGTACGTATACATTCATCAATCTTGATATAAGAAGCTAGACACTTCTTTCAATAGAGGACTTCAAAATGCTTTTCTTCTCACTCTTTCTATGAGCCCCCTTGCCATTTTGGTAGGATGTGAAGGCAGAGAGGTGGCCGGCAGTTCTGGTGTGCGAATCGGAAGCCAGAGCCTGCGGGAGGACGTCTCCTGTTGGGTGACGTCGAACCTTGTGACCAAGGTCTTGTACCAGCCCCCACGTCCGTCCATGACCAACCCGAGCAACGGCAGGGTGACGCTCATGTTACTTCCATGTTTCCCGTCATGAAAAGCAAAGTCCAATTCGGCATTTAAAAAAGTGTTTACGCAACTGTAATTTTTGATGGTGTGGTGTGTTAACAGTTCTGTGACTGTTTGGTGTCCCTTAAGACAGAAGAGGCTGGAGGGCCTGGAAACGGGGACAACCACATGTGTTGTCAGTAGTTTTTCTTGGTTCAGGCTCGTTCAGGAAAGGAGAGACATGAAATTCTGCAAAAGGCCGCGCGGAAGTCCACATCGGCCCCCTCCCCGTGGAAAGTGCCAGCTGCTCTGGGAGGCTCAGCCCTTGGTTTTCAGGGCACAGACCTGCACTCGCCGGCAGCCTTGCCACAGCTGGAGGCAGCTGTGCTGTACGGGGAGTGCCCCGAATAGGCCACCTGCAGAAGCAGCCGTGTGCGCTCGGACCACTCTGAGTCCCCGGTACCCCAGTTGCCTCATCCGAATAAAGGGGTTCATGATACCCCGTAGCAGTCATGTGAGACCAAAAGCAAAAGAGCGAATTTTTGACAAATTGGTTTGTAAAGTTTAATTCCCACGAAAGAAACTATGGTGGCGTAGTCAGTTCTCCCACACCATGTTGTCCACACGTCTACTCTGGCAATTTCACGTGTATTAGCTCCTCCCCCCAAACTTGTCTTATTTCTGGTCAAGTCTCCCCAGCTGAAATACAGGTCCTGGCGGAGAGTAGATACTCAGTATATTACACTGGATGGACAGTTGACCGGGAGACCCACGTGGGTCCGTGTAGGGGTGGCGATGTTGGTGAAACTGGGCAGGTTGACCAGGAGACCCACGTGGGTCCGTGTAGGGGTGGCGATGTTGGTGAAACTGGGCAGGTTGACCGGGAGACCAGCTGGGTCCGTGTAGGGGTGGCAATGTTGGTGAAACTGGGCAGGTTGACCGGGAGACCAGCTGGGTCCGTGTAGGGGTGGCGATGTTGGTGAAACTGGGCAGGTTGACCGGGAGACCAACGTGGGTCCGTGTAGGGGTGGCGATGTTGGTGAAACTGGGCAGGTTGACCGGGAGACCAGCTGGGTCCGTGTAGGGGTGGCGATGTTGGTGAAACTGGGCAGGTTGACCGGGAGACCAGCTGGCTCCGTGTAGGGGTGGCAATGTTGGTGAAACTGGGCAGGTTGACCGGGAGACCAGCTGGGTCCGTGTAGGGGTGGCAATGTTGGTGAAACTGGGCAGGTTGACCGGGAGACCAGCTGGGTCCGTGTAGGGGTGGCGATGTTGGTGAAACTGGGCAGGTTGACCGGGAGACCAGCTGGCTCCGTGTAGGGGTGGCGATGTTGGTGAAACTGGGCAGGTTGACCGGGAGACCAGCTGGCTCCGTGTAGGGGTGGCGATGTTGGTGAAACTGGGCAGGTTGACCGGGAGACCAGCTGGGTCCGTGTAGGGGTGGCGATGTTGGTGAAACTGGGCAGGTTGACCGGGAGACCCACCTGGGTCCGTGTAGGGGTGGCAATGTTGGTGAAACTGGGCAGGTTGACCGGGAGACCAGCTGGGTCCGTGTAGGGGTGGCGATGTTGGTGAAACTGTGCAGGTTGACCGGGAGACCCACCTGGGTCCGTGTAGGGGTGGCGATGTTGGTGAAACTGGGCAGGTTGACCGGGAGACCAGCTGGGTCCGTGTAGGGGTGGCGATGTTGGTGAAACTGGGCAGGTTGACCGGGAGACCCACCTGGGTCCGTGTAGGGGTGGCGATGTTGGTGAAACTGGGCAGGTTGACCGGGAGACCAGCTGGGTCCGTGTAGGGGTGGCGATGTTGGTGAAACTGGGCAGGTTGACCAGGAGACCCACGTGGGTCCGTGTAGGGGTGGCGATGTTGGTGAAACTGTGCAGGTTGACCGGGAGACCAGCTGGGTCCGTGTAGGGGTGGCGATGTTGGTGAAACTGGGCAGGTTGACCGGGAGACCAACGTGGGTCCGTGTAGGGGTGGCGATGTTGGTGAAACTGGGCAGGTTGACCGGGAGACCAGCTGGGTCCGTGTAGGGGTGGCGATGTTGGTGAAACTGAGCAGGTTGACCGGGAGACCAGCTGGGTCCGTGTAGGGGTGGCGATGTTGGTGAAACTGGGCAGGTTGACCGGGAGACCCACCTGGCTCCGTGTAGGGGTGGCGATGTTGGTGAAACTGGGCAGGCCAGTCACACTTGGTGCAGGCTGAGAGATTTTTATTTTGACTGCGCTGTGAGGCTGTCACTAGACATACGTGGACGTGACCAGTCTGGCAGAGTTGCACACAGGGCTGCTGGAAAGCAGGCGGCACTGACAGAGAAAAGCGAGTTTGGCTTCTAAGGTGACCTCGTCTGTTGCCCCAGAGAGCAGGAGCCCCCGCACAGGCCTCTGCTGAAGTGGGGACAGCTGGGCTCCCCTCTGCTCTGCAGGGGACTTGCTAGGTGCTCAGTACGCTGGGCCTCAGCGTCCTCCTCGCAGTAGGGACAGCTTGCCAGGGGCTGTCCCAGGAGTCCAGAGTGGGGCTCAGTGAGGTGCCTGAGAAGGGCCACGCTAAGGTCTGGCTGGCGGGACAGTCAGGGGAACTTCCAGAGCAGATACTGTGTGGGCTGGAGAGAGGCTGGCTCACTCGGTGAACGAGAAAACAGGATGCTTCTTCGGAGAAATGCGGTAAGAACCACAGTAAATAAGGCCCAGCCTCGGGGAAGCAAATCTTTGAAGGAAAATTAAGATAGTTTCTCATCTATCTCTCTGTCACCCGTGGATGTAGTTCGCCAGCGCCTTGTGGTGCTAAATGCTTTTTGATGATGATGGCCGTGATGGCCGCCGTACCTCCCCACAGGGGCGGGGGCCTCGATGTGAGCGCGCTTGGTGGGGGCCATCGCTAGCGCACAGAGAGGAGAAACGGCCCGCAGACTCCCTGCTCGCCCCCAGCTCCCGGTCTTACCAGCGTGCAGAAGCAAGTGGAGGCAACGTCAACAAAAAGCCCGTCTGAAAATCAGAGCCTAATCGCTCCCATCTGCTCCAGTGCTGCGTCCCCTCGCTGCCTGCCAGGATGTTTGCTGCAGATGCTAAGTGGCACATTATTTTCGATAAGTTGCAATCATTTGCCTGAAATCTACTTCTCCTTTGAAATGTCCCCCTGGAAACTTGACTCGGCATCGGAGAAGCCTTGCGCAGGATGGAATCTGAGTGTTCGCATTCAAGTTCAGGAACAGTTAAGCCCCCGTGACCTCCAGGTGTCTCTGCGTTCTGGATTTCAGTTACTTAGGCTCTGCTGGGAGGAGAGGAAGAGGTGCCAGGGAGGACCGAGTGTCCAGGGGACCAGAGCCACTCCTGACGTCCCATCCCCCAAGGCAGGCATGAGGGCTGCGATGACAGACGGGACATGAAGGCCCCATGGACTCCTCCCCAAAGCAGAAATGTCACAGACCCCTTAAGACATCAAGGTCGTCGCTTTCTTGGTCCCCATGAGACGTTTACCCTTTATCCGGAGGCCAGGCTAGCAAAGATCAGAGGCTAGCGAAGATTAGAGGCTAGGGAAGACTAGAGGCTAGTGAAGATGAGAGGCTAGCAAAGATTAGAGGCTAGGGAAGACTAGAGGCTAGGGAAGAAGAGAGACCAGGGAAGACGAGAGGCCAGGGAAGATAGATAGAGGCTAGGGAAGACTAGAGGCTAGGGAAGACTAGAGGCTAGGGAAGACTAGAGGCCAGGGAAGACTAGAGGCCAGGGAAGATCAGAGGCCAGGGAAGACTAGGGGCTAGGGAAGATGAGAGGCCAGGGAAGATCAGAGGCCAGGGAAGACTAGGGGCTAGGGAAGATGAGAGGCCAGGGAAGACTAGAGGCTAGGGAAGACTAGAGGCCAGGGAAGACTAGAGGCTAGGGAAGATGAGAGGCTAGGGAAGATCAGAGGCCAAGGAAGACGAGAGGCCGGGGAAGATGAGAGGCGTGTTTTACAGCCGGAGCTCATCATCCCAATCGCCCTGCCCCCATCCCGCCATCCCCACCAAGGCTTCTTATTCAGCCTCTCGTCTGGGACGGGAGTGTAGACAGGTTAACGTCCTGTCCTGCCATCCCACCTTCCCGGTCAGCCGAGGGCTCAGTGTTTCCCAGGCTGCTCGCGAAGTTCTGAGAAGCAGCACGAGCCCCCGCTCCTCACGCGGCCGGGTCGCCTGTGTGCTCTGCGGCTGCCGTGTCTGGGGACGGCACGGTGGCTCATCAGCAGCCCGGCATGTGCTTGGGGTGGTGTTTGTGACAAGTGGCAATCGGTCGTCCACATACTCTCCCCGAAGGACCCTGGCTGACCTCGTGTGCATTTGTGACATGACTGTCTGAGGTCACAGGTGTTGTTTGTGGTCATGGAAAAAGGAAAGCTAATTGGCCTGTGCTTCGAAATGGGCCTGGGGTGCCCGTGAATAGTCCCTGTGTCCTTCAGCCACTGCTGAACTCTGCTGCTCCCAGAGCGGATGGAGGAGTTTTGTTCTCTGTGTAGGGTGCACTGCGATCTCTCCTCCGGGGCTCTGGACCTGCCAGACGGGGCGGGCCAGTCAGGGTAAAAACCTTATTTGACTGGAGTGTAAGGAAACATCCCAATACAAGCTATATATGGGAAGGGAGGTGACAGTTACCTAAAGTAACTTGTTAGAACTTAGTCTCACATTGCTCTGCCTTTTATATTCACCTCCAGGTTTACAGTTTAGTCTACCTGGTCAAGAGAGCATCTTCTCTTTACTCCGTTGTCACGGAGACGACTGAATGCTCTGGGCTGGTGTCCACAAACAGCCACCCTCCACCACCCACCCTGGTATTCTTGGTCAAGGCCACCCAATACCCTGACCAGGTGGCATCTCCTTCCCTGCTCTCTTGCCCCAGACTTGCTGTGCCTTCTCCTGCTTCTACCAATAGCCCTGCTGGTACCCAAAAGAGAACTCTCTAATGACCAAGGCCTTTTTCTATCTGTTGTAAACGTCTTTTTGCCAGAAGTTCTCCCCAGTGGCTACTTGAGTTTTTCTGTAATTTACCTCTTTTTAAGTTCTTAAGTCTGCCTCTTTCTAATTTCCTCTGTAACGTTCTACCTATTTATACCTAACATGAAATCACTCTGACTTCTAGCTTACTTTCTTGTTTTATTTTTCAACAGTTTGGATTAGCTTGGATTGTTTAAGCTGCCAAAAGCAAACAAATGAAACCCTCTGAAAACCTCCAAATAACATACCTTGAACAAAATACAAGTTTATTTCTTCCCTTCCTTTCTTACAGCCCTAAGGTGACCATCTAGGCTGCTCTCCAGGGTGTGAGAACTTACCTCCAGTTTCTCTCCCTAGCGGGGCTTCCCGTCCTCGGGCCACCTCATGGTCCAGGGTGGCTGCTGGAGCACCAGCCATTATGTTCACATTCCATCCAACAGAAAGAAAGAGTAGAGGGGCAAGAACAGCATTCCCTGTTTTTAAAGACATTCCTGACTGGACTTTTGCCTCATGATACGTGAGGCAAGAGTACATCTAGCTGCAAGGGAAGCTGGAACGTGTCTTTCCTCCCAGTGGCTACGAATGCAGCTAAAAATTAGGGTTCCGTTACTGATATGTTGGAAGAAACCAGCAGATCAACTTTTCCTTCATCTTTGTGCCGACATTCTCTGCTGGGCCCTTCCCAAGCATTCCCTGCCCCAGGTCCCAGGGAGGAGAGGGGGACATGCTCTATCATATCTCGTATCTCCACATTTATGTTAAATGATCTTATTACTATCAGTGGTGGCTGCAGTGGTAGTCAGGGGATTCAGCAAGTCCTTTCTTCTTGGCTGAGTCAAGCAGAACACGCTTGTCCTTTTTCTCTCCCACACTTCAACTTTCCGTCGAGTCCACCGGAGACAGAAGTAGACGAACCGCCAAAGAGGCGAAAGGGATGGAGCAATTTAGAGCATCGCACTTCATTTCCCGACTCCAGGCCCCCTCCCGACCCTGGCTGGGATCTGCTGTTTGGCATCCGTGACATCATGCCTCTGTCTGTCCCTGGTCGGCACACCTCTGTGGGTGGCTGTCACCTGGCAGCGGCTTGCATTTTCACTCGCTGGAAAGGAAGCCCGGTCCAGCGGGGTGAAGGTGCACGATCAGCTGCAGTATGAGTCTCCTGCGATTTGTGGAATCTGAAGTACTCACGGATTGAGTTAGGACTAAAGTATTGGTTGAATTATGTAAGAACCCCTCGAGGCCAAAGGCTCATTGTGTTAGCAACCCTGCCTTTGAATTATTCAGCAGTTTCCAAAAACTGGGAAAGATTCCTATGGGAAGAAAATGCTCTTTATTCCAAACTTAGTTCTGACGAAAGTGTTTGGAAATTTAGAGAAAAACTAGTTCTGTTACTATTCCGTTTGTAAATATGGACAGGAAAATCCCACCTGTCCACAGGAGCGGGAAGATCATTTACAGTCCTAAGACAGGGGTGGTGATGTCAACAAGGTTAGATGACATGTAGTCACCAACACAGCAACGGCAAATTATTCTCATATTTTGAGTGTGGGATTTCTCTGGGTCCCAGCAGAGTGCGAGAACTGAATTCCACCCCAAGTCAAAACTTAAATACACTTCCTTGAAAGGCTGAGTACAAAGAGAGTCTTGACCCTCTTCTAGTTATAATTTATTTATTTTTTAATGGGAATTTGACAGCAGCCATTCAAGATGGCTTGCAGGCTGGCGTGTCTGACACCAGGTGAGATTGCTTTGGAGCTGAGTGCTTCCCAGAAGGGTCTTTCCGCCTTCCAGAAAGACCCAGGCTTCCCGCGTACGCTCCGCCGGGCCAGGAGGGTGGCGATACTTTCCGGCCGAGGGAGGCGAGGGCCGAGGGCTCTGTGTGAAGAGGAGACACGTCAGACTTCAGAAGCAGCGAGATCCTTAATGTGCTCCGGAGAAGAATAGCAGGAGAAGATCATAAAGAGGGGGAGAAAGGAGAGAGAGGGGAAGACATTTTGCAGTGTATGCTATTGGCCAAGGATCGATTGATTTCCTGGCCTGTGATGGTATCAGCGAGAGCGTGCCCGGGAGCACGGGAGGGTGAGGCAGGGCGTGCATGCCTGCATGCGTGTGCATGCGTGTGCACTCGCTGGCTTATCCTAGTTGCTTCTGTGCTGCTGATTCCTAAAGTACAGAAACCAAACCCTTAACTCTAAATCTTTCCTGCTTTTTTATTCTCCCCAAAGGGACCTTTATCCATGGGATTGATTCCGATTTAACCAACAATCGGAAACCTACCAGTTACCAAGCATTGGACACGTGCTTTTGTAAAAAATAACCTTATTTAATCCTTAACAAGAACTGTGGCATGGTTGATACGATCATCCACTATTTGGTAATAAAGAAAGCGAACTCAAGGGAGGCGAAGTCACACAGTGCTTCTGCCTGGCCTTGTGCCGAGACCCCCGAGGCCTATCTTGGTGCACTTTCTCTGTGCCACACTGTGGAGCTAACCGCAGAGAGCCCTGCCCATGCTTATACTTTTCTGGGTACTAGAATGTGGTCGGAGAGGAAAGTTATCATGGAATAGCTCTTGCCGAGAACCAGCAATGTGCGAGGTGCCTCGTCAAGACTCCAAACTGCCGAACATTTTCACCTGAAGGCGAGAGAGTGAGAAATGTCTTCTGCTTTCTCTGTGCTCACTTCCTTCAGGAAATGCCATCGTAGGGGGAAGCTTTCATGTCCAGGGAAGGCACAGCAAGCTGCCAGCCGGTGGCTCCACGTTTTCCATGCTTTTTTGTGTAACTAAGAAGGAAACTGCTCCCTGCGTCGTGAGTTAACACGTGCAGTCCGGGTCTCACGCACCCTCCGCTGGCCCCTGCGATGGCTTTTCCCCTTCCCTCGTACCCAGGGCTGTGTCGCTCTGAGGCCGGAGCCAGTGTGAAGTCGTGCCCTCCCCCCAGCCCCTGCGGCTCCTCTGTGGGCGAAGGGGTTTCCCGAGCAGCCGTCCAAGCTGAGCTATTAAGGACCGAAGCCCCTCGCCCAGGCAGCCGGCACCCATCCAGAAAGGCAGGAGCCTGTTGCCCGGCACGTTGGCTTTCTCTCCGCCAGCTGGCCCGGGGAGGCTCCGTGTGCCAAGCCGGGAACGTGTGAATGGGATCCATGCCTGTGCGTCCCCTGGGAAGCAGAAAACACATGTGACCAGAACCGCCGAAACCCAGCCCAGAGAAGAAAATGACGAGGAAAGCTTGGTATGTTTCTCTAACGAAAACCCCAAAACATAAACAAACAAACAAAAGCCTCAGACTGTCTCAGGAGTGTTGTCTATTTTTGTTTTCATCCCCTGCCCTAAAATCTCACGCAAAGCTCTGCACACGCTGGCTGTTGGCTAAGCAGGAGGAAGCGAGTGAATCTGGGAGCCCCTCGCAGGACCGCGTTTGTTTGGAAAGCCAGCGCAGTGCCTGGCACCGTGGCACATGCTCGATACGTATTTGTGGGACGAAACACTCAAGGACCTCGGAATCTTGCTGCGGTTGCACTAAAGCCCGCAAGTTCCTGAGCTTGGTTAGAGATTGGCCTACCCGCCTAACAAACCGAGAAAACAGTTGAAGGGGCTGAAAAACATCTTGTCTTCAAAGCAGGTCCCCCAGAGACCTTCCTTGGGCCTAGGCTGAGTCCCACCTCGGTGGCTCTGAGACCCTAAAGGGCCGAGGGGACAGCGCCGTGGGCCTGAGGGTGTTTCGTGGGCCAGGACTTCGCACCTGAACAGGCTGCCCCAGGCCAACTGCAGCATCAAAGTCCTGCGTGTGCGGCCGGGAGGTCTCAGCTCGGTGCTGGCTGGTGTCCCCGTGCTACTCAGCAGTGCTGACGGGCAGCTGTCTGCAATGCTGGTGTGTAAAATTTAGGAAATCGAATTGTCAATCATTTCCATTTGTTTGATGGAAAACTCTAAAAATCACCCTATAAAAGAGCTTTTACAAGAAACCAGGGGATTGAAGATTAGAAGAGAAGAACACGAACACAGACTACCCTAAACTTCAAGATGCTAATGGGAAATTCTGGTCCCACCATTGGTCTAGGAGAATCGAATTGTTTCACAGGTATTGCTCGGCTTGAGAAGTCTCTGGTTTATGGGTACCCTTGTGCTTGTAAGAAATGAAGGAGACTGTAGGAAGCAGAGGAAGTTGTGTACCAGTTGGAGTTTTCCAGTTGCCAGCCGCCTGCTCCGGCAGCTCTCTGTGTCCGCAGGCCTCAAAGCAGCGGGAGTGCTGGTCAGAAGGGACGAGGGGAATCTAAACCATAAGCTTCTTGAGGTCGGAGCCCACGTCGGATTCATCTTGGACGTCCCAGGGCCCAGCTCATCCCTGGGCCTCGGGGGCACTGGTCAGTCACCTGTCCGAGTGAAATGAGCACTGCTCAGGTGGCGGCCCCTGCACTGCCAGGCCTGGCCGGCCCTCACGGGGTCCCTCCCCACATAACAGTCACGTGCCGGATCTTCCCGGCACCGGGGCCTTTGTCACGGGCGGCGTTGGCTTACTGGGGACGTCCCAGGCTGAGTCCGGGAAGCTCTGGCTTCAGGCCAGTGTAGTTTTGCTTGTTTAGAATTGTCAGATTTGAAAAGGCAGATTTGACAGGTTTTTGAAGTGGATATGGAAGAGGTGGCAGCGAGAACAGCCTGTACCCAACAGCACGCTGGCTCGGGTACCCGTCGTAACGGGAATGCAGGGGAGAGGGAGCACCCAGAGCGAGCGGCCTGCCTGGCGGAGCACGGGGAGCCGAGGCAGAGTGTGGGTCTCACCCCCCGACGTCCTCCTTCCCTCCGTCACTCTGCCATCACACTCTCAGGAAATCCTGGAGCGGACGCCTAGTGACAGGCTCGGGGAGGTCATGTGGGGATAGAGACAGGACAGGTCACCACTGCCTTTCAGGAGCTCACAGCTTGCTGGCACGATGGTCGGTGTGCCCTGGGGCGTCCGAGATGCCCTGTGGCCGTGGCGGAGACAGTCTGTGCCCTGGTGGCACAGAGGCCAGGGAGCCCATTTTTGCCCCTTCTCGCCAGGGCAGGGTTCACGGAGAAGGACACGGAGCTGGGATTTAAAATGGGATATGGCTGTGGGAAGTGGGTTTCTGTGGCAGAGTGGGAAGAAGGCGTTCTGCCATCCAACAGTGTCTCTTACCGTTACGGTGCCAACGGTAGAAAGAGGCAACTATTAGTTAAAAAAAAATAATAAAAAATTAAGCAATCAGGAGGAAGAACTTTCCTTCCCTACTGCATATCTGGTGGTTTTCTTCTTGTCCAGAGTATCGGATGCGACTGGAGCATCAAAAGACACTGTGTGCATGTGCATGTGTGTGCATGTGCGTGTGCGTGTGTGTGTGTGCATGTGCATGTGTGTCCATGTGCATGTGTGTGCGTGTGCATGTGTATGTTCATGTGTGTGCGTGTGCATGTGTGTCCATGTGCATATGTGTGCGTGTGCATGTGCATGTTCATGTGTGTCCGTGTGCATGTGTGTGCATGTGCACGTGTGTGTGCATGTGTATGTTCATGTGTGTCCGTGTATGTGCATGTGTGTCCATGTGTGTGCGTGTGCATGTGTGCACGCGTGTGCATGTGTGTTCATGTATGTCCATGTACATGTGTGTCCATGTGTGTGTGCATGTGTATGTGCATGTGTGTCCATGTGTGTGCATGTGCGTGTGTGCCCATGTGTGTCCGTGTGCAGGTGTGTGTGTGTGCAGGTGTGTGTGTGTATGCATGTGGGTGCATGTGCATGTGTGTGCGTATGTTCATGTGTGTCCATGTGCATGTGTGTGCATGTTCATGTGTGTCCACGTGCATGCATGTGCATGTGCATGTGTGTCCATGTGCATGTGTGTGCGTGTGCATGTGCATGTGTGTGTGTGCATGTGTGTGCCTGTGTGTGCGTGTCCGCATATGCACTCCCACACGGAACTGTTATCCATGGAGCTACCTTTTGTGAAAGAGAGTTAGGATTCTAATGCTGTGGAGGATAAAGTGCCAAAGAGTTAAAGACCTAGATTCTAGTCTTGGCCACGTCTCGTTTGCTTTGATTTGGGGAAAGCTACTTTGCCTTCAGTCATCGGCTATGCAAATTTGGAACCTTATTTCATGTTTTATAAGGTGGTGCAATTCAGTGTGCTCAGGTACTTTATGAACAAATAGAAGATGGAACTCTGATGCTCTCGGGAGACGACGAGTATTTTTCTCTGTTTCTGGAAACGCAGGGGCGACGTTTCCATCCCGTTCCTCTCTCCAGAGTTCTGACTGGCCGGGAGGTGGCAGGGCTGGCGTGGGGGTGAGGCTGGGAGGGCTCCGTTCTCCTTCCTGACCCTCCTGCTCGTGTGCAGCGAAGACTTAGTTCGTGGGCAGTAGAGCGCCCTGCATGGAGGTTTGTGCCTTCACAGGGAACAAGGGGCTGGGCCAGAGGGCGCCCGCCTGCCTGCACAACCCCAGGGAGGCTGCCTCCTGCCCTTCCCAGACCACCTGTCTCTCTCCTCCCTCCTCTCTCTCTCTTTCTATTTCCAACTCTGTCTCTAGCTCTGCTCAGCTTTGGGCCCCTGAACTGCCGTCCACATCTGGAAACAACCCTCCCTGCAGGTCTGCCCTCCGCCCCTCCTGCAGAAGTTGCATCCGCTGAGCCCATCATTCCCCCAAGGCTCCCCGGACTGTGGGCCGCGGCTCCTGGCAGAGCCAGTCCTGGGTGAGGAAAGAGTGCCCTCTGGTGGGCCCTGGCCGGAGCTGCTCCAGACCAGTGTGGCTCCGCCAAGGACAAAACAGCCCGCACACGGCCCTCCCGCCAAGGGGGCTCTTGAGCATGCCTTTGGGTTGGGTTTGTTTTTCTCCTCGTGTGCAGAAAAATACAGAAAGCAGGAGACCAGCTGTGAGAGCCACTCCACCTGTGCTGTGACAGTCCCCTTACCTTGGGAGTTGTACCGAAGAATTAACCCCAGGGCAAGCCATGGCAGCCAGGTGGACGTGACATCAGATGCTTGTTCAAGGGCTTGTGACAATTTCGGTAGAAATCGCTTACCTGTCTTGACTGATCTCTTCCATGAGGGGGTGGGTTCGTGAGAAGGAAACTCCTTCTGTAAGAATTATTGCTAAATGGGTTAATTATCTTCATGGGCCACCCTCTGTAGATGGCAAACCCAGTGCGATCGATGACTTTTTTTTTTTTGGTAGTGGACGTATGCAGCCTGCCTGGCCCTTCAGATCCTGCATGTGCTGGCACAGACCGGGGACGTGGCCCTTTAAAAGCTGTTCCAGAAAAAGCTGTTGGGCCGGGGAGGGAAGTGGGGGGGGGGCCCATCAGGGAAGCGGGAACCTGATCGTATGTGATGGTTGCTGGATTAGGTAACAGCTCCGCTGGTCGAAACTGGATCTTGGAGGATGCGTGTTAACATCTCTGGTGTCCTGGCCAGAGGTTCATTGGAGTCTTGCGTGGTGCCGCGGAGATAAAAAAAAAAAAAAGGAGCTTTTAAATAATCATTTTGTCTCCTACTCGCCCGAGTGCTGGCTCCAAGCAATAAATAGGTGGAATCACTTCTGCTTAGACCTATCACCCTGTTCATTTATTTAGTGTCGGTGTTTTTTTTTTTTTTTAACTGACGAGCTGAAGAGTTGCTGTACCAGTGAATCCCAACGCCCGTTTTTATAGTGGTGCATTCGGATTCTCCGTATTCTGGGTAGAAATATGACCATGAAGCGCCGTTTATGGCAAGCCCTGCCCTCTCCAAGTACCCGTACACAGCCTGAGTCCACCAGGACCAGAATCTTCTATGAAAAGTAGATGAAGATTTTCTTTTAGGTTTTCCCTTGTTGATGTTGTTCCCTTGTTTTGGTTCTTGCACATACTCTGATGTTTTCTATTTTTCTGTAATTTGTGTATAGCCTAAAGGGTGTGATTTGGAGAGGACTGATGGGTTTTTTTTTTGTTTTTCCACATCTTTTCATTCTTTTATTTTCTTTAGATCTCTGGTTTGGGACCTATTCATGCATTCTGAACTCTTGAGTATAAATGCAGGCAACATTTGTGTTATGGTGCGTTGTATTTCTATTATGCCAATTTCTAATTGGCCAGTTTTAGAAACCCATTCTGTTCAATCTTGGTGATCCCAAATTTCTGTTTAGGGAGTATTTGTTTATAGGATTCGTAAAATGTTGTCAAATGTAAGCAGAATGCTAACACTTTTTTTGTCACTCCCCGACCCCTGAAAACTAAATGTACCCTTCATAGCTGAAAAGGAGTCAGTATATATCAGTGCTTTAAGCCCTGTGACCCTCCCGAAACGTCCCTGATGAGTAGGGGCTTCCTGTGTGTCCCTCTAGTGTCCTTTGACAGCCTTAGCAATTTCCTTTCTTATTTTCTTTAAAAACGGTTAGGTTTCAAGGCCAAACAAAATATTCATTAGGTAGGTGAGTAGAGTTTGTGTGCAATAGTTTGTGCTTCCTGTCGATTGTTCGAGGAAAAAGTGGAGCATAGGTATGAAACTGAGAAAGGCTGGAAGGAGAAAATATTCTCAGAGGGAAATATCGGGCCTACGGGAACCAGCAGCAGTGACGTGCTGGTGGTCACCTACGCAGCATCTGGGGGAACCAGGACCAGAACCCTGGGCTGGGGCTGCCTGTCTCGCCACCTCCGCCTTTGCTCAGCTGAGTTTTGCCAGAGCCCTAGGCCAAGGGAGTGAAGAGGCAGCGTAGGCACCCTGCTGTTGGAGGAGGTGGGTATTTGATGTCCCTTGGGTAGGCAGTGCCTGCACGCACCCTGGTGAGACCTGACCATGAAGGTGATGTCGTTCCTTTTTGCTTCGGTATTGTTGCCGAGGCCAGAAACCGTCGTAAGATCTTTCGGCGCTGGGCTGCGTGCAGGCGGGATCGGCCAGGGAGTGACCAGGAGGGCCCGCTTGGAGACAGTGTTCCCGGCCTCAGCATCTCGGGCAATTTTCCTGTTGGCCCCGGGGGGGGGGGGGGGGGGGGCTTCCGGCCTCTTCCGAAGGGAGTATACTAGGCATGAGATTTAGTAGAGTGGATGAGAGAGTAGAATTTTGCATCAGTGCAATTTTTTGAATAATCAAGCTAAAGTGAAACAATTACATTTGTTTATTAATGGCTCAGAGATGATTTTTTAAAATTTGTAAATGGCCCACAGATACCTTTGTTGATAAAGCAATTGAAATTTACCAAATAAAAATAAATCTACCCATAAACCCCACGACCCCTCACCGTAGAGGTGAGCGGGGAGGCGCTGCTGGGCCCCCCGACGCCAGGTGCTGGGTGGGCAGATTATTTTCTGCACCTTTAGGGCCTGGTGTTCAGGAAGTGGTCACAGCATTTGGTTACTTTCTTAAGGAAACCTTTATTAGCGGTGATATGTTGTTCTTCAGAAGACTTTGGAGATTTGAGTGAATGAATTCAAGAAACACAATAATGTGACTACATATAATTCAAACAACAACTGAAAGGGCAATTTCCCATTCAGTCTCCTGAGCCTACAGAAGAAGGATTTCTCTGGGGGAAAAAAAAATCCACATAAAGAATCTCAACGATCCCCTGACCTTGTGCCATCACCCCTGCAGCGATTTGATTTTCATGCAGCAGAATATTAAAAGTTCAGGCTAGCAGAGGGAAGATGGTGACCGGTACTGAAGTGCTGTGGCCTGTGCCCAGGTGCCCAGGTGTCCACGTCCGGCTTCCTCCTTTTCTCCCTCCCAGCCAACGGCCTTCCCTCTCCCTGCTCCCTCTCTCCCTGCGTCCCCTCCAGCAAGGAGCACGAGTTTTTCTGCTGTACCTTTCATCCTCTTTGCTCTTCACTGCCACCGCTGGTCCACATGGCGTCATGGTCCACATGACTGTCTCATGTTCCATGAGAGCCAAGCTGGGCACAGGAAGTGGGATTTCCTTCTGAATGACTTGCAGGGTTGGTTCTTGTCATGCCTGTTGGGAGCCAGCAGCACCTGGGCACAGCCAGCAGTGATGCTGGTATTACACATGGCGGAACGTCCTGAGCTCCTAGATGTCCTTTTGTGTTGAGCTCGTGTCCGCCTTCCCTGTCGGGACTCACGGGGGGCTGCCTTGCTGGGGGTCGGGATACAACTGGAGTGGGCTCACCCGATGCACCCTGCCCTGAAACAGCCCTGGGCTCTGCTCTGGTGCTCGCATGTCTGCTGGGGACGTAGCCCCTGCCACCTCCATCCCCAAAATGGAAATGAGTGCCGGACCCCTTCTCTGCCTGTAATCACTTCCCTCCTTTGCCTGCCTTATCCAAACATTTTGTTCAATTTTTTTTGAAAATTGAAAATACTTTTTATGTTCCCTCTTCGCAAAGACTTGACTGCCGACCACGACACCGGATGCAGATGAGTGATTTATTTCATGGCAGGCTGTGTGGAGGGGCAGTAAAAGGCCTGTCTAGCTCTTCTGCTGATTTACCAAATCACCTGATCTCTTCCAGTCCAAATCACCACCAATATTCACGGTGTTTTAATAGGAAGCAGCCGTCTCACTGACGGAGACGCCATCCTCCCAGAGCACTGGCTTCTCTGGATCCCTGAGACACCTTGTGAAGAGGGCTTCACCCTTGTTTCCGATGGGACAGAGTCCTTATCACCTGGGACAGGGAGATCGCAATTTTTGGAGCTAGATGTCCCTACTCCAGAGCCAGTTTTCCTTCTTCCTATCCATATATTAGACTTATCTCCGCTCTCTCCTAGTCCAGAGGTACCGTCTTAAGATTTCACTTCAGATTTACTGGATTTACCCAGCTCAGGGTATTTTGGACATGAAAATTTAGACTGATCAAATATTACAAAGAAAGTCAATGAGTATAAAACCACAAGTTTACAAAAAAATCAAGTAGTAGAAATAAAGAAGGAAATGCTTTTCTTTACATTGAAACCGATAGTTTAGGGATAAAAGTAAAAATTACATTGTTACAATTAACTTTTTGTAGTTTTAAATTTTTTATTATAGTAAAACACGGGTTAACTGTAAAATTTAACAATTTTACCTATTTTTAAGTGAACAGTTCAGTGGCATTAAAAATATGACATTATTGTGCAACCATCACCGCCATTTATCCAAAAACATTTCAATCTTCCCACAAGAAAACTCTGTGCCCATTAAACAACCACTCCCATTCCCGCCTCCCCCAGGCCCCGGCGCCCATCGTCCTACTTTCTGCCTCCCGAAATCCGACTATTCCAGCTGCCTCGTGCAGGTGGAGAAGCATTCGGGAGCAGAGCGAGCCCACCTTTCATTTCCCACCTCCTAGTCCCTCTCTTTGCAGCCCTTCCTCTTCCTCGAAGGCCGCGTTGCAGGTGATTTGGAGGCTTGTCCAGCCAAATTACACCATTGTTTTTGTTTTACATTTTCTCTTGCATTGCCGTTAACGCTCCCCTTTCCCTGTGTCTCTTCCCGTAGTTTTGAGTATCCGAGGAGCCCAGGAAGAGGAGCCCACAGACCCGCAGCTGATGCGACTGGACAACATGCTGCTGGCCGAAGGGGTGGCCGGGCCCGAGAAGGGCGGAGGGTCGGCGGCGGCGGCGGCAGCGGCGGCGGCTTCCGGAGGAGCAGGTTCCGACAACTCGGTGGAGCATTCCGATTACAGAGCCAAACTCTCACAGATCAGACAAATCTACCACACGGAGCTGGAGAAATACGAGCAGGTAGCCACAAACGGGGGGGGCCCTGCAGGACAGGGTGCAGGAGACCTACAGCTCCGGGTCTGGCAGAGACCGGGCAGTCAGCCTCTCCCAGACGTGACGTTCCTGCCGTGGCATCTCCGGCCCAGCCACGGAGCCCCCGGCCAAGCTTGAGTCCCCAGTGGTCTCAGCTATTAAAAACCTGGGCATTAGGTGGACACAAAGGCATTGAAAAATGTTTGAAGTTGTAAATGAGGATTTCAAAAGACGTGAAGAGTCGATATAAGGAAGGCTCAACACCTGCAGCTCTGGCACCTCTGCCCCTGACGCACAGTCCCAGGGCTCGTCGGGGTGCCAGAGGTGTCCCGAACCTGCAGGGACAGGGGAGGATTTTTCTGGTCTTTTTGTTCTTTATTTAGGATGATTACTCTTTCTCTGGATGCACATGGCAACCTACGGGAAAGGGTTTTAAAACTTGGCCCTAAAGTCCTTCATTGGAACTAGACTCAGTTCAATTGAGAGTCAAACAAGTCCCCCTTTTTATGGAATATATGATATACAATAAGATGTGCACCTTCCCCTGTGAGAAGACTAGAAGGTGTCAGGGACCAGATAAGCTTGGATTCCAGTCCTGGCACTCCACTGACCATCTGGGGGATCCGGTGTTCTGTGTACCCCAAAAGCTGATGGCGTAATGGCAAAGAGCTGTGGATTTAGAGTCAAGGGTATGAAGGCTCATAAAAATCATATAAAAGAAAGGATAAGAAAGGCTTTTAATTACAAAGCGGCATGTAAATGTAAGATGTTCTCGTAATAATAGAGCTTCTCTTTGTTAGAGAGCCCTCCTCCACCTCAGCCACCCCCAACATACATGCATTTATATATCAGTACGTTTCCTCTGGTCAGTCTGAGCGATGCTACTTAACCAGCAGTTCTTTAACATCAGCCTTTCTTCCTGTCATTTAGCTGACAAATAAGTGTGTTGTCACCTCTTTGAATGGCATTGTGCTGAAGTTCTACATTAACTTACTTTCATTGAATTATTAGGTTTTCTTTCCCTCTTTTAAGAGCCAAAAAAAGAAGAGGGAGAAAAAGCAAAAGGTAGAAGACCCTCTGCAGTCCACTTGTAACTGTCTAGGTAGAAGGCAAATGCAAACTTAATAGAAAATTTAAATTTTAAAATAGAAATGGGCATTTAAAAATTTAAAGTGAAGAAAGGTTCATTTTTGCACTCCTGTCTACCGTTGGAATGGATGTCTACAAAATTCTCTCTTTTATGTGGCAAAAAAAAAAAATTGCTGTGAAGCTTGAAGCCAAACATTGTGAAATTCAACCATCAGACAGGGTGTTGGGGGGTAAAGTGGAGGGAATAGAAGCAAGCTGTGGTACGAACCCGTGAGTCATGGTCCTTCGCCTTCTTGGGAAAGATCAGATGTTCTTGCTGCAGTATTGGCTGGTGTAGACATTTGCCCAGATCCCAGGAGATGCTGAGCTCAGACGACTGACTGAACCATGACAGTTTCCCCACCTGGACCATCGTGTTAGAGCTGGGAGTCCGCCCTGACCTACTGGGATGACTTTGGAAGGCGGGTGGGGATGTTTCCTATAAAGACCTCTCTCTGGCCTCTTGGGTTCTTCCTACTCCCTGTTCTTCCTACGTCACCTTCACCCGGTAAGCCTGGCCTCTGGCGCAGCAGCCTGCCCAGACCTGTCGTCCAGGGTCACTCGTGCCAAAAAAGGCACAAGAAGAGCCCAGAGGGTGGCTCCCTCCACTAAACCCGTAAGTGGAATGGACGTTAGGTTGGAAGGTGTTGAAAACTGGCTTTCTTCTTAGCTCAGGTTGCCAGCAACACAGAAGAACTGACTGTTTTCTTGATTTAAATCCCCTTGTCACTCTTCCATCCTCATCCCAAATGAGTACAAACTCTGGCATTTTAATAGCATGTTACCACTTACAGAACACTTTGGCCAACATAATTGGACTTGTTCTCAGGGCAGTTTTGTGGCCGAGTTCCTGGGACAGATACTGTCATCATCTCCATTTCGATACAGGTGAAGAAACAGAGATCAAAGAGGTTACGATGTACTTGAGGTCACACATCCAGTGAGGGACAGAGTTTCCCCTAGAATCTGTATTTTGACCCTTAGCCCAAGGGCTCTTACTGGAACTGTGCCTGACTGTACTTAACAAGAAGAGAGTGTGGACGTCTACAGACACAGATAACCGGCTTGTCCTCTGTTACTTCCCTGGACTAGATTCCTGGCACCTAAGAGAAGTGAACGATAAAAATATTGGCTTCAGAAACTTCTCCTGGGCACCTATCTGTTCTAAATAACAGAGATGTTGAAAATTGGGAACCCAAGGGAAAGCTTTGTCAGTACAGAGCAAATTATGTAAATCTAGTAATTGCAGTAGTCATCCATATTTATTATTTTTAAAAAGTACTGAAACATCATTTTCTTATTTCTGTGGGCATTTTCTGGTTAAGGAGTGCCTGCTGCTTAGCACATTCTGCATGCTTAATAACGTATGAATATTAGTTGTGTTGTTAATTATAGTAAATAGCAGATTGTAGGGAAATTATGCTATTAACCTTCTACCTACTGTGTCTGAGAGATATATCCTCTTCATTTTTCTGTAACAGTTCCTCATGGGATTTTTTTTTTTAAAAAATAGAAAACCTCGGTCAAGCAAAAACGTCACTCTCTATTTTAGTAGCATCTATATGAAATTACCAAACTGATTAGTTAATAGTTGATGCTGTTGTTTTTGTTTTGTTTTATCTTTGGTGTGGTGGTAGCAGGTAGCCACACAGTAATTAGCTATCATAGCTCCCCTCACCCCTACCCCTCCAAAAACAAAAAACGACCTGAATCCGCCATTGTTTCACCCTGAGGTTATTAAATAAAGAAGGCTTCTGGAGACTTTCATTAGAAAGAAAGGGAGAAAATTGTTTTATTCATCAAATGGGATTGGTAAAGCACTTTTTCAGCAGATCATGTTGGTAGCTAAGGTATTTAAGAGCTGGCATAGCCTAATGTCAGAAACCTGAAATTTATTCCAACTGTTATTAAAAAAAAAAAAAAAGATCCTCTTGTATCTTTGCAGGGTTCTTCAGCTTTTGTGAATAATGCTGTTGGGGCATTGATAGGACTCAATCGCTAATGCTGAACTGGGTTGGGTTAACTGAGTTCACAGCTAAGAGAGCCCCGAGATCCCAGTTGCTTTGGTTGATGAGCCAGGCAGCCAAAGCCTGTCTCATCCCTGGATTTCGATCCAGTCCGTCTCCTCCAAGGAGTCAGGGAAGAGGATGGTTTATATAGAGTGCAGGATATAAACTCAAACCGTTTGTGAGATTTTTTAAGAAGACTTCTCTTTAGTTCTCTGCTCCCAGAAACACCCTTGCCCCGGAACCTGGGAAGTCCCCTCTTAGGAATCCTGCTCCAGGCAGCAGCCCCAACTCCAGCAAGTGACTCTGCATGTGACAGTCTCCAGCAGAGTGTCCTCAGCCTGCGAGGATTTTAGTCCATCAATGGCTGAAACCCCAAGCACTCAGCATTGCTGTGAAGGCCTGGCCTCACGGACGCCGCCCAGAGTGTGCAGGTGCCAGGCCGGGAGGAAGTGAGGATGCCGGGGAAGTCTGAGTCATTATGTTCTGTCCGTCTCACGCAGACTCAGAATCTTCTCCGCTCCCCGGTGAGTGTTCCAGGGCAGCTGTTGAGCAGCTGCTTTGCTCCACCTCAGCAGTGGGTGAAACGACTCCGCTGTCTGTTTATTGCAGAGCAGAAAGGGCCCCGGGATAAGATGCCCTGAATAGACATCAGATATCGGGAGTACTTTTATTCACTGTAATGAAGCACATTATTAGGAGCCGAGCACTGTGGCTTCCCAGCGGAGAGCTGGTGAGCTTGACGATACCCCCTCGCAGCCAGCCCGGACGGGCGGGGAGGCTGCTGTGTGCCTGGCCCTCCACTCTCCACCCTGTGGCCTCGGAATTTCGGCCAACTCACTGCCAGGTTTTGTTTCCTTCTCTGTGCTGTGCAGTTCCCAGGGCTGGGATAATAGGGAACAGGCTTCTAGTACAGACCTGGTGATTATGCCGAGCGGATAGCAAAATGCCATGTGGACGGATCTTTGATGGGTTTGTCTGGGGCTTCTGCCTGCAGGGTGTAAAGAAGGTATTTCTTGCCACCTGTGTTTTCACCAAGAGGGAAACCGAAGCCTGGAGAAGTTGACCTGATTTTCAATATACCCAAATGGGTTGAATGTCTGAGATTATCTGTAGTTTGAAGAGATAATTACGACACACGTTTGTAGGGCCAGACACACACGTAGTAACTCATTGCATCCTCACCACAGCCTGTGAGGCAGGTACTGTCATCCCCGTGTCGCAAACAAGGAAACTGAGGCACCGAGAGATTAAGTAACTTTCAGAGGTCCCACAGCTAAGAGTCCCCGAGGCAGGGTCTTCGCCCAGGCAGGCTGCGCGCGCTCAGCCGGCTTTGCAGGATCCATGCGAGGGAGCTGCTCCATCCACAGGTCCTAGCACAGCAGCCTGGGCACTGTCGGCCTTGCTGAAGGGCCAGGGATGACTCAGTCGCTCTCCGGTGAATCAAACGAGGCGCTGAGCGGTGAAAGGATCTGTCCGTATATACACGGAGGCAGGGTCCCCCCGCCCGGTTAGACAGCCCGGGGGATGCGTGCGTCTGCCTGGGTACCTTTGGCCAACCAACCTCAAAGGGTTTCTTAGGTAAATAATCAGTAAACGTGTACAGTTGTTGTTACTGCATTATTGACGCGTATGAAGGGCTTTGTGCTATGAAAACAACAGCAATACAATGTCACCAACAATGAGCGTGTTTCTGCTGTTGATATTAAGTTAGAGCCTTCTGAGGCCTCAGTTCTTCGACTCTCAAAGCATCATCTTGCCTTTTTCATTGCAAATCGACAGCATTGCTGCGAGTTAATTTGTAAATAGATGTTTTGCTGCATGCCCAGCTAAGGAAACCAGACTGCAGACGCTTAGTGGCTAAAACAGAGGGCGGGAGTTTTCAGAGGAGCAAGTTTAGGCTCTGGGAAAGGCCCAGAGGCCCTGGCCTGGAATATGCAGTGTTCAGGCCTTGCCTCTGCCTCTTCTTGTTTGCTCTGTGCCTTTGGAAAAGTCTCTTCACCCCTCTGGGCTAAAGTCTTCCCAACTATAAAACAAGGAGGTGGGGAAACGTGATCTCCTACTTTCCTTCCAGAGCTGACCGTATGTTGGGCCATAACCTGAGAGTTTTTATTGCAGGGATAGTTCCTGAATGCTCTAAATCAGCGGTCCCCAACCTTTCTGGCACCGGGGACCAGTTTCATGGAAGACAATTTTTCCGCAGGGGTTGTGGGGGGGATGGTTTCAGGATGACTCGACCCATGACATTGATTGTGCAAACCTCTCTGCTAATGATCATCTGTGTTTGCAGCCGCTCCCCAGCACTGGCATCTCCACCTCAGCTGCACCTCAGATCATCAGGCATGAGGTTCTCGTAAGGAGCCGCGACCTAGATCCCTCCATGCGCAGTTTACAGTAGGGTTCACGCTCCTGTGACACTCTAGTGCTGCTGATCCGGCAGGAGGCGGAGCTTGTGTGATGCTGGGAGCGATGGGGAGGGGCTGTAAATACAGATGAAGCTTCGCTCATTTGCACGCTGCTCCCCTCCTGCTGTGCAGCCCGGTTCTTCACTGGCCACGGGGTTGGGGACCGCGGCACCTAAATCATGTTTTGAAGCTGTTTCTCTGAGGCCCCTGGAGACAGAGGCTCTTTGTGTTACAGACTTAATGGGTCTTTAGAAGGCCAGCAGAGGAGGGGTGCTTATAATAAAAGTAGAAATAGAAATAGAGTGATGAGAAATCTCTCAGAAAAGTTGTCAAAGCTTTGAATTCCATGATCCCACTTAAATTCTTTTGGCTCTTTATGCATCCCAAAATTGAATATTTGGAAGCTCTCCTGTGCCAGAGATAATGAATGAATGAGCAAGGCAGAAGGCTCATGGTATATTTGATCCTAAACTTTCTTTGGCTGCTTGGCTGTTAGTTTGGGGCAAAGGGTGGTGAAGTATGTTTTATGCTAGGATTTGTGTTCTCACCTTTCACCATAGTAAAATCATGGAAAGAAATGATTAAGAACAAAATGATTAGGAATTTTTTTTTTTCCTTAAAAAAAATTAACATCATGGCCAAAACTTAGAGCCACCGGGGCTGAGGGGGTTTTCCAGGTAGTCATTTATTCCACCCCTCTGATATGACAAAATAGCACAAAGTCTCCTAGTTTTCTTTGTTGACACAAGTCTCTAGAAAAGCCCGCCCAGCCTTTCATCCCAGACCCGATGCGTGCTGAGGCTTGGACCCTCTGTAACCCCATGCGTGTTGTCCTACCCTTCCAGGCATGCAACGAGTTCACCACCCACGTGATGAACCTCCTGCGAGAGCAGAGCCGGACCCGGCCCATCTCCCCGAAGGAGATCGAGCGGATGGTGAGCATCATCCACCGCAAGTTCAGCTCCATCCAGATGCAGCTCAAGCAGAGCACGTGCGAGGCCGTCATGATCCTGCGTTCCCGGTTTCTGGATGCGCGGTGAGTCGGCGCGGGGCTGGGGCTCCTGGGCCGGCCCTCTCTGGGGGCTCCCGTTTCACCCCGTCAGTGCGGAGCCAGGCGGGAGCCTGAGGACAGTTCTCAGGGCTAGCAAAGGAGGGCTGTGAGGCTGGACTGGCCGTTGGCCTCACACAGAACCAGGGAAGTACGTGCTGAGAGGGGATGATTTTTATTTCCACTGCTCCTCCCTCGGGGTGGGCAGGGAGGCAGACGTAGCTCCGTTAGGAGAGAAGGCAGGGTGTTTTTTGTTTGTTTTCACAGCACTGGGCACCTCTCTTGGGTCATAACTATAGGCCCGTAGTAACCTCTCAGCACACTGCAGTGACATACGTCCAAGGAAGTCACTTCCATTTGCTTGAACGTTGGGGTCTTTCTGCACTGTGCACAGGCAGAGAACGGTCTCAGCTCAATTCAAGAAGTATTTATCAGTAGATCACCGTGTGCCACACTCAGGCGTAAGTTTTAGGAGTACAGAGATGACTAAGACATGGCACTTTGGGCACAGAGGGGCCAGGAGGTGGTCTAAAATGGGCCCAGTTAATTTGGTGTTTTCTATCTGGCATTGCTGTTCATGCCCTCACTTGTGAGTTCAGAGCGTGGGTAGGAAGGTCCTTTAGAAAAAGACGAGAACTGAGACCAGAGAGCAAGCAGTCAGTTCCTGACTCCCCAGCTTTCTAGACCAGTGGATTTACGTGGATCCCTTGGACTCCTTTGGCTTCTGCTACCCAGCCTGCGAGATGGTGATAGTCCTATCTTTCATCTACTCTAGAAGAATATTTTGATAACTGATCTAGCAAATACATGTACCGAGTGTGGGTATGATTTGCAATCTATAGTTCGTCTAAAATTAGTCATCTGTGAATTCAGATATCATCATTCACATTTCAATTGCTAAAAATAACCCCAAACTATGATTTTTAGTATTCGAACGCTAGCTATGTGAGGGTCAGGGTACCGTTTCACAGTCTATAGTTTTGTTTCTTTTCAGTCAGACAAAAAGATTTGCCGTTCCTCTTGAATTTTTTCACCCCTGAAATCAGGGTTTATTCAGCTCTGCTACCTGCATTTTCCCCCGTCTTGCTCTTCACAATTGTGGTCTTTATGGACCTCTTTGAAACTGCCTGGCATCTTCTCCTACGCTCCCCCTCTTATTCAGTGTGTTTTGGGTTGCATGGAATACAAAATGAGAATACCGGCAGCAAAATGTGTCTCTGGGCCAATAGAATGCCATAGAGTAAGTCAAGAGAAAGTGAAAATGAAGAGAGTTTTCCCAGCTGGGCATGGTGATGGAGCGGGAGTCGGCAAAGTCACCCCAAAGCAGGACCCTCTGTGCACCCCTCCCCCGTGGCCCGCTGCCAGCCTGGCTGCTTCAGTGCAGCCTGTTCCACAAAGTGCAAGTGACTGGTGGCCTCTGTCTGGGTCCTTGCTCTGTGCTGCCGCCACCGCCATGCTGCGTGTGTTCCCCGCATCCCCATGGTAACCCCTAGTTAAAATGCTAGAGTTGGCATTTATGTTGGCAGATACTGAAAAAAAAAGAAAAGTTGGGTCCAGACTGGGTTCTTTTCAAGAGAGAAATCTGAGAGAAGGGAGGAGCAGAGTCGTGTCTCCTTGGATATCTTCTTGCAGTAATTCTGCTGTGCCCAGTTGAAGCTCAGACTCTGAAAGACACAAAACTAGGCGAGCTTTGTACACAGCCCCTTTCACTTCCACCAGCCTTTGCCTGGATTGTTCCAGCTGGCACCAGAAGGACAGTCCCTCTCAGACAGGGTCTTTTTCTTGCTTTGGTTACAACCTTTGAATCGTTGCGTCCGAGCCAAGATTCAAAACTGAAACAACTAACCTATTGTCATGGTTATTGTCATTTTATTTGGGGGGTATATTTATTATCAGTGAAAGAACGTACCCCCAAATGCCAGCCCAAGGCTGAGCAAATGGCTTTCCCAGCTGAAAAATAAATGTTTTCTGGACTTACTGATTAGGGAACTTATGTCAGTATCTCCAGTGTCTCTATAATTTGGAGAGCTAGCTAAGCAAACCTCAGTAAGAAAGACATACTCACTGCCGATATTCCCATGCTACTCTAAACCATGCGTCTGATGGACGGGACCTCATCAGAAAAAAAGATTTCATGGAAGACAAGTAAAATACAAAGAGAACTTGATTTAGTAATAGGATTAGTCTTTGTAATCTAATAGGTATGTAGAATTGTTATGGAACACTCATTGTGTTAGCTTTCTAGTGCTGTGTAGCAGATTACCACAAATTGAGCAGCTTAAAACAACACAAGTTGTTATCTCACAGTTTGTGTTGGTCAGGGGTCTGGGCATGGCTTAGCTGGATCCTCTGTTGTAGTCACAACAAAGCTGTAATCAAGCTATATGCTGAGGCTGTGGTGTCATCTGAGGCTCGGAGTCCTCGTCCAAGCTCATTCTGGTTGTTGGCAGAATTCAGTTTTTTGTAGTTGCGGGACTGAGAGCCATACTTAGCTCCCAGAGGCCACCCGTGCTCATAGGCAGTTCTCAGCCTGGCTGCTTGCGTTCTTCCTGAAAGCCGACAGGAGAAACTCCCTTTGTGGGCTCTAACCGAATCTCCCTTTTCATTTACTCAGAGTCAGCTGATTAGTAACTTAATCATAGGAGTGACACCCCCCGTATTTGCCATCCCATCCACTCAAGGGGAAGGTGTGTGCACGGGGTCTGGGACCCTGGGCTTCTGTGTGCTGCACTCCTCAGCTGAGCGCTGGGCACAGGTTTGTCCCTCTCGGGTCATGTCTTTTCTCTCGTCCTAACGTTGACTTAACAATTGTATTCATTTGTTCATTCATTCAACTTCTATCATACCACGCCACGTACCGAGCACTGTGCCCACAACTGGTAAGTTTATTGTTAGGACCATATATCATGTTTTGTCTTAGAGAGAGAGAACTCTTATGAACCCTCTAATTGATTTTTTAGCAATAAATTTAACTTTTTTCCTATAGCATTTTGCTGGAAATAACAATAACATAAACAGGTGATTAAGAGTGCTCCTCTGCATTTTCCCCCATAGATGGGATTACATAAAATGAATAATCAAAGAGGAAAGGACGTGCAACAAGGTCTGGTCACACTGCACTCTGCTTAGACTGACTGACTCATCTAGTTGACCTCTGACTACTTGCCAGATGGGATATTAGCCACTGGAATAAGAAAGATGAAAAAATGCAAATAAATGTGGGTCGTACCTTTATGGAGCTCTTAATCCCGTGGGACAAACAGACACTCTTGCGACTAACCCTAACACTGCGTGTTACCCATGGAGTCCATTCATCCACCACCTAACCCTGCGTCCGAAGGGGAGAGCATCAGGGAGAGGGCGGGCGAGACTGCGTCTCAGAGGAGCAGGATGTTTGCCAAATAGAAGGAATAACATGAGCAAAATAAAACAACATCATTAGACTTCAATGAGCATTATTGACTCGAGTGCTTACTATATGTTTGACCACAAGGGTTCCAAATATGAGTGAGACACGGCCCCCAGCCTCGAGGAGTTTGCTGTTTAGCTGGGGAGACGTCTGCAAACTCGTGGCAAGTGCCGTGGCGGGGAAGCGTGCAGGGTGGTGTGGGAGGCGAGGGAGCATGAAAGCCACGAGTCTTCGGGGAACGTAGACGCATCTGATGTGGCCAGGTGAAATTATGCACAGCATGTGTTGGATTGGGGGAAATGAGGTGCTAGGGATAGGCTAGAGCCACTGGAAAACTTTAACTGTACCAGGGATTTTGAATTTATTAAGCAGCAGAAAGCCTCAGAGCTGAGAGGAGTGTGGGAAATTCCCCCCTAAGTTCTAAAATTGCACTGGATTCAAATTCTGGCTACAAGCGTGATGACCTTTGTGACCCTGGATAAGTGGCTCATTCTCCCAAAGGCTCAGTTTTCTTATCTGTAGAATGGGAATAATCTGTAAACAGGAATAAACAATATAAAAAACAAACTTAGTGTAATGTCTAGCACATAATATTCACACCCTAATTCAGCTATCATAATAGTAAGGATTACTATATTATATATTACTGTTATTATATATTGTATTATTATTAGCATCTACATTATTCAATTTTATAATGATTACTGACATGATCAGATCTATGTGTAGAAAAGTTACTCAAGTGTCTCCTGGAGATGAGCCGAATTAGCGAAGAGATAAGGTAAAAACTGTGGTTGAAGCTTGTGCTCCCCAACCTGGAATAATGCAGAATAAGTACTAAATAGCTTCTGCATTTTCTGTAAATGTTCAGAGGAAAATATTTTTATTTGAAGATAAACATTGGTATGTTATGGAGTAGACCAAAGCAGGAGGTTTCAAAGACATTTCCTGCTTTTGATGGCGTCCCAGAGGTGTGCTCTTTTTCCAGGAGGGCTGCATGGGCAGTATTTCTGGGAAGCATCGATCTAGAGTTGCACTGTCTAGGATATGGCTGTTTAATTTTAAATTTAAATTAATTATAGCAATATTATCTATAGAAACAAAAAAAGAAAAAAATTTAAATTAATTAAAATAAATAAAATTTTTAAAGTGAGCTCTCCAGTTGCACCAGACACATTTCAGCTGCTAAGCAGCCAGTCTGGCTAATGGCCGCGGTATTGGACAGATCAGGTGTAGAACATTCCGCTCCCTGGAGAAAGTGCTGTTGCCCAGCACTAGTCATACAATCACGTGATAGGCAGCGGCTCCTCTAAACTCATTTCAAAAATAGCAGTACCCCCTTAATATTTTCAAATTAAAAAAATAAGTCACTTTAACCACATACATAAAAGATCATAATAAAAACAGCTCTCCTTTTTGAAGGGAAAAAAATAGCAGTGACAACAAGAATGGAATAAGAGGGATAGATTTGAAAGGACAGAACTGGCAGGACTTGCTTTGGGGCCATTCGATGAAGGTAAGAAAGCAGGAGGGCTGAGACCCCCCACGTTCTGGCCAGGTACTCAAATATTTGAACGAATGAATGAACGAGCAAATTGGGAAGTGCAATGAAGCATATCTGTGATACTGTCATTAAATAATGCAGGTGATGAAGAAGATAGAGCTGATTTGGGTGAAAAGTGCTATTACTTTTAGATACACGGTTTGTTTGAAGGTGCCTGCAGTGTGCAATGGTGCATGGGCCAGTGGCTCCTAGGAGAGGTCGTAGGGCAGGACATAACATATTTGGTAATTAGCAGCGTATGTCTGTGATGCCTACACCTCTCACTGTCACAAGTCGTTTATAAAAAATTTCCCGCATGGACCCTGTGATTCGGAAGGTTTCTGTCCCTAAGGTATACCATGTTTACCCAGTAATATTTAATCAACTCCACATTTCGTAAATTAAAAATCTAGATATCCAACTATCAAAGCTTCTGATTGGCTTGAAATCACAAATGTTAACCCATCAGCCTGGTAATACTTCAAGCCAAAGCAAATGTCTCAGTTAGCTCAAACAACCTTATTGTCGGAAAGGTGTTATTTTCACTATGTTTCTTGAAATTCTGAAAAATCCTGACCCTGGGATTTCAATGGCCCTAGATTGAGACGGCTACCAAAAGAGACGATAAGCGAGTCCATCAGAATAGATGAGACCACCTAGGGAAGATTGCGCATCACGAGGAGAGGAGAGCCCGGAACAGCTGTCTGCACCACTAGCTCGTTCCAGAGAGGCTTCCTTTGAGCTCAGTTGGAAGAGTCCCAAAAAATACACTGCAATGCTAATGCAAACAACTGAACGAACAACCAGAGGCTCTCCCAGTCTGGGGAGACTTCAGGGTCCAGTTCCCCAGGCCTAAAACAACAGTCTTTAGGCAAAGCAGCAGCAGCGATAGGTTATCTAAAGACTGGCCTGGAGACCTGGGTCAGCCCCTCGGCTGCCTTCCCCAGATTCCCATCCTGCAAGAGCTTGTAGCACATGCCTACTTTTGAGTTGGGCTTTTTCATCCCATCTACACAATTTCTGATGCTGGGTGACCCAGAAACTCAGCATGATTTGGGAGAGTGACTTGGGCTTGGCATGATCTGGACAGATGTGGTTAATACCTGTGGACAGATGGTGTTCATCCGGTAAAATCAGGCACTTTATTGTGTTAATTAATCCAAGCGGGACCCTGAAAATACACTATTAGCTGAATTTCCTGTCTAGCAAGGCCGTCCATGCTTTCTGTTGGCTAAATTGAGAAATCCTATACCCTGGCCTAATCAGGGCTGTTCTGGAAGTCTTTTCCGTAAGGGAAAGCCAGAAAGGCAAAAGTGCTAAGAGAGCTCATTTAGAGATGAAGGCCCCAGCTCATCAGGGCCGGCCTGCCTGGGGTGAGCCTGCAGCCCCTTTCTGTTCTCTCAGTGGTCCGCAGGCCTGGGCTGTGAGGAAGCAATAAAGTGATTCTCACTTTAAATTAGTTCAATTAGCACCTTTTTTTTAAAGGCAGCAAAATGCTTTTATTCAAAAAGAGGTTTTCTTCCTTTTGGCAACCTGTATGTGAAAAAGATTTCTGTGGGCTTTTGTTTTACCATTTAGCAGCTGTTCTTGCCTAAGAAGTGCCACCTCTTTGTTTTGAAGCGAGATCAGGCCGTCAGGGGGTTAATTTCGGTCAGTTCCCTGCCCTCTTCCCCAGACGCCTTTGGAAAATGTTGCCTGCATTTACATGGGGATAGGAGACAAAGAAAATGATAACTTATTTTTAACTTATGGCTACAGAGTCTCTGTGTAATTGCCAGGAGCCAGTTTGTATAGAGGAAAGAGACCGGGTTTTGTGGTTGAGAACACCCGAATTACTATCTTGGCCTTATGACATACCAGCTGAGGGACCTTTGAACTCAGGTTTTCGTAGGTAAATAGGAAAAACCGTATCTACCTCTAGCTGTGGAAAAAGAATAGCTGGACTGGATTGCTGTGAAGGGTAAGGCCCAATACCTGGAGCCTGGTAGGAAGAAAAACTGGCACCACCAAGTCCTGGCCTTTGCCATGGGTCGGGCCCTGTGATCAGTGCTGTCTCTGTGTGTGGCCTATTTCTCCCTCACTGACCCTGTGAGGTCAATAGGACGCTCTTCACTCCCAGGTGAAAACGCTGAGGCCAGAGAGGCAGCCCAGATCACCCAGCAGGTGTTCAGTGGAGCCAGGATTCAAAGCCAAGATGGCCTGAATTTTGAAACTTCGTGCTGCTCACCACTCGGTACAAATATTCGTCACCATTCTTCTCCTTGGTGCCCGGGTACCCAGTCGGTGCACAAGGAAGTATCGATCAAATGCTCTTAGTGATGGTTTTGGCATCCAGTCCTTTTTTGGCAAATCTTCTCTAATTCACCTTCTGCTCAAACGTCGGTCTTCTCCCAGAAGTAGATCCTATTCTCTCCCTTCTACGATTTATTTGGTGCAAACTTTTTTGTTGTTGTCTCCTTTCTCTTTATGAAGGCGGAAGAGACGGAATTTCAACAAGCAAGCGACGGAAATCCTGAATGAATATTTCTATTCCCATCTCAGCAACCCTTACCCCAGTGAGGAAGCCAAAGAGGAGTTAGCCAAGAAGTGTGGCATCACGGTCTCCCAGGTAAGGGGCCCCTCGAAAGGCCCAGCCTGCAGCCTGGCCCTGCTGGCACCACAAGGCAGGGGCCTGGAGGTCTTGCTTTACGGAACGTTCATGCCCTGCAGGTTCTGTCAGCTAAAGCCTTACAGTGGCTTGATGTGCAGAGAAGCGTGCCCAGGTGAGTACCTGGCAAAACCTGAGAGGGACCAGCAGGAGGACAGTGGAGTCCAGTTTAGAAACAGGCACCGGGTTCTTCCCATTGAGCACTCCCTTGCTTCAAATGGGTGAAGTGTCTTAAATGTACCTGTAGAGTTATCTGAATATCCTCGTGTTCTTTTCTCAAACTTAGTCACTTCCTCAGCCATTTTTTTGCCCAGCCCGGGAACTGCAAGAGTCAGTGAATGGAACTAGTCGTTACGTAGCCTTTTAAGTGAAAGGAACTTCAATGTCTTCTCGTGATGTGCTGACTCTGTAACTGATGGAGAGCAGGAATTTCAGCATGTCACTATGATTACAGGGAATAGCTGCACAAAATGTCACTGAGTGACCCCTTCCCACACAGAGCAGCAGCCGTAACAGGTGCCTGCTGACTTGGAATGCGTGATGTGAAATGGGTAGAGACCCGGAGTCTTCAACTGAACATGAAGTAGCAAAGCAGGCCGTCTTTACGTGTGTGTCCACTGTGTCCACACGGAGGATCCTTCCGAACTTCTTACTCGTCTGAGCCTCACGTACCAACACTGGTCTCTAGTCGAGACCAGTAGTGATGGTTCCACAATGTGTCAGAGACAGTTTTCCTCAGAGTCCTGCAACATGCAAGAAAACTACACGTACTAATATTTCCACTAAACGTGGAGGAGGGGAGGGAGTCGTGCAGGATGCAGGCCCCATCGGCCCGTGTTCAGCTGAGCAGAATTGGGTCCAGCCAGAACGCAGAACCCCACAGAAGGTATTTGCAATGAGAGGATTGCCAGGGCCTCCCCAGGAGCTGCAGATGACTTTGCAGCTGCAGACATCCTTTCGGATAAGGCAGAGTGAATTCACTCCGGGCCTTCCTTGAGTGCTTTGACCCAGCTGAGGGTCATTTCCAGGCTTGACAATTCTGGGGAAGCAGAACATCGGTGGTCAAACTCAAGTAGCTTAGTTTGTTATAGGGCTGTAACCATTCTTGTTCAAATTTAGACACCTGTCTGCAAAAAAAAAAAAAAAAAAAAGATGAATTGAAGCTTTTTAACATTTGCTGCACATTTGATAAATGGTTCCAGGTATGAATGACATCACTAACTCACAAATCAGTGACTTTTAGTCACGGAGTCTTCTGCTTCTAAAGTAAAATTTAATCACTGTATTGTCTGAATTCCAAGTCTAGGATTCAGAATTTCAAAGCCCTGTCGAAGGTAAAAATGGACCTTCGGGAGCCAATCCGTTTAACAAGCTCTCCGTGAACACGTAACTTTGAAAAGCGCTGTTCTGCGCACTTTATCTGAGTGACGTGTTCCAGGCTCACTGCTACAGATGGACCTGAATTTGAACTCCTGTCCCGGAATACCAGACTCATACGTCTTCCTTCCCGCTGGACCCTGCTGTGTCTCTGCCCATAGGTTCTTCAATGTTAATATGTTCGAAATGCGAATCAAACTCTTCCTCTAAAGTCTACTGTTTTCTGCATTCCCTGTCTCAGGCTGTATCTGTCATCCGTGCATCCCCGGTGCCGAGCACACATTAGGTCTTTAGTCCATGACCCATGAATCATTCGTTGGCTGATGTCAGAAAACACTGTGTGCGTTGTCACATGATATGGGCCAGAGGACAATGCAGGAAGTGCCTGGGCTGACCTAGAATCTTCCTACCAGTGCCATTCTTCTCATTTACGAGGGAGTCGTTCCCACAACATCTCCCCTCTCCCCCTCCTTCCGACTCATTTTTTTTTTTCACATATAGCTGATTTAATCGGACCTCAGGTATTTCCTTTGCTCCTCAAAAGTCCTCCTAAGCTACCTTCATCTTCCCCCTCTTTATTCCAGCTCGTCCACGTACCTGAGAAAAATCTCCCTACCTTTTTTCCCTTTCCCTATTCCACTTATAAATCAAAAAGCAACCCTAATTATGATTGATTCATATGGATAGTGAAAGTTATACCAAGAAAAAGATGAATTTAAAAGTGAAATTAGATATGTAGCAATCCTGAAATATACCCAGAAGTGCCTTTCCTCCTCCAGTTTAATTCTGGTTTTCTGTAGACACCAGCATTTACAATAAATAAAGCATTTCATTGAACTTTCTCTCTCTTGTTTGCTAATGCCGTAATGGTACAGTTTGATTTTTTCACAAAGGCTTGGCATTTCTGCTGTAGTGTAAGCTGCACAGGCCTTGGACAGCGAGCCTTATGAGATGTTTTAACTGTGCTAATGCATTTAAAAAATAAGTGTAGTTTTGTAAGAATTTTCTTTATCTGCCATTGTGGAGAGGTAAATATTAATATAAATTATATGTAAGCTATCATATGTGTTTGATTAACTCCCCCATCCTCACCAACTTCCTAGTTTGTTTTGTAGTTGTAGAAAAACCATAACACTTTAGTTCAAAATCACATCAGGAATATGGGGTATAAAACTTTCCTCCCCAAGACAGGAATTATGGGAGTAAAACTTGAATCTAACTGTGTCTCCACTCGTGCCTGGCAGAGGCCTTGGTATAAAGGGAGCAGAGGTACCAGATGAAGCCAAGACAGCCTCTGGGAGCCACAGGAAGAAAATAAATTAACAAATGAAAGCAAATTAGGTTTATTGTGTTTATTGGCTTTAACATTTAAAGCCTGGAATTCAAAGGAATAATCAGCTATCTGCTTCAGTTTTTCCTGATGTAGATAATACCAAGCTTTACACAAAATACTCGCTAAAATCCATTGGATTGAATTATATTGATCCTAAGGTCTATAGTAAAAAGCAGCTAAGAATCTCAGTTCTTTAATCTAAGTATTAAAGTTCTTAAACTTCTAAAAATTTGAAATTAATCTATTGCATGAAAGCACCTATATGTTGACATAGATTTTGGAGGGATATTTTAAGGCCTGTGTATTTTAATTGCGCAGAGTGAGCTTTGGCATTGATAAGGGCATTTCTCCTGAAATGTTAGTTTTATTTTAATGTCATAACTGAAGAGGTAAGCAAACTTAAAATGCTTGCTCTAAATTAAAAGGGTTCTAGCTTCAATGAGCAGCTCCTCTATAGGAAAATTTTTATCACAGTGGTTTTGTTAAATTTTGGTTATATTAAGAAGAGAATCTCATTTTCTATAGTTGCTCCTCTTAAAACTCTTACTTCATGTCTTTTTATCGATGTTGCAAAAATCATACGTAGAATAAGACCAGTTAACCTACCTCTTCGTCCCTGGCATAAGCTCTTCTTTTTCTTCTATCATGTTTCTGAGGGATGAAATGTTAACTTTCTTATCTTCTTTTAAACTGCTACAGGTATCAAACTGGTTTGGAAATAAGCGAATCCGGTACAAGAAGAACATAGGTAAATTTCAAGAGGAAGCCAATATTTATGCTGCCAAAACAGCTGTCACTGCCACCAATGTGTCAGCCCATGGAAGCCAAGCTAACTCTCCCTCAACTCCCAACTCAGCGGGTTAGTTTTTCCTTTGATTTGGGGGGATTGTTCTCCATTTTTATCCTTGCTTTTCCTATACATCGGGGTTTTCTTTTAATTCTTCAGGCTTTTGATTGTTTGATTTATGTATTTAGTTATCTTTTTTGTTGTTGATGCAACTTTGGGTTTTTCCTTTCATTTCCAAAAAGCAATGTGTTATACTCCCAACAAGATGGGATTGTCAGCAGGTTTGTATTAATGTGTCTGTCTAAGCTGAGACAGAGGTAAATTGGTTTGTTTTGATGAGACCTCTAAATTCCCCTTTCAGGGATACCAATAAATAAGTTAAGTGTAATACTTAGAGATAGTGTCTTGGGATTTTATCACATAATGTCTAGGTCACCTATTAGCATGCATTCTGTGCAGGAATATTTACCAGCGAATATCTCATTATAATGTTTAGGTCTACCAAGCTAGGCTATGATTATTTCTATATATTATTTATAGTTATTGTTCTTTATTGTTTTATGTTGTTGGTTTTCTTTAGGGAACTACAAAGAACATTGGCAATCCTTAATTCAAATTATTCAGATTCTAGTTTTCTTGTTCTAATATGAGTCATGTGCTATGCCCTAGGTTTTATTTTAGTGAATATGCCTCTTATCACTAATTTCAGAGTTTAGGCTAAAATAATATATTTTTAGGTGTGCCTTGTGCCATCGGTTCTGAGTTTCCACATGTGGAAAAACAAAGTTAATAATGCGTAAACTATAACCTTAGTGATTATGCGCTATGGAAGGCATGTTGGTACTTTTTATTTTTTTTTGGTAAAAGAGAAACAGAAATATTTCCTCATTAAATAAGTTATCAAATTATAGTACTTTCCCATAATAAACAAAATGCATCAATTTTGACTGGGGTGCACATCTAAGAAAATTGATGCTTCTAACTTTAAAGGGTTACAAGTTTAAATATGTTTGATCATATGATTACAAATCTAATTTCTACCGTTTTTTAGAGGATGTGGTGTCTTAGACCCCCAAACGTGCTTGTCCACTAAAATAATTTCTCTGTCTTATGGTGGCTTGTTATAGGAGACATCTAGGGCTCCATACACTAACGTCTTCTAGGAGCTTCTAGATGCACTGATTTGTTATTTTAAGGTTCTCCAAGTCACTGGGCTGTACCACCATGGCCTTCTTTGATTTAAATGGAATCATGCATGAAGAGTGGCCTGGGCTTTTTGAGCATGGGTATGGTAAGACAATGGAGAATTCAATCCAGTCTTATTTTTCCCAGCACTGCAGGTTGAATTACTGTGAAGAGCATATTTGCTTTTTGAGATTTTTTTTGTTTTCTTTGTTCCCTATCATGGTGTGATTGACAAAGGTTCAAGGCTAACAGGTTCAATAACCAGAGTTTCCTTCTTCCCCATCTGGTCAATTATTAAGCATTTCAGACCCAACAGCACAAGTTGAACTGCACTGCTAGGCAGACATTTTCACTCGTCTCTTTGGAAGAAGTACAATTCTGTCAACATTAGCAAAAATGCACTCAACACTCCTGCAAAGGTTATCATAATGCAAAACAGATATCAAAATGACTTTTTCCTGTCCCTGATATATCTGCATCACAGATGGCTTAGCATGATTTATGACTAGTCTTTAGAAGGGCCCTGTGGACTCCCCTCATTACTAAATCCGTAACTATTTATTCTTTCCTAAAGCCCTTAAAAAGAGAAAAGTAAGCATTTTAACCCCCTACTCTGTGTTTAAGAATTATGTTGGCTCTTACGGAATGTCAGTCTGTGATTACCGTTTTCTAAGGAATTTTTCTGGTGGCTTAAACTTCATGTGACTATTCTGAGCACAAAGTAAATTATTATGGAAAATTTGAGCTAAGCCTTCCAGTTGTGCCTAAGTTGTTGGAAATAATATGCAGAGGAACCCTTTGTAGTGCCTTTTCTAAAGTACAGACGAAAGAAAATACTATTGTATGTGTGCAATAGCATGGAATTTTAAAAGATAAATGTTCTAACAGGAAAAGCTTTAAAAGAGCTTTTCTGTATTTTCTTCTGCTCTTAACCAACCTAAATCATCGCACAGATAAAGTAAAAACTTTGAAATGGTCGTAAGTTTCACATAGGCTGTTTATTATGTTGTAACTGGCTCTCTAATAATTTCAAAGGATGAATGATAATTGAAATAGTAAGTTTTAAATAAGAGATTAATAAGTGAAAACATATTTTGGCAGAGTTTGAAGTCTGGAGTTCTGGAACCTCGGAAATTTTTATATCCTCAATATTGGAGCAGAAGTTTTACTGCAAGCTTTAGTAAATACACATACTCATTTTGACTGCAAGGGAGATACTTTGCAAGCAAATCTTCCCTCTAGAGACTTCTGTGTGGACAGCAGCATTTCAGTACCTTTACTTAGGCCACTTCTAAATATTCCTATTTGTTGGTATGTGCCTTGTCTCCTATTTATTTCCTTAAGCATCGTTTATAAAAATCCCTTAGGACTAGGACCTGTGGGGGATTAGCAAGCATTTAGAGACATTTAGCATTCTTCGTAGTTTATACCAGCAGATTTGGGCAAAACAGATGGAGTAAAGAGAAAGAATTAAAGGCAGGAGAGAAAATTAAGTTCTGAAAAAAGACAGCAAAAATGGGGACCACCGAAGCAATAGTTTAAACCCTGGGTCCATAATTCTTCTGACGTGACCTAAAATGATACATTCTCAATTTCCTGTTTTTGATGAGGTTATAAAAGCAAGAATTAAGACCTCAGAAAAATAAGACCCTTTATGGAAGCTTGAGCTATCTTCTGGAGAATACTTTAACATCCAAGAAGAAAGAAATTGGCTTGTGCATTGCAGATGTTTGCTGCAATAGCTTAGCATCAGCATTGATGACATTGATGATATATCAGGTTCTGTGATTAGCTAAGCAGTCACAGGCTTACTAAGGCTCAGAACCCCCAGATCTGAATTCTTTTGCTTAGCTGTGTGTGTGTCAGAGAGAACAGCAAACTCAGCCAAGAAAATCCTTTCTCTGGCACTATTTTAGTCAAGGGAAAGCCTTTATACCTAATCTGTGACACCCCTAATAGGAGGTTTGGTGTATTTCAGTATTGGTGGAAGGTTATCATATTAAAACTCCAAATCCTCATTTCCTGTGAGAAATTTTTATATAGTACACACAGTTAGGAGGTAGTGCATCCTGAGAAGTTGATGGACCCTTTAGTAAATGCCTAGGAACCTTGATAATTTTGTTTTTTAAACCCAAGTAAAAAAATTATCCCATTGCTGTTTTCCCTCATGTTCTTTCTTTCTATGTTTCTCGTCTTTATTTTTCAGTGGAAAATGAAGACAATTCCTCCTGGAATTGGAACTCTAGAACCTTGACATACACATCTATTGTAGGGTTTTTATGTAGAACCAGACAACCCTTTACTCTTTTAGTAAGTGGAAAGTCACAGTGCATTTTGGAATTTGGAAGGGGAAATGGAGAACACACATGAGGCATAATCAAGCTTACATCTAGTAAAGACATTCTATCCCCAAATGGTATGAGAGTCCAGTCTAATCAGACCGGCCACGTAATCTGTCTGAAGCCTTGATTGCTAAACTGCAGAAATCGGGGCAGTACTTCATAAAAAATGCTATAAGAAATACCAAACTCATACCTTTAAACACTCTGAGTTCCTTAAGAGGAAAAATTAAATCCATTCTTGTTCCAGCTCATTGGTTCTTAACTAGGGGTGAATTTGTACCCCAGGGAACATTCAGTAATGTCTGGAGACATTTTTGGTTGTCACAATTTTGGAGGGTGGGTGCCAGTGGCATCTCTCAGACAGAGGCCAGGAATGTGGCTAACCATCCTACAATGCGTAAGACATTCCCCCACAATGAAGAATTATTTGGCCTAAAATGTCAACAGTGCCAAGGTTGAGAAACCCTGCTCCAGATGTAGGTTTTATCATTATTCTGTCTTTTGGATTATAAAGTTAATTGGTTTTTTTGTTTGTTTGTTTGTTGCTTTTTATTTTATTTATTTATTTATTTATTGGTTGGGTTTTTTTTTTAATTTGGGTTTTTTTTTTTTTTTTTGGTTTTGTTTTGTTTTGTTTTGTTTTTTTCCTGAACAAATTTAAGTCTCCCGAAGATTTTTTAAAGTAGAAATGCAATTGTTAGGAAATTGTCTTATGAGAATGGATGTTAACACGTTTTCACATCATGATGCTTGCCCAGGCAGATGCATTAGAACCATAGGTGATCCATTATGCCCTCTCTGTCTGGTTGAATGCAGATGTATCTCTGCACATGTCCCAGATGTCTGGGTGGCAGTTTAAATGAGCCACTCGCCTCCCTTCCCAAGCCAAATTCAGAATCTTTTAACTGACAAGCACATTTTAAAATGTGCTTTAGTAACTGCTGATTTCTTCACAACAACCTGCCAATAAGGTTCCTGAATGACCTTCCTCAGCAGGCCAAGTAATTCTGTCCTAGCTCTCTGAGAATTCCATAGAACCGCCAAGACAGCCCATGCACGGTTTGCCTGTGGACTCCTAGGCGGTTATCCATTCCATGATAAGTTCTTTCCAACTTCCAGTGCTGGGTACAGAGCATGGCCTCCCTCATCATTTAGATTCTCATGTGGTATCAGTGGCACTCGCTCTCTGCTCTTAGCACACTCATTGCCTCTAGATACGTAGCAGAGAGTCAGAAGCTCTGTGGTGTTGGACATGGGTGTACGGAGACAACAAAATGCTGAACCAGCACAGCCGAGAGCACGAGGGACTGTTTTTGCAATTACTGCTCTGATACAAATGCATGTGTACATGGAGTGCATTTATATGCGCATATTTATCTCTGTGCACATTAGGCAGCCAGACATATTTACAATGTATCTATGCACATACATTTCTTAAATCATCTGTGTCAACTGCAGTGCACATCTTGTAAATGGCACATTCCACACCTTCATGGTTCCACGGATGCCATGTTACTGGGCATCAGCATGGCCCTTGGGGTTTCTCCCCCTGCTAAGTTTGTGCACTAATTTCCAGTAAACCATCAGCCAAGCACACAGCGCGTGTTTCTTACATGGTGTTTGATTGGGAGAGAAATACAATACCTGGGCTTCAAACTGAGCACTCTTTTGAAGGGGGCAGGAGTCTGATGACATATAAACAATTACAATTTGGGTTCTTGGAGCTGACTCTGCTTGGTTGTGATGACATCTAAATGTGAGCATTCCTGTGACACTCATTACAAAATGGCTTTGATTGTTTAGATTATATCTCTGTGATTACAAAGAAGATCTGAGAGGAATATAACTAATATGTAGAGATCGAGGTATTATATGTCCACACATGAGAATGTGGTCTGTGCTACGCCCTGCTTCGTCTCCATGTGCAGCAGGGCAGTTCCAAAGATATGTCCCGCGTTAATGGAAGGAAGTGACAGGCCACGCCTTCATCCCGCTGACTGGGTATAAGCCACACCTGCCCGGATCTCGTGCCGGTTTTGCCAAGAGCCACCTTTTCTGATGCCTTTCAGATAAGCGCAACGGAGAAGTGTGGGCCACGTGAAACAGGATAGGTTCCAGAGCTATGGAGGTGGCATAGTCCTTTGGTTTGATGCCTGAGTCACCCCCCAGCCCCCAAAGAAAGTGTTTCTTTTTTCCTGGGAAAGAAGGAACGAGAAGGGAGTTAGGTGGAGGATCAGTGTATGGACCAAAAGAGTTAGCTAGTTTTTTGCATCCCTCAGAATGAAGAAAAATGGAGATTTTTTTTTTTTTTAAACTTGGGATTGTCCCCAAGTTCATAAATCACCTGGTTCCTCTAAATGGCTCTTGCCTTTGAAGGATGGAGATACTGTGGATAGTTAAGCAAAGAGCACAGTGTCAGAGTTTAGAATTCATCGCTTGATAAGTGGTCCTTCTAGGGAAAGAAAAAAGAAAAGCCTCGTTTTCTGCTTAGCTGCAGCTCTTCCTATGGGGCAGGAAAGCTCTCCAGGAGAGCCCAGACCCCTACCTGGGAGAAAAGCAAGCGTCAGAGCTGAGGCATGAATCATTGTTGGGCGATTCCACACGGAGCATGGCTGTCTCAGAGTATGAGGGCAAGAGCCCATTTTGAGCAACGTAGGGTTGGAGATAAGAGAGTGTAACTGACCTGGGTCCCTGAGGTCTCTCCTTTTCCAGGCTAACGTCATGTTTTAACCAAACCTTGCACGTTGAGCTTTCTTTCCTAATGCGCTGAGCTGCACGATGACTTCAGAATAATATCAAGCTTTTGCAATCCCTTAGGTTGAGGACGGGCTGGGTTTAGCACAGTGGTGCCAGGATGCACCTAAACGCTAACTCTCCGGATGCTTCCTCCATCTCTGGGAGGTGAAAGCAGACGATTAGCTGCCCCTCTTGAGGCCCTCTTTGGTTATTATTATCATTCATATTATTATTATTGTCAGCAGCATTTCATATTTCATGCATGTTTGAGAATTCCCGGCCCATTATTTGTTTCATCCTCTTTCATCCTGGCAGGTGGCAGGGAAGGGCAGATCACTCCCACATATTCTTACAGTCCTCAAGGTTCCCTGGGCTGTTTGCCACCCAGCAAGGAACTTCACCTTCTTTCTAAAAATTAGGAATGTCCATAGACCCATATCAAGGGCCAGCCCTAGTGTGTGACACTGCCTTCGTGCATTCCCTCCTAGGTGCTGCCTCCCGTGTGGGCGTAGATGGTTTAGCAACAGCGTATTTAGAATCCAGTTAAATAGCTTATGTGCTCCATCACGGGGGCAGAAGCATAATTGACCAGCACACAGTCTCTACCTTGTGTCCCCTGGCCAACTCTAGAATTTTCGAGGTGTGGAGGAGAGATCCTAGGTCTGGAGACTGCAGTGCAAATAGAAAAGTTGAGAAGAATAAATGTTCCCTTTCTCAGCTTGAAGTTGCTAGGGGAAGGCAGTCCCATTGGCAATTTGTAGTAAGGTGTGGCTTCACAGAACATAAACCATATGCACCCTTTATTGCTTGCTCTGTTCTTCATGCTACTAACCAGACTCTGTTGATACTGTTTTTAGTTTCAGTTTTTGTTTGAGGGGTTGCTTTGCATGTCATTCTTCCTCTTGGCTGTGAGCTGCGGGGGTTGAGCCTTTTCCTTTCTGTGATTCAGGTGCCTCACTCTTTCCTTTCCAGGTTCTTCCAGTTCTTTTAACATGTCAAACTCTGGAGATTTGTTCATGAGCGTGCAGTCACTCAATGGGGATTCTTACCAAGGGGCCCAGGTTGGAGCCAACGTGCAATCACAGGTAGGGACCAGCCACTATGCCGCCAGGTGAATGCACTCGAGTCCGAGAGCCCTCAGTCGTATTGGCGCTTCCCGCTTTTGTCCAGAGAGGGAGAGAGAGATCAGAACCAAAACCTTACCGACGACCAAACCAAACCGAAACAAAGACAACCATTGTCGTGGGGAATCTCGTCCACACTTTGTGAGTGCGTTTGGCTCTGGCTCTGCAGTCACGGTAGGAGCAGGAGAGGAGCAGCAAGCACAGGTCCAGGTGACCCAGGCACGTCAGGCGAGCAGAACCAGCATGTTCTCCACTCGCCGAAGGGAGAGGGAGGAGATCGGCCACGTCTCCACGTCCAGGTCCCCCTCTCATTGGTGGATTTCCCACCCTCCATGTTTGCCAAACAAGGAGGTAATTGATGAGTAGGCAAATACATTAGTATCTCATGTTTTCATTTTAAGCTTTAAAAACACCCAGGCATGGTGACTAAGCTCATCTTCTTAGTCATTCTTCAGGTCCAGGGACGTGGGTTTCTGGTGATGAGTATGAGTCTACTTTGGGAAGCAAAAGTCGAGCGTATGATGTCCAAGCTCAGGGCTCCGCAGTGAGCGGCTTGCCTCGCGGCGCCTCAGGAAGCCTTCCCACCGTCTCAGCGTGAAGCGTGATGCGAGAGGTTAAAGTATCATGCTCGGGGTCAGTGTTAGGGAAGTTCTGAGCCGTGGCGGTCCCTTTCCCCACGCTGCGTGTGGAACAGGAAGCAGGACGTGCCCGGAATGGACCAGCTGGTCCGCGATTCAGCCCCTCGCTCAGGCAGCGTTGCCCTGGCAGCAAGTTTGAGATGACGGGTCAGGCTTTGGTCAAGTGACTAAACAACTGGCCATCACTTAAGTCCTCAGAGAAACGGGTCTTAGTGCCCCACTGCTGCCTCTGTGAGACGGCTGCCCACCCCTCCTCCAAACACAGCCTTGGCTTTTGTAAGATACCCAGCAAAGGAGAAGCTCCCGTAGGACGATCAGGGGGGACAAACGGGGAGCAGGGACAATTCCCTCACTCTCCCCTGGTGAGCCCCGTTTGCCATCCCGTCCCCAGCGTCTCGAATTAGCTTCAGTGTCGGGAGCCCCCGTGTCCTTTTGTCATTTACGGTCTTGCTTACTGAACTGAGAACTGGCAGTGGACATGGCACACACAGAAGGTCCAGCCTGCTCGTGGTGGACTCTTTCCCAGGAAGACCGTCTCCAAAATGACTGTGTTGACGAGGCATGCCAGAGGGCGGCCTCATGACGCCGAGCCGCCCCCCTCGCCCTGCGCCTCTCTGACTAACTTCCTCTCTGTTGTTCATCTGTTTAGGTGGATACCCTTCGCCATGTTATCAGCCAGACAGGAGGATACAGTGACGGACTCGCAGCCAGTCAGATGTACAGTCCGCAGGGCATCAGTGTAAGAAAACAAGCCTCCCCCCCCCCTTTGTTTTCATTCTATCACTACCGATTATTTCAAAGCCACAGGGCCCAGAATGCCACTTAGTAGGACTTGTCTTAGCTTTACGGTCACCTAGTTTCTTGTTTCTGTATCGGTCATGCCCTCGGCAGCTTTCTACCCACAAGACAGTGGTGATCGGGCAGGCTTCATGCAGGCAGCTGGCGTCCAGGGCTGTCAGACACGATCAGCGTTTGCGTGGCACCTGCGGCCACACGCGTTCAGCTGGAGGAGCTGCTAAACAGGTGACACCTAGTACAACGGTGGTAAGAAATGTCACCACAAGCCGGGGCCCGGGAACCTAGGAAGGAAAACCAGTGGCCAAAATCCATTGCATCCGGGTCTGCGGTCTTAAAAAAACAATCTTTTTCCAATCTGTCTATGGACGATTAAAAAAAAAAAAAAAATTAGCACAGAGGCTGGGTGTGTTGAAGGGACGGGAGGGGTGCAGACCATCTTCTACTTGTTCTTGGGTGCGCTGGCGGCTCCTGACTAGCATGAAAATTCGTAGCGACAAGCGATGTCGCACAGAGTGAAATCGATCAGACAGACACAAGGAGAACCGAGTGTAGATTTGGGACAGCAATCCAACTTGATTTCTCAGATCAATCGTCCGCTCTCTCAGCAGCGGTGACAGCAAGCTGGGACAAGAGGGCAGCCTGGAAAAGGAGGCTGTTTTTTAGATCAGGGGTGATTCCTGGGCTTTTGGAGGTCGCAAGAGGCTCCAGGAGAACTGTTGGCTCAGAGCTAGTGAAGAAATCGATGGTTGGTTGGTGGTGATCATTTTTTATTATTTGTTTCTGTTGTTATGATTAAATCAGGGATGGAAGGGAGGAAAGGTAGGCATGATTTATCAATGTAGTCTTAGACTATACTAACTGAGGTATAACGTCGGCAGCGAAGGAGGTGATGCTCCTTCAACTCTGCATTGGTCTAGTTGTACATGACTCTGGCCGGCCGGGGAGGAAATTAGAGAATGCCACCCATTCCATCAGGTGGGGAACGGTTGGAAGAATTAGGAATTCCGACCCCATAAAAGATAAGGTTTGGATGGTACGTAATAGTTTTAGACGTGCTATCATCTGGGGGAGAGATTAGATTCATCATAAATGTTCTGTATAAAAAGCACAGGACAGGACCACTGAGTAGAGGATTCAGAGAAAGAGATTTCACTTGAATATTTATGGACTTTTCTCCCTGTCAGAGTTCCCCAAAAGAAGGGATTGGCTGCCCCTAGAAGTCAAGAATTCCCCATTGTTGGAAAATTCTACCACTGTGTGGCCAGCTACTCGGCAGGGATGTGTGGAAGGGAGTCACCCACCAGACTGTGATTGTCTCGTGACTGTGAAGGCCGCTTGCGTCAGGAATTCTTTATTTTCTACCTTCTCCAGGCAGAATCCCCTCTGAGTTGGTGTAATATTTGTCCCTCTCTGGGAAGGAAGCAGGGAGGTCCAAGTCGGCCCTGCTAAACATACTCTGGGCGGTCATGTCGTTTCCGAGGAGGGATGTCCAGAGCAGAGGGGTTCCTCCCGTCCCGTGCTATGCTGGCAACACTGTTAGTACTGCGTTCGTGGCTGACGTGCTGGGAAGCCTCCTTGGAAAAACGCAGGAAGCCATCACGGGAAAGGGTATTCTCAAAATGAATTCCAAATGGATAAAGTTGCTCTAGCCTGTCCGCGTGTGCAGGCCTGAGCACACATGCATCTATGTATTTCCTGACTCTTTTTGACATAAAAGATAAAGTTTTCCAGAGAAAGCTTTGTTCTGTGCATAAGTAGAAGAGAGGAATGTGAGGACAGTACAGTGGTGTGGGGACCAGAAGGCGGGCACACTCAGGGAACAGAAGAAGGTCCACGTGACTGGGCAGGAAATGGGGTTGACACTTCTGCTGTTTGGCATTTTTCTTTCCAAGTTGGGTAGCACAGAAGAGAGCAGCAGACAGACTCCGGAGGGGTCGACGCTGAGCCCCGTGACGTCAGCTGGTGGGCTGGGAATAATTTCTGAAATAGTGTAACCAAACATGTGCGGACGATTATTTCTGATTACATAAGCCCACCACAAAAACTGGGCTTGAAAATGCCACTTGAAAGAGTCTCTCATTTTGCATTAATTTTTTTCCTTGTGAACCGGGGTTATTTTATTTCTGGGTCTTTAATATGCAGGGTAAATGAATCAAAGGCTGATCATGATATGTTCTTTGATATCAATTTTAAATTGTGCCACCTGCAGGAGGCTCAGCCAGTGATCATGAGGTATATTTTTAGCCGGTGGTGTTAGATGCTGAGACGTGGGCATGTATAGACCAGGACAGAGAGAGTCGGGGAGAGAGGGAGAGAAGGAGGGGCAAGAGGAGACAAGGAAGGACAGGGATGAAAGGTTTTTGCCAAGAAATAAAAATAAACAGTTCCTAAACCCAAAGCTGCAGTGGAATTCCCAGCCGGGCTCTGGATTATGTTTCATCTGGTGGAGGACACTTTCTGGGCAGCCTTTTCCCACTCTCCTGGCTGGGTTTTCACAGCACCCGTATCTTATCCAACCAGCGGCTATTTTAAGTCCCGTAAAGTTCAGACCACTTGCCTTTAGCTGACCACGTGGCAACAGGATTGCCAGGTGTGGTGTCAAGGGTCCTTTAAAGGGCGCCGGGACGCCGGTCCCGGGAACTCGTGTGCCCGTGGGCAAACGTCCCGTCTCTCCTCTGTGACATAGGGCCAGTCATTCTCACCCTGCATACCTCAAGGACTGCTCTAGGGGAAATGAGAAAATAAGTGGGAAAGGGCTTGGCAAGGCATAAATTATTCCACATGAATGCAGTATGAAATTTTGTAAGTGATAACTTTCTAATTTGACCCTTTTTTTCCCTCTTGTGTGAGCAGTTTTCTCAGTAGGTAGTTCCTAGTGAGGACAGGTTAGGACACAGCCGTCACTGTTTCCCCCTTTTGATGGAAAGATTCGCTTCTGAGATGGATGCAGTGTTACGCGGGGCAAACGACCCCCTCCTTTAGCCACCGCGAGGGTTAAATTATACCTCCCTAAGCACTCTGTGTTCTCGCATGACGACGGGCAATACTTGCCGGGTTTAGAGTGGCTCTGCGTAATGGAGGGAGATTATCCCCCTTCTCTGTCAATCAGACATACTTAAAGATCACTTAGCTATCACATTTTCCCTTCCCATTCCCACTGCCGCCGTCCTGGTTCTAGAAATAGTTCATTAACTAGACTGTTGCAATAGCCTCCCCGTCACTGCTGCTGTCTTGAGGTTCTCCTCTCTCCTGCGCGTCCCCTGAATTTTATCATTTCTTGCTCAGACGTCATCAGTGGCTCCTGCTTCCCCCCTAAGCAAACTCAGACCCTGAGTCCGACATTCAGGGCCTTCCCCGTCTGGCCTGAGCCTGCCTGTCCTCCCACCTCATCCTCTCGTCATCCAAGTGCGGTCAGCTCACCTTTACCTGGTTGCGAACTTTCCCCGTGTGTTCACTCAGGTAGGCCACCCACACGAGTGTCCTCGTTCCTGCTCTGCCTCCCCCGTCCCACCCTGCCGTCAAAGTCACACTCTCTCAAGCCCAGCTACTCTTTGGTACATTTCTTCTTTTTCTTAGTCCTTCTTCCCCTCTTCTCTCTGCTTTATCTCTCTCTCTCTCTCTCTCTCACACACACACACACACACTCACGCACACGTCCTCTGCGTTATACGTGTACGCACAGAGGATACTTATCTCTGTGTCTTTTACTCCTGCATACGCGTGTGCTCCTAAAACACATATACAAGTTGTTCAAAACAGGTTTGCTGAGGGGATAAATCAGATAGGAGAGGAAAAGTTGCTACGAAATTAAAAATGCATTTTTCACCAATGGCCACATCTGCTCTACCAGCTATAAAGATTCTGGTAAGAATTATTATCTCAAATGCTTCTCTTATCCATGAACACACTGTCTTTCAGATCTTAAAAAATGTTCTTAAGTCTTTCTTTTTGGAAAAAATTTTCCAAACTTTTTGGTCAATGCAGATTCCCTGAGAATAAGATTCAAATTATTTAATACATGAAGTTATATGGTGATGATATTGCTGATTTATCCATAGCAATAAGATAATTCTTATAATTAATTCCTTTAATTCCTTTGACTCCTCCTAGCCTAAAAGAGTCTTTGTGTTCCTATCCTAAAAGGATCCCTTTAAAAGAACTCCTGTGTGTGGAATAGCCATGGCCTAACAATGTAACATTGTTTCCACTGGGACTCTCGCTGCCCTTCCGGTTAGGTGTGGGGCTGGAACCTCCAAGGACAGCCCAGTGCAAGGTGGAAACAACGTGAAATTGGTAAACTTGGATCCTTCTTGTGGCCTTTCTTTTGAGGAGTCTCTTCACCTCTCTGTGTTTGTTGCTTCATTTGTAAAATTCACCAGACAAGGAAGCTTGAAGGTCCCTTTCGGTTCAGTGGTTTAGAATTCTACAATCATGATCTTTGATTCTTAGTGTTAGCTCAAGAGACACCAGACTAAATTGTAGGTCACCCCCAAAACCTCTTTGCTTAGAGAGTATCATCCATGCTTTCTAGCCCACCCCATTTTCCCCCCTCAGATTGTATCTTGAAACCTTAATGGGAAGGAAAAAGCACTCTCATTACAGGAAATTTTCTCTTTGAATTCTTGAATTTTGTGATAGCAGAAAGCATTATTCTTTAAGGTGAAACAATTTCTTTTTAGTTATTTTAAAATGTGAGTTAACGGAATGAATTCACTCCAGCCAGTCTGGAATGTAAATAGATACCCCTATAGATTTTTGTTATTCAAAAGTTTTGGCGAAAATGGAAATTGTTATCCATTTCCATCAAAAGTGTTAGTGTCATCTCTATAAAGGCAACCTGTCATTAACATCAATTTATGACAGAAAAAAAAAATCTCCTTAATCTTGCTTTGTGATCATTATTGTAGCAGAAAAATAGAGAAGACGCTTTTATCTTTGTAAACCATAATATAGGTGTTTTTGTTTTGCTTTGCTTTGTTCCCATGGTAGGTGAGGGGAAAAGAATTTACTAAGTAATAAATAGACTGTAAACCATTAGGACAAAAGTAGCCTCTTATTTAAGTGAATGTATTTCAGACATTTGGATATCACAAGGGTTACTTAGTAACACTTGGCCACATGCTATAATTTCAATTTTTTTAAACTACTTCTGAGACCTCCTTCCACTTAAAGTATATATTAATAAGATGTTGCTACGTGTGGAATTATAGGACTGGGAAGAGAGGATGATAATTAAAATTCACATGTAAATCTTTAAAAACTCATTTTAACTATAAAAAGTTTTTTTTTTTTTTTTTTGAGACAGAGTCTCACTCTGTTGCCCAGGCTAGAGTGAGTGCCGTGGCATCAGCCTAGCTCACAGCAACCTCAAACTCCTGGGCTTAAGCGATCCTACCGCCTCAGCCTCCTGAGTAGCTGGGACTACAGGCATGCGCCACCATGCCCGGCTAATTTTTTTCTATATATATTTTAGTTGGCCAGATAATTTCCTTCTATTTTTAGTAGAGACGGGGTCTCGCTCTTGCTCAGGCTGGTCTCGAACTCCTGACCTTGAGCAATCCACCCGCCTCGGCCTCCCAGAGTGCTAGGATTACAGGCGTGAGCCGCTGCGCCCGGCCTATAAAAAGTTTTAATTCTTCTATTTTACCAAGCTGAATTTGGATTTTGAAGGGCTGAAAACATACCCAGATGTCCTGCTCAGTTGGCTGTCTTTGATCACTGCCTGGTGCTGTGCCCGGGGACCGGTGACCAGCCCCGGCTGGAGGGGTACAGGGACTGAGGAGAGTGTGGGGGTCTCACACGGTGGACCCGTCTCTGAAAGTTTGAAGGCAGCAGGAATAGAATAGTCTCCCGACTTTCCCTTATGGCAGAAGCAAAGGGAAGCAGAGTAAGTGCCTTTGCTTCTTACATTGCAAACCCTTTAAACCTAACACCATATCAATTCAGCATCTGAGACCAGAAAAGCATTTTGTTCCAGCCCACAATAATTGCATAAGTAAAGAAAATCCCAGCATGTTAATTTCATACGCAGTTCAACGTTTTTCCCCAGGTGCCTAGTGAACGCCCTTAAGAGTACAGAAAACAAGTGATGTCAGCTCATTCGGTGGCTTATTCACGCATGCATCGTTCATTCACGCCTTCATCCATTCATTCAGGAAACATAAGCATTTTTGACCTTGGGGGATGAGGCTACGTCATGTCACATCCAGGTCGGGTTGGAGAAACCTCTTACCTGAGATGATACAAAACCCTGATGCCAGTCAGGACTTATTTTCCTCTTTAGTCTTATTCAGTCCTTTGCGATTAGATTTCCTATTCTTGGAAGACTAGGACAAGGGAACTGATCAACTCTGTATCTAGGAAGGAATTTGAAATTAAATTATGTAGCAGAAGAGAGACATTCAGGACCAACCAGCAATAGTTTGAGAAAGGTACCACCCACAACCAAACAGCTATACCATGGACTTAATAAAATAATAAGCGTCCTTTTTGTAGAAACTCCTTATCTCTTTGTAGAATTAGTCACAATGAGTTTTGCTGGTCTCAAACCTGGTGATATGATCACACCAAACATCACATTCATACTCTGTGTGTGTGGTTGTGTGTATGTGCGTGCATCCCACTTCTGCCTGTGTGACTATGGACAAGTCACTTTTCCTCAGTAGGACTTAGTTTCCTAAACTCTAAAAAGGACAGTTGAGCTGGATTTTGTCCAAGGCATCTTCCAGTGTCATAGTCTCCTACAAACAATGATCGTTTTTCCATTCCCAAGAAAATACAAGAGGAGAAGAGATACTTCAAAGCCATAAATAAAAGAGAATATTGTGTTTTTAGAAAGATGCCCGTCTGTGGGATGACGGTGTGTACCACGCTCTTTTCATTGGAATTGGTGTTTCATAGTATCCTGCCCAGCTGGCCCACATTTGCCCTGCTGCCATCTTGTCCTTAGGCTGGGATCTGGCTAGCTGGTCCAGACTCAAGTTGTCCCCAACTTCTGCTCTGTGAAGAAAAATCACAACCTCAAAAGGGCAGTTTGTCTTTGTGGTTGCTCCTGAAAGTGGCATGGCCCCTCTAGACTTTAGTAATTATTAATCTAATTAAATAGGCTAAGTTTAATTGTGGGAAACATTAGCATTGATTTCTGAAAATGTTCCTCCTCTTGCTTAGTCTAGTTTTGCCACTTCTTGCCTTTTAGGAAGGAGTTCCATGTTTTTAGACAAGCTTGTTTCCAGATAAAATCTTAGACTTCTTTCTTAGAATTTCATGTTGTTATTTTCAAATTTGATAACTTTTTTTAAAAAGATCAATCTGGCTATATTTGAGTTTGGGCAAATTCTTTTTTACAATTCTAAATATTAAATATTTAGAACTCAAAATATGTTGCAATTTGACAGAATAAGTAAATGAATGAAGCAAATGTTTTTTAACAAACATTTAACAAGTTTAACAAACATTTATTGAGATCTTTCTAATATGCAGCACCAGGAATACAAACGTGAATAGGACATAGTTCTTGCATTTCGTAAAATCATAGGAAGCTAAAAGAACTGGAAGTTTTCTGGTTTAGTCCTCTGATTCTCTTAAAGGGAAGAACAATACACCCAATATAATCAATATATTGCCGTATATTCATATGCCTATTAACTATTAATATATGAATTTCTTATAAACATGATTTGACATTGCCATTCTTTTATAGATTTTGCAAGTGACTCTAGCCAAAGCTCTTCTTTCCGTCTGGAACCACGTTGTCTAAGATAACTTTTTGCATTGATAGATGTTCCATTTCAGCACTGTCTGAGAAGTTAACCATTCACAACACATGGCTGTTGAGCACTTGAATGTGGCCAGTGTGACAAAGAAAATTATTTTTTAATGTATTTAATGTTAATTAATTTAAATTTAAATAGCCACTTGTGCCTGGTGGCTACCATGTTGGACAGTGAAGTTCTAGATGCCCTGACAGTTGTTTGGTAGCCACCCAAGGTGGGGTGATGGTATTAGAGGTACGACCATGCTGTGAGCACAGAGCAGACACCCTAACACAAAACACAGGAAGGCGCGCGTTCTGCTGAAGTACGACTTTCCTGAAATAAATAGAACTCTTTATTAAAAATTAACCATGTACAAGAAGTTAACTCAGATTAGCATAATAATATGCTTTAAACAATGAAATAATATGGAGAAAGACTTAAATATAAATATAGAAATACCTACATTTATTATGGTTCTATTTGCAGTAATTTTCAACTCTGTCAGCCACTAATTCATCTAACCTAGTAATTTTTCAAGCCTAAGCAGAACATGTCTTTGAACTCATCTTGAACCCTTGTTTTAAGTCTAAACCCTTCGGGGCTCATACAAGGTACAGACTCTGTGTCAGGTCTCCCAGGAGACCTAAACTTTACCTGGCAGCCTCTGTTTACCTGTTCCTTCCTCCCCGCCCTGCTAGTCCGTTCCATGTGTGGCCTGCAGATCACCAGCGTCACCTGGGAGCTTGGGAGTCACGCAGCATCTCCGGCCCCACCCAGTCCTATTAAATCACATGCTGCAATTTAACTAGATGCCCTGGTAATTTTTAAGCACATTCAGTTTGAGAAGCTCTGCTCTAAAATCTAAAGTCTTTAAATACTATCTAGGGCTTACCTTGCTTTCTTTGCATTAAAGATACTACCTTTTTAAAATTTTCCAACATGTTATTTTGAAATTTTTCAAACATATAGAAAAGTTGAGAGACTTTTACCGTGAAACCAGCATACCACCACCTAGTTTCTATCATTAATATTTAACTCTCCTGGCTTCATCATGTATATTGGCATTCTATTATCCTTCTGTCCATCCTTCTATCCAGCTTGGTTTTCCATGCATTTCAAAGTAAATAGCAGACAACAGAACATTTCTCTCTAAATAAATACTACTGGCATGTATATCATTAACTGGAGTTCGATATTTGTTTGCAGTTTTTTTTTTCTCTTCTGAGACACAGTTGCACACAATTAAATGTGCAAATCCAAAGTATCCATTCTCTGAGTTTTGACAAATATAACACACTTGCATGTAAATGTATTACCCTTTATCTTCTTGTATCTACCCCATTCTCATAGTTTACAAAACAAAATAAGAAAGAAAAGGAGGGATAGAGCACAAAGTTATCCACAGAATAGTCTGTTCTTTTCCAGTCTGAGGCTCTGCTCCCACTGCCAGCCCCGGCTTCTTGCTCCCTCATCCTGTCTTACCTCTGTGCACTGCTAGAACGGCCGTTGTAAATCAGATCAGGTGGTGTGTTCTACGCGTGCCTTGGGTTCTGACCTGGTGTGCCTACTTTTAAAGGGACTTGTATTCTTTTTTCAATAAGAAAAGATTTTGAAATATATAAAAATAGAAACTTACGATATTAGAAAATTAAATTATTATGTGATTCCCTCACTTGTGAGATAGTACATTTCCCTTCCTTTGTCTTTTGCCATTTCTCTCCTTTCTTCTCTAGCGTCTCTTAGCTTGAAGTCCACTTCATTTTCTGATGCAGAATTATACTGTATTTCTCCTTAGGGGAGTGGTCTCTCCTGGGCGTGGGGAAGCCCGTCCTCCTCTGAGCCTTATGCCGAGAGGACAGTCTATAAGAGAATGGGGTTCTGGAGAGATTCAGCATAAGCACTGAGGCTCTGGGCCTTCTTTAGAGGGATAAAGGCTCCAAAGCATGACTAATTACATGCTTAACGTTCCAGGGATAATTTGAGCCTCCACCAATATCCGTACTAAGAATACTAACTCATAACATTTATTGAGACCGCCACTAGATTTGAATGTCTTTATAAACGTTATCGTCTTCATTTTCTGGATAAGAAAACTGAAACTCAGAAAGATTAAGTAGTTCCAAGACCAAAAAGCCAGTAAGTGCTCAAGCCAGGATGTGGACCCGGGTCAGTCATCGGCCAGAGCCTTGATTCTTTCCCTTTACCCAGATGGACCTTTGACCCTTAGTCCTTATACTAAGTCAAAGGAGTCGACAAGAACCTCATAGTAAGAGAATTTGTTACGTCGACTGGTAATTTTTACGCCTGGAGGATATGGAAAAGAACTCCAAGAACTTAGTTGTGAGTATTCTGTTGTGTATCCTCTCAGGGTGGTATAGAGCAGGTTTAAGACTAGCTAATTCCTTTATTAAAACTAAATATGGGAAATTATATACCAAGTCCTTTCCTGGATATAGCCTACTCTGCGTCTCCACTGTGTCATATTTGGTTAGCCAACTTAGCTAGTGACTCAGGGTCATACACGAGAGAGAACGAGAGTTTAGACACAATGTCCCTTCATAGAGAGACTGACTGGGTGGTTCATTATAAAAGAGGGCTAGACTGTTCTAGGAATCTAGGTGTGAAATATAAGTAGAGGTAGACTTTTTTAATAAGTTAAAAGAACAGATGCAATGGAGTGCGAGGATGATGTGAATGAAATTAGAAAAATTAAATAGAAAAAATGACAACAAAAATTTAAGAATTTAATAATGGACTACCGAGCAATGGGAGGATAGTAGTGGCAGGAGAATTATAAATGCATGTAAAGTGGCAAAATGAAGGTTAAAGAGGTAAAGGCAAGTAAGATACGCAAGCACTGAAGAGAACAATAAAAACATAAAATAAGCTAGGCAGAGTAGTTAAAATAACATCAGCTAATAAGACAAAGAGTAACAAAAAGATCAAGTAGTAATAAAATAAGGAAGTGGGTTAAAGCAGTAAATTAAAGAACAATTAAAAAACAATAAGGATAGAAAATTAACAGGCCAAAATGGCACTTAATAATTGTATTAATAGCTAACACTTACTGACTTCTTTTTATGTGGTAAGCACTTTATGTGCATTAACTTACTTAATTCAAGTTTATTAAAATAATTAGGATTGTTTAAATGTAAGCAAAAAAAATTGTCTGGGGGAGAAACCAGGCGTCAGAACAACAATAATAAAAACCCAGAAATCGAAAGGCTGGCGAAATGGACTTGCAGGTATCGGATTTCATTCCTTATCTGATGCAGTGACTTTTGCCATTGAAAAGCACCAGGTACCTGGCCTGGGACGTGTCTTTTATTTCCGCTATAGACCACAGGTTTCTGAAGTGCTTCACACTGTGAATGTGTGTTTTCTTGCCCTCTTGACTTTTCCTAGAGGCCGTGCTCAGTGGCTAAGTTCTCAGCGGGTAGAATCCGTAGCCCAGAGCTGGTGGCAAGGGACTAACATCTCATCATCCTGCTCATCCTGCGGGACTTGGCTCGCCCTGTCCTCTCTTGGAAGTTCTTCCTGGTTCCTTCAGACTGTGCCTGCATGGTGCTCAGCACACTGGAGCTGGGCTGGGAGTTCTTTCCTGATACACACCTTTACTTCCCCTCTAGACCACACATTTCTGAAGGAAAGGATCATAGTTTTGTATCCCACCCCTCAACTCAGGCCTCGTACATAGTAGGTGCTTAATGCATGCTTGTTGAAGTGAGCCTAGTTGAAGCTGGTGTCAGTGGGTTTTGTTTTGTTTTGTTTATTCCCCAGCAACCAGACTACTGTGACTGGATTTTCTGCCCACCCAGAACCCCACAGACATGCATTTTTTATTTCTGGTGTCCAGAGCGTCTCTCCCATAAGAGAATGGCTTTTTTGTTCCTTTTCTTTCCATTTACCACAGCCTAGAACTCATCGTTTTCCTCCAACTTATTTAGACCTTGTACCCTCTGATCTCCACTACCTCATTGCTAGAACTCTTTTATGGGTATAGATTCAGAGCCCAGATACCAGTTGCTGTTTTTTTCCTCTTCGCCATACTTTTCTTTGGGGTGTTTGCTACCCCTGTGGCCTTGAGCTTGATCCACAATTCATCCATTCACTGGTTTGTCCAGCAGACATTTTCCTGGGAGCTCTTGTTAGCCAGCAGTTGTGCTGGGCTTTCAGGCAGAGAGCAGAGAAGGGAGCCCCGGTGTCCGTCTTGTCCAAGCTGATGTCTCTGTGCAGCCTACTCCCATCGGCCCTGTTTGTCACGGAAAGGGGAAAACAACTGACAAACACTCTTCCCTGGTATTTTGAAGACAGTAATGAAATCGCTTCCTAACTTTCTCTTCTCTGGGGAAAGAGTCCCAGTTTCCTGTCTTTCCTCCCGAGACCTGTATTTGGCCACAAATGCCATTGGCTCCTCTTCTCCTGGGAGCTCTGGAGGTGAACAAAGACTTAAGTTAGATAAAGTATCCTTCAGGTGCTTTATTTAAATTTTATATTTACTTTTTTTCTGGTTAAAATACTTAATGTAGAAAATTTGGAGAATGCAGGCAAATCACACAGAAGAAAATGAACTGCCAACTTTGCGCTCGAAAGCCTTCCAGCATTGTGTGAAAGTGTGTGTTTTTTGTGTGTGGGTGTAGAAAAGTTACATATCATTTCATAACCTACTTATTTTACCAAAAATACTTTATGAATATTTTCCATATCATTAAACATTCTTCTCAAACTTTATAACTTTATAACTTTAAATGACTGCATAGAAACCTGTTATACGGAAAGTCCATAATTTATTTAGTCAGTCTGTCCTGTGGAACATTTAATCTGTTTTCTGTATTTTTGGTTTTTTACTGTTACTAATGATACACTGGTAAGCTTCAAAGTACAGAAAATTCAGTGCATATTTTCTATTATTTCCTGGGATAAATTCTTAGAAATGGAATGACTAGATCAAAGGGTATGAACAGGTCTAAGGGCTTTGTGATGCATTGTGAATTTTATCCTGGAAACTTCTATTACGTTGTGGTTCCCATTAGCAGTTTATGATAATTTCCATTTCTCCACACCCTCAAGAGCAATATCTTAACGGTTTTTCAATCTGTATCAATTACCAAATTATAAAATTGTATCTCATTTTTATTTTAATTTGTATCTCTTGGGTTGCTAGTGAGACTAAACATTTTTTCATATGTTTATTGCTGTTCTTTTATATGTATTCTTGAAATGTTCATCTTTTTCTTATTGATTTCTAAGAACTCTTACATAATAAGGGTACGAATCCTTTTGCACTTGGCCAACATTTAAAAAATAGAGAAAATTCTATTTCTGAATGTAGGAAGACTTCCTGTGAAGAAATAAGGCCCCAAGTCTCATCCTGTTTCTTTCTGTAGAAAGTTCTTCAGAGTAAAGGCAGGGTTGTTATTGCAGGAAAACTAAAAGCAGATCTATGTGTGATACTGGTGTTGATCTTTAAAAAGAAAAATAAAAGAACCCTGAAATGTGCATTAGCTTGACATTTTCTGTATTTCTGGTCTATAAAAAAACTCAGACTTGTAAAATAGAACCTAAGATTTTCTGAAAGAACCTAGAGATATGTTACTCAGTCAAAAGTTTCTTTGAAGATCTACCCTACCCCTAGTATTATCCTAAGCCAAATAAATAAGTCATTGGCTAGTTTATAGCCAGGTGGAAGAAATAAAAGCTATATATATTTAATAAAGCTCTCTTAGGACCTTAGCTAGACTTAGGTCTAGAAACTGGAATTTGGAATGAATTGGTGTTTTCTCTTATTTCAGACATTCTGCCAGTCCCCTTGTCGTCTTTTACCATCTGTAAGGTAGCATGTTCTTCTAGGTTACTGAACTTCAGCATCTCACCATCATCCTCTCTGCCCTTCTTACTCCGTAGCAGGATATACATAGAAAAGCCAAATCAGACTTATGAGCCCACGATACTGCTGGAAGATTTCTACTGCAGAAATTTCTCTATTTAAAAGGAAAAAATAAAAAATTTAAAAAATCAGGCTAGGCCTGGTGGCTCACGCCTGTAATCCTAGCACTCTGGGAGGCCGAGGCAGGAGGATCAGTTGAGGTCAGGAGTTCGAGACCAGCCTGAGCAAGAACGAGACTCCGTCTCTACCAAAAACAGAAAAAAAATTAGCCAGGTGCGGTGATGTGCCCCTGTGCTCTGTCTAGAAATAAAGAAATAAAAATCAAACCACCTTACACTTAGAATCCCAGAATAAAAGAGGATATCCCCAGCACCCACTGAATATCTCTAGGAGGGCATCAAATGAATTCAGAATTCTTAAGTTCACAGACTGTTTTCAAGCTCTAGTTTTCATTTCATCAGTAAATAGAATTTTTAAAACAACAATATCCTCCCCTAAGTAAATTCGGCACAGTGGAGGCTAGCACCCCGTCCTAACGCATTCCCCTCGGCATCCTCTGTCTGCGTCCCACCCCCCAGCCTCCCTCCACATGCCCCCCACCCTCCTGTGAGCTGTAATGACCCTGCAAACACTAAATGGCATTTGAGTGCATTAAGCAGCAAACTCTCCGGTGACATAGCAATTATGGCTCTGAAATAGATTTGGTGCGTCACGGAAGATAAGGGTTTTGAAAGTTTCTGTTGTGATTATAGCCTGTAACTCCCACAAATAATAGGCTTCAAAATAAGAGGCTGCCAGCGGAGCCTTTGTGGCTTTGTCTCAGTGATGGCACGTAAATTGCTATTAATGTCCTGAGTGTACTTGAATATGCCAGTCTTTGGGATGCGGAGTTGGCTCAGTGTCTGTCTTTACGTGGCATGTCATTGTTGGTCTGATAATCTGGGGCACTTGCTGTCTCTTGGATGGTCAGAAAAGTGTAAGGAGTTTCGCCTCCTCTCTGATGGTAAATAGCCCTGAGATGCGGCCCACAAGGGCACGTTCGCACACACTGGCTGTGTGCGTGTTCCAAGCATCGCCGCCGTTCATCGGTAAGACGTGTATACAATCTCCGAGTGTGCCCTTAGTAAATCATAGCTTTGTCAACAGACCAAAGCAAAATAAAAGGTTATAAAAATGAAACGAAGAATTCAGGGCTGTATAAAATCAGCCAATCAGATAATTTCTATTGAGAGGAAAAAAAGAATACCCTTTGCTTAAATTATCTAGGTTTGGCTTTATGAGTAAACATAATTGTCTGTTATCTTAGATAGCTACTCTTTTCCAGTATAAGCTGCGTGTGTGTGTGTGTGTGTGTGTGTGTCTGTCTGTGCGCATTCTTAGGTGCTGTGAGTACATTCTTGAATGTACATTAGCTCTATGTGTATTTATATGATAAAAGTATGTGGAAATTATGCATATTTTTGAACACTGTTGATGCATGTATGTGTGCTTGTGTTTGGGGTTTGTGCAGTTGTGAGCATAGAGGATGTTTATTCAGATATAAATAGAGTTCTCTGCGCCAAGACGCCTCTATTTAGCTGAATCAAGCTGAGCTTACTTTTCTTTGCCAGGAGATCAGGATAACCTTTGAAAAGTTAAATTAGAATGAACTTTAAGTTTAAGCCTTCTTTATATACATTTATTCTAAGGACCCCATGAGTCTGTGGGACATGGAAACATTATGTATAACCGTTCTGTGAGTACTTTTAACAGAAATATGAAAGCAACTCTACTCTAAACCGCAACATGCACACTGCCTCATACCCTGTGTGTGCTACAGAGCGGCTCCACTAAAACCATCCTGTGTGTTTGACATGCTTTCCGTGGCAGTGTTAATTCTGGGTCTTCACAATAGAGTAAATAGAAAAGGGTAAAGCTAAGAAAGAGCTAAAGTAGATCTTGATCTCCGAGTTTATCTACAGACGCGCTTGGGCACACTGTGACATCATTGCGATCAATAAAGTCTTGCAGATGGATTTTGACTGAGCGCCCCGTGTACTGAGACGGCAGTGCATGCCTGCAAGATAAAATGTGAGGTAGTGACTTGTAATAAGAGAGTGTATATTCATAACAAGCGAACATGGGTCAGATTTACCATCTTGGCCCACAGTCTTAGACCAGGACTCTGCATTGCCAGCGTAAGTTAAGCCATATTACCTGGCAAGATGGTACCACTCACGGTGGTGCCTCAGGAGTATAACCCTGGAGGAGCAGAGTTTGTCTTGCCCAAAACCAAGTTTGCTGAGGCAGATTGTGGCTTAGTACAGGGGGTATTAGAACCCCCTCAGTTTTCTGAGGCCAGTCTTGTGGTTTATGTGTTCTGGCATTTTAATAAACAATGCAGAGATTCCCTGAAGGTGAACTGAAGAGCACACGTCATCTCTCTTTGGCCACGAGCATCCGTGGTGGCCACACTGTGTGTGTGGCACTCACATGCTGTCCCACGGCCTAGCTTTTGAAACTTTAAATGGCCAGAAGGCAGTAGCATGGAATGGGGACTAAGTCTGACAAATGCTGGTTTCTGAGCTCGAGCTTCTTGTCCTGAGCAGTACGGTGAAGAGTGCACGCTAGATTCACATGTGGTTATATATCTGTGATCCAGAGTAAGAGACTTACTGTGACAATTCTTCCTAACTATGCGGTTAGGACGGGCGCCGGCTGCCAGGCAGCCCGGTGTTCCCAGGGCGGGACACCAGGGGAGCCTTCAGAGCCTTCATTCCTCCACCCGCTCAGCTCGAGTGCGTCATTGGCTGGCAGCTGTGTCAGACAATATCCTCGTCCTCTAAAGGCTTATTGCTGAATGACTTGCCATCTCACTGGGAATAGACATCAAAGCCTGGAATGGCCAGGCCCTGCCACCCTCCAGCGCCATCTTGCTTTGCCCACCGCTGTTCTCTGCTCCTTTCTTTCTGGCCTCCATGGGGTTCCTCGGAGCCTCCGGACAGCTTCGCTTTGCCCCACTCAATGCTTGTCTATTTTTTGTTCACCTTCAGCCTGACTTTCCAGAAGCCCCTGTGAGGTGCCTGTTTTGTACTCTCTGCTAGCACATGCTACCACCCAGCATCTACGTATGTTCTTTTGATGACTTATTAAATGTCTGTCTCCCACAAAATAGTGAACTCCTTGATAGCAGAAACCAGATTTTTTAAAAATTTGTTTTATCTTCCACTGTATGCCCAGTCTATAGCACTAAGTGGAAACTGAATACATAATTTGTGGAATTAAAAACTACATAATTACACTGAAAAAAATCTGGTGCCCACATGGAGATTTCAAAAGGTGAATCAGAGCCACACGTGGTCAAAGGTGAAAACGAACAGTGAGAAAGTCAGTGGTGTGGAACTGAAAGGAGGGGGTGACTGCGCCTGGAGGAAAGCTGCGAGGAGGAGGTGACTCTCAAGCTGGGCTTTGCAAGATGACACGAATTTCTAGAGACTGGAGGAGATGGACCGACGAGGGCAAAAAAACTTCTCAAGACATCTCCGTAGAGTAAACAGGATCTCACGTTGGCAGTGGAAGATCTGTTATTTCTTTGCAGCGGCTTAAACTGCAGAAGTCTTTGTCGCAAGGGTATCCGTTCTCCACCAGGAATGGCTGGCTGCTCTGCTGAGCTCTCTGAACATGCAGACCTGTACGGCAAGATCACTGGGCCCAGGAGGCTTGGTGGAACCAGACCAGACAGGAGCGTGGTGGTGTGGGACGCTGGGCAGGAGTCCTAGGGCCAGCAGCATGAGATAACCCGAGCAGAGGATTAACTTCCAGGGACTATGATGGCAGGTGGTTGGTGCTCCGAGGTTCCAGAACAGCGTTCCAGTCACAAGAGCAAGTCACTGTCTCAGTCTTAAAGGAACTGCAATAAATGGCAAAAAAATTAAGCAGAAGCTACACGTAGGCTTGGCAGGGATGGTCTCAGCCACAAGAATGAAGTTCCCGTATGAAGATACGGCTGCAAATTGTCCCAGGAAGACAGACGGCGAGATTGATTCTGCGTTACCTATGCAATAGGCCGGAATAACATTTCTTCTGTCCGAGAGAACACGTTGTTCCCGGATAGGGTTGCCAGATTTAGCAAGTGAAAATATTGCATGGGACATGCTTATACTAAAAAATGGTTTGTTGTTTATCTAAACTTCAAGTTTAACTGGGTATCCTGCATTTTATCTGGCAACTTCATTCCCAGATCCTCAGGTGGAAGCTGAATCTGGGTGTGGGTCTCACCCTGGAGAGAGAAAGACAAGGGGGCAAAGACTCAACAGGCCAGTAGGGGACTGTGTCTGTTCTGCACGTTTGCAATTGCCACTATGCCCGTGGTGGTGACTTGGAGACTATTCCAGGTGCAGGGGGGCATGTCTCCCTTGGCCTTGTACCTGTCTGGGGGACGGTCCTTGTTGAGATGGTGTGCTAAGCTGTGGCAAGATCCAGTGTCTTTCTCGGCTGCTTTCCTTAAAATCAAAACAAAACAGTTCAATTGTTGATCATAGTTCCTTGTTCGAGATAAGCTATGAAATAAGAGAAAAGTTCAGAGCCCGAGTATAAAAGTTACTCAGAAACTGGGCGCTGCTTCTGCTCTGTCTTTCAGATATTTCCTAGGTGTACACAGCTGTTTACATGTAGTCAGACTGACCTGTAGAAGTCATGGATCTGATACCATTTCTCTCTCCACGCCTACGATGGAGGATGGATGTCACAGTGCCACCAAGTGTTTACTTCTTCCTGTGCCTCTCCAAGAGACAGTTATGAAAATCTTTGCTGTGTCGGGCACTGTGGTCGGCCCTTAGGAATCAGAGAGAAATCCCGCAGTCCCGTTCCTGTGGTCTGGCAGGGGAGAGAGACTTGGGAAAGAACAAATGCGATTCAGTGGCACAGGCGCTGTGACAGGGGCCCCCAGAGAGCTGGGGTCCTGCAGAAGGAAGGGACTCGGCCAGGGGACAGATGGAGGTACAAGGATACTTAAGCTCAGTCTGAAAAATCAGCCGCGGGGTGAGTGGACGTAACTGGATGAGCGAGGGCACTGTATTCAGGGGTAAAGAGGCGGGCGTGAGATGGCTGCTCTGTTGTGGGAATTTCTGCGTAGCCTGATATGGTTGAAATGTTAAATACGAGTGTTGGGATGGGATGAGCAAGGTCAAGGACATTGCAGACCTGCTGAGGACATGGAGCCTCATCTTGAGGCCAACGGGAAGCCACTGAAGGTCTAACAGGGAGGTGATACGATCACAATTACATTTTTGAAAGACCACGCTGGTGGCAGCTGCAGATAGGCCTGGGCAGGGACCTGCAAACCATGGCAAAATCCCCCAGGGAGATGGTGCATCCTTTGATGTCCCTAAGGGGACTTGCCAATAGCATCTTTTCACCCCAGAGCATCTCTTGGTAAATTCTCTCTGTGTAATCTTGGGAGAGTGTTAAGCATATCGGGAAAACATAGTTCTCCCACCTTGATAGAAAAATGATCAATCTAGGGTGTGAGCTCTACTGTGAGAGCTGATGTCTGCCTGACCTGTAGTGACTCTGTGTGTTAGCGTGTGTGTGTGCACGTGTGTGTGTGTGCACATGCACGAGTGTGCGTTTGCACAGAGAAGGAGAGAGGATGCCTTGATGTTTCTTTGTTTTTCTTCCTGGCTGGCCCCTCCAGCGCCTGGGTGATTGAGGGCCTGGAGCACGTACCACCCCCTCACCCGCACTCAAGGCATCTCTGGTAATGGCATCTGGCCCGTATGCAGATCTAGCTCGACTCGGTGCTGACATCAGCCGGTTTGTGGCACCTCAGCGTATTTCTGGGTTGCAAATGAGAGTTTCTTAGTGCCAGGCTTGCTTGGGCTGTCACATCAGGTGATGAATTCTCTGCATCAACGGTGCTCTGCTAAGGTGAGCGCAGAGGAAGGGTGGGAAGGAGAGGAGACGGGACGGGCCATCCTGAGCCCGGCAGCCCCGGCTCTGGGCTGCAAGCAGTACCGGATCCTCAGCAGCGAGAGAGGGGCCGCCTCATGGGGACCGTCTTCCGGTCCAAGGAGGGTGGCAGCGAAGAGAGAAGTCAGGGCTTCAGCTGTGATTCTGTGCCCTGGGTTTTGTCCGGGGAAACCACGTGGATTGTCCCGGCCACCACTGCCCCATCCTTGGCTCCCTCTGCCGCCTCAGGCGGGCCTGCTTCGCCTTGTCCCTGAGATGGAGTTCTAGCAAAATGTGGTATTGATCAGATTAGGTGCAAAGTCAGTAGGGCACAGGCTATAGGGTAAATAGTCATTCTTGTTCCTGAAACACTTTGTTCCTAAATATCTTCAATTTGTGTTTGGAAAATCTAGATTTTCTTAGCTTGGAAACCTGCTGCATTTTGTCCTAATTTTATACTCTGTTAACGTCTCCCTTCCAGGCTGAGCCCTCTCCCCGGGCTTAGGCTCTGTCTGATGGAATCAAAGCCCACGTTGGGTCTTGCTTCCCAGCCCACAGAATTACCTGTACAACCTGGTGCAAAGGGAGACTCCCTTTCACGAGGAACGTTTTCAGAGATAAAAAGGGCGCATTTGGCTTTGCAGATTTTACCTAGCCCCCCGGGACCCTTTAGTGTGGTCCCTGACGTGAGGTTTTGGAGAGTGCGTCCATCATCAAGGAAAGTTTGCGTCAGAGAGTGGAGGGGACCCTGGGGTGCAGAAGAAAAATAAAAATGCAGGTCTTATTACCCACCCCCCCACCCCCCCACGGTTGTTAGTGAGAACATCCTCTGCTCTCCCCGCACCCAGAGATAAGCAAACACACAGAGGCGGAGTTTCCTGCTTAATACTCACCCGCAGCGGAGGAGGAGGGCGGGATTGCTCCCCAGGGTTAACGGGACTGGGAGCAAGGTCAGCTGTTCCCCAAGCCGGGGCGGCCTGTGAGCGCCTTGCATGAAAGCTGGAACGATGCGGCCGAGGCAGCCCGGGTGATTCACGGGAAACCCGGTTAAGTGGGGTTTGCCGCGGTTTCTGATGCTGCGGAGCTTTTATCAGCAACGGCAGCAGATAAGACGCCATAAAAAGCACCTCTAGAGGGAAGGGTTCTTCCACGCTTCTCAGGGTTAGACATGCTTATTCTAGAAGGTATCTGTGTTTATCTAACTTGCATGTCACAGGCCACAGTGTCCTATGTCTGGCAGGAAGCAGGGGGTCCCGGTTGGCATATCCTGAAGTAGGGCGACCAGCAGAGGCTCCCCCAGGCCTCGCGGGCCTGCCGGGATAGGGGACTTGCAGTGCCGACATGGGAGGGGCCTGGGCAAACCGGGGTGGTTGGTCACCCAGTCTGAGGGGTGTGTGCGTGTTTATGGACGGAAGAGGAGTGGGGAAAAAGGAGCTAAAGAGGTTTGTTTAATGTGTTTATTTTTGATAGAAGATTTTGCATAGTCTTCTTTACCAGGACAGCTAGCATCATTAAAATGCAGGTTTTGATATCAGCTTGAGCCAATTCCTGTCTCTACCGTCTGTGAGTTCTCTGTGCCCGCTGGCATCTTACGCCCTGGCCTGAGAAAACGCAACTCTTTAAGAAAAGAGGTCATATGTCTACTGTTTGAGTTATTTCAGATCCGAAATGGCTCAAAACGACATCTCCCACAACCTCTGGACAATATAGAATGCCTAGCCAATTTTTTTCTTAATGAAACACCGCAGAACTAATTTTCCTTTTAATGGCTTCATTTCTGGTACCACTTATTATCTTAATGGAATTATGGCATGGCTGAATAATAGTAATAGTGGTTTCGTGAGCAATTAATAAAACTGCTTTGTTCCACGCGCTATGACGTGGTTGCTAACTGCTTTCAGGAGCCTCCTTATCTACTTGTCTCACGCTAAGTCGATTCTAAGACACGTGGCTTTGTTCTTTCTTACCAGCATTTTACTGCGCTTCGTGACATTGTACTTCAAGAACTTCTGTCAAGTTTTCCTTAAAATTCTGTACTGCTCAGCCAACACCCACCTGCCACCCCCATACGTACACACCTGCCTATTTATCTATCTATCTAAATACCTCTCAGGTAAACATATGCATATAAAAATGATTGGAATAGACAGATATCAAAATGCTAACAGTAATTATCCCTGAGTAGGATTATGGGTGTCATATAGTTCGTGTTTTATGCTTTTCTATTTCCCAAATATTGTAAGCATTCCTTACTTTTATAATAAAAAAAATACATGACATTAAAGGATTTTCTTTGGGGAAAAATAAACATAACGGCCATTCTTAGTCAGCCTACAATAGCACCAGCATATATATTCTTGGTTGGGAAGGGAGGCCACAATATCATCCTCCCCGGGACAGACCTGCATTAGGAATTTGAATTCTGTTCTTGACTCTGATTATACTACAGAGTCTTGGCCCCACAAAGATGGAAAAGCCTTCTGTTAGGAAAGAATGAATTCTCATTTTCTCCTCACTGTTCTCCATCTAATCTTTCTATCACAAACAATAGGGGGAAATGTCTTCAGCGGAGAGGAAGAGTGGGAGGACCCACCGGACTGGATTAGGAGGTGGGAGGTTGGAACTTGGGAGCAGTTGCTCATTGACCCCTGATTGAGGAGGTGTGTTCTTGGCATTGACCCGATGCCCTCTTGGCATCTGCCCCAGTGAGCTGTGGACGAAACCTACCCTTGTGCTGAAGTGACTGGTAGGAGCTGCTTTGGCTTCGAAGCCTGGCTTTCCTGGGAAAGGTGGGGCATCGTTTGGGTGAGCCAATGAAAAAGAGAGCACCACGTGGATGAAGGGCAGAGAAAAGGGGGCTGATTCTGAGGTTCGGAGGTCTGTGTTCTGTCTCAGTCATGAACCAGGACAATTTTCTTCTGCACCTCTGCTCGCTCGAGAAGGAAATGTAAACAGACCTTTGCTGGCACCTGTTCCGTGCCGGGCACTCTCCTTCGTGCTGTGGATTTGTGAGGGCTGATGCAGTGGTCCCTCCCAGATGGCAGTAATAATACTGCCCCTGTCTACTCTAAATTTTTTCAGAAGATAAAATGAGAGGAAAGTACAGTAGCAAACCCTTTACCAGGAACATCTAGGACCTGGTGTTCAACATGATCATTTCCAGAGTTGAGGTATATTAACTCCAACAGAACACAGTGATTGGGGGGGAAAAGGCATTTTAGCTCACTTATATTTTAATGCTATAGAACGTACAAACAGTCATGAATTGTGCATCACGAATTAACCGCTATAGGAAATCATTCTTGAGCTATTTTAGTGCTGGGATATTTTTTAAAGGGTGGTCGATAAACAAATCTTTTTGGAACAGTTTCGTTGTTTGGATGCTCCTGGGTCTAGAGTCTTAGAAAAATGATCTCCAAGTGTAGCTCCAGCTTGTAGCTTCCCATTTCACCTCCTTCCTAGCTGTGTTCAGGCAGACCGGTCCTTATGGTCTCAGCACTGTTGTTTAATCTGTTATATTCGCCTGAAACACCCTCTGTACTTTTCAAAGCTCACCTTAAAGAGCTCCTCCTACATGAAGTGTTTGCCCCAGCGAGATGTGGTATTGTCTTCACTGGAAACTTCGTAACAATGGGGCTTTACCATTTATTAGGTTCTGCCATTGAATTATAGTTCATTCGTGGGCTTGTCTTATCTCCCTCCTTGAGGACACGAACTGTATCTCACTCCTCATTATATTCCCACTAGTGCAGAACCTTGCCTAGAACAGGTACCTACAGTCTCATAAACGTACGGGACATCCATAATCGGAAGGAACCTTAGAAAGCTTTTGAGCCAACCTTCTTATTTTTCAAAAGGGGAGATCAAGGTCGAAAAGGTGAAGGTGCTTCACCACCGACAACGGCCAGCTGCTGCCGGGGTCAGAACCAAACCCTTGCGTCTCTTGACCCGCAGGGCAGCTGTCATCCCACGGATGGCTTGGACTGAATGACAAAGTGACAACATCCTATCCAAAGGCTCCCTGGGGGGGGCCTGAACTCATCTGAGGCGGGGGGAATATTATCACCTACGGTAATCATAGCTGCTCATTTGACGAGTGTCCCCGTGTGCCGGGCCCTGTGCTGGGTCCTTTACGCAAGTTGCCTCGTTGTCGTTGTCTGCTGAAAATGGCCGCCCGCTCTCAGAGGACTGACTTGTCTCCCTTTTTCCCTTCTAGGCTAATGGAGGTTGGCAGGATGCTACTACCCCTTCATCAGTGACCTCCCCTACAGAAGGCCCTGGCAGTGTTCACTCTGATACCTCCAACTGATCTCCCAGCAATCGCATCCCGGCTGACCCTGGGCCCCGTTGGGGCAGGCCAGGAGGGAGGGCTTCTCTCCCAACGCTCAAGCGGTCAGACAGGAGGTCGAAGCGATCAGCAAACACAATAAGAGTCTCCTTCTCTTCTCTTCTTTGGGATGCTATTTCAGCCAATCTGGACACTTCTTTATACTCTCTTCCCTTTTGTTTTCTGGGTAGAAGCCGCCCCTCCCTGCCTCCAGCTGTCAGCCTGGTTCCTGTCATGTTCCCTTTGCCTTTGTCCTAGACTCCCGGGGCCCTGCCCTCGATGGCATCACTGAAGGATATTTTCAACAATTAGAGGAATTTAAAGAGGGGAAAAAAAAAATGACGAAGACAATAATAAACGTGTTTGTATGTTTTCATGCTGGTGGTTTGAGGAGCCGGATTTACCTCACTCGGACCCTCGCTCCCTCTGCCGACAGACGCCCTCTGCTTCTCTCGCTGCCCTCACTACCTCTTAGCAGGAACACACCACTCTGCCCCGCTCCTGCCAGGCCCCCGCCTCCTCTTCCTCCTCCTCCCTGGGGACGGCACCGCTTGGAACACTGTCCTCTTCCTCCCCGCCCCCGGTGCCCGCTGGGGCCGCCGTAGCTGGGCTTCCCACGGTGCCACGGTTCCCGGTTTCGGCTCCGCGGGGCTGGCTCGCAGGCAGGCGGTCAGGCGGCCGGGAGGGCAGGGGACAGCACGGGGACAGCACGGGCGGGATTCCTGCGGGCTTCCTCATCCTCCCGACAGCGGCAGCTCTCAGTGTCAGAGGCACAGGCTTTGGGAACCATTCGACACCCAGCAAGCGATGTCTGGAGCTCATTACAGATCCAGGCCCGAGTTAGGCACGGTGCTGACCGCATCACCATGGAGACGGTTCCTCTGAAACCCTTCCCTCGCCCTGCACAGGCACGCACACACGCACACACGCACCCACGCTCATGCATGTGTAGGCACACGCGCAGGCTCACGCCTTCCCTTTCCCGAGATGCCATTTACAAACACGTTAGTCACCACAGCACTACACCCTGTGGGCCCGAGACAGGGAATTGGCAACTCTGAGTGAAGGTCACTGTCGTGTCCGGGCTTCCAGGACCTGCAGGCCCTGTAGCATGTGCTTACCAGAATGACACGCACAGGACCTGGTGGTGGCGAAGGCCAGGTTTGCCGTGTCAGCTCTTCCTGTTCCCACCGCCTCTGGGTGCTGGGGCAGCCACACAGGGTACTTACGATGTCTGTAAGGGGCTTGGATCTGTTGCATTTTTGGTTTTATAGTAGGCACGTAGTGTTAATTACCCAAAGCGTCACACCGCACCCTGTTCTTGACCCTGACGTATTGTTCTGGAGGACAGTTGTCTAAGAACGTGGCTCGTGAGCTTTTTGTTAGCTTAATTTGCAGACCCAAAGTCATGGGGAAAGGAGGGGTAATGTTTTCATTGAAATCATCAGTGACTTTTATTCCTTGGGAACACCTAAGAGAGAGTGACATGTCCTAGCAAGCTATTCTGGAATGTCACCTGAGCTCACCATCTTCAGAGCCAACCCTACCAGCAATAAAGATGGCAGCTCTGTCAGTTGATTAAGTGGGGGGTGCTCACCTCTCTTGGTGCCTCATTTTCTTCATTTGTAACGTGGGGACTGTTGTGCCTGGCTCACCAAAAGGCTTGTGAGAGGCTGGAGAAATGGATTTCATTCGTGTCCAATCTGCAAATGTGAAGTCAGAGGAAGTAACACCCCTGCGATAGGCTGGTTCATGCCATGTAGGGACAATGAATGTCTGTCCTGTTCTAACTTCTGGTTACCATTGGTACTCTGATGCCATCACCGTGATGACAGAGAGAAGAGTTATTGTTGTTTTTCTTGGTTTTGCTGTGTTTGGTTTCTTAGGATAGAGAAAAGCTTCCAAGCTAGAAAAACAGGACCTGGTTCTCTTAGTTTGTACTTGAACCCAACACGTGGCCTTGTAGGTACTTGGTCCCCGTCCCATCTCCTCTGCTTGGGAGGCTCCCAGGGAGAAGTACGAGACGGTGAGGGGTAGGATGGCTAGCTGACAGGGGCGCGGAAATTCTGCATAGCACGACAGTAACGGGTGGAAAACGGTCCTCTCGGTGTGCTCTGGGGAGCGGGGGGTGCCACCTAAGAAACTCGAGGATGTGTGTATTTGAAGGAAATGCAAACAGTAAATATCTGGCAAAATGAGATTATGCCTTGATGACTAAGGACACTAGGAAGGCCGAGTCTGCTCATCTGTGCTGTAATCAGAACAGGGCTAGATAAACAGGGTGTCTGGAAGGAGCATCCTTGTGACAACCCACACAGGGCGTGGCTGGATCCCATCTGCTTGACTTGGGGCAAAGTGTGAAAGACGTACTGACACAAAAGGGTTCTCTTGGCAACGGGAAGACCAGCTCCAGACCTGGCTTGAAGGGCTGCCATGTGGAGTGTGCGCAAACGCTCGGAGCTGGTGCTGCGTTTGCACAGGCAGTTTCTCTGCGGGCAGTTTCTGGTTTGCACTGATGACCATCTCGTAGCATCTCCCCTCCCCCACCCCACCCCTCCCCCCAGCACTTCACTCGGTCCTCTCTGTACCCCGAACTTTCCCACAGACCCCCCCCCAGGCCCACTGTCACCGCCAGCGTGGCAGCCGTGCGGGCCCTCGCGTTAAGCCGAGCTCGGGAACACTGACAGCAGCCGGACGGGCTGGAAAGAACATGCCCCCGGGAATCCACGCCAGGTCAGCCCTGCGGGGACCCGGGATTCCCTCGCTGATGGAGGTGGGAGGGCTCCACTTTCCCTGACAGCAGATTTATACTAGACCCTGGGTTTGTCCCCCCTGTAACTTTCATTATCTCCTCCTCTGCGTCCCCACCTTCTCCCCGCGATGTGGCGTTGACTCCCATCCCGCCCTCTGCCACGTGGCACCTTCTTTTCAGTTCAGTTTTTATTTCGCTGTGGTGGTCGTTCTTTCTTTGCTGGTTGCCTTTTCTCACACATATCTTGTGTCCCCTCTTTCCTTCTGCGTTTTGTTTTTCTGCCCAGAAAAACCTGACTTCGATACCAAAAAAAGATGAAACTACAGAAACTCAAATTTAAAAAAAACTTAAAAAAAAACCACAAAAAAATACTCAACAATTCTTTCAGCTTTATTAACATTTTCCATTGTTTCTTGCGACTTGTGTCTCGTTCTTTGTAGTATTGATGATGAACATTTGATAATGAATGTTCTTGTATATTCAGATAAAGAAAAAAAAAAAACCAAAAAAGCGGTCTGAATTTAATAGTGTTTATAATAAAAATTTTAAAAATGACCCTCATAGCACGCAAAACGGGACGGGGAGTTTCCCCTCTTCTTTCTGTGACAATGAGCATCATTCCTGCATTAGTTTTTAACACCAAACTACCTACATTCATCATTTCCCCCATTTTTCTTTTATTTTCTTGCATTTGTGAATTAGTTCAAGAATGCTAGAAAAGTGTCGAGTTGTGCACATCCATTTCTTGTTTCACAATGTTTAAAAGTGACAGTAATTCATTTTGTAAACTTAAAAAAAAAAAAAAGTTGGAATAGTGAGCATAATAGGTACAACCTAACACGTTGTTATGTTTATTAACTTTGAGACCCGGAAATAAATTCTTTTCCTTTCTTTATTCCTAATCTTAAAAATGCAAAAAAAAAAAAAAAAAAAAAACTGTTTTATTTTGTGTTATTTTTGGTTTGTTTATGGGGGGGGTGCTTTTTTTAATTGTCAGGATTATTATCTTGCTGTTTTTCTTCCCTTAATATGTATATGAGGTGATGTGAAAAGATGACCTTGGTAGCATAGGCCATTCCCTTGTTCTGCTTTGCTTCCGAATTCAGTTGACGCCAAAAGCGAAGGTAAAGCCCATGGTGAGGTTTCATTGCTCACCTGCATTTCCAAAGTGTGTGGCAGTCCTGCAGTCCCTGCGAAAAATAAAATCAGGGGCTTGCTTTTCCCTGTAGCCCTTTAAAAATTTAAGAAATGGGTCCAGGGGAACTTTTTATATTGTACGGAAAGGTTTTTGCCTTTGTCGATTCTGAATATCACAACCAAGTGCTTTCTTTTCTTTCTCCCTGGTTAATAACAACATTCCACAAGGCCTCTTCCAACTACAGAGGATTTTTCTTCCAGAAGAATCCCATGGGAGACGCTAGTATGTATGCTGGGCACCATTGGCTAAGTAGACTCGATCCGGGAAGCAGTCCCTGGGGCCGGGCTGCCTGCTTCTCCCTTGAGTCCTGATTTTGTATGAAGAGTTGGTGAGATACTGAGTTTTAATGCTAAGAGGTTAAGTTTGCTTCACTGACAGTACACCTCTTATTAACCTCTGATTTAGGCAGCTGCTTAAAGCAAATGGCAAAACGGGCATGATTCGGAATGTTTTTATTAGTTAGAGGAAAAAAAGAAAGCAATATTATCTGGAAGAAACTTAATTTTAAACATCTCTCATCCAACAGATTAAGTTCAGAAAGCAGCCAGAACTTAAGCAAAAAAAAGTGAAGTAAGAATGCAGAATTGTGGAGCAACACTTTAGGAACGATTTCTACCCTAACACTTGTGCTCTTGTGGTTAAGTCATAACGAAATAATGACGCGCTTTTCACATCACCTTTGTGGTTCAACCCCTAGCTCAAAGCTTTCTGGAATCTTTCATTTTTTGTAAACTTTTTTTTTTCTTTTGTTAAAATAAATAAAACATTCAATGTTTTCCCCCTTTTTCTCTCATTACTTCTTTTCTTTCCTTTGGCGTTTTCATTTTGAAACGCTTTCCTTTGGTTGTTGGTTTTATCTCCCCCCCCCCCACTCCCCCTTCCCTTTTCTTATTATTCAGAGTATAAACCTGCAAAGCTCTGCTCTGTTTTGGTTTTGAAAGTTTAAGCTTTTCTGCTTCTGTGAGAGCACAGGCTTCTGTCCCTTTTGATTCCAGCTGAACTTTTGTGTTCGCTAATGATACTAACACGGTGTAGGTTTTACAGTCTCCTAATTTGTACTGGTAATGCATATTCCAAATAAATAGTTTCTTTTGTTGCAAAAAAAAAAAAAGATACTTGTATTTTGTGCAAATTTCTTCTCTTACATTCTGGCAACTTCTCTTTCCCCAAACTAGGCCTGGATTAGTATCGATTATGGTTTAGACTGTTGCCCTAATTACTTAAAGATCTACATACCATGGCAGTGGAGCAAAGACCTCCTGGGCCGCCCTCCTCACCCAGGAAATGGAAGGAAGGTAGGAAGGAAGGATCACTTGTGGGCAAACACTAGCTGACTACGGGGGGCAGAGATCCCCTTCTTGCCTGCTTGGCAGCCATCCGTCCACCAAGCACCAGTTCAAAGAAATACTCGGGATATTTTCCATGATACATTGTTAATGTCTAAGTCATGGCTGTTTGCCCAGTGATTTTCCTTTCCTTCTCTTTGTCTGCTGTGATCTGGTCATAAGGAAAACTGTGCTTCCCAAGAGATGTTTCAGAAGAAGGAATCTAGGTTACAGATACTGCTCAGGTGTAGGCTCTCCGCAGTGTGCTAGCTGTCACCACCGGGCATTTGCACATCCACCATCTGTTACGTCTACCATCCCGAACAAACATCTCTCCCAGGAGTTTGCCTGCACTCGCACTGAGTCCCTGACCTTAGAGGTTACGGTCTGCTACAGAGTTTGGTGTCTCAGTGTTCTGGCTGGAACACCGGCCGTCCCCACCTACGCCTGAGCCACAGCCCTTCCCACCATCTTTCCGTCCATAGAATGGTGTGGAACTTTGGGTCTGGCTTTTGACATCTTGTGATAGTCCAGGGACATCCCATGCATCGTATTCTCACTTTCATGCTGTGACTCGACTCTGAGGCTCTCTCCAGAGCCCCGATGAGGCAAGTGTGTACCGAAAGGTGAAGTACCAGTCACTTACCCATTCGTCAGTAGAAACCAGATTTAAAGAATGGAGAACCAACGGGGATCAAATTATCATTTTTATTAGTGGAAAAGCTAAGTGCCCAATGGCCTCAAAAACCTACAGCTATCTGCTAATGTTGAGTTGGTGAGCATCGCCAGGGGCCAAAACAGAGGCCTTGTGTTCCCTCTTCACATCTAAACATTAGAACACACTTAGGGGAGCCAGCGGGCTCAGACTACTTCCTTTTTCAATTACATAGCGAACTGTGGACCTGACTTACCCACCTGGCATATTGCTTAGAGTGGTACTAAACTGTTGTAACAAATAGACCAAAAATGTATTCTGTCTCAACTGCAGTACAAGTCTGCTTCTCACCTGTGCCACAGCCTAAGTGCTCCTGGTCGGAGTGGTTCCTCTCCACGCAGGGATTCGGGCGTCCCGTGCCTTCCCCTCTGTGGCCCGGCCGTGCTCCAGGAATCTGTAGTCCTCCACCTTTAGCCGGCAGAAGAGAAAGAACATGAAGAAGGCTCGCTGACTTCTTCAAAGGCTTGACCAACTCTTCTCTTCCATTAATTCCTCAATGCCAGGATAAGGGCAGGGGTGGGAGGTTGGAAAAGTAGTCCCTGGCCGGGCAGCCACTTCTTGGCCACAACTCCACACAATAACTTTTCGGACAGTTGGCTGTCTCTGTCACACCCAGTGACCAAAAGGGTAAGTGGGAGCAAAGGACAAGCCCCCATGGCGGGTTCAGTGGCTGAAGCACTCTCAGTAAAGGCATTTCCAGTCAACGTTGTGCACTTGGCTCTATCACTCTTCGGGGAGAAGGTCAAGGAAGGGGTACAGCAAGGGGCAGAGGGGTTCAATCCAATGCAGCCCCCTCAAGGCAGAGGTAACTGAAGTCCCACCTCCAGAGGAGTGTAAGAATGGGGAGAAACACCCCTTGTCCCCCAGCATTTTCCAAAGGTGGCTTTCTAACTGAAGCCTCGGCACCAAGCCTGTGGTCACGAGGCGGAAACTGCGGTATATTACGGCAGCTTTGTTCCCACCTTGGGGTCACAGCCCCACGTTCACTCCTGGCTGGAAGGATCCAGTCTGGTGGCCGGTAGTCATCTCTGAGCGTATGGGAGAGTGGAGGTCTACAGCCTTAAAATCACAAAATCTGATACGCTGACCCCTCCCCTCACACCGTAGATCTCTACGTGGCTATCTCTACAGACGTCCGCCATTTCTCCACTTTAAAAAAAAGAAATGCAGAAAGATACCAATTTTGCTGACCACCGTGTGGTATCCAGAATACAGCCTCCCTTCTGGAAACATCCAGTGTGGAGAGTGGCACAAGAACCCAGTCTTAGGAAATCATTTAGTGGGTGAGTTCGAGGAGGTTGTTTTAATCCCAGAACCAGAACCAGATCCAGAGGGCCAGGGCTAGCAGGGATACCTGCGTTGGCGGCCTCCCTCTTTGTCCTTGCCTAAGAGCTACTGCAGAGCACAAATTAAGAAACCGGAGAGTTTGCTGACCGCTGAGGCCAGTAAGATGCATTCCATGGCGTCCAGCCTTAGGCGGACTCCCAAGGCCGCCCTGGACATGCAGGGGCAGGGAAGAGGAGCTGGGAACTTAGGGCCACGGCAGTGGCACATGCTCTGGGAGCCATCGTCCTCACACATGCTCCCGGGACCCAGGCATCCGTGGATGCCTCTGGATAGATCCGAAGGATCCACTCATTCGTGTCCAAGCTATGCTGTCCCTGGGGCCAGAATTCGCTCCTTCACCTGATGCCCAGCCCAGTTTCTAGTGCAGCTCACCAGAGTTATTAACACGCCCTTCTTTTTTTCATGATTTTTTTAAAAATTGTTTTTAATTATTATGGGTATACAATAGTGGTATATATTTATAGGGTACCTGTGATGTTTTGACAGCGGTGCCAAGCGATATAGTACATTGGAATACAACTGTCGTGACTAAGTACCCAGAGAGGAATTACAGTTCAAAATAAAATCCTCCTCTCTTATAAGTTAAAATTCAAAGAGATGTTAGCCTCCGACTCTGCCCTCCCTGATTTCCTCCTACCAAGCTCATTCTCAGCCAGTCGCTCTCAGGCCGTACCCAGAAGAAGAGTTTAGGGCCTTCCTTCTGCGGCGGAAGCAGGGGCCTCTTCCACCAAAATGGGGATAACCGTTCTGGCCTCTCCAAAGTGCAATTAATCCAGCCTTGAATCTGTAAGGTTTTAAGACCGGAGTCCACGGGACCAGCCTTACAGAATCTCTCTAGTATCCTACTTGTTCTAGAAAGTCACTTAGTAGGCATATGAACAATTCAGCCTGGCCCACGGAATTTAGAAAACACAAGCTAAGTCCAGGCTCCTATAGCAAAATTACGTTTCCAAAACCCACATAACTACTGCTCACAATGACCACAGCAGAGATTTGATAATGTGGTGAGGAAACAGGAGAAGACAGAGGGCACATAAAAAAGTAAAAGTAAAATCTTTATTTCAGTCTTTACAATGCCAGTTGAGCAGTACCAAATGTAATGCTGAAAAAAGGGCCACCACCAAGAGGTTAATTTTGCACTCTGCTTCCTCTATCCTGGGGGAAACAATCCAATCTATGCATTCTGCCTCCTCTCTCTGAGAATGACCTTTGAAATATTCATGTCTTTGTGAGAAATTCAGAAATGTAAAATGGGCCCCTCCAGTCCACAGGCTTACTGGAGGCTCCCTTCTCTCCCATGGTGTCTGCATGCGTATTTAGTTTTGTCTGATGTCCATCTCCCTGTACAGCCTGCATTCCTAATCCCTGCACCAAGGTGACGTGACGTTCCCTTCTCGGGACTTTCTCCAGCTCGTGACCCCTCTGGGCTCTTCCCTGGTCCCCAGTCCTGAGGGCAGGCTGGGGTTCGCCATGCAGAGCGCAGGGCTGCTCCCCCAAGCACCCCGCTCCCCCGAGCCTCGCCGGCCCTCGGCCTCCAGTCGCAGTGGATGCTGGCGCTGCTGCAGTCTCAGCAGAAGCATTCATTTCTGCCGTCTCCTTGAGGTTTGCCCCTGAGGTTTCTCTCCTGTTGTTCCCCAACTCCTTTTAAGCAGAGCCAGCAAAGTTTAAAATTGTCCAAGCTGCTCCTTTCCCTAGTGACATCTTTCTGTCTCGTGTTGAGCTCACTCGCTGCTCTTGGGTCCAGGCGTTTGTTTTCCTAACATACTTCTCTAAATTATATTTTGAAATTTTTTCCAAAACGTCTAGACCTGTCCAAAGCTTCCACTGCTCAGCTTTCACTCCTCACGTGGAGTAAGGCTGCACAGGAGGCGTCTTCCCGTCACGCCACACCCAGGCTCGGCCGTTGTGCCCTAAGGGGCTCCCCCCCGTTGAGTGCCCCTCCTTCCCGCGAACCTTCCCCAGAGCCGTCTCCTGGGCTGCACCTTCAGAACACACGACGTGTCTGTTCCCCCCACCACAGTAACTGCAACGTTAGAATTCATCAATAATCCATGAAAGATTTCACCCTGATCTCGATTTTCTCCTCTCAAATGTGTCCAGGTTTTGTGTTATCACCCAGTGAAGCCTTCTGAGCCGTCCATGAGAATATCTGCGATTGCTTTCACAGCTGGCTCCCTGTCTGCGGCTTTGGGTGCTTCTGGATCCTTTGATGTGAGGACTACATTGGTTTGCTCACTGACCACTTAAAAGCCAGCCCCCACGGACTTGAATCCCAGCTCTACTACTCTCTACTACGAGCGGTTCTCCCCCACATCACCCGGTTCTCCAACACCAGTGAGGGGTCCTACAATCCCGTTCTTAGGCTGAGGTCTGGGAGGGTCCTGAGCACAGGACCCTCTGTCCCCGTGGAGTCGGGGTGTGCCACCCTCCTGGCACACGGGAGTGTTCCCCAACTCAGACACTCCCTGAGCCCCATTGTTCAGGGGTTCCATAGAGGCTTCATGACATAGGCATGATTGACTAGATCGTTGGCCATTGGCACGGGTGACTCAGTCTCCAGCCTCTCACTCAGAGGCTGGTGGGCGGGGCTGAAAGTTTTAAGCTTTTAGTCAAGACTTGGTCTTGCTATGGGAGGCCATCCCCCATGTTGAAACGCTCTAGTGGCCTGCCGAGAGTCACCTCACTGGAACAGAAGACTCTCCTATCCCCCTTATCACTCAGGAAATTGCAAAGGTTTTAGTTACTCTGTACCAGGAACTGGGGACAAAGACCAAATCTGTATTTCCCGTTGTTCCGTAACTAATTACTAGCCACGTGACCTTAGATAAGTTGCTTAGTCATTCTGTGCCTCGGTTTCCTCATCAATAAACTGGAGATAATACTAGTGTCTACCTCATAGGGTTGTTGGGAGGATTACTGGGTTGATATATGTGAAGACTAAGAACAGCGCCTGACACACAGCAAATGCTAAAAATGCTTGTTACTAGTGTGGTTCAGTATGTCTCTCTGGGTGCGTCTCCAAACCTGAACTAGCAATAACTAGAATATGCTCCTCTTTCCCAGTTCCATTATAAAGAACTTTTAGCTGTGGATATGTTTTCTTTTTCTTCCTATCAGTCTAGCCCGACTGCTAAGATCTTACCCCTGCTGAGGAAATTCCTGTCGTGGCCCCCGCTCAGTCAGGGTGGCTTCCATCATTTCCCGCTCCCTTCTCCACTGCTCCTATTTTAATCACAAAATTACAAACTTAAAAAAAATACTGATCCCATTGCTCCTTGAAAATCGGAGCAAACTTGATTCCTCGGGCCAGAGTAGTTCAGGTGTGTGACTTCTCAACGTCCTCTGTAGCCTTGGGTTTGTAAAAATGCCATCAAAATATTTCCTCACCTCAACACAAGAGTAGATGGACACCTCCAATAAACAAGGCCCCCTTTCCTTTGCATTTGCTGATAAAATGCTCTGTCACCACCATTAGAGCCAACACACACACACACACACACACACACACACAATGTGGGTGGACACAGATCTGAGTTTCCCAAGCCCACAACTCGAGTAAGAGCCGGTGTGCAATGCAATACTGTGGTAGCGTCTCAAGCCCTGCTAATGTTTCCTTTGTGGATCTTGTATTTCAAAATAGAAAGATGAAGGGAGAACGTGGGCTGGCTGGTGCAGTGTGGCCACTCACGCTGTGTACACAGACTCTGAAGGCCCACATGGATACACGAAGAGTTGCAAACAACAGTGTGTTCCAGCCAAACACTGGCAAGGATATTCAGACCCTTCAGACACCCCAGCCTCTCGTCTTTTTTTTTTTTTTTTTTTTTTTTGAGACAGAGTCTCTTTCTGTTGCCCGGGCTAGAGTGCCGTGGTGTCTGCCTAGCTCACAGCAACCTCAAACTCCTGGGCTAAAGCGATCCTCCTGCCTCAGCCTCCCAAGTAGCTAGGGCTACAGGCATGTGCCACCATGCCCGGCTAATTTTTTCTATATATAGTTTTAGTTGGCCAGATAATTTCTTTCTATTTTTAGTAGAGATGGGGTCTCGCTCTTGCTCAGGCTGGTCTGGAACTCCTGACCTCGAGTGATCCTCCCGCCTCGGCCTCCCAGAGTGCTAGGATTACAGGCGTGAGCCACTGCGCCCGGCCCCAGCCTCTCATCTTAAGAAAATTTAGGATTCTTCAAACAAATCACAAACTTGATGCTTAGATGTAAGGTAGGCAGAGTTGGTCTTGGACAAAACCAGGACAACGTTGAAGTTTGTCTTCAGACGTGCCGCGTACTTTCTCTGAATCCTTATTCTCTCCTAGTGTCCCTTTTCCAGGCTTCTCACTGCCGAGGTGTGGAGAAAGAATGTATAAGGTATCTCAGCCTGTAAAATCTCCCCTGGAGTGATATTCCGCTCTTCACATGCTAGTCTTTGGGTTTTTCTGCAAGTCTTCCAGGCTTATCTAACCCCAGTGGAAGGACAGGGGTTTCCATCTTCATACCAGTCAGTGCAAGGAGCAGCGGCCAACTGGGAATCAAGAAACCGCTTTCCACTAATGGCTCAAGAGACAGCGGGTGGTTCTCCAAATGCTCCTTCTTAGAGAATGAAGCCAACTCCCCATCTCTTACCTCTGATTTAAGACGAGGTCCCTCTGTGCAGGCTGGCTGGAACCGTTCTGGAGACACCTCTAAGAGGACAGAGCAGTGAGCAGTGGCCCTGGGGAGCCCTGACACCTGCGTGTCCACATAGCCCTGAAGCTCAGGGAGGGGCCCCTGCACCTGGTTCCAGAGAACGAGAGGCTGTGATTTCGTCAATCACATTAACCGTTTATCCTCTGCACCCACGTTTATGCCAGTCAAGTCACTGCATCTTGACCTTAAATGACATAAAACCTGCTCTTTTATCCCTAGGTCTGCAGTCCTACCTCTGCACACATTACTGCGTTCTGCAGATGGTTGGCACTCCCTCCCTGGGACTTTCTCTGCAATGCCACTGCCCACCCCCCACCCCCACCCCCACCAGGCCAATAGCAAAATCTCGGCTGAAGATTCTGAGAGTCCCTTGGGCTTCTCTCTCAAGGGTTTGTTATTGGGGTATCATAGACTGTCCCCAGACAGGGAGCTATGTGTAGACCAGCCTTGCCTTTCTTCAACAAGTAAGCACGCCCTGATCACCTCCTAGGTGCCAGGCACTGCCCTGGACTCCAGGAATGCCATAACTTCCACTAGATCTGCCACGGGAAAGCCTGGCGCAGGCAGAGGAAAAATTAAACAAAACACAACTCACATCTCTGGGTCCTTGGTAATGAATACCACTGTGTGCATCAATTTACAAGCTTGGGCAAGAATTTAAAATTATCATGTCCATTAACAAAGCCGTAAACCAGGGGGAAATAGAATTAGGCTGGGCTTATGGAAACATATGTGGATTAAAATTTTAAAACTTCTTGCTATTGGAGGACTCGAAGTAGCTAATTCCATCAAGGAATGGAATGCCAGGAAGCCCAAGAAAGCTGCTGAGGAAATGTTACAGCCCAATTATTTCAGATGGTCTCGCTGCACGGAGAGGTGGGAGGACGATGCTGGGCTGGACCCCCACACCCAGAAGCAATGATGGCGCTGATTGGCAACCTTCTGAGGCCTGGATTATAGTCACTCTGCTTTCCCCTGGCCACACGGAAATTTAATTCCATCCAATTCAATCAATACTTATTGGCAGCTGAGTGCCGGGAATACACTAACGCACAAGATCACGAAGATGAGTTAGCAAGTGCCTTCTTCAAAAAAAAAAAAACATGTATGCAGACTTAGGTTCTCTGTAGAAGTAAAGAAATCATCTTAAAATGATACACAAGAAATATTCTGAATTCTGAGATGCCTTCCTTAATCTTTTCTCCTATTTTTTATGGGCTCAAATAAAAACCGTTGGCTGCAGCCAGACTGGTCTTCTTATAGCACCCCTAGAGATTCCAGACTTTCTTCTTTTCTTTTTTTTTTTTTTTGGCGTTTTACCCTTGGTCATGATGCCAGCCACCTAGATTGACGGTCCCCAACACGCTCCCAGACCCACTCGCGCACTCATCCTTCAAGCAGGTGTCCATCTCTCCTCGGAAGCCTTCCTCCGTCCCGAAGCTATCTGTCCCTCCTCTGCGCTCCTCAAGGGTGTCTTTGGCCCTGCCTTAATTGTTTTTTAAGTATCTTATCTCCCCACATAAATTGTTAGAACTCGAGGGGTCCGATCGCTCTCACATACAGAGCAAAGCACCAGGTTACACGCTTAGTACTTGCTCAGACATTAGAGGGAGGAAGGAAGAAGGAAAAGTAAAAAGAAGAGAGAGGGAGAGAAGGAATGATAGAGTGAGGGAGGGAACAAGTGGGGGAAGACAGAGGGAAGTCAGGGTCAGGGCGATGGGGTGGGGGAAGGTAGAGCGTGCAAGGGAGGAGAGAAAATAGGAGGAAAGAAACAGAGAAGGCACACAGAGAAGGGGAGAGGTTAGAGGAGGAGGAAGACAAGGAGGGGAGATTGGAACCATTCCAGTACGACATGCGAGACACGTCACATCCTTTTCCCCACGCCCAGCACCCTTGTAGGAAGAGGCCACACAGGGGCACTAGGAGGGAACAGGTCTCAGAGGACGTGTGGAGCAGGTGGAAAGACAGACTTCCACGGCATGGCCTCACCGCTCGGTTTGAGAGCAACTCTGCCTGCCTCCCTTCTAAATATCAAGTCTGTGATTTATTTAAAGAGTCCACTGTGGCTCACGCCTGTAATCCCAGCACGTTAGGAGGCGGAGGCAGGAGGATTATTTGAGGCCAGGAGTTTGAGATCAGCCTGGGCAATGTAAATAATTTTACAAAAAACAATTTTATAAAATATATTTTGCAAAACAAAACATCAAAAACTACTTTTTTTTTAAAAGAAAACTCTACCAAAAATAATTTTTAAAAAATTAGCCAGTAGTGTTGGCACACGCCTGTAGTCCTAGCCACTCGAGGGGCTGAAGCGGGAGGATTGGCTGAGCCCAGGAGTTCAATTACGGTAAGCTATGATCACGCCACTGCACTCCAGCCTGGGTTCTCAAAAAACAAACAAACAAACAAACAAAAAAAGAATCCTAATTCTTTTCGAGATGACAGCCTGAATTATCGAACAGGCCTGAATATTCCTGCCAGCATTTGGTTTGAACGCATGGTTATTTGCAACTATCCATTTATTTATTCCTTCACTGAGCAAATATTGAACAAACAGTCCCCACCACGTGCCAGGCACTAAACTAGGTATTAGGGATATCACCTTAACCAAATTCCCTGTTGTCAGGGCGCTCAGGTTCCAGAGGGATGGGAAACCCATGGTAAACTCAGCAAGTAAACCAAGTGATGTATTAGATGGTGACAAGTGCCAGGGGAAAGAGGTCAGAAAGGAGGGTGGAGGTGCCGTAGAGGACTGACGGAAAGGGCGATTTGGGGCCAGCTGCTGAAGGGGGTGAGGGAGCAAACCATTAGGGCATCTGAGAAGATTGTTCCAGGCAGAGAGAATGGCCCATGCAAAAGCCCTGGGGCTGGAGCACGTCTGGTAGAGCTGAGGAATTACAGGGAGCCCAGTGTGGCTGGACCAGAGACAGTGAGGGGAGGACTATTTATTAGGCGATGTGGTCAGAAACTCAGTGGTGAAAGGGAGGGGCTGACCTTATAGGGCCTCTTGGGGGCCCTGCTATGGACTCTGTTCCTTAGCGTGAGCCTGGAGGCCTTGGAAGGTTTGGGGTGGAGGAGCAGCATGATGTGACCTAAGTTCTCACAGCACGGCTCTGGCAGCAGTGTTGACAACAGACCACGGCGAAGCGAGTTTGGGAACGGGGAGCCCCATTAGGAGGTGGTTGCAATATTGTGGGCAAGAGTTGAGGGTAGCGGGGACCCGACGAAAATCCCAGCGTAAGTACAGTCCACCGGCCCTCCCTGGACCCTGGCTTGGCACACGCAGTTCCTTCTGCCTGGGGTCGCTTTCTCCCTGCTAGCCGCCTTCCCAGGCCAGGCTTTGAGGCACAGTGCCAATGCCACGTGTCCCCCAGAGTCCCCACAGAGGATTATGGCCCCCTCAGCGCGCTGCCTCCCCCGTCATATTGTGTTGCGATTATTCATTTGCATTTCTGCCTTTCTTCAAGAACACCCTGATTTCAGCTCAGTTCACAAATACTTATACTCAGCGTGGGATAAAGAAAGTAAGTAAGACATTGTCCCAATTACCACCCCGTAGGGAAGGAGACTGAGCAACTCCTCCCACACTCACCATGGAGTCTGGTGCACAGTTGTCAAGTGACTAAGTGAACAAAGAAATTTACCAGGAGCCAAACCAGCGTGGGCGGCTGGAGACGGGCGTCCTTATTTGCAATGTTGTCTAAAGGGTCGTGTACGGCTTCCTCCGCCCCCACGGCTCCTGCGCCTGCCACACCAGCACTCGGCCCAGCGAGGACGGTCGCCCCTCGATGCCACAGTGCCAAGAGCTAAGGATCTTGTCCCACTGAGGGAGGGCGGCCCCGCGGAAGAGTCCAGGAAGCAAGGAATGCAAGATGACTAAAGGTAGTCGTGGAAGTGTTTATTTTTTTCTGCAGTGGTGGTTGTTGATGCAAAGCTGTCTCCCCGGAGTCTCGTGGTGACATTTGTTACTTGACTTTCCAGTTCTTAAACAGATATCCTGTCCTTTTCACTGAATTGCTCCTCCTTTGCTAATGTTCTGTCTCCCTCAAGTCCCAGGCAGAGCATTTGACATTTGTTATTGGTACAAGAGCATCATTTGCTGAGTGTGAACAAAAAAAAAGTTCCCCCCAAGGGGGGAAATGAGTGATTACCTGAGATCTCTTCACCCTTCCTCTCTGCCTTCAGACACGACAGCGCCCGCAGCCACGCCGGGCCGGCGGGGAGCTCCCCTAGTCGGTTTCGCGTTCTCGCTTCACGGAGACTGGTTGCTGTGATAACTGTAGACGTGGAGGGCAGACGCTGAAAGGTGGTGGAGTGATGGGGCGGGGAGGTGGGGCTTCAGGTCGTGAGGTCCCTGGGGAAAGGTACTGCTCCTCTCATCAGCAGATGTTTCCTGAGCGCCCACTGTGAAGTGCGGATTGTTCTGGGTGCTGGGGCTGACAAACACAGACAGAGAGACCGTCAGGGTGCCCACTGCCTAGTGGCGGCCTCTGACGTCATCCATGACTCACACAGAGAGGTGTAAACCTGCAACTCTGATCTGCAACATGAACAGGAGAGGTGATCCCGTGAGAGTCTACGATAAAGAGAATCGAATTAGTCACCAAGGGCAACAATGTCTTCTTGAGAACTTGCCTCTCACGCCGTAAGGTGACAGATTAGTTAAGTATGTAATGGTGGACCAAAAGAGCGTTCTAGGCAGAGGGAACGGTAGATGCCAAGGTTCTATTGCAGGGGGAACCCGTACAGGCCAGAGAGAGCCAGGGGTGGTCCCCCGGGAGGACCAGGAGCCAGGGACGTAGAGACGGGAGAACTACGTGGGGCCTCCGTGTCGTGTTTCCGCCCATCTCTTCACACCCCCCTCATTTGCTCAGAGCAGTTCTCCATGGGGAGTGAAGCTCTGGTAGAATAGTGGGTCATTCATTCACCCTTCCAGCATTTACTCACTGAGCCACACCTTTGTGCCTGGAAGTAGGGGTAGTAAGATCAGTAATTCACACTCTCTTCCCTCGTGAGATCCCAGTCTGGTAGATGTGGACATAGGAAAGTGATCCCACGTAGGGTGAGTGGTGTCACCCAGTTATGTTTAAGTGCACTGGGACAGACTGACTCGAGTGTGGTGAGCGGTGGAGGGGCCGGGGAAGACGGGGTCACTGTTGCCGGCAGGAGTAAGTTCAGAGCTCGTTCTTTTTCCGTGATTCGCCCCAGGACCTGTTGGTTTCCCACACCTGTCTCCTCTCCCAGCCCTAGCCCTTCAGCCCCCAGCGCCAGTCGGTGTAAATCTTTCCCGGAGAGTTGTTTCTCCTTGTGGTCATACAGTAACAGGCTACTAAACCTGCCTGTGGGCTGAATTACGAGCTGGTCCCTGGAGCCCCAGCCTCTGTTGCCCATGGAATGAATTGTGGCGCTCCAGGCTGCTGGGCTCTTTATTTATTTATTTGTTTGCTTTAGCATATTTTAATCCGATCATTAAATTGCAATCTGCCACCCATCCCCAACCCCGACTGTCTTCAGATGGAACAGATTTTTCATAGGTAATGATACCTATAAACTTTGGGGATGGCAGGCTCAGGAGCAAACTGGGGGATGGGTGGAGTGGGGCTTCAGGAACACGTCCCACCTGGCCGGACCTTGGCTCACCTGCTATTGCCCTGGCTTGGCCTGACCCACCCCAGGGCAGCTAGAAGGGCCGAGTTTTCCTGGACAGCAACTGTGGCCTTTTCTTGCCTGAGAACCCCGTGCTCGGAAGTCAGAGGTGAGCTCCTGCACCTTGTCCCTGCATGCACAAGATCACCCTGCTCCACACTGTGCCAGGCAGTAAAGGTGTCACACAACCGGCCTTTATGGTGTCGCGTGGGGAGAGAGCTGCACTGATAAATCAAAGGCAAAGAGGATGCCAGATGGTGCCACGGAGCTCGCGTTCCCGAGGTCATCCGTCTGATCTAGTGCCGCTCTGCACTGGGGAGGTGGCCATCTGACAGCAGGGCTGTGACCCTTCAGAGGTGACAGTTGTCACGGTTGTGGTATCAGCACCACCGGTTTGTCTGGCAGTTTATAAGGTGTGCTAACATGTTCCTTTGAAGTCTCTCAACGGTCCCGTGAGCATGACAGGCCGGGTGTCATGATTCCCATTCTGCAGGTGATAAACTGAGACGTGGGGACGGAGGAGTAAATTGCTCAAGGACGTACCTGGCTCAGAGCAGCTTCTCATTAACCGTGTGTGGAATGAATGAATCGGTTCCTGCTGCCCTAAAGCAGCCTCAAAGGCACATCTTAGGGTTTGCTTCTGGAATGACACCCAGGGAAATGTCTAGGACTGAGCTCCTATGAGCCTCAACATCAACCTGAACCAGGTGGGTAAGAAAGCACTGATTCCCTCTAATTAATTCTCGTGCGTGCCAGCGTGCTTGAGAGTGCAAACGGTGCTTTGAAGGTAGATGCATAGTGGGCAGGAAAAGGTACAGCTCCATGTTATTGTGCTTCCGATGGTCTCGGCACAGCGCTGAGGGTTTTGCACATACTTATTTAATTTTCTCAGCAACACTGAACAGGTGCTGTCATTATATTAATTATAAAGACTGAAGCACAGAGAGGTTAAGCACCTTTCCAAAAGGTACAAAGATGCAAACCACAGGAGCCAGAGTGTGGCTTCAGAGTCTGAGCTATTGGCTGCTCTGCCACACTACCCTGTACTTTATTTGTTTTTCCCCAGAACATACAAGCTCCTGCTCTACCTATCTGTTGTCCCAGCCATCTCACCGCCAGAATGCAGGCTCAGGGGGAATGACAGAGGCAGTTCTTGCCTCAGTGTGGGACTGGGGGCTCAGGAAAGGAAGGGGAGAGGACAATGGCAGGCATCTCTGCTTCGCCAAGGAACGCAGACATTTCAGACAAATAGACTATCAAGGCCGTGACGAGCCCCTGCACTTTCTGTAGCCTCAGGAAATAGACGCAACGCACAAAGCTATCTCAGTTCTTTCAGGAGAAAGGGGGGTCCAATCTGGAGATAAAATTCAGAACTCCAAGCTTCTAATCCATATACCAGCCACCCGATAGTGGCACTTAAAAACTTGTAGTATTTTTCTTATAGCTGAGTAGTACTCCATGGTATACATATACCACATTTTACGAATCCACTCATGTATTGATGGGCATTTGGGTTGTTTCCACATCTTTGCAATTGTGAATTGTGCTGCTGTAAACATTCGGGTGCAGATGTCTTTGTAATAGAATGTCTTTTTTTCTTTTGGGTAGATGCCCAGTAATGGGATTGCTGGATCGAATGGTAGTTCTACTTGTATCTGTTTAAGGTATCTCCATATTGCTTTCCACAGGGGTTGCACTAGTTTGCAGTCCCACCAGCAGGTATGAGTGTTCCTGTCTCTCCCATGCGCGCTGTCTGGGGAATGGACACGCTTGAGGCTCTGACTCGCGGAGGAGGGGAAGGGCAATATACATAACCTAAACTTTTGTACCCCCATAATAAGCTGAAATTAAAAAAAAAAAAACTTGTAGTATTTTTTTAAAACTCTATATATTAAAGCCAAAAAGTTATTTCTATTCCATATTCTGTAGCTGGTTTGGCGGCAGTAGTCAAATTATCTCAGAGAAGGAGCTGAATTTGCGGAAACCCAAGTAAAGCAGATGACTCAGTAATGTGATCACACACTGGAGATCTCCATACGTGTAGCTCTTGTCTGCTGGTGGGCCACCCAGGGAAGAGGCTGTGGTCCCAGTTCCTTCCTATGACCCAGCCTGTTGTCTGTGAATTCTTCATAGTACCCAGCAGATGCCAGAAAACACTGTGACAACAGAGGACAGCAACAGACAAGCTGTGGCCCAAAGCCACTGTGCCAGGAAGCCATCCTTGAGTGGCCTTCCCTATTGGTAATCTCACCTAGACTATGAGCTGTCCACAGAGACATAAAGCATAGATGGGTGTACGACTTTATAAGCCCTAGATTTCCCCTTATTCTAACCGGAACGGTGGACACTGGCCCTTACCTGGCTCCAGCCATGACCCTCAGAATAACTTTATAACCTAGGTGCTAATTCAAGATTGGTGGCTGATGGATGATTTGCTGATTATTTTATTCTTTGTACCCTTAACATTCCCAAATCAAGCAAGATGACTATGCTTTGAAGAATTACCCTAAGGCCAACCTGTTAGGAAATGAATCTAATTTTAAAATAAATAAATTATATGGCATCTGAGATTCAGAAGGGGCCTCAGAAGCCCCCTGGCCCATTCCTCCCCTTTCCAAGCCAGCCACAACCCTCTGCCACCCAGTTTATGGGTCTGACTTCTGATACGGTGGCTAGTGATGGTTTTCAGCCAGAGAGAAACTCTTTTCTTGAAAACATGGATTTCTAAGAAACCCTCTAGGGTGACTGGATTGAAGGAAGGAGGAAAGCACCAGGGAAAGAGTCCACGGCAGAGATCAGAAAATTTATGAGACAGTGAGACACAGAGGAAGGGCATGAGCTTGGCACCCAGACAGCTCTAGGTTTTAAATCTTCCTTCTGCTGCTTAGGAGCTGGGGGGTCTTGAGCAAGTTACTCAAACCTCTCTGAGCCTTCTGAGGTTTTTTTCTTCATCTGTAAAGCGAGGATCTCAGGGTTGCCGGGATTAATGAGATACTATATTGGAAAGGCACGGCACACGGCTGACACAGTGCAGGTGTGCCATCCATCTGAGCTCCCTCTGTGCTTGCCCGGCGTCCTACATTTGGCTCCTTGCTCAGGACAGGCTATAAAATTGGGCTACGCAGACTATAGCTCAGAGACTATGCAGGAAAAAATAATGCCCTGCTGAGGACAAAGCCACCATTCGTGATTTGAAAACTCATGTGCAGGGTCCCAAGGAGAACGGCCCGGAGTCGGCACATCCGGTCTCCAAGGTGGAGCATCCCTTCTCGAATGGTGGCCTGGACGCTGCCCCTCTCAGTCTCAACACGCTTCTCCCATTACTCTGAGGGTTCGGGAAACATTTGCAGAAAGAATAATAAACAAACCCCAGCATGAGCCAGAGACCCGGGAGGGAAGGGAAGCGGGAGGAGCCAGACGAGGTTTCAGTCACCGCTCACCAACTGCGTGGTTTCCCCCCACGGAGTCCTTGTCAATGATTATTCAATCTCAGGCCTGACCTTTCTATTCTAAATAACACTGCAATATCAGCGCGCCCCAGCCCGCAGCTTTTGCAGGAAATTAACTGTATCTGGCTCTCACAGGAGACCCAAGAAATCCCCGCAGTAACTAAGCCCAGGCTGGTTTGCAGAAAAAAAGAGCGAGCATTATCTTCTTCTCATACACTCCTCCTAATACCCGTCTAAATATCACAGAGCTCCCAGCTGTTTAATTCTAATAAATACTCATCTATTCTCAAAACAGACAAATGTTAGGTCTCAGGTGGGCCCCAAGCATTTCGTGCGGGAGGAAGAAGAGACTATGAAGAAGGAAAGAATAGAGCGACAAGCTTTAGGATTCTATTCCTGCACAAGACCGGCCTAAGAACATGGCTCACGGTTTCGGTGGAGCCAGGGCCAGAGGAGACTTCCGGGGGGCATTTGTACGGCCGGTGTCCCCACTGAGACGTCCTCTCTTCCCGCAGTGCAGCCCCACACAGCACGAAGGGCTGGGAGAGCCCTGTGCCCCGGCTGGATGTCCCCGTGCTTCTGGCAGCCGGAGGGGGCGCCGGGGGAGCAGAGTGAGCTGACAGTTACGGGTCCTGGCTTTCGTTGCAACGTCTTCCTGCTCTGAGTCGGTGCTCGGACCTGAGTCCAGACGGTGACCTCACCCCCAGGGACCCTCCATGGAGTATAAGAAAGGCAGAGAGAGAAGGGCCTCCCATGACCTCTGAAACCTTGTTTATTTGCAAACAACATGGTCCAAGGGTCGCGTGGGACAAAAGGAAAAACCATCTGTCATGTTGGCTTGGGAAATGCCTGGATTGGGGTCAAGGAGTGTGAAAAAATTCTCTGTCCTTGTTCTTTTCAGCCCTCAAAGAATCGTAGCTCTCTTTCAAGAGGCACAGTGGCTGGGAGGCCGTGAAGGCTCTCACGGAAGCTCTGGGCTCCCACACAGGCTCCCGACAGTCTGCGGGCCTGGCGTCTGCCCCCAGCCCCACCTCCAGGCGACACTCAGGTGGGAGCCAGGTGCCGGTCATAACTCAGATTCTTTGAGTCCCTCTAAGAGCCAGTCACAACCGCTGTGACTCAGATGGCGCCTGGACGGGGAGGCGTTTCACGTCAGGATCACTGCCGACTTTAATCGTCCTGAGCCTGCACTGTGTTTCCTCATCTGAGTCAGTGGCCCCCTGAGCGGGGCTGGGGCCTCCTTGCTGGCAGGTGAGGAGGGTCTCCCGGTCACTGGCAGCTGGGCCTTTGACAGTTTGGATGTCGGTTTTTGTGCTGAATTAATAGGCCTTTTTTGGCCGGGCGCGGTGGCTTGTGCCTGTAATCCTAGCACTCTGGGACGCCGAGGCGGGCGGATTGCTGGAGCTCAGGAGTTCGAGACCAGCCTGAGCAAGAGCGAGACCCCGTCTCTACTAGAAAAAAAAAATAGAAAGAAATTATCTGGCCAACTAAAAATATATATAGAAAAAATTAGCCGGGCATGGTGGCGCATGCCTGTAGTCCCAGCTACTCGGGAGGCTGAGGCAGGAGGATTGCTTAAGCCCAGGAGTTTGAGGTTGCTGTGAACTAGGCTGTTGCCACAGCACTCTAGCCAAGGCAACAGAGTGAGACTCTGTCTCAAAAAAAAAAAAAAAAAAAAAAAAAAAAGGCCTTTTTTTTTGTTTTTTTAAACAAAACCTAAATACCACCTCAATGCTACCACTCTGCAATCAGCCCGAGACTTGCCATTCTGTGGCTGAGGTTTCTTTAGACTCCTGCGTGACGGTGGACCATGGTGGGCCACGGGGCCTCTACCCCACTGAAAACCCTGAAGGCCACAATTCTAGACCCATAGTTAAAAACCCGGGAGATCCGTCTGCCTGTTCCGCTCTGCTCTGCCTGGGTAAGCTCCCGGGCCAGGGGTGGGCAGGTGAACATCCCACATCCATGTGGCCCGGGCAGGCTTCTAGAAAAGACCTGAGGCCCAGAGTGTGGCTGTTTACCTGGCCCCCGGCTCACACATCCCCGAATCTCACACGGAAACTCCGGGGCTTTGGCTCCTGTCCCGGTGAGCACTGCCGTCGCTCGTTCCGCAGGAATTCACTGAGAACCTTCCACCTGCCAGGCCCTGTGCTGAGTATCAGAGGGAGACAGCTGGATGAAGCAGATCCAGGAGTCCCCACCCCCCGGCAGCACACTTTATAGCAGAGGAGAGAGACACACACAAGATACATAAGTAACACAGGTAGAATATCGGGGATAAGAGCTAAAAGGCGAAAAGTCGGCAGAGAAGGGAGACGTGAGTGTTTGGCTGGGCAGGCAGTGGGGGCACGGAATTCTAGTCAGTTCGGCCAGGGAAAACCTCACTAAGAAGGGGACATTGGAACGAGACCTAAAGGAGGTGAAATGACCAGCCTGTGGGTCCCTGGGGCGAAGGCAGCGCAGGTAGAGTGCACGGCCTGCCGTGAGGCCACGAGGCCTGCAGGTGGGAGCATGGCCACACTGCAGGTGGGAGCATGGCCGCGTTGCAGGTGGGAGCACACCCAGCATTGCAGGTGGGAGCACGCCCGGCGTTGCAGGTGGGAGCACGCCCGGCGTTGCAGGTGGGAGCACGCCCGGCGTTGCAGGTGGGAGCACGCCCGGCGTTGCAGGTGGGAGCACACCCGGCATTGCAGGTGGGAGCACGACCACGTTGCAGGGAGCAGAGAGGACAAGAGGGAGCACAGCTGGTGTGAGGGTCCCACAGGTCACTGCCAGACTACAGATTTGACTCCGAGAGACCTGAGAGAGGCCCTGGAGGGTTTAAGTGGAGAAGTAACTTATTTAGGACTGAAGAGACCTAGGTCCTAGTCTCGGTTTTGCTACTAACAAGCTCTATGACCAAGTAATTTTAATCCTCTCATCCTACTATTGCTTTATCTCTATTGACCTTGGTTTCACCTCCTTTAAAATGAGAATTTTGTACTTTTGAAGTCAAACATCTCTCTAGCTCTAACGTTCTGTGATTCTAGTCAAGCAAATCTAAAAGTAAATAAAAGAAACCATTTGTCAGTGTCAGAAGGACACATTTCGACATCCGTCCTTGGCCAGGGCTCCTCTGGGCAGCATCCCAGTGGGAGGCCAGGGCGGCATTGCCCCATGTCCCGTGTGGTTCAGCACTAGGGGGACAGATTAGGGGTAACAAAGCTCCTCCACCGCTCTATGGGAGTCTTAAATCCCATCCCACTTCCGCTCCCTTTCCACACCTGTCCACCTCTCCAGGGTTGTAATCATTCTTCCATCCTGTTCAGCTGAGCCCCTGTGGCTCCCCTGCCTCACGAGGAAGCCGGTGGAAGACAGGGAAGAAGGACCAGGCAGGGTCTCCATCCCTGCAGAGTGGATGATCTTCTCAGGCAAGATCTTATTTAGTCTAAAACTAAACAAAATAGAGGATCCACCTAAGTAAAAGTACAAGATGGTAAACAGTAGATGCCTAATGAAAGGCACACCCAGTGGGTGCTGCAGGGGCTCAGATGATAGAGTGCTCTTAGCGGTCAGAGGGCCTGCTGGGAAGAACTCTTCGGGATGTAGGTGAGAGCCAGGCCGTGGGAGCCAGGCAGGATTTTGATGGGTGGGTATTACTGCCTCCAATTTATTGGCCCGATAAAGCAGGTATTACATGGTGGGAAGATAAATGTAAAGCAGGTTGGCAGTTTAATGTGGGTGTGTGCACAGGCACAAGCAGCTGGTGATTGGGGTTTCATGAAATGAGCCAAAGCATTTCCCCATAGGGTTCCTAGCATCTCGCTTCCGCGCACCCTAGTGACCCTGCCCCATCACGGACAGGCGGGCTGAGGTCTCGGATGAAAGGCCAGGTCTGGAGGTCAGCAATCCCCAGAGCCTTGCTGGGGGTCTCAGGACATCTGCCACCTTGCCAGCTCTGCAAGGAAGGGGCCCTTGGGGAGCCTGTGAGGATAATTTGCACTCCAAGAGTGGTGAAAGTGGCCACAATACCTTTCACTGTTGCCTGTCATAGTGTCCCCAAATCTCAGAGTTGGAGGCAACCTCCTCCCAGGAAGAACGGGCCACTCTCTGCCTTGCTGCTCCACTGGACACCATTCTCTGTCATACACAGATGAAGGAGGTTTCACACTTGTCTGTTCAAAGAACACACCAAACTCACAGGTTCCCTTTACAAGGATAAAGACAACATCTTCCTCATCTCCGTGTCCCCAGCACCCAGCCTGGTGGCAAATGGTAAATGTTCACTGCATATTGAGATAAATCATACTCCAGCTCAGTTCATCTTAAACTTCTTGGGGTTGAATTTTGGGTTTTCATAAAGGCTCCGAAGAAGGCTCTGAACCTTCTCCCCAGAGAAAGACGCACTTATTCACGTGCTCACTAGATCTCGCAGATGGTTTCTGGGGGTGCTCGGGCTGCAGGCTGAGCCCTGCTCTGGGAACACAGTGCTGTGTGGGATCCTTCCCGGGAGACCCTGCAGCCTCAGCCTGGGCCCTTCCAACGATGGGAAGTTCACTCCTTCTCCATTTGGGGACAGGGTTCGTGGTTAGAGATATCGTCACTATATATTGTATAGCATCCTTCCTTTCTGTAACTGCCACCCATAGTACCTGTTCTCTACTGAGCGACTTTAAACAGAGAGGAGCTGGGAATCTGCTATCACAAGGGGCGGAACCTGTCGTGCACATAACTGCTTCTCAGTGTTTGTGGACACATAGCCTGAGGCTTCTTGCTTGTCTTGCCTCTGGTTTTTGTTTGTTCGTTTTTTGCTCTAATAGGGTTTATGTCTCTTCACCATCCTGATTCTGTGTCTTCAGAAATAGCCTAGCTTACCCCGTCCCTATTAAAGGGTGGTTCTCAGAGGGAGGCAGAGTTCACTCGCATCACCTCCCCCTTTGTTCCAGCAACGCGCTTACTTCCTTCTGCCTAGGGCTGCATTTGGTTTCCGGCAGGCGCCTCACACCATTGGCCCATTAATGGGCAAAGAGTCATATGATGCCCCCAGTCTTTTTCCAGGTGTGCTACTGACAAGCTCTACCTGCACACCAGGCCTTTGTGCAGCTTGCTGCTCGGATCTAATTGCAGTACTTTTCCATTTATCTTTGTTAAAGGCCATCCGATTAGTTTCTTTCCTTGGGTCCATCCCGGTGAGACCTTTTTGCATCCTGATTTTGTCTTCCAACGTATTAGCTCATTACTCTTAGACAATGTGCTTAATGTGTGACAAAGAGCTACCACTTCTGGAGTATTTCTTTGACAAACACTGCTTTACGCAGCATACGACGTCATTCTCCTCTCACTCCAACTCTGCCAAGTATGTTTGATGGTCCCTATTTTATAGATAAGGAAACCGTGACTTAGAAAGGTTAAGTAACTTAAGCAAGGACACACAACCAGCTTGTCGTGGAGTCAGGGTTTGGACCCAGGTTCTGTCTGACTCTGAAGGTCATGTGCACAGCCACCCTACTATGCTGCCTTTAGCTAAGTCATTCATATTTCGAACAGGACAGGACAGGATCAAGGCCTCGTGGCAGAACACTTGAGCACCTCACGATGAGGGTTGGTTCATTCAACGTGATCCCTTCTCCTTGACTGTCATGATACTTCCGCGTTCCTCACTATTATCGCAGGGAATGGCGAGAGGGATTGTGCTCAGCGCTCTGCAGACAGCTGTGGTCATTCCGTGCTGCTCCGTGGGCCCCTTAACCAACAGCAGATGACGTGAATGTGGCATGACTCGTTTGGGTCCGTTCGTGCTGGCCTCCGTGAGCCCCAGATTCTGTTACTACCTGCTCTGAAGCCCTTGTTTAAAGAATTGTTGAGACTCGTCCCGGAGTATCGCTAAGCCTTCTTAGTTGGTACTTGGGAGGCAGGGGGCGGGGGTCTGGGGGGAGAAACGCAAACTCAGCAGCATAGGAAAGTCGGGATACCCTTGATATTCTCTCAAACACCCCACCTGCCCTTGCTACCTAATCATAGGTCAATCTCCTACGAATTTACATAGTATCATTGAACCCGCTTTACAACTGTAGCCAGTGAGACCTCAAGCTATAAACTTCCATTTACATATGTGACTCTCGGAGCCACATGACGGCCTGATACACGAGCCTTACAATGACAGCTGTTATTGAAATTACAGAAGTAAATAATTTCTTGTTGGCTTCTGAATTAAAAAATCCTAATTAAGTTTTGTGGTTTTGTAGTTTGTTTTGTGGCAGATACGTTCGACCCAAGACCACTGAGGAATCCAGAAAAAAGGGCAGAGACCAGACCTCTTTCAAAGACTGCTTAGAGAGCAACAGTAAAAAAGAAAATCAAGAAACAGGGATGTGCAGGGAGAGCACACATGCCTTTTGTTGATTCTGGGCTTGAAAACAAAGACCCCACAGGTGACAAGTCTGAGCAGCAGCTAGGGGGTCTGCGTCCTCAGGAATTCTGAGGTGTGCACCGTCCAAGGAGCTGTTCCCTTTTAGGGTGGTTTGCTTGAGATTTCTCTTCCCCCTACTGGGTATAGTTTGATATAAGAACTTTGGGGACCATCAGATGCAGAGATTAGACCCTCTCAGAGTGCAGTGCTGTTTCCCCTGTCTCACAGTGAGACCTCTCTTCCCTGTTTCTCCCTGCTGTGAGATCCCCTGTTTTGATTGATATTTTATGTTTGCATTTGTATTAGATCACTTATGTTACAATATTACTTATTTAACTATATGCATGCTTGTGTATTATATAACGTTAAATATAAATATTGTATAGATACACAAACAAATTCTTACTGTATAATTTTCACCGACATCGATTCACACAATCATCTTTCTACGGCACATTTTAACAGAGGTGGAGTTATTACAGATCCTCGTAGGTAGGAAAATGCTGTGAAGCAGTGAACGTTTTCCTCAAAGCCTTCCTCCATCACGAAACCCTTCTGCATGGAGGCTAAAGACATGGGATTTATACTGAATCCCTTTCCATTTAGATTCACAGGTATCATCAAATTGAAGAAGTACAAAAACCTTTGAAAGAGCCAAAGCCACCTCCCCGCAGTGTGCCGGTGAAAAATCTGTAGTCCAGAGACACTTGCCTAAAATGCCGTGGCTTAGCATCAGAGTTTGTGCTGGCTGGCTTAGGAGGAGAAGATAGAACTGAAAAAGTTTATCAGAGAGTGACACTGGCGATGGGAAAAGGTGCAGGACGCATGGTTGGGAGGGAAGCCATCAAACAGTGACGCAGACCGGAAAAAGTCTCAGCCAACCCAACAGAGAGCTCCAGAACAGAAACCATCTTGTAGAGGAGTCCCATCCTCCGCAAAAATGTCCAAACCCTTGTATCACCGTCAGGCACAGTCACTGCCTGAGTGGCCCTTAGAAAGGCCGACAGGCAGAGGCTGGCGGCTGGCCGCACTCCTTGGAGCCGGGCGACCAGCCCTTTCTGGAAGGGAGACACGAGAGGTGCCTCTACATGACCTGTGTGTGCCACACGGCTGGAATACACGCTCGTGTTGTTTCAGTGTAAAGTCTAGGGAGATATTATTTCAATGACTTTATAACAGTAATGCTTATTTTTATTCATTTTAAAGTAAAAGAGTGTTGTTTCAATAGATACGATACAAATGCCAAAAAGGAAATATACACATTTGGGGCGTGTGTGTGTGTGTGTGTATACATATATTCATATTTGGCATACACACACACACACACACACACACACGTGCACCAAATGGTTTTTTATTAAAATATCTTACAGCAGGCATTTGGACCAGCTATTGGAAACAGCCTAAGGTGTCCCCAGAGTGGAGGTCGGTGAACTCAGGACAACCTCTTGAATTTCCCATCAGTGAGTATTTAGATGAGGTAATAAATAAATTAGTATTAAGCACTTTGCAAAGAGAGTGTTATGTAAATGCTAAATAATCACAATAACATAGTGGTATGCTGATCGTGATAAACGGGTCGGCTTCCGTGTCATTTAAAATGGATGGCGCAGCAGTGTCCGGGAAGATGAACGAGGGCCGTGTCCGCAGAGCCCGACAACGGCACCGTCTCTGCCGGACCCTGCCTGGTCTCCGCAGGACAGTTAGCAGGGGGGAGGGATCCCGGCCAGCTTCAAGGGGGCCGTAAAAAGGCTCCTACGCGGGGATGTGGAAAGGAGACACAGGTGCGTGCAGAGGGACCTGCATTCTGAGAAGTCGGGGCTGATCTATAACGGGAGGGGACAGGGAATGAACATTTATTGAGCGCCTCCCGTGACCCAGACACCCCGCTGGTGCTCTGTGTTTATTATCTCATTTATCCTCCAGGCCAGCACATTAAGGTAATAGAGGAGTGGAACGAAGCAGAATGCACTGCTATTTTCTGTACAAAAGCAGAAAGACCGGCCCCAGCGCTGTAGCCGCTGTTTTCCCCCGTGCATTCTGGAGTGGGAGCTGGAAGAAGGGAAAAATCCCCCAGGGAATGAGGGAGAGCCTGACCCCATGATTGATCACAGCCCCCAAGTGCTGGGACCTTTTAGGACCCACGTTTGTGCAAGGAAAGAATCACATCTTCCTCTGGGGCCACACCCCATACCTGCTCCCCGTCAGCCCCTGCCGTGACCCAACTCACCCTGGACATCACGGCCTCGTGGAACCTCATCCGGCCTTCCCTGCACCTTCTCAATGCTCAGCAAATAGGGATGCAGGAAGCCTCGTGTGCTGAATACTCCACTCATGGATCTACGTGCATCATCTCCTTTAATTCTCGTGACAAACCTGTGAAGCAAGTTTTAGTGCCTTTAAGGTCCTCACCTTGGATGAGAATACCAAGGGGGAGGAGGTCAGGGGTGTCCACAACCTGGCTCTCAGCCACTTGGGAACTCAGGGGACCCGATACTTGAAGTTTTCAGAGATTTTTTTGTTTGTCTTGTTTTAGTTTGGTTTTTTGCCCATCCCTGGGCTATGTTCTTGATAATGATTATTTACCTGTTGTTTAACGCGCCGGATTTTTAGCGTATAAAAGTAGCTCAAGTGGTGTTTGCTTATTAACAGCTTTCTTGACCATAATAACGTACAATAAAGTGTACATTTGAAATGTGCAATTTGGTAAGTTTTGACACCTGTATACACCAGTGATGCCATCACCAGAAGCAAGATAATGAGCATGTCCATCACCTCCAAAGGTTTGCCTCTTTGTCATGTGTCCTTCCTACCTCTTCTCACCTGACCCCCTCCCCAGGCACCCGCTGGTCGGATTTCTGTCCCTTTGTTTAGCCTGCCTTTTCTAGAGTTTTATATGAATGGAATCATGCAATATATACTCTTTTTTGTCTGGCTTTTTTCACTCAGCATAATTATTTTGAGATTTATCCAAGTATTTTTTTAATATTCACCCGATTATTTTTCTTTATTTTATTTAAAAAGACATAAGAACTTTGAATAATTGGTGTGCATTTTATTTAATTTTAGCTTTAGACTCAGTCCAGAGTTCACCTTCCAATTCTGTTATGTATTAGCAGCGTGCCAAGTGGCAAATTTCTTAGTCTGTCCGAGGCTTAGTTTTTCGTCTGTGAAATGGGCACAATTAAAACTACATTATAAAATTAGTGGGAAGATTAGATGAGGTAATATAGGTCAACTGCATAGGATAGAATCTATACGTGGTAAGCACTTGATTTTGCAATTAAAATGGAGATTTGTATAATAAAAATAAATTTTCATCACAATACCTTTGATATCTTCTAAGTCCTCAAAATGAAGTGAAATCATCATAGTCTGCAAGTGTTGTGCCAAGTAGAATACTTACCGTGGCATAGGAATCAGCTCTTTTAATCTTCAAAGAAGCCTGTGGCGTGTGTAGGCATCTCATTACCCCCGAGTTACAGACGAGGAAACCGAGACAGAGAGGTGGTGGGATCCGAATTTGAATGAAGCAGCCTGTCTCAAGACTGTCATTTTCCATTACGATTTAGCTGCCTTTCAACGGGCAGCCACATCACTCACTCACCTTAAGGTTTCAGGGGAATTGCTTCAGGAAAAGAATATCCAGAGATGAAGACTATGTCAGTAACTAAGTAAAAGAGAAAGGGCCAGTAAAATAACAAAATTGTTAGAACACCAATTATTATTAAGGGTTGTCAAATACTTTAAATGTGTTGTAGGTATATACCTGTGATCTGAATTTGTGAAAAGTAATCCGCACCTGGTTCCAGGGTTAACCGTGAGAAAGTCAAAGTCAAGGAATCTGTCGGGAAAAGGCAGGGTCCGTCTGCCTTTACTGGAAGCACTGGGGAAAGTTCTCGGTGCTCCGTGGAGAAGCCTCAGATTTTAGAACAGACCCGGAAGGTCGACCCATCACTGAGGTTGCACAGTCTCGGCTAAGCAGATTGTACTCATTCCAAATTGGGGGATTGGCTGCCAATTTAGATCCCTTTGGAAAAGCTGTCACAATAGAATAGAAAAATTCTGCTGCATCTTCAGTCAAGTACAGTCATTGGTATGCGCTAAAGAGTTAGAATCTGGTGGAACAGAGGGAAGAAGATTTTAATGCAGTTCAGGTGAACAAATGTTTCCTGTTTGCCCGATAGGCACAGGGTCTTTGCCTTTGAGACATTCCTGTTTAGAGTGGGGGGATAGGGAATGAAAGGTACAAATAAAAGAATTTCAGTGGTAAGAAAGGCTTGAATTCAAAAGATATTTAGAAGGCAAAATCAATAGACGTGGTGACTACCTGGAAGTGGGGCTGAAGGGAGGGTTGAGATTCTGGCTTTGAAAGCTCGGAGCCATCCACAAAAACAGAGAATTGGGAAAAAACAGATTTTGTAAACTTAGGTGATGAGGGTAGTTTTTGTCATCTTAGGTTTGAGGGGTAATAGGAGATCCAGGTGAAGACCTCCAACAGGCGGTCATGTTTCTAGAGCCAAGGAGTGAAGTCAGGGTCGAATACAAAGACCGGTGGGCTACCAGCGTACAGGTTGTGGTTGAAGCCATGGAGTGGGTGGGACCACCTGGGGCGTGGATGGAGATGATCAACACGTAGTCATGATGGTTAAAATGAGTTCGACCAAATGCCAATATCGGAAGGCATCTTGCAGTAATGGGAATAGATAAGAGCATCATGTAGCTCTTTCCTGTTACAAATGTTTTCAAATCTACTCATTTCAATCACGTGCCATTTATCCCATGTGAGTACGTACAAACTCTAATCTCCATTGAAATGCAGTCCTTAAAAGGGAAAAGGACCCCAAACAAACACAAAAGCCTCTCCTGGGCGTGCTTCTTTACCCAGCTGGGGCAGTAACACGGGAAGAACTTGGGGTGGGGGATGGTGGGCAGATGTGCCAGTGGTTTTTATAGCAGAGCTTTTTTTTTTTTTTTTTTTTTTTTGAGACAGAGTCTCACTCTGTTGCCCAGGCTGGAGTGTTCAGCGGCATCATTATAGCTCACAGCAACCTCAAACTCCTGGGTTCAAATGGTCCTCCTGCCTCAGCCTCCTGGGTAGCTGGAACTACAGGCATGTGCCACCACGCCTGGCTAACTTTTCTATTTCTCATAAAGCTCTTACTCAGGCTGGTCTTGAACTCCTGGTCTCAAGCAATCCTCCTCCCTCGGCCTCCCAAAGTGCTAGGATTACAGGGGTGATGCACCGTGCCCGGCCCAATTTTGACATATTGGAAACAAATCTGACATAGACAGGGTGTCTTTCTGATACTTTTCTCTTTTATCAAGGTTGGAGGGGGTTAGGATACTGAAAAAAGGCTTATGTTTGACGATGTTCAGTTGTGTGCTGACCTTCCCGTACCTTAAACTGTCTCTACGCATGTCTTCACACCACTATTTCTCTATCATTCAGTTGACAAACACATGCTGAGCACCTTCTGTGTGTAGAGCCCAGATTTGGTGCCAGGGACACAAAGAGGAATGGCGTTTAGAGCCTGAGGAACAGAGAATGTGGTCCCGGCATGCTGATGATCACAGCGCTCTCCACGGCCATGGGTGGTTGCGGGTGTCAAAGCGCTGTCTTCCCCATTCCGTCGTGCCCCAGCCCGACTGCGAGGAAGCAAGGCCGTGGTTGTTACGATGCGTCGGGGAGCTGAGGCAGGTGGAGTCACGCGGAAGGTCAGGCAGCGGCTGAGATCCAGATCTTCTGGCCAAGAGCTCTTTCTGCTACGGGGAATGCGTTTTCCCAGCACTGGCATCCTGGGCACCTTGCCTTTGCAATTTCCTGGTTGTCTATTTTATCTCGCTCAGCTGACAAGGTTGACAGGCCCCTGGGGATACTGACTCAAGAATAACTTGCCTTCGGTCAAGTGCTAAGTCCCACAGGTGTGGGACTGACTTCGGAGGAGCCACTGTTGCTCTCCCTGCCCCCTGCCAAGCCCCACTGCTCGTCTGGAGGGACGTCTGGAGGGACGTATGCTTATCGGTCCGTGTGTACCAGGGAGCACCAGCAAAACCAAATTAGCTCCAACTGGCTGCCATTCAGGCCAGCTAATTAAATTAGCTATTGTTGCATTACTGATAAGGACAGTTTGGAAAAGGAAAAAAGCCACTCATCCCAGCAGCCATCAGGTGAAAGCCAAGAAAATGTGTTAATGGGAACACTCTGGAAGGAAACCCTCTGACTAGCAGCGGGACCTGGGGGGCTTCGGTGGACTGGCCTCCCAGCCATCTGCTCCACGCTCCTGCTCCCAGCCCTGCTGGCTCTGGTCCCTGTGAGCACCGCTGCTCTCCGCGTCCCGGTACCAGCTGCAGCCCGGGCAGCTCCCTGCTCCTCCCACAGGGAGCCTGGTCCTCGGGGGAGTCTGGGAGAAGTGGGCGTTTTCCTGGGGGACAGCAGCTCACCCTTGTGTGCTAAAATGTAATCTCCCCAATAGTATAGAAGCCAGCTGATATTTGGAAGAGCCCTAAAGAAGAAAGAGAGAGGGAGGAGGGAGGAAGGAAGGAAGGAAAGAAGGAAGGAAGGAAGGAAAAGGGAAGGGAAGGGAAGGGAAGGGAAGGGAAGGGAAGGGAAGGGAAGGGAAGAAGAAGAGAAAGAAAAAAAGAAAGGAAGGAAGGAGAGAGGGAGAAAGATCCAGAGACTACATTTTTTGGCTATCTGGCCTCTGTTTCTTTGCTTGGTGACAGTCTCTCCTCTGCTGTGTGCAGTCTTGGCTGAGGCTGTAGACTAAGCTGGGCGCTGCCTTCTAGTTGAGATGTGGACACGTGGACTTAGCCTAGGCCAACTAGCCGGAGCCCTAGGACTCTGGGACTCGAGCAGAGAGACACAAGGATGACGAATGTTGGGAACACACCTGCTGTAGTAGCAGCTCACCCCAAGGAGACCTGCGTCCACATTGCACCCCTTCTGCCATCCGCCCCGCCCCTCAGCGCATCGCCCCCCACCCCAAGCTGTCCTGGTTCCATCTTATCTCCAAAGCTAATTATCCAGGCTTTCTCAAATGCTGATGTCCTTCTGATTTACGCTTTTTCTGCTTAAATTAACCCTAGCCGGGTTTGTGCGACTCAAATGATTCAAGGATTCTTTAGTCCAACCCTGTTCTTTGACAGATGATCTGGAGGCCCCAGTGACAGTGATTTTCTGGAAATCACACAGACGGAAGTTGGCAGGTCTGAGGCTGGAGCCCAGGTCGCTACCCCGCTAGACTGTGCTGGCTGAGTGCGGCTCACGACGCGTCTTCTGCGAAAGGGAAGGCGACTCACGGGGGTGCATGGCGGAGCCTGGACCGTCCTCCCGTGCCCTCGGTCTCCCCGTGCCCGTTCCGCCTGACTTCATAGATTCTGTTTTGGATTTTTAATGGGGTAATATTTACCTGTGGGAAAACAAGTTGAAATATAAACCTATTATTAAAATTGTCTGCGTGTAAATTCATGCATGTACACTGTCTGTCTCTCTCTATCAAGTGTGAAAACTCCATAATTCCAGTTTATTCCTAAGCCTTCAACACCAAGGGTTGGACTACCTTCTACTGAACCGAAGTATTTTATAATCAAAGACACCACTGACAGCGTGGAGAGGAACAGGTGTACTTATTTTATAGGGCAGGCTGCAATTATAATTGGAAAAATATGATATATGCTATGCTATGTGCTTTAAATTTGCAAGTGCGTTCTCTAAGCCTCAGTTTCTTCATCTGCAGACAAGAAAGTTAACTGTCTTCCCTTCCTCAAGCTCTAGCATTCTAGCTGAACGAATTATAAACGCTAGTGAACTAAATGGGAAATTACAAAGTGAATTAGGCATATTTACTGAAATAGTTGATTTTTAAAAAATAACTTCCAAGCCCTTAAAGATAAAAATAAAAGGAAAAATCTTGCTAGAGAAGGAGTGCTAAGACCCTTTTTTTTTTTTTTTTTTTGAGTCAAAAAAAAACCAAAAAAAAACAAAACCAAGCTCCACTGTTCTGCTCATCATGAGGAGTGCTAGAGAAAGTCCCGGCCGTCAGTGTTCAGGAGCCGGGTGCTAATTTCATGAGACCCAGTTCTGTGTACCAGTGTGAGAAGATGTTATTAGGGCCTCTGACCCAGAAGAAATCGCTCTTCCAACAGTGTTAATTCAGTCAGTTGTCAGACTGGGAATTTGGTAGGTAGAGGTAGCCTAGCCCTGGGCAAATGCGCACTTTCAGATCATCCGGCAAAGTGAATGTAATTATTGCCTAATATCTTCCTTATATAAAATAATATAAAATCATTGTAAAATATTTGAAAATGGGGAAAATATCTTTATAATTCTATCACCCTAATATAATACTCATTTTTCATAATTTCCCTCTAATATTTGCCCACATATATGTACATAATTAATATTTTAGAAATTTATTGATAGATTTATTTTTTGAAAACGTAAGCTGAACTTGGCCAATATTTGAGCTCAGAAGTTAGAATTCCTGGCTCTTTTTCCAACTTTGCTATACACTGTCTTTCTTTCCTCTTGATCTGTGGCCACAAAATGGGAACATCGACAGCCTCCACTTCTGTAGGGACTAGGAGTAAGGCTTCGTGTCTTCTGGTTCTCAGCTATTCAGAAACAAGTACAAAGTAATCATAGACGCATTATTAACCTTTGAAAAACTATTTTTTTTCTCTGACAATGTCTTTATATTAAGGCTGTGTTCTATGTATGATTTAGTTGAAAAAGGAGACAATTGTAAAATGCTGCTCTTAACTTTCATTGACCTATGATGGGATCAGGAGAGATTGTGCTCCATCAGCCTTTTTGAGATAGAGGCAGAAAAACCAGGTGCAGGGGAAAACCACTGGGCTCAAATTAAGAGCACACAGATTCAAGTCCTAGGTTTGCAATTGACCAGCTGCGTAAACATAAGCAAGTTATTTATTATTACTAAGATCAGTTGCTTCATCTGTAAACCTGGGGAATAACTATTTCACAGAGTTGTGAAGATTAAACAAGCTACTGCAGGCGAAGGTGCTACAAAAATGAATCACTTTTTTTTTCTCTAAAAGAAATTATAAACAGGTTACTCCGTTGAACTCTTCCTAATATTTATCATGGAGAATTTTTTTTTCCACTTTATATGAATGAAAAGTAACTTCAATTCTTGGTGGCCGATGAGCCATTGCCTGAATCGTCTAGGTCCAGGCCTTCTCCTTCTGTTTTCAGCTGGTTAGCTGCTCACTGAGATCTTGCCAGAGGGTGGGCAAAAGAAATAAAAACTGAAATTGGTCAATTTGACTCTTTGATAGCGGTCCTGGTGAAAGATGTGTGGGTAGAGGGTGTTAAAGTTGTGAGCTAAACTGGAATTTTGCCTTCGTACCAGGAAATCGCAAGAACCTACTGATGGTCTGGATGTCCTGGTGATGACAGCTCCTCTTCTTCTCCTGGCTGAAGAAATGTCTTCCTCTGCCTGGAAAGTGGCCTCCCTTCCAGAACGACACATGCTGACTTTTGAAGAAGTAAGAGGATGCCTGCTGTCCAGTCACGTCGCCCAGCACAGCCGTGGTCAGCAGTGAGCTGGCAGATGCTGCAACTAGGCGATCGTTGCATCGACACAGCCCCACAGCAATAACCGCTCTTTCTCTTTCCCACTAACCCAGCAATCGAATAATCACTTTTAAGCATTTACTGTGCACCACCATTTAATATAAAACGTGGTGAGTAGCTAGGTATATAAGACAACCTCTGGACTCTCAAAAGGTATAATAAATTAAGAAAGCAAGGGTTGTGCATGTGAAAAGACAGCTACGTAGGGGAAAAGACAACGAACGCATTAGAGCATTTCCCAGATGCCAATCACTGCGTGAGGTGCTGTACATGTATCGTGGTGCCTAGTCCCCACATCTGAGAGCTTCCTCTCCTCGTACTCTGGATGACGACACAGGGAGTCAGAGATGTTTAGGAACACGCCCAAGATCACACAGCTAGAAAAGTGTGGAGCTTGTTTTCAAGTTTAGATGTGACTCCATGGTCCGTGCTCTGTTCCTAACCCACACCTGCCAATGAGAGAGACCAGAGCTCAGAGACATCATTTAGTGCAGCTGGGTGGAGATAAGACTCTTTAAAATGCCTGTCAGCAAAATACATTGGTAAAGTTTTACCACATCCGTTAATTTCTTGGGGAAATATTTCCAGCTAGAGGATAAATGTCTGCGTTCTGGAGGCAAGGATGGCGGGACGGAAACGACGGTGCTCTAGTCTCAGCTTGGCCGTTATCCACGTGTTCCTCTGAGCCAGTTGCTTCCTGCTTCCAGGCTTTGGTGCCATAACCTGTAGCACAGGGCACCTCTAGATTGTCTAATATCACCCACACGCCGTCGCTGGGCAGGTGTGGGATACCCTAGCTCTAACAGGGAGCCAAGCTGAGTTTGAATCCTGGCTCCATCTTCAGGCAGTGGGCTCCTGGGCAAGTCGTTTAACCATCCGCAGAATGAAGATGACAATACCTACCTCAGGGTCTTTGCCCTTATTGCCCATCCTCGGTGGGACAGTCTTCCCCAGTTATCCACAACGGTCACTCTTTTACCTCCTTCGGGTCTTCACTCCACTTACCTTTTAGTGAGAACTTTCTTGAACACGATTATCTAAACCTGCAAACCATCTGACATTTCCTATCTTCTTTCTTCATTTTATTATTTTCCTTAACATTCAACACCTAACAACACACCCTATATATAGCACTCAATTATCTCATTTATTGCCTGTTTCCCACCTCTAGAGTGTAAGCTCTATAAGGGCAGCGTTTTTTTCTTTTCTTTACTGCTTTATCTCCAGTTTCTAGAATGACTTAGGTGCTTAATAAATATTTCTTGCATAAATGGATGGCTCTTGTGAGTGTCATATGAGTAAAGTGCTGTGCACAGGGCCTGGCACACAGTAAGCACTCCACACACATTGTCTGTTTGTTTTTATTGTCATTTTATTGTAACGTTGCCTCACCTCAGTGGGGCACATGTGTTCTCTTTCCACTCCGGATAGCCTGGGATGAGGATTTTGACCCCCTTAACAAATGTGAAGGCCGAACTCTGTTTAGATTAGTCTAGAAGCAAGAGGAACTAGTAGTTGTGAGGGAAGTAAAGGAGAGGGTTTGCATGGTAGTTCCCGTCAAATATCTAAAGGTGTGTTACATAGATAGGAATCCAGGAAGCATATTTCTGCTGTATGAGAAAGGATTTCCACAAAGTTGGATGTCTAATGATGGAATAGGCTGTCTTAGGAGAAAGCATGTCCCCATACCCAGACTTCTCCTAAAAGCAGGATAACTGCGTCTCACTGACTCTGAGTGTAACTACCGCAGGGAGTGACAAAACTGGAGTGGAACCAGGGGGACTACACGCTAAGAGAGCTATGGAGATGGCTAGTAAAACATGGCCTCTCCCAGCATCCCTGGAGGCAAGATAAATGGACAGCAATAACGAGTACTGTTCAATCTATACAATCGAAAACATCAGAGATAGATGATCAAGAGACTGGAGACAGCTGCCCCAATTAAAAGTCAAGAAATGTTATCCAGCTTCCAGACGGGAGTCGGTTTTCAAATCCAGAACCCAGTGATAGAGGGAAAAAACTGGGTCCTCAAGCGGGAGGATCCTTCTGCGGAGGAATGTTCAAGCTTTATGAAACATTTGATACAGATTCATTGCTCTACTCGCTCAGTCATTTTGAACGTGACGGCCACACAGTGCACACGCTCACTCACCAGCGTCCAGCACCCACTGACTGGTACAGTGAAGTCGTCACTGTTCATGCATGTGCATTACAGTCCACTCACCTTGGCTGCCAAGTTACACTGATGTCACGCAAACTGTTCTCATTATATTAACAATAGCTGCACACTTTCCAGAGAGACCAGAAAATTTTGGAGCAAGATCATGCCTTCTGCATCAGAAAATTATACACCATTTGAAAAAGAGCTCAGGTACACTACTGGGACCTGGGAGAAATAAGGATCTGATCATGGGATATCAATGACCATGTGGCCAGAGAGCCTATCCTAAGCTGGATTCAATCAGACCCACCAAATTTCAAGACACAGTGGACTATCAGTTATCCACCATAAGATGGAAGTGTTATGCCCAGGCGCAGATACAGACAGGCCCAGGGGGCACAGTGACTGTACAAGCCTGTGGCCCAGACTCCCACGTTATCCCCCATGTTGACCCTGGGGTGCCTCTCCCTCAGCTCACATCTTTGACTACTTGAGGGGTCCCTTATGATGGGTGGCTGAGGAGGAAAAGTCTGAGCTCAGGATGTGGGTGCAAGCCCCAAGTGGATGGCAGCCAGACAGCACCCACCCTCAGCTAATGCTCTGAAATACACGGTAAGGGGAAATCCTTCCAGTTGCCAGAGCTCTGGGCGGTTCACTGGCCACCTACTTTGTGTGGAAAAAGAAGTGGACTGAGGTAAAAATATATGGAGACTCGTGATAACGGCCAATGGCTTGGCTGGTGGCTGGGAGCCTGGAAGAAGAGATATTTGAAGATCGGAGACTGGGAGATCTGGGGAGGACATATGCAGACGGACTCATGGGAGTGGGCAAAAAGCATGAAGGTGTTGGCATTCTTTAATTAGCACTCACCCAAGAGCACCCACCACAGAAGAGGCGCTACACAATCAAATAGAAAGAATGACTCCAAGCAAAGTTGATGCCAGCCTGCTTGTTTCGTCATCCAGCCCAGTGCTGGCACCATGGTCACACAAATGGAATGGCTATGGTGGCAGGGAACAGGCCCAACAGCATGGGCTTCCATCTACCAAGGCTAATCTAGTTATTGCCATTGACAAATGTCTATGCTAGCAACATAGACCAAACTAGGCCCCTTCCCCAGAATGGCACCAGCCCCCAAGGAGACAAACCAACCACTTGGTAGCAACTTGACAACATGGGATCTCTTCTACCCTCTAAGGGGCAAAAATTCATCTCAACTGGAATCAACAGATATTTGACACTGGGGTTTGCCTTTCCTGCCTTCAAAGCCTTCTCTGGCACCACTCTCTGAGGGCCTCTAAAGCATATGGTCCACTGACCTGGGATTCCACATAATATCATTGAACCAAGGAACCCACTTTACAGTAAAGGAGGGTTGCCGTGAGCAAATGAACATGGAGCCCACTTTCCCTGTTGCATCAATGCCATCCAGATACTACTGGCTTGATGAAGTGATAGAATATACTTTTTCAAGACAGCACCAGCTTAGAAATGATTCCTTACAATGACAGGGCACCATCTTCGGGACATAGTGTACATTCTCAATCAATAACCATTGTATGGTGCTGTCTCTGATAGGTAGGATACATGAATCTGGGACCAAGGGGTAGAAGTCAGAGTGACCCCACTTTGGGGGTTTGTGCATCCTGTTTCCATAACTCTAGTCTCTGTGGGTTTGGAAGTCCAGGTCACAAAGAAGAAATGTGTCCTCCAGGAGAAACAGAAAGCCCCACTGAGCTGTCATGTATGGTTGCTGTCTGCGTACTCTAGACTCTTTCAGATAGAGATCAGCAAGCCAGGAAAGGAGACAGGGGCCATTGACCTAGGTTAGAAGGTAGTGCTGCTGTTACCAGTTGGGATAGGACAGAGTGCATTTGGCATCTGGGTGGTTCTGGTCACCACGTCCTTCTCCAGTACAGTTGCTGCACTTGTCCATTTGCTCTCAGAAGTTGGCAGGAGATTAGCAAGTAATGCCCCAGTGAATCTCACTATTTTGGAGCAGGTAGGAATGGCAACAGCCACTGCACATTGGCCAGCAGGACCAGAGCACACTTTGATCAGTGTGCAGGATTTTACTCATAGAGACTTTAGTTAACAGATACTATTAAATATTTTCCCGATGGGTGCTTGTGATAGTTAATTTTATGTGTCAACTTGACTGGGTCACAGAGTCTCCAGATATTTGGTTAAGCATTATTTCTGGGTGTGTCTGTGAGGGTGTCCCTGGAAGAGATTAGCATTTGAGTCACAACTGAGCAGAGGAGACGGCTCTCCCCACCATTGGTGGACCCCATCCAATCTACTGGAGACCCAAAGAGATCAAAAGGCTGAGTGAGGGAGGATCTGTTCTCCCTGCCTGACTGCTTGAGCTGAGATGTCGGTTTTCTCCTGCTCTCAAGCCTTTGGACTTGGATCAGAACTTAACCCTTGCTTCTCCTGATTCTTGGGCCATCAGGCACGGGCTGGAATTATACCTTTGACTTTCCTGGGTCTCCAGCTTGCATATGGCAGATTGTGGGACTTTTCAGCCTCCGTAACTACGTGAGCTGATTTCCTAAAATAACTATATATATATATATATATATATATCCTATTGGTTCTGTTTCTCTGGAGAACCGTGACAAATGCAGTGCTCTAGGCAATGGCTAATGGATCAGCCCCAGTTCAATGTTTGTGTAATGTACTTTTTTTTTTTTTTTTTAGTTTAGGACTTATAGAAAATCTACATAAAGCCACTTCTAGCCTCGTTCCCCTACATCCACCCCAGGAGAGGTAAAATTCTCTGCTGCAATCCTGCCCTGGCAGGTCCTGGCAGGTCCTGGCAAGGCCCTCCCTGCTTTGGCAGGAGATTTCTCTGCTGCCTGTCCCAGGACGCTCACCCTGTTGGCTGTTCCTTTCTCTTTTCATGCGACCTGTCATTCTTTCCAACAGGAGGTGTCCCCACTGGCAGCAAGGTGATCAAGCACAGAGCAGACCCTATTAAACTTCACTCTTGCGTCTTCAGCAGATTTCCTGTTGAGACCTGCAGTATTTTAAAAGTCAGTTCCTCCTGGGGGAAAGAGGTGGGAGCACAAGTGGAGAGAGGGGATAAATGGTGTGTGCTCCCCTTAAACCATTTTTTTTATTATTTTCTTCTATTGCCATACAAATGCCTCTTTGGGTGCCATTTTAATTGTGATGGCTTTTAGAGAAACTCTCTCTGCTGCTCAGAAAAAGGCAATAAAACTCACAGGGTTTTGTTTGAAAGCTTCTGGTTCACATGTGCAAATAATAAAAAAAGGAGAGACCCTGCGTAAGGCAAGAGCTCAGAAACCTGCCCCCTGCCCTCCGTGGATGTGCCTCAAACTTTACCTTGAAAGAACAGATGGGAAACCTGAGGTTGGCAGCCATGAAATATTCTCCAGCTCTGTTATCTGTTTCAAACCTCCACCGCTGCCCACTCCCAGCTCCCACCGACTCACGCAACCCTGAGCTGCTCAGCACGTATTTCCAAGTGCTGGAATCGGTAGGGCTGGATGCGGCTTCCTCAGGCTAGTCAATGGGTTTGAGTAAGTTGGTCATGAGGCTGTGAGGTGTGCTCGGCTCAATCTTCCTTTCCCAGTGAGGACTTCTAAAGCCACTTCCCTTGGGCATGCTGAACTTCAGCAGCACTTTGACTCTGGAAGTACGACCTTCACGATAGTATCTAATAACATGCTGATACGTAAGGTCCTTTAGCAAACCGCATCTGGATTCTCCTCACTCTTTCCTAATGGGTAATACGAACACTCCTTTCTCTCTTTCTCTCTCTCTCTCTCTCTCTCACTCATGGCCTTCCCCACGTGATTGTCAGCCTTCCAGAACCTCTTGGGGCTGGCAGGATTATCCATAAATACGCTCTTCGTGGAAGAGGCTGGGCCTAGGCCAGGGTTTGTGACAATGGGGTCTAGAGACAGGATGCGGTCCAACCGTTAGGCAAAGACAGGTGCCATCACTGCACCTGCATCCAGCCTGGTGCTTCACGCGTGCAGCCTGCAGTGCTTTTAAATCATTGTTGAACTTTGCAAAATGTTTCTCCCGCCTAAGCTGTCTCTGGCCTCATACCCCTCGCAGTAAATCTCTCTGCACGTTGGGTGGAGCAAGTGAGCCTGAGTCCATGACTCCTGCCCGGCTGCCATGCTCAAGCAGAGCAGGGCCTCTTGTTCCTGGTGGGACTCAGTGGATGAGGCCCTGGGAGGCAGAAGTGGAAGACAGTGGAGGGAGAAACGAGACCCCCATGCTCCCTTCTCCACACGCATGCCTGAGCACCACGGACACCACGTGCCCTAGGCCCACCTTCTTCCCTGCCTGCCGCTGAGCTCTGAGTCTCCTGAGAGCGTCACCGTCTAGGAGAGAGGGCAGCAGAGATGGAACAGGATTCAGGGACCTGATATAACAGAGAGCTCAAAGCTAGTCATGTAGTCTGGGTTGAAACCTTGTTATCTAGCTTTTCATGACCTTGTGTTTTACTACCCTAATCTCAGCTTCCCAAGGCGGGCCACCTGCTGTGGGGGTCTTTGGGGCCCCATCTCTGCCAAAGCACAGCACGCAAGCATTGGCTGCTTTTATTTGTGTATGAATATGACCAGATGACCAGGAAAAGGCCACAGGTAAAAGAGGAGCTGAGAATTTGCTGGGGTTCACCACAAATCTGATCTGTCCTGGGTCTATAGGATACGCCCTCTTTGAGGCTCACTCTCTCTCTCTGGGAAAGTGTCCTCTCTCTGAGGCGTGTGCTCTGCGGCCCAGCCAGGAGCCTTGGGCTGCGTTCCTGAAATCATAGAGGGTTGAGAGGGATCACAAAGCTCACTTCATCCAATTTCCTCTTTTAACTGAGGCGGAAATTAATCTGTTTCCTCATCTGTGTTTCTCACCCATTGTTTCATTGAATCCTCACGATGCCCTCTCGGGTGGGCACTGTTACTCCATCCTACGGGGGAGGAAGCCAAGCACCGCAGAGAGGGTGTGACGTGCCCGGGGCCCTGTGGATGGCTGGCAGCGGGGCAGGGGTGGGCCGCAGGAACCCGGACTCTCAGCCCAAGGCCTTTCCTTCTTACTCAGGGATCCCGTGATGTCAGCCTAAGGGCTCTCTCAGGTTACTGATGATATTTTCGTACATCTGTGACAAATACGAAACAGAAACGTATCAACATGACCTCGCCAGCTTTCGTTCTTGGGAAAGCCTGTCTTTTATAATGAGATGACGCCTTTCCTACATTTTTGGTATTTAAAGTTCCCTTCTGTATGGAATTAAGATAATGGTTTATATGTTTGCTTGGAAAGTGGAGACGTTGGCAACTACACGGCAGTCCTCAATATTTTAAAAATTAAACATCTTGAAGTCTGGGAACACGGGACTCTAGGGTGACGTTTCTACCGTTGCCAGCGGCATCGGCAAAGATGGGCAGGGGCACGTGACTCATCACTGTGTCAAGAAGCCATCGCTGACTGGCCCCAGCCCCGTGGTGGTAGGACCCGGCCCTCCCGGGGCTCAGAGCTCCTGCCTGGCCCGTCAGGAGCCCGCACAGCCCTGAGGGCGCCACGGGATGTCTGCGAGGAAGGGCAGCCTCAGCGGTCAGGGAGCCCCGGGGCTTAGGAGGTAGACGGGCTGATTTGACTGTGGACTTGACCGTGCTGCCCATCCGTGTGGGACGAGGGACGGGAAGAGGGACGGAAGGAAGGAAGAGGGAATGCGGAGGACCGAGAACACACCTGCTGCACCCAGCGCTGCTCTCTGCACTCCAGGCGGAGAAGCACGACAGAGAGGAAGGATGCTGCGAGGCACCAGACCAGAGGTCAGGGCCATGTCACTTAGTAGGTGTGTTGTCTTGAGCAGCTTCCTTTGTGAGCGTTGCAGGGTTGCCGCGACCATCACTATACAAAGCACCTGATAACGGGGCTGATAGTCAATGCTCAGCCGGCGCTAGTCTCTGTCTCCGTTTCACACGCATTCTCTTTCAACTTTGCCTCGAGGGTCAGTCCTAGGCACGTTGTGAATTGTCTTGTTTTGTTTTGTTTTTCCATTCTTTTTTAATTTAGTTTTATTTTTTTAATAATTTTTTTTTATTTCAGCACTATCATGGGGGTACAAAAGTTTAGGTTACGTATATTGGCCTTGCCCCCCTCCCACCCAAATCAGAGCTTCAAGCACGTCCATCCCCCAGACGGCGCACATCGCCTCATTATGTACGTGTACACCCATCCCCTGCCCCCCACATCTGCCCGACACCCGATTAATGTCATTCCTGAATGTGCTCTTAGGTGATGATCAGGGAAACCAATCTGCTGGTGAGTACATGTGGTGCTTGTTTTTCCATTCTTGGGATACTTCACTTAGTAGAGTGGGTTCCAGCTCTGTAGCTGTGAATTATCTTGCTCTTTGGAGACTTTATGTCTATACTCTTGCACCCCTGAAAACTTCCAGCCAGGAAAAATGCTGTTTGATATCCAAATTCACGTGGACAGACTCAGAATTTATGAGGCGGGGGCAATGCTCAAGTAAGGAACAATTCTGGCAGTGGCATTCCAGACCCCAGGCCCCAGCTGAAGGGGCTCTGCAGTCCCGGCCTCCCTGAGGCCAGCTGTCCCGGCCTCCCTGAGGCCAGCTGGTGGCCCCAACTCCCTCCTCCCGGGCAGGAGGCCGGTCCGGTGCCAGGCTCGGGCCGGGCACGGGAGCCTCTGCTGTCGTTGCCCATCTTTCTCCGGCCCTGTGCACTTGGTGTTCCAGCTGCCACCTGGGATATCACAGCCTGACATACGAGGCTCTACGGGGGTCAAGTGGGCAGGGGTGGGGGTGAGAACTTGGCTTTCACAGACAGGTACGTGTCAAACCGAATTCTACTCATGATGGGCTGTCAGGCTCGGCCCTGGAACTGATTGGGATCAGAGCGAGGCGCTAAAGTCAAATGACAACGTTTGTCCGGCTGGGGCTTATCTGACAGGACGTGTCCGCTGGCGGGTCCCAGCGTCCCAGACGAGGCTGCGGGGACAAGGATGAGTGGGAGGCGAGTGGTGGCGCTTGGTCCTCCTTTGCCTCATCTTCGCATTTGCTGCAGCTCCTGCTTGCTGACATCTGAGCAGGTTCTACGGAGGCAAATAGGCTGTTTGCTTTATTTTGAGTTTCCTACGTGCACGTAGACCATTAACTGTCACAAAGGTTTCTCTCCACGGTGGTGACTAACAGCACGGTCATTTCAGCCAGCAGCAAGGGAGAGGCCTGGCTGGGGAAGAAGAATGTTTAATGTTGATGCGAGTCCCGAATAAACGAGGGTTTGTGCAGCAGTGGTGGGTGGTGTTCAACAGCAGGAGCTTTGGATTCAGACAGGCCTGAGTCTGAATCCCTGCACGGATACTTACCAGCTTCGCGGCCCTGGGCAGCTTCATTCAACCTCTCTGGTCCTCAGTTTCTGCATCTGCAAAATGGTGATGTTATAATATATACCTTATGGGAGTATTTTGAGGATTAAATGAAAATACATGCAAAGCAGTTCACAGAAGGCCTAGAAAAAACTATGATTTCAGCATTATTATGGAAAGGTTCTGATCTCCTGCCACTTGAATTTTACCACTTTGTGATAGTACTTTGTTTTGCTTTCTGAAATTAGAATGTAAGAGGTTGCCAAAAAAAAAGAAAGTAAGAGGAGACCCAGTGGTTAAGGGTCTGGAAGAAATACTTGGGAGAAGCAACTTGTTCCCTTGGGGATACTTCTTATGGAATGTTCTACCTTAGGAACTTCTTTAGTAAATTCTACAGGGCTTATAGAAGTGCAATTCTGTTGTTTGGAAATTTGAAAGAGAGGGTAGGAGGATAACTATATATACTATTTAATAAGAGGGCATATAGTTATTAGTAATAGAAAATCAGTTGCTTGCTTTCTCTGAATCAGGGTAGCAAAATAATAAAGGATGGTTGACTGAAAGGATAACTTTATGTCTCTGACCATGGAGTGAAGGTTGGGGTGGGGGGAACAATTGGGGAAAGAGGCCAACCAGGAGCCTGCAGAAGTTCCCCTTCTCTCTCTCTCTCTCTCGGGAGGACGGCCGGTGGGGCAGCGGCCAAACCCACGCGAGCTGCTCCGAGAGCCAGTGCACGGGGGCAGCACCAGCGGTTTGCCGAGAGGCCAAAGTAAGAGAGAGAGAACTAGAGGGTCCTCGGGTGCAAAGCTGAGAGAAAGGGCAAACTCGGATGAAAGGATATAAAATACATTGAGATGACAGAACAGATCTCCAATTATTAAAGAGCAGTGCATCCAAGATTGTCGCTAGATGATGTCAACTTAATTTTTTTCTTAAAGTGTTTACCATGAACAGCTCCAAACATGCTCACACACACGGAGTTCCACACTGCCCGTCGTCCAGCCTCGGCAGCTGTTAACTTTTCTCCATACTTGCTTCTTCTTTTTACCCTCTTTTAATTTTGCTAGAGTGGTGTACATTGCAGGCCCCCAAACACTTCAGTATGCCCCTTAAATTTTTTTTTAGACGATCACAATGCCATTTTCAATATCTACCAAATCTAACAATTATCCATTAACAATAACCAGGCTTGTACCATCGCTTTAAAAAGCTATAAAGAAAAGTCGAAAGGCTAACACAGAGCAGTTAACATGTGACAAAGGTGACATCAGGGAGGCCGGCGTATTCGCTGCTCAGCCAATCAGTTGATTTGTTGTAAAGGTAAATTTTAAGATGAGTTTCAGATGAACTAACATTTTAGCAAAAAATATCAGGATGGATAAGGTTTTCTAAATACAGCACCAAAGGTAGGAAAGAATATATTTGGCTGCCTAAAAAGTCCCCCACCAAAAAATAAAAAAAAAAAGCAACACCAAAACAACATAAATTATATATAAAATTTAAATAAAAATTAAAAATTCAGAAGAAAATATTCCATTTGTAAGGCAGACAAAGGGTTAAGATATTTTGCATAGGAATGCTTATAAATCCATAAAAACTTGGCCCTCTTACAGAAAATAGGAGAGAATTCTCTACTTTAATTCATAGACATTCTAATCGGTCATTAAATATGAAATGTCCAATTCTGAATCAAAAGTTTAGTTTATTATATCTCAAACAAGAAGCAGTACAATTTATCAAAGTATATGCCTAAACTATTGACATAGTTTTGCCATCCTAACGGTAGCTTGTTTATGCCAGCAGTGAAGAAGCCTGGAGAGCAAGTGGCAATGAAACGGTGAAAGGTGTTTTCCACAGCTTGTTGAGAATTGAATATTTTTCCTTGCAAAAATGGTCCAAAGCCTGGAAAAAGTGAAAGTCAGCTGGTGCAAGGACTGGTGAACACAGTGGATGACAGAGAATTTCCAAGTCCAGCCTCTGTAGTTTGAGCAGCGTTGTTTGTGCGGCATGTGGCTGAGCGCTCTCTTGCAAGAGGATTATCCTGTCTCTATTGACCAATCTCAGCTGCTTAATCGAAAGCATCCTCATCAGTCCATCCAACTGGTTGCAGTAGACATATGCTGTAATCAACTGACCAGGTTTCATGAAGCTGTGGTGGATAATACCAGCTCTGGATCACCAAGCAGACACCATTAACTTTTTTTGATGAATATTCAGTTTTGGACTGTGTTTTGGTACTTCATCTTTGTCCAACCATCGTGCCTAATGTTTGCAATTGTCAAAAAGAATCCGTTTTTCATCACATGTTACAATATGGTGTAGAAAAGCTTCACCTTTATGTCATGACAGCAAAGAAAGTCAAGCTTCGAGACAGTGTCTTTTCTGACACTCATTTAATTCATCCAACTTCTTTACTTTGCCCATTTGTTTCAAATGGTCCAGTACTGTTGGGATAGTAACGTTAAACCTTGCTGCTAATTCACACATAGGTTGAGATGGATTCGCTTCCACTACAGCTTTCAGTTCATCATTACCCACCTTGGTCTCAGGTCGCCCATGTGGCTCATTTTCAAAATTAAAATCACCAAAACGGAACTTCTCAAACCACCCACGCACGTACTGTGCATTAATTGGCCACATCCTTCCCAAACACTTCATTAATATTTCGAGCTGTCTGTGCAGCAATGGTCCCATGACCGAACTTATATTTGAAAATAACACGAATTTTTGATTTACCCATGGTTTCACAAAAACTGCTCTAAGGAACTTTTGAAAGATAATCACAAGCCAAACCATTGCAATCTGTCCATTTTCCGCCTTCTCCCTTTCACCCAAGGTCCACAGGGAGACTTTGTTGGCAGGGAGGTTTGAGGAGATGCGTAAATTACTTATGTTCTAAGAAGCCATGGATTTGGTTTTGCTATGGGCCCATCATCTTAACCCAGACTGAACATCAGGTGGATGTGTTTTACAGGTTGTGGTTCAAGTTTGTGCAGTTTTCTTGTTTCATTACAGAGACAACTTTTTCTCCCTTTTATTCTTTCGTTTTCTAAAAATTAATTTCAATGGCTCAGTGAATTTCAAGAAAGGAGAGTGAAATGAAAATACCAGTATTCCACTGTCTTTGAATCTACATCCTCAGATGATGTCTTATAGCATTTTTTAATTTAACGAGACTGTACTAAATACAGTGTTTTCTCATATATTTAAAATGTGATACTGGCTCGATGTAAGAAGGAGAAATACCTATACTTACTCCTATTAAAATAAGACGTGGTTGCAAATTTGCCATATAAGTAAAGATCTGCCGGGAAGAAAGAAAAGACCATGAAGCTGAAATTTGTGCTGATTTCTTAAGCAAGAGGCATGTTGGCTTAAGCAAGAATTGGCAGAACCTCCAAAAACTGTGCCTCTGTACAAATCACTTCATTCTTCATGTCTCTTCCTTCAGTGAAGTTTAGTAACTGACCACATTGAAAGACATCCTCCTTTTGAGAAAAGTCTGGATGGGAAAAGGAACCGGCAGTAGCAATTGTCACTGAGGGTGAATAGCATCTTTGACATCCCAGATGTAGCCGAATGTCATTAGGTTGGATTTGGGTAGCTGAATACTGCTGATATTTGTGCCCTTCAGCAAATTCTATATTTGATTCTCTCATCCCAAGGGCTTTTGTGAAACAGGGAGTATTGTATCGGGAACAGAGCTACAGCCAGCCTCCCAGTCATTATGGTGGAGTGAATGGCAATACTTATAACACACAGCAGTGAAGAGGCCAGTGGGTGGAGGGGAAGGATGGGGTTTGATTACTTTTTTCACAATTTATCCATTGCTTCTCAATGTTTGCACTGGCTGAACTTTTATTTACTTGTTCCTTTTAAAATCTCAGAAGGTAATTCTGTTTTTCAGATATTAGCCATAATCATGGAAATGAACACTCGGAGTTTTGTAATTTTTGTTTTTCTGCGAGCTCAAAGGCAAACATATAGGTATATATATTTAGAGAGAAAGATACAATAAAACCTGGCTTATTAAGTAGTCTATTAGTATGAGTCTCTATTTACTTGCATCTTAGTGCAGCTACAAAATAATGTTCATTGCTGTTTGTAGTGATGGAAAGAGACTAAGACCAACCTAGAGAATGTTAAAGGGACATAGGTTTCAGGTCTATACGAGAAGAATCGCTTTACAACTAGAGTTTGCCAGTGATGGCAAAGAACTTGCTCAGCTTCTTTCTGCGTCCTCCTCCTTCATGTTCTGAGGTGCCCAAGATGGAAACCTGGGCATCATCCTCTAATTCTCCCACTCTACCCACACCACAACCACATGACCATCAAACTCTGTTCACTTTAACCGCCCCTGTGTGTCCTCGTGCCTTGCTCCTCTGTCAGGCCCTGCGCCAGCTTCCTCGGGGTCTCTCAGATGCCATTCTCATCCCGCCTCATTCAAAACGCAGACTTGAGCCTGTCAATCCCTTAAAACTCTTCAGTGACTCCCTTTCATCTTCAGGATAAAATTCAAACTCCTCGGCATGGGATAGTTTCCAGTCTGGGCCTTGCTTTGTTTGTTAACATTCCTCCCACCATAGTCCGTGCTCTGCCTGAGACAGCTGCCACGTGACTCACAGGCTTGCTAAATACTTGATAATTTTGCCTGCGTGGGAATGATCTCCACTCGCTCATTGCCCCACTGTTTCCCTTGTCTGCCAGACTTGCTTCTTTCCTTTGAGAGTCAACACAGTATCATTTTCCCCTGGAATCCTTTTTTGACTCCCCATCCCTCCAAGCCAGGCCCTGCCTCTACACTCCCATAGTTACCTATACATAGCTTTGTTATATTCATCAAATGTTGTTATAATTGTCTGTTTACATGTCTCGTTCTTCTTCTCTGTCATGTTGAATTGAGATCCCAATTGGTAGTGGGTTCCAAACAGATGATCAATGACACATTTCAAGGTGATGAAACAGAATTAAGAATCAGATAAAGGATAAAAAAAAGACCCCTTAAGTCTCTTCTGCTTTTGAGTGTCTGAATTTCTCTGATCACAAGATCCCAAAAGATGCCAAAGTTCCTTGAAAATAACAAGAGAAATAATGTTATCACAGTTTTATCAAATACATTTTTTAAAATTTTTTATTACCTTTGAAGTTGACTATCCAGCAATAGATGATGAAACTTGACCATGTTACTTTCTTACCATGCAACAATTTTGCCCAACTATGTGCATAAAGAAAACTTCTCCTCATAACATCCCTGGCCCAGGTAATTGGGAAACCTAATCCTACCTTATTCTGCCTATATTAGCTTTACATGGGACTTTTTCTTCTACCATAATAACATGGTGATTAAATTAGAACACAGGCTTCAGAGGAAGATGATTCTGGGTTCAAATTCAAGGCCACCATTTAGAATTATAATACATTGCAAAAGTTACCTAACATTCCTGAACATTATTTTCCTCATCCAAAAATTGTTGTTCTGATAGGATCAAGATGGCCACCTTGGTACATGTGCCTCTTCCATGGAAAGAAACTAGAATGGTAAGCATAGTCTCACATTTCAAACAGATCATCTAGGAGGAAACACTATGTTTCACCAGGGAAGCAACAGGAAGCATAAAAGTGGGTAAGGAGAGGGTTCAGGGCAACTTACCCAGCTGAGGACTGGCTAACAGCAGGCAGAGGCTCCTGGACGTAGGGAAACCGTAAGAGAGAAGCCCCCAGACTCCACTCTCCAAGATGAGCTTTATCATCTTGGTTATAAGAGAACTCCCCGACCCACACAGGTCTTGGGCCTACATAGGGAGCTGTCTGGAGATTGCACAGAGACATTGGTCCAGAAAGGGAACCCACCCAGAATCCCACAGGCATCTGACCTAGAGCAGTTTGAGCCGGGTGCCATTCTGAGAGCACAGATACCGAGCAACTGTGGGTGCACCTGCAGCCAGTGTGTGGCTCTGAGGGGGGATAAAGGAGCCCAGGTGCTCACCTGCACTCCTAGGAAGGTCTGCACCACCCTGTCGTGGGCTGCTGTTGAGACTAAGACACGAGTGGACAGCATTTTCCATGGTTTCCCTCCCATGCTGCCCGCCTGGGTGGGGCCCCAGCCTTTCCAGTCACAGGTCTAAGGCACCATTTTGAGAGTTTGACAGCAGGCTGTGCCCCACCCTCGGGCTGAGTCTGAGCGGATGCACCTGCAGCCCCGGGCTGGGGAGGGACAGGGAAACCAGACTTTCCCGCATGCATCTAGAACGGTGAGCACCATCCTGCAGCCAGCCGCCTGGGCCCAAGTCTAGAGGGGACTGCACTCCCTGCAGTTTCCTTCCAGTGCAGCCTGTGTCAGAAGGGCCCTGCCCTCTCTGGTCACAAGCCCAGGGCACCGTTTTGGGAGTTTGAAGCCAGGCAGTGCCCCACCCTCAGGCTGAGTTCAGGCTGATGCAGCTGAAACCTCAGCCAGATGAGGAGGGACAGGGAGGCCCAACTCTCCCGCCTACTCCTAGGAGAATTTCCACCACCCAGCTATCAGCTGCAGTGAGTCTGAGACGCGAGTGGAAGGCACTTCACCCAGCGTCTGGCCCATGCTGTTTGCCCGGAAGAGGCCTCATCCTCTCCGGTCACAGGCCCAAGGTGACATTTGGGGAGTTTAAAGCTCAGCAACACCCCACTGTCAGGGGCAGAGTTCAGGCAGAAGTAGCTGCAGCCCCACTCAGCTGAGGAAAGACAGGGAAGCTCAAGCTGTCCTGCGTACACCTGGGACAATCCCCAGTGCCCTGCTACGGGATCCTGTGAGACTCAGACATGAGCGGACAGCACTCCCCATAGTTTCTTGTCAGTGCTGCTTTCCTGAAAAGGGCCCTGCCCTCTTTGATTTCAAGCCCACACCCGACACCATTTTGAGAGTTTAATGCTGGGCTGCACCCCATCCTCAGGCTTAGTTCAAGGTGATGTTGCTGCAGCCGCCACCTGGCCAGGAAGGGACAAACTCTCCTAACCATCCTGTTACAGACTAGGTTGTCAAACCCATTGCAGCTACCAGTAGCACCAACATGGACCACTTGGGTCCTAGTGGGCAGCTCAACCACCACTACTGCCACCTCCCACATCATACCAGCCCATAAATACTTGGCCCTTTGCTCCAACTACTAGCTACTGAGCAAGCCACCTGCAGGCTGAAGAACTGCCCTCCCCGCCCCAGGACACACTAATATTGCTGCCAGTGTAAGCTGTTCTAGGACGTAAAATCAGACTTATTCAGCCAACCGCTTCCACCACTAGGGCCCCAAAACTGGTTCAGCTGGTGTTCCAGTCCCTAGAAAAACTTCACCACAGCCTCAGCTAATAACTATTCCCTAAGTCATCAAGGAAATCACAGATACCACTGAGCCCATGTACTGCCTAAGAAATCATACAAAGATCACACTACTGCAGGCAACCTAAATCAAAGCCAAAGTATGCTACTCAACCAACAACATATATACATCATCAGGAAAAAATTCTCCCCATCAAAAGCAATTTCAAAAAATTAGAACAAGTGACTGCTACATCAGAAGCTCAGCTATCAATGGAAGGTCACAGGAAACGTGAAAAAGCAAGGAAATATGACACCACCAAAGTACTACAACAATTATCCAGCAACAGGTCTCAATCAAAAAGATTTCCTCATAATGCCAGATAAAGAATTCTAAATATGGATCCTAAAGTAGCTCAGTGAGATGGAAGAGAAATCTGAAACCCAAGACAAAGAAATCAGAAAATTAATTCAAGATATGAATGAGAAATTTACCAAGGAGATAGAGATCATAAAAACAGAGCAAAGAGAATTCTGGAGCTAAAAAAATTCATTGAAGGAATTATAAAACATATTCAAAAGCTTGAAGAGTAGGCTAGGCCAAGCAGAAGAAAGAATCTCAGAACTTGAAGACAGGTCTTTTGAGATATCCAGTCAGACAAAAATAAGGAAAAAAGAATAAAAGAGAATAAGCAAAGACTTTGAGACATCAAGGACTCCATAAAGTGACCGAACTTATGAATTCTCAGTATTCTCAAGGGGAAAGAGAAACCAAAACCTTTAGAAAACTTATTTAAGGAAATAATTGATTAAAAAATTCCCAGGACTAGCAAGAGAGTTAGATATTCAGATATAGGAGGTCCAACCATCTTAAAGCAAACACATTGCAAAAAAGACTTCATCAGAGCATATTTATAATCAGAATGACTCAAGTCAAAGTAAAAGAGAGAATTTTAAAATTAGCAAGAGAAAAGCATCTAGCTACCTATAGAGGAAATACTGTCAGACTAATAGCAGACTCCCAGAAGAAACCTACAGGCTAAGAAAGAATAGGATGGCATTTTTAAAATGCTGAAAGAAAAAAAGTGCCAGCCAGAGTTTTATATCTTGCCAAAATAAGCTTCATAAATGAAGGAGAAATAAAGTCTTTCCCAGACAAGCAAACACTGAGAGAATTTGTCACTAGACCAGCCATACAGGAAATGCTCAAAGGAGTATTAAACATGGAAACAAAAGGTCAACATTCACCATTGCAAAAATATAAAACTCACAGGTCATATAAAGCAATCACACAAAGGAAGAAGAGAAAGGAATTAAATGACAGCATGACAGAAATTCAGCAAACCACAAGATAAAAAGAGGGAAAAAAAGATAAACAAAGAAATCATAAAGCAAGTAAAAATCAACTGACAATACGACAAGAACAAAGGCTACACATCAATATTAACCTTGAACATAAATGGATTAAATGCTCCACTTAAAAGATACAGATTGGAAAAACAGATAAAAAAACATGATCCCAACATATGCTGCTTACAAGAAACTCATCTTAGCCCATAAAGACTGAAAGAAAAGGTGTAGGAAAAGATATTCCATGCAAATAGAAACCAAAAGCAAGCAGCAGTAGTTATACTTATATCAAATAAAACAGACTTTAAATTAAAAACAGTAAAAAACAAGACAAAGAATGTCATTATGTAATAATAAAGAGATCAATTCAGTAAGAAGATATAATGACCCTAAATATATATGGACCCCAAATCCGAGTACCCAGATTCACAAAGCAAATATTACTAGACCTAAAGAAAGAGATAGACAGCAACACAATATTAGTGGGGGACTTCAACACCCCACTCACACCACTAGAGATATCATCAAGACAAAAAAATCAACAAAGAAACATTGAACTTAATTTGGACTTTAGATCAAATGGACTTAATAGACATTTACAGAACATACCACCCAATGACTACAGAATATACACTCTTTTCATCAGCACATGGAACATACTGCAAAATAGAACACATTTTAGGCTGCAAAACAAGTCTTAACAAGTTTTAAAAAATAGAAATTATGTCAAGTATCTTCTCAGACCACAGTAGAATAAAACTAGAAATTAATACCAAGAGTAACTTAAAAAACTATATGAACGCATGAAGATTAAACAACATGCTCCTGAACAATCACTGGGTCAATGAAGAAATAAAGACAAAAATTAAAAATTTTTTTGAATCAACGAAAATGAAAACACAATGTATCAAAACCTGTGGGATACAGTGAAAGCAGTGCTAAGAGGGAAGTTTGTAGCATTAAATGCATACATTAGAAAAGTAGAAAGTTCACAAATCAACAAATTAAAATCATAAATCAAAGAAGCAGAAAAATAAGAGTAAATCAAACCCAGAGTTAGTAGAAGAAAAGAAATAACAAAGATAAGAGCAGAACTTAATGAAATAAAGATCAAAAAATAAAAAATACAATGCATCAACAAGTTGTTGGATGAAAAGTTGTTTCTTTGAAAAGATAAATAAAATCGATAAACCACCAGGTACACTAATGAAGAAAAGAAGACAGAAAATCCAAATAAACACTATCAGAAATAAAAAAGGAAACATTACAATTGATACCACAGAAATACAAAAGATCATCAGAAACTATTATGAACAGCTATATGCTCACAAAATAAAAAATTTAGAGGAAATGAACAAATTCCTGAAAACATACAACCTCCTGATATTGAGCCAGGAAGAAATAGAACTCTTAAACAGATCAATAATGAGTAGCAAGATTGAATCAGTAATAACAAAAAAAATCTCCCAACAAATAAAAAGCTCAGGACCAGATGGATTCACAGCCAAATTCTACCAGACGTATACAGGACTGGTGCAAATATTACTGAAATTTTCCCAAAAGATCAGGAAGGAGGGAATTCTCCCTAACTCATTCCATGAAGCCAGTGTCACCCTGATACCAAAGCCAGGAAAGATGAAACAAAACCCAGAAAACTACAGACCAATAACTCTGATGAACATAGATATAAAAATCCTCGACAAAATATTAGCTAACCAAATCCAACAGCACATCAAAGGATAATTCACCATCATCAAGTGGATTTTATCCCAGGGATAGAAGGATAGTTCAACATACAAAAGTCAATACATGTGATCTACCACATAAACAGAATTAAAAACAGAAACCATATGATCATCTCAACAGATGCAGAAAAAGCATTCAATAAAACCCAGCACCCTAGCATGAATGATAAAAACCCTCTAAAAACTCAGCATAGAAGAAACATATCTCAAAATAATAAAAACCACATATGACAATCCCACACCCAACATCATACAAAATGGGGAAAACTTGAAAACATTTCCCCCTGAAAACTGGAACAAAACAAGAATGCCCACTTTTACTATTCAACATAGTATTGGAAGTCCTAGCCAGAGAAATCAGATAAGAGAAATAAAAGGCATCCAAATTGGAAAAAAGGGAGTAAAATTATTTCTGTTTGCTGATGATATGATCTGATACCAGAAAACCCTAAGAACTCCTTTAAAAGACTCCTGGATTTGATTAGTGAATTCCATAAAGCCTTAGGGCATAAAATCAATGTGTAAAAATCAATAATATTTCTATACACCAACAAAGACCAAACTGAGAACCAAGAACTCAATCCCATTTACAATAGCTGCAAAAAAAAAAAAAAAAAATCTAGGAGTAAATTTAACCAAGGAGATGAAAGATCTCTACAGGGAGAACTAAAAAATAACTGATGAAAGAAATCATAGATGACACAAAAAATGGAAAAACATCCCATGCTCATAAATCAGAAGAATCCATATTGTTAAAATGACAATCTACTTCCCAAAGAAATCTACAGATTCAATGCAATTCCTATCAAAATATCAACATCCTTTTTCACAAAATTAGACAAAACAATTCTAAACTTCATATGGGCACAACAAAAGAACCTGAATAGCCAAAGCAATCCTAAGCAAAAAGAACAAAACTGGAAACATCACATTACCTTACTTCAAATTATGCTATAAGCCTATACTAAGCAAAACGGCATGGTACTGGCATAAAAGTAGACACATATATCAAAGGAACAGAATAGAGACTCCAGAAATAAAGCCACATCCCTACAACGAACTGATCTTTGACAAAGCAGACAAAAACATTCACTGGAGAAAGGACACACTATTCAATAAATGGTGCTGGGAAAATTGGATAACCATATACAGAGGAATAAAACTGAATCCCTATCTCTCACCATACACAAAAATTAAAGTAGATTAAAGACTTAAATGTAGTACCTGAAACCATAAAAATCCTAGAAGGAAACCTAGGAAAAACTTCTCTGCACATCGTCCTAGAAAAGCTCTTATAACTAAAACCCCATAAGCAAGTGCAATAAAAACAAAAATAGGGAAATGAGACTTAATTAAACTAAAAAGCTTCTGTATAGCAAAAGATATAATCAAAAGAGTAAATAGACAACCTATAGAGTGGGAGAAAATATTCACAAACTATATAACCCACAAAGGACTAATTTCCAGAATCTCCAAGGAATTCAAGCAACTCAGCAAGAAAGAAACAAACAAACCCATTAATAAGTGTGCAAATGACATGAACAGGCATTTTTTCCAGAAGAAGACATACAAATGGACAACAAACACATGAAAAAATGCTCAATGTCACTAATCATAGGGGAAATGCAAATTAAAACCAACACGAGATACCATCTCACTTCAAGTAGAATGGCCATTATTAAAAAGTCAAAAAACAATATATGTTGGCACAGAGGGGGCAAAAAGGGAACACTCATAACACTGTTGGTGGGAGTATAAATTAGTGCAACCTCTATTGAGATCAGTACAGAGATTTCTCAAAGAACTAAAAGTGGATCTACCATTTGATCCTGTAATCCCACTATTGGGTGTCTACTCAGAGGAAAGAAATCGCTGTATCAAAAAGATACCTGCACTTGTATATTTATTGCAATACAGTTCACAATTTCAAAAATATGGAGTCAAACTAGGTGCCCAACAACTGATGAGTAAATAAAGAAAATGTGATATGAGAGAAAAATATGAGAGAAAGCAATAAAAGTCAACCAAATTAGAAAAAAAGAAGTCAAATGATTTCTGTTTGCTGATGATATGCTAAGTACTAGTCAGCAATAAGAAAGAATGCAAGAATGTCTTTCGCAGCAACTTGGATGGAACTGGAGGCCATTATCCTAAGTAAAGTAATTCAGGAACAAAAAAATAAATGCCACGTGTTCTCACTTTTGAGTGGAGTTAAACTATGGCTACACAAAAGCACACAGAATAGTATGATGGACACTGGAGACTCACAGGGAGTGAGTGGGAGGGCATGAGGGATGAAAAATTACCTGTGGGGTACCATGTATGCTAATCACATGATGGTTACACCAAAAGCCCAGACTTCACCACTATACAATATATACATGTAACAGAATTCAACTTGTATCCCCTATATCTATTAAAATTTAAAAAAGGGAAAATAAATAAACAAGTCCCCTCCCTCCTGCAAAAACCCAAAATGGTTGTTGTAAGGATTAAATAAGATAATGTACAAGAAGTGCTTCACACAGAACTTGGTGCATAGGAAGCATTCACAAAATTGTTATTATCATTATTAGTATTATTCTAAAAGAGGGAAACCAAGAAGAAATCACTTCACAGATGTTAGGTCCTCATGCTCACAGAAAGTCAGAGGGAAACACGGTTTTTGATGATCCTTTGAACATGGCACCCCATGTCTTAGTTTTCTCAGCTATAAAAACACACAGGCAATAAATAGCAGTCCTGAAATAATTCCTCCCAGACATGTTGAAGTTATTTCCACGTTGACTAGGGTGGGGGCCACTACTCATGACACCTGCTTAGTTATGTCCCCTGTTCCCTCATCCTCTTGGAATCTCAGGCAGCCCCAGAAGTGTTTGTTCACTTTTCAGCTATAAATAGGTTAATTATTACTTCTCTTGGGTATTAAGATGTCCAATCCAGTCTAACGTTAAATCTTTCATCTCAGATGCAATCTGTAACTTCTTTCCCCTCTTTAGCCCAAGCCTCACTCATGGCTCAAACACCTATGATGAGGGAAGGAACCAGATGTGGTCTTTCACCTTTTGCTACCTCTCCACTCTGTCTTCTGGATATCCTAGGGTCAAGTAGGGCGGAGGAGGATTAGATGAAGAATGGAAGAATGTCACATCACTGGTGCCACCATAATCCTCTCTTGGCTAACTCTAGCTATCTGGGTAATTCACCCCATAGCTCCTACTCCTGAGTGCTCATGCCCTGCAGGCTGCCCTCTTGCATGGTGACTCAAGCCCAGGAACTTCCTGCTTGACCACAGGAAACCCGTTCATCCTTGCCAGACCAAAGTGTGGTCGTGGAGGTGGCTTCCTCCTGCTATTCTCTCTCCTCTCCCTACCATTGTTCATGGCCACAGCTGGTCTCCAGCCCCTATACTAGGGGAGAACAGGGATCAGTCATGCGTTTCTCATACAACCTCAAAGAAGCCTTCTAAAGACCCTTTCACTGCATCTCCCTCCACACCCTTGAATATCCAGTGGGGAAGTGAGAGGCCCTTCTCCACTTTCCACAGGCACCTCAACCTCTGCGAGTATCTCTCCTGAGTTCCCATCACTTGATTTGGGGAAGGGCAACCCTGGAAAGGTAAATGGAGAAGAGATACCGTGGTCCTCCCTCCTAGTCTAAAACCCTTTCAGTGCAACTCTTAAGTCACCCACTGAATCTCTAAACTAGTTTTTTATTCTCTGCTGGGCATTGTTGGGATGGAGGTTGCTGGACAGGCTCTGCTTTCTCTGAGTATAGTCAGCAGGATGTTTTAGTTCCTCTCTTTAAAATGAGGAGAGACATCTCACCCATCGTTCTCATCTTTGGGGCTTTAGCCAATGTTCCAGGACACTGGGGCAGTTCCCACTCCACATCTTGCTGCCTAAGAAAAATGGTTTTTGTTAGCTCAAGAACTCTTCAAGAAAACGAGAAAACAGAATTTCAGATCCTTAAAAAGAAGTGAGACAAGTCATAAAATCATAGAACTTTCAGAGCTCAAAGGTATCTTAGAAATCGTTGCCTTTTTATTATCTATGAAAAAACGTGTTCCAGAAAGAATAATGGACTTACCAAGGACATGGCTACAAGAGCTGGTTAGGGGCAGTGCGCCATTTGCCTGTGGACTCCTCACCTGCCGAATCCACTGGGTGATGGAAACTACTTCTTCCTTCACTGTGATGCTTCCCTGCTAGTATCACCCCCATTTTTGTCATCGGAGCATACTGGGAAAAAATGTACGACTGAATAATGTTTCGAGATATTAAAATTATAGTAAAACACATTCATCTGGAACACATCAAAAGCTGAAACAGGAATTTTTACATATTCTTTATTTTGCTTTTATGAGGAAGAGGTAAATGACGTGTAAACAAGTTGCCATCAAAAACTTACCCCCAAAGCAGCTTTCAAGATACGCCATTTATTGGTGAATCTGGTCCAGACAGTTTCTTCCTATTTGAAAACTGAAATAGCAAAGCTTTACATTTTCACAAATCTTTGCCGCCTGCAGAGAGCTTTGCCACAAACCGGCTGAAGCTCCACATTGAGAAGTGAGGTGGCAATGACGACCCTGACCCACAGCAAGTGACCTCTGAATTATCAAGGGAAGATGGAATTTTGTTCTGCGTAACTGAGTGTTAAGTGTTTAGAAATAGTCCTCCCACATGTGATATTGGCAGATGGAAATTCTCTGCTAACTAGAACGTTCCAGTAACTGAAGCACTTCACTTTCCCAGCCATTTTGGATATTAGATTGCTATTCCAATGTGCTTAGGGTGGGCAGATACTGTCGCCTGAAAGAAAATCCTTAAATCCTTTTGTATTAGTCAGGTTTCTCCAGAGAGAGAGAGCCAATAGGAGATACATAGATATAGACAAAAAGATTGATTGTAAGGTATTGGCTCATGTGATTATGGACGCTAAGTCCCACAATCTGCAGTCTGCAAGCTGGAGCCCCATGAAAGCTGGTGGTGTAGCTTGGAGGCCTGAGAGCCAGAGAGCCGATACCAGACTGGACTAGACTATGCTATATTCTATACTATAAATCCTTTGTTAAAAGAATTTGTTCTATAAAATTTGAATTCAGTCAAAAGATCACACTCGAGAAATCCACATGTGGCCCCAAGGCCACAGGTTCCCCACCCCTGGATAGATCCCAGTCCAGGTCCGAAGACCTGAGAGCCAGGGGTCCTGAGGGCAGGAGAAGATGGAGGTCCCAGCTCCAGCAGTCAAGCAGAGAGCAAATTCAACCTTCCTCCACCCTTTGTTCTATGCAGGCCCTCGATGGAGTGGATGGTCCCATCCCACACTGGGGAGAGCCATCTGCATTCCTCAGTCCCCCAAGTCAAGTGCTGATCTCTTCTGGAAATACCCTCACAGACACACCCAGAAGGCAGGTTTAACCCAGCTATCTGGGTGTCCTGTGGCCCAGGCAAGCTAATACATAAAATTAGCCATCACAACTTTCCTCTACAATATGTACCAAAAACCCTCAAATTATATTCTAGAAGTTTAGCCTAAGAGAATAACAAACAAATGTGCAAAGCTGCTTTACAGTGATATTCAGTGTATCATTACTGATAATTTTCAATAGTGAGGAACAACCTCAATACCTAATAAAAAGGGAATGGGCCCAAATATATAGTGATGAAATGGATTTCTATACACTTAATAAAATTGACAATTTAATGACCTCTGAATATGTTAATGCTATTTTATTTAGTGAAAGATTGGGGCTTCCGGGTATATTTTATAATCACAATTTTGTTGTAAAAATTATGTATCTATAAGTTTGTGTGTACTAAAAAGAATATTGCTGAGATATGGGTATCTTTGTCTTGCTGCCCCTAAGAATCTATTTGTATGAGTTGTTAAGAATGATATGCTAGATCTTTATGTCTTTTGGCTCAAGGAAGAGAAAGACATTTTGGGGATGGAGATACCCAGGGGGATGGAGGGGAAAGGAGATGGGGGTGATTTCAGTGACATGGGCCCTGTTTCAAGACCCAGCCAGAGACTGGTTCTGAGTGTCAACTGAGAGAGAAGTGAGGGAGAGAAGCTGAAGAACTGTGTTGGTAAAAGTCTACTGGCCTCTGGGCACCAGCTATGCCACTTGAGGACCTGGGTAACAAGGTGCGTCAGTAATTTGGGAGAGGATCATCGGTCGGCCACTCCGCACGCTCCAACTGGACTCAGAGTGGCACAAGCACAGGGCAGCCGTGCCCACCAAAGGGGCCATCTCCGGGGGAGCAGGTGGCACGAGGGGTGAGGAGCCGGAACAGGAGAGAGCTGTCCCCCCAGCGTGAGTGAGATGCACCGTCCCTCCAGGGCCCTGCACGACGTGCCTCGAGGGGAGCCGAAGTCCAGAGGGAGCCAGTGGGGCTGTGTTCTGTCACAGTGTGTGACTAATCTAACGCAGGGTTTCTCAACCTCAGCACCCGCCGACGTTTTTGAGTGGCTAATGCTTTGTCATTGAGGGCTGTCCTGTGCATTGTAGGATATTTAGTAGCATTCCTGGCCCCTACCCACTAAATGCCAGTGGCACCGCCCCCACCTAGTTGTGGCAATGAAAAATGTCTCCAGATATTGTCAACTGTCCCCTGGTGTCAAAATTTCCCCAGGCATAGAACCACTGATGTAATGGAACTGGAACTGTAATCACAGGTTAGTGAAAATTGGTGTGTGATAATAGCCAACATTTATTGAGTCTTTGTAGTGTGCCGGGCTTCACATTTTATTTATTTATTTTATTTATTTTATTATTTATTTATTTATTTCAGGATATTAGGGGGGTACAAACATTTTGGTTACATGTTTTGACTTTGCCCCACCCAAACAAAAAAAATCAACAAGAAAAAAATCAAACAACCCCATCAATAAGTGGGCCAAGGACATGAACAGAAACTTCTCAAAAGAAGACAGAATAATGGCCATCAAACATCTTAAAAAATGCTCAATACCTCTAATCATCAGAAAAATGCAAATCAAAACCACAATGGGCTTCACATTATAAATTCCTTTAATTTAACAACTGCATGAGGTAGGTGCTGTACTTATCTTCATTGTAAAGATGAAGAAATGAAAGCACAGAGAGGCTAAGTAACTCTCCCAAGCTCACACAGCTGAGACAGGGAGAGCTGGAAGACGAATCCACGCATTCTGGCTTTGGAGACCTCGCACTTAAGAAATGAAATAATATGTTACCAACTATGGACTTTGAGTGTGATTGTGATATTTCTTTGTGGGTTTTTATTTTTATATTTTTCAAATTTTCTCCAATAATAGAAGATATTATATTAATAATATTCCAAAAATTATCTAGGAAGAAATTTACTGCGGTAGGACTTCTACTTGAATGGTGAGCATATCCAACAAAGGGCCCTGCTGGGTGTCCTTGTGCACAATCTCAAGAAAAGACCAGGGCGGCCAACATGATTTTACACTTGGACCAGAAAAACAACATGCAAGAGAGAGACTTGACAGGGTATGTATTCTCCACGGTTTGCTGAGTTCACTCTTCCTATTGTCTCTCCTAACTACGCAGGGAGTGAATTCGTCCTCCGCGCTCCACGGTTCGCCACCTGCAGGCACTCACCTGAGAGCAGGCGAGGACAGCCCTCACCTTCAGCAGCGCCGGGCTCCTGTCTGCGTGGTTGCTGATGCTGTTCCCGGGTTGAGGGGCTGCCAGGGAGCGGGCGGGTAGGAACTGGGGCTGAGGCTCCGGGAAACAAAGGGCCGAGCCCACAGCTTGGACGGAATCTTGCCCATGTGGCGAGCTCTGGCCAGGGAAGGCACTCGGGGTGGCGATTCCTGCCAAGGCTGGGGCTGGCAGCCGAGCGCTCCGCAGAGCCTGCCTGTCAGTCACTGCTGATGCTCACCCCTTAATGGCTCTTCCCTTGTCATTTGCCTGGTGTCGCTTTTATCTTAAGTGAATTTAACAATGGTGAAAGGTGCCAGTCTGAGGTCCCCAGAGAGGAGCTTTGCTGGAAGAGCTGTAGGAATGAGAGTTGCCCCGATCAAATCATCTCTGCTGCCGCACCCCGGGAATAAGTAACCCCTCAGCTGGGGTGGGGTGCCCCAGGGGCTGGGCCGAGCCCACAGAGCTTCTCCCCCAGCTCAGCAGGCAGCCGCGAGGGAAGCCAGCTGCACGCAGGTCTGCAAAACTAGAGACATCCTGCAATTGCTTTTTTCTTAATTTCCACACCCAGGAGTATTTCAGGAGGAATTTAATCTCTATGTTTCTGGTTCATTTACACTTAACTTGTCACAGAATTCTTTCCAAAGAGCCATTTGGTGCCCAAGAGGACGTGTGAGCTTTTTAAACATATATCCATCTCTTTTTTTTTTTTTAATTTTTGAACTAACCAGTTTCAAAGCAATGTCTAAGCCACACATGAGTAAGAGATGGTTTTAAATTTCAAATCCAGTTAAATTCCTAAGAGCGGATTTGCGAGGCAGCCCATCTCACAAAGCAATCAACGACAGGTGAACGCAGGTGTCAGCTTACCCTCCCCAGGGTGGGAGCTGAAGTTTGGGGTGTGAAATGAGCGAGCAGGAGAGGGAAGTCTACTGGAAGCAGGGAGACAGAGGAGCTGAAGGCACAATGACGTCAGCTACTGGGGCCGACCTCTTATGACATGCTAGATACCGGGGGACATTCTCACAACACCACTGTGGCAATTTTCAAGGTTATCAGGAAAGAAGTTTCCCCGTTTTATAGACAAATGAACTTAAGTTTAGAAATTAAGTAAATGATCCAGTTCACACAGGTAGTAACTGATGTATCAGGACTGAATCCAAATCTGCAACATTGAAATGAGAGGGGTGGGAAATGGGGGAAAGAGCAAGAAACGGGGCAGTTCTGGGTCCCACCCTTTGCCACTGCCCTTGCAGAGGGGTCTAATGCCAGAGCCTTGTTTTCTCTGCACCCTTCCAGACTGATATCCAGCCATCTCATTGTGCAGTTGCGGCTGCTGCATTTGCAGGGCTCCCTTCAGCACCAAGGCTGGACGCCGTCTCCCTACTCACTAGAGGGCTGGACACCGTCTCCCTACTCGCTAGAGGGCTGGACGCTGTCTCCCTCCTCACTAGAGGGCTGGACGCCATCTCCCTACTCACTAGCAAACTAAGCTTGAGGTGAGCTGGGAAGGGCCGGAGCTCTGGCTCTCTGAACTCTGGGCAAAGCCCAACTTTACCAGTAAAGAGAACCGGAGGCAAATAATTCCATTTGGAGGCAAATAATTCCAGAAACCAGGTCAGTGGTTTCTGCGGATCTTGTCTCTTTAAAACAAAATTCCCGTATGTTCAGGAGACTAAAAAGGAGGAAACAGCTGTGTGTGTGTGTGTGTGTGTGTGTGTGTGTGTGTTGCCGGGGTATCTGTGGGAGCACAGGACAACTTTCAGCTGTCCCCGAACCAGCGTTTGCCTGTGGCAGTCGGACAGCCGTGTGCTGGAGGCCTTGCTCCCGTGCTATGCAGTTCATGAAGTGCTGAGGACCTCTGATGGCAGGACTGTTGAACTTGATGCTGAGGACGCCACAGTGAGGGAGAAACTATCCTGTGCACTTATTTTGATTGTTTTTATCCACCATCGCTGCCATTTGTGCAATTTATGTGGATGATCGTATAATAGATCATGCCCAAGGGTTAGGGGCATTTCTAGGCGCCTCAGTGCTTGTCACTCACCTGTTTAAACACGCATGGACACGGCACTCACACGTTTCTTTAAGTAAAGACTTTCCACTGAACTGGTCAGTGTAGAATTCCCAAAAGGAAGGAGGAGAAGTGCTCATATGGAGGCAACCCAGGGCCACAGGGTCTGAGGGGACGTCGGCCACAGCCCTGCCACTCTCAGGAGAGCAGCTCCCGCATCCACGCCTGAGGAAGGAGAAGTTGGGGTGATGAGAGCATGTGCCATGGAGTCCAGGACAGGAGCGTCCCCTGGGTCCCCAAGTGCATAAACACTCTTGGGTGCAAAGGCATGGAAGGTGACCTCCGTCTATCCACTCCCGGGAGCCGATGCTGCAGCAGATACGACAAGGACAGGAGAACTGGAAGGAGAGGGGGACATGCCAGTTTCAAGAGGCAGCAGCCACCTGAAAGAACCCGGCATAGATGAGCCCTGACTGGATCAGTCTCCCACTGTCAGCTGCTCTGGCGTCCCCGGTGACCCCACACAGGCCGTATGTCACCACAATCAGGGTTGCATCGCCTTTTCCTGTTCGACGAGACCTTGTGTTTCCACTCATCGTCCTCGTCTCAAAAACCTCCAAAGGGTTCCACTTAGCTGCACAATGAGCTCCAAGCTCATTCCCACAGCCTCAAAACTCTTTTCCACTTTTACTCTCAATGTTTCCTCAACAATGGACACAAATTCTCCACCTCTTAGAACTGATCCATTTGTCACTTACGGTGATCCATTGTCCCAGTTTTCCTTGGACCGAGTGGGTTCCCAGAACACGGGAGTTTTGATGTTAGAAGCAGGAAGTCCCAGGCAAACTGGGATGAGTAGGTTGCCTAAGTTGCTCCTGAATGAACACATTTTGGGTTGCTCTGCCTCCATACCTCTCATGCTTCTCCTCCTGCACAGAATGCCACTTTAATTTTCTCTATCCATCACAAATTTACTCATCCTGCAAGCTCTGTATTAAATTCCAGCTCCCGGGTGAAGCTGGACCACCCTCCCCCCACCACTGTGACAACCCATTTCTCTTTCCTTTGAGTGTCAATAGCTCTGGTTGTCTGGGTGATTCACACGAGAAGAAATAGATGAGAGTGATTGGGAACATGGATTCAGGAGGGAGGGAGGTATGAGTCTGATTATGACAGTTGCTAATTGGATACAAGTTATTTAACCTCTCTATGCCTCAGTTTTCTCGTGGTTAATGGGTGGGTAGTGGTGTGTGATCACAGCATGTAGCTCTTTAGGAGGTTGTGAGGATGAAATGAAGTCATATATGTAGCCTTTGCCTCAGCGGTGGCATATTCATATATGCTCAATGAATGTTACTATTCTCTGGTTCCTTCATCCAGTGACTATTTGTTGAGTGCCTTCTACATACCTGGCCTTATTCTATGAAACAGTGAATCAAAAAGATAAAAATCCCTGTCTTTAAGGAGCTTAGATGCTAGTGGGGAGTGGGGGAGACATAGAAGTGAACTGTAAACTGCGGCAAATGGTGATAAACGCTAGAAATAAGACAATGACGGGAGACAGGGAGTGCTTTCTATGAAGGTGATGAGAAAGAGCCCCAAGCACAGACCCAGCAGAGGCAAGGAGTTGAGCCACGCAGGTATCTTGAGAAGAGAGCTTTCCCGGTAGAACAAACAGCAAGCACAAGGTGCTGAGGAGGACGTGCCTGGTGTGTTTGGAAAAATACGGCCGGAGCAGGAGGAAAGAGGACTGCGGCAGGGAACGAGATCAGACAGGCGGTGGGGAGGGGCAGGCCAGGGACAGCCACGCAGATGGCCGACGGACTCAGCTAATACTCTGCATAGGAAGGCATGACGCTGTTTTGGATAGAGGAGTCACACTTTCTGACTAAGCGTCACTATGCCGCCGTTCTGAGGACAGACTGTGAGTGGGCAAAGGCAGAAACACCTTGTCAGGAGACTGTTGCTGCAGGACTGGACGCGAGGGGAAGGGGCCTTAGCAAGGGTGCAAGAAGCGAGGATAATAAGAGAGGTAGGATTTGGGCTATTTTTGGAGGTAGATCCAACAGGACTTGCCGACAGAGAGTGGTCTGACTCGACTCAGGACTGACTCTAAGACTTCTGTAAAGAAGAACAGAGCTGCTGTCAACCGGGATGAGGAAGACTGGGGAACTCAAGCTGGAAATGGAAACCAGGAGCTTAGCTCTGGAGCTGGTGAGCGTGTGATGTCTTTTAAACGTCCACATGAAGATGCTGAACCCTGTTAGCTACTCTAAGCAGGCGAGTCTTCCGTCTTTATCCATCTCAGGCTTGTTTGGGATAGTTCGGGGGCAGGATAGAGATTAAGCCTCCCCCCTGGTATCACCACCACTACTTAACCAGAAGGTCAGATCCAGCATCTTATACTTTTTTCTCTGAATCTCCCTACGTTCTTAGAACAGGCCTGGGCACAGTACATTCCTGGTTTGTATTGAGCAGTGACAACAGAAACTGTAGAGCAGGCACTCTGGTATCCATGAGCTCTTTTAAAACAGAACACCCATGACCCTAAGTGCTGTTCGGAGACTAACGTGGCCCTCCATGTGGAAGTTCTCTGAAAGCACCTGGCCTATTCCATAGTCCCACGTGAACCTCAATGAGCGCCCAGGCAGGCGAGGCTTGGTGGCAAGAGACCTTCACTCTTGCCTGTTCCCCAGAAGCCAGAGAATAAAAGGAGAAGATGAATGCTCTTTGCCACCGAAACAGCTGCTGCTGCTCCCGCATCTGCATGGCCAGTTGATTTAGAGATTTGTGGAGAGAGCCTCTGAGTCCCCGGCTCCCGCCAAGCGAACTACCAGGAGCCTCCCATGGCGGGAGTTACCGTTCTGCTCCAGGTGCCGCAGGACAAATGCCCTGGAGCTGGACGATGAAATACACTTGCTCCTGGAGGAACCTGCAGACACAGCCTGGGCACCGTCCTGAAGACGAAGGTCATCCTGCCCTGGATAGCTAGCAACCTGGAACTAAGTCAATACCGCTCATCAGAGACTGACTCCAGAGGGGAGTACCTGGGACTCGCTGTTGCTGGAAGACCCTGATATTAGAATCTTGCCAGCTCTCCGTTATTTCTGTCCATATGCCGAGAGGCAGAGTTGTGGCACAGTTGATCCAACAATACATCATCCGGAAAACAAAACCATTTCCTCTGATTGTGGATGATACGATATTTTTGCTCTATTGAGGCCACACTTTGCAGATATTTCAGGTTCCAAACTCATTTGTCATAGGCCGGTTTCCCTCCCCCGAAAAATTAATGTTCAAGGAAAAGATTTCTACGATCAAATACATTTGGGAAGCTCTGGGTTGACAAAGCGAAATAAGTTTCTTTGTGCAGGATTTCTCAAAACTTTTAATATGCTAATATGCATGGAAATTTTCCCAAGGGGAAGAACACATACAGCAGTATTTGAGCACAAGGACCAGTTTACCAGAAGCACCTATTAAGGCAAGTGTTCCTCTAATCACACTTTTAGAAAATGCTTCCTTAGGCTAACACTAAAATGGTTTGCATTCCCTGAGACCAAATGATGCTTGGGGAAAGAGCCCAGGAGCATGCTGAGGACTGGAATTTAAAACTGCCACAGGAGATTTAAAAAGAAAGGAAAAAGGAGGGAGAATTAATCAGCCCAGGGGGATGAGGGGGAAGTTGATTCCCCTGCCTGGACTTTGCTGAGTCAGTACCTTCTGGCTGAGAGGTTTAGCTCTATGGGAAGGGTTTTGCCTTTAGAAGTTAGGAACAGGGCATTTGCTCCAAGACCTGGATGACACTGGGTAGTGTTAAAGGGAGGAAAAACTGAATGAAGACCAAAGAATTTGACCCAAGAGATGCTTTCAAGTGGGGGGAGGGAAGGGGCTATCAGAATTTAAGTACTCAAAAGGCTTCACTTCAAATGCAATCCTCAGAGAAACTTTTGCTGCAAAACCTTTTGTAAATGAGACTAGTCTTGATAAGGTCCTTTGGCCAACACTTTCAGGTGATCAGAAAATCAGGGAAGTTGACGGAAGCGTAGGAGATCTCAGTCTAACCTCCTACTCTATCCATCAATTCCCTCTACAATATATAGAAGAACCATCCTACTTGAACTCCTCCAGTAACGGGGGTCTCACTACCTCCTACAGCAGCTTGTTCTAAAGTCAGACAGCTCTAAGCGTGTGGGTCCAGGACAGCAAACTTCACTCCTTGGGAACATGATCGCGAGTCTCCAGCCTTCTCAGCACTTGCTGCGCATGAGGCTCTGCCAGGAAGGAAAGCAGAATCTAAAATAAGCGACACGGCAGACAGACTGAACGTCTAAAACAAATGAACAGAAAGAAACGCACAAACAAAGCAGCCAGAAAACAGTCTTCACGTTTTACTATTTGGGAAGACCAGTTCTCTGGGTGTGCCTTTTTGGTTAAAGAGGAAGGCTGTTTTGTAGAGAACAATGAGATGATACATGTGAAAGTGTTTTGAAGAACTCGAGTGGGCCGCACGCATAACCGTAAGGTATTCGTTAGTCACGGGACTCACGGGGGAGCCATCACGAGACAGGGGCAGTGGGGTGGGGAGAAAGGGTCCGATGGCCACGGGGCCAGTAGGAACGAGAGGCAAGCAGCGGACGGCGGTGGAATGAAAGAGCCACGTGGGGAGGAACAGTAAGTGTTCTCTCGGAAAATCGGTCCCTGCTTATGGAAATGCTGCCTTGGTAATCACGACCGTCAACTGCGTTGCCTAACTCAGAAACCTGCGTGTCACCCTAACCTCCCCTTCCTCATCCCCCCTGCCTGCCAGTCTGGCGTCCAGTCTGCACGCCCTCGCTCTTGCACACACGGAACCACCGCGACGTGTTCCCCGACAGTTGGTGCAGTGCTCGTTATTTTTTAATTAACATGAACTACAAGCCTTTAACAGGGAAAGCAATGCGAGGTGAAAGCCTCCCTGTGCAGGGCTCACGGTGCCACCAAGCACCGCTCACACCAGCAAGGGAAGACGGACTTCTGGACGAACGAGGCATCGGACCCAGTGTCTGGACCAGTGACAGCACCAGGAATGGACCGGAAGGGAGGACCGTCCTTAGCTGGGAGGACTCACGGCCTCCTGCAGCTCAGCACAGTCAGCTGCCTTTCTCAGGACGAACCTTTACCCTTGGACTCTCGTTCGTTTGCTCCTGGGTGCCCTGACGAAGCCGCCAGGCATGGCGCACTTCACCTGACTCTAGCGTCAGACTCAACCGAGCATGTCCTGAATCCCCACTCCCACCGGAGCCCCTGGGGGCTCTTACAATGAGGGTCTGAGGCCACGTCCTGAAAGCACAGCCGGGTGAGCCAGGCGACGTGCACATGCAGGGACAGGAATCTGGTGAGCGTATGTGCACGTGTGTCTGTGTATGTGCGTGTGTCTGTGTGTGTGCACATGTGTCAGTGTATGTGCATGTGTGTCTGTGTATGTGCACGTGTGTCTGTGTGTGTGCATGTGTGTCTGTGTGTGTGCACGTGTGTCTGTGTGTCTGTGTATGTGTGTGCACGTGTGTCTGTGTGTGTGCACGTGTGTCTGTGTGTCTGTGTATGTGTGTGCACGTGTGTCTGTGTATGTGCACGTGTATGTATGTGCACGTGTGTCTGTGTATGTATGTGCACGTGTATCTGTGTATGTGCGTGTGTCTGTGTATGTGCACATGTGTCTGCGTATGTGCACGTGTGTCTGTGTGTGTATGTGCACATGTGTCTGTGTGTGTGCACGTGTGTCTGTGTATGTGCACATGTGTCTGTATGTGCACGTGTATCTGTGTATGTATGTGCACGTGTGTCTGTGTATGTGCACATGTGTCTGTGTATGTGCACATGTGTCTGTATGTGCACGTGTGTCTGTGTATGTATGTGCACGTGTGTCTCTGTGTGTGCACATGTGTCTGTGTATGTGCACACAGCAGACACAGGGTGAGCTGCGGCTTCACACCTTCCCCAGCCGCCTCACCTGAAACCAGGAGATTCTCCGACTCTAATCCAGAGAAGTCTCTGGGGTGTGGACTGATTACAGCAGTCGGTGAAGCTGTTGGTTTGCAGGGACTGGGAGGCTTCCCGATTTGCCTGCAGGGCTTCAGTGACTCTTGACAGCCACTGTCCCCACCCGTGGCCTGTGAGCCCTGAGCTCGTCACACCCGGCCAAGCCAGGGTCATTTCCTCCCAGGAGCCGCTTCCTCGACTTCCAGGACTGCGTCCCTAGTCTGCTGCCTCCTTGTGCCCCGTGGGTGACCTCTGTGGACTCAGCGTCTGTCCATATGTCCCTTCCAGGGATCTCAGTGTCAGATGTCTGCTTTCATGTCTAAACCAACACGTGGGGCCTGTGGTTAACCGTAAAACGCTACTCGGGGCATGAAGGATGTATATTCTATGAAACACTCTAGGGAAAAAAGCACCAGTGAGCGAGCAAGCAGCTTGCTCCACGCTAGAACCCTTCCCCGCGCCTTTTCCTTCACAGTCCAGACCCTGCCCCTTTCTTATATCTTACATCGAGTCCACTTCCTCCTGGGTCCCCCATCTGGACGCTGGCCCTGCCTTGCCAGCCCTGGTCTGAGGTTCCAAAGATGCCCACAAGACAGTGGGTGCTTAAAATGTAAAATTTGGAAGTCACCTACTTTGGGCCACCTAACATCTCCCACGTAAGAGTTTACCTGGAATTGGTGCTGTTTTCATCTGCCTTTACATGATTAAGTGGGTCTTAATTTGAGCCGTCTGAGTGAGGTGACAACTACTGTTCATTTGAGACTAGGGCCATAGAAGGGCTCCTTGTTTTCAGGAGGGGCTGGAAGATGAATGATTCACACATGCAACACTCACGGCGTGGGGAGAATGTGAGGTGAAATAGACATGCGCTTTGGAATCAGACCCGGATCTCAGTCTGGCTTCTGCTACATGCAGCCTTGATCTCCCCGAACTTCATGGATGAAGTTGATTATTGTGAGAATCGAGTGAAATAATATGTATGAAGCCCCTGGTACATTACTTACATATACGAGGTGCTCAATAATGGCAACTTTTAATTATGATTTATGAGCACCCCTGAGGTGTGAGGTGCTAGGTTAGGTGTTGTGACATCTATAAAGATTTATTCCACATTTGGGTTCAGAATCCAGGCTCTTAATCACCATGTCAATGCTTCTCAGCCCTGGCTGATTCCACAATGACCTGGAACCTTTTTTCTAATTACAGCCTTCTGACACTACAGTTGTCCCTCCATACCCATGGGGGATTGGTCTCAGGACACCCTTGAATACCAAAGTCCTCGGATGCTCAAGTCCCTGATATAAAATGGCATAGTATTTGCATATAACCTACACAATCCTCCTATATACTTTAAATCATCTCTAGATTACTTATATTACCTAATATAATGTAAACGTTATATAAATCGTTGTTAGTGTATTTGCTAAATGGTATTATGTTTTATTGTTACATTGTTATTTTCCATATTTTTTTTCAAATATTTTTGATTCACGGTTGATTGAATGCACAGATGCGGAATCCACAGGTACAGAGGGCCAGCTGTACTTAGAAAGATTCTGGTTTAGCAGATTTAGGGAAGGACTTGGGAATCTGCATTTTATAAAAGCTGCACAGATGACTCTAATGATCAAGCAGATATTGGAAAGAACTGCTTTCGAGCCAAGCATATTTGGCCACTAAATCAGTAATTTTTAAGGACATGGTAATAACAAAGTCACTGATGTGTTTGATGAGATAAAGTTGTTTTTTTCCCCCCAGAATAAACATGCTCAGCATCTCCCTTTGGCCAACCAAGTGCAGCAGATGGACAGCGGAGGCTGTGTGTGTACCTTTGAAAAGTGTGCAGGCAGCTCTGCTGTGTCTCCTCTTCCCGCTTCTGCTGAGAACCCCCCACCAGGGCCGTCTTGGGGCCCAAACCCCAGTGGGGTGCCAGCACCCTCCACTGGCCCTGTGGCTGGGATTTTAGATGTCCACATCCATAACTTGAAATAAATTTAAGACAAAGCCAAAAGGGCCTCCCAGAAAGCAATCTGGCGTTGGGAAAGGAAGCCACTAAGGCTGGAAGACTTGCCCCAGAAGCTGATTCATGAGATGTTGCAAGCGGATGACCATCAGAAAGAGGGGTGGTTTCAATTCCTCAGCACTAAAGCAACACATAAGTGCTAATTAGTGTTCAAGCCCTGGAGACAAGCTGCCCCAAAGAATGGGAAGTTAGGCAGTGAGCATTCTCCCGTTGAAATGAGGGTGGAGAGTCAGAGTATCCTTGGGAGGATACAGGGCAGAAGGCTGGGGCAGCCTCGCCACTTCCTCCTGACAGCAGCTCTCCTAGAGCTGAGGGACTTGGAAGCTTGGCTTGGCACTAGCCAGAGGTCTGTTCACTGGGTGGCGGGGGGAAGAGAAGAGGGAGATTGGAGACAGGTGTGCATCCCGATTTGCGAAAGTAGCGAGCTTCAGGAAACTGGGCAGTCCAAACATAGAGAATGACTATAGAGGCAATATTTGCATGAAAAGATGCTCCATGAGAGTGTTACCCCAGGAGAGCAAGAACTTTATCTTGTTCGAGCCATCAATTGTCACCAAAATGACCCATCCTGTTCCATTCAGATATAAAAATTAGAGCACATCACTGGTGTATGCTGAGCAGCTTTCAGGTCCCCTATCGTGGAAGAGAAAGCAAAGGGTAAAAAGCCAATATTTGACAGATGCCTGCTCTGCATCTAGTACCTTAGCGCCCTGTTCCCGGACTCTGTTCACATTGGAATCACCTGGGAAGCTTTTCAAACTCTCAGTGCCCTGCACTAACTAACTCACAGTGTCTGGAGGTGAGAGCCAGGCATCGGCACATTTTAGAGGATTCCCAGGTGATTCCAATGTGTAGCAAAGTTTGGGAACACCTGGTTTCACACATTGTTCCCTTAAAGCCCTGTTTTACAGATGAGAAACTTAGACTACAAGAGGATAATCACTTGTTGGAGCCAACCAACAATGAAGAGCCTAACTCTAGACTGAAACACCGCACTGTCTGATCCAACGGCTATATTCTTTTCACAGCATATTCTGCTGCTCAGGCTACCGGAATAAAATACCCAGACTGAGAGGCTAAAACAACCGAGATTTATTTTCTCACAGTTCTAAAGGCAGGAAGTCTCAGATCAAGGCCCAGCAGGGTGGGTTTCTGGTGAGGGCTCCCTTCCTAGCTTGTAGATGGCCACCTTTCTGCTGTGTCTTCACATGGCCAGGGGGAGGGGGAGGGGGAAGGGGGGAGGAGGGGTAGCTCTCTGGTATCTCTTATAATGACGTGAATATCAGAGCAGGGGCCCACACTTATGGCCCCATTTAACCTTAACCCTAATTATCTCCTTAAGGGTTAGAGTTTAAACATATGCATTTTGGAGGGACATAATTCAGTCTATAGCAAACAGTGTCTGGCACCATACTTAGCATATAGTAGATCTCCTGTATTATTCTTTTTTTTTTTCTTTTGTTCCTTTGAATTTAGATAGTACTTTTGGCATATTACTTTATATTATAGATATATTTTTTTTTATTTATTTACTTTTTATTTTTTTAAAAAAATAAGTAGCTTGATCAAGTTCACAGCCAGCAAAGAGGAGCACCCGGGCAGTTTGCTTCCAGGGTCTACACTCCTTTTTTTTTTTTTTGAGACAGAGTCTCGCTCTATTGCCCAGGCTGAGTGCCATGGCGTCAGCCTCGCTCACAGCAACCTCAAACTCCTGGGCTCAAGCGATCCTCCTGCCTCAGCCTCCCGAGTAGCTGGGACTGCAGGCATGCGCCACCATGCCCGGCTAATTTTTTGTATATATATATTTTAGTTGGTCAGATAATTTCTTTCTATTTTTAGTAGAGACAGGGGTCTCGCTCTTGCTCAGGCTGGTCTCGAACTCCTGAGCTCAAACAATCCACCCACCTTGGCCTCCCAGAGTGCTAGGATTACAGGCATGAGCCACCACACCCGGCCTATAGATATATTTTTTTAATTTCAAAATATTAAGGTGGTCCAAGTGTTTCTGTTACATGGATGAATTGAACAATGCTGAAGTCAGGGCTTTTAGTGTGCCCGTCACCAGAGTGGTGTACATGGTACCCAAAAGTTACATTTTTATCTGTCACCCCCTCTCCCTCCTCCTTCTTTGCTTCCAGTGTCCTTTACACCCCAGTAGTCATTCTTGATTTATATGGAGTATATTCATATCACATAAGAGTGAACATCAGCTTTTGTGAGCTGTCCTTCAACTCACTGAAGAAAGAACAAAGAGACATAAACTGAAAACCATAGTATCAGGAATTTGGGCTTAGATACTAGAATGTCTTTCCTGAAAGGGATTGTTCAGCCATGTTTAAATGAAAAACAAAAATTCAAAGATTGTTTCTGTCTCTGCTTCTTTAAGGAACAAGTGAAATTTCCCGTGAAATTCTGGGAAAGATGACCAACGAGAACTTAAGCAGCACCTTCTCCCGCACGGGCTGTTCCGAGGGTGATGAAATCCTCCCACTAATGCTCAGAGAGAAACCAACGCTTCCCGGTCTTATTCTGTGTGGACGTGGCACTTTCCGGGACACGCAGCACTTGCCAAACCTCCGCTTGCACTTTATCAAATACGAAGGACAACGTCTAACTCGTCATTTGCTTCCGTGTTTTTCTTCATCATGATCCTCACGGAAGAAAGGAACGGCAGTCCCAGTTAGTTGTGGAGATGGCAGGAAAACACCTCAGCTCTTTCTAGGGTCCCAGGACCCAGGTACAGGACTCGTTCTCATTGTGTGGCAAGATCGACAGCTTTCAGGCAGGACAAAAGAACCAAGATCTTGGAGAAGCCATATCAAACATGAGACAGAAAAGAAAAGAATACAATCCAAGTTATCAAGAAGAAGAAAAAAGATGAAATCTAGAAGCTGCACACTAATAAAATAGTTTTGTATTATTTAGGAGAATTCTCAAGTAGAGAACAAATGATGATCATTTGTAAAAGAAAGAAGTAGTCTCTGGGACTATCATGAATTTGCTATGAACAATTCATATACCAGGAATACATGCACTTTTTTTTGCTATGATTAATAGACTGATAGGAGAATGCCATATGTCTATTTCAGCAATACATTTGACAGTTTTTTAAATGGTAGCCTTATGAACAAGATGAAGAAATGAATTGGCTCAGTTACCTAAATTTATTGAAAAACACTACTAAAAACACACATTCCTGGACTGCTATTAACAATGTAGGAAAGTTTGTAATAATAATTACGGTATTAATAGCAACTAATATTCATCTATTGACTTAGTGCTTCACACATACTTTCACTTTTAAAAAAATTTATATGATCATTACGTCTCATTGGTGGACTTAGTTCCGCCTCGTTAAATGTTTTTGGCAATTATCTGGTGACTAGCAAGCAAACATTGATGGGTAACAGAAAACTGGGAGGAACAACACTATGCTAGATTATTTAAATCAGAGACATTGTGAAAAGTTCAGGTGATTTCGAACTTTTCTGATAGCATCAGAAACTTTTCCTCCAGAAAATCTCTGGAAGACAGGCAGCTGTAAACAAAGGAAAGGAGTTGCTTGGAGTTAAGAGCCTGGAAGCATCAACTGAGTCTCACCCAAGAGCAAGTCTGAATTAAAGGCCCACATACCCGAGAACCTGCGTGAAGGTTACTAAAGGGAGTTTACAGATACCAGCCCCTGCCCTCAAGGAACAGATGGTCCAATGCTAGTAACAGAGACAGACAGGAAGGCATGATGGGAGATGGAGACACCCTCAGAGCCAACCAAGAGACACAGCCACGGTCAGACCCACGGTAAGGAGCAGTGAGTGGGCTATGGTGGGTGCAGGTGTGGTTCAGATGCACAGGTAGGGGTGGGAGGAGAGAGATCTCTGCACTCAGTGAGGTGTGTGCATTCCTGTGTGCATTTCCTTCCACATGGGCCGGAGGGGAAGCAGAAGGAACATGAAAGTGTCTGTAAGCACCTGGAAGGACAACCTCTCCTTCATAAATAGGAGAAACAAGTAGGTCTTCAAACTGCCAGCCTTCTTCTCCCAGCACAGGTGACCAGAGACCACCCACCCTGGCTAAAGGCTCCCCCTGGGGGTACAAATGGCTTTGCCTTTTCTTCCTGCACTCACACGCAGGGAGGAGGAGGAGAACCTGCCCTGAGGTCACTACTCCGCCCCCGACCGACTGCCCGTGGAGCAGCACCCAGACCTGGAGCTGACGCCAGGCCCGTGACAGTCCTCAGAGCAAAGGTCATGAAAGCAGAGCAGCAGCTGACAAGTGAGGGACTCCAGGGACCAGAGACGGGTCTTCGGCCCAGGGTACCAGAGGTAGGCAACTGCTGCTTGAGTCACACGTGGGTGGGATGAAGAGGGTCACCGGCCTGATGGGAAGGGGACAGTGTCCCAGGCCACCTAGTGATTTAACGTGCTGTCTGTGGGGTTTCTCCCCAGTTAGATGGGGAGCTCTTCGAAGACAGGGAGAAGTCACCCCCCCACCCAGTCTATCCCTAACTCCCCCCAAGGGCTCCTAGAGCACGTGGAGATACTTTAGAACAGTGCTTCCGAGGGCTGCGCTTTCCATGCACCTCTTTCAGCCTCCCTTGGCATTTGATACAGAGTCCTGAGATGTGTCTCATAACCAATCAATCAGAACACCTAGAAGAGGGTTTGGAACCCGAATATTTTAGAAGCTTCACAGATGATGATACATAGAAACACAAGAGCTTGTGAAGCACTGGCCTAGAGCAGGACTTGCGATCTCTGCTGTATAACGCTGGATTCTAGAACCAGATGGTCCAAGTTTTAAATCCCTGCCTCTTGGTCACTGTAAGACGTTGGGCGAGTTAATCAAGCCTTTCTGCACCTTGATTTCCCCATCAGTAAAATGGGGATGATAATCATCTCTACCTCAAAGGGTTGTGGTGAGGATTAAAGGAGTTCACATATGTAAAGCACTTAGAACAGCATCTGGTACATAGTCAACTGTCAAAAGTGTGAGCAGTTATTATCTGGTTCTGCTGTCGGTGGAGGAAGACACGGGAGTCCAACGTGAGAAGCGGTACCCGGCCGGTTCATGACTCCACGAGAACTAGAATCCAGGTCTCTGCACTTTCCCTGCAGGGCACTTTCTGCTTTTGTTCCTTCCCCTTTCTCTTCACGGCGATTCAGCAGTTTGTTGCTCGATCACTAAGAATGATCTGAACATGCTTTCTAAAAGCAGGTCCACAGGGAAAACGGAAAACGTCTAAGCAGCCTTTGGAGAGCTGGTGCTGAGAGCTGCCAGCCCGCACGTTTGGGCAGAACCCTGGCAGGAAGTCATGGTCAGAGCGTGCAGAGATGAAGGACTCCGTGGAGAATCTTGTCCATCTCTTTTATGGACAAAGAAACAGAGGCCCTGACGGTTGCTGTGGCATGCCTGGGGTCCCCGATCGTGATGTCAGGGCACAACTCCTGACTCCTAGTCCAGTGCTCGTGCCCTTCCCGACCTAGGAAATGTGATGCCGTAGGCAGTGGAGCCGCCTGGTCTGGCCCTGCTGGACCGGGCATTTTGCAGACTCCCCGCATGTCCGTATCTTCTAGCCCAGCTTCCAACAACCCCTCTGCCAGCTGCCAGCCACCAGCACACAGCTGTGACAGCTGAGGCTCTGAGGCTCCTCCGAGGAGGACTTGGGATAAACCAACTCAGAAGTGACCGGATTTTCGTGGAGAAGACCGTCCGGGATTCCCCTAAACCACAGAGAGCAAAGCGTCTCCCAAGGTGACCCCAGCCCTGTCGTATTCATATCTCCCTCCAAGCGAGAAGGAGGGTGCTCCTGCAGGAGCGGCTCCTCATTACGGGAACGAGGCTCATGATACCGGGTGTCTCTGTGACCACCTGTCCTTTAGGGGTTCCCAGCCAGAGTCTTGGCTCCAGCCTGCAGATCCTCACCATGCCCCTCTTCTCTTCGAGGCTGAGACTACTTTCCACCCAATAGAGGTCTGTCCTCCTCAGCCAGCTTCTTCCGCCCGCCCCTTCTTACCTCAGCTGGGGCTCGGGGTCCACATCCCCAGCGGGGACGCAGAAGAGAAAGGCGGATTGGCACGAGCAGGCAGGAGAGAGAGGGCCTGGTGCCTGGAAACGCCTCGGCATCTTGCCCTTGTTACTAATAATCCTCCCAAAATCACCGAATGGTTTCCAGGCATTAAAGTTATCGTTTGCCATAAACCCCTTGTCTGTTTTCTGGAGAGTTTAATATATTGCAGGAAGTTTCACCCATAAAAGGTGATGGCTGCGCTCCTGCGAGTGAGCCGGGCGTCGGTAACTTATGACCTTCATAAATGTGAGTGGGTCTCTCGAGCAAGTCCATCAGTCTTTGGAGTAATTCCGCTTCGTAGTAAAATATTTTACTGTGCATACTCCTGTCAGCATTTGCCTCGGTGGTGGGAGCCTTCCCGTTCTTTCCGCCTGTGCTCCTCGCTCTCGCTCCCTTTTCCATTATCTCGCTTCCAGACTCCAGTCTGACACCCAGAGAGTCATCTTTGCTTTTTTGGGGTTGCAGCCCAGCTCGAATGGGGAACTCGCTGGACTTGCAAAGCGGCATAATCAGTGGTGCATTATTTATCACTGTGACATTTCGGGTACTTTTCTCCTTGCAGAACTGGAGGGAGTCTGCCAAGAAAGCCATCACTTTAACCAGTCCTTCATTATCAAACGTGGCTGTGTGCTCAAGGGCTCTTCCCAAGCTGTGAGTCTTCTAGAAGCGTAAGATTTTTTTTTGTCACCCTGATGCTGTAGCCTAGCAGTTCACATTCTGCTTTATGGTCATGGCTACCTAAATAGGCTTTATCGGAGTCCCAGGCTGGACATTGGCCCACAGAGGAACCAAACGCTGTCCAGTCGCTGTGGAGCAGGAGAGAGAACACTCCTACAGCAAGTTCAAGTCTCAGCTCCACCACCTGCTTCCTGTGTGATGTCGGGCAAATCACTCACCTTCTCTGTGTCTCAGTTTCCAAAGGTGTAAAATGCCTCTGCCATCTCCATCTCAGTGTTGTTTTAAAGAGCAAATTAGATACTTTATAAACCGCAAAAATTGTCAAAAGTGCCACGTGATAATGTTTTTACAGCAAGGAATAAGGGAGGCGTAAAGACTTAAAGGAAATGAAACCAAGTGGAAAATGAGTGAGTTAATAAAAAGGATTCAAAAGAAAAAGAAGCAGCTGGAGACAGGAAGTCAAATGTGCGGCTCTCACCATCAGCTGCTGCTGCTGTTCTGTGGGTGGGCAGAGCTGGGAGCCGCAAGCTGGCCTGTGACCACGTTCGTGGGGGACCAGCTTGGTGAGGACGCGGGGACAGTTCCTCTGCCCGGTAACACGCTGCTTCCAGAAATTGTCCATAGCCTTGTCTCGGGGCAATGCAGTCCATTTTCAATTCAATAAATATTTGTTGAATGCCCAGTGTGTGCCAAGGACTACTGTAGATTCCTGAGCTACATCAGTGAATCAAACAAAGACCTCTGCCCTTGAGGAGCTTACGATCTAGAAAAGGGAGTTGTGTGCTGCATGTCCACACCGCATAGCCGGTCCTCAAACACAGAATGGGGCCTTGATAGCAGAGATGCTGCGGTCCCGCTGGTTCTCCTGTCCTCCAAGCGGACACGGGGGGAGGGACAGAAAAAGAGACTGTGGGTCATTAAGCAGAGTTCCTCGGACTCCATGGGGCTCTGTAAGTCCATCCTCCCTCCCTCCTTCCCCTCCGTCTTTCCTTCCTCCCTTCCCTCCACTGGGGACGCCATCCTTGTATTACAGGTCGTATTGTGTTCTAAAACAGAACCGTAGGAACAAGTTCATTCCACCAGTCACAACCCTAGCTGAATTTGGAATCACCGTCCAATCTGCTTCTGAAGAATATTTAACGAGTTTCTAGGAACCTTTAGAGTGAGATCAGAGAGAGAGTAGGAAACAGAACAGAGCAGAGAAGACATGAAAATATTGGGGGCAGGGGATTGTTCCCTAGGACAAATCAATGTCATATGGCATTTTAAAGACTTTCGGAACCTTCCTACAGTCTTCTTATAATTAGGGTTGCCTCTTGCCTCACTTTGAGAAGCCTGGTTATGGAAAAGGTAATTATAGGCCGGGCGCAGTGGCTCACGCCTGCAATCCCAGCACTCTGGGAGGCCGAGGCGGGAGGATCACTTGAGCTCAGGAGTTCCAGACCACCCTGAGCAAGAGCGAGACCCTGTCGCTACTAAAAACAGAAAAAATTAGCCAGGCATGGTGGCTCACTCTTGTAGTCCCAGCTACTTGGGAGGCTGAGGCAAGAAAATAGCTTGAGCTCGGCAGTTTGAGGTTGCTGTGAGCTAGGCTGATGCCACGGCACTCTAGCCCAGGCAACAGAGTGTGACTGTCTCAAAAAAGTAAAGGTAATTATATATTCTTTAATTTTAACTTGTCTGAGCAATTACTTATGTCAGTCAGCTATTGCTAAGTAACAACCACGAGTTCTCAGTGGTGTGCAACAACAAGCGTTTATTTTGCTCACACATCCTCAGGCTACCAGGGAGTTGGCGGACACAGGCTCCGCCAGGCAGCTGGAAGCCAGCAGTTCTGAGGCTCCATTCTTCTCCCTGCTCTCTCCCTCTACTCTCACTCTTGACATTCCCAGAAATTCTTAAATGTGCTTCAGAAGCAAGCTTGGAAGTGAATCTAAAAACAGGCACATCAGTCATTGATGGGGTAAAATTGTTCACTTAGTGTGTTTTAGAAGACGTACCACCTGCGATAGAGGAGTGATGTATACACTGCAGGGGAAGGAGGAAGGGAGAAAGGGAGTTAGAGAAGGGAGAAAGGAAGGAGAGAAGAGCAAGAAGGAAGCAAGGGAGGGAGAGAAGAAGGAAGGAAAGCCCCAGAATAACTAGACCAGCAGCATCAGCATCATCTGGGAACTTACTGAAAATGCAGATTCTCAGAGCCCACCCTGACCGGCCGAGTCAGGATCTCTGGGAGTGGGTCCCGGCAGTCTGTGTTTTAATGAGCTTTCTAGGTGATTCTGATACTAACGTTTGAGGACCACTGCTCCACGCTGCAGGCTGGATCTCTCATCCTCCTTGGACCAGTTAGCACAGGCAGGACATGCTTTCTCATGACAATGGCAGAGGTGCAAGAAGTAAAGCAGAAACACGTGGCACCTCTAAGGCTTAGGCAAGGAACTGGCAACTGTCACGCTGTCTGCCCACGTTTCACTGCCAAAGCAACTCATATGGCCAGGGCTGTGGATCCAGAAAAGTATAAAGGATTGGGGCAGAGAATTCGGTCTAATGTAGAACTTAAAAAATTAATATTGGGATGCCATTTTATGGTCTCTAATGCCCTTTCATATACATTATCTTATTTAATTCCCATAACAATACTATGGGGTGAGAGGTATATTCATTGAACAGATGAAAAAAAAGGAGGTTCTTAGATGTTGAGGTCAAGGTCACATAGCTAAGACGACCCAGGTCTCCCATCTCCAAGTTTGAGCTATTTCCATTTCATCAAACCTCTAGCCCATAGGTTCGTAAGGCTCCTGGATCTCTTTTACGATCAAAGACAATCTCCAATGCACAGTGTGGTACATACACTGGACCCTATAGTCCTTATGCACCCAAGGACGATGAGAAACAGAAACAGGAAAATATTTTAACCCATTATCAGCCTCACACTAGACAGTTGGCTCCATTTCTAGGTTTCAAAGTCGCAGCCTCTTTTCTCCTGATGTTTCCCATGGACTTGAATTCCAAAGTTCCACGAGCCTTCCTTTCAATATCCCACATCCTCAGAACGTCATGCAAGGGATTTTTCTGTAGGAGACTTTCTTTGACTACTTTCCAAGTGATTTTGATTTTGCTGGAGTGTCAGCAGGTAGGGTGGGGGAACAAGAGCACAGGGAGAAAAGAGCAAACAAGTGGAGTTTTCTTGTGCGGCTGAACATGCGTTCTGGGGAGGGAAATAAGATTCAGAAGGAAAACAAAAGGAAGAAGAAAACATGACACAGAGGACGTGGCATTTCTTGGTGCTGTGGTATAGAATTCAGATATTTTATCAGCCAGAGTTGAAGGGGAATTTTAGTGCCTCTGATGACTTAAAAAATCTAATTGAAAAAAAAAAAACCCTTGAATCTAACAGTTGTTTTTAAACATTTCAACAGATGAAGAAAAAATATTTTTAAAAACTTTTATGAGGGGGCTGGCTCAGAAAAACATTGATTTGGTAGCTCTCCTTTGGTGGGTAAGGCGAGCTCTCTCTCCCTGTCTGCTCCCCTGCCCGGGCCCCGGCCTGCCCCTCCTCCCCTGACTACGTGGTAATTTAAGACACCTGAGGTGCTGTAGGAGAAAAATATGACCCTGACTCTGAGTGTGATCTATAGGGAGCCCTGGCTGCACACCTTAATTATTGCTAACAAAGTAACATTTTAATAGCTTTAGGTTGAAATTGATGAGCCCTCCTGTTCACTGGAAGCTTAGCAGAGGCACAATATGACATCTTGTAGGGAAAAAAAGGAGGGATGCGGTGGCGTTAAAGTATCTGGCTCTGTGCGGGGCGGTCAGTTCTTAAAAAGTGCACTGTCTTTGTTCAGCAGCTTTTTCCCAAGGAACTTAAAGTCCGTTAGCGTCCAGGTGTTCATCTACTGCATCTCCATCTTTCTATAAATAGGATCTAATGTCACTCTCTCCTTTGACTGAAGAATAAACTCAAGAAAGGCATCTTGAAAGGACAGCACAGTCTCCTAGCAAGGGACCGGTGAGCAGCTGAACAGGAGATTCCCAATTCTGCGCTGCCAGTAACTTCCCCACCCATTTCCATAATGGCGTCAGGTGGAAATGGTGGCTGTGGGGTGACACGTTAGATGGTTGAGAGGACTCCAAGGACGTAAGAAAAGAGGTAGAACTTCCAAAGTCTCAGTATTAAGTGGCAGTGACTATCTAGGCCCCAAGGATGCTTGAGCACATAGTAGGTCTTCAATCCACCAGGAGCCTTTGAAGCACCCTTCTGTTTAATAGTCCCAATTAACACACACAGTGGCCCTGGTCCTCAGGCCACACACCTAGTCCACAGCGTCCACGGCCTCCCCTGGCATCCGTGATCATGTTCGGTCCTGGCCATTGGTTGCCAAAAGTCATGCCATAGCTTCCTCACCGCCCAACTGCAAGGCTGCTTCAAGTCTGCAGAACCTCTCACAGCTCCTGCAAAGACTGGGCACCCCCAGACTATCAAGTATTCTCCAGCAGCACTACGGGATGGACCACGAGAAAATCGGTAGGGCTCCTGCAGACCTTCTTGCTGGAGAAGACATGCTACAATTTCTACTCTCCTGGTGGAGCACCGGGATGCTGCAGGGACCCTTCTCAGGGGGGTGTGGCTTCAAGTTCTGGGGAGTGGGAGGAGAGGCGGATGGGTGGGTGCATAGATCCTTCTTAGAGACCCACAGCAGTGCCTGATCGCACCCTTCCCCTCTCTGGCTCTCCTCTGTCTTTGCGGGGAATTTAGATCTTCTCCCATAGGGGGAAATGGGCTCAGCGTGTCTTCTTCCAAGTCAGCTTAAACAGCATAATTTTTGTTCTCTATGTCCTTAAGGGTTTTACTTTTCATCACTCAAAATCCATATTTGGGAAATTCAAAACACCTCGCCTCCTTCCTTTCCCCGCCCCCCTGCCAAAGTGTTGAGTTTGAAAATGCTATTTAAGAACACAAAAGCTGAACTTTGTTTTTCTTCTTACATTTCCACATCCTGAGCGGTGAGTAAGGAACCCCTCACTGCTGTCTGAGATGGGGAGCGGGGAGGTGGCTTAGGTTGACAGTCAAGATATTCGCCCACATCACAGTTTTGTTCTCCTTGTTAACGAAGAGGCAAAACAAACCCGGAGAGGAAAACTTGGGAAAAGGGCTTAAGTCAGCAGGAGAGAAAGAGGAGAAAGTAAAGCGCTATTAAAACACGCTGGGTGTTTTAGCAGGTATTATTTTTCCATGTAGCCATAGGGCCATAAACATAACTCAATAATAAACAGCTTCCTGGAGAATAATACTGAGCAAAGGCTTATTTAGGGAGCCCCAATACACCTGGGTCAAATTCGTGTCATATCTTGTTACGTGTCACACTCGGTATGCATAAATACCAGTGTGTAAGTGCTCAAGGCATTGTGTGACAGGAGATGGGGCAGGTCCTGGAATTAGCTGCAAGGAGTGGGGGAAGAGAGCGGAAGAATGCCACTGTAAGTAGATTAGAGAAAGGTGGGTTCCCCTATTGCAATAAGGGGGTAGGGGAGTAATGAAGATAGGAATACCTGATATTTGCAGAGGTCTATCCGAAACTCTTAAAGGGTTAGCAGAGTAGAGCGATGAGATCTCAATGAGGAATAACCTTGAAGATGTATTAGGCATTTTCGGTGGGGTTAGGGCTGACAGTTCCTTGGCCATGGCTGGAGAGGACCGATCTCAGATTCTCAATGTGTGTGTCTATCTCAGCAAGGTAGCTCCGTCTCTAACATTTCTTCAGATTCTGCAGAGAAAAAAAAATATTATTGAAGAAATTTATGAATAATTGAAATTAAACTTTCATAAAGAAATCTGTTGCTGTCAAGATCCAAACCACTGTAAAGAACCAATGCATCAAACGAGATAGGAGCTTCTAGTACGCAATTATGCAAAATAAACGGGTACCACTTGAAAAGAAGCCAATCTTACTCAAAATTTAAAATCATAGATTTTGCTGTAGACTGGGCTCCTCAGGAAGAGTGCCTGAGGCGAAAGCCTAAGTGCTTGGACTTCATTAAGGAGTGCGAGCCCAGAGGAGCGGAGGGGAGGGAAAGTGGGCTGGAGGCGGGGAAGGAGGGCGAGCCGATCTGAGTGTAGGTTTCCAAGTTGTCCAGCTATTGGGGTCAAGTGCATGGCTGCTGGATCTTGCAGGACCATCTTTGGAAGCACCCTAGGAACAGCTGCTTCTCAGGATAGTCCATCCAGGAGGAAGAATAGAGAAGGATTTATCTGCTGGCTCCTTCTCACGTTAATGAGAAGTTCCACTCCTCAACTCCCCTGTTCTTCCTGTTGCTTATGCTTTAGGAGCAGCAGGGCAGCCCCTGGGCAGGAGCAGCGCAGAGCAGTGCAGGCATGTAGGAGCGTGAGGAAGGATGCTCTGACTTGTAAGGCGTGACATCGGTGTGGCCTGCACAGAACTGGTCACTGCCACCACCAAGGGTCCCCTAGATGGGTGAGGCGGAGAGGGAGGTAACTGTTCCAATCCTTTAACTAAACATTTCGTTTCACATCTTCTCAAATAAGAGAATCAGATATCTAGTACCTATTCATCAAAAACAGGAAGTTTTATCCAAGAATTCTTAACAGTAAGTGAAGAGTACGTGAGTTAAACCTGTATCATGGTCCAAACAGCTTAGAAAAGAGGTTTCCTTGACACGGTCAGTATTATTAAACAGCTTTCTTGAAATCCTAGAGGATGCTGAGAAAGATATCTTTTTAAAGTAGTATCTGATATCCTGATCATTAATAATAGTTAACATTTACAGAGGTCTTACAATGTGCTAGGCACTGTTTCAGAATTGTGCTTTGAATCCTTGCATTAATGCTACTGTGTAACAACTGAGACACGGAGAAGCCGAGTGTCTTGCCCACAGGCACACAGCAGTTAAGCGGTTGAGCCAGGATTCAGGTCCATGAGGCCTGACTCCAAAGCATTCTCTTAACCCTTATATTGGTCTGACTTTCTGCTAGAAAATAAAATTGCAATTACTTCTCCTTTCCATAATTCATATCTGCTTCGGAGAAGTCCTGAGGTTTTCTAAAAATATAATTAAGAATATGCATATTTCTCAAATAATATTCAAACACTGTAGCCTCTAGAAAACAATGCAACTGCTAGACTTGTGATGACAGGGAAACCACCTCCCAACTTAAATCTGGTAATCATAGCAAGGTCATGATTCGATCGGATGTCCCTATTGGGTGACAGAGCAACACCCCAGAAAACATCTTGGTGACGAGGGGCATCTCAGGTGAATTAGGATATACGGTTCCTTCCTCCCGGGGGGTGCAGGCATCAGCCCCTACTTCCTTGCAGGCCCAGATGCTTTTGCACAGTGATCAAGCAGCAGTGGAGTAGTTGGGGTAGGGGTGGGGGTTCCGGGGGGCTGAAGCAAGGTGCAGAGAGTCCCCACCGACTCCAAAGCACGCTCTTAATGATTATATTCCCACTGTGAACCAGGGGGAATGTCTCAATTCCCTATCCAGAAAGCTTCCAAAAGCAAATCTTGTTGCCTGCTCTTAATGTATTTTTTTTCATGCTCCACAGATGTCCTTTCTCATAAATTCAGAAGTATCTGCACGTCCCAAGGTGAGCTAGTATCTTCTTTTTATTGCCGGCAGTTTGCTGGCAATGGATCTGACATTAAAAAAATACAGCACTCACTTCTGCGAGTGTGACCCCCTTTCCCAGCTTCTTCCAACTCTGTTTGCTCTTTTCACCTTCGTGCTTCTGGTTAGTGCATTTGGGGGCTTTGGAGACCCTCCTAGATCCTTTGACTTCTTGCTCAGTTGAGAAAGGGTGTGTTTCTCTCTACAGACGGCCTCACAGACACACAGCATCTCTCTAAGACTAAAAGAGCCTCCAGAGAACTTACTTTAGCTGTCTGCCAACTAACCCATTTTGCATGCTTCCCGGGAAGAAACAATACGCATCGTCTCTACAGGAGGAAGCAGGAGAGATATTGGTTCCGTGTAAATATCTCAGAGGAAATTTATGATGCTGGTGGGAAATTTAAGCCCCTTAAAACAACTGCTGGTTTGTGAACCCAGGCAGCAAATTTTTATGACCTCATGCCTGTGTCTTCCCGCGTTTCCTTCCTGAGAGAGTGGTCATGGATCCAGTGGTCTCTCCACCTCGCCGTCCGTAATGGCATTTGCTGGAGAGAATTTTGGTAGGCCATCACATCAGTTAACTTGAGCAGGTTTGTGTGCTTTTATATAGGAAGACCTGGCACTTCTTGTGCATGTGTTCAATGCACTGTGTGTCCTGCAGGGATTGCTATTTCTCTACCCACCCTCCTTGCCCTTGTTCTTCTTTCTAAGGGAACCCCTATATGTTGGGAAAGCCATGTGCCCAGGTAAAAGGCATTTTTCCATAACCCCTAGCAGCTATGAGTGGCCAGGTGGCTAAATTCTCGCCAGTGAGCAATCAATGGGAGCTGCTTATAGGAACTTCTGTGAAAGCACCATAAAGGAGAGAGCTCCTTTCTGCCCTTCCACCTCTCCTCCTTCTTTGGACCCGCAACTTGAGCATACAGGCTGGAACCTTAGCTGCCAGCTTGGACCATGTGGCAGTCTTGAGGGATGAATTTTTAACCACTGGTAGCAAAGAAGAAAGACAGAAAAATTGCTGTTTCCTGATAACTGAAGAACTTTCATATCAGCCTGGAACTGCCTACCTCTCTAGCCTTATTTTACCCAAGAGTGAAAAACGTTTCATCATATTTTGGCGAAGATTGTTGTATTTTTCTACGGCATGCAGCAATACTTAACCCTTCTGTGATGAGAATGTGCCAATAATGCTTTCTCCTAACAGATTGATCAGTTATTTACCACTGTATTTGGTAATGTTCTTTAGGTGGCAAGTAACAAAAGAGAAGAGCGGAATTTATGAAGTATGAATGCGCCAATTCCTCCCTTCATCCCAGCCCCACCATTTCACTCTCTGCTTCTGTGAGTTGGACTATTTTGGATTCATCATATAAGTGATATCATGAGTATTTGTTCTTATGGGTCTGGCTTATTTCACGTACCTTAATGTCTTCCAGGTTCATCCACACTGTTGCAAGTGGCAAGATTTTCTTCTTTTTTAAGGCTTGTCACATTTTCTTTATCCATTCATCCATTCACAGACATTGAGGTTGCTTCCAAGTATTGGCTACTGCTAATAACAATGCAATATGCATGGGAGTGCAGATATCTCTTCAAGATTCTGATTTCAGTTCCTTTGGATATACACCCGGAAGTAAGATTGCTATATCATATGGTAGTTCTATTTTTAATTTTTGAGGAGCATCCATACTGTTTTTTATAGTGGCTGCACCAATTTACATTCCCACCAACAGGGTACAAGGGTTCCCTTTTCTTTACATCTTTTCAAACATTTACCTCTTGCTGTTTTTGATAATAGCCATCCTAACAGATGTGAAGTGATATCTCTGTGATTTTGATTTGCATTTCTTTGACGATTAGTGATGTTCAGCACCTTTTTAGATAACTTTTGGCCATTTGTATGTTTTCTTTGGAGAAATGTATATTCAGTTCCTTTGCCCATTTTTAAATCAGGTTATTTGTTTTTGTTTTTGGTATTTGCTATTGAGATATAGGAGTTCCACTTATTTTGAATATTAACCCTTCATAAGATATATGATTTGCAAATATTTTATCTTCTGTAGTTTGCCTTTGCATTTTGTTGATTGTTTTCTTTGCTGTACAGAATGTTTCTTTTCTTTTTAGTTTGATGTAATCCCACTTATTTATTTTTGCTTTTGTGGCCTGTGCTTTTGGCATAATATCTAAGAAATCATTGCCAAAGTCAATGTCAGGAAGTTTTCCCTATGTTTTCCTCTACAGGTTTTACAGTTTCAAGTCTTGCATTTAAGTCTTTAATCCACTTTGAGTTACTATTTGTATGTGGTTCAAAATCAGGGTCCAATTTCATTGTTTTGCATGTGGATATTGAGTTTTCCCAACACTATTTGTTGAAGAGACTATCCTTTCCTCATTGTGTATTCTTGGCACCCACATTAAATGTCAGTTGACTATATATGCATGGGCTTATTTCTAGGCCTTCTATTCTGTTCCATTGGTCTATATGTCTGTTTTTAGTACCATATGATTTTGATTACTTAGTTTTGTAAGAGATTTTGAAATCATGACATATGATGTCTCCTGCTTTGTTCTTGTTGCTCAAAATGGCAATAGCTCTGTAGGGTCTTTCTGGTTCCATATGAATTTTAGGATTTTTTTTTTTATTTTAGTAAAAAGTATTATTTGGCTTTTGATGGAAATTGCATTGAATCTGTGGAGAACTTTGAGTAGTATGGACATTTTAACTCTAATAATTCTTCCAATCCATTAACATGGTATATCTTTCTAGTTATTTATGTCTGCTTTACTTTCTTTCATCAGTGTTTTATAGTTTTCAGTGTATAAGCCTTTCACTCCTTGGGTTAGTGCTATTCTTTCTGGTGCTATTAAAAATGGCATTGTTTTCTTAATTTCCTTTTCAGAAAACTCATTGTTAGTGTATAGAAACACAACTAATATTTGTACATTAATTTTTGTATCCTGTAATTTATTGAATTGTATATCCTGCAACTTTATGAACTGGTAAACAGTTTATTAACTCTAACAGTTTTTGTGTGGAGTCTTTGGGATTTTCCACATATAAGATCATGTCATCTGCAAAGAGAAATAATTTTACTTCTTTCTTTATGATATGGATGAATTTTATTTCTTTTTCTTGCCTAATTGCTCTGGCTAGGACATACAATACTTTGTTGAATGGAAGTGATAAGAGTGAGCATCCTTGCCTCATTCCAGATCTTAGGGAAAAAAAAGGTTTCAGTTTTTTACTATCGAGTATGATGTCAGCTATGACCTTTTTATATACAGCCTTTATTATGCCCAAGTTCCTTCTATACCTACTTTGTTGAGAATTTTTTTTATCATGAAAGGGTCTTGAATTTTGTTAAATGCTTTTTCTGCCTCTATTGAGATGATCATGTGACTGTTATCCTTCATTCTGTTAATGTGGTGTTTCACATTTCACATGATTTCATATGTTGAATGCATATGTTGGATTCCAGAGATAGATTCCACTGCCATACTGTTTTTCATGGCATATGATCCTTTCGATGTGCTGTTGAATTCAGTTTGCTAATATTTTGTTGAAGATTTGTGCATCCATGTTAATCAGGGATATTGGCTTGTTGTTTTCTTTTCTTATGGTGTCTTTGTCTAGCTTTGGCATCAGGGTGATGCTGGCCTCACAAAAATGGAAGCATTCATTATTTCTTTGTTTTTTTTTTTTTTTTTTTTTTGAAGAATTAAGAAGGAATGATGTTAATTTTCTTTTAAATGTTTCGTAGAATTCATCTGTGAAGCCATCTGTTCCTGTGCTTTTCTTTATTGGAAGGTTTCTGATTACTGATTCAGTATCCTTATTTGTTATTGATCTGCTCAGGCTTTCTATTTCTTCTTGATTCAGTTTTGTTAGGTATATTTCTAGGAATTTATCTATTTATTCTAGACAGTCCTATTTCTTGGCATATAATTGTTGTTTATACTCCTTTATGATTTTTTAAAATTTCTGTGGCATTAGTTTTAATATCTTCTCTCCATTTCTGATTTTATTTATTTGAGATTTTATATTTTTTCCTAGTTTAGCTAAGAGTTTGTCCATTTTGTTTATCTTTCCAAAGAACCAACTTCTATTTTTGTTAATTTTTTCTGATATTTATTTATTCTTTTTTTTTTTTTTGAGACAGAGTCTCGCTCTATTGCCCGGACTAGAGTGAGTGCCGTGGCGTCAGCTTAGCTCACAGCAACCTCAAATTCCTGGACTTAAGCGATCCTACTGCCTCAGCCTCCTGGGTGGCTGGGACTACAGGCATGCGCCACCATGCCCGGCTAATTTTTTCTATATGTATTTTAGTTGGCCAGATAATTTCTTTCTATTTTTTTAGTAGAGACGGGGTCTCGCTCTTGCTCAGGCTGGTCTCAAACTCCTGACCTTGAGCGATCCACCCGCCTCGGCCTCCCAGAGTGCTAGGATTACAGGCGTGAGCCACCGTGCCCGGCCATTTATTTATTCTTTATTTCATTTATTTCTATGCTAATCTTTATTATTTCCTTCCTGCTGCTAATCTTGGGCATAGTTTGTTCTTACAGTACCTTGAAGTGAAAGTTAGGCATTTTACTTGAGATCTTTCTTCTTTTCCATGTGGACATTTATCACTATAAAATTTCCCCCTTCATGCTACTTTTGCTGTGTCCCATAAGTTTTGGTATATTGTACTTTTGTTTTTGTTTATTTTTAGATATTTTTAAATTTTTCTTTTGATTCCTTTTTGACTCTGGTGGTTCAAGAATGTATTGTTTAATTTCCATGTATTTGTAAATTTTTCCATTTTTCTTTTGTTATTGATTTCTGGTTTCATTCCATGTGCTTGAAAAAGATGCTTGGAATGATTTCAGTTTTCTTAAATTTAAGACTTGTTTTGTAGGCCGGGCGCGGTGGCTCACGCCTGTAATCCTAGCACTCTGGGAGGCCGAGGTGGGCGGATCGTTTGAGCTCAGGAGTTCGAGACCAGCCTGAGCAAGAGCGAGACCCCACCTCTACTAAAAATAGAAAGAAATTATATGGACAGCTAAAAATATATATAGAAAAAATTAGCCGGGCATGGTGGCGCATGCCTGTAGTCCCAGCTACTCGGGAGGCTGAGACAGGAGGATCGCTTGAGCTCAGGAGTTTGAGGTTGCTGTGAGCTAGGCTGACGCCACGGCACTCACTCTAGCCTGGGCAACAGAGTGAGACTCTGTCTCAAAAAAAAAAAAAAAAAAAAAGACTTGTTTTGTGACCCAGCATGTGATCTGTGCTAGAGAGTGTTCCATGTACACTTGAGAAGAATGCCTATTCTGCTGCTGTCGTGTGGAATTTCCTGCATATATCTGCTAGGCCCATGTGGTCTAGAGTGTTGTTCATCTGCTATTTTTTATTGATTTTCTGTCTGATTGATCTATTATTATAAGTTGGGTATTGAGGCCTCCTACTATTATTGTATTGCTGCCTATTTCTCCCTTCAAATCTGTCAATGTTTGCTTTATATGTTTAGGTGCTCTGATGTTGGGTGCATATATATTTATAATTGTCATGTCTTTCTTTTGAATCTATCCTTTTTCATTAGGTAATGACCTTCTTCATCTCTTGTGATGGTTTTGACTTAAATTCTGTTTCATCTAATATAAGAATAGCTCTCTTTTGAGAGATGCTCTCTTTTGGTGACAATTTGCATAAAATTTTTTTCCACTCCTTCACTTTCAGCCTATGTATATCCTTAAATCTAAAGTGAACTTCTTGTTTGTTTGCCTTTAATTCATTCAGCCACTCTATGTATTTTGCTTGGTGAGTTTAATTCATTTACATTTAAAATAATTATTAAATAGTGAGAAGTCACTATTGTTATTTTATTAGTTGTTTTCTGTCTATGTTGCAGTTTATTGTTCCTCTCTTCCTCTTTTTCTGTCCTCTTTGAGATTTGATGATTGTTGTAGTGATATACTTTGATTCTTTTCTCTTTATCATTTTTGTATCTGCTGTAGGTTTTTTTATTTGTGGTTATCATGAGGCTTGCATAAAACTTCTTGTTATAATAGTCTATTTTAAGCTGGTAACAAGTTAACTTCAACTGCATAAACAAACTACACTTTTACACCCCACACACATTTTATGCTATTGATATCAGAATTTACTTCTTCTTATATTATATATTTATAAAACAATTTTTGTGGTTATAGTTATTCTTAATATTTTTGTCTTTTAACTTTTATACTCAGGTTTAAAATTATTTATGCCCCATCTTTACAGTGTTTAATTATTCTGTATTTGTCAATGTATTTACCTTTACCATATGCTTTTGTGTTGCTATTTAATATCCTTTTGGTTCAAGGAGAACTCTCTTTATTACTTCATGTCAGTTGTGATGAACTCATTCAGTTTTTGTTCATCTGGGAAAATCTTTATCTTTTCTTGATTTTTATTTTTTCTTTCTTTTTTTTTTTTTGAGACAGAGGCTCACTCTGTTGTCCGGGCTAGAGTGCCATGGCATCAGCCTAGCTCACAGCAACCTCAAACACCTGGGCTCAAGCAATGCTCCTGCCTCACTCCGCCTAGTAGCTGGGACTATAGGCATGCACCACCAAGCCCAGCTAATTTTTCTATATATATTTTAGTTGCCTATATAATTTCTTTATATTTTTAGTAGAGATGGGATCTCGCTCTTGCTCAGGCTGGTCTCAAACTCCTGAGCTCAAATGATCCACCCGCCTCAGCCCCCCAGAGTGCTAGGATCACCCGGCCTCTTCTTGATTTTTAATGGACAATTTTGCCAGACATAGTATTCTTGGTTGGCAATTATTTTTTTTCTTTTGGCACTTTGAATATGTCACCTCACTCTTTCCTGGCCTGCGAGATTTTCTGAGAAATTTGCTGATAGTGTAATAGAAGATTTCTTATATGTGATGAGTCATTTTTCTCCTAGTGCTTTCAAAATTCTTTTTTTCTTTGACTTTTGACAATTTAATAATATTTCATCTCAGTGAGCATAGACTTCTTTAGGTTCTACCTATTTGAGATCCTTTGGGCTCCATGAATTTCAATGTTTATTTCCCTCTCCAGATTTGGGGAGTTGTCAGCCATTATTTCTTTTTTTTTTTTTGTTGTTGTTGAGACAGAGTCTCACTTTGTTGCCCAGGCTAGAGTGAGTGCCGTGGCGTCAGCTTAGCTCACAGCAACCTCAGACTCCTCGGCTTAAGCGATCCTACTGCCTCAGCCTCCCGAGTAGCTGGGACTACAGGCATGCGCCACTATGCCCGGCTAACTTTTTTCTATATATAGATTTTTAGTTGTCCATATAATGTCTTTCTATTTTTAGTAGAGACGGGGTCTCGCTCAGGCTGGTCTCGAACTCCTGACCTTGAGCGATCCACCCGCCTCGGCCTCCCAGAGTGCTAGGATTACAGGCGTGAGCCACCGCGCCCGGCCTAGCCATTATTTCTTTAAGAAGCTTTCTTCTTTCTTTTTCTCTTCTCCTTCTGTAAATCCCATAATGTATATGTTGCTTGATGGTGTTCAATAAGTCCTGTAGGCTTTCTTCACTCTTTTTCATTCTTTTGTGGTTTTTTTTTTCTCTGACTTAGTCATTTTAAATGACCTGTCTTTGAACTCACTGATTATTTCCTCTGCTTGATCAAATCTGCTGTTGAAACTCTGCTGAATTTTTTTTGTTTAGCTATGTGTTCTTTGGCTCCAGAATTTCTTTTTGATTCTTTTTTATAGTTTTTAATCTCATCGTTGAACTCTAATTTTTGTTCAGTATTTTTAAAAATTTTATTTGGCTCTGTGTTCTCTTTTAGCTCATTGAACTTTTTTAAGATGATTACTTTGGATTCTCTTTTAAGGCAGTTTGTAATGCTTCATTTATTTAGGGTTAGTTACTCGAGCTTTATTTTGTTTCTTTAGTGGTACCATGTTTTCCTGATTTTTAATGATCCTTGTAGCTTTGACTTGGTGTCTGTACATTTGAAGAAACAGTCAGATTTTCCCATCTTTACATACTAGCTTTGGCACAGAAAGTCCTTCACCATTTAGCATAGCCAGAAATTCTGGATGGGCCAACTGGCAGTATCTGTGAGTGGGTGGGCAGATGGGACTGCTGCTAGTGTCCACAGGTGGGCAGGCCTCTAGTGTCCACAGGTGGGCAGGCCTGGTGCCACTGTCTGGGGGAGCAGACCTGGTGCTGGGGTCCACTGGGGTGGGTCTGGTGCTGGGGTCTGCAGCAAAGTCAGATATTCACTTTGTTCCTTCTTTACCCCAAGGAGAAGAAGGGGGATGCTGATGGGATTTCTCTTGGAACTGTGCTGTTCTCACCCTCTCCAGTGCATCTTTTCTGGTTTTTGTGCTCTACCTGGTTGCTGTAGCCTCTCACCTGGGTTCCAGGCTCTCATGATAGTATTTTTGGTCAGTGGATGATTGTGGAGGCATGAGGTATGGAATATTCTATTCCACCATTTTGCTGTTATCATTCCTATCACTATTTTTAGTACCCCAATCTGGATGCTACTTAATTGTCCATGAAAAATCAAACAGATAAATACATTTTTGTTTTTTCATATAATGGAATGCTAGACAACAATGAAAACAAATGATGTATAAATACATGTAAAAATATTGATGAATCCTACAGATGTAATATTGAGAACAAACAGGCCAGAAACATAAAAGAGTATGCACAGTATGATGCCAGTTATATAAAGTATAATGGAAACATTATACTCTGCTGTTAGATGTCAGGAGAATTGTCACACTTGGGGTGAGGCAGTAACTAGAAGGGAACATGATGTTTTTTGGAGTGCTAGTAGTGTTCTATTTGTTGATCTGGGTGGTGATTACATGATGTATTCAGTTTATAAAGATTTGTCCAGCCCTGTCTTATGTACACTTTCTAATTTCATGTCATACTTCAAAGAAGACTTGAAGCATGAACAAATAGAAGCTAAAAATTATATGTATCTTTAATAAGGTAACTACTGCTTCTCAATTGAGCTCTGTTCTTAATTCTTTATTGATGTATTGTATACTGTTTTACTTAAGTTACTACCAATCCTTTTTTAAAGGACACAAAAGAACAAATACATAAGAATATAGTTTATTAATTGCAAAAAAATATTTACAACTGAACATTCACTTATTAAATTTAGTTAGATTTACTAAGAAACAGATGTTGGGTAATGTGTGGTCTAAGTGTAAAAAGTGCCAGCCTAAGGCAAAATTGGGACGCTGGCGTGTTTGTTTTGTGGCTTTCCCTGTCCACCCCTCCCCTGCCATCAACTTTCCATCCTGAGGCCAGTGTCCCAATGGCATTATTCCAGGTCTTCCTCTTCCCCTGCTCCCACTCAGCCCAGATAACAGGCACATGTCCTGTATCCGTTCCCTCAAAGCCCTGCCCTTGACTATAACTAATTTAACAAACTAATTTGAGTCTTGGAGTTAAAAATTAATAATGACTAAATGTTTTATTTATCCCAGAAGACAATTTTACTTTAATGTTTAACTTTTCTGTCTTAAACTATAGAAACGAAAAATGGGAGAATGACATGTTTGGCTGTGCACCAGGAAATATATTTTTGGAAAGGCAGCTATGGCTGGCATTCTCCAAATCGAAAGACCTAGGCAACTAATCACACATAAGCCTGTCTTGACCATTCTGTGAATTATTTAGGGCTTCTTCATGGTTAGAAAACATGTTATTAAATCCCTTTGCTCTTAATGATAATTATAACATCTAAATCACATTCTTGTTTATTCCTTCAAAGCCCCTTCTTGAAATCACCCTGATTTAATAAACTGGAGACTCTATTTTGTTTAAGCATTAAACATTTGCAGCTCAGAAATTGAGAGAAGGACTGGTTTTCATCAGGTTTTCCACCATAGTCCAAATGGCAGAGGGACGTATTTTGACCAGTTCTCATTTGACATTTCTGAGTTATCAACAAAGCAGACAAACCAGGGGGCTTTATTAGCACTTTGTTCTTCTTTGAGGCAGAGTGCTGAATAAATGCCTTTTTCCCTTTGTAAAGAAATCTTACTAGTAACCATAGCAATAATAATTCCATCTCCAAGTGAAAATTATTATTGTTATCTTCGTTGGCAGCCCCGGTTTCTTCCCTGTCACAAGGAGACAGAAGGCAGACACCGTCTTGAAGTCTATAAAAGGCTCACCTAAGCAGGATCGGGAGCAGCTGTTTTCTCTCTCAGCCAAGAACACAACAAGAGAATAATGGCTTAACCATAGAATGAGGGGCTTAAGCTAGATACGAGGAAGTGGTTTCTGGCAGTGTTCTGGATGGGTTGTCATGGGAGTTTACAGAATCTTCTTTTTTAAAGCCTTTAAAAATAGCTTAGATGATCTGTTCCTGGAATGGCAGATGGACGCCCTGCTTTGCCTGTGTCCATTGTTCATTTAAAATACCCTGGTAGGCCCAGCGATGCCTTTACTAAACTCTGAAAGCAGAGGCGACAAAGCACACCTCTTGTCCTACCAGTACCAGACATGTAACATGGGCTCTGTAAATGTGAACGAATGAGTGAAGCTGAGAGTTTGGACAAAATGACTTAGCAATGATCCATTATAGCCACTAGTGTGGCCAGTTAAATATTGGCCCTATGGTTATTTTCCCACAATCATTTAATGAAACAAAATTTCGCCAGATGCATTCCATTTGGCCAGAAGTGTCTTTGAAGAGTCTCTGAGTCCAGTCTCTTCGTCTAGGTTGTTGACTCTATCCACTTGACAATTTCACAGCAGCTCTTGAATAAAAATTAAATGTTCTCTGAAGTGGGGTTACATGCTATGTGTCTGAAATTATTCAAATTTACAAAGAGAAAGCATTTATAGGAAAAACCTTAACTAGGGTTAAATCGGAACATCCTTTCTTCCAGCCCAAGTGATTCTCTCTCATCAGAGGAATGTGCTAAAAAGTGCTTTCATTTAGAAAGTAATGGTCAGAATCCTGCTCAGTTTTTCAGCAACAATAATATTTTACTTCAGAGTTGACATTTATATGCCAGCAACTCATTTGTTACAAATTCTAATTGCAGAGCGACAACCCAAAACAGGCAATGCAAAAGGCAAAAAGAAAAAAGGCACAGAAATTCTTTGAGATCCCATCTAATTAAAAATGCAAATTAAGAAAGAAACCTCAAGTCATAAGTCCTGTTGGGTCTTTTCAAAGGCACCAATTACCAGCGACTCATTGGAAAAGGGACTGCCTTTAATTTTAAGAGAAACTTCTCAACAACATCTCATTGGCAGGAAATTAAAATGACTACCAGCTTAGTAATACAATTAACACTGCAACCTTTTTGTCCAAACTTTGCTCATTCTTGTTCTGTTTCTTTAGCAACCACTGGTGAAGATAATTTTCCACTGACTTTTTCTGAGGTCCTAAGAACATTCTGTTTTTCAGTGATAAGCAATCTCATCTCTGAACAAATCCACCCCTTCCCTTGAAACCATATTGAAGTACATTCCAGAAAAGAACAACCTCCTTCTTGATAGAATCTAAAAGAATATTTCAGAAGGCAAGAGAAGAGAGTATGCTACTACAGAATAACAGTCCTCAGACGGGAGATGTGGACGAATGAAGGATTTTTGCTAGGCCTGGGTCCCGCCATGCGTTAATATGAGTGCATGTCATATGTCAGGGCCTTCAGTGTTGTTTTGTCCTCGGGTATTAATTCATAACTTATGCCTTATAGTTTTTGATTATCATAAGAAGTAATACCAGTTCTAGAATAGAATTTTTTTAAGTTTCAGAACTGGAAGAGAAATATCATACAATAGAATATCTAGGCCCATCTCTTTAGTCTTGGGGTCACACTGTATTAGTCATGGTTCAACCAGGAGGTGGAAACAATAACTTGAATGAGGGAAATTTAATATACAAAATTAACGATAACAGTGGACGGAAGTAACGGGGACTAAGTAGAAAGAAGCGAAGAAATGTCTAAAGAATTTAGGATAGCAGATGAAAGGAACAGCCATAACCACTAGGACTAATATGGAGTGTTCACAAAAGACTCCCTTCCCTGCCTCCACGCCAAGCTGAGATCCAGGGAAGGCACAGCTGTGGCTCACTGGATAATGAAGAATTCACTGACGTGTCAGCTAGATGGGCTTTGCTAGAAGTTCATCCTCTGGGGTGTTAGGGGAAGTTGTCAAGTTGTCAGTAGTTAAGTTCTGTACCTAAGAACTTGCAAAAAAAAAAAAAAAAAACCCACCAAGGATCAGCCAGGGAATGTTATGATGCGGAGCTTCCTTGTCAGTGTATTCCATCGCAGAGACACCTAAGCGGGTACATGGGGTAAGATGCTGGCCACTGGGCCTGCTGCAGAAGCTGGGCATTGGAGAAGCTGTTCACTGGCAGGAGCCAGATTTGCCCACGCTGTAGGAGTCAGGCACTGGAGAAGCTGCCTGTGCTGCAGGCTCTGGGGACCGGGGAAGATGTGCACCCTGTGGAAGGTAGGTCCTGAGGAAGTTGTGCCTGAAGCAGGAAACTGGCCCTGGGGAAGACACTGCACTGTATGTGTGGAGCATTGTGGAAGTTGCATCTACTGCAGGACATCACCAAGAAAGCACAAAGGAATGAGGAAGAAAAGCTCCATCTTCTACTAGTATCCTGCTAGCATCCTCTACTGACAAAGCTTAACATTGTGCTCTCTGGCAAAGGAGAAATACGTAAAGGGCCTATCTTCATTTTCACAGAGTAGGCAATGAAATCTGGACTTGGAGCTGAAAAGCAATACACTGATATTGGCACAGGGCTTATATTGTATGACAGGCACTTTACATGCATTACCTTATTTATTCTTACAACGTGTTTAAAGGATACATATCATCATGCACAATATACAGAGACCCAAAGAGTTTAAGAAAGGTCACTGAGCTAGTCAGCAGCAGAGTAGGGATTCAAATCCAGTTTTGGCCAATACCAAGCCCACTGCCTTTCCGTACTATGTTTTCTCTGATGAGTTCTAGACTTCTCAGAAGAGTGGTGGTCTAGGGGACCAAACTCAGGGAGGGGGTGGGGATGAGGAGTGTAAAGTGGGGATTCTAATAGGCTGGGCTGTGGTGGGAATGGAGTTGGATTGCCATGAGTTGTGGAGCCTGGGAAAATCTGAAAAGCAGAGTCTGGGGCAAAACCGGAGCAAATCTGAAGACTGAGAACTAAATCGAACTGAAGTCCAAATGGGCTACAGCAGCAAAGAAATCAAGATTAGGTTTAAGGCAATGGGATGAAACTGGGGCCGGGAACACACCAAAACAAAGAAAACAAGTTCCAAGCAGAGGTCAACAATTCCTTGAGATGAATCTCCGCCACTGGCTGCAGGGTGACTGTGGCCATGTGCACAGGCAGAGAGGGGGCAGCTGGGGTGTGGTTCTGGTTCAGAGAGGCTAAATTAACGGCCACGCTGGGACTAGAACCTGTCTCCCTTGACCCCCATTTCTGTGCTCTGTTCACACTTGTTTTTACTACCCATTAATTCCAGAATTGGGCAGAAACAGACAAGAGTGAGTGAATGAGCTGGACCACAGCACCCTTAGCTTGTTGAAGCGATCGGGGGTATGAAGGTGGAAAACACTGATAAAGTTTAGTTCAGGTAAAACATGTGATGTTTTTATGGCACTTTGCACTTTCTCCCTTTGCCTTCCATGAACCCTCATGATTGAATATATGAACAGCATTCAGGAACCCTGTTGGCAGATGGAGCTTCACATCTTTATTGATGTTGGTCATGGCCTGCCAATCAGGGGTATTCAGCATTGACTGAACATCAGAATCACCTGGAAAGCTCCTTAAAAATATTGGCCTAGGCAAAGAATTTATGAAGAAGACCCCAAAAGCAATCACAGCAACAACAAAAATAAATAAATGGGACATGATCAAATTAAAAAGCTTCTGCACAGCCAAGGAAACAATCATTAGAGTGAATAGACAACCTGCAGAATGGGAGAAGATATCTGCATGCTGGACGTCCGATAAAGGGCTGATAACTGGAATCTATAAAGATCTCTAACAATTCAACAAAAAAAAATCAAACAACCCCATTAAAAAGCAGGCAAAAGACATGGACAGAAACTTTTCCAAAGAAGATAGACTAATGGCCAAGAAACATAGGAAAAAATGCCCAACATCTCTAATCATCAGGGAAATGCAAATCAAAACCACAGTGAGATATCACTTAACTCCAGGAAGAATGGCCTTTATCAAAAAGTCCCAAAATAACAAATGCTGGGATGGAAGCGGAAAGATAGAAACACTCATGCCCTGCTGGTGGGACTGCAAACTAGCACCACCTGTATGGAAAGCAGTATGGAGACACCTCAAAGAACTAGAAGTAGAACTACCATTTGATCCAGCAATCCCACTACTGGGTATTTGCCCAAAGGAAAAAGACTTTCTATAAAAAAGACACCTGCACTCAAATGTTTATAGCAGCACAATTCACCATTGCAAAGATGTGGAAACAACCCAAGTGCCCATCAATACATGAATGGATTAATAAAATGTGGTATATGTATACCATGGAGTACTACTCAGCCATTAAAAAAAATGGTGAACGAATGCTTCTTGTATTATTCTGGATGGAGCTAGAGCCCATTCTTCTAAGTGAAGTATAACAAGAATGGAAAAACAAACACACCACATGTACTCACCATTAAGTTGAAAGTAATTAATCAACACTTATGTGCACACATAGAAATAAGATTCATTGAAAATCAAGCACATTGAGGGGAGGGGATGCGTAAATTCACACCTAATGGGTGCGATGCATATTATCTGGGGGATGGTCACACTTTACCTTATAACTTCCACTCAAATGGTACAAAAGCAATTTACATAACCTAAACATTTGTATCCCCATAATATTCTGAAATAAAAAAATAAGAAATAAAATGAAAAAACTGAAAAGAAAACTCCTTGCTAAGAAAAAAAATACTGACACCTGGGGCTACTTCATACCAACAGTGAGAATAGATTTCCAAGTTTCTGAAGTGGTTCTAATGTATATCCAGTGTTAAGTATCACTATCTTTTCCTGACTATAGCAGAATGACATTGAGAGAGAGAAAAATAATTTAATCCCCTTTCCCCCTTTACGCTCCTGTGGGATTCTGAGAACAGCTCTTTTTAAGAAACAGTTGCCCATTCAGCTGTATTGCACGTTGACTCTCAGGGAAGATTTTGAACTCAAAGCTAGTCAAGAGGTTTAGTGACTCTGCAGAAAGATGGTATAAAGATGTTAGGCTTCTAAAGCTTTATCACATGCCGGGAACCAACACAGTGTGGAAGACTGGCATTCCCTCTGTTGGAAAGGGAAACTGGTTACTGTTCTGAGGCGGATTCACTTGTTGGCCTTAAGTAAATGAGGTGTGCTCCCAACAACTACCTAAGGATAAGTTTTAAGTAGGAAATCCTAATCTTCAGTGGCATATGTGATGAGGAAAAGCAGAGAAACATCCTTCTGCTTGGTGATGGGTGAAGCCCTAAAGACTCAATCTGGTCTTGATGAACATCCAAGAATCCGGATGCGCACCCCGCCGAGGCAGGGGCTTCTGCCAATGATGCGGGTAAGGAAGTCTGCAGTTTCTCACAGTGTCAGATTTGTTCAATTTGGGTTTAAACAAATACCCTAATTTCTGTCCTGGAGTGTAGACAAGCAGGTTTTCCTCCCGTATCCAGATGCCATTTCTACCCTTGGAACTAGTCGTGTGTCTAATAAAAACCAAAATTTTATTTAACCTTCAGCTTGTTCTATGTCATGTCCTTCCACATTATTCAGAGCACTACGCATTAGCATTGTAAAAGAGAATAAAATGCAACTTTTAATAAAGATAAAATTCTTTTAGAAATTAGGAAAAAGTTCAATTATGCACAGAACGGTATAATAAATTCTATTGTGTGCATCATCCAGCTTTAACAATTACCAACTCATGGCAAATGTTATTTCACCAGTACACTTGCCCACTGCCCCTCCCATATTCTTTAAAGAAAATTCCAGGTGTTATATTATTTCATTCACAAATATTTAAATATGTAACTCTTAAAATAAGATGCATGAACTCTTTAAAAGTATATAACATTTTCATTGCTAAAATATTAATAATTACTTAGTATATCTAATATCTGGTGTTTCAACTACCAATTTTGTATCAGTTATATCAATTTTTTCCATTTGTTTAAATAAAGAGCCAAATAAGGTGTGTACATTGTAATTGGTTGAAATGCTTCTTAAATGTCTTTTAAACTATACACTCCCTTGATCTGTTTTTTTTTCCCTTTGTAATTTATTTATTGAGGAATCTGGGTGGTTTGACGAGCAGGGTTTCCCACAGCTAGACTTTTCCTATTGCACGGCCATAGTATCCTTCCGCATGTTCTCCTGTTCTCTGTATTTCTCGTGATTTAGTTCTTGGATATATAAGTTCAGAGTTTTTTGGCAAGATTACTGCAGAAGTGATACTGTGTTCTAACACCAGGCATCACATAAGGGCTGGTTCCCACTCTTTTTTGTAGTCTTAGCAGCCCTTGATTATCAATGCCTAGATTTATTAATCATTAGGAGTTAGGAAATGGTAAATTCACGTTCTGTCATTCCTCTGTAGTTTTTTTTTAACATTGAAACACACCGATAAGAGAATTTTCCCTTCATATATTATGTGGCTACTCAGTGGAGCAGTTTACATAGGAAAGGAAGGACAAAGTGTTGATTTTATTTCCCTTTATTTCTCATCTCTTTATTTACTAGGTTTAAAAATAATAAGTAGTTCAAAAATTTCTCCAGTCGTGATCAATTAGTCTTTTAAAGACAGCTTTGAATTAAATTGCCATACAACATACTGTACTATTTGAAGTATGCAATTTTATCAGTTTTACAATTTATGTACACCTGTGAAACCATCACTACCCATGGTCAAAATAATGAACATATCCATCATCCCCAAAAGCTGCCACATACCCCTGAGTAATCCCTTATTCCCACCCTCTCCAACCAATTGTTCTTCCATACTAATTCTATCATATTTTGGGTCAGTTTTAATAGGTTGATTTTTCTCCTCATTAAGGGATTGAGGGTAGTATTTTCCTGCTTCTTTGCGTGCCCAGTAATTTTTTACTGGATGTCAGAAGTGAATTTTCCCTTGTTGAGTGCTGTATAGTTTTGAATTCCTGTAACTGTTCTTGAGCATTGTTTTGGGATTCTGTTTAAGTTACCAGGAAACAGCCTGGTCCTTTCAGGTTTTGCTTTTTAAGCTGTTTCACTTCATCTGTTATTTGGTTACAAAGCACAACAGCCTAGGATTTTTTGTGTAACGTTAATTTTGCCCACTACTGCGGTAAAACCCTTTGAGTTCTCTACCCGATGCCCTGTGAGTTATGAGGTTGTTCACTCCGGCTGGTGCCGGCCCTGCGTGAACCCGGGGCATCCTTCCCGCTGACCCGTCCGGGGAGTCCTCTCTCCGGCCTCTGGTGTCATCCTCACACGCAGCGCTGACCAGTGTACCGATGTGACGTGGTGGGGGCGTCCAGCCAGATACCCAAGTACCCAGGAGGCATGTACACATTGCGGGGAGGAGGCCTAAGTCACCAGTTCCATTTAGGGTATGTAATATTTAAGAAATGTAAGAGACCTTCAACAATAGAGAGTGGGAAGTGTGAGTCTGGAGCTCAGAGGAGATTTCTGGGCCAAAGAGATACATTTGGGAACTACGAATGTTAGCAAAAGCTGTTTCAATTATGATGAAGCACGAGATGATCTAGGGACTGAGAAGAAGAAGGCCTGGGATTTCGACCTGCGGAATCCTAACATCCTCCTAGTGAAGGGGAGACCCTAGAAAGGAGAAGAAATAGCCAGTGAGGGAGGAGCAAACCCAGGAGAGGCAGGTGCCAGGAAAGTTACCAGGGAGCGTGTTTTTCAAGCAGGAGGGTGGTGTTGACTGTGAGCGTTTAAGGTGAGAATGGAGATTCCACTGGATTTGGGAACAGGGATGTCACCAGGGATCTTGACGAGAATGGTTTTGGCAGAGCAGGGAGGGCAGAGGCCAGGTTACGATGGCTTAAAGAATGGGGAGTTAAAGAACAAAAATAGCACATTCTACAACTTCTTCAAGATATCTGGCTCCAAAAGAGAGAAGGAATATAAAGAAAACCAGGAGGAAGATGCTGGGCGTCAAGCGAGGCCCCTGGCCAAGGAGAGGAAGCATCTCCCTCCTTCCCCAGGGGCTCTCTTTCATGTGACGTGAACTCTTCTAGGTATTTCTCCATCCAACTCCTTCTACTTTCAGCCAGTAAAGATTCCTCAGAAATTCTGTCACCGGGTGGTCCATCAGGCTTCGTCCGTGGTGGGTTTGTAGCTATCTTAGTGGACCGTTGCAATCCAAGGGCATCGGGGCTGCAAACCAGTTGCTTTCTGCAAGCAGTAGCCCTGCAGAGTCAGCTCGGCCCGCCTGCCTTTCTCGTCTTCACCCCTGCTCTGCTGCCGGCCTGCACTTTAGAATCTGAATCTGGCCCACGCACAGCTGTGTTTCATGCCTTCCAAGAGGTCTGCTGCTGTGCCTGCAGAGTCAGCCCAAGCCCCTTGTCGGGACAGATGCCCTGTTCGTGACAGGCCTACTCGCTCTCCAGATTCACTTCCCAAGCGCCCCCGCCTTCCACTTTTCACTCTCAGCTCTTATAATCCCCCACATACACCAGGCTATTCCGTGCTCTCGAGGCAGCACCTCCGGTGTTTACTTACCCACTCCTCTTTACCTGGATAATTCTTCTTTATCTTTCAAAACTCAGGCATCCTCTTCTCCAAAAATTACCTTCTCCTTAATCTCTCCAAGCACTGTGAGTTTACCTCTATCTCCACACATCATATTATATTGACTTTTGTAAGGCAAGGGTCTACTTCCCCATTAGACTGTGAGTTCCTCAAGAGCAAGAACTGCGCCCTGGTGTTTCTTTTTCTCTGCACTTCCGGCCTTTGGTCTGGTGGTACATGGCACAGAGTAGCAGAGTGGAAAGCAGGAAGACCAGGACAAAGACTTCAGAGGGAAACAAAGGTTGGGGTAAGAAGTGCAGGACAAATGCCTTGGCCAGAGTGAGAGCCTTGGCCGCCCTCTTCTATTCCCGGGGACAGTAGCTCGAAGGAACAGGTCAGGTAATACAAACCAAGACAGGCCCCATAAGCTGGGGCCAGTTAACAACTTGGAAAGCCGGGCAAAGTCGTTGCAACTTGAAGGCAATTTGGCCACACAGGTTTGGAGACATAAACACAGAAAGGAAACAACAAAATAACAACATCTGGGAAAAATCAAATAGCATCAAGTATTTCTAACAAAACGGAGTTAAGGTTCTGTTTTCACAGCTACTGTTCCAGACAGCCAGCCTTAGTCTGGGAGCCCAGTGCTTTGCCCTGTTCAGTGTTTCCTCTTAACCACCACCAGGGGGAGCTACAGAGGCAGCGTAAGGACGTACCTGGGAATGCGCATTCAGAAGCCAAACTTGTTGAGTTTGAATATTGGCTCTGCTCCTTCCTGACAAAGACAAGTTACTTTGTGCCTCAATTTCTTCCTCTGTACATTGAAGACACTAATCACATCTACCTTGTGGGATGTTGTGAGGACTAAATGAGGTTTCATAAGTATAAATCACTTAGAACTGTGTCCTGCATGCTAATCACCAATTAAGTGTTTGTTAAATTACAAATTAATATCTAGAATACCAGACCTCCTGGTCTCAGATAGGCGGTGACTGTGAAGAGTGCCCTCGGGTGCATCTCTCCACGCCAGGGAGCAAACGAAGACCAGGCTCAGGAAAGACTGGGCCAGCCAGGGACGCAGAAACCCCCCTGGGTCCCTGAGTTGATAAAGCTTTGACCCAGCAGAAGATGGTTTGTGTACCGCCTTCCCACTAACGATGACAGAAGAGAGTGATTCCCTGCACAGAACAGCCATAAAACATCTATGGCCTGGATTAAACCCTTGGGTTGAGAAGCCATAATCAAGGCAATTTCTGAGAGTTCCATTAATAAGGTTTCTAGAAGCTGCCAAAGTCCAGCTACAGTAATTATCCAGTTAGTTTGCTGAATCAGCTAATGTAAGCTTCCCTGGTCCTGTTGCTAATTAGGCACCAGCCTCTCGTCTCATTAATAAGCTTCCAGTTCATTTGCATGTAAGGAAAAATTGTGAGTATAGGGGAGTTTAATAGAAACCCAAATCACCTTCAACATGTGTCTTTTTTATTAAAATATTTAACCTTTTCCTATGACTCAGAAACATCTGTTGGCATTACACTCCGTGGAAAGACATGATGAATTCAGCATTTGCCGGCAGATTCCCAGGCCCTCCTTCTCACAGCTGGCCTGTTCCCATCGAATAGCAACAAGAAAAGACAAATGAATATGATTAACTCAGTGTTAGAAATTTGCAGGTGAAAGAAACTATCCGGTTCCATTCTTTCCTTTTACAAACTAGGAAACCAGGGCCCCATGGAGTGGACTGACTTGCTCAAGGACCAACAGAGCTGGGACTAGAGCTCAGGCCAGCCTTCCTCTGACCTCGTGCTAGATACTCGGGATTACGTTCCAGGCCTGCAAAACATCTGATGATAATAGGTAATAAATAACCGTAGCCTGTTACCTGATATCGGGCTGTAATTTCTCTCCATCTGCACCTGTCTTCCAGGAAGAAGAATATAATTATGATTAACCTTTTATAGGTTTCCAAGGCTGTTGATTTTATCTCCTTAATTTAGCTTGTGAGGGAGGCAGCATTTTGGCCCCTGTAGCCTTTGCCTGCTAATATGGTGCCCACAGTTATGTTCTATTATGTGGCCAAAGGGACATGGGAGATATAATTAGAGTTACTAATCAGCTGACCTGAAGGTAGGGAGATTTTTCTGTATTATCCAGGTAAGCCCAGTGTAATCACAGGAGCCCTTAAAAGCAGAAGAGGAAGCCAGAAGAAAAAATCAGAGAGATGCAGTTGAAGGGGAAGTTGGGGATTCCAAGCAAGAGAAGGATTCAAAGCACCATCATTGGCTTGAAGATGAAAGAGGTCACGTGTCAAGGAAAGGGGGACCACAGTCCCACAATCTCAAAGCAATGGAATTCAGCCAACAACCCGAATGGTCTGGAAGCAGAGTCTTCCTCAGAGACTCCAGAGGAAGCCAAGGACCCAACTGAGCCACCTGTGGCAGCACGTCTGGCCACTGTGAGATAGGAAATGGGCACTGACTTAGGTCACCAAGGTTCACTTGTGACAGCAGCGAGAAAAAAATGAACACAGCTTGAATCCATCTATTTTGCGCCCCCTCCCTGACCACTGACCTAGTCAGAGCCATCACCGTCTCTCTCTCCTGGACCACTGAAATGGACCGTTCGCTTTTCTCTCTAGCATCCTGCTGGCTGATCTTCCCTGAGCTCCTCACCCTGCAGCCCCAGTGATATTTTTTATAAAATCGGAAAATTGATCATGTGATTCCTGCCCAAACCTCACACACACACCCCTTCTAGGATATTTTAAAACCCTTCAGCATCTTCCTGAGGCAATTAGACAAGCAACACGACAGTGTTTATGTGGCCTGCGAGGGCCAGTGTGGCCTGCCCCCCCCCCCCACACCCCAGCTCCATCCTGACCACCTCGCTCCCCCTGTCTGCTGTTCTCTCCCTGACCTTGTCTCCTTTCCTCTGTCCCCTCCCGTCACAGGCCTCACAGACGCTCTGGCCTCTGCTTGGAGCCTTGTCTCCCTCTGCCATTAGCCCAGCGATGCCCACTCGGTCTGTCACTCTCAATTTAAATGCTGCGTCCTCACGGTGGACTCAGCCTGCTTGCTCTCTTAGATGCCTTTGTGGCCCTGTATGTTTTCCCTCACGGGACTTTGCAGCGTTTGTGACTACACCTTTCGTTCTGTCCTTATTGGATTGTGCTCTCTGCTGGAAAGTAAGCCCAATAACGTGTCATAGGGCTTTTCTGATTGAAATAATATATTTAAAACACTTCCCACAAGTCTAAAAATAATAATATGCATTCAAATAGCAAATACTATCACACATATATATAAAATATTATTAAGTACAATCATTAGGATACCCACCCAGAACCACAGAGGAGAAACCCCCAAATCCAGCCTGGTGGGAAGAATCTGCAAAGACAGAACCCCTGGAAGGGTTTTAAATGACAAGCAGGATTTAACCAGGTGACAGAGTGGCGGGAGAGGGAAGGGTGTTCCAGGGAAAGGGGGAAACACGAGCAAAACTGTGGAGACGAGGCACAGTGTGGCGAATGCAGGGAGCTCTGCCGCTGGCACCAGCAGCTACACAATCCCATAATGGACACGCTTTGGCCAAGCAGGTGTCCCAACGCCTGCCTGGTGTATAATTTGGCGCGTGTGCCTGCCCAGCCAATGAGCTGAATATTGCCACAAAGAATTCCTGGTGCCCTTCTTCCAACTTGGCATCCTCTGCAAGTACACCAGAGGGACCCATCTAAGGCTGGCACGGAAATGTGGAGCCAATAGGAATGACAGGGGCTTCAACTCTTTAAGATTAGGGTATGATTTTTTTTTTTTCTCCAACTGTTCACCAAATATTTCTTGCACTCATCTCTGGACCATGCTCTGTGGAGAACGCAAAAGAAATCTAAGACTTGATTCCTGCTATCGGGGTGATAATTCACACAATTAAAGGGACAGAGTATAAATACATATCAAAATAAAGAGCGATTCAGGACAGCACATGTAGCAGATGTGAGTTGCCTTTCCAACAGTCATTCCCTCCTTCCTTCTTGCTGATAGATCCCTAAGTTTGCTCAGGTACGACACAGATCACAACATGCTCTGGGAATGTAGGTTCCCGGGAACGTGGGAGCAGGTTCCCGGCTCCAGGGAAGGACTTGTGACCGGGCTAAGTTAATCACAGACGTTTCATTTCTCCAGGGTTAGGCGTGCGAGCCTCTTCTGGACAGTGAGGCATAAAGGAGAGTCTCTTGGGGTGCAGGGGTTTTCTTCTGTGCCCCTTTTTTTCTGTGCAAGATGCTGTTATGTGTAACTGTGGTGCTTGGAGCCATTTTGCAACTACTAGGCAATAAGCCTAAGGACACAGCCAACACATAGAGGATGGCAGAGAGGAGACGGAAAGTGAGACTGGGTTCTTGATGATATGTTAATCCTCAGCAATAAACCTGGTGTCATCCATATCGAGAATTCGTGTGATGTGAGATAATTACATTTCTTCATTGTCAAAGCCATTGTTGACCTTGGTGTAAGACACATCTCAATGGCACAGGACATGTGAGAGGCCCAGTGCAAACAGTATGGAATTTGCAGTCATAGAAGTTAAAGATGGGGGTTCAAATTCTGGCTCCGTCACTCAGCCTCTGTGGGCTGTTAGAGCCAGTGTTAGGCACTGTGCTGAATGCATTGAGGGTACATAAAGATAAGGGAGCTATTCCCAAAGCTCTTACAATCCAATAAAGATAGACATGCTTTTAAAGGCACTGTCTAAATTATAAGGATGAATGGAATATGAAATTAGAAAAGAAGGGCTGATATTTAACAAGTATTTACCAGTATGGTCCAACTGGATGTTTTTGCCCAAAGTCAGTCCTGGGAGATAAATGCCCACAATGCACCAGATTTTCCATATTCTAAAATTATAGCTGTGAGACATCACGTTCTGGAAGCACGAAATGGAAAAATAGACCATTGGAGTTGCATCTTGAATAATGAGAAGAACTAATCTAGAGAACAAGGGCAAGACCATATCAGATAAAGAAATAGCAAAAACAAAGGTGCTTCACACCTTCACACTGAGATGTGAAAGTGCACATAGTATATTCAATCTGGTAGCTGTTCATTAACTCATGTGATTTGATATGAAAAAATTAAATTTACAAAGCATGGTCTTTGGAAGAGACTCAAGTTTGCAGAAGATGTCATTTATTTGAAAAATATCAACGCAAGACTCTTTCAGACATGTTGTGCTAGTAAAATTATGTGTTTGTTTACAGATAATGACATAATTGTCAGAGTGTTAGGGGAGTAAAGATGTAGAAAACTAGCATGTTATAGTCAGTACCTAAAGAGTAATCAGTATCAAATAACAGGTTTCTGGAATTCTAACAGCAATCAGTGGTAAAGGAAAATTCAACTCACATATAATTTTTAAAAAGCTTTTTACATTGATACATAATAATTGTACATATTTATGGGGTATAGAGTGATGTTTTGTTACATATACTCAGATCAGGGTAAGTAGCATGTCCATCATCTCAAATACTTATCATTTCTTTGTGTTGGGAACATTCAATAATCTTCTGTTAATAGCTATTTAAAACTATGTAATATTTTATTGTTAACTATAGTCATCCTACCATGGTATAGAACACTAGAACTTCTTTCTCCCATCTATCTGTAAATCTCTCCCTATCCTCCCTTCCCCCCTTACCCTTCTAAGCCTCTAGTAGCTTCTATTATACTTTTTACTTCTGTGAGATCAACTTAGTTTCGCTTTCATATAGGAGTGAGAAGATGCAGTGTCTAACTTTCTGTTTCTGGTTTATTTCACTTAACATAATGACCTCGTTCCACGCATGTTGCTGCAAATGACAGGATTTCATTCTTTTTTACGGATATGTAGTAGTCCATGGTGTGTGTGTGTGTGTATGTGTGTGTGTATATACACACACATACATTCATCTGTTGTTGGACACCTATGTTGATTCCATACCGTGACTATTGTGACCAGCGCTGCAATGAACATGGGGATGCAGATGTTGCGTGTACTTTCTTAATTATTATTTTTAATTGAAAATAATATTTTAGACTTACAACAGAATTGCAAAATATACTATGAAGAGTTCTCATATACTCTTCACCCAGCTTCCCCTAATGTTACCTTCTTAGATAAACATTTATATTAGTAAAATCCACAAAATTACCCTTAGTTAATATTATTAACTATTAGCAATACTATTAAATAAAGCACAGAATGTACAATATTTAGATTTCAACAGTTTTCCTGCAAATGTCCTGTTCAGGGCTCCCACACTGCATTTAATTATCATGCGTCATAGTTTCCTCTTGCTCCGTCTTAACCTTTTCTGTATTGACTTGACCCTCCTGAGGGTTCCTAGTCAGTGATTGTATAGAATGTCCCTCAACTGGGTTAGTCTGATGGGATTTTTTTTTGTTTTCTTCTTTGTTTGTTTGTTTGTTTGTTTTTGGAGACAGCTTTGCTCTGATGCCCAGACTAGAGTGCAGTGTCCTCATCATAGCTCACTGCAGCCTCCAACTCTTGGGCTCAAGCCATCCTCCTGCCTCAGCCTCCCAAGTAGCTGGGACTACAGGCATACACCACACCTGGCTAATTTTTCTATTTTTTGTGGAGACAGGGGTCTCACTCTTGCTTAGGCTGCTTTAGAACTTGTGGCCCCAAGTGAGCCTCCTGCCTCAGCCTCCTAGTGTGCTAGGATTACAGGTGTGAGCCACTGAGCTGGGCCTCTGGTGTTTTCTCATGATGAGACTGAGGTTACGTGTTATTGGAAGGAAGCCACAGATGTGATGTGCTTTCTCAGGGCATCATATCAGGGGCACTTGATGGCAAAATGTAGACTGATAACGTTAACTTTGATCACTTTACTAAGGGAGTGTCTGTCAGGATGCTCCTCAGGAGGAGAATTTCCTTCCCCGTTCCCTTTTCCAGCTGAAATGGGCATTCACTAGTACCCTAAGGCCAGAAGCACTCACCGCCCTTCTCCCCACAGATGAAGACCTTTGTTCTGTAGCGGAGATAAAGGAAAAAGATCTCAGAGAACATCTTCCTCCTCCCCATGGCTGCTCTTTCGCTTCCCCAAGTCTGTGCCACCATAGACACTCCTTGGGCTCTTTTGACCTTTCTGAGTGCCTGGTGAGGCTCACAGACAGGAGGCTGCAAGAGAGGGCAGAGTCCTCCAATTTCAGAAGCCCCTGGAGGGTCACACTGTGTCACCAGCCAGCGTTCAGCCACCACCAATTTGTCCACTATTGCAGTGGAATCTTCATACCTGTGTCCAGATGTGTCTATCCCAGGTGAGCACGTGCCTGCATGTCCTCTTTCCCTGCAGACACTGTCCGTCTTTAGATTTGGGGTCAGTTGGTTGTTCTGTGATCTCAACTCTCCTGTGGGCTCAAAAAAGTTATGAGTTTGAAATTAGACAGAAGCCTGAGGTCTTCATATACACGTATCATGTAAAGTCCAGGTTACCTGACACGACTGGCATCCAGTGTCCTTCTTGAATTTTGGGGAACAGAAAGGGGAAATACTAAGGATTTGGATGCATGTGTGAATAACTTACCACCGTCCCTGTTCCTCAGGGCTTTGTTTTTAAGTTTTGGAGAAGAAACAGAAACTTCTATGCTGTCTACACACACAGAAGAAACTTTCTGTGGAATGATGAGATCAAAGAAAAATGGCCTCTGGAGTCAAGGGATCTGGGCCCTAATTCTGACACACACAACTTTGAGACCATAAAACTTTGAATAAATTGCCTAACTTCTTGTGGCCCAGATTTTTCTATCTGTAAAATAAGGAAAGTAAAACATAAGAGTCTGACCTGGGAGGATTGAATGATAAAATGTTAAAGAGCAAGTATTTCTCTGAACTAGAAATCAGCAAAAAAAAAAATTTTTTTTTTTGTAAAGGGTCAGATTGTAGATACTTCAAACTTGGCAGAACCCACAGTCTTTGCTGCAGCTATTCAACTTCAATGTCGTAGTGCAAAAGCAGGCATAGAGAACACATAAATAAATGGGAATGGCTGTGTCCCACTTTTATTTGTAAATTTTTATTTACAAAACAGGCATCAGGCCAGATTTCACTGCGGGCAGGCAGTAGTTTATGGCCCCTGTGCTGGAACAAACCTACCTGGAGGCACATTCAAGGTGCAATAAGATTGCCTGGTTACCTCCTATTTAAGATTCTCTCTTCCCCTCAGCCTCAGTTGCGGGAGTGGGGCTTCCATTCAGGTCTGCCCTTCTAGCTGAGGGTCCTCACCTCTGAGCTGCCATAAACGATAGCTCTGAGATGCCATAAACTGTTTTAGTTATCCATGCTCCGTGCAGTCACTTGGTCACAGTGGGTGAGCCGTTGCCATTGCTTCTGCCCAGGGAAGTCCCACACCACTGGCCAGTTGGTCCAGCACCAACTGAGGCTGCCCAGGCCTGCTGTCGAGTACCTATTTTTCTACAGCACCTTGGTGCTCCCATGGTGGTTATTAGTCTGCTCCTGAGCCAGACAGGTTCCAGGGCTCCAGTCCAAGCTCTGCCATTTGCTAGCTGTGAGACGTGTGCTAGAAATAACTTCTCTGTGTTCAGTTTTCTCATCTGTACAATGGGAATAATAAATCTCTACTTTGCAAAGCCATTATGAGGATTAAATGAGTTAATACATGTAGATTATTTAGACCAATGCCTGACGCATAGTCATTGCACAATAAATCTAGTGTTATTATTCTTTTTGGAAGCATTCTCTGTGCCAGACATTGAGTCTGAGGTTCTTATTAAGTTTATCTTCTAACAAAGGCAATCGCTTTCTTTCCTCTCATTCTTCTCCTCAACCTGAACCCAACACTTCTCCAGGGGTTGACGTGTGTCCCCGGCCCCAGGCAGACTACACTGTGCCACAGATTAGCTTCCCAGTGGGGCGCCCGGAATGCTTAGTGTCCCCCCTCCTTCCTGACCCAGGCTTGGGCTGGGTCCTCCCAGGACTGCAATGAGCTTCACTTCTCCCACCGCCTCTAACACACGGGCAGTTGGGCTCCTTCTCCCCTCAGAAGTGACTGTCCCAGCCTCCCCACCCAGAAGACCCTTTCTCTCAAAGTTCCACCTGAAGATGCAACCCAGATTTTGTGGGGACATTTTCAAGCTTTTAACCCTGCAAAGTGCCTGGGATGGAATTGCTTCTTAGTAAATTTTCATTCTCTTTCCCCTAAACCAACAAAGCAAAGCATAAATAAGTAAATAAATCAAAACTTTGCAAAAAGGAAAAAAAAATAATATTTGGATTCGTACTTGGAAGAGTTGAGGTTGTGGGACAAGAAAGAGCGAGTGACCGGCAGCAAGGGTCATCATGAGGACCCAGTGCTTTCTGCTGCTGAGGAGCACGAGGCGATGATGGCAACAATGGTGGTGGAGATGGCGATGGTGATGCCCAACACCTGTGGGGCCCTTAGTGCCTGGAAGGGGGCTGAGCTCAAGCCTCACAGCAACCCCACGAAGTAGGCATTATTCATCCACACCTTACAGTTGAGGACACTGAAATTCAAAGAGATCATAGCCAAGGACACACAGTTAAATAGTGACAATTCAAACCTAGATCAAGTTCTCTCTAACCTCCTCGCTATTAAGCCCCTCACTCTCCTGCTACACCAGGTTGCGGTACAGCGAAAGCCTTCAGGTGTGTCAGGTAGGCATTTGGCAGCCTCCCCAAGCTCACGTGTGGCAGCTCCGCCAGCTGGACCTGTACCTGGAATGACAGGAGGGGAGGCCAGAGTGGACAGATGCTCACTAGCCAAGTGACCAATGACAGCCATGGGAGGGGAGAGCTGAGGGGCAAGAAGCAGAGCTGCAGGGCAGAGGGAACCAGTGTGGGGCCTCTGGACTCTCCCTGCATGGGGGAGAGGTCACCACAGCACCTTGGACGGCTCAGGCCTCTGCCAGGTCAGGTAGCTGTGAAAAGCCTTTTGCTTCATGGCCAGGATGTGGACCTGCAGACTCTTAAAGCAAAGTGGCCAGGCTGTGCTAGGGAGGGGATTTAGGCTCAGGTAACTGTCAGTAGCCAGAATGTGCTTCCTACTCAGAGCATTGCAGAGCTGCACTCTCTAGCTCTGGGAGCAGACTGAAAAGGCCAAGTCCAGCTGGCTCGACTTAACCACCAGTCTGATGGATGATGTATTTAGTTTGATGTGTGTGCGTGTGTGTGCATGTGTGAGAATACATGTGTGCATGTAGCTGTCTATGAAGGTATACATGTGTGTTAATATGCACCAGCCATATGTATTCCTGTGCTTACCGCCTGCACACATGCCCACCTAAGTACCTTGACACTTAGCGGGGTGAGTTAAGTGAACAGACGCTTGTGAGCCTGCCAGTAGTCTTCTTGTACTGATGGGTCAGGGCCATTGTTTGGTACAATTAACCTGGGACTCAGAGACTTGCAAATGAATTGAACGGGGTACTGTGGCTTGGATGGCTTCCAGCATGTGGTGTGTGACGGGGGTTGTGTTCCAAAGCCTTCGTCACACTAGACTGCCAACTTTCCCGCTACCTTGTGCTTTAGAGGACACAGGCAGAGTGAAAGTATCAGACTGGAAAATTGCCCAGTGATCTGTTACAAACATATTGTCAACTGCTGGAGCCTCCAGTGCCTGTCCCTGCAGTGATGGGTGAATGCCATTCCCTTCGGCTCTTTGGAAGCCATGTCTACTCTGATTCACACTGCTGGGGAAAAGCAGCACGCCTAGAGACGGAGGCGTGCAAAGGCATGAGCACACTGTCTGCGAGTGAAGGATGGTGTGTGGGAGGGAGGGGGGGAATGCAGGCACCCCAGGGTACAGGAGGGGAGAACCCCCTTTCTACCTCCGCCCTTACTGTCCCAAAGCACGCCTCACTGAGTACCATCTCCCGTCTGCTTTTTATTGTGCGGCTAGTGGGTTGGGAGCCCCAGAGGGCTCAGTTACAATATTTACTGCCATCAGGTCTCCAAAACAAAGTCACTGCAAACCTGGCATGCACAGGCTTGGGCATGACGGGCAACTGAGTTTCTCATGTGATTTCAGGGTCCAGAAAGGTCTCCCTATTTCACATTATCTCCCCTTCTAGTCCGATATATTGTTCTTGACCTTCTCCGTTAACTCAGTTTTCATCTTAAGGAGATACATGCCTTTTTACGTAATTTAGAACATGTTGTCATCTGGCAAGGGTCACACAGGAGCAAACTAACGCGTTAGCAGCACTTCATTTCATTAATTAACTAACCCGTAACCACCCTTGGCTCCTTGTGGGAGACTTGAGAGAATGATCCATGTGATTGGGAAATTGTGACGAGAAGAACTAGAGCTGAGTCGGAGCGTTACTGTAGGGAGAGTGTATGTGTGTGTGTGTGTGTGTGTGTGTCTGTCGTTCATTATAGAAAACAACTGAGATCAAAAGCAAGCACACCTTTGCTCTTAAAGAGCTTGCACATGCCTAATGAGACAAAATGTACATGTTCCTGAGTTAGGTGAAATATACTAAAAAGAAATGCATGTTCCAGGTGACTCTGCTGAGTGATGAGGGTGGAGAAGTGACGGGGTTAGGTGGGGTTCCTCCAAGTAGCCTTCCTGGAATGACTTTTGAGCTGGCTTGTGAGTGGCTGAAGGTTCGCTTAGCATCACCGCAGAGCAGTTTCAGCAGTGAGGGAGCAGGCAGGAGGTGAAGCACTTTGGAAAGGTCCTCTGTCAGGTGTTTGGGACCGTATGTGTCAATGAGAATGGACCCAGTGGAGGAGGAAATGGAGGTTGCTGGCCGCCTGTTCCCGCTGGCCCAGGGAAGTGACGAGCAAAAAGAACACAAATAATTGAAATGGACACAAATCAATTAGATGATGACAAATAAAAATTTTAATCGCCCAGGATGAAGTGTTATTAAAAATGACTTGTCTGAGCCCAGTGCCTTGAGATTTACATTTAAATGTAATTAACGCTGAATGGCACTTACTGCTGTTCTCATTCTGCCAGCTTGATGGTATGCGTTCCAGCGCTGTGGAGATGCAGGGAAGCATTATCTCTAGAAAATATCCCATCCCTATTTCCATTCATTTGTAGTTTAACTCCCTTCATTACGCTGCATTAGGAGACAGAGCGCGTGGCTTCCTGGCGCACCGGCTCCTGCGGCTCATTCCCCAGGTGAGATCATCATCAGTAAAGACAGCGCCGTCACCACAGCAGCCGGTTCCACCCCGACAGCACGCGCTTCGGCTCACGCAGCCTTCGTGCCCCTCATTATTTATTACTAAAAAAGACTAGATGTGGAAAAATAGGCTATTGATTTCCTGAGACTTTGGGACAGGTTGCTTCTTCTCTCTCCCTGGAGAGATGGCTGTGACGTAAGGAAGAGACAGGTCTTTGGCGTGAGATGGACCTGGTCCCCCAACGCCGTTTCTACCCTTCCCTCTGTTTTCTGCCACAGACTCTGCATCACAAAAATGGGGACAGCAATACCCCCCTTACAGAACTGTTTGCAAAGATTAAATAATTAAAGGACACTCGCTGAGCAATTATTATGCTCCTGGTGCTTTCCGTGCATGATTGTATTTTCTCTGTAAGGTAGAAGCTGTCATTCCAGGTTTTGATTATCTGTTGTTGTGTAGTAATCCACTCCATAATTTGGTGGCTTAAAAAAACAACCATTTTCTTCTCTCTGGTAGTTCTGTGAGTTTATGGGGCTCAGCTGGGGTTCTTCTGGTCTTGTTTGGGGTGTCTGGTGTGGTGCAGTCAGATGGAGTTAGGACTGGAATCACCTAGGATCAACTGGGGTGCTAGAGTGGGTGGACCACTCTCTCCACGTGGTCTCAGGGCCTTGCCTGTCCACGTGACCTCTTCACATGGTCTTTCCAGAGGGATAGACTTCTAACATGGCAGCTGGGGACGCACAGAAGCACAAAAGCAGCATCTACCAAGCCTTTTCATACCTGGGTTCTGAATGCCCAGAAGATTCCTTTCAGGTGCTCTCTATCTATTCAGTCATGTCTCAGGCTGGCAGAGATGGAAAGTGGGAAGGGACGACACCAGGGCACGGACCTCAGGGGCATGTCTTGCTGGAGGCCAGCCTTGGAGCCTGGCCACCAGGTTTCCACTTTACTTATGAGAAAACTGAGACTCAGGGAGTTAAGCCACTTTCCCAAAGTCATAGAACTAACAAGTAAAACCAAGATTCAAACCAAGACATCCTGAGTATCAGAGCTTATAACTCTGTACTAACTCTTGAGTCATGAAAAATTCCTACAATAGTGCCTGCCACGTGGAGAGTACTCACGGAATCTCACTTTATTTCCTTTCCTCTCTTTCCCCACATTATTTCATAAGTGTGATATTAGTTACTCAACTATATATCAAGTGTCTATTATATACCAAGCAATGTGCTATAGGTACTGGAGATACTATGGTAAACAAGACAAATCTATCCGTCCTTGTGAAGTTTTCAGTATTGGATATTGACGTAATTAGCAAATATCAGGAGCTTGAGAAAGACTCCTCCAAATGAGGGCTGGTGTTCAGGGGGCATTTGGGATCTGGCCACAGGCCTCATGGTGACTTCGGAGAGGGGAGCAGGATGGGAGGAGCACACACCCGCCATCCCTGCCTCTTGGCCTGGTGGTTGCAGCCCAGGCTTTGGGGAGCTCATCTGAGTCTGATGTGCAGGTCAGGGCAAGCTAGTTAGTATTCCCTAGGCCACTAGGAAAGGAGGCATTCCAAGGCCCCCAGTGGATGCCTGAAACCACAGATAATACCAAATACTATATACTCTATGTTTCTTCCCATAGAGTAACAGGTAGACAGCATATACATCCAGGATACACTGGACAAAGGGTGGTTCACGTTCCAGTGGGGGATGGAGTGGGATGGCATGAGATTTCATCATGCTACTCAAAACAGTGTGCAATTTAAAACTCATGAATTTTTCTATTTCTGGAATTTTCCACTTAATATTTTTAGACTGTGGTTGATTTCAGGCAACTGAAACTGTGGAAAGTATAAACATGGATAAGGAGAGACTACTGTGTCTTCTATATTCTAGGCACTCTGCTAGGGGCTTTATATACTTTCTATACTTTGTTTACTGAATCCACCCCAAAACTCCACACGGGTATTATTATTATGGTGATATTTACAGATAATGGTCATATAATTCTCTTATGCCCCCTTGATAATGAGCTCATTTTTCAGCTACAGAGAAACTGCCAGATGCTGTTCCCAGTACTTCTCCCACAACTGGTACCTTTGTCTCACCCAAATGTTTGACTCTTCCACGGTGCCGATCCTAGCTATGCTCCTCTGCCCCCTGCAGCCAATATACTTTTTTGTGACTCTTCTCTTTTGTTTGATGTATATGTCTCCTCTTACAGACAGGGCTGTGAGTGGCAAAAGGGTCTTACAAATAATGACTAGACAGTGGTTTCTGGACTGGGCAGATAATTAGAATTATCTGGGGGGAGGACTTTTTAGAAGTACAGATTCCCAAACGCCGCCCAAGATCTCCCGATCAGATTCTCCAATCGTGAGACCCGGGTTTGGGTGCAGGTGAATGCTCCTGCAGGTCGTTCTGGTATCAGTCTGGCTTTAGGAACTGCTGGGGCAGCTCAGACCAGGTTTCCCTCAGTACCGGGCAGGTTTACGCAGAGAAGCAGTCAGAGAAGACTCACCTGAGGAAGTTGAACTCCACCTGGTGTTTAAGGACGAATGAAATGCAGATAAATGATGATGACTGAAAGCAGATTTCAGACAGCGTAGGGACTGGGTAAAGGATAAGAGGCAGGAACAGACATGGCAGATTAGGGGACACTGGGAATGTCAGTCGAGGAGCAATATCAGCTCCCCATGCTGCCCTCTGTGCAGGGCACATTTTGTTAGAGTGACAGCTGCTCTTCACCTCTTCATTCATTCTGCACCAGCATTGTTTAGGAGAGAAATTAAGCCTGTGTTGTCCAGGACCTGTCCTTCCTCCCCCTCAGGAGCCAGCTGCCTGGGGACACACAGGGGCCGCTCTGTTCCTCCATGTCGTAGGTCTCAGGGGCAGGTCCTGCTCCTGCATGTTGGAGGAGGCCGGCCCCCATCCCACGCTGCCTGAGGCTGGGTGGGCAGATGTGCTTCAACTTGGAGCTTCGGTGTTAATGACTCCACTAGCCTGAAATTATATACCACATTCTTCAATCTTAATGTCTTAGTTCAAGTTGCAGAACAAAGTACCATAGACTGGATGGCTTGTAAACAGCAGGCATTTATTTTTCATAGTCCTGAAGGCTGGAAGTCTCAGATCAGCATCCTAATGTAGCTGGGTTCTGCTAAGGACCCTCTACCAGGCAGAAGACTGCTGACATCTCTTGTATCCTCATGTGGGGGAATGAGGAGGAGAGCTCTCTGGGGTTCCTTTTATGAGGGCACTAATCCCATTCCATGAAGGCTCCACTCTCATGCTCTTATCACCTCCCAAAGGCCCCACCTCCTAATACCATCACGTTGGGGGTTAGGATTTCAATATATGAATTTGGCAGGGGTGGGCAAAAACATTCAATCCATTGCAATTACCCGTTTAGAAAATTAAGGTAATATGGTCATCTTCTTTCTGCCTTACTTATTTATCTTATTTCTCAATTGGCTTAGGACTCAACCAGGAATGAGTAGTACTATTTATTAGGTCCCTCAATCCCCCAATAGGAGAACAGAGTTGGGAAAGAAAGGTCAGAGTAGGAGCACCTGGAATGTCAGACTTTATACCAATGGTTCGTAAACTTCTTGGGCTCATAATTTTTTTTCTTTTTTATTTCAGCATATTATGGGGGGTACAAATGTTTAGGTTACGTATATTGCCCTTGCCCCACTGAGTCAGAGCTTCAAGCGTGTCCATCCCCCAGACAGTGCGTACCGCACCCATTAGGTGTGTATATACCCATCCCCTCCTCCCCTCCCATCTGCCCAACATCTAATGAATATTGCTACTATATGTGCACTTAGGTGATGATCAGTGAAACCAATTTGATGGTGAGTACATGTGGTGCTTGTTTTTCCATTCTTGGGATACTTCACTTGGTAGAATGGGCTCCAGCTCTATCCAGGATAATACAAGAGTTGCTAGATCACCATTGTTTTTTGTGGCTGAATAGAACTCCCATTTTTTGAGGCTCTGATAAAAGTCATGAAGATTCTTCCCAGTTAAAAGTATATTATTAAAATTATCAGAGGATTCTTTTAAAAAACACAGATTCTCAAATCCCACCCAAGATCTGATCCAGATTTTGGTGTGAACAAAATCTCCCGCAGCTCATTCTGACGCTTCTTCAGAGTTACGTTCTACGTCAGGGCATTCACAGATTTCCTGACGCCTGTCCACGGGCCACTCTCTCCCAGGATTAGGAACCTAGCTTTAGGCAGCAGAGGTGACTGTGTCCTGGGCATGACAACAGAGACACTCAGTCTCAGTGACGTGGTGCTGATATTGACGTGGGCATTTTGTTTCAATGTCCAAACAGACTCCACAAAGAATTAAAGACTAAACGATCACACTGGTCAGCCTTCCTGAATTTTCTTGGTGGAATCCGGGGCCGATTTTTGCAGGCCCCTGGGACTCTGACGGAAAGAGGCTGACAGTCCCTCACCTGAGAACACTGGGAACCACAGGATTCTGCTGTTTGGGGATCCTGTCCTCATCGGCAGCGTCTCCTGGACGCCATCTTCACATTCAGTCAATGCGTTAAGAAATATGCGAGTAACGTTATCCTTGGCTTTTCTTGTCAGTATTTCTTCTGCCCTTGCTTTCCTCCCCCAAGCCCCCAAATCCCCCAAATTGCAGCTGCTTCCCCTTCTACAACCTAAAGCATATAATGCCAGCAATTTTGGAAATGGAAACGGGCTAGTCTGCCTAGAAATCTCCAGAGCATTGTAGGCTAATACATTAAAATTAAAGAGAAACAGAAGCCATCACTACAAATTGCAACATTATTGTTCAAGCCAAGATCGTCCTAATTATAAACTAGCATTTTTATAGATGTCACACGGGCTGTTTTAGTGCTGCTTTGCTGATGCTAAAAAGATAGTGTGGAAATGTGATCAGGGATCCTCACACTACTGTCTAACTGGAGGAAAAAAAGTTAATTAGACTCTTTTTGGCGTATTAGTGAAGACAGGCTTATTAGACACATTTATAAGCTAATGATATGCCTATACTCTGCTATCAAAAAAAATGCATTTAAATAAACTGATTTACAGTTCAGCCATTTTCATCTCTTTAACCGGTACCTTCACAATTACATTACCCACATTTAATTGGCGTGGAACCGGGGCGTTTCTGGGGCCCATTCTGCAAGGTGCTAATGGTACGGCATTCTCCGCTCACCCTGCCTTTCCCGACCTGTCTTGGAAGACAGGGAGCCCACACCCCGCTTGTCGTCCACTTTCTAAGATGAGCAGCCTTGATTTCACTAACGACCCTCGAACCAGCACTGAGGGGCTTCAGAGCAGTCACTCATGCAGGACGCAAACGGGGAGGTGGGCACTGGTAGAGACAGTGGGGACAGGCGGAGGCAGCAGCTAAATGGCCCGGGTACGTAGGGCCACACTCCCCACCTGAGCTTCCCGGGACAGGCGGCGAGCATGGAAGGAAAGAGGCATTCCCTCCCCCGCCTGGAAGCCAAGCGCACCCCTGTGGGGTCTGTGTCATACGTTTGAGGGCAGGACAAAACCTTTCTCCCTTGGAGCCCACTTTCCATCCCACTCTTAGTGATCCTCCTAACAGACACAGCCCTCTGAGCCTGTCCCCGCTGGACAGCCAGGCTCTGCCACACCAGGTCACGACAGCTCCCTAAAGCCTCGTTTCCACCTTTGTAAAATGGGGATTAGAAATAGTTCTTTTTTCAAGGTGTTTTTGAGAAAATTAACTGAGCTATTGCATGTAAAGTGTCTTGCAAAGTGCCTGGCCTGTGGTAAGTGCTTAATAAATGTTATCCCTTATCATTACTATTAGCATTGTTATCACTATTACTGCACATTTGTGCTCCAAAGCCTTTGGTGAGTCCCCATTTCCTACTGGAGAAAATCTGAATGACTTAACATGGTTCTCACGTGGTTCAGATTGAGGTCTAGACTTCCCTTTCTGGCTTCCTCGCCAGCCCTTCCCCCACAGAGCCACGCTCACCACGCCGCCGCCCCCCCCTCCCCCCCCCCCCCCCCCCCCCCCCCCCCCCGGCAGGGCCGGCCTTCTCCAAGCCTCCCTCTATCCTTGGCACATGCAGCTCTCTCTGCCTGCCTGGTCCTGCCCTGCTGACCGGCTGCCCTCCCTGCTAGTCCTACAGAAAGGATCCTTCTCCTCCCTAGGAGCACTGCTCAAGCCACACCCTGGACTACTGCTTTCCACACCTGTCCTTCCAGGTGAATAACGGCTCCGGCCAGGACCTGAGCACACATAGCGATTCTGGGTGTCGTCTGCCGCACAATATGGGAGTTATTGCTTTACCAGGATGTCTCCCCACCAGTGTGCTCTTCAAGGACAGTAACCAGGACTATTTCCTATTTTTGACCCAGTGCCCAACATAGTGCTAGACACAACCAGGTCCCCAATGAATGTTTATTGAATCCAATGGAATCAAGTTAGATTTGAACCAGAGTTCTGACTGGATTATTGCTAAGGTGCCTTCTAAATCTAAGATTCCATAAGCTCATAATTTCATGAAATACTGGATTTAATTCCGTTTTCTGAGCTTCAGTTTCCTTGTCTATAAAATGTGAATGATAATTCCAAACTCACAGGGGTACTGGGAGATGTAAATGGGTCCATTCATGTGAAAAGACATTGTAAAGTTCAACTGGTATACAAATGTTAAGTACTACTATTTGCTTTCTCACCCTTGTGTGTCTGGGAGAAGACAGGATGATAGCAAAGTACATTGTGCAGCTTGATTGGTACCTATAGTTAATGTTTTTCCCATCCCAGTGCCCCTGGGTAAAGGTAAGCTAAGTTTCACTCCTTCCCCCAGGGAAAGGGGAATATTTCCTGGTACCCATTTCAACAGGATAAGATGGGAATGTGTGGAGTAAGTCGCCAGACACCAAGCCCTTCACATTCAGATTCCAGTCTCAGGTCTCGTAACAGAAGGATCACAGGAAATGCCTTTTCTCCTCCCCTTTCCCTAACCCCGTCCATAACAGCAAAGCCCAGTTCATCTTTTCATGATGAAGATCATCATCAAAGACATCATCTGAGTTTAATGCCGGAGAATGGCTTTGCATGACAGGCACTGTTACGGACAATTATTTCTTTCCAACTATACTACCTCACTGCCAAGGAAAATGTCACTTTTGTAGGATCATAAATGTGGCTCATTGGGAAAGTGGATACACGGAGGTCTGCCGTTTAATTTGATAACAGCGCATCCTCAGCAATTGTTTGAGATAAAGTCACTCAAGAGTAATTTCTTCCGAGTACTCTCCCAAGTGTTTCCTGAGTCGCTATGTTCCAAAATGACATCGATTTGTCTGAGGCATCTTTTGGAGAAAAAGGATTAATTCACCAAGTGGGCAGATTGTACGTGTAAAACTGCTCTTCAGCACCCACTGGTGCAGCTGGGCGGCACCCCCTGGCAGCATCGCTCTTCTGCCCCAGGTGAGCTCAGGGAAGAGACACCCAGCCGTGGGAGGAGGAAGGGGAGGGCAGCCCTTCCTTCCCTCCAGTTAACTGTGCAGTCAAGCAAAGGCTTGGCCGGACATTTGCCCTCCTGTGGGAGCACAGCTCTGAACTGGGGTTGGAAGCCCTACAGAGGATGAGCTGTTGCATCAAAGAACTTACAGTCATCTTTACTTACAAGGCACACCTGCCTGTCCACCCACCCGCACGTCCGCCCTCCCGCACGTCCGCCCTCCCGCACGTCCGCCCACCCGCACGTCCGCCCTCCCGCACGTCCGCCCACCCGCACGTCCGCCCACCCGCACGTCCGCCCACCCGCACGTCCGCCCTCCCGCACGTCCGCCCTCCCGCACGTCCGCATACCCGCACGTCCGCCCTCCCGCACGTCCGCATACCCGCACGTCCGCCCACCCGCACGTCCGCCCACCCGCACGTCCGCATACCCGCACGTCCGCCCACCCGCACGTCCGCCCTCCCGCACGTCCGCATACCCGCACGTCCACACACCCGCACGTCTACACACCTGCACGTCCACCGTGTCATTTCTGAGATTACAATGATAAACAAATTCATGAATATTCCCATGTGCATTTGTCTGGATATACACATACTGCATTCAAACCTACCTAGAATCATGTTTAAATCAGAAGAGATAAGACTATGAGACGTTGGAGGGTAGTGACTCTTTTTCATCTTTCTGCCTCAGGATCAGAAAGGCTCGAGTTCAAACCCAGACTCTGACACTTGCCACTAGTTGGAAAACCTTCCCCATGTCCCTTAATCTCATAAGGTTTGTTTTCTCAACTGCAAAATAGAGATGGAGTCCTCCTTACTGTGCCGTTCCGAGGACTGGATGAAATGACGTATAGGAAGCACTCGGTGCAGTGTCTGGTACCCAGCAGGAGCCCGGGTCACGGTGGCTGTCATTGTGTCAGCAGAGGTGATGCTGTGAGAGGTTGCAGGAGCTGCAGTAGTGACTTAGCATCTAGCACAATGCACGGAACACAGAGCAGGCTCGGTGAGTGTTGAACCTACGACTGAGCATAGAGACGGATGAGCGCGCCTGCTCTTCCCCTTCATGGCCCAGGACAGAGCACTAAGGAACGGAATGAGCATGAAAAAAAAATCACACAGCAGGTTTCTGGAATTAGGTCATTTGATTCCAAGTCCAGAGCTCTCTCAGCTATCACTCCCCCCACTCTCACCCTCCCCGACATGCGAGTGTGTGTTCGAGATACGCCCGCCTGTCTTCAGAGAGAGAAGCTAAAATTTTGAAGGAGGGGCCCCACCTCAGTAGTGCTTAGTACAGAGTCCTCCACAAACTGGCGCCAGTGCAATTAAAGCCGACACAGCCTCATCTGTACCCACAAGAGAACAGCCCGTGGGTAAACTGGTCAGCAAAGCTAAGCTTCGTCTTCCAGCTATGAACGTTTTTTGAAGAGGATGTCAGCGTTTTCCGTCCAGGGTAACTGCAACCTTTCAAGTAGATAGCGGAGCTGCAGTTCCTCACTTTTGAGAAAAGAAAACGGAGGTGGAGGTATTGGGATTTACCTGGTGTTTTTTAATCAGAAAGTCATAGAACTGGACACTGGACCTGAGTCACAGGTCCCAGAGCCCACCCTGTAGTACTGTGGCTTGTTCTCGTGTGGGATGATGTCCCCACCCACAGGAATTCCGGAGTTGCCCACCAGAGCGAGGAACTGGGTGGTTTGGGGGCCGATTTCCTACACAACACAGAGCCAGGGATCTTGAGGCACTGTGCAACTGTGAGGAAATGTCAAAGTTATTAATTTTTATAAAATATGTTAATAAGCTTCCCATTATTTCCTCTCATTATTCAGTGTTGCCTTTCTGCTTCTCTGACACTTTACTGTGACAACATGACACAAAAATATCAGTGCCTGCAGGCTCCCTGACCCCTAGCTCCTCTTCCAACAGCTGGGACATCCGACCCCTGCCAACAGGCTGTGCTTCAGAGTCCGGGCCAATCATGCCTCCCCCTTTGCACATTTTTTCATACCTAAAACGATAGTAATGAACATGAAAGGATATGGGACTCAGGAAGCTCTCAGCTTATGCTAACATCCTACCTCTTCTCTTCCTTAAAACTTCTCAAATTCTCTAACTATGGTTTTATTCTTCTAAGGGTGGAGTGGTATAAAGTTTAGCACTTGGATATCAGAGAAGAACTTCAAATCTTCAAGGGCACCTCTGCAAACCAAGTCCCAGAAAATGCCCCCGATAGCCATTCAGAGATTGAAAAGAAGCCAGCGGGAGCCACCAGTCTGCACTCGGTGGCCTATGGCAGGCATTTGTCGTTGACCACAGCACTCCTCCTTTTTTCCATACTCTTTCCTTTTGGGTGAGGTGCAGCTCAGACCACTATCCTCAGAATATTCTAGACAGCCACTGGCCATCCCTGGGAGCTAGCACATACAATGAAAGCCATTTGCCGTCCCTGCCTGGGTTCATCAAGACAGATACGCAAACAAACCCTAACGGACGGATAGCAGTTCTAAGTTGAACCTATTTAACAATTTTTATCTGGACAGTTTGATCTTTAACAGGTTTAAGTGAATCACATGTGCCCAGGCTCAAACTTCGGATATCAGAAAGTGTTCGTGGGACCCTGGACCCTCCACCCAAGTCCCCACAGGGACAGCGCCTTAGAGAGAGTCCTGAGCCCACACCCAGCAGCAGCCAGGCCACACACCACTGTAGTCGAAGGGAAGAGATGTTTCTCAAACCAACGTGAGGGATCACAGGACTCCGAGGGACAAGGAGGATGTCAGGTTGGAATCTACAGGGATGGGCAAAATGTGGGCAAGGATGCGGGGGTCAAAGGTCAAGAAGTCGCACTCTGCCAGCACCGCTGTGGGCACCTGCCTGTGGGGCCCAGGCTGCCTCTTCATAGCTCAGGCTGATGCCAGGGACACACCTGCTTTATATGATTGAACCCAAAACATTTCCTCTGCTGGTCTCTTCAATCACATAATCCTAGAACATTGGTTAGGGAATCCAGAGGCCCACGGTTAAATTCTAATTCTTTCCCTTATTTATGGGCAATGTGATCTCCTTCTATGAGCTTCCCAAGTTTGTGAGCCTAGACACCATGTTTATATCTTGAAGATCCAGCGGATTCGATTCCAGACCACCACAATAAAGCAAATACCACAATAAAGTAAGTCACACAAGGTTTTTGTTTCCTAGTGTATATAAAAGCTATGTTTACACCATACTGTAGTCTCTTAAATGTGTAATAGCATTATGTATAAAAAACATGTACATGCCTTAATTTAAAAATGCTTTATTGCTAAAAAAAATTATAACGACCATCTGAGCCTTCGGCGAGTCATAATCTTTTTGCTGCGGGAGGGTCTTGCCTCAGGGCTGATGGCTACGGACTCGGGGTGGTGGCTGCGGAAGACTGGAGTGGCTGTGGCATTTTCTTAAAATAAGACAGCAACAAGGTTTGCCATATCAACGGACTCTTCCTTTCGCAAAAGATTTCTCTGTGGCATACGATGCTGTTTAGTAGCATTTCATCCACAGTAGAACTTCTTTTAAAAGTGCAGTCCGTCCTCTCAAACCCTGCCACTGCTTTGTCCACTACGTTCATGGACTGTTCTAAACCCTTTGTCACTTTAACAATGTTCCCAGCATCTGCAACAAGTATAGATTCCGTCTCAAAAACCACTTTCTTTGCTCTTCCGTAAAAAGCAACTCCTCCTAGGTTAAAGTTTTATCACGAGATCGCAGCAATTCAGTCACATCTTCAGGCTCCACTTCTAATTCTAGTCTAGTTCTCTTCTATTTTCACCACATCTAAAGTGATTTTCTCCACAGAAGTCTTGAACTCCTGAAAGTCATCTATGAGAGTTAGAACCAACTTCTTTTAACCTCCTATTAATGTTGGTATTTTGACCTCCTCCCACGAATCACAAAGGTTCTTAATGTCATCTAGAATAATGAAGCGTTTCCAGCAGGTCTCCAGTTTCCTTTGGCCAGATCCATAAGAGGAGTCAGCGTCATGACAACTGGAGCCTATAAATGCATTTCTTGTGCCAAGAGAATTGCTCAGCACAGGATTGCCACAAACCCTTGATTTGTTAAAGACACAACGTCTGTGAAGCACAATAAAGTGATGCAAAACAAAACAAGATACGCCTGTATACCAATAGGCAGATAAATTGATCTCTAACATCATTTGTCTTTGACGTTCTATTATTCAGAAATATAAAGAAGGGGCAGGACAGAAACTTGGCTCTGGATGCCAGAAAGCAGATATGAATGCCTGGCTTTACATTTGCTAATTTGGGGCTAAAAATGATAATTTATCCATCATTATCTCTTTTCTGATCCATTCATAAAACCATTTTAACGTCAACCAAATTTGATAGTTAATAGAGATCCAATTCCTGGACTATTTTATACTTTATGCAGTAAATCATGTAATATTTAATAATAGACAAAAATTATAAAGCTTTTACTATGTGCCAGGTACTATGTTAGGTATTTATAACACATTTTTTAATTTGTTTAATCTTCCCAACAAAGCTAGTAAGTACTTATTTATTTATTTTTAGAGACAGGGTCTCACTCTGTCACCCAGGCTGGAGTGCAGTGGCCTCATCACAGCTTGACATGACCTTGAATTCCTGGGCTCAAGCTATCCTCCTGCCTCAGCCTCCTGAGTAGCTGGAACTTCAGGCTGTGCCACTATGCCTGGCTAATTTTTTTTGTTTTTAAAGATGAGGTCTCACTATGTTGCCCAGGCTGGTCTCAAACTCTTAGCTTCAAGCAATCCTCCCTCCTCAGCTTCTCAAAGTTTTGGGATTACAGTTAATAAATATTTAGAGCCAGATTTTGATCTTAAGCAGTCTGAGTTCTAGTAACTGAGGAAATGTGAGTAGTATAATGTTCTTTATTTTTAAAAGTCCATAAGATAGTCTTGTAATAAACAATATATAGTTTATACATATGTTTATATGTAGCATTTTCCATAAAATACCCTGTAACAAAAATAACTGTGCTCAGAGGGCCTGTGGAAAGGAATGTCATCATTAGCAGTCGCTGCGTGGCTCTGTCATGCCTTCAGCAGTGTGGCAAGCACACAGAGGTCACGGCAGCTTGAAGGTCAGAAGCTCTGCCTCGCTGAGACCAGGGCCACTCCAGGATGTGGCCCAAGGGCTGGTGCACCGGGGTGCACAGGGCACACCCGATCCTTCCCCGAGAATCACAGCAATCATGTCACGGGGTCATAACCAGGAGGATGAATCTGTGCAGGCACACACAGACGCAGATCAAATAAGCACGGTACATGGCAGCGGGAGAGAGAGCGAGACGGTCTGATTGCCCCACAGCCGTCCACGTTCTGGCTGCACGCCCTAAATGCTCATTCTCCCTCCAACCTACTCCAGTATGACTTTCGTCCTCCACTACTCCACTGGAACTCGACTTCTTGTCAAGGTCACCAGGGACCCTGCTCAGAGTGTGCTCCAAGGAGCAGAAGCTTCAGCATCATCTGGCAGCTTGTTAGAAATGAAGAGAAATGCAGAGTCTCTGGCCCAGCTGCAGAATATGATTTTAGTAAGGTGATCTCTGTGCTCATTAAAGATTGAGAAACGTTGATCTAGGTCTTCCCAAAGCAAATGAGCAATTTTCCACCCTCACTGCTCTTAGCCATGCTTTGCATGGTTGACCACTTCCATATTCTTGAAATAATTTCTGTCTGGCTGCTGCTTTGGCGAAGCCACTCAAAACCTCCCTGACCCTCAGCAGCTTCATCTGGAAAGTGAGGCTCGAATGTCACCATGTCATCAGGGAGATTATATTAGCTAATGCTTCATGTCTTACATTTAAGTCTTTAATCCATCTTGGGTTAATTTTTGCACGTGGTGAGAGGTAGTTTCATTCTTCTGCATTTAGTGATCCAATATTCCTAGCACCATTTATTGAATAGGGTATCCTTTCCTCAATGCATGGTTTATCAATTTTGTTGAAGATCAATTGGCTCTAGGTATGTGCCTTTATTTCTGGGTTGTCTATTGTGTTCCATTGATCTAGATGTCTATTTTTATACCAGTACCATGATGTTTTGATTACTATAGCCTTGTGGTATAATTTAAAGTCAGGTTATGTGATGGCTCCAGTTTTGTTCTTTTTGCTTAGAATTACTTTGGGCATTCAGGCTCTGTTTTGTTTCATATGAAATTTAGGATTTTCTAATTCTATAAAAAATGACATTGGTATTTTGCTAGGAATTGCATTGAATCTGTGGATTGCTTTGGGCAGTATGGTCATTTTAATGATATTGAGTCTTCCAATCCATGAGCAGGGGATGTTTTTACATTTGTTTGTGTCACCTACAATTTCTTTCACCAGTGTTTTGTAGTTTTCCTTGTAGAGTTCTTTTACCTCCTTGGTTAAATGTATTCCTAGGTGTCTATTTATTTATTTATTTTTTGGTAGCTAATGTAATTGAACTAACTTCCTGATTTGATTCTCAGCTTGGTCATTGTTGATGAATAGAAATGTTACTGATTTTTTGTACATTGATTTTGAATCCTGAAATTTTACTGAATTTATTTAGGTTGGTGCAAAAGTAATTGCAATTTCAGACCATGAATTTTAAATCATTATAACTAGGCTTAAACACATCTTTATAATCAAAATAGGAACCATTACAATCAACACATTTTTACCAATGAGAAATAAGTTTGTTTATTCCTGTAGTGTAAAAATCCATGCTTTGGGATTCAACGAACGCTTGGAAAGCATTTTCTGCATCCTGCTGGTTGTGGAAGCATTTTCCCTGCAAAAAGTTGTCGAAATGCTTGAAGAAGTGGTAGTGGGTTGGTGAGAGGTCAGGTGAACACGGCAGATAAGGCAAAACTCATAGCCCAATTTGTTCAATCCTTGAGCACTGGTTGTGCGATGTGTGGACCAATGCCGGCTGCAGGTGTTGCAGTTTTCCGTGCATCTCAGGGATTTGCTGAGCAGACTTCTCAGATGTAATGGTTTTGCAGGCATTCAGAAAGCTGAATCGGATCAGACTGGCAGCAGACCACCAAACAGTGACCATGACCCTTTTTTTGATACAAGTTTGGCTTTGGGAAGTGTTTTGGAGCTTCTTCTTGGTCCAACCACTGAGCTGGTTGTGGCTGGTTGTTGTATAAAATCCACTTTTCATTGCATATCACAATCCGATTGAGAAATGGTTCATTGTTGTTGTGTACAATAACAACACTTCAAAATGACAATTTCTTTGATTTTCGGTCAGCGCGTGAGGCACCCATTTATTGTGCTTTTTCACCTTTCGAATTTGCTTCAAATGCTGAATGACCAACTGTGGAATGGTCAACCTTGAGTTCTTCTGCAACTTCTCGTGCAGTTGTAAGACGATCAGCTTCTACGATTGCTCTCAGTTGGTCGTTGTTAATTTCTGAAGGCCAGTCACTGCACTCCTCATCTTCAAGGCTCTCGTCTCCTTTGCCAAACTTCTTGAACCACCACTGCACCGTATGATTGTTAGCAGTTCCTGGGCCAAATGCGTTGTTGATGTTTCGAGTTGTCTCTGCTGCTTTACGACCCATTTTGAACTCGAATAAGAAAATCGCCCAAATTTGCTTTTTGTCTAACATCATTTCCATAGTCTAAAATACATATAAAGTAAATAGCAAGTAATAAGCCATTAGCAAAAAAACATAAAGCGAGAAATGTGCATTAAAATACTGCATAACATAACCACATTTAAAAATGTACTCCAATATCAAATGGCAAATTTCAACAATGCTAAAACCACAATGACTTTTCCATGAACCTTAATAGAACAGTGCCTAGAAAATAGTGCATGTTCAATAAATATGTTCAACTGAAAGAATTACACAGCATGGACAGCTATTCACTTGCCCTGTGTAAAGGATGGAGATGTACACACGCCAGTGTGTCAAGGTTTGTCAAGGTTTTAGATTCTAATTCTTTTTGTTCTGTTTTCATTTTTCTGGTCAAATTATTTACATGCATTTCTTTTAGAGAAGCTTTGTGCCTCCCTGGTGCAGTTGCACATACATTCTCTGCACCAGACTCGGCTGAGCACTGCTTCTCTGCCTCACATGTGGCACTGTAGTAACTGCTCACACGAACGCTCAGCTTTTGTAAGTCTCAGAAGGGGAAATGAAACTGAGTCCATATCCAAGCTAAACAGGAAAGTTCAAATGGCTTTGAATTATATGACAACAAACATAGGTGCACTTCTTTGGGAAAATGTCAATACAACTGTGTTTTTACAGGCTCATAACTCAAAATTGTCTGAAGCCCTTGTCTCTGTAAACATCCCAGGGGAAGGGGAGATGACTACATGAGAATTCACACATCAGTCTCAGTTCCTATGGGCTAATTCAACAGATACTAAAATTGGTGGGCAAAAGTCTGCTTTTACCCATTTCTTCCCCCGCCTCCACCCCAAGTAAAAGGAAGGGTATAGTTTGGATTTATCTTCTATCTAAAAAAGCAAAGAGAAAGTCCACAAGACTGAGAATTCTTTCGCTGTCGTGCCTATACACTTTAAATTTTTACTCGCTTCCTACACGGTAAGTTTTTACTTAAAACAGTTGTTCCTTCTTCGCAGTTGCTTGGGAGTTTGCTTTTAGGCTAAAAACAAGACATAAATGATCTGAGTGACAGTGTTGCCGCAGGGTGAGCTGGCTGCTCGGTTTCCGTTAATGATAGAACACACGGTAATATCCTAAGTGTGTTCGTGGGGAAGCTCTTCTAACAGGGAGCACAACAGACACCTGAGAAGCATCTCGCACAGCTGTGCTTCAGCATGACGAGTAGGGTGAGAGGTGGCCCTCTGGGTCCTCCAGACAGAAATTAGGGCAACTCACCTGCTTCTCCAGCAGGCAGTGGTGTGGAGAGTCCTCGCAGGGGCTGGGGCTGCCTGGACAGGTGCGGTGCCAGAGCGCTGCCAAAGACGGGACAGGCGGTGTTCCAAGACACAGGTTTTACAACGAGAGGACTTGGGTTCAAGGCCCGGCTCTAAATTAGGTCTTTGTATTGAGGAATTCACTTTACTTCTTACGACTCATTCTGTAGGACACGTTGATGGCAACACTTTCTGCTTCACAAGGTTCTTATGAGAGTCAGTGAAAAAAATACATGTTTAAAAAAAGGACTTTATAAATATGCAATACAAAGTCAGTTATCAGTGGCATAACTTGGTTGGTCCAGGCTACTAAGCTCTTTCACGTGGCTTTGTCACTAGGACTTCGGCAGTGTGTCCTGTGAAACATGACCATGAACCGTTATTGAGTGTCTACCATGTGCCATGCACTGGGTCAGGAGTTTTACGTGTTATCAAAATTTGTCACTGTTTTATCAAATCCCTTCATAACCTCATGAAGATAATATTATATTGTTAGCGCCATCTAACAGATGAAAGACCACACAATTATAAAATGGTAGTTGGTCGTCCAACCCAGGGCCCTGACAGGTCCAATTGCGACACTGACACTCTACCACATCATGCTTGGGGACACTGAGCCACCAGGCCATTTCCATCTCTAAAGAACAGGAACTGCCGGTCCAGAATGAATCTAGTTACCCTCCCCTGAACTGTCACTAAAATATGAGAGAGGATTCAGAAAAAGAAGATGATGGCTCATGATACTCTGAAAAAAAGAACAGCAGATCCCCTCACGCTGGAAATGGGGAGGAATTGACACTGATAGCAACATCAGCAGATCTAGGTGAAGAAAACCCTGAGCAGATTTAGGTTTGTGGCATAATCTGACTTCACTTGCACCAGAGGCCACTGAGACAAAGACAAGGAAATGCCCGACTCAGGCTGAAGACTGGACAGCCATTCCTCTCCTCCCTTGGTGTTACTCTATTAACTGGGCAGACATCTTTCTCCAACATTTCTTCTGCTGGCCACAGCCCTAACCACACATCTGGGTTGTTCTCGTTCAGGCAGGGGCTGCAATCCTGGAAAATAGTTAAATTAGAAATAAGGTAAGGCTCACTGATGGAAGACACTAGAAAAGCCCCGGTAACCATATGTGTTAAAATAATTGTTTTTAAAAACTCACATTGATTCTAAACACTAGAAGATAAAACGTCCAAGTGGACGTAAGTTGCCAACTCAGGAGAGCAGAGTGCACTGGTTGAAACTCCTCTAGAAACAGAAATAAATTAGGAGCTGCACTCGTTGGCCGACCCTTCAGTGGTGGATTTGAAAAGAGGATTAAACCACCACATAAGACAGTGAAAACAATGCCCCACTGCCCATAACAAAAGTAGACAAAGATGTGGCCTTCTTCAAAGATTACTAAGGAGAAATAAACCAAAAGGGGACTATGAAAAAAATACTTGAGATTAAAGGAAAGCAACCAGAAGACCCAGGTCAAGATCATTTCTCTGAAACTAACCAAACCATAGCTACAGAAGAAACTGTCCGGAAACTGACTGGCATCCTTAAGGGGGGTCTAGAAGAGATTGACTCTCTCAAACAGAGGCAGAAAATAGCAAAGACTAAACAGTCTGAAACGGTAGGACAACAGGATTGGGGGAAAGGAACAAGGTGAAACGGAAAGAGATGTAAATGAGATAAGAAATGCTTCCAATGGAACTAAAAAAATAATACAAAAACACACAGAGTTAGAAGCCTCATTGTAGGAAGAACCAATGCTACTGAAAACCAAGTGAATGATGTGATGGAAAATTTTGAAATGGTCTTTTAGAATGCAGAAACTGAGATTTTTAGAGGTTAGAAAAAAAAAAAAAAAAACCAGATAAGTAGCCTGGAAGTGGCAGCTGGGAGCACGTCGGGTGTCTGTCCCCATCCTGGCGCTGAGGGATGCAGGGGGGGAGGGGAACAGCAGTCAGCACCCCCTTGGCAGGGCTACGTGAAAAACTGTCCTCAAGGGACAGGCAGATTTCAGTTAAAGCAGCAAGTAAAGAGAAAGTTCAGATAGTACATTGAAAATACTGGGGAGTCTGGTTTCTCCTCTCTGAGATAATCACTTCACATCATCCCATCAACCCTCCTCCACCCTGCCCGCCCACCCCACACGCAGACGACGTGGCCTCACGCTTCACTCGGAAGAACAGAAACCACGTGCAAGGGCGCTGCCTGCAGCCGTCTCCCCCTCTGCTCTCGTGGAGCGGAAAACCCGTGGTCCCCGCCATTAAAGCCACTCCTCTCTGCGTGCACAAGACCCTGCCCCTTCGCCCCTTCTCAGGGACTCCTCTCCGGCTCTCCACTCTCTTGTCACCTGTCTTCCCCTCTGTCAGATCATTCCAATCACCAGAAAAACATCCTCGAAGGAGGAATATGTCATAAAAACACCCACCCTGGAACCTACCTCGCATCGGCTGACGGCCCACGTATTCTCTCCTCTGCAGACTGAGCCTCCTCCAACACGTTGTCAGCACATGCCACCTCCACTTCCTCACTTTCGAGTCACTCTTCACTCCACTGCAGTCTGGGTTCTGTCCCCGTCTCTCGTGAACTCTGCCTTTACTGCCTGCTCTGGACCACTCTGGAGCCTGCACTGCTTCACCCAGGGCCTCGTGCCGCTGGAGCCAGAAATGCCGGCCGACCACTGCCCTCTCCCTGCCCCGGGAGCGGGACTCAGCCAGTGATGGACGGGGTCCCGTCGTGTGGGGTGACCCTCTCAGAGGCATATTTGACACTGGCTTCCAGACTCATCCCAGTGGATTCAACACCGGTTGTCCGCACTAGTAGCTGGCTTGATAACACACCTTTATGAGCTGTCTTCACCACCTCGCCTCACCTCCCCACTTCCCTGCCTTCACCTCTTAGATTAGCAATTCCTACTAGAATCCTTGTTTCTGAGTTTCTTCTTAAGGAATCCAGACTAAGACAACCTGTAACACGTTTCCCTGTCTCACACCCAGCTGCCAACCGGCAGCACGTGGTCCAGACGATCCCTCCGTCCTGAAAACACTCCCCTCCCTTGGCTTTCAGGACACCACATCCTCCTGGTGCTCCCTCTGCCTCGCCACCTGCTCCTCCTCCGCCCCACCTTCCCCAGCGGAGCATCTCCAGCGTTCATTCCCGTCTCTGGTCCTCGTGTCCTGCTCTCTCTTTCTGCCTCTTCCATTTGACTCAGGTTTACAGCTCCAGTGGGGCCTCTCTTCTGAATCCCAGACTCATTCTAGACATTCATTAAAGGATGAATCTTAACTCTCCATTGAGTTTATTTTCCTATTGGCTGGTGGTCATCGGGCATTGTGTGAGGTCTTTAAAGACATGGTCTCATTGGGTCCTTACAACAATGATCCAAAGTACTGCGCTTTTAAAGGCAGGAAAAGCAAGGTTCGAAGAAGCTAGAGCTCCCTGGGTTTGTGGAGCTTGGAGAGCAACAGCACCGGCATGGGAACCGAGTCTCTCTGACTCCGAAGTTCACACTCTGAACCGCCAGGCCATCCCACTTGTTGTATTCCTGCTTCCTGTGTGCAATGCGTATGGAGGTTTTATGCAATAATAAACTGTCAAAACTGGAAGAGAACTTAGTGATTATCCAATCCAGCTCTCTCATTTTACAGTTTCCCAAGAAGAGCAAATAATCTTCCTGAGATTTATTTAGATATCTGCTTATATTTATGATGAGTGGTTATTTTTATGCTTTATGTTTGGGGCTGTAAATGGTGCTAAGGTTCTTTTCTTTTTCCCTGAGTTGTATTTTCAGCCCCAGAGGCCCTCTCTACATAAATGTTCATGGCACACAACTTCCTAATCCCCCCGAGGCTGGCAGGCCTCCAGAGAGTTCTGAGGGGCCACCGTGTCCTTTCTCTTGGAGACTTTCTTGGATGGTGATGATTTTCCAATTGCACAAGCCAATGACTGGAATTTTAACCACAGGAACCCTGTGAACGTGTCTCTGTTAAGTATCTACCCATTTCCATTAAGGCTATTTATTGTGCTGTATCCAGAGCAACTAAACTCCGGGACTGTGTCTATGCCAAAGACAGGAACACAAACTAAAAACTAAAAAAAAAAAAGCAACTGTCCAGATGTTCTTTGGCAATGACAAACATCCAGACATTTGGAGACATCTGGATGACGACTGACTTTTTCAGTTTTCATCTGGAAGATGAAGAGTATGCAGACACAGCACGATTACCTGCTGGATGATAATAAACAAATCTTTGACAATGTCCACAGGATTGCAAACATCTGGGTGAAAAACTGAAAACTCCAGCTCACCACCCAAATGTTTGGCATCATTTAAACAAAACACGGGACGGCTGGAGATGGGCAAAGTCCAAAAAAGGAGGCCAGAGATCCCCAAAGCAAACATTGCCTACATTAGAAAAAACTAGTTTATATTCAATTGAAATGGGAAAATGAGTTAGGAATGGTAAATTTTTTATTATAACCCACACTCTAGATCTCTGTCTTCCACACTGGGGTTTCCAAACCTACTGAAATCACAGAACCTCCAGAGTTCTGTGACGAGGGTCAGATCTGCCTACTTAGCATAGGAACTCTTAGGCATCACTACAACATGCCAAAGCCTTCTTTTTGTGTGGTTTCTCAACCTACCCCAAAAGATAAAAAATACATCTGTGGCTTAAGGACTTGACAACAAAGAAAGGTGATGTTTACTTCCCTGCCGGGGGTGGGAAGAGGAGGGGGCCTTGGAAACCAAAGCGTTGGCCCTGAGGCACGCGAATGAGGGAAGATAAATGAATCATTTCAGGCTGCTGGTTCAAGGTCGCTAAAGCATATGTTGAGTGAGACAATGAAACAAGGGCATATGTCCCCCAAAAGTGAACTTAGTAATATGCTTTAATTGATGAAGGAAAAAAGCATCCTACACACGGGCAAATAAAACTGCTGGTGTTGGGGCTGAGAGGGCTATTGTCCTTCGAGGGAAATTGTCTCGTTAGCGGCAGAAATGGCTCTTAGCAGGCCCCTGGCAGCCGCAGGAGCACCAACAGCAGCAAAGCAGCACCCTGGTGGTGGCAGCACATCAGACAGGGTACATGTGGCTCTAAGGACTGGCGGCAGAGACGGGAGATTGGCACCTGTTGGTGGAGGGGTCAGAGAACGGAAACATCTGCAGGTACAAATGAACAAAACTACATCAGGCTGGGAATTAAACGTGCTTCTGACTGTAACCTAAACCCATGATGTTTTTCTTTTTGCTGCTATGTTCTAAGAAGACGAGGATTTTGAGCCAAAGAAAATTTGAGGCATCTTGAATGTTGTTTTTCATCTGGGCTGTGTTAAGGAAAATGTAATAAAAGTTCCACCTCTAAGCTGTTGTACTTGTGATATTTGCTTTCTGGCCATCTTCCTTGACATTATCTAGGAACAAATGCTTTGCGAGAGCACGAGGAGGAGAGTGAAATTCGCAGACCAAAAAAGGAAAAAAGATGTTGGATTCAGAAATAGCATTCACACAAAAGCATAGAAAACAACAACCGATAATTGCACAGACAGCCCTAAGCTGAACTTCACTTGCCAAATAGCCCTTGAGTCCCTTGCAAATTTAAAAACTATTGTCCAAAGCCAAGATGTTTTCCTCGGAAAGTGTCTGTCTCTTGGTCAGCCACCAAAAGAGACTGGAAAATAAAAAAAAATCTATCCCAAAGGCCCCTTGGATTGTGTAAACAGCGAAGGTCTGTATAAATTCACCAGGGCCTCCATTCCATTGTGCTAACAATATTTAAAACCAGATGCTGGCTCTCCCCGCCTCTTCGCTGGAAGAATTACTGTCAACATGCATTGTTTCTGAGAGAAACTTAAGGCAACGCAGTCTCCAAGTCCTGTAATTAAAATAAGTTAAAAAAAAAAAAAGCTATACAAAATTCTTGGCATTAACACTTTTATTACAAAGACACCCCTTAGGTTACAAAGAAACAACTTAGAAGAAATTAAAATACCCACAAAAACATGTGCTCTCTAAGTAAGCCCCACCTCCTATCTGTGTGACCTTGGGCAGATTCCTTCCATACTCCGAGCCTCAGATTTCTCACCTGTAAAGTGAAGGGTTTATAATTCCATGATCCATGAGGTCCTACCTGAATTTGTAAAAATATTTCCCTTTGAGTAGAAACCCTAGCCACCAATGGTGTTATTTCCCCAAGTGCTCCATGCAAGTTCTGTGTTTGGTCACGTAAGGAAAAAAGCTGCATAAAATGGGGTGGTATGGATCCAGTATTGATGTTCTTGTTTTAAGAAAATCTAAGCAATAAAACTTTCACTTGGGGAACATAAATACGAGTGGTGTTTTAAATTTAAAAGTATTTCTCACAAAACTCCTTCAAATGACTCTCTTCCTGGAAAATCCAAACCTCATGTCCCATTTACTAGAGTTTAGTCCACACAACTATTGTATGTACTAAATTTTAGTTGTGTTAATATACCACTATTGTGTGTGACAAAGTCCTCTGCAAGAGCAAGGCGTGAAGACTCCCTAACAATGGAGCAGGATGCCGCAGGTACAATCCAAAGGGACGTGGTGGAGACATCTTGTAGTAGATGATTTGCCGGGATCCTCCAAGCTCACATACCTCTTTTCTGAGAACATCACACATAGAGCAGGTGCGAGTCTGGTTAGTCATGTGTGTACTACGTGCTCCTCTTTCCCCACCTGCAGCTCGGAAGGGTTTGACCATAGGTGGAAGCCTGATTCAAGGTGAACCAATCAGATTCTCTCCCCTGAGAATTTGGAGTTGGACGAGAGGCTGGTTATTTGACCCCGATGTATCCAACTGAACTGAGGACAAAGTTGGGAGCCCTTGGGAGACAGAGGTCACGGAGGAGCAAGGCACATAAAGCTGTCTGGGAGAGGGAGAGAGGGAAGAGAGAGAGAGAGAGAGAGAGAGAATCAAGAAAACCAGAGCACCTGGGAAAGTTCAATTCCTGTGTCTAGATCTCCTGAGACCCCTGCTCCAGCCACCCTGGATTTCTTGTTTCAGCTTAGGTTTATGTTCATTGTAACTGGAAAAAAAAAAAACTTTTATTCAAAGTAGATCTTCCAATGCCTGGGGCTGCACTTTCACATCAACCAATTTACTGTACTGGAAAACTTTTTAAAAATATATAAACAGTAAGATGTTTATTCATTCCACAAATACTCATGGATCACCTATGACGTGCCAAGTCATAGACAATCAGAATGTATTTGTTCAACTAATACTAGGTTCTGAGAGGTGCAGAAATAAATGAGATACTATTCTTATCCCCAAGAAGCTTACTATACAGTGCTAAATATAGGCACTTTGTTAAGATTATTACCATGCCTTTATGGATTTAGTATTAAGAAAAGTTAAATTTCAACAAATTTGCCTTTGACTAAATAAAGACGAGTAACTCTTTAAACCCTTGTTTTATTTTTCTGCCAGGTGTGTTTGGTTTCGTCCCACTCTGCTGGAGTCAACCCACCTGGGGCGTTTGTGTTCAGCTGTAGCCTCTTCTCCTACAGCAATGTGGGGCATGGAGCTGATGGAGACTCGAACTCAGGACCCTGGTAGGCCCCACTAACACCGCCTTTTTGCAGCCCTCGTCTCTTTAGTATACACTCTAATAGAGGGTACTTAGTGAGATAAACTAAATGCTAATAGAAAATGTACCTGTACAGAGCTTAATTAACATACTTAATTCAATTACTTTTAGGTAATAAGTTTGAATCCCAGTAACTCTAGTTATGTCCCATCCAAACCTTCCATCTACCTCTTGTGATTGGGGAAAAACAAGCATTCTTTGGTTCCAGAGCAAAATCTCTATCTCCCCTGCCACTTAAATGTAATCAAGGAGTTCTTCCCACGTGTGTTCCCCAAAGTGGATGCCCATGAGAATAATCTGGAATGCTTGTATAAAATACTAACTCTTGGGATAAACTTGGTGTCTCTGATTCAGTGGATCTGGAGATGGGCCCAAAATCTGCATTTTCAGCAACTTCCTGGTTGATTGTAATGTGACTAGCGGATCTACTGTTCGGAAGACTGAAGTGTGGCATTGAGAAGTTTAATTAAGGTCATGAGGAAGGAGCGTTCTCGTTCAGCTGTGTACGTTGCACACTGCCCAAGGGCACCCTCGGGGAGGCAGTGGAGGCTGATACCAGCCCCGACCTCTCTCACCAGCCATGCACCTGGCACAGGACTGCATCTGCCCAGAGGAACAGGTGCTCTAAGGTACTGACGGTCCAGAGACAGCCCTATGACTAGAGACAGCTGTGTGATTCAGCCCAATGCCACACGATATCCAACAGTTCAACATCTGCCACCGTCTTTTTAATGGTGTCCTTCCCAAGGCCCAACCACCACATAAAAATTTTTTCATACCTATTTTCTAATCTTAATTTTCTTGTTTAAAGGATTTTACTCTAGGCTAGAATTTTCCAACATACGTTCTGAAAAATGTTATCCTATGTGATGTATATCATGCTTGCACATACATACATACATACATATGCACACGCCCATGCCCCCATGTGCAAACACTTGATCCCGTCCTCACATAAATCTGAGAAAAGCAGCCTACTCTATTCCCCTCTGGGAAATTAACAGCACGCATTAGCATACTAAAGTCTCTGAAAAGTCCTGCAGTGGAGAAACCTACCAAACTCAGAACACACAGCTTAACATCCTCCCAAATCAAAAGAAAACAAGTTTCTTTCCTTCTTTCTGTTTATGTACAGCAGCCAATTAATCTTTTTCTGCTTAAGACGTGCCCCTGGACACCCCTTATATTTTCCATTCACTGAGTTTTTATTGCTTATGAAAACTTATAAATTAAATGACACAGGGACTTTGGGCATCTTTATCTCCCCATTACCTAAACAAACAAAAACTGCATATGATGGTTAATAAATAAATGTTTACTGAATGAAAAAACAGATGAGTAAATAAATGGTTAAGTGGTTTTTATTTTTTTTACAAGAGGACCATTGTTTAATATTTGTTTCTGTACGTGTGTGTGTGTGTGTGTGTGTGTGTGCAGCCCCAACCTGCGTGTCCTGGCTGCTCCCCGCCCTGTCCTGGAAGCTCTCGGCTGCTCACCCCGTGGTCCTCATTAGCAGAAGAGGCTGAATCCCACCCGCTCTCTCTCATCTCAGCTTGTGCCCTGTCAGGACTTATCAAGATCTTCCTTGCTCAACTCACGGGCGATCATTATTTTAGAACCTGAGATAGGAAGGCAGTAGATTTTATGTGATTAGCCACTGAGATAAACGTTAATTAGTTTTCAATTTCCATAAAGTCCCCCACTGACAGAAAGATTTGTTAAGTCAGTTAATGGCTATAGATGATTGTTCCAAAATTGGGACGGGGGCTAAGGAGCCCCGAAGACAGCGGCTGGCGAGGATGAACACGAAGCAGGTAGCACGTAATATATTAGCAAAATAAATGGAGATGGAACCCAGTGAATCACCACATGGCCATACAGTTGAAAATCATTAGGAAAAGCAGAATTGGGGATTGGGACAAGGTAAGGGACATAAAGCGGGTGACAGGCCAGATATTTTTATCACTCAATCTTGAGAGAAAAATAGAATCGAGCCCCAAATCCAAGAATTGGGATGTGCATGAGGAAATAACTACTGTCTTAGTCTGTTTGTGCCGCTATAACAGAACGCCCGAGACTGGGTAATCCATAAAGAGTAGGGATTTATTTCTTATAGTTTGGGAGGCTGTGAAGTCCAAGGTCACGGGGCCACACCTGGCCAGGGCATTCTTGCTGCGAGGGCTTTCCTCAGTGGAAAGTGGAAGGATAAAAGATAGAAAGACAGAAAGAGGGATGAACTCATCTTTTTATGAGGAACTCACTCCACAATAACTAACCCGCTCCCAGAATACCAGCATTAATTCACTCATGGAGGTAGAGCCCTCAGGACTTAATCTCCTTTTCAAGTTCCCACCTCTCGACTGTTGCATTGGGGATTAAGTTTCCCATATGTGAGCTTTGGGGGACACATTCAAACCACAGCAACTACTAAACCTAGACCCCAATGCCAGATCTGATGTGGACCCCATTTTGTTTTAGTCCCATCCAGAAATCTGAGAAATCCTCTCGTTTCTTCCTTCAGCAAAGGAAAGTGTTTTGGACAAGCAAGGACAAAAGGAGAAGAGAGAGAAGGTGAGGTTAGTAGGTACTATTTCTCCTGGATGGCATAGACTCTAGTGTCATGGCTTTGGACACGAGAAATTCTGCATTCCTTCTGCACCCCAAACTTTCTGGCTTGGGCAAGTCGCATAAGTGCCCTGGGCCTCGGTTTTATTTTTTGGAAAAAAAAATGATGTGGATGTCAAGTGTATCCACTTTATTAACTTGTATTGAAGACTAAAAGAAATCATGTACATAGCACATTTTGTACCATGCCTAGACATGGTAAATATTCAATGCATGTTAGTAAGAGAACCATTGCTGTTTGTAGGGTAAGCCAGTTTACCAAAGACTCAAAGTACCTCCGTGCCACTGGTGATTAAGTTCCACAGTTTGCTAATTTCCATGGCCCTAGGTGCTGCTATTGGTGTTTCTAAAAATGATGGAGGCAGTTACCCAGTGCTTTCAAAAAGCACTGCTGTCTGGGTTTGCTTGTGCCGAAGTCTGTTTCCAGGGGAGCTAAGGAATTTGAGGGAGCCAGGTCAGAGTAGGGTGTGGGGCTCTCACACCAGCTACCCAGGGGAAATAGCACATCTTTAGCATTAAGGATTCAGATAAATAGACCTTCAGTACATCCTAGCTTAACCAAGCATGGGTTGATGCATGAAACTCAGGGCAATTTTTAAGTACACCACAAATTGCTCCAGATCTTCTGTTTTAGGACCATTCCAGGAGTTAAGGGCCAATATTAACCTATTATGGCTTTGTTTTTTTGTTTGTTTGTTTGGTTGGTTGGTTGATTTTTTTTTTTTTTTTTTTTCTGAGACAGAGTCTCACTCTGTTGCCCGGGCTAGAGTGCTGTGGGGTCAGCCTAGCTCACAGCAACCTCACACTCGTGGGCTCAAGTGATCCTCCTGCCTCAGCCTCCAGAGTAGCTGGAACTACAGGCATGCACCATGATGCCCAGCTAATTTTTTCTATATATTTTTAGTTGTCTAGCTGATTTCTTTCTATTTTTAGTAGAGATAAGGTCTTGCTCTTGTTCAGGCTGGTCTCGAACTCCTGACCTCAAGCAATCCTCTCACTTCGGCCTCCCAGAGTGCTAGGATTACAGGCATGAGCCACCGCGCCTGGCAAACTGTTATGGTTTCTTAAGAATAACTGTTTTCAAAGTCTGAGATCAGCATATACATATCAGGGGCTGAGTAGGAAAGTACAGGGCCTAGAGGGAGAAAATGTTAATTGGAAAGAAAAAGAACAGAAAGAAACTCAGCTTCTGTCCTTGCAAAAACAGAAATAAAAAGGAGGAAGGAGAAAGGAAGGAGGGAGGGAGGGAAAACAATTCAAAAAATCATCAGGAAAAACAGAGGATGTTACTGGAAATAATGACTGACAAGGAAAAAAATACTTCATGGTAGTATTTTCTTATGCACTTAAATATAGATGTTTGATTTTTATGGTGAAATTTATAAATAGGAAGAAATCAGTATGAAGCTTGGGGTTAGAACACAGCCTGCTTCTACATGCACAAGATAGTATCTGGAAACATTCCTTCTTTATTTCTTTATTTTTAACACAAAGAATAAAAAGCACATGATTCCGTTAGAGGTGGATTGACAGTGACATTTCATTAATGGTTTGAATAAGGCAATTTCTTTCTTGCTCACGGTACCCAAACAGGCAACCACAACAGCAAGGTAGTTTCTCTTATAATTCTGTCTCTGAAACATCCATTAAAGATAAATAATCATACATAATTATATATATTTAATTTGGTAGACATTTCTTAAAGAAAAGGAACTTTGTACTCTTTGCACATTCAACCTCTTTTTCCCATTTCTCCTGTTCTTTTTGTGAAGAGAAAATGCAATGTGACTGCGTAATGATCTATCAAGCCAATACTCCCGGGGATATATATCACACCATTCAATGCAACCTCATTAGACTAGTCTGGCATTACGTGGTGCTCTATACACAGCATTTAAATGCAAAAGTCCATCTCAAATCCCAGAGGTCTGGTCCACACAGCACGATTTTCTGGAAAATTCATGCCAAATGCCTTCATTATCCTGAATCATCTAGGTATTAGATATGTCAGCATAAGGAAATAAACAAAGACCACCCCAATGAGAACAAGCAAAGTCTATTTATTCAGAGCTTGCTATAGCAAGGGAGTCAGCCACCATCACACGCATTTGACAAAGACTCAGAGGTGGGCAGAGGAGCGGGAAAGCTTTACAGTGGAAGAAAGGGGAGATTTCACGCGTGCCCTGGCTGGATGCTGTTGGCCTGGGAGAATCCTAAGCAGGCTAACTAGAATTGGGCCACCCTGTGTGATTGGATAAGGGTGCATATTTGGCTCTCTCCACTTGATCCTAAGTTGAAAGTGGAGGCTAAAACCAGGAAAGCTTGTCTATCAATCAAGTACTGGTCAATTAGGGCCAAATGCTACGGGGGTTATTATTAACATTTGGCTTCCTGGACTTATTTACTGTAACACTAGGTTGACTGCCTGGACTGAGGACTGCAGATGATGGGTTGACTTCCTGGGCTGGTTGCTGCAGACAGTGGGTCAGAGTTCTGTTTTTATGTATAGCCTGGTCATTTTCCATTTGTCTAATCAGTCTCTTGTCATTAATTTCTTATATGTCTGCTTTTAGTCTTCCTTTCTCATGTATAACCTGAATATTTCAAAGAAATCAATTTCATTGGACTTAATACGTCCTTTTATTTCTGACTTCTTTTTTAATTTAGTGCCCCCCATGATTTAGTTAATGGTTCCTTCACGCCTTGGCCTTGCTGAGTGACATCTTATTAACCAGGCCGTCCCCTCACAGGTGGAGGCTTCGTTCATTCAGCAAATACTACTGATAAACTACGATGAGTTATTTTCTAGGTATAGAGATACATTGATGAACAAGACAAACAAGATTTTCAGATTATATTCTAAAGGGAAGAGATAATAAATAGGTAGACAAATAAAGGAATAACAAACAAACAAACAACAACAACAAAGAAAAACAGTTAAGTGTTGAAAAGTGCTATGCTGAGGTCTCTGAGGAGGAGACATTTCTGCTGAAATGTAAATAACAAGGAGCCAGCTCTTCAAAGATCAGAAGGAAGAACATTCCAGGCAGAGGCTCAGGTGGGCAAAAGTCCAAAGACGGGAATAGCTGCCATGTTCAAGGACTTAAAAGGCCTGTGTGGCTATGGCGCAGTGAGCTAGGGAGAGTGACAGGGGAGAAAAGCAGGGAAATAAGCAGAGACCAGAGCCAGGTGCAGCTTTTTAACAAAATAAAAAGTCTTTAAATTCTAAATACGATAGGCATCGGAGGGTTTTTAAACAGCACAGGAATACAATTTCATTAGTTTCTTAAGGATCACTCAGAGTTCTGGCGAAGAATAAACTATAGGGTGTGAAGAGGACCAGTTAGGAGACTGGCAAGAGATGGCGTTGGCTTAGTCTCGGGTGATAACAATTGAGGCTGAGAAGTGCGTGGACAGGAGAGCACTTTAGAGACAGGTGGAGTCACAGGACTTGCTACAAGATTGGATATGCAGAGAGAAGGAGAGAAATCTTAGGTTTTGGCTTGAGCAACTATGTGGATACGAGTCATATTTACTGAGACAGGGACGGCTAGGGAAGGAGTAGGGTTTAGAGAAAGGAATGAAGAGTTCTGTTTGGGCCAAGTTAACATGCTTCTGTGTGTTAGAGTGGAAACCTTGGGAAAACCAATTAAAAGCTGTACTTAAGGACAGTGTATGGGATCAGAGGGCCTCTATGGCAGCTTTGAAGAATGCTTCATCTCCAAGAGTTGTAAGGCCAACATGGCCAGGCCCCGAGCTGTACTGCAGAGTTGTAAGCATTGCCGTGCCAACTATTAACTTTCCTCTGTGCTTCCTAGGCTAAGAGTCCTGTGGGGAAGGAGTGGAAGCACAAGATGTGGAATGTAGATATTTAGACAGACATAGATGAAGCTGAGAACTTTGAACCTCCAAAATCCCTAAACTTTTTTCTCAGAGAAGGCAGCTTTCCCCCTTACCCTCTTCTGTCCTCTCCTCCCACAATGCACCCTAAAAGCCTTTCAGGGGGGCACTAGTGTACCTGGGGCACTTCCCTCACAATGATGCTAATTCTCCTCGGGCCCTGCCCCGCCACCTCTCATGGCCTCCAGACCAACAACAAGGGTTAGCCCAGTTAGAGAGGTACGAGCTCTGCTCCATGAGGAGACGGCCACACACGAAAAGAATTGTAAGACCTCCCCAAACAGAGGCAAAGGAGGTATTATGATGGATTCTAAGAGTATTAGGCTAGGGAAAATAAGTACTAGACTCAAACAAGCTGACTTCATTGACATGGCTACATGAACTCAAGATCTGGGGTTTAATGTTTTGGTTAATTGAAACCTATAATCAACGATGGCCTTGAATTAATGAGATCAAAATGCCAGAACTTCACCAACATTCGGTACAAGAATAGGTTTGAAGACGCAGTAAATGGGAATGTTGGGATGGATCCTTTATGTGCCTCTGCTTAGTCCCAAAATATACCCCACAAAGGACACTTGCTTCACCAAGGAATGAAGACAGCCCTGGCGAGGGGCACCAGCACTGCTAGGGCTCTCCTGGCGGTTGTCCTCTGCAGGCTAGACAGGAAAGTGGGGGTGAGGCCATAGATTGGGGTTCCCGGATCTCAACGGCACTTACGGGATCCTGCGCTGGTAGAGGCCGGGGTGTGTCACTGAACAATCACAGAATAGGAGGGCGATTACTGTTCACAGGCCACACTGACAAAATGATAATAAGAGTGTTTTAATGTGTGTTGATGACTAACTAATCACAAGGTCCTTGGCTATAATAAGATGGGCTGTCTACTAACGTTGTTTGACATATGTAAGAAAAATATTTTAGGTCTGATGTGCAGGAACTTTACTTACATTTCCAGAATGGTCATTCCCAATTTCTTAACCAGTTCCCAGAATTAAGCCTATTCTCAGGCTGAGAGCTCTTTGACTCGGGGAGGGGGCCAGATTCTTTTTAGTTTGGATTCTGCAATATGGCCATAAGTATGGACCATGTAACTTGCATACCGTGAAACTTTTACCGAGACTTTACCATAGGCATATGAGGCTGTTTACCAGTGTGATTATGGAAAAGAGGAAATAATCATATTTTCCTGGGGTTATTAGATACTAGCTTTGAACTAATGCTGACCCCTAGAGACTCAAAATGCCACCATGGTCTACTTGTCCTGCAGGGGCCTTCTGGAGATGAGATGATAGATGGCATCTTGGCCCAGTGTCTCCATGTTACAGTTGAGCTCAAATAATAGAAGAAGTCTTGGCCCAAGCTCATCTTATACTAATCCCATGTTGACTTGTTCTGGAGTTATTTCACTGGTCCCTGACTGTCTAATTTAAATAGAAATACAGGCATACCTTGCATACATTATGGGTTTGGTTCCAAACCACTGCAATAAAGTGAATATTGCAATAAAGCAAGTCACAGAGATTTTTTGGTTTCCTAGTGCATATAAAAGTTATGTTTACACTATACTGCAGTCCCGTAAGTGTGTAATAGCATTATGTATAAAAAACAACATAATACCTTAATTTAAAAATACTTTATTGCTAAAAATTATAACAATCATCTGAGCTTTCAGGGAGTCAGTAATCCTTTTGCTGGTGAAGGGTCTTGCCTCAGTGTTGAAGGCTGCTGACTCATCAGGGTGGTGTTTGCTGAAGGCTGAGGCCGCCATGGTGATTTCTTAACATAAGACAACAATGAAGTTTTCTGTATCCACTGACTCTTCCTTTCATGAAAGTTTACTCTGTAGCATACGATGCTGTTTGAAGCATTTACCCACAACAGAACTTCTTTCAACATTGAAGTAAATTCTCTCAAACCCTGCCACTCCTTTATCAACTAGGTTTATGTAATATTCTAAATCCTTTGTTTTCATTTCAACAATGTTCACACTTTCTTTGCTCATCCATAAGAAGCCATACCTCATCTATTGAAGTTTTATCGGGAGATGGCAGCAATTCAGTCACATCTTCAGACTCTGCTTCTAGTTCTACTTCTCTTGCTGTTTCCACCACTTCTACAGCTGCTTCCTCCACCGAAGTCTTGAATCCCTCAAAGTTGTTCATAGGATTGGAATCAATGGAATAAACTTCCTGTTAATGTTGACATTTTGACCTCCTCCCATAAATCATGAATGCATCACTTAATGGGATCTAGAATGATGAATCTTTTCCAGAAGGTTTTCAATTTACTTTATTCATATCTATCAGGGAGATCACTATCTTTGGCAACTGTAGCCTTACAAAATGTATTTCTTCAATAGTAACACTAGAAACTGAAAATTACTCCTTGATCAGTGGGCAACAGAATGGATGCTGTGTTAGCAGTCATGAAAACAATGTCAATCTCCTTGTAACTCTTCATCAGGTACATTGGGGGATCATGCGTATTGGCAATGAGCAGTACTATTTTGAAATGAATCTTTTCTGAGCAGTAGGTCTCAACAGTGAGCTTGAAAATATTCAGTAAACTGTGCCATACACAGATGTGCTGTCATTCAGGCTTTGTTTTTCTATTTATAGAGCACAGGCAGAGTAAATGTCACTTAATTCTTAAGGGCCTTGGGACTTTCAGAATGGTAAATGAGCATTGGCTTCAACTTAAAGTCACCAGCTGCGTTAGTCCCAGCAAGAGAGTCAGCCTGTCCACTGAAGCTTTGGACACAGGCATTGTCTTCTCCTCTCTATCTGTGAAAGTCCTAGATGGCATCTTCTTCTGATCTAGGCTTGTTTCATCTACACTGAAAATCAGTTGTTTGGTGTAGTCACCTTCATCGATTATCTTGGCTAGATCTTCTGGAGAACTTGCTGCAGCTTCTACAATTAGCACTCGCTGCTTTACTTGCACTTTTATGTTAGAGAGACGGCTTCTTTCCTTAAACCGCATGAGCCAACCTCTGCTGGCTTCCAACTTTTCCTGTGTAGATTCCTCACCTTTCTCAGCCATCACAGAAGTGAGGAAAGTTAGGGCCTTGCTCTGGATTAGTCTTTGGCTTAAGAGAATGTTATGGCTGGTTCAATCTTCTATCCAGATCACTCCAACTTTCTCCATATGAGCAATAAGTTTGTTTTGCTTCTTCATCATTCATGTATTCACTGAAGTAGCACTTTTAATTTCCTTCAAGAGCTTTTTCTTTGCATTCACAACTTGGTTAACTCTTTGGTGCAAGAGGCCTCGCTTTCAGCCCACCTCAGCTTTCAACATGCCTTCCCCACTAAGCTTAATCATTTTTAGCTTTTGATTTAAAATGAGAGATATATGACTCTCCTTGTCACTTGAGCACTTAGAGGCCTAATTTCAGTATTGTTGTGATTCAGGGGGGCCCAGGAGAGGGAGAGAGTTGGGGGAAACAGCTACTCAGTCGGGTAGTAAGAACACATATAACACTTACTGATTAAATTCATGGTCTTATATGGGCATCGTTTGTGAAGCCCCAAAACAATTGCAATAGTAACATCACAGATCACTAATCACATATGGTAATAATAATGAAAAAGTTTGAAATATTGTGAGACTTACCAACATGTGACAAAGAGACAGGAAGTGAGTACATGCTCTTGGAAAAATGGTGCAGATAGACTTGCTTGACCTAGAGTTGTCACTCATCTTCAACTTGTGAAAAACACAGTATCTGCAAAACACAATAAAGCGAAATGCAATAAAGCAAGATATGCTTGTATATAGCAAAAGGGAGGTTCTCTACATTATTCTCTTTCCATGTAGTAAGGCTGTTAGTTTAGGAAAAGACAAGTAAAACTCCTTAAAACTGACTTATCTCCCCCTCCACCAAGATAGCAAAGAAAATTCTACAATCTAATCTTATGAAAACTGAAGAAAATAGGATCTCCATCAAAGACTTCAGAGATGCAGAGGTAGAAATTTCTTCTAAATCCTCAATAAAATCGACTGTTTTTCTTGTACAAAAGCCAGATGGGGTATAAAGAATGGCAGTAGATTATTGAAAACCTAATTATGTTGTTATTATAATCACAGCTATAACTCTAGACCAGGTATAATTACTAGAGCAAATAAACACCATCCTGGACATCAGATACACAGCTATTGAGGTGGCAGATGCTTTGTTTTCTTTCTTTTTTAATATTCCATTTCAGTCAGTAAGAAAAATCAGTAGCAGTTTGCGTTTACATGGCAATGTCAACAATATACTTTTACAGTCCTTTTTCAGAATTATAGCCACTCTTTGGCTCTGTCACAATTGTCCTGATATCCCATAGAGCATCACACTGGTAGATTAACGACATTATACTGTCTAGAACTGGCCATGATGGAATAATAAGCCCACTAGATAACTTAGTAACATACATGCATGCCAGAGTATGGGAGTTAAACCCTGCAAACGTTTAAGGTCCTGCCACCACTGGGGTGGTTTCTCAGGATCCAGTAGTGGTCCAGAGCATGTTCAGATATCCTTTATAAAATGACATACTCTTTACATATACACCACCCATCGTGAAGCCAAAGCACAGTGCTTCACAGGCCTTTTGGTTTATAAAGACCAAAATACTTTGGCATGCTATTCTGACCCATTTACCAGGTGACCCATAAGTCTGTCAGTTTTGAGCAAAACCCAGAATAACAGAGAGCTCTGTGGCCGGTGAAAGCTATGGTACAAGCTACCCTCCTTCCTGGGCCTCTATGACCCGGCAGACTCATTTGTATCAGAAGCACTTATGCTAGACATAGATGCGGTATGGAGCCTCTGAAAGCCAAGGAAAACCACAGCATAAGTTTGCTGTGGTTAATAAGCCCACAAATGCATGGCCTGTATAAGGCCACGCCCTCCTCTGCCAACATCCACTCTGCATTTGAAAGTAGCCTATGATTGGCCACTGGTAGAAGCTGAATGGCTGACATTCAGTTACCAAGTAACCACGTGATCTGAACTTCCCATAATGAGCTGGGTATTATCTATAGCATCATAAAATTGGACAGACGCAGAAGCATTACATTAAAAGAGGGAAATGGTACATAAAGGATGAACCCAAAATAGTCAAGAAGGCACAGGTAAATTACACAAAGAATCTATATTTTTACAATACCTGCCCATACTATGTTTCATGCTTCTCCCTTAGCCTACACTTAGGGCTTCCTGTGGTATTTCCTATGACCAATGAACAGAAGAGGAAAAAGCATTGGTCTGGTTCATCTATAGATCTCTACTGTATGCTGCAAAACGTCTGCAGATGCTGCACTCTATGTGGTAAGAAGAAATCCTGCAATAAGGCAGAATTTTATGCAGTATATTCCATTGTGCACTTTGTGTGGAAGAAAAGACAGCCTGAGTTATGTTGAGACTCAGAAAACAATACCCCAAAATGAAGGCTTCAAAAGCAAAAGTTTTCCTCTGACCTTCTCCTGCCCTCCTGTCTCTCAGTCTCATCTCCCCTGAAGCTAGCCATAGAAACTAGAATTCCTCCTCCAAGGCAGGTCATAGAAACCAGGACCTCTTTTCCCCAAAGCCAGCCATAAAACCTAAAAATATTACTCTAACATTCCTTCCACCTTTCTGTGTAAAAACTGGCTATAAAGAAATTATCTGACCTACTTACCTTGAGTGTACTCATTAGACCCCATTCCAGAGAGGGCCCCGCTCTTTACCCAGAGAGGCCAAGAAGAATCTAGACACACAGGCCTTGCTGGGTTTCCCCATTCAGTCTATTACCGTTAGATCGGACCCTTTTTGTCCAATCATAGTTCCACATGGCTGTCGATAATTTTTTGAACCTAAGCATAAAAATGACAATTTCCCCTCTACCTCTTTGAGTCTTCATTCTGAAGGCTCCAGTATATATACATTTAATAAATTTGTATGCCTTTTCTCCAATTAATCTGCCTTTTGAGAGTTGATTTTTCAGCGAACCTTCAGAGGGCCAAGCAGACCTTTCCCTTTGGCCCCTACAGTTACATGTCTGTACTGATTCATGAGCTATGACCAGCTGATCAGCAATTCTGAAAGGACAAAATTGGAAAATTGATGATAATTCAATGGAGCTCTGGAAAGAGTGAAGAGATTATTCTGACAAATGCCCACTAGAGGGCGCCAACTGCCGAGGAGAAGCCAGATAAACAAATGGGTAAGATGTCGCCCACCCTAAAGATGCCAGGCAGCTCTTCCCCAGCCACCCCAGTGCTTACTCAGTTGACCCCGGTACACGGTGGCCACAGAAGCACGGATGAAGGCTCAACAGCACAGTCTTTCTCCATCAAAGCAAGTCTGGCCACTGTCACGGCTGAGGGACCACCCTGCCAACAGCAGAGGCCCAGGCTGAGCCCCCTATAGGCCCCACTCCCCAGGGGTCCTGTCAGCTTGCAGGTTGGTTGCTTGGGACCTTGCTTCTTCTCCTAGAGTGGGCAGCATGTTCTCCTCACACGGGAAAACACGTATTTATGTTCTTGCCTGAGGTGTTCCGGTCAGCGTGATTATTTGTAGACTTAAAAACGCTTCATCCATCATTGCGGTAGCTCTCACAACAGTTAAGACATAAAAATACCGTTCAGACATAAAAATATGTCTTCACAGTAGACATATTTTATAAAAGAGTGATGTATTTTACAACCACAGAATTCAGTAATTTTACTGCGTGCCCCAACTTCCGGAGGCAGCTGGCTCACAAGGCAGTGGCCCGGCCTCCTGAAGGTTCAGGTGTGGTCCCAGCTGGGAGATGACTCCCTGCACGTGGGGACACTGTTCTTCCGGATGTGGTGTAAGCCTCCACCCAGCATCACCTCCCTGGCCAGAAGCATGGGTTCAGGAGTCACGAACTGGAGGTGGGAGAGGCCTCGCTCACATTTATACCCAATAACCCACTGGGAGTATTTTTCCTTCCTGTTTCTATCAACTTGAGTTCTACGTGTTTGGAAGTTCTAGTGCCCAGTGGAGAAAAACTTCCACCAGGGAACCAGCTCATCCTCCAGATGAACTGAAAGCTAAGTCTGCCTCTGCCCATGTTGAGTTTCTCGTGCCTCTGAACCAAAAATGAGAGAAGAGGGTGGATCACTGCAGTGGGCGGGATGCTTGATCCCAATTACCAGAGACAAATTGGGCCACTGCTGCACAAAAGCAGTAAGAAGCACTATATTTAGAACACAGGAAATCCACTGACTTGCTTCCTACTTCTGCTTTGCCCTGTGACCCTGGCTAGTGGAAATCTCTGACAACCAAATAAAGACTTGACCATCAGGAACTCGGATTCGGCAGCAATTAAAGTTTAATTATCCATACAAAGAAAAGAACTATGTTTAGCTGAGATGCTGCCACAGGGCAAGGGGCCTAAGAAATCTGTGGTGGGAGGAAGCTGCTATGAAGACCTCCCTGCTGCAGAGGCAGAGATTATAATACTTTTTTAGCTTACTTAAAATAGGTTCTCCCCATTTTTCCCTTACAAACTCAGCGCCGGCTAGTGTTTCAAGTTTCGGGGGGGCACAACTAATGTGAGTCTCCCCAGGAGGGTAAAGGTGCGGGTGGAGCTTTCTGAGTCCTCTGTTGGGCTGCTCGAGGGGGAGAGGGACGACTGTGTCGATTGTCATCTACTCCCCTCCCCAGGTCTAGCAGTCCCTTTCTCTGCCCTGCTCTCGTCCGCAGCAGTCTGACCTGAGTGCACGCATCCAACAGGGCTTTCATGCCTCTGGCCTCAGCTAATCGGAGATCTCCGGCAAAAGCCTGGAGAAAGTTGAGGTATTGCGATTTATAATAAGAAATATACATATTTGGTCTTCATCCCTGTTCTTGGCACAGGGCTCCAAAATGCCTTGGAATTTCCTAAGTGGTCAGAGTGAGAAAGATGAATGAAACATCTTTTGTTATTCATAACAAGCCCTTTTTGACACACCTGAGTTCATGTTAATGAGGTGATTTTTGGAAAGCCCATGGGAAGGAGGCTGGTTACCAAGGGAACAAACCATGTGATTAGAGGGCTGGAACTTTCAGCCCCACTCCACCCACCCCCGCCTCCGAGAAGGGGAGAGAGACAGGAAATCGATTTCGTCACCAATGGGCAATGATAAGCAGCTACGAATGTATAACGAAGCTACTATAGAAACCCAAAAGGACGGGATTGGGGGAGCTTCTGGATTGCTGAACACAAGCTGGTGCAAGCCCGGTGGCCTTCCTGGAGCGGGCAGGAAAGCTCCGCACCCCTTCCCATCCCAGACCCTGTGCATGTCTTCCCCCTTACTGCTCCTGAGTTGTGTCCTTTTATAACAAACCAGTAACCTGGTAATCAACTCTCTTCCTGAGCCCTGTGAGCTGTCCTGGCAAAGGGTCAGACCCAAGGAGGGATGTGGGAACCTCTGATGTAGAGCCGTCACTCAGGAGCACAGGTGACAACCTGGACTCGCCATGGGTGTCCAAACTGGGGGCAGTCTTGTGGGACGAGCCCTCACCAAGTGGGGACTAATACTATCTCCAGGTTGATAGTGTCCAGAGTGAGTTAAATTGTAGGACATCCCATTGGTGTCTGCCGAAAAGTGGAGAATTTCTTGGTGTGGGGAAAAAAAAAAAAAAAAACTCCACACCTCTGGTGTCAAAGTATTAAGAGTAAGTGGGAGTGTATAGACAGTATAGAGAAAAAGGTTGTTATTTTTCCTTTCCAGTGGAAGGAGAGTGAGGTCAGGATACTTACACCTCTGGCTTCCTCTCTGTGAAGTTGCCTTGGGCTGCCTGTGTCCTCTGACCCAAGATCACTCTTCCGCTTACGACAGCCTGCTCTCCACGACTTTCTCTGCGTATTGATTCTGATAAACTCCCTGCCCTCATCCCTCCGGTCTATGGGTCGACTCCCAAATATCCTAATTGAATGTACCATCTATTTTTTGTTTCAGCCTTCACCAATATAGTTGGTAAGGAAAATGCAAGAATAGATATTGGGTAACAGTCAATTGAAAAGATGAAAGAAAAGCAGATAATAGTTATTTTTTCCTAAAGTTATTATGGCATGGTGGTTTTAAAATAGGTCTACAAATTCTTTGATATCCTTTCCTTCAAGAGGTAAAGCTTAATTCCCGTCCTTGAGTGTTTATAAGACTTAGTAACTTGCTCGTAATGGATAAACTAAAGCAGAAGTGACAGTGTGCAATTTCAGAGACCATGTCGTAAAAGGCTCTGTGACTTCCTCCTTGCTCTCTTGGATCACTTGCTCTGGGGAAAGCCAGCTGCCATGTCATGAGGACACTGAAGAAGCCCTGGAGAGGCACGTGTGGTGAGGAACTGAGGCTCCAGCCAACAACCACATGAGCTGGTCATACAGGAAGAGGATCCCCAACCTCAGTCAAACCTGCAAATGACTGTGACCCCTGCCGATATCCTAACTGCAACAACCTGAGGGACCCTGAACCACAGCCACCCCACCAAGCCACTTTCAAATTCCTGACTCACAGAAACTGTGACATAATAAATGCTTATTGTTTTAAGCCAATACGTTTGAGGTTATTTGTTATGCAGCAATACTATCTGATATACTTGGATACAGCTAAGATGATCATTAATAATAACCGAAGTTAATATATTTATTCAATGCTTATTGTACATCAGTTACTGTGCTAAATGTTTCATTTAATCTTCATGCATATCCCGTAAAGCAGGTGCTATTATTAGCCTCATTGTATAGATCAGGAGGCTGAGGCACAAGGAAGTTAAATATCTGCCCAAGGACACATGGCCTTTATGTGTCCTTTATGTACTTTATGGATTATAAGATGCACATTTTTTTTCACATTTAACATCTCTAAAATCAGGATGCCTCTTACAATCAATGAGGTCTCACAATCGCCGGCACCCAGACAGCAGTTTGATCTAATTGCCATTTCATGCACATATGTGGCCTTGGTCATAGCTATTCACATTGTTATTGCTTCAGTCATGTTATAAACATTGAGTTTAATTGCTGTTTAAAATATCTTCAAAAGAGTACGCTATGACTTGGCATTACAATTAAAAGTCATTGTGTACACAAAAAGACAAAAATAGAGCAGCAGATCATAATTTTTTTATTTGAGAAACAAATATTTATCACTGGAGGAATAACAGCAATTCCATGTTTCCTTGTAAAACAACCACCACATCCTTTATGGGACCTACGCAGGGAGGATGCTCCCAAATGGCTGGAGCTGTTTCTCTGTATTCCTGAGACATGTGTGGAAGGATTGCCTACCACGTGCCAAGCAAGATTCTGGAATAAATGGCTAAATTCCTTGAAAAAGAAGAAAGAAATTTTAAGACAATGAGAGAGGTTGTGGGGACTGGTGCATGCATTGTGGAGACCCATCATTAAGCCATTGTTTCCTAGTGTAATTGGTGGCATCGTTTTCCTTCTCGGTGTCTAATAATATCTCATGACTTGTGGTGTCTTAGACATAATAAAATATGGTAAGTGGTGGGGCTGGGATTTGAACCTGAGTTACCCGATTCCAGAGTTTATCTTAAGCACCACACAAAGTGCCACCTATAGGCCCTGGCTCACTGGGAGTGCCTAGGAAGTGCCTAATCAACACCGTATAGTAACTTAAATAAAGGATATTCAAAATACTTTCCATCTCTGAAAAAGTATTGGTGACTCATTGCACAACAATGCAAATGTATTTTCAGTTTAGATGGCAAATCCTATGTGATGTGTATTTAACCACAATTAAAAATAAAAGTAAATAAGTAAATAAATAAAATATTTGACATCTCAAGTATCTAGTTTACTTTCTGTCTCTGACCAGGGTGAAAGGTGTTAGCAGAGGGTAGAAAATGCAGTTAGTATCCTAAATCACAACACCAAAAAGCTTCAAATTCTATATCCCAATTGTGGTGCTAGGTCCATGGCTGTATACATTTGCCAAAACTCATCAGACTGTACACTTAAAATGAGACCATTTACTGTATGTGAACGTTACCTCAACAAGAACAAAGTTGATTTTTAAAAGAATATTGAAAACGTGGGTGGAAAACCAGGTACAGGAGACAAAAAACTATTTAGTAAACATTATTGATAGTAAAGAAACTTGGAAATCGAGATGATTTTCGATCTTATTTCCAACATCCATCAGATTAGCTGTTCTATCTGGGCTTCATATCATATCACAGTGCATACATGAGAGGAATGTACACCCTGTCCATGGCACGTCCCTGAACTTCGAATGTGGTTTCCCAAAAGAAGGGTTTGACATGGCTTGTTCATGCTGACGCCACGCTGGTTCCTAAGGAGCCTCACGCCTTTATCAAACATTCCCAACTCCTTTGTTTAATAAACCAATTTGTTGACTTAACTTGAAGAGAATACCTATTAGTAAATTAAGTACATAAGATTAAATTAAGATTAATTAAGTACATAAGATTAAATCTTCTTCACTTTCCCTTTATGAAGGAAGGTGCCAACAAGTTCCTTTTCGTTTCCAAATCCACAGCTGGGAGGAACTTCTCGTCCTGACTGGGGCCAAAGGGAAGGAAGGTACCTGAGTCTTTTCCCCCAGGTTTTCCTTGGCTGGGGGAGTGCAGGTAACCCTTGGACTAACGGATCTCACCTCTCCTTGAGCCAGGTCTCTGTTTAGAAAGATACCCTGACGCTGGGACAGGTGGGGAGTTCCCCTCGGGCCCTGCCAAGGGGGGCTGGGACAGACCCCTCCTCCAGTGCACAGATGCAGGATGTGATGCGGGAACAGACGCAAGCAGAGGACCCAGCACCGCAGGTTTTACTCCTGCACGGGCCCAGCAGTGCCACCGAAGGCACGAGACTGATCGAGCCTTGGTCACCAGCATTAGGCTAAATAGTTTGGTTGAGAAGGTAGCTGTAGGGAGGTTGGATAAATTGTTCACCGCGATCAGTCCACACTGAAAACAAAGTAAGAGAAGGGATTTCAGGCCCCTCTGTCCCTGTACCTTGCCCACACAGTTATCCAGGGCTTACCTACCCACCCTGATCTGTCACAGACCAGAGAGAGGCAAAGCCTTGTGAGGCATGCATCATTTGGGGGGAGCAAGTGGTTTCGGGGTGGGGGTCGGGTGGGAACATCAAAGCCAGAATGTGGAGATGCAGTAACTCATGGAGACTTTTCCACTGTTTTGCCAAAAGGCCAGATCAAATGGCTCCGCAGCTGAGAACCTCTGCTTCTCCTTCTGTAAAATGGAGTCAATATTTCATTCTGCCTACTTTCTGTCTCTCTCTCCTCCTCCTTCTGTCCTTCCTTTTACTGATGTATTTAACTGCTCTTTCTTTAACACTCCTACATGCAAGTCACTGCTCCAGGACCTATGAAATGACGGGCAAAACAAACTCCCTGCCCTCACAGAGCTTATGGGCTAGTGAGGAAAACAGATATTTATTTAAATAAACAAACTGTACAAATGCATAGAGATATATACTACAAAGGCAAAGAGCAGCTGACTCACCTTCTCGTGCCGTAACATGTGCAGTCACCTGTGGGCAAAGCCTGAGCAGAAAGAAGGTCGATGAGGATGTGAAGAGGTTAGCAGATGCGAGAGAGAGCATCAGCCGCCCAAGTGGGATGTGTAGAGAGAATGAAAACAGGGAGAGAGAAGGAGCCGGGAGAGAGGAGGCAGGGAGAGGGAGAGAGACAGAGGGAGAGGGTTCCCTCCAGCACTCATCCTTCCCTGCCCTCGTGCTCTTGGCCTGATCCAGCAGGCTCACTATCGCATCAGCAGCCCACGTAGCCAACAGCAACCTTTTCCCTCCCGGCCTCTACATCTGTTTTTTCTCTTTGGAGGGGGAAGCGACTGAGGAGTGAAGAGCAGGCATGCTGGGTTATTGAGTCCGGGCTATCTACCGGGACAGGCAGGGCAGGGCAGGGCGCCGGAGAGGGCTGAGATTTCCAAATCTCACTGTCAGGGTGAACTTGCACGTGTTGTTAATGACTTTGATGTTATTAGGCTAGACAGAGGGATGTCGATGTGAATCATTTTCAGTGTTATTCCATATTCATAATGGACTAAATATAGTCAGAGGAATGGGACTGGCGGGCACAGGCCCTGGATGGTCATTGTGGATGATTCCCGGGATGAAATTAAATGCCAGCCCAGCTCCTTTGTTCCCTGTGGGGCACAGAAACCCGTATCAATGCCCTCTAACTCACAGATGAAACCCAGACACCGTTGTTAGATTTTTACCCTTCTTTCCCGGTAGCCAAATTCAAATACCATTTCATGAGGCCAGGCACTGGGCTCTGATGTGTGGAGATTCAGAGTGTGCAGGTCCAGCCAGGGGCGGCCAAGGCCAACCTGCCTCTCCCTAGGGCAGCCTGTGCCCCTGTCTAGTGCCAACGCCCGGGCGTCCAGATTTTCATTAAATGAGAAGATTAACGTTTTCATTTACGTAAAGGAGAATACGGTGGGGGAGAGGTTGCAACTAAATAAAAACAAACAAGCTGTTTTCTTTGTAACATCATGAAAGGTAGAGGTAGAAAGGAGGAAGAAGTCCATAAAAATGGTCATTGTTCCAACTGTAGAATTCAAAACTAGGAACTCAGCTGGTTCCTAGAAGTTCCAGATCATAAGTTTTAATAGATTAAATTTAATGTTGATGGTATGCACACATACCATTTAGCATTTAGTCCTAAGTAAAGAAAAAAGAACCAATATAGTAAGTTGGTTTTTATCTATGACATTTATGATTACAAAATAATACATATCCAATATAGAACAACTGAAAAAAACATCAAAAAGTAAAATTAGATGTAATCTTCCACCCCAGGATGACCACTACAAAAATATTCTCTCATTCAATAATTTTTGCTATGTTTCTATATTATTGCGTGTATGTGTGTGTGTATATATTAATATATATATTACATATCTCTCTATATTTTATATCTATGTATCTTCAATCATGTTCTTATTGGCATATGTATGTACATTATACTGTCTTGAGGTAATTAACTTTAAAATTTTTCAGTATAAACAGTGTATGTGTGTATAATTAATTGGGATATTCACTCAAGAGTGATCCAAAAGTGTTTGCTTAGCATGTAAAAATTCATTATCAAGATCTACATCAGGTTTGATGTCACCCTTATTGATTTTAGAATTAATTTGGGGGAGAGAAAATCAGTGGTGCTCAAGATACGTGTGCTGGCGTGTCCTGTTGTGAGCACTGTATTTCCCAGAATCCCCTTCTGCCTGACTCTGGGCCAGAGGTGCTAGGAGGAGAAGTTGCGTGAGATTTGGGATTTGGGAGCTGGAGGTGAAGCGGCATCACTCTCCACAGATTCTGCAGTTTGATACACGGACAGACAGACACAGGTGTCTAGCAGGCTCTAGCTTGTCCTTACTCTCCGTCACTCAAGTCCAGCTCTCTGCCGTCCTGCTGACCTACAACAGCCCAGTCCACCTCCAGCCTCTCGCCACAGCCCCCAGCAGCAGGTACAGAGGCAGCAGCTCTCCAATCACCCTCCATCAGCCATGGTCCCACTTCGGCCACCTAGCACACTCGGTTTCTTAGAAAACCTTCCAAGGTCTTGCTTGTCCACCCCACCAGTGCCTTTTTCTCTGACCCTCTAACTTCCCATTCCACACCTCCATTCCTTAAACTCCTCCCACAATTGTGCAAGGTATCATTTGCATGCTGAATGCTTTATCCCATTCCATTAAGTCACTCTGCTGCTCTGACGGAACCCCGAATGCTGCAGGTATTTGTTCCAGAAGTGGTTCCGGGTGATCGGAATTTAAAGAATGGGAATCTCTATCTGACTTTATTTGAAGGCATTCATGACCCTATTTCTGGTGGTAAGTAGGATATGTGGGTAAATAGAAGTCCACGGCAAGCAGCAACATAGCAGTTGTTTAAATCATCATGTGTGGTCACTGGGAGTCAAGTGCCTGTAGAAGACAAAACTTCAAATGACCAAGTAGCTACTGCCATAAAACATTTTAGGGGAAATAAAGAGTACAAGACTATAGGGTTTGCTGGTTGCATCTTACTATAATGTAGAGAATGGAGAAAGAAAGTAAGATGCTCAGAACTTTAAATTCTCAGATCAAGGGCCAGGTATATGGCCATAAAACAACCCTGGCTGCCCTAAAATTAACTCTCATTTCTTCTAGTGTCAAGTGGAGATATCTGAAAAACAACCCAGAGTTTAATACTATGGGTGGCTGACTTGTAAGGCAAATTGAATTTACAAATTTGCAGAATCCCTCATGTTAAATTTAGGGCATTAATTGGTAAGGAGAAGAACACCATTATTTGGGATGGGGAGACATGAGTGGATTCAAATGAAGCTAAGGACATTAAACCCCTATATTCTGCCAAGATTTGTTTGTTACTAGAGGCACACCTTTCTCCCCAGTTTGAGGAGACCCAGTCTCCCCTTCCCTGGAGAACTTGCAATGGTGTCTCCTACCTTGCATGGAAACCCTGATCGTCCTCAAGACCTACCCCGACAATTTCTCATTACTCTTAGAGCTATATCCAGACTCAATTACCAGAAGGTCCCAAAGAGTCTGTTAAGAACTATAACTAATGCAGTAGGTATCACACATAGAGAATGAATCACAAGATTCTAACAATTATATGATCAGATATTTGGAAGAACATATATGGGAAAGAATCCTAAAGATTCATTTGGATAAGGATGGAAGGCATATGATATTAGACCAGAAGGAATTTACTGTTAGGAATATAATAAACAAAGGTTCTGGATTCAATGTGTTAGTTTCAGTGGCTTGGAGGAACTCTAACAGTTTGTATAAAAATTAATATCCAATTTTAAGAGAGATACTTCAAATATAAATAAAAGTACATTAAAATATCTTGTAGCCTTATAGTGGGTCTTGAAATCAATCTTTTGAAATTTATTGAGACATTTATGGCTCAACAATTTACATTTTTTCAAAGATTCTGTATTCCATTCTTTATGCTGGGTATAGTGTTCTATAAATATCTATTAGGATAAGGTGGTTGATAGTGTTACTCAATCTTTATATATTCAGAACCTTACAGATTTTTCATCCTGTTTGTCTATTCATTACTGCAAATGAAGTGTTAAGATTCCCAAAATATAATTTATAATTATATTCAAATAATAATGCTAAATTATAAATATTAATATAACGTGAAATTTCATAGCAATAAATTCAACTTAGATAAAATAACAAATTCCTTGTAAATCACAACATATCAAAACTGACACAAGAAGATATAGAAAATGTAAGTAGTCTTAGCTATTTAAAAAACTGAATTGATAATTTAAAACAAGCATTCTCACAAAGAAAATTCCATGCTCAGACGTTCTCAATGGTAAATTCTATCAAATATTCAAAAGAAAAAATAATAGCAATCTTAAACTTTCAGAAAATGGAGAAGGAAAAACTCAATTTCTTTATAAGGCTCACATAACCTTAATATTAAAAGTTGAAAAGAAATCACATGAAAAGAAAATTACAAAAACTCATTACATGAACCTAAAATATTCTTAACAAAATATAATATAGCAAATCTCGTTAAGACCAAGTGGGGTTTATGCTAAAAAATGTAATGTTGGTTTAACATTTGAAATAAAGTAATTCATTGCAATAACATAATAAAATAGAAAAAAATATATGATCATCTTGACAAAGGTAGGAAATTTTGTCAAAATGTAACATACATTTATAATAAAAAAATCATTAGGAAAACCAGAAATAGAAAAATGCTTTTTCAACTTGATAAAGGGCATCTATTAAAAACCTATGTAATCTTTATTTTTAATGGTGATAATGGTGACTTATTGAATGCTTTTCCCTGAAGATTAGGAGCAAGGTAGAGATGTCTGCTTTTATCACTATGGTGTTATCCAGGGCAATAAGTCAAGGGAAAAAAATATGAAGTTTGGAAAGGAAGCAATAAAATATTTGTAGATAAAATAATTATTTATACAGAAAACTTTATGGAATCTTTTTGAAGAAATCTACTAGATCTAATAAGTGGAATTAGAAAGGTTACCAGACACAAGGTCAATATAAAAAAAGCAAAAAATTGGAAAATAAAACAAAACAAAAATCCATTTACAGCAGCATAAAACATAAAAAAGTAAAAATACATTTAATGAAACACATGCAAGAATTCTATCCTGAAAATCCAAAGCTGCTGAGATAAAGTAGAAAAGACCTAAATAGAGGGATATACTATTTCCATTGTTTGTAAGACTCAACATTGTTAAGATATCAGTTCTCCTGAAATTGAGCTACAAATTAAACACAATGCCAATTATGATACCTACAGACTTTTTTTTTATGATTCCTTTTTTTTTTTATTTCAGAGTATTATGGGGGTATAAATGCTTTGGTTACATAAATTGCCTTTGTACCACCCAAGTCAGAGCTACAAGCATGCCCATCCCCTAGACAATGTGCACTGCTCCCATTAGATGTGAATTTACCCATTCCCTCCACGCCCCCCCCCCACCTGCCCAACACCCTAGGAATGTAACTTCCCATGTGTGCACATTAGTGCTGATCAGTTAGTACCAATGTAATGGTGAGTACCTGTGGTGCTTGTTTTTCCATTCTTGTGATACTTCACTTAGAAGAATGGGCTCCAGCTCCATCCAGGATAATACAGTAGGTAGTTCACCATTTTTTATGGCTGAGTAGTACTCCATGGTAAGAACTCAACTCAAAATAGTTTAAACAAAGAGGGGATCATCTTCCATAGCAAAAAATCCAGAGGTGGGTGGCACAAGGGTTATTTAATTCAGCTGCTAAAGACACAGGGGCTCTGGCAGCTTCGTTACGTCAACCTTGTCATTAGACTTATAGACTCTTAGTAACAAGATGGCTACAGCAACGCCAAGCATTATGTTTCCACACAACTACATCTGAAGGAAGAAAAGGAAACATCTGTCTTATGTTCTTTTTAGAGTGAGAAAACTGTCCCAGAAACCCCACAACAGACCTTTCTTCAAACCTCCTTGGCCAATAGTGTATCACATACTCTTTCTTAAGCCAGTCACATGACAGAGGGAATAAAATTACCATAATTGCTTAAACTAATCAAGACCCACTCCTGGTGATGGGGAGGGACTAAGCCTCCCCTGAAGCCAAGGCATTTGGGGAAAGGTGGACAAAATCAGGATTCTGTCAGAAAAGAGGAAGTGAAGTAAACAATCATTGCATAAACTTAAGAGAGCTACATTTGGCAATCAGAGTCTTAAATAGCTCTTTTCATTTTGATTGTTTCATTCTCATATCATTTCTTGTTTTATGAATGCAATTATTCTTATTATCTCAAAGGATTCTAATTAGAGTTTTATTGATGCTGAGATTTTTCTTGTTACTTTTTTATGAGATTGTTTTATTCTATCTAATCTCCATCTTCTCTTTCATGAGAATGGTATTCTCACCTGTCTGTTGATCCTTAGTCATGTCTGCATCTTAAATGTGACAACCAAGAGCAGATGAGAGGCCTGATGCCTGTGGGTGGGGCTTTCATCTGTCAGGCTATGGCCCGGGATGATTAGGCTAGAAGTGTGTGGCTATTTTTCAGGGAAATTCCTAAAATAAACAATGCAGACATCTTTTTTCTAAAGGATATTCAATTTCTCAATTTAAAAAAGAATAGTCTGCAAGTCAGGGGTGATAAAGAAGGTAAGAAAACCAGGTGTTCTGTGTATGTGCTTTCCATTAATCCTTCTATTTGTAACCCCATGGTACCTTCCTATCCACCCTTCTAGCCACGTGCCTGCTGCCCCTGCCCTGGTTCTTGTGCCATAGATTCTCCTGCTCTGTCTGTCTTTGCTTTCTCTGTAACTTTTTCCTGGGCTGATCTTTTAAGTCTCACCTTTTAACTTATATATTCCACTGGGTCCTATTTGTTCTGTGTTTGGAGAAATTTTTCTTGGTATTATTTTCCTCTGCTCTTAGCCCACCCCATTGGGAAAGGAGTTCAAGGGACCAAGGGAGGTCTCTTCTCTAGGCCTCAAAAGGCAGCCAAGGGGAGGCCATTTGTGGGGTGTGGATGGAGCTCCAATGTACCAACCGCACTGACCACACAGGTGCACAAGAGGCCCTCTGTGGTGCAGAGCAGAGGTGGGAAGGAAATGAAGGGGTGCCAACTGGGGATTAGGGGATTCCATTTGTACCACTGTCTGGGCCCTGCAAGGAACAGGAGGGAGCTTGTTTGTTTCGATCTCCCTCATCTCTGGTACTTGCAAAGTACAAACCCTCTTGTGATTGGGAAGGCCAGGAACGCTTCCCCATTTGTATCACCCAGGTGTTCTCTAAGTTCCTGCTTCTCAAATTTGACCGTATGTAAGAATCACCTGAGCTTATTAAGTACATATTCCTGGACCCACCCACAGAAACTGACTCAGTAGGTCTGACAAGGGACCCATGAATTTACTTTCCTAACAAGTTTTGGGGGCAGAGGGTGTTCCTGCTGACCCATAGACCACAATCTGAGTAGCCCTGCTTGGTAGAGTCTTCATATGCTCCTGTGTCTTGCTTCAACAGTTACAAATTCCCTATATATTCTCTGTCTCCGTCTCTCTCCCTGAAATCTATTTAAAATTTTCATCTGTTAACGTTTTCCTCATTGTCGTGTTTTATATCTTTGAAAATTTTATTGACTATCATTTTAGTGGCTTCTTGAAGGGAAGAAAAGATAAATGTGTATGATTACTCATAATTTTTTGTGAAAGTTTTATAAAAGGTTTTTAAAAATTGGTATTTAAAGGGGTAATTTTTGTTTAACTGAAAATTAACTTAAGTGACCTGCCTCTTCCTTCTGTTGGTGACAGATAAATGGAGTGTTACCGTATTATCATAAAATAATAGTTTTGAGTCTCAGACTCAATTTGACCTCTACTTGACCTAATGCACATGAATATTACTTTACCCTAGCAGCTTCATCTGTAAAATGTCAATATCATAATTATACTTGATTCTTATTTAATAGGAGTATTTTGAGGTTAAATGAGAAATTATTTCTGAGACATTCCCAGGACCTGTATCGCAGTAATTAAGCTCCATATTTATGTAGGTCCTGCTCTGCTTAGCCTAAGACCCAACACAGACATGGTCTAATTCACCATTCCCTGGCACACTGGAAAGAGGTACGGTGTAATTGGAAGAGAATAAGCTCGCAGTCAGACAAACTTCACTTTGAATTTGATCTGAGCCACTAGCTATGTGACCTTGGGCACATTTCCTCATCTGCAGAAAATAGCATCAAAGGTCTAGCAACTCTATGTAAAAGTGCATGCCAATTGATAAGAAAAACAATAGCACCCTAAAAGATAATAATATAAATATCAAAAATTCACAAGAAGACAAAATGTTGCTAATAAAGTAAAACATGAAAAATGTTCAATTTTGCCATTTATTTTCTAAAGATGCAAAAATCAAAATAATACAATATTTTCATCTACAGATTAGCAAATATTTTAAAATAACAATATATATTACTAGCCAGTGAAATATCTACTCTCTATGACCTTGAGGCACTATATATTATGACACTTCTGTAAGCTACTTAAACAGCACGTATGTATCAAGATCCTCAAAAATGCTCATATCTTTTGATTCCACTGTTCTTTTGTTTGTGTGATGTATGTGAATCTCTTATGAAAAAATGTTCTATATAAAAAATACATAAAGATGTGGTTATATTGGCTATAATTTGCTTTCAAATACTTCAGTAGGGACAGCATAACAGGTGATTGTTCCTTTTAACCTACAGCCTCTGGGCAGATATAGATACTTAAAGTTCCCTAAACAGAAATACACATGCTAGGGAGGTAATCAAGAATCCTCACTCCACAGGGAGCAACTACAAATAATTAGAAAGTTTGATAATTATATAAGGGTTGTTAGAAATGCCTTTTGTTGTACAAAACAAATAGCTGTTGGATGATGATGTGGGTATTCTACAGACTTGTTAGACATTATACGTTTAGTTATCTAGGAATTTTCTGGGAAATCATCTCAATGTTGTTATCTAATCCTGTCTCAGGGACAGGTTCAGCCTCCTTTAGACCTGACTTCTTATAAAGTCGAGCTAGGTAAGAGAGGAGATGGAGTGCATGGTGGCCTCTGATGGTGGTTGTTGGGAGACCTTGGTTTCCTAAGATCACATGGAGTTCTTTTTTGTCCTTAGGTGATAAGCCAAAGTGCCCATGTGAGCAGAAAAAAACCAACTCCATTTCATCTACTATACTCTCACAACACAGAATGCTTCTATGACCTAATGTGTGGGTTTTCCCCCCACACATCAAGCAAGCAATCAGTTCTGCAGATTCTGCAGCAGACACCCACTGGGTGTCCTCTAATTCAATTCAGTTCTGACACTATCGACATGGAGAGGGTGTCAAATCCCACAGGTGGAGGGCTCAGTCCCACATTACCCCCTCTTGCAAGCCCCAGGTTGTTTTACCTGTGCCTCTCACTGAACAACTACAAATCAGGGTTCTCACAGGACCCTCCTGGGTTTAATTAATTTGCTAGAGCAGCTCATAGAACTCAGAGTAACACTTACTTACATCTATTGGTTTATTATCAAGGATATTACAAAGAATACAGCTGAACACCAAATGGCAGAGATGCATAGGGCAAGGTGTGTGGGAAGGGCGAAGAGCTGCCTGTACTCTCTGGGAGTGTCACTCTCCAGGAACCTCCACATGTGCAAGCCCAGTGCTTTAGGTTTTTAAGAAGCTTCATTACGTAGGCATGATTGATTAAATACCATTGGTAATCAACTCAACATTCAGCCTCTCTCCCCTTCCTAGAGGTTGGTTGATGGGACTGAACGTCCCAATCCCCTAATCATGCCTTGGGTTTTCCAGTGACCAGCCTCTGTCCTGGAGCTACCTAGGGGCCATCAGTCAACTCATTAGCATGTAAAAGACACTTATCACTTTGGAGATTCCAAGGATTTTCTAAGTCACATGCCTGGAAACTGGGATGAAGAACACATATATATTTTACAATACCATACCCTCTGTGAGGGGGCACGTGTGGATAGACTCAGCGTTGGTCTTGCAAAGCCAGTGCAGCTGGTAGCGTGGGGACCTTGAACTCTATCTTGAGTCTTACTCCAGTTGCAGAATCAGCTTCTCCACATCCTATTGTGAAACAGTCCCTTGTTTGGGATCTCCAGAGTGGGAAAGGACAATGAAACAGATCCTAGGGAATTTGTGGGCCATGCTAGAGGAAGAACTCAAAGGTGAAGCATAGGGCTTAGGTGTGCAGAACAAAGAATCCACAGGTCTGCATTCAGAAAGAGTTGAGACCCAGGAGGAAACGTGAGTGGTCAGTAATGGACATCACCAGCCACTTGACACAGGCCCCAAGTGTAGGACCTCGAGGGTAGTTTTTGAGTCACAGGACCTCCAGTAAAGAGCATCTTTTAATAATTTCTACCTCTTTGGGCCAGAAAGGCAGCCACCTCCACTGAAGCAGGGCTGGTCCAGAAATATTACTACTAGCATTAGCTATGCCTCCTTAAGCAGACAATGAAACTCTCTATATTAAAGTAATGCAAGGCCATACAGCAAGAACTATGGTAAAAGTCCAATTTCTACAGATGTATAGACATAGCTAACAGTTAACCAGTCATTGTTCCCTGGCTTGTCTTCCTGTAATTGTTTACTGCTTAGGAGTCACAAATCCTTGACTGGCATAAGATTTGTGACTTCCCCAGTCACTTCTATAGATATCATTGTTATTATAAAACCTAAGACTGGTCTTTGAGATATCTTCCAGACTCAGCATTCGGGGGACCAACTGGTACAACCAGACCAGTGGCCACTGGTGGGCCATTTCTGCGATGTTCTACTCAGGAACTATCTTAGCACAAGAAGACAATTTCTGCTTCCCAATCCTATGAGTCATCCCCAGCCAATCAGCAGACCCAATTCCCTAGCTCTTTGTCTGCCAAACTACCTTTAAAAACCTGAGCCCCCAAATTCTCAGGGAGACAGATTTGAGAAATTCCTCCCCTCGCCTCACTCAGTGCCTTGCAGTATCAAACTCCTTCTCTGCTGTAACCCTTGCTGTCTTAGGGTATTGGCTTCATCCTGTGCAGTGGGCGAAGAACCTGGTTGGGTGGCAACAGTGATATGCTGAGAAATTCACATTCATCAGCTCACTTAATCCTCACGGTAACCCCAACGTGCAGGTATTATTATATCCCCAATTCACACATTTAGAAGGATTTTGTAGTTTGCCTAAAATGGTAAATGTGGCACGCAGCAGAGCTAAAATGTGAATTCAGGTCCGCCATGTTCCGAAACCTAGCCCTTAATAAACAGAGGTACACTGCATAGCAGGGGACAGCACTCATACCTGCCACCCAGGCTCCAGAGTGGTGAGGGCGTAAGGCAAAGCCACTTTCACCTCCTACTGGGCTCTGTGTGTGTGTGTGTACACGCGTGCATGCGCGCGCGCGCATGTTGGGGAGAAGGTTTATGGTGGTAACCATGGTACCCAAAGGCCGGAATCTCCCTCTGAAGTCATATTTCTCCGTACATGGCAGGCACAACTCTGGTCAGGAAACTCACATGCCCCTTCCCCATCCAGCCCACTGGAAGAGCAAGTCAGCTGACAAGGGAGGAGATGTGGCCTCAAACCTTGTTTCCAGGGCATTGTAAATGTCCACTAGTTCCCAGAGGCTGGACCACTAACTCCTCATGACAGCTTTACACTGACCAGGCCCATCTCTCCAGGCCTGGCTCCTAGAAAGTTTTTTTTTTTTTTTTCATTCAGGCTTTTGTAATTACAGACCAGGTAAAGCTGCTTAGTAAATCAGGTCCAAGACCCCCGCACCCCCACCCCCGGAACGCTGAGTTATTTATATTCCGGTAGTTAATACTGTTTTATATATCTCAGAGAGTGACTATATTAGTTTGCTAGGGCCACCATAACCAAGTATTGTAAACTGCGTGGCCTAAACAATGACATTTATTTTCTTGCAGTTCCAGAGGCTAGAAGTCCAAGATCAAGGTCTCAGAAAGGTTGGTTTCCTCTGAGGCCTCTCGCCCTTGTTTACAGATGGCAGCCTTCTTGCTGTGTGTTCACGTGGTCTCCCTCTGTGCATGTCTGTGTCCTCATCTCCTGTTCTCATAGGACACCAGCCATACTGGATTAGGGCCACCAACATGACCTCAATTTAACATAATCACCTCTCTAAAGACCCTATCTCCAAATATAGTCACATTCAGAGATACTGAGGATTAATGCTTCAATATATAAATTTTGTGGGGACATAATTTAGCCCAGAACAGTAATCCTAAGAAGGAATTTCTAACTTGTATAGAGGCTGCCTATCTCTCAGCTCTTCAGATGTGCAGGATGCAGGGTATCCCATATTAGGAGATACTTATATTTTATTATTTAAACCAGGAAATATTCAGGGTGAAAGAGGGAGTTATTGATAATGATACCAAGAAAATGGGACTAAATTGGGATCATCCCTCAGGTAAACTAGAAGTATGGTCTCCATATCCAAAAATCAAGAACCCCAAATTTCCACATATAGATACATTCACTGCAAGAAATAAACTATTTGTACAGTGTTCCCTGGGTCTTTCTAGAGGAAAGAGCAATGGAGGCCTGGACTCTGTTTCAGACAGTACATCCCTGAGCCCAGATGAGGCGCTCCGCCCTCTCCCTGCTGGTTGTTAGTGAATCCAGCCTGCAGACTACGCACTGCTGTGTTTTGGTTCTGCGGCTCACTTTGCTTCTGTGCAAAGCCTGCGGATACACCACACTCCAGATCTCCAGAGTTCAGCCTCTCACAATAAGTGAATGTACTGCCCCTTTTAGGAGACACAAAACCCAACTAGGGACAGCACCAGCCTCCAAGAAGCATTTAGAAATGACTGAGGACATTTTAATTGCCATGATGACTAAGGCTGGGAGGCAATGGTGCTCAACATCTTCCAATCCTGGATAACACAAATCTATCCCAGGCAAACTGCCCAGAGCACCTCAATTGAAGTGCACAAATGCAGAATATCAAATTGTGGACTTCAAAACACTGCAAGCCTGGGTGTGGTGGCTCATACCTGAAATCCTAGCACTCTGGGCAGCCCAGGTGGAAGGATCACTTGAGGTCAGGAGTTCGAGACCAGCTGAGCAAGAGCGAGACTCCGTCTTTACCAAAAATAGAAAAAATTAGTCAGGTGTGGCAGTGCACACCTGTAGTCCCAGCTACTCGGAAGGCTGAGGCAGGAGGATCACTTGAGCCCAGGAGTTTGAGGTTGCTGTGAGCTATGATGATGCCACTGTACTCTATCTGGGGCAACAGAGTGAGACTCTGTCCTCCCCCTTACAAAAAAAAAAAAAAAAGCCTACAAAATCTGGTTGGAAATTTCTGGGATCAGGGATGGTGATTTTGCCATTCCATTTACTCTGTCCCTGTTTAAGATAAAATTTTCCCTCTTTATCCTCTTCTCACCCCTAGAAGACAATGAGCCTAGATTAGAATTTTAAAACAAGACCTGGTATTGAATCTGAGCTCCATTGCCTAGTATTTGTGTGACCTTGGACCATTCAGCTAAGTGTTTTGAGCCTCATTTTCTTCATCTGTAGAATGGGAGAGACACTCTCTATTCTCCTACCTGTCTGGAAGGATTTGTGTGTCCCACAGGGCAATATTTGTAAAGTGCTTTGCAAACTGAAAATTCTATACATAGCGAGCTGTCACAGGTATTAGCGATGTGCTTACATGAGAAATCATGCCCACTGTGAAGTGGCTCAGTCGTTCTTATTGTGCTTTACCAGGACAAGACAGGAAAAAGAGAGAAGGGATATGGCGCCCCCTTTTCCCCTCCTCCCGCCCCTTCCTGGCATTACAAATGTTAGGTCCACAGAGGACACGTTAAGCACCGGGAAGTCTGTCCTCCTGCCCACCCACCACCCAGCCCGGTCTTTGCAACAAAGGCCTCCTTGGGTTTTCTTCCCTCCACCAAACCTTCCTTGACTCCAGGGAACGGGGTCTTGGGGAGTCTGTGATTTTATTCCTAATTGCATGTGAAGTGTTGTAAACCCCGTGGAGCACATAAAATTCTAATCTATTTTAGTCCCCATTAATTTCCTACCCCTTTTCATTTATAACTTGCTCTCCTCTTGCCGTAATGCTCCCTTTTCCCTGATGGATTTGTAAATTCTCCTTTTATTCCCTTCCACCCCCTGGCAGGCATTAATTCAATCTCCAGTGAGGTCTTGTGCATGTTTCCCTTTAAATCTTCCCGAGGGAGGAGCGCGCCAGTGGGTCCGGAGGTAGCCTGGGCAGTCTGACCCCAGTTCTGGCCGGCTCTCTGGCCCTGTCAATGTCTCACAGGCGTCAACAAGCTGCTTTGAGACTTAATTTTATTACTGACAAAATGGGACTCAAGATACCTGCCCACTGCACGCTTGGCAGGCATGGTGTATAGACCAGTTAATCAGACGTGGCCTAATGCCCCTCCTCTGACTCTCCAGAATTAAGCCCTGTGGCCCCATTCTCTTCTGTGCTGGGTATAAATCTGCAACCACTACACTCAGCTGCAAGACATGTCACATTATTTAACTTTTCTAAATCAAATTAAATATGAGTCTGAGTCTTCCCTTGTTAGGGTGTTGAGAAGTTAAATCACAATCATTACTAGGCCTGTCCTCTGAAGGGCCATGCAGGGTGCCAGGGATCTTACCCAGCGTTCAGCATCCAAGAATGGTCCCCAGGTCTTCGATACACAGATGTCACAGCGCTAAACACCTTATCCAGACCATCTCCGTCTCCTGAAAGTGGAAACTCAGGTTCTTGCCTCCAGGGTGCACAGAGCCAATCCCCTCGGGGGGACTTTCCCAGTCCTGAGAGCCAGGAGGGTCCCCAAAGTAAGGTCCCCTCCCTGGGAAAGGGCAGCTCTCCCTTCATGGGGGCTGGCTCTTCCCCCTCTAGCCATCTCTCCACCTGCCTCCATCTCCCCCGACCACCACTGCCACCCAAACCCACATGATGCTGGCTCAAAAACGGTTAGAAACAGGTTGGCTACTGTTTTAGGTGAAGGAGTCTGTTTTGCAAAGGGAACTTTGTGCAGAATCTTTTTTGCAAGATGTGTAAAAATAAAATCCAGTAACAGATTAAAGTTTTGCTGTCTCATCTGCTTCTCCCTTCCCCGTCCCTCCCGACTTCAGCCCCAGACTGACTCAGGCATGAAGCCTGCTGCCCCGCTTCCTCCCCACTTGCCAGCCCCTCCAACATCCCCAGGTGGAGGTGGGAGTGGCAGGAGGGATCATGGTAGGGGACAGTCCTGCAGTGTCGGGCCTTCTGTATGTTCCAGCCCTAACACTGCATCTGTTCCCCGCCCGGCCTCCCATTCTGAATGCCTCCCACCTGCAGTTTCCTTCTTGATCTGGCCACTCTCAGTCTCTCCCTTAGCCTCTGTTCTACCCTTCCTTGGGGATCACCTTGACCTTCTAGGCCAGGAGTCCACATCTGGCCTGGGAAGTAGAGCCGCATACTTGCCCCTCACCAAACTCCGGAAGAGCAGTCTCTCACCACAGCCCCTGACTTCAGCTGCATCAGCCAGCTCTCTTTTGGAGGGAAAGTTTTTATTTTCAATTCTTGATATGGACATCAGTCCCCAGCTACCCTCAAACTTCAGGAAGCACATGCTAAATTCTCCTCCCCACTAGTTCTCTTGAGATTCAGCTCCCTTACTCCCACTTGGCTGTCTGTCTCTAAGGGTACCCTTACTCTAAAACTCTGTAAATCTCCTTCCCAATTTAATCTTAGATTTTTATATCGAATGAAGCGGCCGTTGGTGTATCCCGTATAAGCGGAGAGCCACCCATTGTTCTCAGCTTTGGGACCCCAAAGACAGGAAGGATCTCGTTTTAATATCCCGTTACAAATGTTTTGCATAAAGTGAGGCAATGATGAGAGCAAGACCCCAAAATAAGCTAGTGTCAGGGGAGCACACGTGACAGTGGGGATCCTTGGAAGAGATGACATGAGAGCAGGGTGTGGACAGTTGGGGGTGCCCCAGGCCGGTGTCTGAGGGAAGAGCAGTCCAGGAGGAGGGACAGCAAGTGTGTGGGCCTGGCACGTCGCAGGCATGAAACCGGCTGGTGCAGAAGGAGCGGTAAGCAGGCCAGCCAGGAGGTGGCTGGTGGCCGGGGGGCAGGGCATGTGGGGTCTCACAGGCATGGTGAAGAGAGTGGGTGCTGTTCTAACGGGCAGGCTTGGAGCAGAAGTGCAGCACAACCTGCCAGGGGTGCTAAAGGATCAGGTGGCCTCGGGTGGGAAATAGACTCTGGAGGAACAGGAGCAGAAGCCCCAGGAGAATATCTGGGTGAGAGCAGTAACAGAGATCCTTGTAGCAAGTGGCTGTGTTTGAGATATGCTCTGAAAACCTGGGCAGCAAGGTGTGTCGATAGAATGCACCCAGGATGTGCAAAAAAGAAAAGTTCTTAAAAGGGAGATTGTGAACTTCCAAGTAGCTCCAGCCAGGACCGATCCTGCCCAGGGAGGCAACGTCATCAGGGCAAGCAGGGTTCTTCATCTCGGACTTACCCCGGGTTTGCAGAGTCTCAAAGGTACTTGACCACAGAGACTTTGTTGAGGGAACCTCTCCATCTCTTAAATGGGGTGGATTTATAAGGTAGCACCTATAAAGCAGTTTTCTCAAAATATGGTCCAAGGACTACTGTTATAGACAAAGCCAATTATATAGATAACCTAGTTCCTATTGATTTATAGCTGGATCTAAAACTACAAAAAATAAGAAGCAGTTTGATGGCGACATAATAAAAAGAAATAAGGAGGAAAATCAGAAGAAATATTATATTTCAGTCAGTTGCTATTTCAACTAACCTAATCAATGCTTGGTTTTTTCAGTCATCGCTTAGCTCTTAAATTTCCTTTCAGGGTTAAAGGAAAAAGCATTAACTTATCCTCAAGGTCTTGTCTATCCCCAGTTTTCTGGTGAGTCCCATGTTGCCTGCACTGTGATGGTTTCCTAGTCTTTATAACATTCTAACTGAATAGAGCTGTAACTTTTTTTTTACTTTTATACAGATATGTTAGTTTTTAGTTGCTTCTTTAAACCTCCCTTTCTCTCTGTAATCTACATGCTTCAGGGAAGGGACTGCAGAATGTACATGGCCCCAGGGGTCAGGTGGACAACAGCTGTGCTGAGGGCTGGGCCTGCAGGGAGTAACGGGTGCTCTGGGGAGCAGCGAGGTCTGTGCCCACGGAAAGTTATTCCAATTAAGAAAAGGAAAAGAGTTAAACATTGTGCTGACAAAACAAAACATAGTGTCTGGAAGACCCCTCCCCACATCGTGTCTCCCGATGGCATGAAACAATATTTTCTCCTAGACCCCCAAGCCTACATTTCTCCTGATCAGTTAAAAACAGATGCTAAAATATGCCCAAACCAGCAAAAATAATCCAAAATGGAACAAGAAGCAATCCTTGGCTTGCTTAGCAAGGGCACTGCCTACGGCTACTGTCCCTCCCATGAACACTTTGCCTATACTTTCTTACATATCCTCATAACTTGATTTTCTACTAAAAAGACATGCTTAAAGGGCAACATTTTTGAGGTCTTTAAATATCTAAATAGAACAAAATGTTTTCCAACTCTCAAAACTAGTGCTTTCTTCATTCTTGCATTTGAATGGTCTTTAGTGCTTTCCAAAGTGCTCGAATACACTGTCTCAGGATGTGCTAGATTCTGCTGCAGTAATAACACCAAAATTTCAAAAACCCAACAAATAAAAATTCCTACAAGTTTCTACCTGAGAAGGACGCACATCGCTTCTGCTCATATTTCACAGCCAAAGCACTTCACGTGGCAGTACTCACCCTCAAAGCAAGCAGGGAGTGCAACCCTACCATGCACCAAAAGAAAAGCCAGAAATATTCGTTAAACTCCACTAATGAATTACAACATACATACAGGTATTTTCACAGTAAGTACTTACCAAAGATAGGGCAGGAAATCTATCTATTTAGCATACGAAGAGACTGACTTAGAGATTTAGTGACTTTTCCAATACAATCTAACTAGTTACTGGAGAGCAGAAACAAAAGCCCTGTTTTCCTAAATCTTGGTTTAATGTCTTTCCATCACAGCATGCTCTCAACCCTTGGCTATGTTAGCTAGACTTTTTTCCCCCAACTAATTTATTTATTTATACTCTCCAGGTTTCAAAGAATGTTTGAGTGACATTATGTGATAGTTGTGCCACAGTCTTATTTTATTGTATACACACAGAGCTTCTGGCTGTGATTATATTGCAGAAAAAACAGGTTTTATAATCATTTGATTTTTTTTCATTTATTTTAATGACCTATTCAAATAATGATATGGTTGATTCAATCAACTAAACTGTTTAAGATTGTTGAAAATAATGATTCCCCTGAAGAAAAAAAAAAAGTCAATTCAGAGGTCATCTGTGGGTATTAAGGCAGAAGTCTTCAAGCACAATGTGCTATAAACTGAACAGCCCTGGTGCTAAGAGCTGAAGGGGAGAAAAATAGCATTGAGAGCTCCTAAGTGCCTTTGAGAATTTGAGTAACAACATTCCAAATTTCCATCAACACTAGGTTGCTACAATGTGAAAAGGGACCCTTTGACCAGTGAATGAGATGATTCACTTAACACTTTCTAGGGCAAAATGAGTTTTCTGTAATTGACAAAAATGAAATACACATTAGATGACAGCGAAAGATTTGTACTCCCAAACATAGGCAATGGCTTAGATAATTTTATAAGAAATTTAGGTAGTGTTTTCTTTTTTTCTCATCATGTATTTTTTTCAGTTAGAATTAATAAATTCCTTAGACAACCGGCATTCCAGCCTTTAGTTAACAGATACATTTGCATAACAATAATAAACCCTTTCCCTGTGTGTGTATGTGTGTGTATTTTGAGATATGGTGTGTTAGCTAGTGGGCGTGCATGTGTCTGCATTTCTAGGACCCAGGGGATGAAATTACAGTGAAAAATTTAGAGGCAGTCTATTTTTCTCAACTTGCTGGAGACTGGTTTCACGCTTCTTCATTTTAATAGGAATCAAATGAAGGATGCTGACTCATTAAGAGTGTGCATTGAGAGGTGTGAATTTCTAGCTGTTGGCTATGCATTAGTGCAGGTTAGTATTTTTAAAAGGTGAGAAAATAATTTTGTCTAATGTTAGAGGAATGACATTTGAAGTTTAGATCTGGAAGATCTGTTTACAAGGACTTTCAAACTTAAGGACTATTTTAGGATGTGGTCATAGCACTGACAAGAATGTATCTTATTCAAAAGCACACAGGAGGGAAAAAAGTATGTGTGTGTGTATGTATGTGTGTATATATGTGTGCGTTTGTGTGTGTGTATATAGGCTGTCCTGAAAGTATCCAGCCATTTTTAACATGCAATTTTCATATTACATGGCTGGATACTTTCTGGACTGCCCTCACATATACTTTTAATTTATTTTTTTTACCAGTATATTGAAGGTAATGATAATATCTAACTCATAAAGTCATTATTATGTCTACCACATAATACTGGTCATCATCATCAACATCGTTATAATAAAATGTTAATACACTAATGATTTTCAAACTTTTTAAATTTTTAGCCATGAAATTCATTATTCGAGCATTATCTTAAATGGAAACCCTCTGGATAAAGCATATACGTAAAACAAAATTGCTCTGGTTGAAGAGAGCGTGGAGACCCTGAACCCCAGCAGGTCCCCCAACGTCAGTCCCCACCCCAACCCTGCTGGGGCTGCATAGCGCATATTTGGAAAATCATTGCTTTATATCATCCGTCATTTGTATCTGATGTAGGTAGAATTTCCAACTACAACCCCCCCCCCCCACACACACACACATAACTTCAGAGCAGGTTATTGGGCAAATATGCTAAGCATAGTTAATCTCTAATAATAGCAACAGCTCTTTAACTGAGTGCTTCCCCATTTTGCTCAAAACGTTACACCTATCTCTAATTATCATTGCAACTCTGTGTGACTGGGATTATTGCCTTTATTTTTAAAATGGGTAAGGGAAACACAAAGAGATAACAAGGTAAAAAAGTTAGTAAAAAGCTAGGATTTGAATCTGAGTTTGCCTTTCTTCAAAGCTTATTGCTTTTTCTGCTTTACCATGTTTTTACATTAGAGATCCATGAAAGTCTATGGGTTTTGTATAATAAGTTTTAAATTCAGGTTTCATTTTGGAATAATCCAAAAACTCTAATGTATGGATATTTAGGATCATCTCCATGACTACCTTATAATGGAACATGGTCACAAGATTTCAGTGCTCTTATTTGCTTTTGTTAGCAATTACGTTGTTGCCAAGTGGCACGACTTTAATGGCGCCTACTAATGAGAAAAGAACAGAGGTGAACTGAATAGTAAATGGTGCGTTTGTGCCAAATGACATCACAGCAGGCTGTACAAAGTAGTTCAGATAGAGGGAAATAGTCAGCACACAAGGTAGTAACGTGGGCACGTGAAACTCTAAGGAACATGGGCCGCGGGAACCAGCACTATACTCTAGTCGCAACCTGTGATTGAGGTTCGGTAGAACTTCACTCATCACAGTACATTAATGTTGTTCATTTGAATTTTATTGTGTTTGTGTCTGAGTTTGTATTTCGTTGGTTAAGTTGTTTTTTTGATATATTACTGTTCTTGCCATGAACAGTTTATATCTAGTTTTATGTTAAACACATTTAAGTAACATAAAAATAACTTAACACAGGAATTCTTGAGTATTTTTCCCTTTAAAAGGGATCTGTACAGCGGTCCCAAACCTTTTTGGCACCAGGGACCATTTTCATGGAAGACTATGAAAACGTAGGGGAGTAGGGGAGGATGGTTTCAGGATGATTCAAGCACATTACATTTATTGTGCACTTTATTTCTATTATCATTACACTGTAACATATAATGAAATAATTAGACAACTCACCACAGGTTGGGGACCCCTGCAGTGTAATATATACATTGCTCAAGTTTGAGGAACACGACACAGAATGAACAGGTCCTCCAAATACTAGGTTTGCTCTTGGGAAAACTTTGGATTAGAATCTGAAAACTGGTTAATTCCATCAAACGTCTACTCTGTTCCATCAATTTGGTTGATTGAATTTTTTTCTTTTTTACAAATTTACTGAAACTTCATGATGTACCCTAAATATAAAATCTGCTAATCATGAAGGATGTATGTGTGTGTGTGTCCTACAGAGTGGTTTTATGTCCTACTGATTAGAATATTCTAATCAGGTATCTTCTTTGGTTAAGTTATTAATCCAAAACTTCATCCTTCTTTAAGGTTTTTAGTTGAATTTACAAGTCTTATTATTTTACCTTTAAATCTAGCAAATCTTAGTCATATTTCTGTGGGGGAGGGCTTTTATTAATGTTTGGTCCTATTTCAAACATTGGTTAAGCTCCTTTACAAATTTTAAACTACATTTATAAATTTAATATATTCAATTTCCTCTTTAAACACTTCAATTATCTGGCTGGAAAACTTCCTTCATACTTAAGTGATTCATATAAGTCTAATAAATTAGACTTTTAAATACAGTGAACCTTAAATTCTCTTAAATATTTAAACACTGTATATAAAACTAGTAAAATTTCAACTAAAAATTACAAGACTAAATCAATTACTCAATTGTGGATTTTATATTGGTGTTATAAAGCTAAACCATTGTTCTAATAGGTCATTATTAGTACTTAAACATTGCTAGTAACTAAAATTTCAAATTTTCCTAGATTCATAACACAAAGACATTAATGCTATGATTCTGGTCTTTGAAACATTTCAGTAATTAATTCTAAATTCTCTGAGTTTTGAAAGATGCTTACACAGTAAAGAAACAATTGTTACCCACACAATTTGGGTGGATACTATCTGACCCAGTTGAGGTTAGATGACAACCCAAGATTTCAGCTGCAACAGTAACTGAACACTTGTATATAAGGCCTGTCTAGCTCCACTTACAATGGTTATACCAAAACCCTTCAATGCGGTGGCTTCATAGACTGTTTAGCCCACATCCCTATGGTCAAATAACATATTACGTGATCATTCCATTTACCCAGTAAGACTGCATTCTCAACCCAGGCTTGCTTGATTGGATTTTGCTTTTCTTTGTTTCTTAAAATGCACGAATGCATTCTCCACTTAACTCTAAAGACTTCTGGATCTGTCAGAATCTTGCCTTCTTTTCATATACTTCCATCTCTTAAAATGGAATTCTGAATATCTCTCATGACTGGCTGACTATTCAGTCACAACTTTTAAGGTCATTCCTCTGACACAACCTATGTCTAAGCCTCGAGAAATTAATTTGGAAGTCTAGCCCAGTTATTTTCAAAATGTTGTACTTGTTTGGAACTCTTTGTTCAACTATAATGTTATACGGAACTATGAATAAATAAAGCAGACAAAAGCTTCGTAGTCTATCATTAAAACAATGTGAACCTCCAGGCATGAGATCACAGAGAATCTTCTCTAACCTTTATTTTTATGGTCTTGGCCATCAGCCATGAGCTGTCACCTCATCTGGCCAGCGTGTAAGCGCGGAGCACATGGCCACATGGCTCACAGGCAGTGACAGCAGTCACCTGTGGTCCTGGTGCTCAGGATGCTTATCGAGCCGTGCACAAAATCCAGGTAGGGTCCAGTAGCAGAAAGCGGCATGGGGTGGAGGGATTGTGGAAGACTGCTAGCTGTTGCCTAAAATCCATGTTTTCCCTTTCTTTTCGCACATAGCTAGACTACATTCCCAGACTGCATTGCAGGTAGATGTGCCCGTGTGACTGAGTTCTAGCCAATGTGGATAGACAGGAAGAGGGCGCGTCCTCCAGCAGCCTGGGTCCCTGAAAGATCCCACGAGTGAGGGCCACTCCATCACCCTCGTCAGCACTGTTACACAAACCTGTGCTGTGTTAGAGCCATCACACATTTGGGAACCTGTTTGTTATGGAGACCAGCAGCCAACAGGATCCACCTCTTCATATGGCCCTTTCCTCTAACTTCCATGAGTAGGTCCCCATCATTGTTAATTTCTCAAAAAGGAGGTGCCCATTAGCAACGTCCACTCAGAATGATGCAAGTTTGAGGCTGGCCGACAGTGGGGCCTGGTGCATCAACACACGACAGACTCGAGCCTGCATCATTTCGAGGCTATCCCGATTCCCCTGGAGTCAGACACCATCATCAGTGTCTGTAACCAGACATTGTGCGAGTCCCGATTCTGAGTCAGACTGGACGGATGTGGTGCAGTTCACCTAGCACTTGTGTCTTGAGTCTTTCCCTGATGGTGACACGTGCTTCCAGAGGTTTCAGGGCAGGGTGACCGCGCACAGTGGCCAGCGTCCTCACAACACAGGTGTGGTTACCCACAGCGACGGCACAATTGTTCAGTAAGTCGGCAGAGTTGGTTTCCACCCGGGAAGTAGCCCCTGCTGGCTCGGAGGTTCGAGTGACTAGGAGTTAAGAGCCCAGTGGCCTTTCAGTCCCACAGAGCAGGGTCACCAGAGTGGGCGGGCCTTTCCCACCGGAGCCATCCCACCACGGAAGGGCTCACTAGAACTTTCCGTGGAATTGTGCACACATGATGCATTCTCCATTAACAGAGCACTTGTGTGTTATTTCTTCCTTCTGAAGGGCTGCCCACCCCTGCCCTGCAGCAGACTCCGAGCTCTCTTTAACACTGCAGTCAAGCCGGATCTACTGTGCGAAGCCTACGCTCCCTCAGGGTAGGTGAGCTTCTCTCTTCTCTATTTTTCCATAATGCCATGAGCGTATTTCTATGTATCAGCCAGGTTTGTGTTTGCTTACTGCTCTCTCTCGTGCCAGACTGTGATTTGGGGGCGGTGGCTATCTTTCCTCTTGCAAACCACCTTGCCTTTGTCACCACGTGGTCCTCAAGAAACATCTGTTCATGGATGAGTGAGGACTTATATGACTTAGCTGGAATTTCAATCTGCAACTGTCATGTTACCATATAGTTAGAACCTACGTTTCACCAGTCACCACTTCCCTGGGTGTTTGATTTCTCCCTCTTAGCAACAGAAGGACAATTCTCTAACTTCTGCTTTATTCCCCAGGATAAAGACAGAATATGAAAGGCATTAAAGGGTTAAACATGTAGCAATCTAACACGAAAAGAAAAAGATACAAAGAAATTTTAATAAAAACACAACCCTACCAGGACGTGGGCTCATTACCTCTGCAATACAAGGAAGACACCAGGCAATGTGAATTTACAGGTGTTAATTAGCCAACAGAGGGCTCCTCGATTGTTCCCAGAATACCACACAAACAGAGAGAAATAGAAAAATTCAGTCAAAGAGCATTCCCTGCCTCACAGGAAAGACTGCATGCGTGCACAATGTCATGCAAATCAGGTTTAATTTACTGCGTGTTTTTCTGCTTCCACCAAATTTGTGGAAGAAAATGGATGTTTCTCTGCTCATAGCTGTAAATTCCTGCATCATCAAAGCATGCTCAGATCAAGATGTTGTTTCCCAACTGATGCTTGAATAACAACAGAAGAAATTTTCTATGCAAAAAAATTAAATGGCTATTCCCACAGCAGCATTAATTTGTAAATACTCCCCATTGCTCTGTGGAGTGGGGTTTATTTGGGTAATAGAAGCATGGGTAGGACCTTATTTTAAACCCAAGCAGTTGCTCTGGTAGGGACTCCTGTTTCCTTCCAGAAAATTGAGAATTAACCATTATAATGGTTTACATGAGGATGATTTAAAATCTATCCCTGCAGCCACAATTAATTAAACCATACTCGCAATTAAACATAAGTAACACTTTGGGGGATATATCTACACAGCATCAAACAACTGGTCTAATGTTTCCCTCCCTGCATCGATCTGTTTACACGGTGAATTGTAGACGTAGGCACAGGTCAGTTCAGTGTGATTATGATAATACAGCCACATTTTCTCACATAGGTGGTCACTCATGGAGCCCCTGCCATCTTCCTAGATTGCATTTTTGTGGACACTTTGAGTGTTCTAAAGATGCAGACACATTGTAATAATTGTAGCTAACACTTAAGCTAACACTTATGTAGTGCTTGCCATGTGTGAAGCACTTTTAAAATACCCATGTTCATCTATTCAGTCCTCATAGCAAACCTATGAGGTAAACACTATTATCTCCATGTAACAGATGAGGAAACTGAGGCACAAAGAAGTCCAGTAACTTCCCTGAGGTCCTGGAGTCAGTGACTGGCAGAGATGGGATTCAAACTCCCAGTCTGGTTTAAGGGTCTTTGCTCTTAACCATGGTGCTCTGCAGCCTCAGTTCCCAGTCAGTCTTTGCTGAGTGAATGAATGTGGCCCAGGGAATCAGGCCGAAAGGGGTGATACAGATTTGATTACTGACTGCCAATCGACGGCTATCAAAACAGGATCTGCAAGCCATTTGCAGTTCATTAAGCTGCTCCAGATGTCATGGGTTTTGTGACAAGGACATATTAGCATTTGTTTTCTGGTTCGTATTAATATTTTATGAAATCCAGACCTGGCCTCCTGGTGTCGTGTCCAAAGGAGTGGACATCTTCTCACGTGTCATTTATTCTGGAGAGTGTCTGGCTCGTCTATGTGGGGTGATGAATGGGGGTGGATTTACTGGTCTCCCAGGTCTCTGGGCACGGCCAACGCGGTTCACAGTCTGGAAATCGTACAGCCCTTGATCTAGGTGATGGCATGTCAAGGCTGGGAAGGGACGTTGATCTGGGGGGAAGAGGTGTGGGACACACGCTCAGGACCCGGAATCATGGCACCTGCCAGTCGGTTGAGAACCGGCTCCAGGGGAGGGGAAACAAAGAGCCCAGATCTCTTCACTAAGGAGTCTGTTTTGTCTAATTATCTTGGTTCTGTTCACAACTGCATCAGATTAACCTTGTGTTAGGTTGAACCATAAAAAGATTGCTGACATTCGATCTTTTTTGGCTTACAAGAAAATGGCAATTTTGTTTAGGTAGACCTAATAATAGCAGTTCTTATACGGTATCCCAAGTACTGGCATCATGGTTTTTCAACTTCAAGAGTGAAGTGGGAAATCCTGCCAACCTGTTTCATTAATTCCGTGGTGAAGCACTGGCGGGGGGTGGGGGGGGAGCTGGTGTGTGAGGCGCGGGGGGAGGCGCAGGCTGTGCTGAGAAACAGCCTGGCGGAAAGAGGAGGGCGACACAACACGGTCAGCAGGTACGCCGGTGACGATGGCACTGCCTCCTCTGATACCGTCTCTTGGTTTAGAAAGTAACCTTTACATTTACAGTGTGTGATATCCACAGGTCATTATGAAACTAGCAATAAAGATGGAATTAAAGCTTAATGCAAATTCATGGAGTCCTTCCCATGTACATTCTCTTCAGTGTGGAGTGGATACAGAAACCATATTCTTGAGGGCATTTTTATTCATTGTGTAACAACTATCTGACAACACTGTTATGTGCCGTGATCTGGTCTAAGTACCTGGGGACATGTCAGTGTTCAGAACAGAACAAAATCCCTGACCTGGTGGAACTTACAGTCTAGTAGAGACGACAGATAAGAAACCACAGACTTATCTTAACAAGACTTTGCTTAACAAAAAAGTGATAAGTACAAAAAATGAATGGCACCATTAAGGGGATCAGTCAGGACTGTAGCGGGGCTGCCTTTCTACAGGGTGGTTAGAGTCGGCCTCACTGGGAAGGCGGGAGTTGAGCAGACTTGAGGGAGGCCAGGGGTCACATCCGGAAGAAGCTTTGCAGGTGGAGCAAATGCCAGCGCACAGGCCCCAGAGTAAGAGCACCCAGGGATGGGCAGGGGCAGGAGGGTGGCCTGTGTGACTGGGACGGTTGGTGGACGGTTCAGTCCCTGTTAGCAATGACCTAACACGAGAACACCCAGACTAGCGTTAGCTTCAGCCAGAGAAAAGGGCAACCGTGTGACCATAAAAGGTTGGAAAGCATTATTTAAAAGGTGACAAAATGGCAGTCCAACCCCAAAGGTGTTGAACCACAGGAGAGCACTCTATAAACACACGGGAACCACGAGAACTGGGGGCCCGGAGCTGGCTATGGAGAGGGTCTGGGACAAGGTCGAGAGAAAGTCACCTGGGAAAGGGTAGAGCCGCCTCAGCTAAAGATCTAGAAACGAGATTGAACGCCGAGGAAAAGGGAGAACAAGGGGAAAGTGGGGTTTGGCAAAGGTTGTAAAGCCACAGAGTAAAGGGTGAAGAAAGGAGAGAAGCAATCTTAGAGACCTCCCATTGCATTGGCTTGAGGATTGGTAGAGGACCGGATTTCATCATTTTTGAGTGTAAATGAACCCAAGCAGAGCATCTGCTCAGCGCACAGAGGACTGGCCAGGTACCTAGAAGGACAGCCCTGCTTTCATGCACCCCCTCAAGCCCAGACTGGCCTTCTCAGGTTTCTATTCCTGTGTACAGACTCACTGGTGTTGCAGGTTGTTTGCTCTCCCACCCTGCCCAGAAGGATGACCAGCCCAGCAGCCGTGTGCCTGGTGCTGCTCATGACCCTCGGCACAGGTGCTTTTAACAGCCCAGTCCTGCAGGTCTTCCCAAGTCATCTGTGTCTCTAAATGAGAGTGAATGGACCCAGTGACCTGTAGAAGGCACATAACTATCCACATAACCAGGGAAGATCAGACACCCGACCCCCAAGAAATACCTCACTCCCACCCCAAGAAAGGGGTCCAGGAGGAGAAAGGCCTCGGTGCACATATTTAACCAGCGCTCACAGGGGGTGATCTCAAGATCCCAGTGTGGTGTGTGTTTATTACTCACGGTGACAGCTCCGCAAACAGTCCACTTGATTCTTCTTCTAGGTAGGCCTGTGGCAAGGAGGAGAGGAGCTGCAGGCCAGAGATGCAAACAGGAGCAAAAGCACTGCAAAATAACGTGAAGTGCTCACTCCACTGTGGAGAGGTGGCCTTGCCAGTTGTAGAATCTGAAATTGGGAAAATGGAAAAGTAGGTATGGCAATGTTTTCCAAAGGGTGGTCGTAAGATTGCATCAGAATTGCTTGGTGTGTTCATTATAATTCACATTCCTAGGCCCTGCTCAGGCCTCCAAACCGAAATTCCTTGGAGGAGGGCCCAAGAATTTAAATTTTAAAAAGCTCCAGAAATGCTTCCGACACATGCATCATTTGAAAACCACTGGTGTAAATTTTACTATCTGGGTGATCAGCGTCGGTCTTTGGGAAGTGTGCGTGTGTGTCGGGGCGGGGCAGGGACAAACTTGTTTGATCCGGTAGTCACCACGGACTGAGGGGAGAATGTGGAGGTAGGTGGGCAACTCACAACTCAAAACGGATGCGCCTTGGCCTGCCTTTGCCGGCGCTGAGTAGCTCCGCAGGACAGGGAACGTCAAAGCCGTTACAGGCGGGCATCTGTGCACAAGCACACACAGACACCTGCATCTGTGCTCTCTCGAGCTCTCACTCGTGCACTCATGCACCTGTACACACACACACACACACACACACACACACACACACACGGAGGGTGACTGTGTGCATTACCCTGCCTAAAAATTTGGGCGTGATTCCATAATGGAAACTCAGACTCAAATAAAGGTCCAGCTGCCAGAAAGGATATGAATCCCAGGCGAGACCTGCTCCTGTAGGCTTGCCTGAGAGGCGGCATGGCCACTGGCACAGTGGGCATTACAGAAGAAGATATTCTTATAGAGAAGGGCAGACTAATCAAGAAATAAGACTGACAGTCAATGAGCCCCCTGTGAAATATTTTAACACCTGGAGTGTTTTTCTCATGGCCTAAGGGGAAGTCAAGATTTTTCTGCTTCTACAGGAAACTCAACTTTTCAGCCGAGGATGGTGTACGTGTGGGGCTTGGGGAGAGGATCTATGGAGAATAGAAGCGGGGTAGGTAGGGAGGTGTGGCCACCCCACATCCACCCCTCGCCCCCAGGCACGGTGGCAGAGGGCACCGCATGTTAGAATCGAGAGAGCTGTGTCCAGGCGTTCTGCAAAGCCAGCGGCACCAAAGCGAAGAGCAGCCTACAGCAGTGCTCAGAGAGAGGGGAGCAGAGGTTGCCGGGCTACAGTCGAGTGAAATGAAGGTAGCGACTCCTCAGCCATCACCCACAGACAGAGCCGTGGCTTTCAAACTGTCAGGACCACACCCACAGTATGAAATGCACGTTATGTTGCCTCCCACTACCCCAATATATATATTAAAGTAAAATTCTCATGAAATAACACTTATCCTTACTCATTGCAAAACACACAAGATCAATATCTGACATCTTGGACATGACTTTCTACTAGGAAGAAAGTCTGGCCACCAGGAAAGATAGGAATCCTGAGGCCAGAACTGCCCCTGGTCCCTCTTGTTCTTTATTGCTTTAATTTATTTCATTGAGATAAATGCTGGTCTCAGCTCACCTAATTAATTTTCTGAGTATACAGAATCACTATACCAGAGGAAAGAGATCCTTAAGGTGGAGGAGAAATTAATTCATGGGTTCCACTTTACTCATGTGTGTCTACTGGGTAAATGGACTCATTTAGTTGAATGATGAAAAGTTGTTGCCTAAAATCTAGACCCGGGGAGCCCATACGAGTGCTACTCTGAGGATCCTGCTTAGAAAACCTCCTCTAGTTTCCCCTGGTTGAATGGACCACACTCTTCCTCCTTGGACCTTGGGTTCTACCTCCTTAGTAACAATGATGGATTACATAGTTTTCAGTTCCTCATGTCTTTGTCTCTCTCACTAAATCATAAGCTCCCAGAACAGGTTTAGTACCTTATTAATTTCTTTCTACCCAGACCTTGAACCAAATGTTTGTCTGTTGTGTCTTTGCTGAGTTCATTTGTGGGAAGGTTTGCTGGATTGAATTTGGTTGAATAGAACCAACGTCATGTGTGTCAAGGATGTGGGCTCATCCCCAAAGGCATTCTTGCTGGCTGGGAGGCAGAAAGGTGACGTAGCCAGCGTCATGTGCCTGGGCCGGAATCACGTCCCTGCTTCTAGTCAGTCATGCAATTAGGTGAGTAACGTTAGGGGGTAGTTACAATCCCTTATCGGTAAAAAGAAGATACTGAGAGCATGTATCTCATAGGGATGTTGTGAGGATTATGTGATAATTCACAGGAGGTGTCTGGCACATAGTAAGTGCTCAATAAATATCAGTATTTATTTTTTTATTGGCCCTCTATGGCCTCTTGTTAGAGTTAATAGCCGTCATGAGAGTCAGCATGCAACAGGGTACCACGACCCCTACATGCCAGAAAACAAGGAATTGGACTTCACTTTATCAATTTGAAAGTAATTGATCTTTAGTATAGGACAATAACCTGCTGATAACCACATTTATGGAAGCATTTCAGTGATCTGTGTCTCCAGGTTATCTGAAGAGGGATGAAGGCCGCACTGTCCAACACAGTCTCTGTCAGTCACACGGAGCTATTAAGCACCTGAAATGGGCTTAGTCCAAACTGAAATGTGTTCAGTGTGAAATACACCGAAGTTGGGGGATAATTTTTAAAAAGAGTGTAACATTTTTCATGAATAATTTTATATTAATTATATATTGAAATGATAATTTGGGTATTAAATGATAATTTGGGTTAAGTAAAATGTCATTAAACTTAATTTCATCAGTTTCTTTTAGCTTTTTAAGGCATTATGTATGTGGCTCGTGTCATATTCTATTGTGCAGTGAGAGTCTAAGAGTTGGCCACATCCTGCACCCTTCCGTCATGTTCTAGTCTCTTGTTCCTTAAAAAGCAACCGTCCCCCAACGTCCCCCCACACAGTTCTCCTCCCACAGATCCAATTCCATCCCTCTTTGTGTATCTCACCCTACAAGTCAATGACTGGCAACTTATTCCAAGCACATTATTGTTTAAATATGTCTTGCTTTCCATGTGTTAGGAACAATGAATGACCAGATTCCATTTATCATACTGATCATCCTGCTAATTGTATAGAAAAAAATCAATAAATGATTAAAAAATAACTGTTTTAGCACTTTGCTGAACAGATGAACAAGTAACTAACAAGCATCTAGTAAGAGCCAGCACCCTGTTTGGTGCCATGGGTAATGCGGTGTTGACTGAGAGACGATGTTGCTTCAAAGGGCTCAGCAAACTTAATATACTAACACAAGTTTTGCTCGTGGCTGTGCAGTCCCCACAGATCTACTGAACCCCATTCTGACATTCCTCTGCCTTGTACCAGATGCCTCAGTGGTACTAAATGACCGATGCCATCCTGACCTTACCATTCTGTTTCACTGGGAACTTTACCGTGTTAGTTTCTCTGCCTGAAATGCTCATTTGCGCCCACCGACCCCACCCTTGTCCTCCAAGTTGAACGTGTTTCCAGGGCTCCGTGCTTCACCCCTTCCTGTGAGAAATCATTCCCAATCCTCCAGCCAAGGCAGCGATGATCACTCCGTTCTTCATGCTCCTAGTAGGCTTTATAGCATCGTTCTATTGTTGATCCGTCACACTGGATTGCAATTGTTCCTTGGCTATTTCTCCTACTAGGTTAGGAACAATTTAAAGACGACACGTATGTCTAGAGTAGTTGGATGTTGAGTTTATACTTAAAGACCAAACTCCCAGCAGCCCCATGCTCTTCCACCCTCCATTCCCCAAAGGATAAGCCAGAGGAAGAAAGGTATGCAACCCATGATTACTTCTGGGGTGGGTGAGTCTGCTATAGGAGTAAAAGGAAGTTAATTTTAACATGAACTTCCCTGCCAGCGTTGTCATGATCGGGCCAGACTCCTTGCCGGGACATCTCTGGTTCAGGGGGATGGACTTGCTCACATGCACGTTCAGGGAGTCTACTTAGGGCAACTTTCCGATTCGGACGTTTTTAGAGCTGGGACGTTTTGGCACTGCCTGTCCACAGCTTCAGAAGGCCACTGTGGGGCTGGAATAAACTGCTCACGGGACGGCAGCTCAACATTAGCGGGCTTCTGAGGCCCATTTACTTGAACTTCAGGAGCTTCCCCAAGCAGAGCTGCGCTGACCGGCGGATGTCCAGCATGGCCAAGACGCAGGAAGGGGTGAAGGCAGCAGGGGCCGTGCACATCTCTGTCGAGCGCCTGGTGCACAGTGGAGGCCCAGTAAACGCCGTCGAGAGAACGAAGGAACGACTATCTCTGCAGCAGATCAGGACTGACTTCCGTAAGTCGGGAACGCTCGTCGCCCGTGCGGTGGCGGCAGCATCCGAGAACTGCTCCATGGGCACATTTGCCGGGAGAGTCGCGGAAAGGACAAGAGGGAGACAGCCACGGAATGATTCTTGTCCTCGGAGGCCGAAGCAAAGTCAAATGCAGACACGACGTTCTCTGAGCTATGCAAACAGCTCTTCTTTGTGCCGTTCAAGTGGGGAGATCAGTTGTGAGAATCCTATTCAGTTAATTTCATCTTCTTAAAGCTCTCACCCTGCGTCAATCAGCGGATAGAGCCCTTCGGTATGATGTGTGTCTCAGGCCATCGCAGAATGCACATTGTCGCGGAAATCTGATTTGTGGAACTTGCTAGCACAGGTATTATTTAGCTAAATACCTCTTAATGACCCCTCCAGAACCTGCTGCGTCTGTCGGGTAATTCGATTTATAGCTGGGGACTTTAAACACTCTATTTTTGAGCTTGCTCAGCCCCGGTGACCTGTCTCGAGACCGGGCAGGCGGACGGAGTATTGCTGCGTTCGGAAGAGATTTAAAATACTACTTGACTTATCCAGGAGCGAGGAAAAGCCCCAGGGGGCAGGAGTATGTTATTCCATTATGAAGAGTCTTAAGAACTATAGTATTTTTTCAAACAAATTGCCTCAAGGGGAAAGAAGAAATTCGAATTGCACCAAATACCTGGCTGCTTGGAGACTAACCTGTTGACGTCAAACGACGGCGAGTTCACGTGAATTCGCTTGCATGGATCAGCTGGCCCCCGGGGAACAAGCGGATTCGGGTTCCGGAAGGTCCATCCGGCGAGTTCTCGTGCGGCCAGGCCGGCCCGACCGGCGGATAGAGGGGCCGCCGGCTGCGGGCGACGCCGCCGGGCTGCGCCGGTGAGGAAGCCGCGTCATCTCGGGGCCGGGGCGGCCTGTGACGACAGCTCGGTGACGTCAGCTCTGTGACGTCGGCTCTGTGACGTCAGCTCTGTGACGTCGGCTCTGTGGCGTCGGCTCTGTGACGTAGGCTCTGTGACGTCAGCGGCTGCGCCGGGCAGCGAGTCTTGCTGTGAAATGCACATGCTCGAATGACGGCAGATGGGGGCGGGAGGGAGTGTTTCCTGAATGTCCTGCAGTCCCATCCTTAAGGAAAGGAGAGACTCGAATGAGGCGTGCGCCGAAACCCCGCAGCATCCAGAGACGTTTCTGGGCGCAGCTCTTTGTCGGGCACGCTTCAGGAGGAAATTAAAATCCCTCAGAAAACGAATCCCGGGAGCACGTCTGAAGACTTGAAACCCACCGGGGGCTCCCGAGGGGACCTCGCAGCACCCACTTTAAGTACGGAATCTGCTCGATTCTCCGGGAGGAAACGAGATCTGGGCGCTCGGACGCGCTTCTGTCCCCGGGGCTGACAAACCGGGGCCGTCACAGGAAGCCAGCGGCCCTTTTCCGTTTGTCAGTGTGTGCTTGTAGAAAATGTGCGGGCTTCTCACGGCGGTAACGCCCCGGCAAGAGAGAGAGATGGGAGCAAATTCCCGTTTTTGCCATGCACAAGTTCTGTGAACTTAGACAAGTTATTTAACTTCTCTGATGCAAATTTACTCAGTTGCAAAATGAGGATGATAATATCTAATTCGCAGGGCTGCCGTGAGGATTATATGGGCTAATGTACATAAAATGCTTAGTGAGGTGTGGCTGATGTTGTAAGTGCTGAAAACTATCATCGGTCCTTACTTAGCAGGGTCCTCACCAGCCTGTGGGGAAGTGCGGGGTTGCCACGGGGGCGATGAAAGGGCAAAAGCTATGTATGGAGTTACCACTAAATGTTCTCACATAAAAGGAATATATAAAAGCTTCATCTACTTTCCGTAGGATAGGGGTTGGGAAACTTTTTCTGCAAAGGGTCAGACGGCAAATATTTTAGGCTTGTGGCTATGTGGTCTCTGTCACAACGACTTTCCTTGGTCATAGCATGAAAGCAGCCATAGACGACACGTAAACAAGTAAGCGTGGCTATGTTCCTATAAAACTTTACATACAACACAGACAATGGAGCAGTAATCAGAACAGCACAGAATTAAAACGCAGCCAGCTGGACTTGGTGGTTTGACAGCCCCTGCTTTGGAATAGAAACAATTGTTTGATGAAGGACAACGGCCAATAATTGAGAGTAACAATTACCAAAATCACATCCTATTATGTGCTGCCTCCCTTTGTCCACCCCTCGACCCACACAATAGAATGTGTGGTTGATTTTAGTGACATAGAGGATTTGTAGCCTAAGTTTCCAAAGGTACTACTAGTAACTAATGTGCAGGCTATGGGCAGTAATAAAATGTAGCAGGCTAGGTATGATCAGCTATATAGATGCGACAAAAAGGAAATTAAAACTTGGTTAAAAACCACATTTTGCACAGAAAAACAAAGAGAAGTGGTACAATGAGCTATTGATTCTACTGACTCTCTGGTGAGTACATTTTAAAAGTCCTAGAAAACTTAGAAGGCACAGTGAGAATTAGAAATTTTAGCAACATCAAAAAAATAAAAATAAAACCACACACACACATAAATATTCAACTGATCTTCAAAAGAAATATGACCTTAGAAATCACTGTAGGATAAATTCCATCTGAGTCTACATACCCAAACCTGTTTTATAAAAAGGAAAATAATCATGTTTGAATTCAGTCCTTCACTCTGTTGGGTAGGAAAAAAAAAAAAAAAAGAACACAATGGTTTAGTTAGACTTTTTTAAAGTTAATCAGCTAGTTGTTTTCAAAATATTAACTGGGTTTTTAAATGAGTCCAACTTTTTTCAGTTTTAGAGTCTGACAATTTATGACCTTGATAGGCAGATCTGGTCATATTCCCTTCCCAGTGCTCTGCAATGGCCTCTCTTTGCTCCGTGTTCTTGCCGTGGGGACCCAGCACCCCATTTGGTCCACGTGGTTTTGCCTGATCCCCACGGAACTCCCACTCTAGCCCCGTCTTCAGCCGCCCACCTCAAGGCTCTTTGAGCCTCAAGCACACTGGTCTTTATTCATTTCCACTCATGTTCCAATCTATCCCTCACCGTTGTCTAATTCACCACCTCCACTAGCCCTCCCGCCCCAGGATCCCCACGACACCACACAGTCTTAGTCTAGTTAACTTCTTGCTGTCTAGATCTCCATTCAAAACTCACTTCCTTGGGGAGCCTTTCTTGAGCCCCAGTCAACTGTCGCAGAACCTGTCTTGAGCCTTCAAGCTCTTACTGCAGTTTGTCATTATACATTCATTAGGGTGATGGCTTAATTAACGTCTGTCTCCCCCACTGGGCCATAAGCCCCCCAAAGAGCAAGAAATGTGCCTGGCTTTCATGGCAGAGGGCTCAGCTCAGTGCCTGGTGTGTACGCAGAGTCCTAATAAACAGAGACAATGGAGCAGTAATCCGAACAATACAGAATTAAAATGTAGCCATAAAGGGCCAAAAGAAAGAGAATTTCTAAGGGGTATTGCAAATATTGCAGACAAAACGTTGTCATTTTTTCAAAATAAAACAGGTCTTCTTACCTGTTTGCTGTTCTTAACTGATAATCTGGTTACAGGTTGACAAATTTTTCTATAAAGGGGCAGACAGCAAATATTTGGGGTATTTGGGGCCATAGGATTTCTGTCTCAGCTACTCAGCACTGCCATTGTAGCACGTCGTAGAAGCCAGAGACAGCATAGAAACAGACGAATGAGAATGGTTTCCAATAACACCAGGTATTCTCAGCTTCTATACCATTGACAGTTTGGCCCAATAGTTCTGTGTCGTGGGAGGCGGGGCTAGTATGTGCATTGCAGGATGATTGGCAGCATCCCTGTTCTTAACCCTCTAAATGCCAACAGTGCCCCCAGCTTCACTAGTGACAACTAGAAATTGTTTCTCAGCTTTGCCATGTGTTGTTGAGGGAGCAAACTCATCCCAATTGAAACCACTGCAATAAAACTTTATAAAAACAAGTGGTTAACTGGATTCGGCCTAGGGCTGTAGTTTGCTAAATCCTGACCTGAAAGGAAGAAAAAGAAAATTCTCTAACAGTGTTCTATTTCTGGAAGGGCTATGATTAATAATTTACTTTATTCCATAACTTCCTGGATCCTCTTTATGGGATATGGATGCTTTGACTACTTTCTTTCTCAGAGATGGGTAAACCCTTGGCGTGCAATTAGTGCAGTCCTCAGAGAGAAGCAGGCTACTGATTTTAGACTGTGTGAAACTTACCTGTTCAGGAAAAGGATGTCGGCTCCATGGTTACATATATATTCCTCCCCCATTTGGACCTGTAAAATTCCCTTGATTATTTTCGTTACTATTATTATTTTAACTAACTTTCGGCCAAGTGTGCATTGCAAAGCAACTGAGAGCTGAAGGCATGGTGACCGAGGGCAGGGCTGACTTAGTTCAGCACTGGACATCAAGATCTGAGCTTGAGGGCTGGAAGTGTGACCTCATGAACCGCTCTTTGTTCCTTGCCAACTTTTTAATTTCTTTCCTTTTTGGAACTCAGGTACACAGACTTGGATTTATTAATATCATAATCTTTGGTTCATGACACCCTCTCATCAATGGTCTGGGCACGGCCCACTTTTGGCTTTGTTTGTTTATGTTATAAGTATCTGTCCACCCTCCCCACTGCATTCAGGAAGTAGAACATCGTCACTGACTCACGCTCTGTCCCCACCCTGTCCCTCTGTGTCCCGCACCCGAGAGCCCACGGTCCTGCATCTTGTCTTCAGCTTCCCACTGTACTTCGAGGGATGCTGGTTTTCTCATCTTTAAGATGGGAAGGGACCCAGGAACCGACATCTCATCTTTGAAAGCTCCAGCTTCGTGGTATTCACGCAGTCTTCATTTTCCCTGACGATCCTCAGAAGCTGTGCCACGCACACCTTGCGCATCCCTAAATGGGAGTGAAAACCTAGGCAGACCAGGTCAGTTCCGTGAGTCGTAAAGAAAACAGATCTCAGTTCACCTGGAAACAGCTCCTGGGGAGGCCCCTGCGGCCGGGGCCTTAGCGATGCGCTCAGGCCACGAAGATGTGCTGCATCCGAAAAAAACGTTTTTCCTCTGATAGCCAAATAGATTTTTTAAAAATATTGATGCTTTTCCTCTTTCTCGGCCATTTCTCTATTTTCCCATTAAAAGAGTTGTGTCATTTATACAGCTCCCTTGCAGAGAGCTCAGTCTGTCTGCCCCTGGGGCGGTGATACCGGCATGGTAAACTCCAGCACCGCGTGTAAGGTGCGGTCTGATTCTAAATTCCTCCAAACGCCGATTTATCTGATTTTTGCCAGGGCAGGGGGATAAGGCCGTCGGGCTCCCACGCAACTCGACGTCTGCGTGCTGGAAAGCGAACCGCAGGGAAGACAGGCCGCACCGGGTGCTGACATACACGTGAAAGAGAAGATATAAAACAGAAAGAGACACTTGGGGAAAAACAATCCTTCGTGGGGAGGGAGGGGAGATGAATATCGCGAATAGCAATTGGTAGCGCTACGGATTTAACGTGGGAGAACGGAATTCACGGGTCGCTGTCCCGCGCCCGTTTGGGTGGGGTTCTAGCGACCTCCAGTGGACATTCTGCAGAATTGCGCTCGTTGCCCCTGGGCTCTAGAACCTTCATTTCTCCACTTAACCGAACCCGTCGCCCCTTGCAGATACTTTGTGCTCCCTTTACTATTTGAATTGAATATAGCACACCTATGCACAGTTTTAAAATAATCAATAGAAGTCTTCATTGTAATATAAAAGAAAAATCCAAGGAAAGCAGTTTTTCTTTTTTTTCTTTTTCATCTCTTGTGTTTAGGGGAAGGGAAAGCAGTTTTTTAAATAAAATTAAATTAAAATAATGAATAAACAAAATGGTTATTAAATAAATAAATATAACAATCTGCACTTAAATATATAAATGTCCAGATTCAAGACTTCTAGAAGACATGATTACTCGTAAAATTGCACCCAGTCCTAGATTCACCACCAATGCAATGGGTGGAGATATGCTATGTAATATATTGGCATTTCAAGTGGCACCAGCAGCATCACTGTATGTCATGTGATTTTTTTGAAATAGGTGAATACCTGATAAAATTCTAAACAAGACAAAGAATAATGTTCTCTAGGTTCATTCCTAGGAGGTTTAAGGTATATTCAAATTTTTCCAAAAGCCCTTTACGTTTTTATGTTAAATGGAGTGAGGGTCTAGGCTCCTCAGACTGTAAATGGGCTTTTCACCTGTTCTGGTCGAACTTTCCAAAGCTATTGGGGATATTCTTTGTCACGCTGGACTGTCTGTGGTATTTGAGAACATTCCCCAACCCTAGTCTCACCCCACGCACACTGATAGGACTTTTCATCCACGTGAAGACCAACAACGCCCCTCAGATTACCAAATGGCCTCTGGGGGAAGAACCACCCATGAAGAACCGTGGTCCTAGGCCTTGCTCTGCCCACAGGAGACCCCACCCTAGAGGAGGCTTCTGCCTGGGACAGCCCCTGAGACTTGGGGCTGTGAGCTCTTGAATTTCCTCTCCTCCTTTGGGGGACTCTGGAGATTCTGGGCAGGGCTTTCCAGAGGAAGCGGGCAGAGCAGAGTGAAGAGGAGGGTTCCAGCCGGTGAGTGGTGGGGCCGGGCCTCACCTCTCCCTCTGCAGCGCTTGAGCGGGGTGCCGGGTTCCGAATCCGGGTCTGACTCCCACCAGAGCGTGTCTGCAGACCTGCGCCAAGGCCCTCCCGGGCGTGGGGTTTGCCTTCAGTTCAGAGAGGGGTGTGGTGGGCCTCACAGGGTTAGAACACTGAGAATTTTTCCGTGTAGGCCTTTGAGAGCACAACTCTCTCATTCTTAGTTCTGAACACTTGAGCCTGATAAAAACAAGACTACCCAGCAGAGACGAATCACTATTGATAATAAGCATGATGATCCAGAATGGATTTGTTTATCAGTTGGTTTTCTGGGAAGGGCACAAGCTGTCCACACTGTAAGCCAGCATTCCCCAAATTGTGTTCAGAGGGACACTCATTTTAATGGCCAGTCATAGATATTTCTCAAAAAAAAAAAGAAAGCGCTCTTTGTCAACCAAGATCGGAAATGCTGGCTTAAGCAAATTTCAGCAGGCATAAATTTCACAAATTCAGGGGTGCAAAAATGTAGCTATTTTCTAAAACTGAGAAAAAACTATCTTTTCAAGCCCATCTTATTTAGTGTCTTGGAAAAAATGCTAATACAATGCAGGGGAGACTCCATCGAGCAAATGTCCTCTGTCAGTTCAGGGCTTTCCCCTCCATTCTCCACTTCTCCACTTCCTGTGGGTGATCCACGGTCAGGGTGAGGCCTTGCTCCTCCGGGCTTTGGTGGGGAGAAGATGTCAGGGCTTCGGGCTCCGCCCTCGGTGGCATCCACTGCTGATCCACTCTAGAACATTCCTAACATGGAAGCTTCCCCAAGTTACACTACAGAATTGAGGTCTGGGGTCCTCTCCTTTGGAACCCCAAACTCATATAGATTTCTATTATCCCACCCTCCAGACAACACCCTGCCAGGAGCCTTGGCCTGTAGGATAATGGGCCAGAATCTGGTCCCGTCTCAGAAAAACCCCATTAATAGCTAACTCTAGCATTCTCTCCTCAGGCTCTGAAAAACATCACTGTCTTCTTGCCCAGAAAGGATTTTTATTCCTCAGCCCGTAGCCTGAAATAGGCTTGGAAAATAGTCTTTAGCCTTCCGAGCCAACTGATTAGAGCCATAGTTCAGCAGATTTGGCCTCCCAGGAAGCACGTGACAATGTTTGGAGACACTTTTTGTTGTCACGACTTGTTGGAGGTGCTCCTGGCACCCAGTGGGTAGAGGCCAAGGATGCTGCTAGACGCCCCCAGTGACCAGGGCAGCCGCCAACATCTCCTGCCCAGAGTGTCCACGGTGCCAAGGCTGAGAGACTCTGGGTTGTTCTTGGTATCTTGTTTTTATGTCAGAGAGAAAAGGAATCAATTCGCTCTCTTAAATTTCTGACCTAATTTTGTGTCTATACTCCCGACTGCTCACAGTTATTTAACAACCATATTACAAATTTCCACCGGACCTTGGAAAACTGCAAACATAAGCAGGCTGAGCAAAGAGATTGGGTTTTTCTAATCTCCTTGATGACATGCACCTGGTACTGATAAATGCTATTCCCCTCTGCTGTCTTTGCACTCCTCTCTAGCGTGGATAGTGGAGGCAAGAAGGGGCAGCCTTCCTTGTTCTTGCAAAGCTCTCTCAAATCTGCAGAGTCCACGCCTGCAGGGCATCACTGGCAGCCCTTGAAGGAACCAGCTTTGCTGCTCAGGAAGGGCGGGGAGGGGCTGTGCTCCAAGGCACACGGGCCTCTCCCAGGCGTATGGACCCAGCCCAGGTCTGCCTGAATTCAGAGCAGCATCTTTTATCACACAACTTAGGGCCATCAGTAAGCGCCGGGCTCCCCTCCATGTGCAGAGGAGGCCAACAGAGGTGTTCGACTTGTCTCATGCAGAACCTTGGGGTTCCCAGAAGTGTCTGGGGCCCTCACTCTTCAACCTTTCCAACTTCCTTACATCTTGGTCTTTCAGATCAAATTCCATTTAAAGAAATAGCTCTGAAGGTACAAAGGACGATGGAGCTGTGAGACGTGGATGGTGTGGCGTTGGTGTCCCAGCGAGCCACACCGTGGGTGCCCACACGGCCTTCCATGAGCTGGCAGCGCCGAGCAGGTGGTCTTGCACACGATCCCCTCACGGCCCCTGGAGGCGAGTCGGAAGGAATTCCAGGGAGCCCTGGGGTGACAAGAGTGCAGATGGCAGAGCTGGGGGAAGGTCTAGGGACAAGGCAGGCGGCGGTTGCGCCCGCTCGAGAGAGTCTGCCCTACCCGGCGTCAGCCTGGGGCTGGATCCCGCCCGCGGGGCTGTGCGTGTTGCTGTCGGAGAAGCAGCCTGTGCGGCTCCCGTGCCGGGGCAGCTGTGACGTGCAGAGGAGAGAGGCAGGCTCCTGTCCGTGGGTGCCTTCCCGCCAGCCCCTGCCTCCACAGAGCCGGACAGGAGTGAGCCACGTGGCTCCCAACGTGTGGGGTACACTCGGCCACCAGGAACATGTCACAGCCACAACACACTGAGGCTGGCTGTTTTGTTGACACAACCCAAGCCGCCAGTTTAGCTAAGATCTTCACACAAAGACTGACGGGGCAGGGCAGGGCGAGGACAGAAAAGGCCGTGTAATTTAAACAGGACGTTGGACACAGCCTTCAGCAGGTGACGTTAGACTCTGATACCTTACACCACACTGTGAATTGATCTGCAATACTTCAGACACTTCCTGCTATGTTGAGTGACACTAAAAAGCAGGCAAGGAAGGAGCAGGCCCTGTTCTTAAATAATCCTTTATGGATGCAGAAAGTACACTGAATTAACAACAATAGAAAAAGATAAACCCTGACATTTAACCCCCCTGACATAAATAAAATCTGCCCCCTCCTGAACTAACATGATCTTTGACTAGAACAGTTATAACTTTTTATACACCATTATTATCATTATTATGCAGTGAGTGGTCCCCACTCTGGCTGTATATCATCCTCATGAAGAAGTTTTAAAAACAAACAAAAAGAATGATGTCTGGGCCCAGAACAGTTGAATTAAAATCTCAGGGAGTAGGCCCCAGAATTAAAAAGTTTTAAACCTCCCCCCCGGAGATTCTAACGCGCCACCTAGGCTGAGAACCACTGTTCTAGCCGTGCATATAGACATGCCAGCTAACAGCACTTCAGCAATTTTATTGCCCAGGGGGGAAAAAAAGGAGAAAAGATTTCTTCTTTCCTTCTTTGATTTTGTAGCTCTCAGACCTGGCTGCACATTAGACTCACCTGGGGAGCTCTAAAAACTGGCGCTGCCCTGGCCCCAGCCTAATCCAATTAAGCCAGAATCTCTAGGGTTCAGATGCGGCATCAGCATTTTTTAAAAGCCCCCTGGATGATTCTAACGTGTGCCCAGGGTTTCAAACCATTGCTCTAGTGCAGGTGTTCTCAACCTCAGCTGCACGTTGGGATCACCTGGGAGAGTTAAAAAAAACTACTGAGACCTGGGTCCCATTTCAATAGATCCCGATTTAATTGGTCCACTGGGAGATCTGGGCATTAGGAATTGTTAAAGCACTCCAGGTGGTAAGAGCACACAGTCAAGGTTGAGACCAGTGGGTCTTCAGCAGGGAGAGGGAAAAAAAAGAAGAATGTTTCAGTATAATGAACAGAAAATGCAGAGGAAGGGCCATGGCACTATTTTTAAATGGAAGCCATTTCTTCTTTCTGGTCCTCACTGGTATGGTTTGCTTCATGGCACTGGGGAACAAGAAATGTGATGTTGTTTGTTTACATCTGGCTCAAGCCCCGGTTGGTGACAAGTATTGTGTGTCTGTCTCCTGTGGCTCCTTCCCACTGGCTAGGAGAGTGAGGAACACCGAGACCCAGGCATTTCACAGGGTGGTCAGAGCATCTTCCCCGACGATGATTCTGCCTACCCCACCCACTTCCCTGGCACCTGCCTCAAGGTTCCCAGTTCTGCTGGGGGTGGCAAAGAACCAAACCAAAACAACCCCCTGCTCCCCAGCCTCCCCTAAGGTGGCCACGCAACAGCTCTGGCCAGCAAGGAGTATGTCACGGCCCAATTACAGAACGGGGGATGAACACACAAACATACATGCAGACACACAAAGAAACACGCAGACACACAAAGACGGTAAAGACTGCGGTGCAGTAAAGCACCAGTCGCTTTATTTTTATACTCCTTTTGTCCAGCAGCTACTTCCTGGTACGTGACTATCTTTAGAGCCCTGAGGCGACATGTTCCATTTCTTATGGAAATTGCTCAAGGGAAGGCAAACGTTTGCATCTTAACCTTTGGACCTCATTACCCGGACAATGAGACACACCTTGGCTATTTGCCATAGGAAACAGTTTGTCTATTTCAATAGGCCATTGACCTTTAGCTCCAAGAAGCATTCAGCAGTCAATGGGCCGTGTCCGGACCCATTGACTTCTGGCCTCAAGGAGCGTTCTGGACCCATTGACCTTTGGACCCAAGAAGCACGTCCAGCTTCGCTGACTCTGAGCTCAAGCCAATTCTTGCCCAGGGACATCCCTACAGAGTATGTGGAAGTTGTTAGGAAACTTTTCATTTTCCTTCTAGAAGCTGTGACCCTTCGTGCCTCCTTCTCCCTCTGTCACACTCCCCAGAATGCAGACACAGGCCGGAGGCAAAGCAGGTTGATGCGACAGTTCAAAGGAAGGACACGAGCTAAGGATGACGAAGCAGAGTGACTGAAGAGACCTGGGGCACTGACACCTCCGTGAGCCACCTCATCAGCCCTGGATTGCTCACGTCATGTTTCACGCTGAAGTGAAAAATAAGCCTAAGCGTGATTATGCCACAGTGATAAAACCTCTCGTAGTGCAGCTGAGCAGCATTCTTGAATCCAGAGAACCTGAAACACGGCCTGTTTCTAACCCCCTCATTGTTCCACGCCACAATTTGATGCCACCAGTGAGTACTGGATTTCCATGCTCTGTTGTCAGCGAGCTGCTGGTAACTGTCCACCCACGGTGGGGGCTTCTGTTCTCTGAAGGAGTCTCTTTATGTCATTCTGGCCCGCCCTACTCAGTGTGTCACCCCTCGTGATGCGAGACGGCTGCTGAAGCTCCCTACAACACACATCCTTAAACAACAGTGTTGAAATTTGGGAGATGAGGGGGCAATTCTCACTATTTATTAGGGTGAAAAATATTTTCCAGTAGACTTCCTCTTAGTTCCCATTAGCCATAATTGGATCACCTACACAGCCTGCAATCAATCGTCGGCAAGACAGCATGGGGCAACCACGATTGGATCAACCGTGGTTCCTCCCCTGGGGCACAGAAAGAGCTCACTGACACTGAGGGCATTGCTGCTCCACACTGGAACCACACTGAGGTCCTCTCAGCAAGGAAGAAGGGGACAATGACTTCGTGTCAGGCAAGCAACAAGGTCTGCCACCTGCAGCCAGCCTGACAACAGTGGGGAGGAAGGGTACTTGAGGCAGAGGGAAAAGCATGCATCAGGTTAATGGCACATGAAAAAGCAATGTTGGGTGCAGGGAGCAGTAAACTCTTCTGTGTCACCATAATGTCATTTTAAAAACTCTTCAAAGAAGGGGATTGTAGAGGTTTGGTCAGAGACACAGCATACAGCTTACTAATTGGACATGGCAGTAAGGGATTCTTTGCTAAGTATTATGCAGTTCCAATGCATTGTGCCTATGTGGTAAGCCAGCAGGGTCCCTCAGGACTACCCAGCATTGTGTGGGAAGGATGACACCAAGGCCAAAGGTGAAGCTTTCTTGGTAAGAAACGATGCTTAGCAACATGTGCGTCATCAGCCCACCAGCCCCTGCTGGACCCACTAGTTCATTAGGGGCCTGGCCTAGCCGACCCCAGTCAGCCTCCTGTCCGTTTTAGCCCTCCTTATTCTACTGGAATTTTCTCTCAGCCTTGGACAGACCTCCTTAAATCTAAAATTACAAAAATACTTTTTTCCCTTGTAATCACTTTGCTTAACCACAGTTGCATTTGAGTTACTTCTGGGCATGTATTCTAAATAAACAAATCAAACTACTTTTTAAAAAAAAAAAAAAAAATACTTGGTTCATCCATAAGCTTTCTAGGAGAAAACTTAGGAAAAACTTCTGACTAAGTTCCCCCCAAAGCAAATATAACAAAAACAAAAATAAATAAATGGGACTTAACTGAACTAAAAAGTTTCTACACAGCAAAATAAATAATCCAAAAATTGACAACCTACAGAATGGGGGAGAATATTTGCAAACTATACATCCAGCAAAAGGCTAATATCCAGAATCTACAAGGAATTCAAGCAAATCAGCATAAAAAAAATAACCCCATTAAAAAGAGGGCAAAAGACATGAACAGATATTTTTCAAAAGAAGATAGACAAATGGACAACAAACATGAAAAAATGCTCAACATCACTAATCAGAGAAGTGAAAATTAAAACCGTAACAAGATGCCACCTTACCCCTGTCAGAATGGCCATTATTAAAATGTCAAAAATAATAAATGGTGTGGATGTAGTGAAAAGGGAACATTTATTTACTGTTGGTGGGAATGTAAATTAGTACAACCCATATGGAAAACAGTACGGAGGTTCCTCAAAGAACTAAAAGTAGACCTACATTTCCATCCAGCAATCTCACGCTGGTTACCTACCCAAAAGAAAAGAAGTCATTATATCAAAAAGACACATGTATTCATATATTTGTCATAGCACAATTCATGATTGCAAAGATAAGGGATGAACCTAAATGCCCATCAATTGATGAGTGGATAAAGAAAATGTGAGATATACACACACACACACACACACACACACACACCATGGCATACTATTCAGCCATAAAAAAGGATGAAATAATGTCTTTTGCAGCAACTTGGATGGAACTGGAAGCCATAATCCTAAGTGAAGTATGTTAGAAATGGAAAAACAAATACCTCATGTTCTCACTTATAAGTGGGAGCGGAATGATGGGCATACATGGTCACACAAAGTGGTCTAAGGGACTTTGGAAACTCAGAAGGGGGGCAGTTGGCAGGAGGGTAAAGGATCAAAAAACTACTTATTGGGTACAATGGATATTATTCAGCTGACAGGTACCCTAGAAGCCCTGACTTTACCACTATACCATTCATCTATGTAACAAAAAGCCACTTGTACCCCCTAAATCTGTTGAAATTTTTAAAAACAGCAAAAAAAAAAAAAAAAAAAGAGAATAGAGACAGTTACACGAAGGTAACTAAAATACAGCAGAAGTTGAAATATGATCTTTTTTGCATAAATAATAATTATAGCTCATATTTATTGAGTGCTAAATGCCATGAGTATGCTTGACATAAATACTGCATTTAATCCTAAAAACAACCCTCTGAGGTTTATTAACCATATTTGACAGATGAAGGAACTGAAACACAGAGAGATTTAAAAACTTATCCAAAGTTACATAATTGGTTATAGGAGGAGACAGAATTCCACCTCCAGGGTTTTAGCTCTAGAGCCTGACTGCCCAGCAGCCGTGTGCTGTCTTTACAGTTTTAAAAAAGGGAGGACTGTTTAAACGGTGTACTTTTATTTGCACAGAGCATTTTTCAGAAAGGCTACACTAGAAGTTATCAAAATAGTAGTTACCTTTAACAAGAGCCCCTAGGGATGAAAAGAGACTTTCTTTTTATTTCTGTTTCTTTTTTGTTGTTATTTATTTGGTAGTGAGGGGAGTTAAAGATTGTTATTCATGTAATATTAGATGTGTACAAAAGACTATATGTAATACCCACATACATTTTGAAACATAACAATAAAATAAATCCCTGTGAACCACTTAGCTTAAAAACATAAACATTATCAATACTATTATATCTATACTAATGCTATTGCTCTATTGTAACTTTCTAACCATGTGAATGTGGTACTTTAATTTTTTAATTAAAAATTTCAACTGGGTGCCGGGCATAGTGGCTCATGCCTATAATCCTACCACTTTGGGAAGCCAAGAAGGAAAGACTGCTTGAGGCCAGGAGTTCAAGACCAGCCCGAGCAAGAGCAAGACTCTGTCTCTACAAAAACTAGAAAAATTAGCCAGCATGATAGTGCACGCCTGTACTCCCAGCTACTTGAGAGGCTGAGGCAGGAGAATCGCTTGAGCCCAGGAGTTTAAGGTTGCACTGAGCTATGATCACTCCACCACACTCTAGCCTGGGCAACAGAGCAAGACCTTGTCTCAAGAAAATCCTCTGGATGGTAAAAGAAAAATATTTGGTTCCAAGGTGTTTATTGCAGAGTGATGGCAGAAAGATGACAGAGTAGGAATAGGAGGTCACCCACTCATATCCCCCAACAACAAGGATTCTGTACCCGTCTTGAGACAAAAGTCTCTCTGTGGGAACCTCAGGATTCAGGTAAGAAGTTGTGAATAACTGGTGGAGCCCAAAACCTAGGAAGGCCATACTGAAAATGCAGACAGGCACCCAAGTGGCAGACCCGCCAATTGTGCTCCTGGGTTCAAACCCAGAAACAGTCCCACTCCTTAAAGCACTTGGCTGTAGCCTCCTTTGAGCCCGTAACCAAAACCATCTGCCAAAGGGTCCAGGAAGAATCATGCACACTAGTGCTTGGCAGACAAGCTTGTCTTCCTGACAACCTCAGTCTTGGAAGTGGACCTGAAAGTCACCCTGTAACTTAGCTCCAGCCCCCCTCAGCTGTGATCCCAACTTATTACTGCTCACACAAGGACCCAGAGGGAGACTCACCGATATTTCACAGCCTGGAAATTGCCTGTCTTTCTGAACCTCTGTGAAAGGCTCATTGGCTTCCATCCCACAGCAGATCCTAAGTGGGCCCAGAGTTGGGTTCCACTTCTCTCACTGCAGTCAGGAAGCTCTTCTGCTCATGTAGGGAAATACTGGGGGGTGTGCACCACCTGAGCTACCATGGTGGGCCACTGGCATCTGTTCCATAGTGGATTCTAAAGGGGATCAGTCTCAGTTCTGGCCCTTCTTGCTGCAGTCAGGGAGATGTCCTGCAGGGAACAGCTGGGGGACACAGGCTCACCTGGGCTACTGGGGCAGGCTCAACAGTCTTCATCCCCTCAGTGGATCCTGAGGGGTCCAGTCTTGGCTCCAGTCCCTGTCACTGTAGTCAAAGAATTGCTCTACCTTTGCAGGGAACTGCTGAGAAATGCATACCCTCCTGGGTCCACTAGGGTAGGCTCGCCAGCCTCTGTTCCACAGTGGAACCTGAGGTTGGCCAGCCTCAGCTCCAGCTCCTCTTATTGCAAGACAGGAAATTGCCCTGCCCATGCAGAGAATTGCTGGAAGTCATGCCTGTTTAGGCCAGTGGGACAGGTTTCTTAATTCAGGTTCCTGGCCAGCTTTTCCACACAGCCTGGGTACCCTACATGAGTCTTCCCCAAGTCTATTTAGGCCACAGCACTATGCCAATCTCAGGACTCTCACAAGACTTACAGTGAATCTGGGTTTAGGGCACCCTCTAGTGCTGAAATGGCTGCAATGGTCATGGGCTTTGATAACAGTCTGCTTAGGTATCTGGGTAGGCCCTCTGGAAAAGACTATTCACAAACAAAGCCAGATTGCAAACATTGGAATAAATACATAATTATTCAATGCACAGACCCCAACATTCATCCACCAGCATCAAGAACAATCAGGGAATTATGACCTCACCAAACAGAAAAAATAGGGTGCCAGTGACAGACCCTAAAGAGAAAGAGATGTGGTAATTTCCCAGACAAGGAATTCACAATAGCTGTGATAAGGAAGCTCAGTGAACTTCAATAAAACACAGAGAAACAATTCAGATATTTATCGGAGAAATTTAATATGGGGATTGAAATAATAAAAAAAAAAATCAAACAAATTCTGGAGCTGAAAAATACAGTGAATGAAGTGAAAAATTCAATAGAGTGAGAAAGCGCCAAAAGCAGAATGCATCAGGCAGAAGAAGAGTCAGTGAGCTTGAAGACAGGATATTTGAAAATACACTGTCATCCAAACTTTCAGCATCTTTACTAAAAAATAAAAATAAATGTGCAATCAGAGGAGATAAAAGAACAAAGAATGAAAAGAAACAAAGAAAGCTTATGGGATGTATGGGATAGCATCAAATAGCAACTATTTAAGTAATTGGAGTTCAAGAGGAGAGTAGAGAAAGTCAAAAAGATAGAAAGCTTATTCAAAGAATTAATAGAAAAATTTTTAAGCCTGGAGAAAGATACAAATGTCCAGGTATAAGGAGGTCAAAGATCACTAATCAGATTCAACCTAAATAAGATTACCCCAAGACATATAATCAAACTCTCAAAGGTCAAAGACAAAGAAAGGATTCTGAAAACAACAAAGGAAGAGAAGAAATAACATATAAGGAAGTTCCATTAAGCCTGGTATCAGACTTCTCAGCAGACACCTTTCAGGCAGGAGAAAGTGGAATGATGTATTTAGAGTACTAAAGGGTGAAAAAAGAAAACTTCTAACCAAGAATACTATATCCAGCAAAGCTGTTCTTCAGAAATAAAGGAGAGACAAAGATTTTCTTGGACAAACAAAAGGTGAGGGAATTCATCATCACCATACTAATGTATAAGAAATGTTAAAGAAGTTCTTCAAACTGAAAGAAAAGAACACTAACATGGAAAAAGAAAATATCTGAAGATATAAAACTCACTGGTAAAATTAAGTATACAGACAAATTCACAATACTCTGATACTGTATTTGTGATGTATAAACCATTTATATCTTTAGTATGAAGACTAAAAGGCAAAACTATTAAAAATAATAGCTACAACAATTTGTTGAGATAGTCAGGATAAAGAAGTGTAAATTGTGACATCAAAAATTCAAAATCTGAGGGGAGATTGGAGTTAAAGAGAGTAGTTGTTTTGTTTCTTTTATTTCTGATCAAAATCAAGTTGTTATTCATTTAGAATAACTTGTTATAACTATAAGATGTTTTTTGTAACAACAAAACAAAAATCTACAATAGATATGTAGTAACCACAAAACAAAAATCTATAATAGATACACTAAAATAAAAAGTAAGAAATCAAAACATACTACTAGAGAAAATCACTTAACCACAAATGAAGACATCAAGAGAAGAAGAAAGGATTTACAAAACAACTAGAAAATAAGTAACACAATGGTAGTAATAAATCCTTATCTATCAATAATTACCTTGAAGTAATGAGTTAAATTCCCCAATTGAAAGACATATAGTGGCTTAATGGATTTAAGAAAAAAATGCAACTATATGCTGCCAACAAGAGAATCACTTCATCTGTAGGGACATGCATAAGACTGAAAGTGAAGGGATGAAAAAAGATTTTCCATGCAAATGGAAACCAAAAAAGAGCAGGAGTAGCTATACTTGTATAAGATAAAATAGATTTTAAGCCAAAAACTGTCAAAAAGACAAGACCATTATATGAGATTTTATTAATATGAGGGAACTTCAAAAAATTTGTAGATAAATAGAATTAAAAGACAAAAATTAAAAACATGAACTTTATTTCTCAACATAAGCTCCATCAAGTTCAAGATACTTTTGTAAGTGATGATTCTAGCCATTTAGTTCATCCCTAGAGAACTGAGGGTCTTGGGAATTTAACATGTCAATGTGGTTTTTTGTTTTACATTATTAAGTAAAGAAAAATTAGCGCCACTTGAAGATTTTTTAAGATTAGGAAACAAAAAGGAGTCATAAGGAGCCCAATCAGGACTGTGATATGAATACTTAATAATTTCGCACTAAAACTCTCACAAAATTGCCCTTCTTTGATGAGAGGAATGGACAGAAGTACTGTCATGGTGGAGAGGCCTCTTTAATGAAGCTTTCCCAGGCATTTTACTGCTAACATTTTGGCTAACTTTCTCCAAACGCTCTCATAATAATCAGCTGTTACCATTCTTTGGCCTTCCAGAAAGTCAGCAGGCAAAATACTTGGAGCACCCAAAAAAAAACGTTGCATGACCTTTGCTCTTGACTAGTCCAATTTTGTTTTGACTGGACCACTTACACCTCTTGGTGGCCACCGCTTTGATTGTGCTTTGTCTTTAGGACCATACTGGTAAAGCCATGTTTTATCTTCCATTACAAATCTTTGAAAAAATGCTTCAGGATCTTGATCCCATTTGTTTACAATTTCCATTGAAAGCTCTGCTCTTGTCTGCAGCTGATTTGGACGTGACAGTCGATTAGAAAGTTTGATAAACTTTAATTTTTCAGCCAGAATTACATAAGCTGAACCAATTGAAATGTCTGTGGTGTTGGCTATTGTTTCTGCTGTTAATTGTCTTTCCTCTTCAATTAGGGCACAAATAAGATTAATCTTTTCACAAATTGATGTGGATGGTCTGCCACTGTGGGCTTCATCTTCAACATAATCTTATCTCTTCGTAAAATGAATTATCCATTTGTAAACTGCTGATTTCTTTGGGGCATTATCCCCACAACCTTTTAAAAAGCATGAACAATTTCACCATGCTTCCACCCAAGCGAAATTTGATGTTTATTCTTGCTTTGATTTTAGCAGAATTCGTCTTGCTCTGATAAGGGCTCTTTTCAAACTAATGTAGTACCCTTTTCAATGCCCCAAACTAGATCCTGTTCATACGTGTTATAACAAATTAGTATGAATTAATTTTGGTGCAAAAAAATTTGAAATTCATGCATAGTTTTTTCATAATACACATTTTCCATGAACTTTCTGAAGATCCCTATAATGATAAAAGGGTCAATACAGCAATTATAAATATATATATATACAGTCAATATTAAAGCATCTAAATATGAAAAGCAAACATTAATAGATGTAAAGGGAGAGATAGGCTGTGATATAGTAATAGTCGGGGACTTCAACACTCCACTTTTAGCAATAGTCAGATCATCCGGACATAAAATCAACACAGAAACATTGGAGTTAAACTTTACTCTAGACAAAATAGACCTAACAGACATTTACAGAACATTTTATACAACAGCTGAAGAATACATATGCCTCTGAAAAGCACATGCATGGAACAGTCTCCAGGACAGATCGTATGTTAGGCCACAAAACAAGTATTAACAAATTGTTAAAAATAAAAATCATATTGCTACCAAATCTTAAAGGGATCTGGCCTAGGTCTAGTTGCTTACCACACAGAAAGCCAATTAATAAGACGAGTATTCCTAGGGAACAAAGGTTTTGTTGTGATTGACATCAGCTGGGAGATGGAAGATATTTCTCAAATCTGTCTTCCCAGCCAACTAAGGGCAAGGGCTTCTATAGCAGGTTGTGGAATGCTGGTCAAGTTGCCTGGGGTTTGAAATCATGGGGTCTGCAGATGGTCTGATTCAAGAGTCAGCCATTGGTGATGGATGTTGTATTGTCAGGAATTCCTGTGGAGAAGTTAGTTAAGCAAGAAGATTACAATGGTCTGTTCATTAGGCTTGGCTGGTCTGAAAGTCTGAGGTACTGTGAATAAAACAAAAAATAACTTAGGGAGGGGGTTATTTTGCAAGGCTGATTACAATATCAAGTATCTTTTCTGACCAAAATGGAATTACACTAGAAATCAATAATAGAAAGAACTTTAGAAACTGTACAAATACATGGATATTAAACAGCATTCTTCTGAATAACAAATGGGTCAATGAAGAAGTTAAAGAAATTTAAAAATTTCTTGAGACAAATGAAAATACAACATCCAAAAACTTATGGGATGTAGCAAAAGCAGTTTCAAGAGGAAAGTTCATGGCAATAAATACCTACATCATCAAAAAATAGAAAGATCTCAAATAAAAATCTAATGTTGCACCTTGAAAAACTACAAAAACAAGAACAAACTAAACACAAAATTATTAGAAGGAAAGAAATAATAAAGATCAGAGCAAAAATAAGTGATATTGAGACTGAGATATAGATTACATATAATATATACAGATCAATGATATGAAGACCTGGTGTTTTGAAAAGATAAACAAAATCAGCAAACCTTTAGGTAGACTAAGAAAAGAAGAGAAATGATTCAAATAAAATCAGAGTCAAAGATGAAAAAGGACACATTATAGCTGATATGACAGAAACACAAAGGATCATAAAAGACTGTTATGAGCAATTATACACCAACAAATTGGAAAACCTAGAAGCAATGGATAAATTCTTGGACACATATAACCTACTAAGATCAAATCAGGAAGAAATAGAAAACCTGAACAGATCAATAATGGTAATGAGATTAAATCAACAGTAAAAAGTCTTTCAGAGAAAACTTCAGGTTCTGATGGCTTCACTGTTGCCTTCACTACAGCAAACATTTAAGGAAAAACTAATACCAATTCTTCTCAAACTATTCCAAAAAAAATTGAAGGGGAGGAAATTCTTCCAAACTCATTCTTTAAGATCAGCATTACCTTGATCCAAAATCAGATAAGGACACAACAAAAAAAGAAAACTATAGGCCAATATCCCTGATAAAAATAGACGCAAAAAATCCTCTCTTTTCTTTTCTTTTTTTTTTTTGAGACAGAGTCTTACTCTGTTGCCCAGGCTAGAGTGCCATGGCATCAGCCTAGCTCACGGCAACCTCAAACTCTTGGGCTCAAGCAATCCTTCTGCTTCAGCCTCCTGAATAGCTGGGACTACAGGCATGTGCCACCATGCTCAGCTAATTTTATATGTATATGTATACATATATATATATATATATTTTAGTTGTCCAGCTAATTTCTTTCTATTTTTTTTAACAGAGATGGGGTCTCGCTCTTGCTCAGGCTGGTCTCAAACTCCTGAGCTCAAACGATCCACCTGCCTCAGCCTCCCAGAGTGCTAGGATTACAGGCGTGAGCCACTGTGCCCGGCCTATTCACAAATTAAGTGTACAGGGGGAAAGAAAAGATATAGAGGGGGAACCTATTGAAAGAGATTTAAGAGACTTGTCAATCAAGCAAAATGCATGAACTTTATTTGTATCCCAATTCAAAACAAACAAATTATAAAAAATGTTATAAGACAATTAAAGAAACGTGAACACCACTTTTGATGTTCACAAATCAATGATCTTTGGATGATATTGAATAATTATTGTTAATGTCTTAGGTCTAATAATGGTATTATAGTTATTTTTTTTAAAAGTCTCTATTTAGAGGTAGTTACCAAATATATTTATATAAAAATGATATAATTTAAAAAAATAATCTTGGGGGCCTGGAACAGTGGCTCCCGCCTGTAATCCTCACACTCTGGGAGGCCGAGGTGGAAGGATCCCTTGAGCTCAGGAGTTCAAGACCAGCCTGAGCAAGAGTGAGACCCCATCTCTACTAAAAGTAGAAAACAAATTATCTGGACAACTAAAAATACATATATAAAAAATTAGCCGGGCATGGTGGCGCATGCCTGCAGTCCCAGCTATTCAGGAGGCTGAGGCAGAAGGATTGCTTGAGCCCAGGAGTTTGAGGTTTTGTGAGTTATGCTAACGCCATGGTACTCTAGCCCAGGCAACAGAGTGAGACTCTGTCTCAAAAATAAATAAATAAATAAATAATCTTGAGGTATCGGATATTGCAGAAAGTAGTTGGGATACAAAATGAAATAAGATTGGCATGAACTGATGGCCACAACAATTGATGGAGCTTATAATACTATTCTATTTATTTTTGTACACTATAATTATAAAACTTTTAATTGTTCAAAAAGATATACTTTAAAATAAGTTCTGGGCTGGGCGCGGTGGCTCATGCCTGTAATCCTAGCACTCTGGGAGGCCGAGGCAGGAGGATCATTCGAGCTCAGGAGTTCGAGACCAGCCTGAGCAAGAGCGAGACTCCGTCTCTACTAAAAATAGAAAGAAATTAGCTGGACAACTAAAATATATACAAAAAAAAAAAATTTAGCTGGGCATGGTGGCGCATGCCTGTAATCCCAGCTACTCGGGAGGCTGAGGCAGGAGGATCACTTGAGCCCAGGAGTTTGAGGTTGCTGTGAGCTAGGCTGACGCCATGGCACTCTAGCCTGGGCAACAGAGTGAGACTCTGTATCAAAAAAAAAAAAAAAAAAAGTTCTGAATTACCCTAGCAACTATTTCCAGAATCTTTGTTCCCTTCTCTAATTACTATCGATCTTTACCTTTTCTTCCCCATCCCGTCTCTGTCACCTTAGAACTCCCACTCTTCAACACTGGTTACCATTGTTTCACTTCTTGGATCACAAGAACCTCTCATCAAGCCTATCAAGAGATGTTGGAGAATTCCCCGAAAGTCCAGTAGACAGTTGATAAGCACTATTGAATAGGAAACTGCCAACCTCGCCATCTACGCCCCGCATCAAGGGAACAACATGTGCATCCGTGGGCCTCCATGCCCAACCTTCTCACCCAGAAGGCCAGTTGAAATCAAACTGCCCATATCTGGAGGTGCTTAATGAAGTGATCCTGACAACCAACTTAATTTGACCAACTCATGCTCACTCCAGAAGGGAGGCTCAGCCCAGACCAGGGGGAGACCTTGTATGTACATCCAGGCAAGAGAGACAAGCTGGGAAACCCCAACATCCATGTGGAATACCTGTGGTCTCACAGGCACACTGGGAGGGGCACTGCGGGCAGAGGGAGAGGAAATTCCTCCAATCCCAGATAACCAAGTCTCTTCCATACAGGGAACAGCTGTTTCGACAGTCAGGTCACATGCTTCCTGAGACTGCTCTGCCACAGTTTCACCTGGCCAAGTTTCGCTAGCCCACCAATGTGGGACCTAGCAGATAAAATTCACCTGCAGACTTCCCAACCCATGGCTTGTGCAGCCGACCCTTGGGGTACAGTCTGGGAGGTACTTCCTCTCTGAGTAGGCCGTGGGATTTCTGGGAGTTCAACCAACTGGATCTTTGGGAACAGTCCTGTCTACCCCCAACCTGCCCCAGTGTCAGCATAAGCAATAGATCCGAGCCCTTCCTTACGCTACCATTCACCCAGGAGACCCAGCCTCTGGTGCATAGGGGACTGGATTTGTGTGGACCAGGAGCCGACTGCTAGAGCCAGAGAGTGCTGGAGGGAGACACTGGCCTGCCCTCCAAATGCACCGGTGTCACTGAAGGGTGTATGGTCTAGGAAGGGAGAGAAGCTGCCCTGAATAAATGTGACCACAGCGTTTCCCTTAAGCTGGAGAGCGCCGACCTCTCAGCGAAGTGAAGAACCACCTGGATCTCTGCCTTGGAGATAAAGCTTGCCAAGAGCAATCCGCCTCTCAGCAGGACTGCCTTGGTTCCCACTGGCCCCTGGTGCATACTGTAATGGACCTGGCAGGATTTCCCACGGCTCAGACCAGCCTCATGACCGTGCTTCAACAGGCAGAATCTTGTTACAAAGTCATCGTGGATATGCTCTTAGGAAGCTCCTTATATCAGTTAAGTTTGAGTTCAACTGTGAGCAGGATCCCTCAGCGTTTTGGACAGGATGATTCTTTGTCGTGGAGGCTGTCCTGTGCATTGCTCAGCAGCTTTTCTGGCCTCTGTTCACTAGATGCTCGTTGCACCTCTTCAGTGGTTAGAACCAAACATTAATCCATCTCCAGTCATTGCCATGTGTCCCCTGGGGTGGCCCTGATCGAAAACCAATGAGCTGTGAATGGCAGAAAATCCAAACTAACAGTGGCTAACAGAAGGCAGAAATTTATTTCTTCTTCATGTAAATGAAGTCCAAAAGTAAGGAGCCTGGCTAGTATGGTGGCTTCGTGATTATTGGTGACTTGGTTTTCCTCTTGTTGCCTCTCTTTTAGTAACATGTGGTTTCCTCTTCTCGGTCCCAAATACTCTAGCTGCAACCACAAAGTACAGCTTCCAGCCACCAGAAGGAGGAAGAGTGAAGAGCCAATGTCTTCTACCTTTAAAAACACATCCCAGAAATGATGCAGCATGTACCTCCCACGGGCCTGAATTAGTCACCTGGTCACACCTGGCTACAAGGAAAGCTGGAAAACGTGGTCTGCATTCTGGGTGGCCACAAACCCAGCCAGGGGCTCCCACGGAGGAAGGGAAGACAGATGCTGGGGGCTGCTAGGCGTCTGTACTGCGCCGTGACAAGCAAGAGCCACATCTCCTTCTCTGCCCACTGCCTCAGTTCCACCCGGCTGTGCGGAAACTGGGAGTGAAAATGCACGGAGCCCCTTCCTGTCCCCACCACCAGCCGCCACCTGGCCTTCAGCCAACTGTCCATTCACGGCTCCCCTCTGACCATCCCACTCTACCTGCATTCTTTTAAAAAATGCTTTCTCTCCTTCATTGCACAATTACAGAAGATTCACTTTGAAAATTCAGATAGAACCAAAGAAGAAAATAAAAGTCATCCATATTCTGTACTTCCCTAACAAGGCTAAAAAAATGGCTGAGCCAGAATTTGAACCCAGAAAAAGGGCCCCAGAGCACTGGCGCTTAAGCCCTTCACTTCATTTTTATATATCTGCATTTCTCTGCTTATTACACGTTTACAAATATGCACACAGTTTTTGCACAATGGGGTTATGTCATTATTGTCTAAGCCTTTCTCTTTCACTTTATAATATACTATGAACAATTTTCAATGTCTTTCTATTTCCTTAAAAGCCATTTGGCCTACTGCTTGAGAGCCTAATTTTGGGAGTCAGACAGATTGGGATTGGTGTTCCAGCTTAACCAGAGTCTAGCCAGGGTGGCTAACGTCTCAAAACTTGAGTTTTCTAACCTGTAAGATAGAGATAATAGTAATTTCTAATCACAGAGTTGTTAGGAAGATTGCACTGCCGTTAAAAATGACCTTATGAGGAATCACCATGGGTAATACTTATTAAATAGCTGCCAGGTACTGTCAAAAGCATTTCAACATGTTAGCCGTTATTATTTTTCCATAAAGTCATTTTAAATGGTGACAATATTCTATTTTATGAGGAGTACTCTGCGTTCTAGTTTACACTCCTAAAATTTATGTCTGTGATAAATGCCAAGAAACCTACTTGTATCGCAGGGATACGATACATCCTAGAGTCTCAGGGCTGCCACGAAAGCTGCCAGTAATTTCCCATAAACCCAAAGAGGCAACTGCAAAAACGTCATTGGATTAGCAGATGTGCGGCCTGTGCCAGGCACAACCTGCCTGGTGAGCCGTGTTTCTGTATTTAGCATGATGGCCTGGGCTCTGCCCACTTCAGACAAGGATCAAATCTGGTATCCACACTGGCAGACAGGCAGGTTTAGTGAGCTTCCTCTCTTAAAGGTGACTGTTCATACTCTCTGCCCACCCTTTCAGGCAAAACTCAACTCCCACCCTTTTCGTAACGAAAGGCCAGAAATCAGTCATCTGCCAGCCTCTGACCTTGGCCTTCTTTTTCTCTTTGGAAAAGTGGTAACTGTGCCTTATAGTGAGAAAATATACAGGGAAAAGACGTACTCAAGGCTGATATACGTTTGGCCAGCTTTGATGTTTGGGATGGTGGGAGAGCAACAGGACTTTGAAGGGAGGAGGAGGCAGTTTGCAAGGGATGAAAAGGCTGGGGCTCCAGAAAGAGGAGGCCACTTGCTCAGCGTAACATTAGCTCAGCCTGAATCATTCCCCGCGCTCTGACTGGTTTGCAGTTTTGTTTTGAAATTGCTCCAGAGGAGCTGCAGTTTCGTATTTGACCACACGATGGAGACTTTGCCTCTTAAACTGGAAACAGTTTGCTAAAAGGCCAGGGAGAGAAGTTGGAAGCCGTTCCACCATCTTTGCTGATCTCTGCACAGAGCCGGAGCTTCAAACTGCTCTCCCGCAACCGTCTGAAGTCAGTTGTTTTTGCTGTTTCAGTGTCAACAACTAAGGTTCAGCCCGTCAGCTATTCTTTTTATTATTTTTTACAATTTATTTTCATTATTTGTCCATTTACTTACTTTTTAGAGACAGGGTCTCGCTGTGTCACCTAGGCTGGAGTGCAGTGGTGTGATCATAGCTCACTGCAGCCTTGAACTCTTGGGCTCCAGTGATCCTCCTGCCTCAGCCTCCGGAGTAGCTGAGACTACAGCTAATTTCCTTTTTATTTTATAGAGATGGGGTCTTGCTATGTTGCCCAGGCTAGTCTCAAACTTCTGGCCTCCAGCGTTCCTCCTGCCTCAGGCTCCCAAAGTACTGGGATTACATGTGTGAGCAACCACACCTCGCCTCTGTTAGCTATTATTATATATTATCCCTGCTGTATTTTGTTTTGTGGGAAATTTTTCCATTTTTTTTTCATTCCTCCTCTATTTTTTTCTTATTTAATTTGATTTCATATTTAAAGGCTAATTAGGAAGAAAAAGATCTGTCTAAAAAAGTCATTTGGAGATTTACTGAGAAACAAGTTGACTAACTGCCTTTTAAGTTCTTCCTAAGACTTCCAGTCTTTCTGCTCTCATGAGCATAAGACTGGTCTCCAAAACTGTCCAGTAAAAGAAACATAGTACTCTCACAGACACACACACATGCACCCTCACACATACACACACTCACAAACACACATGCATGAGCATTCACACACGTGTGCACATGCATCCATGTGCACACTAACACATGCTCATCCATACATTCTCTCTCTCACTCGCACACACTCATTGTTACACACGCGTATACACTTACACATACAGTCACACACACACAAACACACTCACATGTGCACAATACTCACACATGTGCTCACTTGCCCACACACACTCAATATCTCACACACATACACTTACACACTCTCACACAAACACACATTCACCCACACGCATGTCCGCACATCCACACATGTACACACACATGCTCTTTCACACATACTCTCTCCCAAATCCATCCACATCCTTATAGCACATACTTACATATATGTCCCAAGTAAGAACATAGGAAGTTTTAAAACATTTTTCTGCACCCCCAGTGATACCTAGCACAGAGCTGGGCATCAAGCAAAAGCAAAGAAACAAAAACAAAGCATGTGTAATAGGAAGAAGAAAACCCTTTTTTTTTTTTTTTAGAGACAGGGTCTCACTCTGTCATCCAGCTGGAGTACAGTGGTGCAATCATAGCTCACTGCGGCCTCCAACTCCTGGTTCTCCCACATAGCTGGGACTACAGGCACAGGCCACCATACCTGGATGATTTTAAAAATTTTTTGTAGAGATGAGGCCTCACTATGTTGTTCAGGCTGGTCTTGAATTCTTGGCCTCAAGCAATCCTCCTGCCTCAACCTCCCAAAGCACTAAGAGTACAGGCATGAGCCACCACAGCCGGCCAGGAAGAAGAAAACTTTAACACAGCAGCTCTTTCCCGGGTAAATTTATTTTGCTAGAGCAAACACTGCTCCATTTATTCCTCACCAAAATTTTATGTTATAAATGTCAAAACTGGAGTTTGTTACAGCATATGAGAAAAACAAGCATCAAAAGTCAAACTATTATTCACACACGAATGGCTGCTGCTCTAAATAAACTGTCCAGACAGGGTGTGGTTTGCCCAGTACTTCAAGATTAGCATCATCATCCCCATTTTACAAAGAAAGACACCAACACCTGGAGAAATTAAATGGCACTTTCCACTAAACCAAAACTTCTTTGGCAGGGAGCAAGGTCTAGCATATCCCATTTTGAAACCCTAATACTAGCAGCATGCCCGACTGCTTGTTTTCTTACTTAGAAAATAAATGTAAGAATATAGCACAAGTATATGAGTGAGAGTGTGTAAGAGTGTGTATGAGTGTGTGTCAGTGTTTGTGTTTGGTAAATATTGGCTGAATGAAAGTCATACAAGTTGAAAGTGGCCGCAGTTGAATTCAACTCCAGCTATTTTTAAAGTATATATTTTTTCTAGTACAACCACTGCCATTTGGAGATCCCAAATTGAAGGGTACAACACAGAGAGGTCTCAAGGTCAAATGTCCCTGGAACGTGGTCCAGGGCTGTGCTATGGTCCCTGGCAAATGCTAGCTCCTGCGTGTTTGCACGTAATCATCTCCAGGTTTTGACCACGCCATGTTTAGTCAGTTTCCATTGTGCACCAGACACTCTGTGTGCATGGTTTTGCTACCTAATATAGATACTTTTTTCCACATGGTTTAAGCTACAAATTCCAGTTTTTGACATTTGTAAAATGTCATTTATTAACCTTTTTAACCACTTTTTTTTTTTTAATGATTTTGCGTATTTGTCTTACATTTTTCTCTAGGAAGACAGAGATACTTTTGGGGTATTCGAAGATCTTAACCTTTGGCTAGAAATTTCTTACAGAAATGTTCCCTTTTCTAAAAATTTTCAATTCTTTCAGAGCCATAGATAATTTGATCTCTTTATCAGAGGTTAAATAATTGAATAAAATCACCTGTTTCCAATGAATGTTGAGAGAGAGGTTGAAAGTTCCATCATTTGTTTGTTTATGGTCTTTCATCCACTCAATCAATCGATAAATTGAAAAGAATTTTGTCAGAATCTTCCGTCATTGCTCTTAGCTGCCCATGACAGCTCTTCTCGTATGGCAGGAGGAACCCGTCCCCACCGCATGATTTCTGTGACTGACCGTTCAAGCGCCTTGTCTGGGGCTCCCTTCGTGAAGGGAAGTCTGAGGAGAGACGGTTTCAGGGGAGTCTTGGAGCGGGACCAGTGTTCCCAAAGGGACCTAAGTGAGAGGCTTCCAAAGCAGAGGGGACTGCAAAGCCACAGCCCTGGGTCTGGGGAGACAGGACAAGAGACGCAGAAACGGCTACCAGGGCCAGGAGGCAAGAGGCTTCCCTCTCACACACACTGAGAGCTCGGGCTTCATTTGAGAGGCATAAATGGGTCATGAGCCGTAGAACAAACAAACCTTTTCTGATCTCAATCCAAATGGAGGCACCTCACCTTTCCCGGACTGTGTTTCTTGTCACCTCAGGCAGCCTTGCCTGTGTTTAGCTTGTGAGTGACCAGGGCAAGCTTTATCTGGAAGAAGACAAAGAGTTTTTGCCTAAGAAGAAGTTATACAGTGATTGGCCTGACACCTTCAGCTGTTCTTTTGAGTTTTAATAGAAACGGTAGCTTTGACCCAAGATTTCCACAAACGCAGTCACCCACCAAATAGGATCGCTCGTGCGCTCTGGGGTTTGAGCTGGGACTGGCATTCCCCTCCCCTGCTGTGTGACAACGCAGACTGTGACAGGCTGCAGTGCAATTGCCTGGCACCTGCCTGTCTTCCCAGCGGGCCACGAGCTCCTCCAAGGCGAGGATCATGCCTTGTTCATGAATCACCCCACAAATACTTGTAAGTGCAAAGCTGGCACCACACACTGTGCCAGGGGCTGGAGTGAGCAAGCTGAGAAACACTGGCAGGGTCCTTGCGCTCAGTAAATGGACAACTGCAGTTCGGTGACTGGGAAAATGTGGGAGCCCGGGGGGTGTCGCAGGGGAGGCCACCCACAGCGGACACCAGGCAGTTTGCTGGGGGCAGGGAGTCTAGGTCAAGTCTGAGGCAAATCTGGAAAGATGTGGAAGCAGGCTTTCTCCTCCGCCTTTGGACGAGGAGCTGACCCAGCCCTGCCTGTCCCGTGAAGCCACGACAGGACGAGGGAGTTAACAGAGAAATTGGTGGGCGGAGGGAAACAAGACAAGATTGAGGGCCACATACTCCTGGGCTCACCCTCCTGCGAATCCTCCTGCCTCCCACTGACTCGTCACAGACGCCAGCCCCGGAGAGCTGGTCCAGCCCCGGCCCTGCGCCCTGCTCGCCGGCTCCACCAGCCTGTCCTCTGCGTAACGACTTAGGACTTTTCAAAAACTTTGCTCCTTCTCCTCCACCTTCCTCTTCACGCCAACAGCTTCAGCGAAAACCTGCCAAAAGCAGGCCTGCCAAGCCAGCTGAGAAGGGGCGGCTGGTGGCCCGAGAGCCTCCCGTCCTCTCCGCAGGTGCCCGGCGCCGCCTCCACGTGCGCCTCGCACCGCGCGCAGCGCTGTCACGACTTGGTGGCGGAGGTGATTAATTAGCGGCGTGGCCGTGCGGGGGACGCGTGCTGGCCTCCACATCTGCCCTGCGACAGCAGGGGTCAATATGCGATGTCACTCCTTTCCCTCTCACTCCCTCCAAAGCCTAATTGGCTGTGACACGCGAGCCAGCTGTCGTGAGAGGCGGAGCGCGGCGGGCGTTTTCCAGGACGGAGCTGTGGGCAGGTGACGCGCGAGGAGAACGTGAGCTGCTTCCTGCCCGAGACCCGTCTTTGTTCCCCGTCTGGCGCAGCCTGGAGGCTTCGGGCATTCGCATCTTGTTTCTCCCTCCTGGCTTTTCTCCCGGTCGCAGCCGGGAGGTTGGGTGCGGAGAAACGGGGTGCATTTCAGGCGTCCATAAAGGGACATCAGGAAGCACTCCTGTCCCCCAGTGACCAGAAATCTCCCCCTCCTTGACCGAAATCATTGTGCCGTTACTACTCTTACTGTGAAATAAATTGGATCTGATTTATTTCTGCTTGGGGAAATACGGGCTGGGAGTGGGCAGGGAAGAGGGAGGGAGAAAGCGCAGTTTGGGAAGCTGGGGCAGTGGGGGGGGGGGGGTGGCAGGCTTAGGAGGGCTCTGCACCTTCCAGAATTGGCTTGAGCATAGCAGGGAGAGAGGGAGGCGCCCGGAGCGCATGCAGGCCTGGCAAGCCTGTAACAGTGCAAAGGGCTCTTCCCAGTGTGGGGGCAAATACGATTCAAGAGGAAACACAACTTTAAAAAAATGGTCTTGAATGGCTGGTGCAGAATACCTTCCTACTCAGCTGTCCACGTGTCCTGAAAACCATGCAGACGGTGATTCTCCAACCAAATGAGCAGCGCATCTGCCTGCATTGAGGAGGGCAGGGAAGGAAGGGTCCTAAGCACTCCTATCCCCCCTGGGGAGACCGAGGCAGGCTCCTCGGCCCCTCCAGATCCTACTGCTCAAGAGTTGAGCTCGTTTTATTCCTTCAACAGCTCTCATGGAACCCGACTCTGGGCCAGACGCCATGGTAGGCACCAAGATACAGAGGAGCTAGAGAGGTGCACAGGTGAGGCTGGGAGACAGAAGGTGACAACACAGGGTGAGGGGGGTGAGAGAGGCAGAAACTGCGAGTCAGGGGTCCCGGTCCAGGAGGGGCTTCCTGAAGAGGGAACTGCTGAGCTGAGTCTTGAAGGCCGAGAGGGCATTCCTGGCCGAGCTCAGGCAAAGGGTGATGCAGGCTTGTGCCAGGGGCGGGCACGGGTCCTTCGTGCTGGGGGCACCCCTGCTCAGTCTGGAGCCCAGTGCAGGCCAAGGGCCAAAGTGTCAGCTGGGCAGATGTGGGCACGTCCCCTCTTTAACTGTCTGGACCACACCTGAAGACTGCCCTCCTTCCGGAGAGCCGGAGGGCTGTCCGGCCCACAGGTGGGAAGATGGAGTGGGGGTCCCGTCCGCCAGTAGGACAGTAATAACCTCATTAGGAGGGCGGGGACATCGCGGCACGGGTCGCACCAGCCGTGCCAGTGGCCCCACAGCGGACCGCATGCTGTCAGCGGTTTGAGCGGCTCATAATTGCCTCTGCCAGGACGCTCCTGCCTCACACCTCGCTTCTCATTAGCCCCCTGCCGGGCTGCCACCCTGGCAGATGAGGAAGTGCTGCCCAGCCCCACCTCCTGGACCACCGTCCTGCCGCTCCCCGCCCCCCTCACCGCCCGGACAGTCCGCTAATCCTTGGTCCTCCGGCCCTTGAACCAGGGAGCTACTGGTGGGAACAGGAGAAATTAGCTTCATCCTTGGCTCTTTTGTGTCCCCACTAAACATGAAGCAACATTCTCCATCCTGCCACGCAGCTACTGAGCAGCGAGCGCTCCTTTCCTCTTGGTTAAAGGGCTGTCGTTCACATCATTCAATCAGCCGCATTGGGACCACGCAGGATGGGGGACACCCGGATAGGGAACGAGGTGCTCCCACAGGGGTTCGCAGCCTAACCGGGCAGGGGTGATGTCACAACGTACAAGGAAAATAACGGCACAACAACACAAGACATGCCTTGATGGGGAACAAGTAGCACGAGTAATACACCACGGAATGAATTCAAAGGAAATGGAGAGCCAGGGCTTGGCAAACACTCGCCCAGCCTGCTGTGTGCTATGGATCAGAGCTGCAGAGACTAACTCAGAAGATGTGTCCCCTGACTTCACGGAGGTCACAGCAGGGAGGTGAAGACTGAGGCCTGTGACACTGCAGGCGGAGTGCACAGTGGGAACAGGGACACTGGTGATGGACAGACCGGCACGGCGGAGAGGGCTGGAGGAGAGGAGCAGGAGCAGGGGGTGGGTGGAGCGGGGTGGGGTGGGCTGTGGCAGGAGGGTGCTGGACCGTGTGCCCGACGAGGGTTTTGCGTAATCTGCAGCCTCTCCTCCACTGTGCTCCGCTCTTCCTATGTGCTGTGAGCAACAGGCTCCAAACTGAGCTTTGCAGCACAGACCCGGCTTCCCAGGGCCAACGGCCTCATGCCACCCCTCCTCTCTTCTCTCTCTCCCGCGTGCCCGTCACAGTGGTTTGCCTTCATTCCCTACATCAATCGTGCAAGACTTTTAATTCCACCGCACAGTGGATGCTCTTTCCTTTAAAGTTTGTGGTTAACTTGTTTGTTTTAGGGACTTTGCATACAGAAAGAGCCCAGAAGCTTTAGGTACGTGGAGGTGAAATAACCAATATCTAGTTTTAACTTCATTGTCAAGAAATAGGCTTTACTGATTTCTGACTGCCCCCTCCCTACCCTTGATACCACCTCCCAGAGAAGACTACATTTCTGCTTTAATGAGCTAAGCGGAAGTTTTGGCCCCTGCTGGGCAGAGCCTCCTTCAATCCTTCGGTCAGGATCCTCACAGCTTCCCTCTGTCTGCCAAGGGCAGAGCCCGGCGTTCAGCAAATGTGCTGGCAAAATGGCGCAGCTTTCTCTGATCCCTCAAGGTCACCCCGTGGCAATGTGAGAATGACCAATCAAAGCTGACTCGGGTGCAACTTTGTGGGAGAAAAGGTGATAGCTGAGGCTCAGGCAGAACCGGGATCTTCACCACCTGCTCAGCGCCTCCACCTGCCACGCAGAGCTTTGCGGAGCTGCTAGAGGCAGCGTTCTGTCTTGCATACGTCTCTTTCTTCATTTAGTCTTGCCTGACTCTACGAATACGGCGCTTGGCTGGCTGTTCCAGCCCTCTGGGGCAGCTTTTCCTAGAATATGTTCTGGGAAATCTAGACCCTTGAGATACTCCATTTAAAAAATACATAATAAAATAAAATAAACAGGAGGATTCTGGTTCTATAATCATATAAGTTTTGACAGTGGGACCTACTGCATTGCCATCTTGGGGACTCACTATGCATCGTAGCCTATTGGAGGCTCTGAGAAGTCTTACAGCTTGGAAAGTCTGTTTAGTCTTACTTATTGTAGCTGCCAAATTTATTTCACCACAGAAGCCCCTTTTTATGCAACAATTATTGAAATCTCGCGGAATATGGATTTTGCAGAATGCACTCAGGTAAGTGTTGCTGGGCTAAAGGATCATCGATGACAGTCTGAGGTATATCATTCTGTCAGGCTACTCTTGAAGATGCAAAGCCTTCTGGAGCCAAAGGAGTAATTCTCTCATGACAACCAATGGGTAGGCAGATGGTAGCCCTACTGGTACTTCTGAAATCACATCACATGGATGACCACCTACTCCATGCAGCCAGGCAGTACAGAGAGCTACAGAAACCATGGGGTTAGATAGAGGCACTGGGCCCGTTTTCAAAAATCAGAAGCATGCCTTTTTGGTGACAGAGTAGAAAGTTGAAGTATACCCACTCCAATAAATTAGTGTTATCTCACACAATTTATTTAGGAAAACAGAAAGGTCCGTATGCACACAGAAAATGACAGCTAAACAGGGGAGGATGGGAAAGCCACCTTTCTTTCATCCCAGGTTTGCTCTCTGGCATGTCACTAGTCAGCCAAAGCAAACACTGTGTGTGAACACAGGGAGGTAGCAGGTACTTATTAAATAAACAGGGCACATCAGCTCTTTTCCATATCATGTTTGAAAACAAAATGAGAAGTGAGATCAAATTGCAGCAAGAGCTATTGTTTTATCCATTGTTTCATCTAACAAGTAACTGATGGTTACTGCACCAAGAAGAAAGAAGAGATGTTGGGTGAATATGGTACCAATCTTGCCCTAAAGGAATTAGCAGGTGTGTAGGGAAGTTAACATGTAGACTCTGAAACCATAATCGTAGAATCACTGGGCTTTGAACTAAAGCCTTCACACTGACACACGTGGAAACTGAGGCTCAAGGAGATTGAGGGATGCAGTTAAGGTCATACACCTTTTTGGTGGCAAAGCTGAAGCTAATGCATCATCCTCCTAACCCCTACCAAGGCTCCTCCTCCTGCTCCACGAAAAGTGTGAACAGAGCCCCAAAGAGCCGCAGTGAAAGTGCCGTGGTGGCTCAGAGAAGAGGCATTTTGAAAAATAAGGCATTTAGGCTGGATTTTTAAAAATGTGTAGCATTTTGACATGTTGGGTAGTACTGAGGAGGGAAGGGCATTCCAGGAGGAGGAAACAGCAAATGAAGGTTTGGAAATGGGAAAGTACAGGGTGGGTTTGGATTACAGGGAGACAGTCCAGTTCCTGGTCAGATACTGGGTAGAGGGAAAAAAACTATAATGGAATTGACTCTGTAACGTAGGTGGAGCTAAGACCTCGAACACCTCAGTGCGGCTGTCTGCAGGGTGCGGAAGCCATTGCATCACCCAGGCCAAACCCAGACACACGACAGGATGAGGACAGCATGGCAGGAAACCAAGGGTGAGGAGCCAGAGACTTAAGAGGTACAGGAGGGGCAAACTTGTGGGTTTGTACAGAAGGAAGCATGTCTAGGCAGTGAGCAACCTTAACTAGGGGGACTGCCTCTGGAGTAGGAAATAGGGGTGATAAAGTTTCCTTTCCGTCAAAACTTTTAGTAGCAGGTTGAGTGTTGTCAGTTCATCTCCGCAAAGTGGCTCTAGTCTTGTGCTAGGTAAGAACTGAAACTGAGGAGAAGGGTTATGAACCCTCAACACTCTTCTAGTCCTCGGACCAATAGGAACTTCGGGGAAAGAATTACCCCTCTCGAGCCTGGAATTGCCAGAATATGCAAAGGAACACTGAGAATAGACTTCACTCTGGCCATAGGAGGATCCTGGTGATCATTTAAGATTCCTTCGCTTTCATTCATATTCTTTCTCTATAAATCACACAGGTGTCCATATGCATATATATTTAGACTATATTTAAGTGGATAGTATAAATATATACTATATACTCATAATATATATTAAATATATGCTACATATATTTATGCTATAAATACATATGTTTTTTAAACTGCTGGGAAATGCTTCATCAAGGAATACCTTGATGCTCTAACCATGACTGATGAATATTTCCATTTTCTAAAACTTTTCTTGGCATCTTTTGCAATATTTTTTGTCTGGGGATGGGGGATTGATAAAGAGATGTTTTAAATACTTTTTCAAACTGATCATTTGGTTCATCTCATAACTGAATATAAACAAATAACCTAAGTCAAATATCCTGATGCTTCCAAATATTCAGACACCTGTCATTGCAGAGGCAGGATGTTTACATCTTTGTGCGCAGCAAATGGTGCACATAGTTGATACGATGATGACACAGGCTCAGAACCGGGCCACAGCTTAATTCTTAGCTGGAAGAAACTCTGATCCAGGTGCTCCTCCCAAAGTCATTCCTGCGATCCCTGCCATTCCCACACAACGCTGTTTCATACCAGCACACACGCTCCCTCCCAAAGAGGTCTTCATCTGAATGCCAGCAAGGCTGTGACAACACCTCCCTTCCCTGTGACCACTGGGTTTGCCGCCATCTCCGAGAGGGGAAGGGGAGCTGACAAACCCAGCCTTATGTTCAAAGCATAAAATCAGCAAGCCCTTTCTCACGAATTAAGAAGAAATGGAAGGAGGAGGCAAATAAAGAAGGAAAGAGAGAAAGGCAGAGACAAGGAGAAAAGAAGGAAAAGGATTCAGGGTCACCCCGCCCTGTGCTGATATCCATACTCTGCAAAATAACAGAGAAGCACATAGAAGCCCCGGCTGTTTGTGTGTATAAAGAAATCACGTGTGTATATCACAGTAGTAATTAAAACCTCTCCGTCAGATGCTATAGAGAGATTAGTTGTCACATTGTGTTAAAGGAATCCTTGCCTTATTCCCTAGAAGGGGACAGACTGCCTGCCGTCCTGTCATCTGTTCCTACGCTAGAGCAGCCCTCGGCCAGAATGCCTCGCTGACAGATTCCGTGCACAGAAGCCCTTTGCGACCGGGGAGTGTTCTGCCTGCTAAGCAAGAAGAAGAATGGACCACGTCTACACGCCCAGCTACTCCAACCCTGCGTCCCAACAGCCACCCCAGTTTGGGTCAGCTGAGACCCCAAATGCTACATAGAAACTCTCTCTTTCCAGTCTCGCTAAATGCTACATAGAAACCCTAAATGCTACATAGAAACTCTCTCTTTCCAGTCTTGCTAAATGCTACATAGAAACCCTAAATGCTACATAGAAACCATCTCTTTCCAGTCTCGCTTTTTGGAAAGGCAAGTTGGAAAGTCCAGGAGGCAATGGGGCAATGATAGGGGGATGCAGCAGAAAGAAACTTGGCCTGGAATTTAGGGGATGGTTTCTGGTCCTCAGCTGCACCAGACACTACGAAACACCAGGTGAGTCCCTTGACTTCCTCATCTGTGAACTGAAGAGACCCCCTGGCTCCAAGCCAGCAGTGATTCTGTTACCCAAACCAAATAGAGTAGGTGAAGAAGTCAGTGAGTTGAATGAAGACTAGTGAATTCTGTGGACATTTTTTCATTACCAAATAGCCTGTTGATTTAGTCAAAGATTCTAACAGCCTACTAAAAAAGAAAACTCAGCCAAATTAGCTTTTTTTTTTTTTTTTACTGAACTGATTGCTATTTTGGGTGTGCTGATGGGTCAAATCACTGGTCCTTAGCTGAAAGGATTCACACAAACTATCTGAGGAATCTGTGGACACTTGTTCTCCTGCTGGGATAATTGTTTTAGTTCATTATAATCAAGTTCTCCTTTGTGTTATATTTATGTAATGCTTTTGTCTGAAAACAACCTGGAGGCAAGAAACTGTGAGATCACCAAAAAAGTAAAAAGACAACCCACAGAATTGGGAGGTATTAGCAAATCATATGTCTGATAAGGGACTGTATCTAGAATGTATATAGAATACCTACAACTCAATAATGAAAAGACAAATAACCGAATTAAAATAGGGTAAAGGATCTAAATAGATATTTTTCCAAAGAAGATATACAAATGGCCAATGAGCACATGAAAATATGGCCAACATCCCTAGCAATTGGGAAAACGCAATTGAATCTGCAGCGAGACACCACCTCACAGCCACTGGAATGGCTAGAATAAAAAGGACAGGTAACAAGTGCTGGCGAGCCCGTGGAGAAATTAGACCCCTCATACATGGCTGGTGGGATAATAAAATGGTATAGCTACTTTGCTAAACAATTTCACAGTCCCTCAGAAAGTTAAAGAGATATGATCCAGCAATTCCACCCTAGCTGTATATGCAAGAGAAGTGAAAACATATATCCACACAAAAACTTGTAAAGGAATGCCCATAGCAGCATGATTCATAATAGTCAAAAGTGGAAACACCCCAAATGTCCGTCAATTGACAAATGAACAAAATATGGTATATCCACAGGAGGAATATCATTCAGCTATAAAAAGGAAGGAAGTGTTGAGACAGGCTACAATATGGATGAGCCTTGAAATAAAATGATGCTAAGTGAAAGAAGTCTATCACAAAAAACTACACTGTGGATGATCCCATTTATACGAAATGTCCAGATAGGGCAAATCTATAGAGACCGAAGGTAAATTAGCAGTTTCCAGGAGATGAGGGAAGTGGGGAATTGAGGGTGGCTTAGTAGGATGAGTGTTTTTCTGGGGGGGGGTGATGAAAATGTTCCAAAATTGATTATAATGATGTTTGTACAATTCTGTTAATGTACCAAAAGCAATAAAACCGTACACTTTAAATAGGTGAGTGGTATGATATGTAAATTATATCTTAATAAAGCTGCTGTTTTAAAACAAAAAAGAAAAGAAAAGAAAAAACCTTGCATTCTTTATCTGCCCCCTTTTCAGGGCCTGAGCACATTCTTTGCCCTCTGAAAACTGTTAATGGATGCAAATTAGTGATGAAGATGACCACGATGATGAAGATTTTTCTTCCTTTACATTTAAACTTTTCTTTCAGGAAACATTTGAATGTAACTACACAATTATTTTTAAAAAAAAATGAAAAGTGGGATCACTGAAATGTCAGGGTCACATGACACAAAAGTCCCCATCCCCAGGGTCCAGCGCGGGTGGGGGCTGGGCAGTCCTGCAGTGGTAGAGCCGCGCCTGGTGCTTGTGCCTCAGGGTGGGAAGGTTGATCTGGCGTCACTCACCAGTCAGGAATGATGGTTCTCCCCAATGTTTACAGCAGCACAATTCACAATCGCAAAGATGTGGAAACAACCCAAATGCCCATCGATTCATGAATGGATTAGCAAAATGTGGTATATGTATACCATGGAATATTACTCAGCTATTAGAAATAATGGCGATATGGCATCTCTTTGGTTCTCCTGGAGAGAGCTGGAACCCAGTCTATTAAGTGAAGTATCCCAAGAATGGAAAAATAAGCACCACATGTACTCACCAGCAAACTGGTTTCCCTGGGTGCACATTTGGGAATAACACCAATTGGGTATCGGATAGAGGTCGGGGCTGGGTGGAAGGGATGGGTGTACACCTACTTGATGAGTGCGATGCGCACTGCCTGGGGAATGGACACACTTGAAGTTCTGACTGGGGGGGATGGGGGTGGGGGAAGGGGATGGGCGCACACCTACGTGATGAGTACGATGTGCACTGTCTAGGAAATGGACACACTTGAAGCTCAGACTCGGGGGGATGGGGAGGCATGGGCAATGTATATAGCCTGATCTTTTGTACCCCCATAATGAGCTGAAAAACAAACAAACAAACAAAAAAAAGAATGATGGTTCTATTTACCTGTCATTGTCCCACTACTGACGCATCACCTGTACAGTCGTGAGTTCCCTACAGTTGAAGGTTTGTTCGTAAAACTTGCATGTTCTGAAATGAGATCCCAGATAGGCTGATCTAGCGTTGATTAGACGCAATAACAATGAATTATCTCCCCTTCTTCCCCAGAAATCAGTTCAGGGGGCTACCTAGCAGCTCAGTGTGGCCACAGGATGACGTTCTGGCCGATGGAATGTGAGTGGAAGTGACGTATGCCACTTCTGGGGACTCCTAACAGGATTGGGCATGTGCTCTCCTGGCCTTATTAAAAATTCTTCCCGCTGGATGACAAAGCTAAGCACTAGAGAAAACACCTTTGCCCAGAAGTGAATAATATCTTTTAAGAGGACAGAGCTCTCCTACCAGCCCTGAGCCACATAATTACCACTGGACTGTTACCTGGGAGAAAAATAAATTTCCATCTAATTTAAGCACATGTTTGGGGGTTTCTTTGTTGTAGTAAATTAGGCTACCCTCTAACTAATAAAATCAGACTGCCATGTGTGCACAAGACAGATAAGGAAACCAAACGCCGATTTGTCATTCCCACTGTCTAGCACACGTCTCCCAAAGCAGAAATGTTTAATTCCTTCAGCAGAGCATCTTATGCTGGTTCAGTACCCAAGACCAGGGGCAACTGAATTAGAAACTCTTTTATTAGCTATTGTTAGGAGGTAGTTGGTTATTAATCTAGATGAGCTGGCAAAGTGGAGAATTGTTAAAAAAAATGACACAGACATGTTTTAAATGTTTTATTTGAATATATACGTGATACTTCCCAGAAGTCTCTTGAAAAGAAAGGAGGATTGGGCTCTTCATCCTGTGCTGGATAATTGGAGCTCTGGGAGCTATTTTGGACCATGAGGATGATGGTCACTTTCCAGAGAGTGCGGAGCAGGAACCTGGAGAGAGCCTGGATCCCGAGCAACCTCATGAAACTGGCACATGAGCCTGGGCTGCCAGCTTCCAGACTTTTCCATTCCATGAAAGATACTGTGGACATCAGTCTACAAGTTTTATGGAAGGAATGGAGAGTTTTGGTCACTCTAGCACAACGAGGAGTAATCAATTAATAATGTTTGCAAAGTAATCAGACTCTGGAACAAGCAGAGGTTTAGAACAAAGCGAATTAGACAGCAAGATATTTCATGCAACTTACAAACAGCCTTTTTGCTTAATGAATGTCTCTATCCCACAGTAAAATACATCTCTCTTGTGACCAGAATTCTTGCAACCACTAAACGTATCATTTCATATTCTCTCTGTTAGTACTAAAAACTCCTGACAACTTTTTAAATTCACAGTTTTGATTTTTAAAGTCACCATGAGCCCAATATACAATGTAAGGGAAGTTACCATAAAATTGAATGGTTTGCAGTTTAATTGGTCTTCTTAGCCACAGATAATTCTTTTATGTGCTGGCTACAATCATTGCCTTGGCTTCATTAGTCAGGTCTTCAAATCAGCTGAACTAAAATTACTGCAACAAAACATGCTGCCAACTATGTTTGATTATGAATGATGCCAAGGTGGAGTCTGTGTAGCTTACAAAAGTTCAAGTCGGAAGGGATTTGAAGTTCATTTATCAGACCCCTTCCTAAGGAAAAGTCCACCTAAGGTACCCTGAAACACAGCATAGAATCATTTTGAAAGACCTGTCAGGGAAGACAGCAAAATGATAAAATGAATACTTGCTCTGTGTTATGCTTTAAAATGATCTAAAATAAGACATGAAGCTGCAGTCATGGAAATAATAAAATAATTATAAAATAGGATAACCTCTACTATTTATTCATCCCTTTATAAATTTAGCAGGTGTTTATATTGAAAGCCCCTGAAATATACTAAGTGCAGGGTGTAGCAGCGACAGCCAGCTGACCAGCAGAGATGTGCGGTCCCTTTCGTGGTGTGGAGTTGTTGCTCCCCAGCCAGGACTAAGTACTCGAGCCCTCGTGCGTCTCAGTAACCAGTTCTGGTCCATGCAATGTAAGTGTGAGTGATGTGTGTTACTTCGAAGCCAAGATGCTTACTATCCAGCATGTCTTCTCCACGTTCTTTTGCCTTCTCTGGTGACCTTGAAGACTCTGTTGAAGACGGTGCCATCACAAGATGGAAGGAATCTGGATCCCTGAGTTACCACTTCCTGGAGAACCTTCCAGAAGAATCGACCCGATTCGATCAAGAACACCACATGGAATTTTAGTGTCAACAAGAAACAAATATTTATTTTGTTAAGCCACTGAGTTTAGGGGTTGTCTTGCTGTAGTATTTAACCTACTCTGACTAAGATACATAGGATTGGGAATTAGAAATTGCTCATTTATGACAGGCAACTGTTCCCATTTTTATGATCTTATTCCATTGTGATGTAACTTTATTAGAAAATATCAGGGGCTTGTGAAAACCTCCATCTGGGGATCTTAAAAGCCTTCTTTACACAACCAACTCTGACCAAAGAATGAGAACAAATTCAAATTAATTGCATTTTGGCAAACATTTCACACATGTATTTGCAAGTTAAAGTCTCCACAGACAATTGCCTAGTTTACAAAATGGAATGTTTGCAAAGATCGCAAAAGAGACCCTGGGGTGGGGGTGGACATTTTCAGTAGCAATGTTATGCAAGGACTGGAAAATTTAGCGCTGATAGATTGACTGTCCGTTAGTTCCTCCCACCCATCCCCCCGGCCTTCAGGTGTGTCTGAGTCAGGAAAGGCTACACCACCGGGCCAGATGTGACACGGCATGCAGAGCCTGAAGCAAGGGACACCCACCAATCGAAGAATGTGGCTTGGGCTCGGGGCCTCCCAATGCAGAGTCATGACCTGCCTGCCTCTCTGCGGAGCTTCCAACCTGCTTTATGCTACCCGGGTGCACAAACTGGCAAATGAGAACAGCACATACAGACAACTGAACACAAGTTGCGCAGAACAACACTTACCATTGCTCCACGCAGTGCAGTTAAATATTGTCTGTCCTACTTCCTTTTACGTCACGCTGATGGAAAGACTGTCTTCACAATCCACTGATGAATTAAACCTCTCGGTTTGAAAACTGTCCCGTCTAGTCTGTGTTACCCTCCCCTTTAAAGTGCTCTTTCCCTTCGTTCCCTCTCCTTGAATGAAGCCTGCACCCAGGAAGGCATGTGGTCTCAGCCAGCTCTGCAGTGTTGAGAACTGGAGTAGAACTGTCCCCTTCGCAAGACATATTTGGATTTTTATTCTTAGAACTGAAAGCAATCTCAGATCTCTCTTTTTTATAATAGATGGGAGTTAGTGGGTCAGCTCAGAAAGATTAAGCTCTTGGCACAGCTGGCTGCAGAGTTGGGGACCAGAGCCCAGGTCTCACGATAGGGCACCCTGTTCAGTTATTGCTCCGCCACTTGTATACGTGAGTGACGGTGTGCTGTCCTAATCAATTCCAAGAGGACTGAGACGTGAAGAAAGACTTTTGCAGAGCCAGGGTGCTGAGTACCTGGAAAGCCCTCCGATGGCATTTATTTATATATTTGTGCGTTTCTTCATTTATCTATCTCTACATCTCTATTTATTTATTTAGATGGTCAAATAAGGTACTTCGTTTACTAAAACATTTATTCCTTCATATAGTTCCATGCATTGCATTTTATTGTGGTAAAACATAAAATTTTCCATCTTAAGTCATTTTATTTTTTTTTTTTTTTTTTTTTTTTTTTTTTTTTTTTTTTTTTTGAGACAGAGTCTCACTCTGTTGCCCGGGCTAGAGTGAGTGCCATGGCGTCAGCCTAGCTCACAGCAACCTCAAACTCCTGGGCTTAAGCGATCCTACTGCCTCAGCCTCCCGAGTGGCTGGGACTACAGACATGTGCCACCATGCCCGGCTAATTTTTTGTATATATATATTTTAGTTGTCCATATAATTTCTTTCTATTTTTAGTAGAGACGGGGTCTCACTCTTGCTCAGGCTGGTCTCGAACTCCTGACCTCGAGCAATCCACCCGCCTCGGCCTCCCAGAGTGCTAGGATTACAGGCGTGAGCCACCGCGCCAGGCCTCTTAAGTCATTTTAAAGTGTACAGTTCAGTGGTGTTAAATATGTTCCTAGTGGTGTGAAACCGTCACCATCAGCCTTCTCCAGAACGCTTCATCTTGCAAGACTGAAACTCTAGACCCATTAAACAATGACTCCCCATCCCTCCTCCCCACCATCCCCTGGCAACCACCATTTCGCTCTTCGTGCCCTCAAATTGTATTTTTAAGTAGATAAAATACCTGAGCCGCCCAGCAAGCAGCCTGGATGGACAGGTGGGATGGCCGTGCCGCGCTGCTTAGATGCTCACCCCATCCTGATTGTCAGTGTCACCCCAAGCTCGGCAGGTGGCGCTGTCCGACGCCAGTTGTCCCTCAAGCAGCTCGGGGCGTTAAGGGACCCGCTGACCCGAGTAAGCCGAGCTGGAGCGGCAGGTAAGAAGGGGCAGGGAGAAGGCAAACACCGATCCAGCCCGGCTCTCCGACCGCGGAAGCCGGGTCCCCGCAGACTGGCCGAGCCAGACGCCGTGACTGACAGCAATAACGACGGCGCAGCTGCTGCCCCGTTAATAATCTCAGGCTCCGGGGAATTCGTGCCCCTCGCAGATGAGGACAAACGGCCCAGGCTCTGGTCAGGGTGTGCTGGGAACAGCCTCGGTCACCCGGGAGGCGCGACTTCCACGCCCCTCACCTTTTCAACTTGTTTTCTAGGTGCCTGTGACATTTATTTCCTGACCTCGGGGTGACATCTCATAAAAGCAAAATTAACCCAACCCAGAACCTTAGAAGCGATCAGGCTTAATCCATGTAAATCATGACTGTAAATGACAACAGCCATCACGGACAGCGCGGTAGGGGGACGTGGAGTCCTCATCTTATCCCTCCCCGATTTGTCCCAAACAAAATACATTTCTTTTCTACTACACACTGAATCCCTTTTGTTAGTGGTAGATTCATCTTACATAGAAAACGTAAGCAATTTACAAAAGTCATTCTGCCAGCCAGGAGAGCCATTGGCGACAGTAAGCATAATGGGAAAAGAGTGACAGCAGGGACGATGAGCATTCCTGGTGGCACTTGTAAAAGGCGTGTTCGAACACTGATGAATGGCCGGGTGGACGTCTCCAGCCAAGGAACCCATGTGGAATATTCACGGAGAAAATAATCCTCACTTTGGACTCCACAGTAAGAAGAAATTCTGAAAGTGGTACGTTGGTAGAAAACATAATGCAGGAGTGTTGTGGGGTATGACCCGCCAAAGAATGCACTAATACCCCTGGATGGTACATGCTAGAGAGCCTGGGATTTGCAGTCAGAAACTTTGGTTCGCATTCAGGCTTTTCCTCTCACTAGCTGTGAAAATTAAATAAGACATAAACTGAGGGTTGCTTTTTTTTCTTTTTTTTTGGCAAAATAGATATAATACCACCTACTCCACCTTCTTCACAGGATTGCAGAGATGACATGAAAAACTGTAAATAAAAGCACCCTAACCGTAACTAGTAAAGGCTAAGCACGTGTATGCAGATACCTATGCCCATATACAGGAACACGTGGGCATGCACACGCACACACGTGCAGGCAAACCATTTTTATTAATTTCATTATTAAGAATTCTTCAGCAATGCTTATGGGAACCTCGGCCTGCCCTACTGCCCTGGGGGTATTCACCACAATGCTATGAAATGAATGCAATTTGCAGAGAATGTAGAGCATGTGCAGGACCTTGACTCACCTGAAACAAAGGAGGGGTCAGATAGCCACTTTGCAATGCCTGAGTTGGGGGAGGGAGTACCTACACTACAAAGTTATCTGGAAGGTTTTTCCTAATACGTAGAATGGATGCTATAAATTCCCAGAGGACAGTAGGGACCTGGAATCGGATTTGCTAAACTAGAATGAAAAGTGTCGTGTTCTTGCTTCTGAGGCCAGTTGTGCCGGCCTGGATGGTGAAGGCTGTGGGGTCTTGTATGTTTCTCATGGGCTTCTGCATCGTGCATCCCTGTGTGCTTTTGGCAACTGTGACATTTCCACAGGGAGGTGAGCAACAGAGATCCAAGGAATACTTTTTAAAGAGAAGAAAGTAAATTGGGTTGGCTCATTCCAACTGTAAGCTGAAAATCATGTAAGTACAAAGGATCTGTGAGCAAATTACATGGATCTATGCACACATACAACATACATATGCATGTATCTCCTGTGATGCATCTATCTGAGCATCTGGTTATTAATATTCCAAATCATGTATCTATTCCTAATAGTATCTCCTCCCACGCACTGTGTATTTGTCTGTCAGAGTACTAAGAGGACCAGGACCATGTCTAAGTTATCATTACATTCCCAACAGGTAACAAACTGTTTAGCTTAATAGATATTAGTAAAACAAACAAATAATGAGCATGGTCCCTCTCATCTCTCCTAAAAGAGAATTTGCCCATGCATTAAAAACAACTATTTATTTTTATGAGAAAATTGAATGAATTGCAGATGTGGTTTGAACAACTTCTTTCTGGGGTGACTTTAAAAATAGAGGAGATACCTCAGATGGTGTGGGGCTACTTCTTGTTAGAAGGAGGAAGGAGCATGGACCAAATCCATGAACTATCTGTGTCAGAATCAACGAGACTTCAGAAAATACAGATTCCTGGGCCCAAGACCTAGAGGTTTCCGATTCATAGATCTGGGGTATGGACCTGGAGTTCCATATGTGATTCTCATGTTTAGAAACTATTAGACTAGGGAACCTTAGTCACCTTCAGGGTAAGTTCAGGCCCGGTCTGATTTGAAAATAAGTCTTCCTCTGTCTAGATTCAAATTAGAAAAGGCTGTCTCGTTAGAGCTCAAGAAGCAATGAGGATGCTGAGCAATTGGCTAATTCTTCTGGTTTTAAATATTGGAGATTACAAATCAGGTTTAAGCTTCTGAAGGGATCATGAGTTCGGTCTTTCTCTGAGGCTCCTAGATGAGAAAGCCCTCTTCAAGGCCCACAGCTGGGCTGCAATGGAAGAGAAGAGAATAGGATTAGAATTTAAGGTTAAATGAATAAATGAATGAGAAAAAAGAGCAAAGAGAAATTTCAGAGGGGTGAAGTAGCAGAATTTTCTTGCAGTTTATTACAGGGAACAAATGGGACATTTACCTGGTACTTAAATCGTCCCACACCCTGAGTCTTTTCTACTGCACCCATTTAGGAACAGCGTTATTCAAAATGTGACAAAGGAAGAAAGTCAGGGGATGAGGAGGAGAAGCGACTCCTAATCTGTGAGCAGACCAGGTAATCTGTTCTTTTCAGTTGCCGTAAAATAATGATCGGCAGAGGAGAAATCATCCGGACCAAAGCCCTGGCATCATGGTGCTCATATTCTGCCAGGGAGCAGGAAGTAATGAACAGCAAACATAATAAATACGTAAATTACATACTATGGTAGAAGGATATAAGAGTTAGGCACATCGGTCCTGTATTTATGGTACAGACTCACCAAATTCAGTAAAATACAAGCATTCAGTCAGTCAGTGGACAGTCACTTTGTGAGGCCATTCGCTAGGCAGTCTGGAGATTCAGATACAAATTTTACACAGTCACCACCCTCTGAGACTTGCTCCACAAGATCAATAATTTAGAGTTTTATAGGCCTTTAGATATTAGCGATTCGTCACATCATTTCCGTTCTCCCTTTCTGCATCCTCATTTACTGCCCCTCTTCCTTCACCGCGATGGCCCTATCTCTGTTCCAGCTACGCTATCTTACTGCTCTTTAAACAGGCTAGAAACGTTCCTGCCTCAGGGCCTTAGCACAGCCTGTTCTCTATGCCTAAAGGCGCCTCCCCAGACATCTGCATGACCAACTCCCTCATCTGCAAAGTTCTGTTCAAATCTCACATTCACAAGGCCTATCTTGGCTCTTACTCTGTTTAAAATTTCAACCTGCAACTCCCCACACATATCCTATATGTGCTATATTTTTTCCACAGTTCTTATGTCCTTCTAGTACATTATGTAATTTACATATTTATTATGTTTGCTGTTCATTACTTTCTGCTTCCTGGCAGAATATAAGCACCATGATGCCAGGGCTTTTTGTCTGCATCGTTCATTGAGATATCCCAGACACTTGGCATAGTACCTGGAGCATGTGATAGGTTCCATACATGATCATAGTATGAGTGACCACGCTTTTTGCAGAGCTTCCTTTAACACGGATATTTTATTTAATGTTCGCCACAACTCTATGAGGTAGGCAATGCTATTATCTCTGATTTACGAACTAGAGAACTGAATCTGAGAGGAGTTGAGTGCCGTGTCAGTCTGTTTAGTGTTGCTATAAAGGAATATCTGAGACTGGATGATTGATAAGGAAAGAGGTTTCTTTGGCTCATGTTTCTGCAGGTGGTACAAGAAGCTTGGCAGCAGCATCTGCTTGGCTTCTGGGGAAGGCCTCAGGCTGCTCCTGCTCATGGCAGGAGGTGAGGAGGAGCCGGTGTGTGTGTGTGTGCAGAGATCACACAGCTAGAGAGGAAGCAGGAGAGAGCAGGGCAAGGTGCCAGGCTCTTGTCAACAACCAGCTCTTGTGAGAACTAATCCACTCACCACTGTGAGGACGGCACCAAGCCACTCATGAGAGATCCACCCCCATGACCCAAACACCTGCTGGCGAGAGCGTGTGACAAAGTAATAGCAGGTCTCGCTCTTCCCACCTGTGCTGACTTCCTGTGGCTGCCATGACAAATTACCTCAAACTGGGTGGCTTAAAACAGCAAAAATGTATTTCCTCTGAATTTTGGACCACAGAAGTCTGAAATCGAGGTGTCAACAAAGCCAAGCTCCCTCTTAAGTCTCTACGAGGAATCCTCTTTCACCTCTTCCCCACTCTGGTGGCTCCCAGCAATCCTCGGTGTTCCTCGGCTTGTGTCTTAATTACTCCAAACCTTGCCTCTGTCTTCACGTGGTCTTTCTCACTCTGTACTGCTATGTGTCCTCGCCTCTCCTTGTAAGGACCCCTGTCACTAGATTTAAGGCCTAATCCAGCATGACCTCCTCTTAACTAGCTATATCAATAAAGACCCTCCTTTTAAATAAGGTCACTTTCTGAGGTTCCAGGTGGATGTGAATTCTGGAGGGACATTATTCCACCCACTACACCATTTGTTTCAGAATCCTTATATGTCTCAGGGTTGGAGCAACCGTATAAAGTCATCTGGTCAACTTCTCATCAGGCACTTGAATCCCTTTTACAGCATCACCTTCCAAAGTTGGTCTGTTCTCTGTTGGATTATTTCTAGGAGCAGGGTGTCAAAGCAGCCCACTCCATTGCTGTGTAGCTCTGTTAAAAACCTATCCTTACGCTGAATGTGTGGTAGGCAGAGTAACAGCCTCCCAAAGATGCCCGTGTCCTAATCCATGGAACCCATGAATGTATTACCTTTGTGGCCAAAGGGATTTTTGCAAATGTGATGCACCGTGTAAGGATCTTGGCATAGAGAGAGTGTTCTTGATGAAACAGGTGGACCCAATCTAAGCATCAAGGGCCTTAACAGCAGAGACCCTTTTCCAGCTGTGTCAGAGGAACCACAGAAAAGTAGCCGGAGAGATGTAACTTCTGGCTTTGCAGATGGAGCCAGGAAACGTAGCCTCTAGGAGCTGGAAGCGTCAAGCAAATGACTTTTTAGAGCCACTGGAAGAAACATAGTCAAGCATTCTCAACAATCCCAGCATTCCCGACAAACAAAGAAAGAAAGAAACACAGGCCAAGGTGTTCACCTTGATTTTAGTCCAATAAGACCGACACCAGATTTCTGACCTACAGAACTGTAAAATAATAAGTTTGTGTTGTTTAAGCCGCTCAGTTTAGGGTAGTTTGTTATGGCAGCAACCGGAAACTGAGACAGGGCAGAAACCACTGTCCCTGTGACTTCCCCCCTCGGCTCTGACTCTGCCTCTGCAGTAGCCAAAACACTTCTGCCTCCTTCTTCCCCGTGGCAACGTTCAACTGTTTTAAGACACATCTCAAATTTCCCCTAAATCTTTAGTTTACTAGCTAAAAATTGTCAATGTCTTCTTGTGTGACAGTTTTCAGACCTCTTATCATTGGGACTACATTATATTTCTGTCCTCACCTTCACCCCCTCCCCCAAAAAAGTTGGTTCCCTGAACCAACTCCAGAGCAGAATAGAGGGAAACCAACCTCTCAAAATACTCTCGCTTACGAGCACCTCCCCTGGGGCGCAGCTCTGGCCACCAAGCCCAAGTGGGCTGCGGTGCAAACGGAGCCCCGCCTGCTGCCGTAGAAGCCTTTCTGTGGGGCCGTGGAAAGAGCAGGGCTTTGGAATCAAACTGACCTGAGTATGAACTCTGACATTGCCACTTCCTGGCTACACGATCTTCAGAAAATTAATTAGCTTGCTGTGTCTTGAACTCTGTTCCATCTGCAAAAACAGGAGCTTTATAGTTTGCGAAAAAAATAAAATAAGATAAGATAATATACTGAACGTATTTGCAGACGGAAGGCATTAAAATATGTTGGTTTCCTCTTTTCCTAGTTCTGAACATTGTGTTTTCATTTGTGCAGATCAAGTCTGACCTAACTCTTTGGGCGAAGATATTGCATCCCGGGCTCATATCAAGTTTACATTCACCTAAAAGCCTTAAAGTTTTTTTTTTAACCGAATGCCTATCAAGGCACCTTATCGGATTCTGCACTGACACAGTTGTTGATCTTTTGGTATTTTTATCTTGTTAGATTTGGTTTATTGGCCTAGTCCTCTAATGCCTTTGGGATTCTAATTCTCTCATCCAGTATGTTAGTTAGCACGAGCAACTTCCAACTATGAGTTTGTCAAATTTTTCATTAAATGCCTGTGACGCCTATTTTGGCATCACTTGCCCTTAACACATTCATGCCAGACCCGAGGGATCACTGCGCCCCTGTCCAAGTGCTCACAAGCCAGCTTTTCCATGGCCATTGATTGCAAGGTTCCTCAGAAATTACTCGGAGCCTCTGCAGCCAGCTCCTCTGCAAGTCCTCTCCCGCCCCGAAAGCAGACTGTCCCGCCCGGGAGACTCGCACACACACAGCACCTAGTTTCTTCTCGGTCACCCTCTCCTCCTCTCCAGGGCCTAAATCCTCTCCCAGCAATACTGGTGCTGGCCTTCACAGTGGTACAATCCCTCTTTAAAAAGTACAGAAGCAAAACGTGTACTGGGGAGTTCCATTTTCTCCGTGAGCCATTGCCATTTCAATATTGACCTTGGGCAGAGGAACTCACCTTTTGTTGTTCTCTTCTTGCTCAAAACCTGTCTTTTTATCCATTCATTCATGGATGGACACTTAGGCTGAGTCCATATCTCGGGTATTGTGAATAGTGCTGCAATAGATGATAGGAGCACAGATATCTCTTTGACATACTGATTTCATTTCTTTTGGATACATACCCAGCAGCGGGATTGCTGGATCATATAGTAGTTTTATTTTTATTTTTTGAGGAACCTCTTTACTGTTTTCCATAATGCTGCTCTACTTTACGTTTCTACCAACAGTGTACAAGCATTCCCCTTTCTTTCCATCTTCACCAACATTTGCTATTTTTTGTCTTTTTGATAATAGTCATTTTAACTGGGGTGAGATGATATCTCAATGTGGTTTTGGTTTGCATTTCAAAGAAAAGATAAATGTTTGAGATGAGGTATATCCCAATTACCTTGATTCAATCATTATGCATTGTACACATGTATCAAAATCTCACATGTTCCCCCCAAAATATGTACAACTATCATATAATAATAAAAAAATTTTTAAAGATATACTATACAAACAAACGAAAACCCTATCGTTTGTCATTTGACGCCTTTTGGTTTACTTGCAAATTGTCCCCCAGAGGTCATTGATGTGGCACCTGTCCCTCACTGTCTACACACACCTCTCTCCCTGTCTTTTATGTCGGAACTTGCAGATACATTCCCTGGAAACTGCTTCAGTTTTTCTGAACATTCGTTATCCACTTTTCTTCTATATTGGGAATTTTCTGAGAATTTCCCTTGGTCTTAGTCTTTGGAATTTTCCCTACCTTTTCTTTGAACTTATTTTTCCCTGAATGTTTTTTTTTTTTATTTCAGCTCATTATGGGGGTACAAAAGTTCAGGTTATATATATTGCCCTTGCCCCCCCATCCTGCCGAGTCTGAGCTTCAAGTGTGTCCATTCCCTAGACAGTGCACATCGCACTCATCATGTAGGTGTGCACCCCTCCCCTCCCTCAACCCCCATCCCCTCCAGTCAGAACTTCAAGTGTGTCCATTCTCCAGGCAGTGCGCATCGCACTCATCATGTAGGTATGCACCCATCCCTTCCCCCCAGCCCCCACCTCTGTCCGATACCCAATTGGTGTTATTCCCAAATGTGCACTCAGGGGAACCAGTTTGCTGGTGAGTACATGTGGTGCTTATTTTTCCATTCTTGGGATACTTCACTTAATAGAATGGGTTCCAACTCTATCCAGGAGAACCAAAGAGATGCCATATCGCCATTATTTCTAATAGCTGAGTAATATTCCATGGTATACATATACCACATCCATTGCTAATCCATTCATGAATTGATGGGCATGAACTCAGGAAAATCAGTAAGAAAAAAAAATCAAACAGCCCTGTCAAAAAGTGGGCAAAGGATATGAATAGAAATTTTTCAAAAGAAGATATAAAAATGGCTAACAAACATATGAAAAAATGTTCAACATCTCTAATCATCAGGGAAATGCAAATCAAAACCACAAAGAGATATCACTTAACTCCAGTGAGAATGGCCTTTATCAAAAAGTCCCAAAACAATACATGTTGGTGTGGATGTGGAGAGACAGGAACACTCATACACTGCTGGTGGGACTGCAAACTAGTGCAGCCCCTGTGGAAAGCAATGTGGAGATACCCTAAACGGATTCAAGTAGACCTACCGTTCGATCCAGCAATCCCATTATTGGGCATCTACCCAGAAGAACAAAAGCCATCCTATAAAAAATACATCTGCACCCGAGTATTTATAGCAGTACAATTCCCTGAATGTTTTGAAATTAGATTCCTAAAATATAAGTTATGTCTCTAACTCTGTGCTATCCTCTTGGGTGCTGTGAAGAGGAGGTGGGGCTAAAATCCCCAGAGTGATTGCTCCCCTCATCCCTTGCAGAGTTCTTCTCTCTGAATCCCAGAGAAATCTATTCCCTGGTCAAAAACCGAGGTCTCGGCCGGGCGCGGTGGCTCACGCCTGAAATCCTAGCACTCTGGGAGGCCGAGGTGGGCAGATTGTTTGAGCTCAGGAGTTCGAGACCAGACTGAGCAAGAGCGAGACCCCACCTCTACTAAAAATAGAAAGACATTATATGGACAACTAAAAATCTATATAGAAAAAATTAGCCGGGCATGGTGGCACATGCCTGTAGTCCCAGCTACTCGGGAGGCTGAGAGAGGAGGATCCCTTGAGCTCAGGAGTTTGAGGTTGCTGTGAGCTAGGCTGACGCCACGGCACTCACTCTAGCCTGGGCAACAGAGTGAGACTCTGTCTCAAAAAAAAAAAAAAAAAAAAAAACAACCGAGGTCTCCTCCTTCCTCTCTCCTCCGTTCGTCCCCTTATTCAGGGGACTCTGCAGGACACTGAACGCACCAAACGCTCTGTGGCTATAAGCCTTGGCTCTGGAGTCAGACAGACCTGGGTTTCAACCCCAGACTCTTGGAGCTTTAATCTCATCTATAAAATGTGGCAATGACAGAACCTGCCACAGAATAATACTATGAGAATTGAATAAGAATTAAACGAGATAATTCCTGTAACCATTTAGCTCAATGTCTAGAAATTAACAAAGGCCAATTCATAATAGCCATTATTAGTATTCACTGAAAATATGTTGTTTCAATGTAAAGACCCAAGGTTGTATCTGGTAATTCAGTCTGTCTAAAAGTCAAATCAGGCCACCATATGATCCAGGCAACCCTCCCCTGGAGCATCCAACCGTTAATTAATACGGTAATAGAGAGAAACAAAGAAAGGAACAGTGCACCAAGTGGTAGACTCTATGGCCGCCTCGAATGAAATCTGAGTCTATAAAACATGAGGGCCAGAGTTCAACTTCGCTTTTTCCATGAAACAAATGGTCAATCCATCAGAAAAGCTCAATGAGAGTTACTGGACTCCACTGCCCAGTTACTGCAGACCCCTGGTAGAAAATGCCTCAGTTGAGTCCGTGTGCACAGAGAACAGGGAATAGAGAGGGTGTTTTCCACTTTGTCAACCTCTGCACAAGGATGGGGTTTGAGAGAAGAAGAATACAGTCGAGGAGGACAGAAAACACAGCTCCTCTTTGTCCATCTGTCAGAACTGGCACCAGGTTTTTGGCAACCTTTGGGGAGCCTCCGTGCCTGGGCTGGGCTAACTTGGCCCCGTCCGTTTAAGAATATTTGATTTGATTGCAGAGCAAAATGCTTTTGAAAAGCTGGGCTATTATCCCTGAAATAGAAAAATTAAAAAAATTTGAAAAGCACCTTTGAAGTCAGCTACCCAAATGCAACCTGTGACATCAGAGAGATGGCAGATAAATGGGGGCAGAACAAGGCAGCCATTGACCGGCAGGCAGGCCGGGCTGCTGCCACACTTTACACCCCACCAATATAAGTCAAAGATGAAAGATGCTCTGGGCAGCCCGCCTGACCCCTGTGCCTCTGTTATCTCCAATTGATTGCACAGTGTTTTGCTCCGAACAATCCCTCACTGTCTCCCTGGTGCAGGTGAATCTCAGCAGAGCAGGGGCTTGGGTGGCTTGGCCAGGTTATGGGAATGCCATGCATAGCACAGGGGGCCAGAGGAGGGCTTGCTTACTGAAGTGCTGTCTTTATTACTTCTCGTATCCCCTGGATGCTGGGGACAGGGCAGCTGAGTGCAAATCGAGGGCAGCAAAGAAAGGCCAGGGTGTGAGTGGTGACAGACAGGCAGCTCGTTCTGTGGGGAGAACATCAGAGACAGAAAACAAGCTCCAGCTGCCACCCTGCCCCTGAACATTTCCATACGATGTACCAGAACCCCGGACAAACCTGGATTAAGTTCTTGTATCCCTTAATATATAACAACTCATTACTGGGTAAGCTCAATGACTGGGAATAGGCTGTCAGTCCTTCTCAAGCGTGAGTGTGCATCAGAAACACCTGGAGGACTTGATCAAACACAGATTGCTACCTCCCCCACCTGTGTCTGATTCAGCACATGTGCGTGTGTCTAACAATTTGCCAGGTGACGCTGATGCTGCTGGGCCAGAGCCCACACTTTGAGGTGGTCTTTAAGGGAAATGCCAATCTTACCTTCAACCCCACCATTACAAAGGAGATTCACGTGAGTTTAGTGCCATGCAACAGGACTCGGGTGCTAAGAGCTGCGGGTACAAAGAGCAGTAACAGACTGCAGCTGGACAGCTCAGCACGATCTAGTCTCGAACAAAACAGGACCAAGTAAAGCCCAATGGTATCAAATAACCCCTTACATTGGGTCTTATTTCCCACAGGGCATCTGAGGAATAAGCATAGCACATCGGTAAGTTTTTAAAAAGGAAGTAAAGCTGCCTTCTAGGTATCATCAAGAACTGGTGGAATGCACAGTTTAGAAAGGAAATCTGGCAGAGAAATGATTTACTCTGTTAAAAAAAAATAAATAACATTTCCAGGGCGAGGCAGAATGGCTCTGCATTTCTAGAAGACGCACGGCAACATGGCGGTCCATGAAACCGAGGGTGGGGCCATGGGTGCAGGTGAAAGGACAAGGAGAAAGACTCGGAGTCACTGTCAACCACACAGTTGGGTGCAGGGAGCGGACAAAATAATTCTGACTCCATTTCCCACTGGAGCCCGACATAGGGACCCATGGAAGACAGGAGCCCGAGGGGTCCTTGGCCCTTCCTCTTTGGCTCCGTTTCCCCCTCTCTCACTTTGCCTCAGGCACTCTACACGTCCCTGCGGCTTCCTGCAGGTATCTAGGGCAGCTGAGGCAGAAGAGGCAAATCCACTCTCAAACTGCCAAAGACTTGAGTGCTCCTGGTCTTCCTTTTCTGAGCTGGCCTTCATCCATTCATCCATTCATTCAGGAGCATTGAGCAATGCCTGCGTTCCCAGTACTGTGCTGGGCTGGGAGGGGTGGCATGTGAGACCATCCCTGCCTTCAGGAAGCTTACAAGAGACGAGAAAGATACGCTTGAGTAGTTACTGATCATTGATTAGCACTGATGCTGCAAGGCATACATGATTAAGTGCTGAGTATGTCAGACTAGGGAAGCAGGGTTGAAGAGGACGGGACAGTTTCCACAGAGGAATGAGATGAAAACACAGTGAAAAATGAGTAGGGATTATGCTATTGGAGAGGAGAATGGGCCACTGCAAAAAAGAAAAGAAAAGAAAGGAAAGAAAAGGAAAAGGAAAAGAACAGAACAGGAGGTGGGAATGAGGGCAGCACGTCCCGGGGGCAATGCACGGCTTCCCCGGGCTGACTCAGAGCACGCGGAGAATAGACTGGGGAAAGCGCAGAAGGCTGTCCTCAAGAATTCTCACGTTATTCTCCAGCTTCTAGGAAATCAACGATGCGTTTTACTCCTTCATTTATCCAGTCCAGTCTTATGGAGCACATACTGTGGACCAAGACATTGTATTGGTTGCAAGCTCAGAAATCGGTAGGATTAGTCCTTGCTCTTCAGGCTCTCACTGTCTAGTAGGGAGACCAGCCCCCCGCCATGGAATCAGATAATAACACAAAGCAGCAAATTCTGTGATGAAAGTTTAAACAAACAACTAAAAAAAATGGAGACCAGAGGAAGTAGCAGTTGGTCTTCCTTGGGGGCACTTAGGAAAAGCTTCACAAAGCCGAACTCCTTGAGCTGGGACTATGAAAACAGGTAGATGACGCGAGTAAAGGCTCATTGCTGCTCTCTGTGGTCTCAGCCACCATGTGTCATGAGTGAATGAAAGAATATGGAAGGATGGAAGGAAGGAAGGAGGGAAGGAGGGAAGGAAGGAGAGGGAGAGAAGGACAGTCTAGGCTACAGAGGGGAGAAGGGAGCAAGGGCATTTGGAAGAGGTGACAGAGAGTCCTGCAGGGCTCTCAGGGAACAGAAGGACATTCTTCCAGAAGAAGGCAGATTTTCACATTCTTCCCAAGCACACTGTGTGTGGCTGAATGTCTGCCTGGATCTCTCTCTGCTCAGGGACAAATGTCCCCCAGTCAGAAGAAAGAGTAGGTGATTGGTCCTCGCTCTGGCTTGAGGGGCATCAAGCGTCCCAACATCTGTTCCGTCCCACCCGCCCAGGCTGAGGTCTCCCCCTTAGGCCTGAGTTTACAATCTCATAACCAGCGTCACTCGTGGGTCAGGGAGCAAGCAGGGCTCACTGGCTCCAGAGGCCACAGGTATGAAGAGCACGTGTCAGCTCAGAAGCTCTGGCACCTGTCTTCAGAGCCTGTTAGTCAGCTTTTACAAGGTCAAAGCGACAGAGATGTAAAAGGGGAGCCCCGTAAGAAAATGTATCCCAGTGTGAAAGCTAGCCGGGGACCGTGCTGCCGCTGAAGACTAATGTTTTCAAGCAACTAACATCTCAATGCCCAGCAAATAATCTATTCACATGGCTAATTTTTGTGAAGAGAAAACTTTCGACAGCTAGAAGATCAACCAATTTTATCAAAGGAGTGATTCCCTTTTAGAAGTAGATTTCAGCTCTCTTTTTCTATCGGTGTATTCCATTAAGCATCAGTCTTCTATCTCTTACGCCTACTCCTCCCCTCACCCCAAGTGTAATGCCACCTAACGGCGGATCAGTGCTGGCCTGGGACTCCGAGCTAAGTTGGCTCCGGCTCAGGTAGCTTAAGCACTCCCCACACACAATTTTCCCTGTCAATCAGTTTCTTCTTGGTACAAGAAGGACCTCCAGTATGGCTGCTCTTGTGGTTGGATTCCAGGTCACCGCTGTGCCCTGTGTAATTTAGGAACCTCTTTGATTATACAGGTGAATAGCTCTGCTTGTTTCCCCAGCAGATGTTTGGTTGAAGTCCCTTCCCTGTGATTATGACTTTCTTTGGTCAAAAGGAAAGTAACTTGAGAAAGCTGGTCCAGGAATGAAGAACAGGGAGGCAGCCACAAGATGAATTTTTGAACTCTCCAGACTGCATTTCTGACTATACAATCCTGAACCGACCTTATTATTAAGTGTAATTACCAGCCCCAGGCACAAGCTATGGGGCCCCTACAGAGGACCTAAGCTTGCTATCGAAGGTATCCCCGAGTTAAACTATATTTCTTCATGCACAGCCATCTTACCAATGAGGGGTTATGAACCCCCCCGGGGTGGTCAACTGGGTCAAGGTGGCTCCAAATGCCAAAGGACATTGATAGAATCCTGCAGAATGTAAAACCCCATCCATCATTAGAACCTTAACAGTCAAGTATATCCAGGCCTCACTTAAAAACAACGAAGATGTGTAAAATGCAACATTTTTTTCCTAATAACTGATTATCGGAAAATAAAGCTCTTCCCCTCAAAGACCTGTATCAGCTCCAGACTAAGTTGATGATCCTTTTGGGAGATGGAAATGGAGATTGGTTTCAGCATGACGAGGCCCTATTTCACATGAGCCACGCTAATCAGATAAATTGTTGGCAACAGGTCACTCTCATCTATTTGTGGAAAGCATGCCAGTTTCTACAGCACCACACATTGTCTCAGTAATGCACCTCAGATTGTCACATGGGAGTATTCAAAGAGCAGAAGAGAGTGGGAACTTACATCTCTGGGGGATGAGAAGAATGTAGGGAGCCTGGGAACATAGACTGAACCAGCCCTCCACACAAGCAAGACGTATCCTTGAAGATTAATATTTTATCTTAAACATTTATGAGGATATTGCAGTCTATCTCATCATATACCCATGCTTCACTTGGAACAGTGACATAAGCTACTTACCCTTAAAACTGATGCTCCAGGAAGGTTCGCTGTGTTCGTTCTAGAGCTCTGCGTGTGCACTGCAGAAAACTGGTGACCCAGCTTGAGAAATGGGGTCACACAGGACACAATGGCTTGGTGCAGAGACAGGCCACCAGCACCATTCTTACTCCGTGAGAGAGACTGGCCTAGGAAACTCTGACTTACAGGGATCGTGGTCCCTTAGCAGACATCTTAGCTAATCTTGGGTCTTTGGGGCACCTTTTCCTGTCCACCTGGGGCAGATCATCCAGCCCCAGTCCAGCTGTCCAGAGGTTCCGCTAAGAAAGGGAAGTAATCTCATTAGGTCAGAGGCTAATCGGAGACTCAGTGGTTCTAAAGGGTGCTGAGAAGCTAAGAGGTTAGTGTGTAGTGCGTGTGTGTGTGTGTGTGTGTGTGCATGTATTCTAAATATAAAACCAGTCACAGCAGCTCATTGATAAATAAAGTGGCAGGGAACCATCGGAGAGCCTGAAGGAACTATGAGCCCCGAGCAGACAGCCCTGAAGAAATGAGGCCTGGGTAACTGAGGAGGAACCCACAGCACCGTCTGGAGGTAGGAAATGGCAGGTTCAGCGCGATGGGTCACGCTGCGTGTGCACGAAGTGGAAGGAGCGGAGGTCCACGACGCATTTTCTGGGCTGTCGCAGAGACCACGCACAGGGAACAGGTGATGAGGGCACAACTTCCAAAGGGAAAGTTATAACAAGAAGTTGCATTTCCTGAGCACCACTGTGTGCTCAGCACTGGACTGAGCACATGGAGAGGCTCTCCTATACACAGTGTCTACACCACAACTCCAGGAAAGGAAGAGCTTTGAGAATAATGACAACTGGGACAGGGACAGAGAGGAGGACGGTGGTGAAACGGCTTGTATTTAAGACAGAGGCTCAGGGAAGGCCTCCCTGGTAAGGCGACATTTGAGCAGAGACCTGGATGAAGGACAGGAGGGAACCGTTCAGATATCTTTGGAAAAAACATCCTGAACAGACAGAGCAACAAGTGAAAAAGGTGCTTGGCACCTGTGGTCTTCAGGAAGACCAAGAAGGCCACTGTTGCTGAAGCAGAGAACAGGAGGAGAATGGTGGGAGGTGAGGGTGGAGAAGTTGCCAGAGCACATGGGTACGGGGATTGGAAGCCACAGTGCGGCTCTTGGGTGGTAAGTGTGATGAGGATGTGTCTGGTTGCCGGGGAAAAGGAGACTGTAAGTGGACAATGGTGGGAGCAGTTGGTGGGGTTGGGAGGGCACACTGGTGTTTGGAATAAAAACCATGCACCAGGGGGTGATGACAGAGGTAACTGGTTTGATTCATGTTATATCTGACCGTACGACCAATAGGATTTGGCTTAGGACACAGTGAAGCCTAAATTTAAAACCAGGCAAGTTGACGGCAGCCGCATCCACCCAGCCTCTGGCCAACACCCTTGAGTAGGTCTAGACTCACTGCAGCGGCCCCCTGGATCCTCCTGCCCTGTGCTCTCTGCTGCCACCTGGTGCCCATATGCTGCCTCGGACTCTTCCCAGCCCCTACCCTGAGTGCCGGGCTCATCAAATATTTATGAAGAACATGTCTCCTCTCTGGGCCTCAGTTTCTTCATCTATAAAACCTCTTCCCTATAATGTGGGACGGGGGAGTAGGATTATGTCATGTATTTTTTTCCTGTAGAAATACATTTTTTTTAAATGTTGCCTTGAGAGTTCTTGAGCCCCCGGCTCTAGTGTTCAGAAAGAATGAAGGTGCTCTAGAACCATTAGGTCTTGTTGCAAAGTTGAGATGAAACAAATTAAAATTATATAAAATTAAAAATTGAGTTCCTTGGAAAACAGCTCGACAGTTCCTCAAAAAGCTAAATGCGGAATTTCCGTGTGAACTAGCAACTCCATTCCCAGGTGTGCATTCAAAAGAATGGAAAACAGGTGCTCAAACAGATCCTTGTGCACGAACGTTCATAGCAGCACTCTCTGGAATAGCCAAAAGTTGGAACAATCCAAATGTCCACCAACAGATGAATCGATAAACAAAATGTGGCATATCAGTATATCCATGTGACGAAACATGACTCAGCTATAAAAAGGAATAAAGTATTGACATGTTCTATAATGTGGATGAACCTCAAAACTTTATGCTAAATGAAGGCAGCCAGACACACAGGGCCACGTACTGAGTGGTTCCGTTTGTATGGATTACCCAGAATGACTAACCATAGAGATGGAAAGCAGGTCGGTGGCTGCCAGGAACTGAGGGAGGGTGGGGACGGGAAGTGGCTGCCTGACAGGTGTGGGATTTTCTCTGGGGGTAATGAAAAGGTTTGGGAACTTGATAGACAGCTAGCTGGTTGCACAGCAACGCAAATGTGCTAAATACCACTAAATCGCACAATTGAAATGGCTAATTTTATGTTATGTGAATTTCATTTCACTATAAAAAATTCACTTCCTCACTCTCCCTAGCCACATTTCCATGCTCAGTAGCTAGTGGCTAACACATTGGCCAGCACAAATGTGGGAATTTGCACCACTGTAGAAAGTTCTATTGCACAGTGCTGACTCAGTCAGTGCGTGGCCTCTGACACTACTGCGGGGAGGATGCCGGGTGAGCAGGAATGGAGAGGCTCGGATCCGTGTTCGCTGTGGTCCCGCTCTCCACAGAGGCTCCATGTGCCCGGTTGCATGTCCTGTCCTCCGTGCAAAGAGAGGGGCATCCTCAGCGCCACCTTTCCAACCAAATGTCCACCAGAGGGCACTCTCACACCCCAGAAAACAGAAAACCCAAAGGGAAGTCAGAGAGCAAAGACTCCTGATGTATTTTTAGCATCCAGAGCCGAACCAGTGGTAACAGAAGTACATGGAAAGCGAACAGTAATATGACAAGCTCCATGTAAACTCTCCCACTCTTACTTGTGAAATTGTTCATTATTTGGAGAAATTTTCCTTCTTGGCTATATTGGGTCTCAGCCCAAAGTGAATTTGATGAAGGTTTGAGCTAAAGTGGGACGATAGGTTGTATGTCAGCGAGAGGAAATAGAGGCACACTGTTTTCATAGACGCATGCCCTGCAGTGTACCCAGACACACACAGACAGCAGAATGACATGCACGTGTAGAGCCACACACAAGTGCGCAAGCTGATGGCCAAAGTCCTGTGGCCCAGGGACGAAGCTGTCCATCCCTGCCCTGACGCTTTCTTTGCACCTTTTCCCCAAAGCTGTTGTTGACAGCTTGGTGGCGGGTGGCCGTGCTACCATGAAATACCCAGGGGAAACTAAAAGTCTTCACAGGAGTTAGCATTTCCGAGTGCTAACCTTCTAACTGAGGCAGTAGGCCTTTACTAAAAAAGAATTGTCTGCTTCCAGGATAGGAAATATACCAAAAACAGAATGAAAACATTTGAAAACCATCGTCTCTTCTGGGACTTTAGCCAGGGTGAGCATTTACATTTCATTGCTTGAGTTTTTGCGTACATCACCTCACAAAGCTGTTGTCATCAGAAAGTTGGCCGGGATCACAATCTGGCTCTGACACTGCTGTCATTGTGCAAATCTAAGTGTGAAAAACCAACCTGTCGGTTTTACACTTGCAGAGTAACGTTGTGCAGGATTCAGTATCGCCTCTACCACTTGGCGCATGGGGAACTAAGATATTTTTCCTTCTTTTCTGAATTTGGAAATATTTGGGGTTAAAAAAAATATAAACTCACAGTCCCCTAGACCTGGAAGAGCCGTTTCTGCCAGCTCCTCAGGACAAGGTACCAATGTCGCCTGCCCTTAGAGTGGCAGTCGATCGCTCTCATGGACATGAATGATAGGTTTTCCTTCTTCCCTTTCTCCTATCGTCCCCCCTTCCCACTTTCTCTCCCTTATCTGAGATCGATTTACTACATTTGGAGCGTTCTTTCCCAATTCTCAGCTCCCTGGAAAAAGTGGACAAAGCCAGGCATTGGCCTTGGGTTAATGGCTGCCAGAGGTTTTACAAAGAGAGAAAATTACTAGACTGAATAGTTAGAAAGGCTATATCTTAAAATTGTCCTTTGTAAATTTTTGTAGATATAAAAAATTCATATTTACTTATTTTGTTGCTACACATGCTCTTTAGCTCCCTGAAATACAAAAGCGAAGTGCCATCCAGGTAACATCAAATATCTTCCACTCTCAAAAGCATTTCATCAAATCAGCCATATCCAGGCCAATCGGCTGGAATGTGCTGGAAATCAGGGAATTATTGGCCAACTCATACCCACTTATACAATTTTAATGTATGTCTTCTTAAAACACTTAAAACAAAATTTTCAAGAGAGAGCAAAATGTAAGCATCATTTACCAAAGAATGTTTCTCTCTCTCTCTCTTTCTCTCTCTCTCACGCGCGCGCGCACACACACACACACACACACACAGACAAAACAGCTGAGAAGTATTGAAGGAAAAAAATGTATTCAGTGGCCAAATAAATTTAGAGCACACTAAGTGTTTGCTTTTACTCTTGACCATTCCCGACTTACATCAGTGGAGTAAAGGCTTTGAGAAGCTGTCTGCAGCAGAAGTTAGAATGCTCTGTCCGGATCCTTAGAGTCTCTTTACAGTACCTTGTGCTCATCCCAAGCTTTTGCGTCCTTCCCAGATTTCTTCAGAGAACTGGTGGAGGCACAGAAAGCATGAGGTACCTCTAAGTTCAGGTTCCCCCAGGAAGTTCATGGCCAATGATGATGATGGGCTGGAATTTGGAAGCCTCACCCCTTGCCTGGAAGTGGGGTAAACTGTGAGATGCGTAAGCCCAGAGCTTCCTGGGACTGAGACTTCACCCGAAATTGAGTCCTGTCTTGGCTTCCCTTTCCTGTCCTATTTCACGTCTCCCTTACTGGCTTCTGCTGGGAGCTCTTCTTTCATAACCCCCTTGCCCGTAAGTTCTCACGCCAGGGTTTGCTTTTAGAGAACTTGACCCACCATTCAACAAAGAACCCCATGCAACTTTGTTTAACCTGGGGGTTTGTTTACTGATGCACTCATTCAACAAATGTTTACTGAGCTCCTATTATGTGCTAGCGTATCCTATGGATGGCTAATGGTTGGCTGGCTGGTCCCTCCCAGCATGAATGGGCGAGTTTTCTCTCCCATGTACGGCCTGTCAAATTTGGAGGAAACTAAAATGCCCAGGAACTTACTTTAGGAATTGCTGACATACAGAATTATATGTGGCACACAGAAGTCTCACTCCCAAACCGTGTCGTACATTCCTCAAGGCAGAACTGTAGGATGCATTTCTTTGTATCCACATTATTACTGCTCAACACTGCGTTGCACCCTGAATAGCAGCTCAAGCCGTCGTAGTGCAAAGTGCCCTAGACATGGATTCAGAAGCCCTGAGTTCTCGTTCACCCTCATGAAGGGAGGCGAAACTAGAAGAGTCAACCTGGTGATTAAGTTGTGACACTGGTAAACATGGGGGGGGGGGGGCTAAAGTCAATTATGTGAGATGAATACAATTTTGGCCACCTGGTAATTCTGGAAAAGATTTGCAAAAGAATATTGGGTAATAATGTCCCCAAGAAGCTCAAAGTTCATTCCCAGATGTGGTGCAATCCATCTCCAAACATCCCCATGAAGCAGAAAGCATTGTAGAAGCTCACAGTGTGGGTTTTAAAGGTATGTCTGCCCAGTATTAACACATTTAATCAACTCATTTAACTTGGCAGTCAGCTCCGATGTTTGGAATCCCCGCGAAAAATCATCCAGGTGTTTTGAGGCTGGACCGACTGGTGGAAAACAATCCGGAGGTGTGGAGGGGGATGCGGAGTCAGGGGGCATGCTGTCTGTCCCTGCGTTTTCTCACTTCCACAAGTGAGCAGACTTCCTACAGCGTGTTGCACGGACGTCTGATGTGATGGGATTACAGCTCGACCAGGGTCTCTCAAAAACCAAGCGTGGTCGGGGAGAGGCGTAAGAGAGAGGCATGCTGGCTGCTACCAAGGAGGGCACGGTGCACATGGTGCTTCCTGCTGCTGCCTGAAGTCAAGCATTTGGACGCTGTGCGTAGTCCAGTAGGATGGCTGAAGACAAAACCAAACCACACCAAAACAGAACAAAACACCTGCTCCTAATACTTTTAATCAAGAGGATTAAGAGAAAGGAGTGACTGAAATTGTAGGTAAAATGGTGTCTACGTGCATGTCTGCATTCTGGTCATACCCTCAGAGGTTAGAAATGCCTGCTCTAGCTTAATGGAGGAGGGAGAAGACTGAGAATAGGTCTTTGGAGTTGGTGGCCAATCGGAGGACAGTTCCAGCAAAGTAGAAGCCTACCTGCCAGGCTAAGGAGTGAGAGGGGGTGTGTGCAAAGCCCCGAACAGCTACAAACAGGACGCTGTGTGATCAGAATCAAACGAAGGGGGCACATGACCAGAGGGTTACGGATTCAGAGCAGGAAAAACATGGTGGAAATGGCAGGGCCACAAGAGTCTATAAAGAAACATGAAGGCTTGCCATGGGCCTGGAGGTAGATCTGAGGAGCTTTGCTTACAAATTTTAAGTCTCATCCCAGGAAATTCCCTGGCCATTGGCTCTGAGGAGAAGAAGGCCCCCTGGAATTCTAACCTTAAGTCTGCTCAGTCAAAGAGCTGGCGCTGTGAGCAGTTCTAAGACCTACACCGTAGACCAATCACGGTGGCCTGTTGTTGACTTTCCTATTACCTGATTTTTGCCTTATTTCCTGTCCATCCCATAACAGCTTTTCACTCGCCCATGACCCCTTCCTCAGTGGTGGACTTTCATTATCTGGGATTGAAAAATTTGAAGGCAAGGAGCTATAGAACTTAAGAGGCTGCATGTAGCCCAAGCCGACGGGCTTTTCCTTGATAAACATAGTCAAAAGTTGTGGGCATGTGCCTTGGTCTGTCTGGGCTGTTGTGACAAAATACCATGAACTGGGTAGTTTATAAACAACAGAAATTTATTTCTTGTCGTTCTAGAGGTTGGAAAGTCCAAGGTCAAGGTTTCCTGCTTCGCAGACGATGCCTTCTCACTGCATCCTTGCATGGTGGAAGGTGCGAGGCAGCTCTCTGGGGCCTCTATCATCAGGGCACTAATCCCATTCGCAAGGGCAGCGTCAGTCCTATAACCTAGTCACCACCCAAAGGCCCCACCTCCTAATACCATCACCTTGGGGGTAGGATTTCAACATAAAAATTTTGGGCAAACATAAACATGCAGATCATAGCAGCCTGTGTGAGGGAAAAGGGGTCTGAGTCTGCGTGTATAGTACTGTCTGGGCAGTGACGCTGGTGTGACCACCACCGCGAGACAAATACTAAACAGGGCAATGCCGATGACACTTTTCTAGAAGGCTACACTGCAGGAGGGTAGAATCCAAGACAGGCACGTGACAGAACATGTCAGCTGCACTCACAGAGCATGCAGACATCACCGCGCTCCAGTCAATGTCCTCAGCACCCGATGGTGGGGACACACAGGCTGCAGAGGTCCAAGACGTGACCTTGGTGCAAGGAGGGGAGCTGGGTACTAAAAGTGAGATGGCCCAGGTTGTGTTCTGACCTTATCACTTGTTAGGTCTGTGACTTTGAGAAAGGGGCTTAAGTTGTCTCACCTTGAGGTTCCAATAAAACACCCACCTTATTCACTTCAAAAAGCTATCATGAGAATTAAATGAGATGATGAATGTGAAAGTATGTTGCACTTTCTGAAACAGTATACAAATGAAAGTTCCTTTAACATAATTGATGTTTAATTCTTCCCAAAACAGGCCGGGCGCGGTGGCTCACGCCTGTAATCCTAGCACTCTGGGAGGCCGAGGTGGGCGGATCGTTTGAGCTCAGGAGTTCGAGACCAGCCTGAGCAAGAGCGAGACCCCACCTCTACTAAAAATAGAAAGAAATTATATGGACAGCTAAAAATATATATAGAAAAAATTAGCCGGGCATGGTGGCGCATGCCTGTAGTCCCAGCTACTTGGGAGGCTGAGACAGGAGGATCGCTTGAGCTCAGGAGTTTGAGGTTGCTGTGAGCTAGGCTGATGCCACGGCACTCACTCTAGCCTGGGCAACAGAGTGAGACTCTGTCTCAAAAAAAAAAAAAAAAAAAATTCTTCCCAAAACAGTACAAGAGGGGACAAGAATAATCATAATCATTAGCTATATTTTTCTCTCTTTTATCTTGTATTAATGACTTTTTAATTTGATATTATTTCAAACTATGGAAAAGATGTAAGAAAGTACCAAGAAAGCCTGTGGGTCCTTTATCCAGATGAATCAGATGCAGGAGTTGGCAACAATTTGCCCTGTTTCCTTAATCGTATTCCCTCTCTCTCTCTCTTTTTTTGATTGCACACATCATATTCCTTCATCCCTATATACCTTAGTATATATTTCCCAAGAACAAGAACATTTTCTTATATCATCCTAGTATGATTATCAAAATCTGCAAATTTAACATTGATATAATGCTATAATTTAACCCATAGTACATATTCAGGTTTTGTTAATACCTATCCTTTATAGCTATTTTTTCCCATTCCAGGATCCAATCTAGAATGATGCATTGCATTTATTATAATGATTTTTTTAGTCTTCTTTTACCTGGAACAGTTCTTTAGCCTTTCTTTGTCCTTCATGATTTTGGAATTTCTGAGGAGTATAGGCCAGATGCTTTACAGAACTTTCCTCATTTTGGGTTTGCCTGATGTTTCTTCATGATTAAATTCAGGTTGTGGAACTTTGAATGAAATACCACAGAAGAAATGCTACATCCTTCTCTGTGCTTTATGTGAGAGGCACATCACGTTGTGTAGCCTTGACATTGGCAAAGTTAACTCTGACCGCTTGGATAAGGTGATGCCCACCACATTTCTCCACTGCAGAGTTACTATTTCCCCCTTTGTAATTAATAAGGTATTTTGGGGGAGATCCTTTAAGATGATGTAAATATTCTGTCCTTCATAAAACTAGCACCCACTAATTTTAGTATTTGTTGGCAATTCTTGGCTGGATGAATTATTACTCTAACAGCTGCAAATGGTAATTTGTTAACTCCATCTTTTCTTCTACTTTTTTAAGCGGAATCCTATTCTAAGGTGTAACTATTACTTCTCCCCCATTTAGCTAGTTAGTTATACCATTATGGACTCATGGATTCTTATTTTACTCAGTAGGTTTTAATCCATTACTATCATTACTTGTTTAGATTCTCAAATGTCTCAGACTTGGCCAGTGAGCACCACTTCCATCCAGATCCTCATCATTTTGACGTGCTTCCCTCATTTTTACTTTTATCATTTTCTTACTTCCTGGCACAACAAGCTGGTCCAGGCTCCTCTTGTACCTTCTCTGCCCTGTAATTCTCCATTTCCCTAAAGAGCCCTGGTCAGGGGCTTGTTGTGCAGAAAGGCCTTTGGAAGTCAAGATCTGGGCCATGAGCTGTACTCATTGGTACTGGGATATCATTGTTCCTAGGCCCTCTAGTGAACAGATATCACTCTAAAAGGTTTTCCAACAATGATTGATGAATATATAGATAAACTCATTGTCCTATGACAGCTCCTACGTATTTAAACATACTATATACACATCATGTTAAACATACATATTAGACATACTATACACATAAAGAAAACATGAGTTTGTACTTTCGCTTCCATTTAAACCAATTCGACCAGCTCATCCCAGCCCTTCCCCTTTCCATATTTGCACCTCCCTTCTCTACCAGTGAAAACCCTGGCTCCCATATCCGACATACTAATCTGCGCAGTCCTAGAACACCCACACGGTAGATTCAGAATTGCTCACCCATAGCACTATGAAAAGCAAACCACTAAGTAGAGTCCAAAATCTGTTTAGAGTTCTTTTTCTCCTTAGATTTGAGGTTATATAGTGAAAATACGGGGTTCAGAAGTTACTGGGATTAGTTTCATTTCTTCCTTCAGTGAGATTATATTTTTCACATGAAACGCAAATGAATCCAATTGTTCCTGTTTATATTCCATTTTATGATTTTTTCCCATTTTATGGATTTGACTTTTGGTGAATAGTAAAACATCAACATGGTTCCAAAAGTTAAAATTATACAAAAAGGTATTTTTAAAGAAGTATCACTCTCCCTGCTCCCAATTCCTTGCACCCTCTTCCCATCATCCCCTATAAATAACCAACCTCACTAGATTTTGGTTTATGGCTCCTTTGTTTCTTTTGGCAAAAAATAAGTAGATGCATGTGTATTTCCTCCTAATAGTTAATATTGGGATAATTAGTGGCTTAGAGAAAAGGCACAACGTGTGCACACCACCTAAGTCCACCGGATCACGTTGCATCTCCTCCTGACCCGGAGGAGGCCGCAGGGGTAACCAGGGGACGCAGAGCCAGCTCTCAGGAGCTGAGTAGATATTACAAGTTCACTGCAGCCTGAACCCACATCCATCAGCTGGCTGCTAATCCTTCTTGACAGACATCCCAGAAGAAACTAGACGTGTTAACTAGTTCCAGAGTTTAACGAGTGTGAAAGCCAGGGTTTGTATTGTGGAGGCTGGAAGTAAAGTGACTTACTCCTGCGTTTGTCTGACCATGAGAAGGCACCAAGCAAGTGGCTGGACTCAGTTGCCTAAACCCTCTCTTTTCTCCCCAGAGGAAAAGCCTGCCTTTTTAAGATTTCTTCATTTCTTCCCTATAAGTCTGTTCTCAGGAGACCCAGGAGCCTCCAAGCCTCGAGTCCTTCTTAAGGTGCATTTGATACACCACCCCAGGCAGGGCGACAATAGCAGGTCTGTCTGCCCGCCTGTCAGTGGGGCCTCTCAGCCCCGCAGGTGAAGAGAAAGGATGGTGGCCCCACCCGAGCGCACCTGTGCTCACCTGAGCAGAGTCAAGAATGTGAACAATTCCAGTGTTCTCCAGCCGAGAAACTCAGCTGTGATGACTGAGAGAGGCTGGACGCACTTTTCTCTTTAGGTGTTTCTCCTTTGTCCCCACTGCTGTCTTGGCAGAAGGGTGCAGTCTGCACTGGATGGCAGACGGGAGCCTCAGATGGCGGCCTGGGCTCAGGCAGACAGGGCTACACAAAGGAGGCAGCTTCAGCTGTTCTGCACAGCCAGGCGCAAGAGGAGCCCACCTGGACGCACAGGAACACCCTGTCCTGACTCTGCCGAGTGTGGAGAGCAGTGAAGCTGTCTCTTCCAGCCCCAACTCCCAGTGCTTTTTCCTAAAGTCCATCTTACCTTCCCCCTTTTGTACAGTCAGTTGAGAAGTGTAAGGGGATACTCACCCTCAGGGCAAAGAAAAGATAAATTCTCCCCTTTCCTGATCCCAGCTTAAACCCTCTGCAGGTTGACAGCAGCCCCCTTTTGCCCCATGAGGCAGAGAACTGGGAGTACCGTGTTGATAGATGGTAATACATACGCCAGTACAATAACGTCCCACGACTGTGGCTCTTTTATGGGATCTTGAGTTTGGAAAGGTTTTAGAGGTCACCTACATTCCCAGTCTCCCACCTCCTCCGTAGTCCCTCTGCAACCCCTTTGTCGGGTGGCCATTCAGTCTGTGTCTGAACACTTCCAGTGATAAGGAACTCCACACCACTGAACAGCAGGCTCCTACTCATCCTTCAAGACCCTGATCAAATGTCACGCTCTGTGCAGATCAGTTACTTGATAATCTGTGGTCCCTCAGCACTTTACCCTCACTCCACAAGAGCACATCATATTGGAGTTTACCCTTTTACATCTATGTCTGTCTCTCCTATCGGTCTCTGAGCATTTCGAGGGAAAAAGCTACACATTACTCACCTTTGTATCCTCAACTCTTAATACAACACCTGGCACTTCGATGCTATTCCAGTCATGATTGTTGAATGTGCAGGTGAGTGCATTCTCCCAAGACAGTTCGTACCATATTTAAACAAATATAATTATTAGAAAAATCTATCCTTACATTGAGCATATGTTTTCTTTCCTGCAATTTTCACATAGTGGTCCTTATTCTGCCCTTGAGCAGAGAGACAAAAGGACACTGTAACATGTCACATGTCCACTATTTGCTAGACACTGTGCTTAACACATTTACATAAGGTCCATTTACTCTTCAGTTAATTGTTCTTCCGATAGTCGCCGTCCCCATGACCCCATGATCCTCTCCCGTGCAGGCTAACTTTCCCTGGTTCCGTCCACAATTTCTCAGTGGATACGGCTCCAGGACCTCAGTTTTCCATCCAGCCTGTTCTGGAGGGGGTTATCTTGGAGAATCTAAGGACACTCAGAACCATGTGCTCGGCTCCACTGTCTGCCCTTGGGGTGCAATGGTTTCTGGGCTCACCTGTGACAGCTGCTCGTTCTCAGAGAGGGCACACACTGAGGCTCAGGGAAACCGTGACCACGTCCCCTAAGCGCCAGGTGCAGCACTGGGGTTGGCCGGTGTCTCCTGGTTTACCTCCAGGCCAACGTTAACGGGAGCTCCTGTTCCGCATCCCAGCTACTAAACACTAAACCTGAGAGCAAAAGACGCCCCACGCACCCTCCCAAGGTTTTTGTAGTAGTGTCGAATCCTCAGGCCCAGCCTTTTATTTATAGCTCAATCAGCAACAGTTAACTTCTTGCCTGGACCTACGATCGGTCATAGTTTTAGTTATTTTCGAGCAGGAAATTTCTTTGCAAATGCTGCCAGAAGATGAATATATTTATGTATCTTAGCTTACCAGGTCTCTTTCCTCTGGAGAACACCAAGAGTACTCGGGGGAGAGAGGAAAAGGGGGAGAATGACCCAGAAGGCAAAGATACGGATGTCGAAATCACACTGCATTGCCAGGACCCGGCCCCTCCCCGCACACCCCCCAAAGCACACCCGTCCAGCCGAGCCTTCTCTTCCTCGTTATCTGCAAAGACAAATCCCTGATGATGATATATTCGATTTAATCACTCTCTCTTCACAGCTGAAAATCCTTCCTAGCGATTCCTTAATCATGTGACTTTCTTTCCAAAGTCCACCCCAGGACTTCTCTTTATCAGACGTCACATCAGGCTCTTGTTAGTTACACTGGCTTTCAAAACGGACCTGTTCACATCAGCTTAACCTCAGTGCCTTTCTGTACCCCAACTGGCTGCTTGTGCTTTGGTCCCCCCTGTATCTTATAGAGGCTTCCTTCCTAAAATTGACCGAAATTATTTATTTATACAAATGTCTCCCACAATAATAATCTATGAGTTTCTGAGAGCAGGAACTTTATTTTGTCTTGGTCTTTGCAGGCTCCAGTATAATTTCTGACGTGTAGGAAAAACGCAGTCAGCACTGATGAACTTCTTGTACTAATCCAGAAACTGCTGAGTCGATGTTTTTGACCTTACCCACTCCCGGCACAAGTGGCCTTGGTACACGTCGGACTCACCTGGAGAGCTTTTAGAAATGTATCCCACAGATCTATTGGCTCTACGGTATCGGGGGGACCTAGAAACTTGCACTTTGAAATAAGCGCCCCAGATGATTCTGATGTGGGTGTTCTTCACAGCACATTGCGGTAAACAGCGACTGACCCACAGCCTTCTTTCCCACTGTGCTCTGGGTTTAGGGTAATTTACCATGTCACACCCACAAAATGATTCACCTGGCAAATCAGTAACAAGTTGTAAATCTAGTATATCTGGTATTAAGCAAGGCAAGTGAGAAAGTCTCCCATGAAGTAGGTGCAATCAAGTAAATTAATCACTGCTTAGACACTATCAGTCAGAGTAGGAGAGGCTACACTGCAGTACAGTCAACCACAAAGTCCCAGTGGCTTCGTGGAGCAGAAGTGTACTTCTCACTCAGAGGACTCAGGGTATGTGTGGTCACGCGGGCAGCCGGGCTGATAGCAGCTCCATAGCAACGTGTGTTTCCAGAGCACACATCAGAGCAAAGAGAATGTGGCACGTCTCACACCAGTTCACACCGGTTCCCAGGCTTCAGCCTAGAGGTGACACATGCTCACATTCCATCAGCCGAAGCAAGTCCTGCCACCACACCCAAACTCCAAGGGGAAATATAATCCCAACGTGTGCCTGGACAGAGAGGACACACATGAACAGCAAGAATGACCACCAACACTCACACCCAATAGGTGTCAGAGAGCCTGGCACAGTAGGTGCTCAATAAATATTTATCAGATAACTGAAATGAGAAAACCTAGCACTCATGTCGGGAATCAGCTATCACTATCTTTCTGCTTGCAAAGCTGTTTATATTCTGTTTTAACGTGTGTTACAATGCATGTTCTTTGCTATACAGTGGAAACACAGATTACAGAACATCTGTTGCTATGATTAGGAACTCAATTAGGCAAAGTTATGGATGTACCCATACAAACAAGGCACAGTTATAGGTTATATGGAAAGAAAGAAATATCTGGAAGGGTGTTCCACCAACAGTTATTAGTGGATTATTTCAGCCTGGTGGGCTTTCATGTAACTTTTAAAATTTTGTTTTCCCATATTGTTTGATATACTTTCAGTAAGCATGATAATCAAAACAAACAATAAAGTAGCTTCTGTTTTCAAAAAAAGAATATACAGATCCCCATTATGAGAGCATGAAGTAGTCAGTGCTAATAAAAACATGCATGGCAGAAAAAAAAATAGTCAGCATATGTTCAGAAATAAAAGCAAGTTTAGAAAGTGACCTAAGATAAAAAACTGTCCATCTTCCCAAGGACAGTCTATGGGTCTTAATCTGTTTAGGTCCCTGATTTATTACAAAGGGCCACATAGTAAACATTCAATAAAATGTGTTGAATGAAATATTGACATTAAAAGTTATCCGTTATATATTGTTATGGGGAAAAGGCAATTACAAAACCATAAAAACAAAATGATGTTATTTTTTGGAAAAAAAAATAGTATCTATAGAAGAGAATATACACAATAGTATGGACGAACAAACAGCAAAATGTTTACCGTGGCTTTCTCTGGGTGATGGGTTCCTAAATAATTTCTGTTACCTGCTTTTAGTCTTTTGGATTTGCTTTTCAAAAAGCATAAATATTCTACATGTATTAATTTTACAGTCAAAAAAAAAAAAGAAATGCCTTTATCTTTCTTTTTACTGAAAAAACTATAAAAATAAAATGTCAGCCAGGAGCCTACAGAGATTAGCAAAGAAATCTAACGTACGCTTCTGACAAATTCCTACCAGGCAAGAGGTCAGTGAGGGTGCCATAGCATCATAGTTACAAATTTGGGGTTTGGAACAGACAGACCAAGGTATAACTTCTAGCTCTACCAGTCATTCTGGCCTTAAGTGGGTCCCTCATCTATAAAATCCGTAATTCACAATTTAAAATGACAAACCCATCTAAAGCATGTAGCCCAGTACCCAAATCAGTAGGATAAATGCTAGCTATTATTACTTATCTCTTTTACTCCTCCCAAGAAGATTGATAGGAAGACATCTTTATGCCCATTTTCCAGACGAGAAAGGCAAGTGTAAGGGATGTTAGGTTTCTTGTGCCCGACGAGAGGTGAATCTAAGACTTTTATCCGAGTCAGCCCGACACGAGAGCCCACGCTCGTGACACCGTGCCCACCTCAACTGCAGCTGGTGCAACCACCGTGAATGTCCTGGTCTGTCCGTGGGCATGGAAGAATGGCAAACATTAGGGCATTTCTGCCCTGCTTTTCTTTTTAAGAGAGAGGAAGAGGATGTCTAGAGCTGCAGAGACATGGAGCTGTGAGAGTGTGTAGAACCCTTAGGGAGAAGGAAATTGAGATCCGGGGAGGTGAATGGACTTGGCTAAAGCTGCACCACTGACCTAGCCCCTTGGTTCGGCGCTGATTCTACCGCACCCGCCCAGGCCAAGGCCTCTTCACGTCCTTCCCCGTGGGTCTGCGCACCCGGTCGGACCACCTCCTTTCAGCTACCCTTGCCCCAGGGCAAAGATTACCAATCCGTGCAGTTTTCTTCTAGGGCACTTGTCCAAGCCTTTAATCATTTCCACAGGCCTTTCTTCGTTTTTTTTTTTTTTTTTTAATCTTTAGTGTCTGAAGCCCAACTAAAAAGCACTTTCACATAAAGAATGGTGCTTGAAGTAGGAAAGAAAGAAACGCATTCGTGGGCAGCGGCGGTGATGTAAGAGGTACAGTACGATCACTGCCTCCCCCGGGCCGTCCCGTCTGGCCAGGGCCAGTGGGCACGAGGGCTGGACAGCCAGGGGGAGTGGAAGGAAAAATGAAATCTTAATTTCTACAGAGCCTGGGGAATAAAGCTGGTTGGGAAAAAATGTGATCTTTGCAAAGATAAGATGGACAGAGAGGATTCAATAAAACTACCAGTTCACTATGGAAACATGTGGTCTGTTTTCTGCAGTTTCCTCCCAACACATTTCGTACATGTCCCCGCACCTTGTGCACCCATGTGTGTGTGGGCACACACACGCACACACACACACACACATGCTATCAGCTGCTCTTGTTATCATCATAACAACACGTTCTAACTCAAGGTCTTTAAAATTGCTCCCTGTGCTCTGAGTTTAGCTGGGCATCTCTTCTCGTCGGATGAACACCTCCCTACATATTCCTCACGACCCCTCCAGCTTCCTTGTCTCACCCCAGTGGAAAATCCCTTGGTAGTGATGGTGTAGAGTTCAGTTCAACACTACACCTACACCAAAGAGAAACTGATGCAACCATCCAATGGTTGGTAGAAAGGTCCTTGAAATGGAAATCATGAGATTCAAGCTTCATTCGCTCACCTCCCCAAACACTGTGACTTCAGGCAATCACTCCACCTCCTTAGCTGTCACCTGCCTCTACTATAAAACTTTGCCTACCTGACGGCAGGTGGCCAGGTCAAATAAATGGTTTCGTGACTTCCCTTTCAGTGCCATGGTTCATTTACTTAGTCAAAAATATTTACCAAGCTCTACTAGGTGCCGGGGATGCTGGGAATGCATCAGTGAGCAATCCGGACAATGGCAGGGGGTGGGGTATTGGGAGGAAAAACTGAGTCAGGGAAGAGGGCGGAGAGCAGTAAGGGCGTGCTGTGCTCAGCAGGGTGGTCGGGAAAGGCTGCCCTGATACAGGTCACTCTTGAGCCATGGACATACTTGGAGGGAAAGCACTCCAAGGAGCAGAAAAAACAAGTACATTCTCTGAGTATATGAACTCCATTATGCGCAATTTCCAAGGACACAAGATGTCTCCCCAAAACCTGCTTCCTTTGGAGATGCTAGAAGTGCGAGGGCCTGGCCAGCTCTGTCATGAAAGGGCCAAGTGTTGAGAACGAGGAGGAAGGGACAGCATTTTCCTCCTCACTTCCTCCAGGACCAGCTGGGACGTGGCCGTCAGCCTGTGGGCAGGGATGTTCCCAGAGCCCAGCTTGCAGCGAGCGCTCTTGTTCCAGGAAGGAAACCTTCTCACTGGTTGCTCCCGTCTTGGTGCAGGGACCACGTCCCTGTACTGTCAGGCAGACTTGGAGCTCACCTCCCCGAGTGGCACTCGGAAGGCAGAGCACGAGGTGTGACTGGAAAGAAAATAAACAAGCAGAAAGTCCCGCTCCAATTCAGGGCCCGCCTACAAGGATGCCCTAGATTTCCACTATGGATTCTTCTTTGGAGTTAAAACTGAAGTTCCATTCTAAAAAATGCAAATATGGCACATTGTTGAGAACACATAGGAATGTTATCTGCTTTTAACACTCGTACTGGGTTGACTCACAGCCCCCCCAAAAGAACATGTTCACGTCCTATCCCCAAACCTGTGACTGTGTGACCAGTGCTCTTACAAGTGAGACAAGAGGAGAAAACACGCACACAATGGTTGAGGCCGGTGTAGACGGAGGCAGAGACCGGGGTTGGCAGCCGTGAACCGAGTATTGCCTGCAGCCACCGGAGGCAGGAAGAGCAAGAAAAGCTTCTCCCCAGGAGCCTTCAGAGCGTCCTCCAGCATCTTGATGTCCGACTCTTGCCCTCCAGCCCTGCGAGGGAATAAATGTCTGTTGTTTTAAGACATCGAGTTTGTGGGCGTTTGTTACGGCAGCCCCAGGAAAAACACAACACGTTAGTATTTACCGTATTATAATCATTTACTCTGTTAGCTACCGCTCTTCCCTGGACCCCAAAGCCCTGGGCCCTGGCACCGACCCGTGTCGTCAGGAGGGAAAGGAGCGGTAGGAAATGTTGGAGGAGGAAAGAGGAGAGCAGACCCAGGCGGGACACGTGACGTGGCAGAGAGGCCACACCGGAGCACTGCGGGGAGCAGGAGGATGTGGCACCGGGGCGAGTGGGCCCAGAGGGAGTGGCAGGACCAGCAACGGGGCACCGAGGGCTGAGAACACCAACCCCGCAGGCCGCACCCTGGCCTGACAGTCTGCGGTTTGATGTCACTTCGGGTTCCAGCCCAAGGCGCAGAGTCAGACTCTTCCCCAGCGTGGACTCCACCGTTCTCCGGGGGGCAGCTGAGGCAACACAGTCTCATCGGCAAAGGCTCTGGGCTGCGCAAAAAGACTGGTTCGAAGCCTGCTCCGCCTGCGTGTCTCGGAAGTGCAAGCCTGGAGAACCCGCTGACCGTGCTCCAAGGCGAAGTCACGGCGGTTGGCTGCAGATGGACAAGTGGCAGGAACCCAATCCAGCTTTGGAAGACGGTTCGCCTGTGATTTGTCACACACAGAACGCCCCGGGGACCGAGGAGAAGTGTCTGAACCAGCAGGCTGGCCCACGTCCAGCTGTGAGCAGGAACACACACACAGACCCAGGGCAGCTGACGGTGGAAACGTCCTGCCCGAATTCCTTTTCTTTGCCGAGTTTGATGGCAGTGATGGAGCAGCCTCCTTGGGAAGCACCTTGAGGATACAGGGGAAAAAGAAAGCTTCCTTTGGGGTTTCCAAAACACTCCCCTTTCATGCTTGTTTTTACTTAGTCATCGCCTCCCTCCTGGCCTCCGGCACCGGAGCCTGTGTCCCGCCTGCCCCAGGAAACCGGAGCCCTGAGTGCCCACAAAGCGCCACTGTGCTGCAGTGATGTTATCGGGCAGGTGAGGCCGCGGCCGAGCCAGGGTGGCCGGGCTCAGCGCCGAAACAGGACTCCCGTGCTGCCGGCCGAGGACAGAGTGGCCTTTGTGAGGGACAAATCATATTTAGGCTCGCTCCTTATTAACATTGGAGTCATCAGACCATTTTCTTTCCTGCCTTCCAGCTCCACAACCCCGGCTAGGCTTCTGCAGGCTGCGATCGGCCTTGGAGTTGACATTGGATGGAAAGGGCGATGGGGTTGCCTCGGCTTCAGACTGTGGGGTCCCCCGGGACCCTGAGTGTGCTGCGCCGTGCGAGCTCGTGGCCAAACCACAAAACCTGATTGGTAGCTTGACATAGAGCAGAAAAGATTCGGTCATCCGAGAGGGAAACAGTGTCTTTTATAGGAGAGACTGCAGATTTTTGCAACCCTATGACCTCGAATACATATTTGCACCCTACCACAAATAAGCTGTGTGGCTTTGGGAAAGTCTCTTGACCTGTCTGAGCCTTGGTGTTGTCATCTGTGAAATGCAGACAATAGTGCCTACTTGGTAGAGTTAGTGCGATGATTACAGAGAGTAATGCAGACAAAGTGGTACCTTGCAGATGCTCAACAAACAGCTTTAATATTAAATAGATTCTCCACACCCGCCCACCCACGCACCCCCCAAAATACTAGCATAAGTATCAAAAGCTCTATCACACAGGTAGATGCACATCTTAAGGTTTTAGCATGGTGCAGTGTAGAATTTGGCACAAATCAGGAGAAAATCAGCAAATAAAACAGGGTATTTATTTAAGTGTATTAAAAGCCAGAAGATGAATACCACAGCCCTTTCAATGAGGCGACCCAGTAAAACGTGGCCACACCCATGTTTCATGAGAGGGCCAGGCCTAGATAGATCGCTGCCGTGTAAAAGGGAGAAAATCTGGCCTTGGAGGTTTCCAGTCTCCCACCTGCAGCTGGAATGACGGCCCTATGGACTGTGCCCCCCCTTAGGCAATGCCTGGGGGGAGGGGCTGAAGGTGCAGCCATCAGGGAGCTCCGTGTGACGTGCAGTGCCGTGAGGCAGGACGGCACAGCGGTGAAGAGCTCAGCCTGGGAAACCAGCCCGCGTCAGCCCTGCCTTGCTCCACTCACCAGCCGTGTGATTTGGGGCATGTCGTGTCACCTCTCTAGACTTCAGAGTCCTTATCAATAAAGTGACAATAGCAAGAGAACCTCTCGCATGAATAGAGGTAAGTAGGCAAAAGCCTGGTGTGTAGAGCTCAATAAATATTTGCTGGATTAATGACTTACTGGTGAGAATGTTAGGCTAGAAAGGAGAGAGGCCAACGCAGGGCACAATTAGAGGCACGTCCGTGGCACCCTTTGGCCGTGCTGGGTGGGCGGGAGGCAGCCCCTAACCAGCCCTCTGTGCACTCTGGAGAGGAAGGAGGCGGCTCAAAGTCTGGGTGAGCAGTGGAAGCTCGTTACGCTGGAGAAAAGGAGATGGAACACAAGTAACATTTATGTATTGCCTGCTGTGATCCAGCAAGTGCTTGGAGCTCTACCTGTGCTGTAATGTTTAATTCTCACTACAACCCTACTTACCCCATTAAATCCCCATCAAAAGATAGAAAAAGTGAGTTGCAGAGATATTACATAATACTCACAAATCATTGCCGAGCATATTGTTGTGCACGCTATTGATTATGTTACAAGCATTATTTCTTTTATGGAGCCCAATGGTTTGATAAGTTAGATATTTTCATCCCCATTTTAGAAACAAAGACTTTCTTGGAGCACAAAAAAGTTAAGTAACCTACCCCGGATCATTCGGCTAATAAGAGAGAGCCAAGATGCAAACCCAGAGCTGCCCGGACGCGGTTTCCAATCCCTTCCAGCCCACACGCGTGAAACCACTGGTTCTCCATACTTGACACGCCCCAGAGTTACCTGCGGAGTGTTCTGGAAACTCAGGTGATCCCCCGTAACACTCACCGACTCAGAATCTCAGGCGTCTGGGCTCAAGCCAGTGTGTTTTGCAAAAGTTCCACAGGGCGTTTTGTACCTGGCAAGGATGGAGACTCACTTCACACACTGTGGAGTTTCCGTACACTCTCTGGTTTCCTTACGCTCTCCTGGGGCACTTCCTGAGGGAAACAGTTCCCACACCTGTGCTCACCAGGTGGGCTGCAGGCTTGACAGGGCAAGTCTGTCCCAGCTGAACCCTGGGGGAGGCCGGCTGGGCATCCGAACCTGCCCCCTGCTCCTTTCGTCACACCCGTGGCTTTCCTTGAAGAAATAACGTAGCAAGAAATAAATGGAGGTGGTAGTGGGGAAAGATCCACAGCTATTTTTATGTGTTCTCGTACAGTCTCTCTGCACGGGCTCTGTTGTTATGCAGTCAAAATCCCAGGGCAGATATCACTTTATGACAAGGTTTCCTGTATTTTAGCTTTTCCCCATGTCTTTTCATAAGCTTTATAATTATTTTCACTTGTAAAATATTCCTTTTAATGGAAGGGCCATAGTGTATTTAACCTTTTTTTTTTTTTCTTTTATTAGCCATGTAGGGTGTTTCTAATTTTTTAGTGTTACGGATAATATTGCTATGATTATCTACCCAGGCCATTTCAGTTTCCTGCTTCTTTCTTTCCTTCCTTTTTCCTTCCTCCCATTAACAACATCTATTTAACATCTACTAACAGATTCTACACTAGACATTGGAAAAAAGATGAAAAAAACCAACCCTAGCCTTAAAAAAAGGTTCATCGTCTAGAGGAAAATGTCTGGAGAAAACAGCTAAATATTAAGAGTTCTTAATGCCCACGCACACTAGAAGATGTTTGGCGAAACGACGATGGCCAGGCGAGAGGGACCACGCTAGCCGATCTGGGGTGCTGGGGGTGGCCCAGGATGAACTCCCAAAGGAGAGGGCTGTTGGCTGGGTCCTGGGCGAGCCTGTGGTCGGGGAAGGTGGACTAAGTGGTGGTTCGGGTTTGGTTTCGTTTCAGATGAGCCTTTAGGCCACTTTCCCGTCTGTGCTAGAGCTGGGCTCCCACTGGCCAAGACTGCGGGCAGGAGGCTCCACGCTCTCTGCTCAGAAATCCTCAGCTTTCCCATCACATCACACGCGGGTAAAACCCCCCCCACCATCCCCTCAGGGCTGTGTTGGACCCTTACAGCCGTGGGATCCCCTCCTTGCTGTGGAGGAGCCGCTTGTGCTTCTATAAAACTATCTCATGGCCGAAATTCACTGGTACGTCACGGGTTAGGACACTTAACAGAGAATCTCATCCTCTGCTAAAGCCCAGCTCAAATCAGACCTCCTCAGCCAAACCTTCTTCAACCCCACTGGACTATAAAAACGCAGTGTTTTACACGATGCACATGGCTGGAACAGACCTCAGTGGACTGAGATTAAGTTTATTCAATTTAGAGGAGGTGGAGGGGAGGAATTTTTAAAAGAAACACAAAAGTATAATTCAAATTTGATAGAAAAGCAAATATTTATTTATGATAAAAAAAATTATAAAATTTTAAAAGAAGGCAAGTACAATAAATATCACATAATGCAGAAAATTGTGTTTTTATGAATTAGCCACCTAATTATATTTTTAACATTTTTCTTTACACTTTTAGCTACCTACTATTTTGTATGCATACATGCTTTTGTAACATTTTCTACCAAAGAGAACAAAAGGATCTAGTCTTTATTTCAGCTTGGTAAGTTAAAATTTGTTTGTTCCTATTGATACTTGAGATGCCTTAAAACATGGAAACACACACAGATTGTTTTCACTTTACTACAGATTTGCTCCTACAAACACAGGGATCAAGCACTCTAATAATTCTCTGTCATGCAATTCCCACTACACATACCTACAAACACGTGCATATTCTACATGTGAATGTCCAGTTGGTGCAGATGTTTACATTGGATAATTTTATGTTAAGTATATTCCTGACCTGAGAAAAGTTCCATTTTCACTAGTCATCCGCAAGAGCCAAATCCTCCACATGCAATTTGATGTTTGAAAGAAGTTTCCAAAGACTAGCGTCTGGCTCCATTTATTTCAAAGCATTTTTCCTTCTCGTGACCTACACCTTTCTGGTGCCAAACATGATATGCCCTCTGGTCCTGTTGTGTCTTTGTTCCACTGATGAATTGGAATCCCAGTGGTGGGAGTATTCCCGGAGCCAATTCGTGCCCGCTTGGCTAGCAATAGCTTAGCTATACACAGAAATGACTGTGGAAAACACTAATTCCCTGAATAAGTGTAATCTCAACTGAACTGCCCCTTAACCAAATCTCAAAACTGCTCATAGCTCTTCCAGTTCTACCTAACACCAGAGGAAATGGGATAAAGAGAAAGTCACAGTGGAAAGAGAGGGTCTCAACTTATTGTCATATGAATATCTTACTTATGCAAATTTTACAAAAACCCACGACCAGACAAACACACGGCCAGGAACTCTCCAAAGGTCTTTGAAGGACCCGTGGAAATAAGTGTCCTGAGATTCAAGCTTTATTAGTAACTCTGCCTCTTTCTGGTTTTGATTCACCTATTACGTTGTTATATATCATTATCCTGCATTTATGTCCTATCTTTACCACGTGCTGCCTATGTGACTTGAGTCCAGTCTGTTAACCTTGCTGAGTTTGAAAACCTGTAAAATGGGGATAAACTAGAGAACAGCCTCTCTGTTCCTGGGGCTCTCGGGAGCAGGGTGTGAGGTTACGGAAGGTTCTCAGAAGCCAGCAGATGGTTCCCATGCCCATGGTGGATCTGGTGACGAAGGGGCGATGGAGGTGGCCTTCATACACCTGTGGGTTATGACACAGGGACACGGAATCGAGTGACGACTGGAACTGACTTTAGATCGCCCTTGGGATAATGATCAACTTTTTAACAACATTGCATGGCCTGGCTCTGCTAACTCCTCCCGCTCCTCCCATCTCTCAACCCCTTTCTCCAACGCACCCCGATCCCTTCTTGCTGCCAAGCTCCTAGGAATTTCTCCATCATGCGACTTTTCTCCAGGCTCTGGGCCTTTTCACAGGGTGGTTGCTATGTCTGGAGGACTCGTATCCCACACTCCTTCCTTTGCAGCACACGGCTGAGCTGACACCTCCTTCAGGAAGTTGTCTCTGACTCCCTTGCCCGGGTAAGTTACGCTGCCCCGCCTCCATGCGTCCCACAGCATCCTGCCCTTCCTCCCCCTCTGCACACAGCACACTAGATTATACTTGCCTGTCCACCCATCTGTCTCCCCCACTAGCCTGCGGGCTCCTTGTGGACCCCCGGTACTTAGTATAGTGACCGGCAAACACCAGTGTTCAATCATTATTTGTCAATGAATGCATAAGGGAAAATCGGAAAAAGCGTCGACACTCCAATCCCTCGGTGGCATCTAGAAGAGACAGCATAGAAGCGGGAAGCCTCCTGGGTTTATCTTCGGGGCAGCTGGTGGGCTCACGGGAGAAACAAACTTTCTCCTATCAGGTGACAGAGGGGGGAAGGCTCACTCCCTCAGGACGCCTCTTCAAGGAGCGTGGACACCGCGTGCTGGAGTCATTGACCCCAGACCTCAGAGGGCTTGCAGAGGTTGTTGAACTGAATGGAAGAAACTTGTACAGGTCAGGGCGGCGTCCCTGATAAGACAGGCCTCCCCCCTGCTGGGTGACCCCGCCCCACAAAGCAGCGGCAGGTGGCTGTTAGAGGTGCGGTGTTCACTCGGTGACCAGCCCTGGGGCCACTCTGCTCAGGAAGGGGACTCTGCCTGCTGGAAGGACGCAGGCATAGGAGTGAAGAGGAAAGAAGAGGTCATTAATCAGAAGACAATGGCCTGAGCTCTGCTCTCTTTCAACCTCAGAATACTTCTCTGAGGTTCAGGATGTGGCCCACAAATCAACCTGTCCCCTGGAAAACTGTCTAACCTATGAGTGGATAATGTCCTGCTCTCCTCTGTAGTAGGTGAGAGTAGGGAAGGAAGCCTCTTAGATCACGGGATTGTTTTCTTATTCTTTTTTTTTAATTAATTAATTTATTTATTTATTTATTTTTATTTCAGCTTATGATGGGGGTACAAAAGTTCAGGTTATGTATATTGCCCATGTTCCCCCCATCCCCCCGAGTCAGAGCTTCAAGCGTGTCCGTTCCCCAGACAGTGCACATCATACTCATCATGCAGGTATGCACCCATCCCCTCCCCCCACCACCCACCTCTGTCCGACACCCAGTTGGTGTGATTTCCAGATGTGCACTTAGGTGAGGACCAGGGAAAGCAATTTGCTGGTGAGTACATGTGTGCAATGGGGAGGCCACGTTAGCCGCTCCTAACTGTCAATTGTGGTCTGAAATTCCACATGCATTCCTTTAGCTTCGCGTTTTCTTCCCCGTTGGAGCACAAGCGTTCCTGGCAGCCTGTGCTTTGAACCGTATCTGTCATTTACACTTTATGTCAGTTGATACAATGCACCTCAGGATTTCCTATCTGAGTCAGAAGAGTTGAGAGTGCTCTGAAGAGAATTTCCAATCCTAAAATCAATCTCGTCTCCTCAGTTTTTCTACATGTGTTTGGCCCCGCCTAGAGTGGTATCTGTGTTAAATATCAGCAATCCTACGATACGCTTTGCCATGGATACTCCTTTGTTTTTTTTCTTTCCCTGCATTTTCTGCCTCTCCCCCTCCATTATTTCTCTTCTTTCGTCCAATTTCTTCGCTGTTTCTCTTTCTATTCCATCCTGCCCCAGCCTGCAGGAGCATCCATGCACACGCTCACAGGCGGCGTTTCACACAGAGGCACTGTGGCATCTCACAAACAGCAAGAAGGCTTTGAAGCCCAAAAGGTCTGGCTTCAAATCTTGCTTCTATCGTTCAGTAGCCGTGTGACCTTGGATAAGTCTCTAGTCTTATTTTCCTCCTTTGGAAAACTGGGGATACGTTATACTAACACAGCAGGGAGCTATGCAGATTAGAAATAGTTCCTCCAGTGTGTTTGGGTCCCACCAACCCCTTCCTCCTGTCTCCTCTATGTCCCCCTGACCCTGACAGGAGTGCCCGGGGAACCCTGTGAGCATCGTTTAGCTGTGGGGGCTGGAGATCATTGATCTCTCTCATGGGCCAATCTTATTTTTTTTTCCTTTTCCCTGGCTTTGATGTTCCCCCTATAATAGTGTTCTCAATTAAGCTGCAATAAGCCTGCAACATGGCAGCCCGATCTTGAAAATACAGATGGCTTTTCTGATCCATTTGCCAAAGTTGAATGGAAATCCTGCACCTTCTAAACAATGCTTCCAAAAGTGTGGTGTCCAGTTTAGCTACATCAGAATCTCTAGGAGTGTCTGTGAAACTGCAGATTCCTGGGCCCTGTCCCAGAGCTCCTAAACAGGGATCTCTGGGAATGTGGCCTGAAATCCAAATGTCTGCAAAGCATTCCAGGTGATTCTGATGTGCTGTAGAGTTTATCTGTTGCCCTACAGGTTAAGCTAATGACCAACACTGACTACTGAAATAACGGTTAGGAAAACATTCATCAGTCCTTACTGACCTCACAGTAAGGTGACTTTTTCCCATGGGCCATTGAGACCCAAGGAAAGGGCTTGCCTGAGTGCTCTTAGCTGGTTGGTTGCAGAGACAGAAGGAAACGCAAGAGCTTCCAGGTCCAGCCCTCTCTCCAACTTCCCTCCATCCTTCCCTTCGAAGAGTTCTCACTAGCTAACAAAGGACCCACAAGAGTCCTAGAATCTGCAGGCAAAAAAGTAAAATGTGTGTGTGTGAGAGAGAGAGAGAGAGAGAGAGGGGCACAGGGAGAGACAATGACGAGAGATCTATCTCTTTTCTTTCGTTTATTACATTTTCTCTTATTTTCAAATTCATCGTAGAGGTTAGATGCCTGATATGTTCTTTCTAAATTCCTGAAAACACAACTTCAGGTGAGTATAATCGTAATTAAATTCCATTGCAGGGATGGAATTTAGATGACTCATGGCATTATTTGTTTTTAATACTGAGATTCGATCTACATGTCCATTTGGGTATCTTACGTGCTTCCTTATAGCTGGGACCTGTTCTATCGAGTTTCATGCTTCTACCCGATAAGAGATTTTTGGATTGAGGTAATCATTTAAAACATTAGCTATCATCTGGCAGAGAAATGAATGTAATGCTGCCTCAGGAAGAGTGTTCTGAACGTCAGCAGACTTGAGGTTCCAGCCCAGAGAATGAGCTGCGGGACCGGGGGTCAACTGCTTTTCCTCTCCAGACCTCAGTTTCCTCACTGAAAAAATAACACAGAAAATTTGAGTGCTGCTCGGAGGGTGCAGCTGTGTTCCTTGGTATGCCAGGATTCCCTCGCGGGAAATGCTCAGTACAACACAGCTTCCTGGAGAGTATTGACACGTATTCTCATAATAAAGGCTCTGAGAGGTTCTGAAGGGAATAATCAAGTTTAATTTCTCTGAACACTTCTTTTCCCAAGCCCATGTCACTTTCTCATTTAAAAGGTATTTATTGAGCACGTACTTTGTTCCAAGCATTGTTCCAGGAGATGGGATTCAGCAGGGAGCAAAACACAGAGAATTCTATTCCTGTAAGGAACTCACTACTTCTTAGTGGGGAAGACATACCACAAGCAAAATAAAAAATTAAAATATACTGCATATAAAATGATGGTAAGGGGTATGGTATACAATTAATTAGGGAATGTTGTTGCACTAAAAGGGAGGTATGAGTGGCCCATATTCTTTAAGAATAATTTCCGTTAATATCTCTGGACCTGACATTGTGCAAAAATATGACCTCGGAAACCCTATAACGAAATATGTCTGAAAGCCTGTGTAAAAACATCTGCTTCCCTGGGAAGGATCACACCAGGTATCTTGCTGGTGACTAGGGGGAGGCAGAGATTGTCTTTGGCACCATAACTGGGCATAGTCAGATCACTCCCATAATGTCACAAGCCCACTCATCCTTTGTTTGCCCAGCACTACGCTGGGTGCTACTAGGGGCACTAAAGTAGGAGCATTGCCCTTGCCCCAAGCAGCTGGGAGTCTTGCTGCAAAGGTGACTAAGAAGATAATTCTAGGTCAATGTCTTCAGCACAGTGAGATGCAGTGAAAGATATTAGACAGAGAATCATGAGATTTGTCCTCCAGTGCTGTTCTGCTCCTAGTTGGTGACCTTGCTCTGTCGCCACCAAACTGGGACTCAATTTTGTTACACTTAAAAAAGCATGATGTTGACCTAGATGACTTCCAAAGTTGCATATCGTGGTGAAATGTTATGTTATCTATTTGTATGAGACAGATTTATTCATTCACTTAACAAACAAAATTTCCCAGTGGTACTTGGCTCTACAGCCAAGATAAATAATCTGAGAACTCTTCTCTGAAAAAAAAAAAAAAAAAAAAAAACCTCTACTGTGCCTTTGGCTGAAGTTTTCTGAACATGTGTTATGTGCAAAGAACTATTTTGAACCCTTGTCATGTATAATCACAGCCCTTTTTGTTAGCCCTATGTGGGAGGCTGAATTCTAAGATGACACCCAATGACTTTTATCCCCTCTGTTGAAAGTAGATTAAACCTGTGAATTTGATGAGACGTCGCTTCTGTGATTATGTTATGTTATATGGCAAAACGGGTTTTGCAGATGTAATCAAGGTCCCTAAACAGTTGGTCTTCAGAAAGGAAGATGGTCTAGGGTGAGCCTCACCTAGTCAGATGAGACCCTAAGGGGGACTGGGCTCCTCCTGAAGAGATTCAAAGCATGAGAGAGATTTGAGAGGGGGACAGTCCCCATTGCTGGCTTTGAAGATGGAGGGGACCACACAGTGAGGGGTGGCAAGCAGCGTCAACAACTCCTGGCCAGGGGCCAGGAGGAAGGCGAGGACCTCAGCCCGAGAGCCTCAAGGACTGGGACTCCACCAACAACCTGAACGAGTCTGGACGCAGATTCTTCTTTAGTTAAACCTCTAGAGGAGAACACAGCCTGTTGGCCACCTTGATTTCAGCCTCGTGAGACCCTGAGCAAAGAGCCCAGCCACACTGTGCCCAGACTTCTGACCTACAGAACCACTAGCTTATAAATAGGTGCTGTTTAAAGCTTCTAAGTTCCTGGTGATTTGTTGCACAGTAATAGAAAACTAATATGCTCATTTCCTAGATTGGAAAACAGGCACAGAGAGCTAGGGAGCTTGAGCAAGCTCACACAGCCAGCACGTGCCGGGACCGGGATTGTGAACCTAGGCTGTTGTGTTCCAGAGCCTGTGCTCTTACTTTAAGCTCTGTTCTTCAGCAGGGAACTAGACCAGAAATCACACACACACAGAGCAGTTTACTAAGCGCAATGATTAAAGTTAGTGGTTAAAAAGTGTAGTGATCAACTCCGTCCCGGCAATAAATCAGTGTCCTCTGCAGAGAGCCCACTGTCAAATATTCAGGGATTTTGCAAACCGGTTGTTAAACTGTTGCTTGAAATAGGCTGTGGTGGGAATATTTACCCCATGGAAAGTGGCGAATGGTACAAGTCAGGGTTTCCTTTTATAAATGGGAGAGCAGGTTTACCAGCACAACACCAGGATTAAAGATTCCTCAGATACAGTGTATGCAGACTTAGCACAGATCAAGTGTTGTTGCAATTCTGAGACGAGGAAGAATCATTGTGCAGCAGGATTGGTGTAGAACAGCACGAAAAGTAAGAGTTTGCAGGGATCCGTGAAATACAACGGCGTGTGGGAAGAGCATTTCGGGGGGGGGGGGGCCGGGCAGCCCTTTGTAGAGCGGCGCAGAGGTGGGAGGAACGTCATGTGTGTGAGCACCTGGGACAGAGGCGTGTGCTGGGCACATCATTCTCCATCATGAGATGCTGGCACAACGCCGTGTCGTGAGAGCTCAGTGTGCTCTGCGTGGGAGGGGTCTGGAGGGGTCCCAGCAACATACCAGATGGGGCGGGGAGGGGGGCGCTGGCAGCTGTCCGTCAAGTGCAGCCCAGAGGCCCAGGGCACACGGCACCGGAGTGGGCAGGTGGGGTCAGGGCGCCGTCAGAAACGCTAATACGAACCCAGCTTGAAACCCAGCTCGTGTCAGCTGATGCTGGACTGAGTGCAGCTGCTTAAGGTAACAGATGCTTTAACTGGGCAGCGGAGGTGAGAACTGCCTTAAGGAGTTTGCTTTAGCTTCAGCTCTAAGCTCACTAGTGGAAAAACTACAAAGTCATCAACATGTATTTGCGTGCTGCTTCTCGGAGCCCTGTCAAGCAGCATCAGAGCAACTGGTTAGAAAGAAAACCTTTCAACCTTTTGCCCAGGTATGTTGTGTACAAACGTTAACTGGTGCGTTTTTTGACGTCCTCTGTTGAAAATCCCTCGTGCACCTCTTCAGATCCTCCTGGCATAACCGCTGCAACAGCCTCGCACAGGTATGCGCGACAGAGCCTCAGCTCAGACCTTCTCTCCTCGTCTCCCGCCTCTGGCCTTCTCTGTTGACACTGTGGCTTCGGGGCACCTCAGACGCCCACCGGGGCCCTCACCGGCACAGCCCTGAAGTGCAAGGGAATTAATACCCCATGGGGCAAAACTCTGACCACTGGCAGACAGTAGTGAATAAACGCTTCCTTTTCAGACCCCCCTGGATGGTCTTGAGACACACTTCATAGGGCTTCTCTGCCAGTCCGTGGGATCGAGCAGTCCGTCACCTGCGGGACTGGCCAGCTCACTCCTCCCACGCTCCGTTCCACCTGTGCCTCCCTCCTGCTCCCGTGAGGCTGCTCGTCCCAGTTCTGCTTTCCGGGACAGCCACCGTGGACGCTGCTCACTGGATGTGTTATTTTCTTGTAGATGTAAATAAGAACAGAGACCTTAATGGCAAATCTTCTTACCAGGAACAGAGGTTGCCTAGATAGGAAAATCTTGGCAAACTTTCCAGGTGAAAAGCTAAATGTAGCCGGTTGTTCTTGATCCTCAGATTTTTCAATTCCCCTAACCCAGACGCATATGATAAAGTTTGGATAACATGCAGCGCACTCGCCAAACTTTTAATGTTTTGTGGGTTAATTAAACTGGATTTTCCTATTATATTAGTGGATATAAGAAATATCTTGTGTGGGATGTATTGGTAACCATGTGCTCAGAGCTGAGGTGCCAATACCATTGGAAAGAGAGAAATAGGTACTTTATCAATAATGCCTGGAAATCTCTGACATCGTGAGTCTAAGAATTACCTGTTCATTTCGAGTTGCTCTCTGTGGGTAATCTATTTTCCTCACTGCTTCAAAAGTATACACATTTAAAGCTTCGTAACTAGCTTTCTTGGAGGGTGCTTTTTAAGTTCCCTGCTCTATTCTAAGTTCTTTATATGCATTATCACTTCTAATATTCACAATAGCTCTGGGATGAGTATAGTAGTATTATTATTGCCCATCTCACACATAGGGAATGTGATCCCCAGAAAGTTCCTGAGAACCACGTAGCCCAGAAGCACTACAGACAGAGCTGGGATTTAGACCCAGCTGGGGCTGACTCCAAAGCCTGTACTGTTTAACCCAGACAACTGCCTGATGCTTTGATGCCCTGTCGTGTTCAGATAAAAAAGTGAGATTGGGCGAACATTTGGTGAATTGGGAATGTGATAAAACATCAATGAACAGAGCCCTATCAGAGTCAGGCAGACATGACATCTAATTAATAATCGAAAATGAGAAAGAAAATCAAAGTACTTCACTGTTCGATACCCAGATGTTTGATGGGCTTTTCACTGAGTTCACATGAATCAGTTCCACTTTGTTTTGTTTCTTATTGATCGAAATGTCTGGGGCTGTATCAATACCAACCAATTCAGTCTAAAAATGTGCTAGCCGAACTGATAAGTCCATTTATGAACGTTTCTGACCAACCTTTTGGCATTTTAACCAACTATTTGTCTTAAATAGGGCACAGGCATAGACCAGTTACGATGTATCATTTGTCTCAGTTTCCTCTCCAAACTGCTCTAAAATGATTGCTTAATGACATGAGCTACACGGAACTGAGAAAAAGAGTCCAACATCTTTTGCCTAAATCACATTAATTTCAGCTAGCTTACTTTTGGAAATTAATTTTTTTTCTTCTTTCAGAAACTACAGCCTTTAGAAAATTGGCTTCCTAGGCAAATCATGTTCTACTTCTGCAATTGTACTGCAACTACCTGGGACCACATACACGTGAAAAGGTCAAAGGTTAGCCTTGAGGTATTTATGGAAAATCCATCTCTTTTCTATATGTAAGAGCAGGAGAACTAAGGATTTCATAATCCCTTTTTCTTAATCTGCCCAAAGAGCAGAGAACCAAGAACCTGTCATTTTTCTTAGTTCTGAGCACCAGCAGTATTTGAGCACTGAGTTTGTCACACCATGGCTCTCGTGGGGGAAGGGTCCACTGGCTGCAAACCTGTTTGCTCACTGTAGGATAGAGGGGTGGGCCCTGGACTCAGCTACAAGATTCTTGACTTAATTGCACAATGAGCCAACCACTTAACGTCTCTAACTAAGCACTGCTTGGGTTGACAAGGGGCTGGGATGAGATGATACACGTGAACAGTGTGCAAGAGGGAGGTTTCATAATATCCTCCCATGCCCAGCAGAGGATAACACACCACGGTAAGAGACTTAATAATCGCCCCCAAAGGTACCCACGTCCTAACACCTGGAACCTGAGAGTGTTACCTTATCTGGCAAAAGGGACTGTGATTAAGTTCAGGATTTTGAGACGAGGAGATTATCCTGGATTATGCAGGTGAGCCCTAAATGCAATCACAAGTGTTCTCATAAGAGGAAGCCAAGGGAGATTTACCACAGCAGTGGAAGATATGACGACAGAGGTGAGGGAACGGAGTGCTGTGACGAGCCCAGGAAGGCCAAGGAACACAGCAGCCTCCAGAAGGCGGAATGAGGTAAGGAACAGATTCTCCCCTGGGGCCTCCAGAAGGAGCTATCCCCATTGACACCTTGATTTTAGCCCAGGGCGACTCATTTCAGACTTTTGATTTCCAGAACTGTAAGAGAACAAACTCGTGTCGTTTTTAAGCCACTGAGTTTTTGGTCGTGTATGACAACAGCTACAGGAAGCTCACACAGAGTGCTTGTGAGCTGGTTCCCTGTTCCCGATGTCACTTTCCTATACGCCTGCTAATGTCCTTCAAACGTGGATCTCACGTCGTGCTTCAAAGCAGGCCTTCTTTCTGGATATTGTACGGTTTTTCTAGTGAAAGTTGTGATTCCACTTAACACAGTGAATGCTAGAATCCAGTCCAGTTTCTCTCGGTCAAAAGGAATTTGCAACAGGAGTAAAGAGAAAAGACAGTTGAGAAAAACCCTAAAATGATGCCAGTAATTCAGTTAGCTGGACCCCAAAACCAACCAATTCATCGTCTGTTGGTCAACACATGTGAGCAGTTGGTGTATGTATAGCAGTCACGGTGCAGGCTGAGAAACGGGTACACAGCTTTTCTGAACAAGGAACCAGTGCAGGGATGTGTGAGCCAGCAGTAAGAATATAGGGGAAAAAAGTCTTGCTTCCCACCAACCACGTGGCTTTGGGCAAGTCACAACCTCTCTGGGTTTTGGTTTCCTCTTTTAAAAGTAGGAGTGATGCTGGCGATGATGTTTGCATTGATACTTTTGAAGTGTCTTGCTTGCTATGTGAATTCCCTTAATACCCACAACGATGCTACAAGTGATACTGTTATTTCCATTTGTTAAGTGAGGATCTGAGTCCCGAATCACTGAGCCCTGCCAAAGTCCCTTCTGCTCAGACTGCAGACTCCACGCTGCTCCTGCTGCGTCAGAGCACATAATGGCACCTTCCTCCAAGGCCCCTCCCACCTCTAGAGCCCCCCTGCATTTGTCTGGGCTGTCTGTTCCCTCTGCCTGGAAGGCACGTCCCTAACCTCCGCACGTCCATCGTTCAAGACCTAGTTGAAATACCAGCCTCTCAACGGAAGATAATCCCCCCACTGTGCCATCTCATAAAAACTTGCTTGAATCTTTTTTATGGTGCTTGTTTACGTCTATTTTGTGGAGAAACATTGCGCATGTGTTTAACTTCCCAAGCACACTATGAGATTGGAGGGGGATTCTCCTTCGACCCTCCCAGCACAAATGCAGTACTGCCCACACGGTGTACACTCACTATCCGTTTAACGAACGTGCAGCCTTTGGGAGCAGGAGTCTGAGCGCCTAATTGCTAGACCACCGTGTCGCATGACTGCGTATAGGGTGTTACGCCGCTCAGTGTATTCACGGACTTCTCCAATCCCTTCCCTGGCCCCAAAGCCCCCATTTTATTGATTTCCTTCGGAGAACGGTGTGTGTGTGTGTGGTGTGTGTGGTGTATGGGTGTGTGTACACACGTGTATGAGCTGAATGGGTCAGGGGAGAATCAAGGGCAGCATATGGCAAATAAGATGACTCTATGGGAATACAAGAGAATATCTAACTAAAGACTTATTTCTATAATGTTCCGGTTGTGAAGCTAAGAACTGGTTCTTTTCTTCTCTAAGAGCATTTTTACAGAGGGCCCATGGACTCACTGGAAATGAGTGAAGTAAGATCAAGCTTTATCAGTTCGCACATCCCCGTCATGTTAACAGTGCCAGGCACATCCACGGTGGGGACAGGTGCCAGGCACATCCACAGTGGGGACAGGTACCAGGCACATCCACGGTGGGGACAGGTGCCAGGCACATCCACGGTGGGGACAGGTACCAGGCACATCCACGGTGGGGACAGTGCCAGGCACATCCACGGTGGGGACAGGTACCAGGCACATCCACGGTGGGGACAGGTGCCAGGCACATCCACGGTGGGGACAGGTGCCAGGCACATCCACGGTGGGGACAGGTGCCAGGCACATCCACGGTGGGGACAGGTGCCAGGCACATCCACGGTGGGGACAGGTGCCGTGCACATCCACGGTGGGGACAGGTGCCAGGCACATCCATGGTGGGGACAGGTGCGCGGGAGGCAAGTGTCCTTCCAGGAGCCAGAGGATCCCAAGGAACTGGCACATCTCTTCCAGACAGATGAGGAAAAGTCCCTACCAGGGACTGCAGGTGATATGGCAGTAAGGACTGGGTACATGTCTTGTCACTCAGGGGTTCCCCGTGTGGACCTGGTAGCTCCATCTTTTATAGAGATCACCCGATATTCCGATGACCCTTACTGAGAATGGGCAGGGTGTATCCATTTCTGAGAGTGTGATGTACCCGGTAACTTGGACAACCTACTGTAATGCATTCAAGAACACAGTCGAAAGTGAGGATGGCCCAGAAGTCAGAACCTACGGGGCGAACGGGGAAAGAGACAAGCAAAGCCCTGAAGCTGGTATTCCTTCCGAGACCCTTCGCCTAAACCAGGTAATCATGAGTTTTAGTTTTTTTACTTCTCAGGACAGGCAGGACAGGAGACAGGCCAGGGAGTGCCCAAGTTGGGGAGACTAATAGAAGACTCTAAATAAAGTTGGAATTCCAAAGGGTTACAGCCTCAGCAAAGAATGAAATAGCAATCCCCCCACCTAGGAAGAGGAAGGAAAAGTAATGGTCTCAAACCTGGAAGGTGAGTAAAAGAAAACCACTCCTTTAGAAATTTGTAACCATTAGCCAGCCCTCGTAAATGAGGTTTAAATTTGTATTACCAGAGTTGGCTGAAAAGTCTTAAGTCAAAAATTTTTAGTGCAGGTGGCTCATGTCTGTAATCCCAGCACTTTGGGAGGCCAAAGTGGGAGGATCACCTAAGGCTAGGAGTTTGAGACTAGCCTAACATAGTGAGACCACGTCTCTAAAAAAAAAATAAAATAAAATTAGCTGGATGTGGTGGCACATGCCTGTTATCCCAGCTATTCAGGAGGCCGAGGTAGGAGGATCTCTTGAGCCTAGGAGTTGGAGGCTACAGTGACCTGTGAGCACATCACTATACTTCAGGCTAGACAGCAGAGCAAGATTCTGTCTCCAAAAGAAAAAAAAAATATTTCATGTACCCTATCACCTGGCAGAAGAATATTCATATCCTCTCTGAAGATACCCATCTTCAGCCTAGGCCGCAAATAATACCATAGATATGTTCCAAGGAGTATGAGCTCAGAGTGAAAATTAAAAAAAAAAAAATCACAAAATACCAAGAGAAAACAAGGCACTATGAGTGAGAGCCAATAGAAACAATAGATCAGTGAGACCTGTCAGGACTTCAGATGCTAGAATTATCAGTCACAGATTATTTTTATAGGTATGCTTTTTAGATATGCTAAATACGATTACAGAAATAAAAGTGAGAATTGAAAATGTGAGCTCGGTAATGAAAATTACCAAACAGACCTGAGAAAGAATAAAATAGAATTTCTAGAAATAAAATATAATTGATACTTTTAAATAGCTTTCATTTCCAGCAGCACGGTGGACTACAAACATACAGGAGTCTATCCTCCTATTAAATAAAATTTAAAATGCCAGATGAATTTTTCCAAGCCTCTTAAATGCATCCATGAACTGGTAAAAATTTAAAGAACAGTCAGGTCAATATCTAAGTGAAAGAGTGAACCCAGAAGAGTAAGTGGAGACCAAACCAGTTTTGTGAATTTGAGCGTCAGTTTTCTCAGCTTTTAGGATTGAGAAGCAGTTACAAGTTAAGTTGTCTAAAGAAGTCTTTCTGCATAGTGTCAGGACCCCAGAGAGCCATATGCTCGACATGAAATAAAGTCAATTGTATCAAACTTTGGACATGAGTGGAAGTGGGGGATCATCTCCACTAAACATCAGAGCTCAAGCAGGCTCGCATACTACCTGGATGGTTCAAAAACCTCAAGCCTAAAACTCAAAACGGTCCCACACTGGCAGAAGTAAATGCAAATCCACTCCAAAGAAGCCTACATCCATCCCAAGCATCAGATTTTCAAAGATAAAATGCCAAAGAGGAAAAACCTTTCAGTTAAAAACTATTAAATTAACATGGAAGCATGAACCATGAGCCAAATCCTGCATTGATAGCAGGCAGCAAGATACAATTTGCAAAGACGTTACAAATTAGAATTATCATATGAGAATATAAAATATAAGTAATAAGGTTTCAGTAACCAAAACCTGAAAACCCAAGGACAGATTGAAAAATGAACTAAGTAGAACTCCTAGAAGTAAAAAATACTTTCAAATGAATTATAGACTTAAATGTGAAAGGAAAACCTCTTTTTATAACCCCAGTGTTATAAAAATTTACTTAAACAGTTACAAAAAGTTTCAACCATAAAAAGGATAGATATATTTATGTTAAAATTAAAAATTTCTGTTTATTAGTAGCATTAAGAAAATGAAAAGAAAACCAAAATTAAGAAAAAATATTTGCAACATATATAAACAAAGGATTATATCCAGAATAGTTACACTACTCTACATAGCAATACAAAATAATAGAAAAATGATCAAAAACTCACCCAGGCACTTCACAGAAGAAATATGAATGACTGACACACGTATGAAAATTATGCTTAAGCGTGTTAGTAATCAGAGAAATGAAAATTAAAATCATAACAAGAAATGTTTTTATTATTGGCCAATTGGAAAAAAATTAGCCCACTGAATAAGATAAAAGCAAACTGTAACATGTCAATGTAAATGGCATGTATGACCACAGTGGAAAATAAGTTCACATTAGTAAAGCTGAAAATAAATTTCCTACGATTTTGCAATTCCATTCGCATGTAGTCAAGGATTTCAAAGTCTCTGCAGCTTCACCCACAGTGTAAAGAAAACCAAATGCATTGTACGGGACCCAGCACTCGTGCACTCTCACACACACTCGCTGGAGTATGCGGTGTTGCCACGCCACACAGCTGTGGGAGCTGCTATTCACATTGCAGCTACAGCTCGAAATGTATGTGATGCGAGGAGTGGGGTGTGGGTCTGCGTGTGCACTGCACACATACATGGGCACGAACATAGACCTACAGATAACTGAAACATTTCAGAAAACAATACTTGTCCATTTTTTAAAAAACATATTCTTTCCATATGAGGCACATTCTGACACATTCGACATTATTTAATTCCATTATTTTCAAATGCTAATTGGGAAGTGAGCCGCCATTCACAGTTTGCAAAACACTCTTGTACATGTGCACCAGAAAACACATACAGAAATGTTCACGGCGGCGGCACTGCTTCCTGAGGGCCCCAAATCAGAAACAACCTAAATGTCCATCAATAGAATGGATAAAAATACCAGGGTCTGCCTTTATTGTGCAACACTCTTCAGCAGTGGAAATGAATAAACTACAGCTACGTGTGGCCATAGGGATGAATCTCAGGAAGATAAATGTGGAGTGAAAACAAGTTTTAGAAAAACACATATACAGGATATCTACATACAGTGCAGTATCTCACCGTCTATGCTGAATTATTTTAAAGTGAGTTCTAAATGTCATGACGTGGTCTGTGCTTAATTTAAAGCCTATTGGCTGCAAATAATTTAGGGTCATAGGAAGGCCACTAAATGGAGACTGTTCTGTGTACACAGTAGCAGATGCATGAGGAACTAAGATCCCCAAAAGAAATTTTCCAGTGAAAGTTCTGCAGGATAAACGCCATAACAGGGATGTTTTTTTTTCCTCCCCATTATATCCTCAGCACCTACAATACCTGGCACTTCGCACATACTTACTATTAAATAAATATTGGAAGGAAGGGAGGGAGGGGCAGACCGAGAGAGCACAGATCACGTCCAGGTGCCTGCCTATCCGGGGCTTTTAAACCCCTGCGGGTAGCCTGTGGAGGTGCAAGCCTTAAGCATTATGACTTTAAGCTAGTCAATGAAGTGCTGGGAATCTGTTTTCGGGGGTCTGAAGGGGGCAGGCCCTGTAACTGCAGTCAAAGCTTGATAAGTGTCCGGTCACCTGTTAAAGCCTTATGCAAACGTCAGCTACCATCTAACTACCGTTGGCCCCAAGGTCTTAGCCTCCCTGTAAACAAGTTTCTGGATCAGTGGCCTCCAGAGGCCCCTAGGGCTCTAGAGCCCTCCCCCTCCTGCTGGCTGCCTGAAAGCCCTTGAGTGGCAGACAGTCTTTCTCCTGCAATTGGAGATAAGGACACAGACAGGGTGTTGACAATAAGTTTCACCTGCCTTGAGGAGCAGCCGGGTCGGTGCTGCTGAGTGAGTGTGAGTGAAGACTGGGATGGGGCCAAGACGACCTGCTTCCCTCAGGGGGCACGGCCGGGTCAGGAAGGGGCTCAGGTCAAGAAACTGAGAGGGCCCCAGGGGCGAGGGGGCAGGCTGAAATCCAAACCGCTTCGTCACCCTGGGAGAAAGGCCGTCCCTGTGCCACTCACCTGTTCCTGGCCAGCCTCTCCCACCTCCCAACCTTCCCACCAATCCCCCTCCCGCACCACCCCTGCCCCAAGAGGTTAGGGGTTTAGGAATAGGATCCAACCTGAGCCCAGCTCCGGTCAGCAGACAGGTGGACCACTGGGACACGGGGACTTAGAAGAGCCATCTGTGTGGCTCGAGTCCTTCCCTCCATACACCAGCGCCCAGGTCAGAAGCCTTGGAGCAGCCCTCCGAAGGCCACACCTGCAGGAGAAGCCCATGTGCCCCCCAGGGGTCCGGCCGAGACCAGCTCCTGGGCAGGAACACTGCTGGGGGCTCCAGCCCCGACACCCTCCCCCTGCCGGCCAGCACCCGCCCCAGGTCAGCACTGGCACTGCACACCCCAAGGGCCGGGAGTTGGGACACCACTGAGAGGCTGCTAGGACAGTGAGACTCCAGCTGCAGCTGTTGTCACTGCTGCCACCAGAAGTCCCCGGGAGTGTAGGTTCTAGGGCTATTCAGAGGGTAGAGGTAACACTGACCACGCTGAAGGGTCAAAGAGAGACAGTGGTGAGAGATAACAGTCACAGTATAAAATAATAAGAGCCATATTTTCTTCTACGATCATTAAGTGCCAGGTGCTTTACATGCAGGATGTCTTTCAATTCTTGTGACTGTTGTAGGTACAGGTATGGTATTATCTCCATTGTGCTGAGGCACAAGGAGCTCCACACAGAGAGTGAGGTGCAGAGCTGGCCTTGGGAACTCAGTGTGTCTGACTCTAGAACCTATTGTCCTAACCACTCTGCTCTTCTGCCCGCTGAGAGCAGCCGTCTGTGCTTTCTGTCCTGGCCCGAGACCACAGGGTGTCAGGCCTTGGGCTCTCAGGAAGCCAAGAGCAAAGCAGGGCCAGCACAGACGCGCCAAGCCTCTCACATTAGCAGCCATTAGTGCCTGTGCGAGCCTGGCGCTGGCTGGGAGCCGGGCATAGAAAAGACAGCAAGACAGACCCAGCCCCACCCTCCCGTAGCCCATGATGCTGTCGGTGGGAGCCCCGCAAGCCCCTAAGAAGGGCAGGCGCCCTGGACATGGGAGGGGGCCGGCAGACTTCTTGGAGGAAACGGTATCTTATCTGAAACAGGAAGGACGAGTACGTTGGTTAGAGGTGTGTCTGTGTGTGTGTGTGTGTGTGTGTGTGTGTATGGAAATGCCTGGAGGCAGGAGACAGGCTGGTAAGGCTGGAGGAAGTGGTGATCTGGGGACTGGAACTTGGACTGCAAGGGGAAGTGGGACAGGTGGCAGAAGACGAGGTGCGGCTCTTAAAGCCGGCAGTGACTCTACCAAATTTGCCTTCAGAAAGGTCACGGTGGCTTCAGGTGCACAGGAAACAAGAGTAGCTTTACCCCACCTTGCGGTGGACAATGGGGGAAATAGCACCATTATTGTGGATGCAGGGACAGGACTTCAAACACGTGTCCAGAGAAGGGTCCGGAGGGGGCTGGCAGAACCTCCCTGTCCTGCGCTAGGCGACCCGGCGAGGCCGCAGCGGCATGCCGTCAAGGAAAGGCGGACCGGGGGTTCGGCGGGAGACTCGCGAGGCGTTAACCCACTTCCTGCCTTGCACTGATCCATGGGCCCCAACAGAGGTATCCACGGTGGCATCCACCGGGTGCCAGGCGGGCCCCGCTCTGCCCTGGCCAAAGAGCAAGCCCAGGGCAGGTGGCCGCAGAGCGTCTGCCCGTCTTGGTGTTCACCATCCCTTCCGGGGACGACGGCAACCCATCCCTCTGCCCCCAGGCTCTTCCCCTCTGATCCATCCTCCCCATGGCTGCTGGCGGGCGGCTGGTGTAAGACACATCTTACCATGTCACTGCCTGCTTAACATTCTTCAGAGCGATGGCTGGTGAGCTCCTGGGGCCTTAAGCATGAACCAAGGCAGGAGCACAAAACCGTGCTGGCTGTCCTTGTGTTCCTCACTTCCACGTGCTCCCGTTAAAAAAAAAAAAAGCCATTTTCACTTAAGAATGTAATAGATGAACCAGTACAAATTATTCATTGTAGTAAATCTCAACCCGTGAGTACACATCTTTTTAATATTCAACGTGATAATACGGACAGCACTTTTTAATATTCAGCATGCTGATACGGGCGATATGCACACAGCACCAAGGTCTGACAGTTGTGTTCAAAGCACCTATGTGATCTTTCAAGTTCAGAGCTGAACTAGCTGCCCTTTTCATGGAACACCACTTGGAAAAAAAAACACCTGCCAAGCTGTGGTTATGCACACTTACATTCTTGGTAGACGTTTTCCCAAAAATGAGCAAACTGGGCCTGTCAATTCAAGGGAAGAAAACTGTTTCCTTTGCCAGTGACAAAATTTGAACATTCAAAAGAAATTAGAATTTTGCAGCACTTGTATTTGTTTGTGAGCTTGACAACTCCTCAATACTTAAAGACTTTTCTGATGAGATCAATGGTGATATTAACACATTTTTTAAAATACGGTGTAATGAAATGTGTCAACCCTGGGCAGGGCTGCCTAAGGCAGTGAACTGTATTTTCCAGAAGACCAATGAACGCTGTTACAAAGTCAAGCATGGTTTGACCAGTGGGTTTTTAAAAATAAACTTTATTTTGTAGAACAGTTTTAGATCTGGAGAAAAATTGCAAAGATAGTACAGAGAGTTTCCATATAACCCACACCCAGTTTCCGCTACTGTTAACATATTACATTGGTATGGTACCTTTGTTACAATTAATGAACCAATATCGATACATTGTTATTAACTACAATTCATATTTTTTCATATTTCCCTGGTTTTTATCTCATTTCCTTTTTCTGCTCCAGGAAACAACCTTATACATAGTCTTCACATCTCCCTCAGGCTCCTTTTCATCTGACAATTCCTCAGACTCTCTTTATTTTGACAGTTTTGAGGAGTCCTGGTCAGGTATTTTGCAGAACGTCCCTTCATTGGGATTTGTCTGGTGTTTTTCTCATGATTAGACCGGGGTTGTGGTTTTTGTGCTGAAGATCACAGAAGTAAAGGGCCATTTCCTCACCCCGCATCAAAGGTACGTGCTGTCTGCCTGAGTTATGACTGCTGATACAGGTTCCAGCCACCTGGCCGGGGTAGCCTTGGTTAGTTGCCTCCACTGTAAGTGACTTTTCCCTCCATGTTTTGTACTGTGCTCTTTGGAAGGAAGTCACTATCGACAGTGGACACTTAAAGAGCAAGGAGTTAAGCTACGCCTATTGAGGGTGGAGTATGCATATAAATTATTTGAAATTCTTCACACAGGAGATTTCTCTCTTTTCTCCCATTTATTTATTCCATCATTCATTTATGCCAATATGGATTTACAGATATTTATTGTATACTTTGGGTTATAATCCAGTACAACTTTACTAACTTTGTCACGTAAATTGTTCAAGCTTTGACCATTGGCAGCTCATTCAGTTGATTCCTGTGTCCCTCAGACATACCCCCAAGGAGATAAAAAGAAGAAAAGAGAGAAAGAGACGATGCAAGAAAGAGAATTCAATTTATGGTGCGCTTGGCCAGTAAAAGGCACGTAAAATGCTAATAAATTGTAGTTGCCATTGTTCACAAATTTGTTCAGATATTTCAAGCTAAAACTACAACAAATTACTTTTTGCCCCTGACCCAGTGTTTGAAATTCTTTTTTGGCCCAAATTGTCTAAATGTGCCCTGTGCAACACGGTAGCCACTACCCACACGTGGCTATTGAGCACTTGAAATGTGGCTAGTGGTACATGTTGAAAAATGGTATTTGGGACATATTGGATTTAATAAAATATATTATTAAAATTAATGTCACCCATTTCTTTTTAACACAGCTATTGGAAAATTATAAATTACATAGTGTCTGATGTCTTATTCATGCTGGACAGTGCAGGGCTAGACCACGGCCTCAGTTCACCTTCCAGCATCCAGGTTAGCAGAGTGACTGGCTGCAGCCATCCCCCTGCCCCCCTCTCCTGTTCACTTGGGCAGAAATCCCTCTACTTAATGCCAAGCTGTGGGTCTCTGCCTGCCTTTGCAAAGCGAAGTAATTAACGTAAGCTCACTCAGAGCAAGCTCTTTCCCTCTCCTGATAACATCACGTGGAGCTCCTCACCTGAAAGGCAATCTCCCAGCAAATCTCAGGCTGGCCTTCAGGCCAGATCTGAGGACAAAGGAGGGGTTGTTCATGGAGGGTCCCAATCCCTACAGGAAGGTCAATCCCCATCCAGCCTTTCTCCTCTCCTCGCCCTCCTGTACTCGAGCAGACCTTCAATCGCCCTGCAAAGCTCTTCACAAAAAAGACCGGCATCTCCGAGCCTCCCGGCTTCCCGCTTTGCCAGAGTTCTCCTCGGCAGCCCCGGAATAACGGCAGGTGTGGAGCCGCCTCCCTGGGAAACGCTCTCTGAGGGGCTCACTCCTCCAGGCTGAATTCCAGACGCATCCTGGCATCCCGCAAGGGCTGGTCCAAACCCGCTTCCATGTTCTGTGTTCCTATTTGTCCAAGGAGGACAGGATGCAGCAGGATTTACTCAGTTTTGCCTATTTTTAAAGGCACCGCGGTAGGCCCAGTTACTCAGGCTCAAAAGGTCTTTTAACTAACTCTCCTCTCTCTCTTCCTCCCTCATCTGACCAGTGATCAAGTCCTGTGACTTTCACCACTAAGTGATTCCGGAAATTAGTGCCCTTTTGTCTCCACTTTCATTCCCATGCCCTACGCCGGGCCACGGCTTCGCATCCAGGGTGACCACAGTAACTGCCGCCACAGTGCAGGCAGCTACTGATCTTGCACTTGTACTCATACCAGCCTGGCAAGGAGGCATCTTTACCCACATTCACCGATAAGCAAACAAGGATTTGAGGGGGAAAAGAACGTGTGGCCTTAACTGGCAGGGTTATACCTCAAGCATGTCTGAGTCCAGAGCTTGTGTCTTTCCACGCTGGTTTCCTATCCTGATGTCATGAGAAGAACAACCGAAGCCCTTTCTGTCTAAGCGGTGTCAGTTTACTCCCTGGCCAATGTCTGAATGCAGAGCCGTCCAGACATCTGACTGCTGGGGTTGTACCACCCCGCCGGCTCCCACGTTAGAGTCCCGACCTGTTGGGATTTATTCTTAGGTCTTTGTTCCACTGCTGACTATATTTTGTTTTATATTTATTGTGTCTTATATAGATTGTTAAATAAATTGTTTTGTACATTTTGTTAAATAAATATGCTATAAGTATTTAATAGTATGCCTCTTCTCCTTACTGACCTTTCAGCAGCTTTATAGGGGTAGAAGCTGTGTCTTTGTCTTACTGCATCCCATGGTAGGGTAGGGCCTACGTCTGGCACATGCTCAGTAAAGGTTTGTTGAATTGAGTAACCTCGGATGCCCAGTAGGTAAAGTCCAATCTGTCAGGCAGTCATCTGAGTTCCTGCCCAATCAACGTGGCCCTAATTTCACAGCTTGCACCCGCCACTTCTCAACCCTGCCTCCCCAGGCCTCCAGTGTTCCAGCCACAATGGCTGTCTTCCCCCAAACGGGATATTTTGCCCAAGCTCTAATTTCCTCTTTCTGGATTGTCCTTCTCCATCCTGTATTCCCGGTGTTCCCCTCATCTGTCAAGGCTCGGGTTAAATACCACCCCCACCATGACATCACTCCTAACCCTCCTTCTCCACCTACCTCTTTGCAACTCTGCGTAAATCTTTGTTAAAAGCCCAATTCTATCCTAATGATCTGTTTAGAAATCTTTTCTCACCAGCTAGAATTATAGTCGGTAAGATTTATTATTTCCAGAACCTAGTGTGGCAGGCAAACATACGCCTCTAAAATATTACTTTATAACAGGAGAATTAAACAAAGATAAAAGAGTAAGGATTCAGGATAGGGACAGAATGTCTCGATCAGGAATATAATGAGGAAAAGCTTTCCCCAGACTAAAAAGGGATTCCTGGACTGATTAGGGGAGAAGGAGAGAGGGCGGGAGACGGCTCAGGCTTCCTCGTAAGGCTCTCAGAAGGCCCAGGAGAAATTACTCCAAGGTGTGCCGAGGTCGGTGGCGGGACCACGGCAGCTGTGTAGAAAGATTTCGCTGGCACTGCCTACTGTGGTGGGCACCGCAGGGTGAGGGCAGAGCGCGGGCACCAGACGGGACCCTCCTCTCACTCCTTTGCCACCTGGGCCCTGCACAGACCCAAGACTGCAAAGTGGCCATGGAGGTGCAGAGGGAAACCCAGCCTGGTGGGGAAAGGATTAAAATCAGACACACTAGGTTGCCATAAAGAAAATAAACAGAGATATATTTTTCATATATGCATTTTTTATAAAGTTGAGTTTTCAAGCTGAAATCCATACTCCTAGTGATTGGCACACAGAGAGCTCCTAAAAAGTTTGTCTTGGATGTTGATTGGTTGAATGAAAAAACATAGACTTGCTACATCATTGCTGAACTTTTTATGGTAGGCCTAGTGGGTATTTATGGTTTAGGGGAACAGAAATAACGTCTTTGTCTTTGCTTCTCAAGATTGCGACTAACTGGCAAATATTACAAAGGAATCAGCCAAATCAGTATTTTTTTTTTAAATCAGCTTTATTGGTAATTCTTAAGGATGAAGCTCAGATCTACAGCCACAGTCAGGATCCCTGACGCAACCCCCTGAAATGGAACTCACCCCCAAACTGCACTTGTGCCTCATAACCTTCCACACGGATGGAGCAGGACGCCCACACGTGGAGTCTGGGTCACAGAGTGACACCAGTGACCCACACACCCAGCAGGGCCGAGCCACGCCTGCTCCTTTTCCCAAACCGTCAGTCAGATACTTCGTCCTCTTCCCATGAGGGGAAGCAAGTCAGGGGTGAGGAGAAAGTCCAGGAGTGTTTCTCCAGTAGAATTTTCCTCATAGAAACGTGAGACCCGAAGAATGAAGCCTCCTCTCTAAAATCACTAAACAGCTGGTTATTGGCACGACGTAGGAGTCTGTGATGACTTCAACTCCACCTGGCTTCCCAATGCCTTACCCCTTCCCTAACTCTATTCAATTGGTCCCAGGCCCATCTGTCCAAGGTGGAACGGGGTAGGCCAGGTGCTTTTGGTGTCTTGAAGTCCTTGTCCCTACTTCAGAATAAGAGCAAACTTCCTTAGGGTAATATTTAACATTTCAGTCTCCTTTCTGCTCTCATTCCCAAATTATAGCAGATGTTGGAAGAAGCATTCTTCATTCTACAGGAGACAGAAAGCATTTGGAGTCTCTTTAACTCCATCTCTTCGGGGTCCCCAACACAAACATACAACAAACCATTCTCAGGCTTCATTCAAATTACAATTTATAGCTGGGATTAAGGAAAAATAACTGGCCAGCCATGGCAGTGTGACTTCTAGCGAAACCTCCTTTTAAGTATGCGAGGATGTATGCATACAAAGGTATATACAAACATATGTGTGCATACATATACATATGTGTGTATGAATATTTTGGTTTTTAAAGTTGCACTGGTGGCTAGAAGTTGGGTATGTGGGAAACAGTGTATAGAATTGCCTGTTCATTCTCCTGCAGGAGGCTACCTACGTAATCTGATGAAATTCCGCATTAGTTGTAGATTCCCTAAGACGGGTATTTAGAGAAGTTTGTTGAGATGGGTGGGCAAGAAAACAAACCGCCTTGACCTCCCTTTCTTTAGGGGCTAAGAGGACCCAGCTCTAAAGTCTGTGCTTTTCAGATCATCTCTGTACTCTAAAGTCACAAGATAATCAATCATCCCATCCTCTATCTGCCCTGCCTCAGTTGACTCCCACTACCCAAGAATCTATTGTCTGAACCTTTCACTCTTTATCTCAGTAGCATAAGGCAAAATGGGCTTAGATTTCTTCTTAACTGGGTTTGGCTTTGTGTATCAGTTAGGATTAGGTTCGACAGTAAGTCAAAGAAGCATTAGAAACAATAACTTAAAAAAAGAAAGAAATTTATCTCTTAGAATCAATAGAGATTGGTTCCAAGACTGCCCACCAACACCAAAACCTGTGGATGCTCAAGTCCCTTATATAACATGGTGTTGTATTTGCATATAGCCTATGCACATCCTCCTGCATACTTTAAATCATCTCTAAATTACTTATAATACCTAACACAATGTAAATGCTATGTAAATAGTTGTATTGTTTAGGGAATAATGACAAGAAAGAGAGTCTGCACATGTTCAGTACAGATGCTTTTTTCCCCAAATATTTTCAATCTGCAGTTAGTGAATCCATGAATGCAGGACTCGTGGATACAGAGGGCCAATTGTACATATAAGTCAAAACATAGATAGTCCAGGGCTGGACTAGCAGCTTGGCCTCCAGGAGTCCTCAGGAGCCCAAGCTCCGTCTACCTTGTTGTTTCACCACGTGTGACCTTCATTCACAAGATTAACTCACGGCCTAATATAGTTGTTCCAGCTCCAGTCATCACATCTGCATTCCATCAAGGAAAACAGAAGTGACATAGAAGAAAAGGACACAAGCCAGTTGTCTTTTAACGAAGGTAGCTAAGAGATGATATATGACACCTTTTCTTATTTCACTAGTCAGAACACATTTAGCTGCAATGGAGATGGAGAAATGTAGGCTTTATTCCAAGTAACCATGTGCCAGCTAAAAATGGAGGGTACTATTTCAAAGGAGAATAGGTTATGATGAATGGTTAGCAGCCTTGGCCACACCCTGAAACAGGGTACCTTTGCTCTGTGTTAGGAATTACTAGTAACACGCTCCTGTTACCAACACCTCCCCTATCAACCTCACTCAATGCCTCAAATTCCACCATTAGCCAACCCACCACTCCAACCAGAATGGTTTCTATGCATTCACACAGGAACATGCCTTGTAACCTTTCTTCCATACGTTCACCCACTCTGGCCGTTTTGTTTAGAACACCCTCCCTCCTGCTCTCTAGCTATGGAAACTCTACTCACCTTTGAAGGCTTGGTTCAAGCTCCACCTTCTTGGACAAGCCTCTTCTTCCCTTCCTTTCCCTTCCCTTGTCCCAGTAACCTCCCTCTTTTCTGAACTCCCACAGCACACATTATCTATACTAGTAATCTGACCGTTGGTGCATACATATATATATATGCAGACACATATAAAGTTCATATGCTTGCCTTTCATCTTCAGCTAGATCTTAAGTTACTTTCAGACAGGAAAGATATGACTTCTTTGTACGTTTTACAGTACCTGGGCATGCATGTGCTCCTAAGATTTGTATGTACCTTGCCCCTTAGAGATCAGGGTTAACGGAATAAGCATAAGACATAGAGCCATTAAATGAATCAGAATCTCAGCTCTGACCCTAACTAGTTCTATAACCTTGGGCAAGGAACTTAACTAATCTGAGCTTCAGGTTTCTCAACCACAAAATAAAGGAATACCTGCCTACCCTAATCCAGAGGGTTGTCATAAGGAACACACACACACACCCTTTGTACAATGCTAAACACCACAAACATTGTAAGTATACAGCTTCTGTCAGGGTTTTCTTTGACTGCAAGCAACAGAAACCAACAACTCTGGCTGGTTTGAGCAAAAGGAGGTCTTTACTGGAATAGCAGAGCAGATCGCTCACAGAATTAAAAGGTGTCTGGAGACAAGTCTTGGAAACAGATGGGGTGCAGGGCAGCTCCGGGGTCCGGGCAGCAGGAACTGTTTGACCAGCTCATCAGGTGCATCTCCAGAAATAAACTAGCTCTAACCTAGTCTCCAAATTTGTACCCCTCCATCAGATTCACGTCCTGGGAGAGAGTGGTTGGCTGAGCTTTGAGTATGTGCCCCTTGGTTCTAGCAGGGCAGGTCACCTTGGTTTGCAGTTTCACAAGGACTACGCACAATGGAGGAAGGTCATGTCCCCAAAGGAAATCGGGGTGATGTTATCAGAACTAAGGTGAATGGACGCTGGGTAGCCAGAAAGCAGCAAATGTCCACCACAAGGCTTAATAAACACGTGTTGATTGAGTGATTGTGGCCCATTCCTTTGATTCTGAAGACACCTTGCACTAAAAGAAACTATAAGCTACTTCTTTCAGCCTTATCAGTGAACACCTTGGAGAGCACCAGTTTATCAGCTTCTTCCTACCCCTGGCAGCCGGAACAGGACCTTATAGGAAGGAAAACAGAATTGCTACTGGCTGCAGGGAGGGCGCCAGGAGAGAGAAATAAACTCTCAGCTCGGGCACCACTTGCTCAGAGAAACCTTCCCTGACCTCCCTGACTAGGTGGAGCCCCCCCACCTTCTACTCTCTTCCAGCTCCACGTCTTTTCCTTTGTGGCACTTAATACGGTGCAAGTTACATTTACCAGGGTTTTGATGAGTGACCACTTCTCCCATAAGTTGTCACCTCTATGAGGGCAGCCACAAGGTCTTTCTGCCAGCCCTGCACTCCTATTACCAGTCCCAGAACCTGGCATGTTCCAGGTGTTTAGCAAATACTTACTGGATGAATGAAATGAGTGAATAAATGAAGGAATAAGGTGCTATTTTAGGCCAAGTAAATCGACCAGCTGCGGAACTGGCCGGGGTTGGTCCTCCCCACCACAAGGCAGGGCAGGTGCTACCTTTCCCTTCCCAGGCACGTGGGGTGGCGGGAGGGAGGTTAAAAGTAGCGCCAAGGTAGCTCATGCACCATCCAGTAGGGGCTGGGCCACTCTGGTCTCTTTTCCAGAATCTTCTCTTGGAGGGGAGAAGGCCCATCAGGTAGGGGCAGCAGTAATCCCCAGCTGCTGGGGTGGGAGGTGAGTTATTCGCACCATGATGTGCGGTGCACCCTCCTTGCTGTGGGCCCCCATCCACACAAGAGCATCACGTATGTGGATGTTATGGGCCCCCAGAGGCCAGTCTGCATGGGCCTCCCGAGACAAAATGCTAGAAAGCCCTCCAATCTGTATTGCACTTCACAGGCTACAATTATTTCCTTTGATGCTTGCAACAACCAACCTGGAAAACAGGCACATGACATTGGCCCCATTTTACAGATGAGGAAATGAAGGCTCAGAGTCTCACTCAAGGTCATACATCTAGGGAACTTCAGGCCCAGATAATCTCCAATTCTCCATACCATCCACGTGTAGAGGGACTATCTTTTAGCATAAAAGAAAATCTCAAGACCTTCTTTCGAGCCCTAAAGGCAGCTCTCACCTTCTTGCCGTTGAACGTAAGGTTGCAACGTGGTAAACAAAGGGATTCAGGAAAACGATGTATTAATTTGGCTCTGATTCAGCTGCAATTCTTGATGGGACAGTTTTATTCTAGTTAAATCACATTAGCTTTCATCCCAGTTTGGATTGATTTAGAGGGAGAAAGAAAGAGACAGACAGTCAAACTTTGATTTCATTTGCAGTTCAGGTAAAAATTTATTTTGTCTTTGAGTTCGGAATTGACAAAACAACTTCATTCTCTTCCAGTTTTTGATTCACGTTAGGTTAACTCAAGTTTCTCCGAGGCAGTGGAGGCTCAGCTTAGGGCCCCAGTCTCCCTCTCTGATCCCAGCCCTAACTCTTCTTCCTCCCTGACACAGGTCATGAAAAGCAGGTGACAGTGGCTGGAGGGAGAAATCTCCTGCGACCTGATGGCTCCTCCTTGGGACCAAAGTTCTGAATGTGTCTCTACAATTGGAGTTTTAGCTGCATGTTTTAAAACAAAACAAAGCACAAATCACACACACCCCCACCCGCCCCATTCTGGCCCAGGCTGTATACGGTCCACACTGGGATTTAAGGAAGTTATGGTGAGAAGCCATGGGGAGCCCCCCCAGCTCAGGTGAATGAGGCTGCATTCTTTCCCCTCCCACAAGCCCTCCAGCCATGACCAAGCCCCGGGAGCAGGGCTGGCCCCCAGCACAGCAGCCAGCACGCCTCTCTGCCCCTGCCACTCGCCCAGTGCAGGGCGGAGTGGCTCCCACGCACTCTCGCCTGTCCTCGCGACCCTCTGAGGTGATGACAAGCACCACCCCTGCACTACACATGAGCAGTCAGCTCCCCGGAGTGCAGCAACCGTCCCGAGGCCGCGCAGCTGGTGAGTAGGGAGCTGGGTCTGCAGTCCAGATGTAGCCACTTCCAGCTGGAAGGGGAAAAGAAGAACCAAGACAGCAATCCCCAGAGAAAGCCCGGAAGCCATGAGCACGGCCTTCAATTTGCATGGAAGAGAAGTGTCTTCTAACCCAAACTCCCCCCCAGGTCTTTTACGTTTACTTGAGTGAAAACCAGAACTTTCTCTCGTGTTTGAGTCATTATAAAATTTGGGGAGTTATTTGTTGCAGCAGGTAGCATTAGCCTGTGCTCCACATGGGCACCCAACCCACCTTTGCAGGCTTTGTCAAGAAGGCCTAGTACCCTGATTCTGATGCATGAGTCGCTGCCAGCCAGGCAGACATACAGGGTGGAGGTCCTGTGCCCAGGCTGTCTTTGGAAGCTGGAGTTGGAACCAAGGCCAGCCCAGTGAAAGCCAGTGTGACATAAGGCTTCCTTGCTGGGCTCCCCCTGCCAGCGTGGCATTAGACATCTCCCTCCCTCCAGGCCCTCAGCACGAGGCAGAGCCAGCTTCCAGCACGGGGCGGGTAAGCCAGAGCTGGGTGTCGCAGGGTTCAAATAATTGCAGGTGGGGGAGAAGACAGACAAACAATGACGCCACCCTTTGAGTATGTCTCCTGGTCTTACATTCATTCCTTTCTCCTTTCTCCATGGTCATAACTGCCTAGCCACATATCGCACTAAAATTGCTGAGGACTTGGGGAGAGTGTCAGGGAGCAAATGTCTACCGCTCTGCTCTCCCTCCCGGACAGCCACCTGCCTGCAGCCCCGCGTGAGGAGTCTCCCTCCTGCCCCGTGACTCTGCTCGGGTTTCCAGGCAAACATTCACCCAACGGATATCACAGACCGCTCTGCCATGAGTGGCCTTGGTGGAAGGTTCCCAGTGCCTCCTTCCGTGAGGGTTTTTGTACAGACTGAGGTCTTCATCCACTTTGACCGGAGGTGGACGACACTTCTCTCTGGATGTCTTGCTGTAGTTACTCCTCTCATGCACGCAAAGCTCCGCCACACACTCACCCTACGGCTCTGTGCACAACACCCCCAGGCGCCCTCCATCCCTGCCCCCCATCCCACCCCTGAATAAACAACAGCTGATTTGTAAGAGGTTTTTAATTGCATCTTGGTCTGCCATGAAGGAGTGGAATAAGGATCTCTGTTTGTTTTCACTCACATAGGATCTGCCACATTCTCCAACCGGTCTTTACCACACAGCATCTGCATAATTTTCACGCCCCAGACTTGTTTGGGTTTCCTGGCCGTTTGCATAAATTATAAACAAGAGCACAAAAATCACACGACATAGACTCTACCATAAGAGGACGTGCTCCCTCCGGTTCTGCAGAGAGCGATGGGGACATGTCGCTGTGTTCCAGTCTCTGGTGGCGTCCCCAGGAGTGAGGCCGGCCCGTCGCGGCCCCTCCCAGAGCCCTCCTGGCACAGAAGGACCCATCCTAGCACCACAACTGGGGACCAGGGTGTGGAACTGTCCCCATGCACAATGGCTGCTGGGTCCTCTGTGCTGAGGGTCAGAAAAGTGAGCCGGAAGGAAGAGTCCTGGGTTTTCACCCAGACTTTCTGCCTCAACAAGCTCCAAGAGGCTCCTTAGAAACAGACCCTCTGAAATGGGGGGCCCCGACTTTTTCTATAGAGAGCCAGACAATACAGATAGCAAATATTTTAGGCTTTCTGGGCCACATACAGCCTGTCATATAGTCTTCTTCTTTTTTTAATGACCTTTAAAAATGTAAAAACCATTCTTAGCTGGCAAGCCATAAAAATATAGGCCTGCAGGCAGTAGTTGGCCCATTCCTGCTCAGAACACCACCATGGCCTCCTTCGTCCTCTCAGCCTTAGCCTCCCCCACACTGAAGGACTCTGGCTTCCTTCTGAGCCACCCTGAGCTGGTATCTCTCCCGTCCGGGTTTTGCAGAGGGAGCTGGGCAGGCAGCGTGGCCCCAGGAATCCAAGTGCCGAGCCCTCCTGCGGCAGCCCTGGGTGCCCTCCTCCGCCACATGAGGGGTCTGGTTGCATTTGAAACAAATGTCAGATATTAGTCTCAGCCCTGCTCATGTGTCCCGGGGGCGGATTAGCCTTGGTGTTTCCCAGTGAGGTAGGTGCACGCGATCAGCCTCATCCACACGTGCAGATGCCAAAGCTTCCGAGCAGAACCGACCTTCCTAGCGCTGCCCGACAACCACATGTCGGAATTTAAAAGAAAGCCCCAAAGTCTGGGCTTTACGTTTTCTAAGAACATGTCCCACCCGAGCCCAGTGATTCAACCCCGAAGAGAGCAAGAATCCACGAGAGAACACTGTCAGCCACACAGAGTTGCTTTCCAGACCTCGGGGACACTCTGAAAACAGAATGAACTCAAGCACTCGAGGCCACAGGGCCAGGTGGGGCGGCCCTCTCTGCCCTGCCGACAAGTCTCTTCAAACTAAAAATAAAGTTTATAAAAGTAAATTATCTCATTTTATAACTTAAGTGCATCAAGCATTTCCTTAAATATAGTTCACACTGAAAATAAAGTTACTTTTGCTGTACAGTGGTGTCTGTTATAATTAGGAATAAACTTTGATGATAAAGTATGAAAGGTTACACACTCACACACGCACATCTATCTGTCTGTCTGTCTGTCTATGGTGTACAGGTGGAAAGACATATGCACCTCTTGAACAAAAGCTTCCCCAAAACGGTGGGAAGTTGTTGGGGGTCCCTAGGTATCTAGTTTGCATGAGAATGTCTAGATTAGAAGTCCCTGTCCTTAATGATAAACACATCTTCACGTCTAACGCTAAGACTCTTATTAGAAACATTAAACTATGCAATCCGTAATGTATTCAGTCTTTGGAAATGCCCAGCTACACTGTATCGTTATACAACAGCATCCCCAACAAAAGTCCCTCCCCAGCCCACCTCTTCCCTGGCCTCCCCGTCCTAAAGCCAGCGACCCCTCACATAACGTGGTTGTTCTGCATGGGAGCCCAGCCACAGAGCACCAGGGGAAGACTCAAGAGGTGAAGTACGAATTCTGCATGGAGTACAGGTGGTCAATGGGGTTTCCCACTCTGGACTGCAGGGGCCCGGCTTCTGAGGTTGCTAGGAAACAGTCACCCAGGTTACTGAGGGAGGTGTCGTCGCTATCCAGGTCATGGAAAAGGGGCTCTGCACCTGAAATGGAGAAGAAACACTGGCATAAGGGTCTGGAAAAAAGGACTGATTTCAGCCTGCGAAAATTTAGCTGAATTCAACAAGTATTGTCTGAGCACCCCTCCCCCCACCCATGAACCTTTCTACTGGGTGCTGGGAAAAGAGTGGGGGTGGGGTTGAACAGCACAGAAAAGTAGGAGGGGGTGTAGTCCCTGCCCACAAAACGTCTATAGTCTCTGTAGGGGTCTCATGTCCAAAGTGCAACAAGTTAACACAATATGAACTAGGATATGACAAAGCGCTGCGTTGAGTGCAGCGTAAGCAAATGTCAGAGTGTCTGGACAGGGAGTGTGAGGAGCAGGCAGGACATGTCGCCAGAGGCTAGAGGGACAGAGGCAGGGCTGCTATGGGACTTGGGCCTCAAAAATGGTGCTTGAAGGAGGGAAAGTGAAAAAACAAACATCAGCTCTTGGAGTGAGGAAGAAACCTCCCATGTAACATTTGTCTTTTCAAACAGCAGGCAGACACTCGGTGTACGCTGTTCCCCAAATCTGCACTGCAAAGAGAAGGAGGGTTAGGAGGCTGCCCTCAGCTGATTTACAGGCTAGACGGGGAAGTCGGCAAGGCACACTGGGGCAGCTGAGGGACGGCTGTAACCAGCACGCTTTGCCTCCCCTGCAAGTCAAAACTGGGAGACGTGAAAACTGGAGTTTATGGAACTTGTCATGGGCTTTAACTAAAGGACTCGTCACAGGCATCCTTTATGTAACAAGACCCCCGAGACTCCGAACATTTAGGAATCTGCAAAACATTCATTTGCTCTGTTTTCCCATAGCTCTGGAGGAAAGAATGATACGGACGTGACCCGTGTCTTATTTATATATGTGTGCGTGTATATATACACATATATATCTACAAATGCATCCGTGAATGACGTTGGCCACTGAAGGGCCAGATCTTAGTAAACGCTTGCTGAATATGTGACATGGGAAGGTAGGGGTGATTTTAGCAACTGAATTCTTTTAATGAAGGCAAAAAGAAGTTGTTTGACAAAACCTGTGAGCTCAGGCATGTCTCTCTGATGCCGGTGTTTGGAAGGCTTGCTGAATAAAACTCCGTTTTTTCACTATCAGGATAAATTTGTCACACATTACACATAGATCAATGCATTACATACACCACTGGCCTTCTCTGTTTACAAAGGGAGTAGCCTGTATTTGGCCCTGAGGGTGAACTTGAGATTCGCTCCAGAGCTCACCCCATCCCACCAGGATCCCCGGCCCCCAGCTTGTCCATTGACTTAAGCAGCAGGCTGGGCAGGTGGGGAGGCTCAGCCATCCAGATCACCCCCAGTTTGGGTGAGGTGGGTAGAAGGGAGATACTACAAGTCAGTTTATGTTTTATGGAATAAATTAGAGCACCTACTAGTATCCACAGGAGGATAGTCCAATTAGAAAATTAGTTTTCTGTGCTTTTTATGCATTTTCTTTCTTTACATAAATGTTTGCTTACTTAAGGCCTTCTGCTTGGATAAGCACTGATAGTGTTTGCAAATATGTCAGTGTGGTATCTGGCATGAAACGCAAGACTGTGGAATCCAGTCACAACAAACAGGTCCACAAGGAAAGTGCAATATTCCATTTAAAAGTGACAAACGAGAAGCTTTGAAAACAAGAATAAATGGAAGCATCACTAATGGATATGCCACGTGGGCCTTTCTTCTGCAGGCATTGGCCAGGTCTGCTAGGTGATTCAGGTGGTATTTTGTGGGCACTTATTCTGCTTTGGAGCCTCAGCGAGCATCTAGGGACTGCGCAGGTGTGCTTGGGAGCGAATGAGAAACCCACACGGTCTGTGAGGAGCCTGGGGGGCTTGAGCCCCTCTTACCATAGGGGTGCATGTGGTCTCCGGGCATCTGGGGTGGGGTGAGGCCCTGCCGGAAGGGATCCGAGCTGTAGACACTCTGCTCGATGGCCAGGAGCTGCTGCGGGGTGGGCAGGGCTGTGTAGGGGTTCATGATGCCTTCCAACCCCCCACTCCCGCCGCCGCCGCTCGACTGAGCTGTGGGACGGAGAGCAAGGCAGGTCATTCTCAATGTACAGCCCCGAGTGTTACTTCCCTGGGTCCTGGTTTCCTCACTTATGAAATGGAAGGGGGTGAGGGGACACGAGTGGGTGCCAGCCTGGGCCCACCGAAGGCCGCAGGGATCACCTTGGAGGAAAGGAGGGGGGTGGGGACCGAGCAGGTGAACTCTGAGAACATCTTTGAAAGGTATCATTTAAGCAAAGGGCTGTGACACCGTGCCCAGGTTTGGCAGCCCCTGGGGGGGATGAATCTGAAGATCCTTCCTGCAATAACCCCCTAGGAGCCCCCCAGTCAATCGTGGAAATCATGACGCCGGTCCCGCTGACCTCAACGGCTGATCTGAAGATTCCATGAGAGTGTGTGGACGTGCTTTGGAACTACACCTTGCTGCACGTGTGCACAGAGGGCTATTAGAAAAGGAGCACTCAGCTGTTGCCTCCACATCTTTCTCTGGGTCTCTAAACATGGGGAGAACAGAGACTCTGTCTCCCACCAGCCTCTGCTTCCTTAAGTCCACCTTAGGAGCTGCCCTTAGAGTTCTCCTCGATGGCTGAGTTCGGGGGCATATCTTTTTAAGAATGGCATTGTTCTAATGTAGTTATTTGTTTGTTTTTTCTTGTAACTTCCTTAAAGACTCCCACAACCTGTCCTTCTTCACCCCCTCCCCAGTCTTCACACTACCCCTATTTATTTACTTATTTTTTTAAAAAGGGTCCGTCTGGGTAGAGGTGAGTTAAGGGAGCGCAGCCTAGTGGAACGCAGAGTCGGAGTTCTGGTCCCGGCTCCGTCCTTACTGATACAGGAAGGTACTGGGTCTTGCGGAGCCTTTGTTTGCCCCTCTGTGTGGTGGGGGTGATAATACTTCTCCACTCGCCTCAGAAGGTGGGTGCTGTCCGAGTCGAGTGAGCATGTGTGATAACACTGTGTGAGCTATAATCATGCTCCACAAAGGAGAGGATTATTATTTTACTATCATCATTTTTGCTATTTTATATTATTTTGGAAAGGGGTAAGTCACAGAGCAATCTCTCTTTTTTTTTTGGTAATTCTTTTTAGAGACAGAGTCTCACTCTGCGTTGGAGTGCAGTGGTGTGATCATAGCTCACTGCAGCCTTGAACTTCTGGGCTCAAAGGATCCTCTTGTCTCCACCTCCCCAGTAGCTGGGACTACAGGTGCACACCACCACGCCTGGCTAATTTTTTATTTTCTGTGGAGACAGGGTCCTGCTTTGTTCCCCAGGCTGGCTTTGAACTCCCGGCCTCAAGCAGTCCTCCTATCTCGGCCTCCCAAAGTGCTAGGATTATAGGCGTGAGCCACTGTGCCCGGCCAAGTGGTGTCTTCTATTAAACTGATAAGCCTTCAAGTAGGACTGAGCAGGGTGAGAAATCGGACATGTCTATGGCCGCACATAGTCTTGACACCTGACCCATCCCCTGACACTGTGGGGGGATCCAGGCACGGGGGCTCCCTCAATCGGCAGCCCAGGTGCCCCCACCCTCCCACGAGTTTCTCACGGCTCAGTCCCCACGTGAAGGCCTCATCCCTCCAGTGGGAGTGAACGGGACCTCCAGACATGTCATTCAAAGAGCTGGCTGCTCTGTGGCCGGAGCGGCCTGGACCCCCGCAAGGCCCAGCGGGGGGAGTAGCGGGGGGGAGCAGGGGGAGGAGCAGCAGGGGGAGCAGCAGGGGGAGCAGCGGGAGGAGCAGGGGGAGGAGCAGGGGGAGGCCCAGCGGGGGGAGCAGGGGGAGGAGCAGGGGGAGGAGCAGCAGGGGGAGCAGCAGGGGGAGCAGGGGGAGGAGCAGGGGGAGGAGCAGGGGGAGGAGCAGCGGGGGGAGCAGCGGGGGGAGCAGGGGGAGGAGCAGCGGGAGGAGCAGCGGGAGGAGCAGCGGGGTGAGCAGGGGGAGGAGCAGCGGGAGGAGCAAGGGGGGAGCAGTGAGGGGAGCAGCGGGAGGAGCAGGGGGAGGCGCAGCGGGAGGAGCAGGGGGAGGAGCAGGGGGAGGCCCAGCGGGAGGAGCAGGGGGAGGAGCAGAGGGAGGAGCAGCGGGAGGAGCAGGGGGAGCAGCGGGGGGGGGAGCAGGGGGAGGAGCAGCGGGAGGAGCAGCGGGAGGGGGGGGAGCAGGGGGAGGAGCAGCGGGAGGAGCAGGGGGAGCAGGGGGGGGAGCAGGGGGAGGCCCAGCGGGAGGAGCAGGGGGAGGAGCGGGGGGAGGAGCAGCAGGGGGAGCAGCGGGAGGAGCACAGGGAGGAGCAGCGGGAGGAGCAAGTGGGGGAGCAGTGAGGGGAGCAGCGGGAGGAGCAGGGGGAGGAGCAGCAGGGGGAGCAGGGGGAGGAGCAGGGGGAGGCCCAGCGAGGAGCAGGGGGAGGAGCAGAGGGAGGAGCAGCGGGAGGAGCAGGGGGAGCAGCGGGGGGGGGGGAGCAGGGGGAGGCCCAGCGGGAGGAGCAGGGGGAGGAGCAGGGGGGGAGCAGCGGGAGGCCCAGCGGCGGGGGCGGGGAGCTGCCGCTCACCAGAGCTCAGCCTCTGCGTGTTCTGCTGGTCCTGCTGCTGCTGCTGCTGCCGCCGGGCCAGCTTCTTCATCTGGCGAGGAGAGGACCACAGAGTTAGAAGTCAGATGACCTGTGGCAGGTGCACCTGGGAACGGGGAAGCCGGGAGTGACATCTCCCCGTGAGGGGGCTTGTGTGTAAAGCAGGGGGACCATGTCCCGGCTCTTGCTCAGTCAGGGAGCCGCAGCTGCGCGGGGCCGGTGTGCAGCATCTCAGCTGACGGCTCCTCCGCTGCGGTGGGGCAGCGCATCTTAGCAGCAACAGGGAGTTCCTTCCCCCAGCAGGTAAAACTTGCTGCTTGTGGGGGGCAATTCTACGTGAGGGGATAAGTGTGCGACTGTGGGGTCTGCAGCCCGGCCCAGACACAGGGAGCTGCCAGCAGGGTGTGATGTAGGATAAGCCAGGAGGCCGTGCCCTGCCCCTCCCCTGTCTGCCTCTGGGTGGGGAGCTCGCCTCCCAGGCCACCCTGCTAACACACAAACCTCCTTGAAGGAACGTTTTAACCCAACGTTTCTCAAACTGTGTTCTGTGGAACACTGGGGTTCCATGAGCTGTTAACATATATTTTGAGTGCATGTGTGTGTAGGAGATTTTTTCTTAAATTTCTTTATGGCAAGATATCTCAGAGCTATAGATGTGCTCCTCTACTGTATGATTCCACAGGCCAAAAGGTCTCTCAAACTTATTGTACCACGGAGTCTTTTTCTGATGGAATAACACATCAGTAGCCCTATTCTGAGGAATTCAGTTAGGGAAACGCTACCTTAGCCAATCATGATCAAACAATGAGATAGTAATTTGTCACCTGTACTATTATAAAATATATATTTGGTCTTTAACCCTGTTTCCTGGCATTCAACTCCTAAAATTTTTGGAATCTCCAAAGTGATGTTTTCTTGTATGCTAATGATCAACTGGTGGCTGGCAGCCCCTGGATAGCTTAAGGATGGGGGCCGGTCACCAGAAAGACCAAGGCAGGATTAGAGGACTGGAACTTTCAGCCCCACCCCCCAACCTCCGGGGAGGGGAGAGAGGCCGAAGGTTAAGTTGATCACCGATGGCCAATGGTTTAATTAATCATGCCTGTGTAACAGAGTCTCCATAAAAACCCGAAAGGACGGGGGTCAGAGAGCTTCCGGGTAGCGGAACACATGGAGGTTCCTGGAGGATTGTTCACGGAGGGAGGGCGTGGAAGCTCTGCACCCCTCCCCCGACTTCTCACCTAATGCACCTCTTCATCCCAGTCCTTTGTCATGTCCCTTATAACAACCCAGCAAGTGTAAGTGTTTCCTGAGTTCTGGGAGCAGCTCTATCAAATTAATGGAACCTTAGGAGCGGGTTGTAGGATCCGGATTTATAGCTGGTCTGTGAGCAGCACAGGCCACAGCCTGGGTCTTGCGAGTGCCAGTTGGGGTTGGGGGGAAAGTCTTGGGGACTGAGCCCTCAACCTGTGGGATGTGACGCTGTCCCAGGTAGACGGTGTCAGAATTGAACTGAGTTAGACAAAAGCCGGCTGGTGTCCAGGGCAAAACTGACCGCTTGCTTGGCGTGTGGGGAAAGACACCCCATTTGGTCACAGAAGTGTTCTGTGTTGATTGCTGTGCTATGAAAACAGAGGAAAAATACTGTTTGTCTTTCCCCTCATCATCCACTAAAGAGCAGGGCCCTAGAGAAACAGGCCACAGGACACATGTATTTTTAGAGGGAGGAAGAAAAATGGGTAAAAATTCTAAAACAAAGACTGTGCTGCAGGAATACAGCCCGGGGTAGGGGCCAGAGGGCAATACAACAGCGGGCCCAGGTCGGAGGGGGCTGGCCTGGGAGACACGAGGGAGGCTTTCACTGCACCGTGTCATGATGCTGTCTGAGACCAGTCCTGCTTGGGTTTCTCTTTGAAACTTTAAAAAAACTTTGGTATCTGGATTAAAGAAATGTATGTTACAGAACATGCTTTAACCAAAAGACACAGAAAGACATTTATTCATACAGATGGCTGGCCAGATTCACAGCCATGGCCACTGGGGGGGAAAAAAAGCCATTTCATTAAAACAAATGCCTGGTGTCTCCCCTTCTGCAGGGCGGCTGTGGCTGAAATGATTGTTGATAACAGAATTTTTGAATCAAGAGAACTATTCTATGTAAAGGGTTCAGGTTAGAAAACCTAGCAACGAGTACAATGTCCTGCTGCAATATCCTCAGCAGCAAAGGGACAGACAGAAAAGTAATAAGCGGTTACCTTAGCTCTCTGGTTCTGGAACCACACCTGGACGACACGGACGCTCAGCCCTGTCTCTGCAGCCAGCGTCTCCCTCACCTTGAAAACATCGAACGTTAGAAATTCGGAAACGTTGCCAGCCCAGGGCAGGGGGCAGAACATTTTCTGTACAGGGCATGGGGAGGCCGACAGGCTGTGTCTTACGTAGGAGCTGGCAAGTGTTTAACGTCCAGCATAAACTCAAACACAAGAACGTGCTTCCCTTCCAGTAGAGAGTCTTTCACCAGGTAAACAAAGAAAAGAAACGCTCATTAATTTAGATGCTCATGACCAAAAGGTATTTATTTCTAGATTTCTCTTACTCTGGAAATTAGGCTTTCGAGCAGTTCTTAGACCTCAGGGAAGTCTATGGCTGTGCTTTAGCTGTAGGCCATGCATAACCAGTAACCTGCTCAAGGAGAAATGAGAATGAAAATGATGTCGCAAAAAACAAATGGTTCCCTCTTGCTCTCTTCTCTTGCCTAATTGCATTGACCTGCAGTTTTGGTTTTGTCTCTAGGTGACTTTGGGCGTTTCAGGAGTATTCATATTCACTGCTATCCTGAGGAAGCCCTGCCCAAGGAGAATAAGACGAGAGCAATCGGGAACGTGGCAGAGCCGGGCAGGCAGGTCTGACGCAGGCAGGTGCGCCGGGGCGGGCGGAGACGGGACAAGTGAGAGCCAGCTAGTAAAGAGATGTGCTCAAACGCCTGCCCACCACACTGGCCCTAGTGAGGGGCTGGCAAGGTGTCAAGAAGAGACAGTGCAAGAAGCACAGATTTTCAGAGTGGGCCTAAGAGACTCTGCCCCCTTTTGATTAGATTCTGGGGAGAAGACGGGATTGAAAGAGCGCCTTGAATAAACACGTGGGCAGAGCAAACTGGAGGCCTTGGGAAATATGTCACCTTTATCATGACACTTGGGCTGAGGCTTAGGAGAAGTAGGATGATTAGAGCAGGTTTTGAAAGCACATCCCTCTGCTAAGCCAACGAAAACAGGAGGGCGCACAGGCCCGCCTCCACCTGCTGAAACCCTATCTGGGCCTCAGAGGCCCGGCTCAAAAGCCACCTGCTCCACAAAGCCTGGCCTGATTCCCCAGACCAAAGTGACCTTTCCCTTCCCCATGGCTCCCAGCTGTCCCTCTGCTGTGGTCCCCAGAGCTCTCTCTCTGGTGTCACAGTAAGCGTATGCCTGCGTCTCCTCCTTGCTGGCGGCCTGGAAGCTGCCTGGAGACGAGCCCCCAGCACAAGCCCATGCGGGGGCTGGGAGTTCAGAACACATGGAATAAGGAAGCGAATGAGGAAGGTTATAATTTGTCCCGCGGCAAGGCCACCTTGGAGTATTTCATTTCACTTTCTACCAGTACCTCCCTTGGAGCACAGAGAGCTGCAAGGGCAGGGAAGGAAAGAGTTTACAGGTGAATCTTTCCAAAGGTCAGAAGTTGTAGCAGACTGTACTATTGTTCAACAGGTATCTACCCTTCCCTCCTCTGCTCCACGGAGGGTGCATGCTTCGCCACTGCACCCACGGTGGGCTAAGCCCACGCCTTGCTCTGGCCCATGGAACGCGATGTGTGTGGTATCCAGCGAAGGTTTCCAGTGGGCTTCCTGCTTTGGCCTGGCCTCTCGCCTCTGCCGTCCCCAGGGGAGCAGCAGGCACCAGGAGGGCGCTGCTCTCTCAGCCTGGGCCTTTGACAGAGAGGCCGGTGGGGCAGGCCTGAACCGGAGCCCTGCTGGGCCAGGGCCAAGGCACAGTCCCAGGGAAGGGAATAAATGTTTGTTGGGAGCCACTAAGACCTTGGGTTGTTTTTTAATCACAGCCAAAGCTGACTAATACAAATAGGGACGCAGGCAATGCTAAAAAAATTTTACAATGTATTTCCTTTATGAATTTCAATAAAGAATATTCTTTCTTTTCTTTTTACTGTGTAAAAGGTAGTACCCAGCACATGGCAGGCAGTCAATAAATGGCAAGTACTCAATAAATGGGCACAGCTATGTGTGGCAGAGATGGCTAATTGTCCCCAATATCCATTCTCTCCTTCCTCCAATCAGCAAGTGAATCCCTAAGTATTAGCAGGGCATGTGGTCACCCAGACAGACTCATTTCCCAGCTTCCCTTGCAGGGAGTGTGTCTGCAGGACTAACTTTTGGCCAACACATATGAGTAGAAGTGATTTGAGCAACCCCTGGGTATGCCTCTAAAAAAGCCGCTGCCCTCCACTTCCTCTTTTTACACCCTGGTGACAACTGGAGCAGTCCTTTGGACCCATGTGAGGGATAACAGAGCCACCCCACCAGTCTTGGCTTGCTCACCTCTGGACTATGACATCAGAGAAGAATAAACTCCCATCTAATTGAGCCACTGTATTTTTTTTTTACACAAATGTTCATAGCAGCCCTATTTTGAACAGCCCCAAATGGATGCAACCCAAACGCCCATCAACAGGTGAGGGGAGAAGCCAACCACGGCATGTCCCTACAGCGCAATACCCTTCAACAACAAAAAGGAATGAACCACAGCTTGGATGAATCCCAAAATCACTCCACCAAGTGGAACAAGCCAGACCAAAAAAAGAGTACATACTGCAAGCCACTGTACTTTTATACTCTTTGGTACAGCGTCTTGGTCTGCAGCACGACTGGTACCTATTATTATCATTATGATTGTTCCCACTGCTCTCCAGGAAATGAAAGGTGCAAGCCGGGGCCATTTGGAGTTGGGATTCATGCATGGAAAACATGAGGAGACTCCAGTACATCCCCGGCCATAGATTAACGATCCCCGAGTCTCCAAAGGGCTCAAGGCCACATGCACAGGGTCCATCTGAACGGCCTTCCTTACTGCTCTGACCCCCCAACTCCGTGCCCCCCGAGATCCCAGAGGAGAAGTGGGCCCAGTCCCTCCCTCCCCTCCTCCCTCCTGTACCTTCCTGCAGGGCTTGGAGGATACTTCAAACGAGGCCTTGAAAGCTCTCCTCTGCTGGGTTGTCAAGATGGTCCTAGGACGTTTGGGGCGTTTATGGTCCTTGCCGTCCTCAGCAGCTCCTTTCCCCGCCCCGTGGGCCGACTTGCAAAGACTTTCTTCATCGTCACTTTTCCCTAGAAGGAGCAAAAAGCGATGCTGTGAGTCCCCAGGAGCCACTTCCTAGAGCTACATTTTATTCCGCAACAAGGCCCTTGGGTCCACATTCCCGGGGTGGCTTTAGGTATGAGCGCATCAACCTACATGCATTGGTTTGGAAGCTTCCAGGAAGGCACTTAGAACAGGCTCCTAAAACCCAAAGGCAGGAACCAGAACACCCACATTACACCTCAGGGCTTCATCACAGTGTGACATCCCGGCTCGACATTTACTAGCTGTGTGGCCTTGTGCAAGTTACTTACCTCTCTGATTCAGTTTACTCATCTGCAGAATAGCGATACAGGAGAACCCACTGCATTGGGGTTGCGGTGAGGACTGAATGAGTTTATACCAATAAGACACTCAGAGTGCTGCTTGGCATATAGTAAGTGCTCAGTAATTATCGGTTATCAATATCATTTCTTAGATTATCATTTTTCAGGACTAGACCTGGAGAAGTTACTTATAACTTCCTAGCTACTGTGTCTGAAATTCTGGCCACTGCCAGGTGGTAGAAAATACTGCTGTTTAAAAGGCCACAGAGAACCAGCATTAGAGTCCCTACGGGTGCAGACAACTGAGTATGGACAGGTAACTCTAATAATCAGTCAAAATTTCTTATCTATAAAGTAAATAACGCTCTATGAAAGTAACTACAACTATGTGAATTACTTCAACTCTATAAGCAGTGTCGGGGTAACATCTAAGGAAACAAAGCCTCCAATGGGCATCACGTTCTTTTCCAGGGTATCTCGTGCATCCGCAGACGTCACGCCCCTGAGGAGGAGCTTTTGGGGTCTGGGAAATACCCCAGTGAGAGAGACTTCTTTTTCCCTTTGGCATTAAAAGCCGTAGGTAGCTGTATGCCCAAGTGATCCTAAGAAGAACCTCGTTTATCTCTGGGTCCTCACAGAGCTCAGCTGTCCTTCCTGCAGTGAAAACCTTTGCCCCAGGCCTTGCCCCCGTGCCAGCCCCTCCTGGCCACTCTGCGAAAGCCCAGAGGAGGGACCCAGAGCGTGCGAGCCACACATCCTCTTCCTTGGCTCCCACCTCCTCTGGAAAGGCTGCTCCTTCGCATATGCTCTTTTAGTTTTGACATTAGCTGAGTTCTGATTTTTGGCTCCGCCAGAGCCCGAAAGCTTATTTTATCTGAAAGGACAATGGTTTCTTCTTTCTAGGAACATGTAAACATGCAAGTTTGAAGGTGAAGGGAACACCACATTGTGAGTTCTTGACGACACGACCCTTTTAATGTAACTGAAAAGGGACTGCGGTCGGCAGACCGAGGTTTCCATCCCGGTTCTGCCCCCTCGTTGTAAGTACAGCCCTATGCGAGTCACGGCATGTCACTCTGACCCTCGGTTTCCTCATCTGCACGAAGAAGACAGGGACACCCGGCCCGCGGGTGTCACAGAAGTAGCGCTGTCACGTGCAAAAGCAGCTAGCACGGTCCTGGCACGCAGGCGGCTTGCAATCGAGGTTGGGAAAAGGGTGTCTTTTCCCTCTGCCCCATCCTTCTCAATAGTACAAATGAAAAACCCCAAAAGATTAAAGAAGAGAGTTAAACAAGAGTCCCCTTGATGAGGCCTGGCTGCTCAGGCATCTTCCTGAGGGTGGTCTTCCCCAGGGGTGATGCAGTACGAGGATCTCAGTCTCACCTGGGTATCAAGGCCTGTAAAATCTTTCTAGAAGGAGGTTTCCAGAATGGCCAGGAAAAAGCAAGCACTTCAGAACTAAAAGCCTCAGGAAAATAAGAAGATCCCACAGGAGGATAAAATGTAGAAAAAAGAAAGCCCCAGCTAGGCCCTTGGTAGGCCCACTCACCCCACTGCTGGGAGACCCCCCAAATCCCGGTGTGAGACCAAGGATTCTCAACAAGGGGGACTCCCCAGAGTCAAAAGCATGTTCCTCTGGCCCTGGTGATGCCTTCAGGGACATTTCTGAGGAAATGGGGCTACACCCCACCGGAGGATCACGCAGGTCTCGGGCGAGGCAGGCCGTACACAGGGACTGAGTCCGCGGGCCAGGCCTGCAAGGGCTGAGCAATGCACAGTACAGAACACTCTTGCAATGCAAATGTAAAATGCAATTTTATTATCTTCAAAAACCTCATGTCTTATGCCAGTTTTGTCAATAAAATGGTACTTGCAAATGTCTTACGGAGCCAGTCTGATTCTCTGACAGTCATTCCTCCAATAGTTTGATGCAAATGTATAGGCACGAGTGGGATAATGTAACTGACGAAAAGGTAAAGTCTGAAAGGATGATCATGGTTCGGACGTGCTGACACTATCCAGGAAAGCCATGTCACATGGTACTTACAAGCGTGAGCTTTGGAGTCATACAAACTCAAGTTTAAATTCTGGTTCCAGCAGTTATGATGTGTGATTTGGAACACATTCTCAAAACTCAATCTTCTCATCAGGGAAAATAGCAGTGTTATTGGAATTATCAAATGAGATGATGTATATAAAGGGTTTAGCACCATCCAGAAGGGACTGGTGCTGAATCAATAACAATAATCGTCATTAATATTCTTCCAACATAAGAGATGAATACATGTTTTAGTTAACAGCAACCTCCCATCAGTGGGGATCTGAGTTAAGGTTTAACACTACAAGTGCTCATTTCTCTCTCTTTGCAGACATGACCCCAGCTGATACAGACAGCCAGTGGCATGTGAGCATGTGAGTGCTTGTGAGAAGGGAGAGAAAGAGAGGGAGCTAGGGCTTGTTCTAGAAGGAAGCTGCGATTTCTGAAGTTTGTTCAGAGCCCCAGAGGAGGATGGCTGAGGGCCACCTGGGGCCCTCCTGCGCTGTCACTGTACTCAGCCTTGCCTGGGACACGTGCGCATCCCCAAAGAGCTGCTGTCCCATCATGAACCGATGGAGAAGGGGGGGAAGAGACCACCTCCGAGGCCGCCATTGGTGCGCATTTTTGGAGGACACAGCCAGCTGCTCATTCATCCTCTCCAAACCCTTGTAAGAAGAGAGAGAGGAAAGTGTGTTTGTTTTTAGAAGGAGGCAGAGGAGGAGGAGGAGGCAGAGAGGGAAAGAAGAAGGGGAAGGAGGAAGAAAAGAAGGAGAAGGAGAAGTGGTAGCAGTCGTGGTTTGTTTAGGAGAGTTTCTGTCATTTTCGTGGTGCATTTTCTCCCTCTGATTCCTCCTTTCTGCGGTTCGATATCTCACGCTCTCTTCTTTCCTCAGGTCCCCCATTTTGCCTTCTAGGAAGCACTTCATGCTCTACAGCAGGAGCCTACAAGCTTGCTCTGTAAAATGCCAGAGAGTTAACGGTTTAGTGTTCGCAGGGCTTTAGGTCTGCAGCGCAGCTACTCAACTCTGCCACTCCTTGTAGCACAAAAGCAGCCGCAGACAAAATGAATGGGCATGGCCGTGTTCCAAAAAAACTGTATTTCAAAAACAGGCACCGAGCCAGATTTGGCCTGCATACCGTAGTTTGCTCACCCCTGCCCTGGACCTCCCCTGACCTCCTGTTCTCCATCAAAACTTACACGTCCCAAGTCCCCCTCTTCCCGGCCCTGACCGCAGGCAGGAAGCTCTGCTCATCTGATACACCGTGGAGTCCGTGGTGAGCACGGTTTGATGTGTTCTCCCCCACGGTCAATAGCATATAAATATTTAATAAGAAATGCATCTGCCCTCACAGTCACCAGTGTGGAATTTGGGGTGTCCCGGCCCATCTGAGCGAGAGAGATTCTGAAGAGAGAGGGGCAGGGGGCCTCTTGACACCTCTCAAAGTGCAGACAGGGGCCCCCAGCCAGCTGCCACCAGGCATGCGGACCATCACTATCACCCAGCTTCCGACCTCTGCGTTGTCAACATCGTGGGCAGAATGGTGTCCTCGGACTCTCTCGGGAGTTTCCAAGCTGTTCCCGGAACGTTCCCTGAGGCTCCCATCCTCTCCCTCGGAGACGGCAGACCTGCCTGACTGGGATCCCGGCTTCTGCATGAAAACACGCAGCGCCTAAGACAGGCACGTATCAGTTTGCCCAAGGGGAAGGAACATTCTAAAAGAGCTGGGAGATTTCTCTCAGAATCAGCAGAACTGGAGGGAAGAGGAAAAACCCTGAAAGAGCAGAGATGCACAGCGGAGGGAGAGGCGGCCCCGCTGCTGCAGAGACTCCCACACCCAGAGGCAGGCCCAGCGATCCCTCATAATTTAAGCTGACACCCCTCAGCGGAGATGAAAGGAACGCGGCTCGCTGCTCTCTGACAACAAATGTCGGCATCCCTGGGGGCCACTTAGGCACAGACTCGGCATCCATCTGACCGTAGCGGGGAAGTCCAGTGATTGAGCCTCCACACACAGCCTACCAGAGTGGGATGAATCCGCTCGGTGCAAAGTTCGGACATGTTTCTTAGGGCCTTTTTTTCCCCCTTTCTTGTAAAAAAGAAAAAATCTGGAATGGTTCAGGGCCGTTCCTCCCACTCGTGTATGACATAAGCAACGCCAGATGAAAGACCCAGCCGTGGTTTATGGCCTCGGGACGGAGCGGCACTACCTGTGGGGCCTTGGAGATTCGTCTCAGGTTGTTGGAAACATCCCAGCAGCCCATAAACGGGGCAAGAGATATCTGCGCTCGGCCCAGGAGGCCAGGGCGAGGGAGGGGGACGAGAGACCCTCATGCTAGGGGAGGGAGGGGCGGGAATGGGCCTCAGATGCTTCCCCAGTGACGAGCCTCATAAATGCCTTTCAGATTCGGAGAGGAGAGGAAGGGTCTGGGGTTTGTTGTGGGTGGAGGGAGGAGGCAAAGATAGAAGGGAGGAATTTGTGAAGACGGGATGCAGAGGAAGCTGTTTCAGCCACTGCCCTGCACTACAGGCCTGGAATCCATGCTCCCCGAGAACAGCAGTGGCCAGCTCTGGACGCAGTGAACTCAAAGCAGCACCGAAAATCCCAGAGGCAGTAAGTGCAGCTCTTCAGAGAAGCAAAGTCCATGCAGCCACTGTTTTGCAACTGCCGTACACATAGTTCTTCGAGGAGATCCCAACTCAGAACAAAAACTGTTTCCAGTAAAAGATGGGACTTGGAACTTGTTCCCCTCATCTTGCGCTCAATAAGTATTTACTGCAGGCTCTTGCGTGGGGCTCTGCACAAGGACGATGCTGGGATCCGGAGATGATGACGACGCAGCCTCTGCTCTCCCAGAGATCTCGGATTCGCAGAGGAGAAAGACCCAGCACCAAAATAATGATAGCTCGGAACAGAGGAGTCAGGGGAGGGGACTAAGGACGGGCACACGGCGCCAGATGTCCCCTGGGCTAAAACGGAATAACACAAAAGATGAGCAGAAGTTGCTGGGTAGACAAGGAGAGAAAGGGCATTTTACGGCACGGGAGCCAGCCGCTGATCCGGGAAGGGAGGCTCACGATGCAAACTCTCCCCGCCTGCCACTGTACGCCCGGCACTGCCCTGCGTACCGCCAGGGATCATAAAGATCATAATGAAGGATAGAAGAATAAACCCCTTGCTCTTAAGGAACAGAAAACAGAGTCAGAGTTAGCATTTAGGAGCAATAAAGAATATAAAATAGTTAAGTTCTTCAGGCATAGTAAAAACTGGAAATAAAAATGCGAGCATTTAGGAAAGAGGAGCGTCAATTAGCCAGAGAAGTTAGTGAACGAAGGGGGCTCACAGGTCAGGGAAGAGTGGGCTTGGAAAGCCCGGGGGGAGGAGGCAGGTGTTCAGACCTGTGGCCTGGAGGGAGGGCCAGAGAGTGAGTGCGTCAGCAAACCACAGTCACCCGTGCACGCCTCGGCCCAAGCATGGGGAAAATCAGATGCTCTGCCTCTCACCAACCACTGGGAGATCATTCTTCATACGGGAAGGGCACGCGGAGTGGTGGAAAGTAACTCTGAGCACAAAGTGGGAGACCTGGATTCTAGTCCCAATTTTGCTACTAAACTGTGTATCCTTGAATAAAACTCCTCACATCTCTAAAACTCAGTTTCTTTATCTACAAGATGATATAAAAATTCCTTCTACTTACCTGATACGTGGCATGGCATTGTTTTACAGTTGCATTGTTTCACTGTTTCTACTACCACCCTAGAAGGCAGGAAATGCATTGCTATCATTTTTTTTTTTTACAGACGAGTAAACTGAGGCCCAGGAAGAAAGTGAGGAGACCTTTTGCCCAAAGGCACACAGCTGGGAAGCTCTTTCTCCTACCCCCACTCCGCCTCTGCCTGCCTGGCCTGCCTGGCAGGGCTGTTGTGAAGATCCAGGGATGCCTGGTTGTTGCAGAAGAGCAGGTGCTATCCACTGCGGTGTGGCTGTTATTAAAGAGTGAGGAAAGAAAGGGAGGGAGGCGGGGTATAAACACGGAACCTGAGCGCCGGCTGGAAAAGCCATTCTTTTCAGTCCAGTAGGGACAGAGCTTATTTTAAATCCCCATGTCTCCCCAGACCCTCTCTTCTCCCTCCCTGCCCACACTGCCCAGGCTCCAGCAGGGCAAGCTCAGGGAAGGTCCCCATCGATCACAGTGTGCTAAGCATTTCAAGAGAGGAGCAGACAGAAGCCAAGCTGCACCCCTGAGTCAGGCCGTAGGTGAAGTGTCCCAAGAAAGACACCTGTGTTGGGAGATGTCCACTGCAGAGGGGGGTTTCTGCGCCATGCAGAGGGAGGGGCCGGGCAGGTCAGGGGCAGGGCATTCCAGCTCAGACGGCCAGGCAGGCCCCGAAGGGCAGCCGGGTGTCTCCACTCTGTGAGCGCTGGCAGCCGGCCACGGCCTGGGTGCCTCTCCTTTCGCTTTCCCCAGCTGGCTGGTGCCCGTGAAGGGGGACCTTTGCGTGGGAGGCGTGCAGGGAAACAGCACAGGACCGGTGCTGACTGGTGGAGTTGCTGTTGCGTTGCATCGGTTTCAGGCCTCTTCACTTTGAATAGATCTTAAGCTAACACTACCCTGCCTCTCCCCCTCCCCCTACACACACACACACACACACACACACACACACACTTCCTCTCCATCTTTCCCTCTCTGAATTTTCCCATCCCTCTCTCCTTCCTGTCCAATAAAAGCACAGCCACATGCAGGCCAACTGATGAGCACAGGTGTAAATGCGGAGTGTGCCTATGCGGAGAGGGTCAGGCACTGCAAATACTGACAGTCGGAATAGCGGGAGATTCCTCTATGGCCACGTCACCGCTCTCCAATCCAGCACGGCTAAATATACTAAATGAGAAGCCTAACGTGTTCTGCTTTGCTTTGGCTGGCCTCTGAGAGGGAGCCCGTGAAGCTCGTAACAAGCCGATTCAGATATTTGGGGCTCGGAGCCCAGTCTAGATAAAAGCTCATTAATCCAGCTGCCCTGTGGTTCACCAGGCCTGGAGTATTACGTGCATGGCATTGCATTAGGTTTATATTAATAAGGTTTGACTGTGTGTGCTCCCATTTAGGAAGTGACTTAAGTGGGTTGAATACCATCTCTCTTCAGAGTAGTCCAATTTGGCTGTATTAATTACTAGTCTTTTGGAGGTTAAATTATCTGAGAAAATTAAATTGTTTCTAGGCAGAATTGGAAGACAAAGGGTTAATTATCCCTCAATATTGAAAAATACCAGGATAACAATCCTCTAGGTGGCTGGGGAGTTGGGGTGACTGACTAACACTCTAAATGTTCTCATTGTAAAGTGAATCCTCCCTGGTCACATTCACTGTGGCCATAAGGACAGAGAGAGGTGGCCTGGATGCCCACAGCTGATCAGACTGCTTGAGCTTTTGGCCTAGACACCCCCGCTCTAATCAGGCCTTCTGCTGGTCTGGAGAGGTAAACTGAGGCCAATACCCAGCCGGGTCTGTTCCTTCACACTCCACCCAGTCCGTTCCACAAACCACTGACAGGCAATCTGAAAAGAGCAGGGAGAAGCGGGGTCAGACACCTAGCCTTTGTTCTTACCTCCACTACTCACCAGCTGTGTGACCTAAGGTAAATGACCTACCCTCTCTGAGCCCTACCTTCCTCATTTGTAAAACCAGGGGAATAAAGACCTGCCAAGCTACCCTGATAGGACTGTTATGAATTCAATACAAATAGAGTAGTTAAAAACACTTTGAAAAAAATTGTAATGGAAATGTAATATATTTTATACATTTTTATCATGCTTCTTGGCGGTCCATGAACTTACCACATCTCCTCACTGTCTATAAAACTCAAACTCCTCATAGGGAAATTTTCATCATTCAGCAACTCCATCCAGAGTGTGCCTAGTGTGTGCAGCTACTCTTCTAGACACAGGATAAGGAGAGGCCAAGATCGGTGAAGGCTCTGCCTTCCTACATCTAGTAGGAGAAGACAGTGAATAAATAAAGAAAAACATAGTCTAGTCTTTGGCAACGTTAAATGCCAGGAAGAAACGAAAATAGAGCAATGGGCTAAAGAATGACTGGGGGAGCGAGGAAGCCCCTTTGGTGGGTTCATAACTCTGTGCCAACTCAAACGTCCAACTCTACCTTCTCCTTGAAGCCTCCCTCAGTTCCCTTTCTGAATATCCACAGCACACGTTTGTCTAATGTTTGTCTATCTCAAATACTTTATTCAAGTACATTAAAATTAGAAGACAATCGGATATGTTGTCCTACCTTATTCTCCAACCATTTCAGAAGAAAACAATATTATAAGCTCCAAGGCACATTTTTCAAAACAAACAATAGTGCACGAGACTAATATACAGATTCTGTTATGACATACCACTAGAGAATGGCAGAGTGATCACAAGCAGTGGTTTGGACTCAAATATTTGGCTCCATCATTTACTAACTAATGGTCTTGACCAAGTTCCCTCTGCATTGAGTCTTGATGTTCCCATCTTTACAATGGGGTTGAAAGCACCTACCCAACAAGATGATGATAAGAATTAAATGAGACAATTTGTGTACAGTGTTTATGGCACCTATGGCTCATGGTAAGAACTTCAATGCTGGCTAACTATCATCGTCATTATAATTTTATGGATCTTTCATATAAATAGAATAAGCTTCTAGAAAACAGAAATCAAATCTAAGTGATCTTTTTATCCTCCACAACACAGCACCACACGGAGCACTCAGGAGATTACTAATTAGCTATTAAATAGTTTATGTTCAATTAATACAGAACGAACAGAAATAAGCCAAAGGTCACGCTGACTATGCAAGCACACTGCAAAGTCCTGTCTTTCCATTTTTTCACAAATGTGTTCACCAACATCAACCAACTTATTGCAACTATAGAAATTACTGAAGAATTATTGGCTACCCCCATAGCTGAGGCTCAGCTGGAGTGAAATTTATTTCCCTTGAACTCCAATCTGAATTTCCCTTTTCACGTGGATATTGATCCTACCGACGGTCCACTGCTTCATTGGTCCCTACCCAGTTACGTTTCCACAGGAAGATAGAGGAGCAGGTCATGAAAATAGAGAAACCCAAAATTACGATAATTAGGGTTAGAGAGAGGAAGGAGGAAGACTGGAGAGAAAATGGAAACTGGGCCCAGAGGGAGGACAGCCCCGTGCGTGGAGCACGTGCAATGGACAATTTGTTGTCCAGCCAGTCCTCCCGCGACTGGAACACGTGGTCTCCAAGGTCGGCCTGCAGGAAGGAAGGAGGGGAGTGCTTGGCCAGGGGGCCTGAGCCCTGGCAGGCTGGGCTGCCCCCATCACTGAGAGATCTTCAGTAGACTTTCCCACAGCCACGGTTCTTCACGGGTGAGAACACAAGATTAGGCAAGGAAAGCATAAATGTCTTTTGTGAGGGGAGCTTGCTCTAAATTAACTGTAAACTGAGTATACTTGTGTGCGGTGAACTCCATTACAACCATTTGGAAAGTACTTATGGTTATTACCCTTAATTGAAACTGGGTGTCCCAAGATGCTCTTGATGTTGATGAAATCATTGCTAACGGTGCCATCTCAAACATTTCATGTACTATGTTAGCCTTGAATTTCTAACAGTAAAGACTCTTTTTCCCAATCCTGTCATTACTTGTATAGAGTTTATTGTTGAAATAGGAGTTGGAAGAAAAATACTATTACCCCGAACATAAGACCACCGTAATTATAGTCTAGACCCTAAAGCAGTGGTTCTTAAATTAAGCATGCCCCCAAATCACCTGGAGGGCTAGTTAAAACACAGATTGCTGGGCCCACCCCAGAGCTTCTGATTCCGTGGGTCCAGGAGGGGGTCTGTTGCTCCCCATTTCTAATAATCTCCCAGATGATGCTGATGCTGCTAGTCCAGAAACCACACTTTGAGATAAGCGGTCCAGAATGTTCCTCCCTCCCTCTTTCCCCACCCCAGCCCTGCAGGCACACACAAGGAGGTCTGCAGGAGCTTCTGGAGAGGGGTGAACAACCGCAGCACATTCTTACTTTCAGTGAACAGAGAATTTCATACCTTTTCAACTATTTCAACCAACTCTTCAGATTGATTCCTGCTAGTTTTGACAATTAGGGGAGAATGGAAACTATGTTTTAAAAAGCATGTTTTCCTCTTTAAAAATTATGGCATAGGCTGGGTGCAGTGGCTCATGCTTATAATCCCAGCACTTTGGGAGGCTGAAGTGGGAGGACTGCTTGAGGCCAGGAGTTCAAGATGACCCTGAGCAAGAGCGAGACCCCACCTCTACCAAAAACAGAAAAAATTAGCCAAGCATGGTGGTGTGCACCTGTAGTCCCAGCTACTTGGGAGGCTGAGGCAGGAGGATCCCTTGAGCCCAGGAGTTTGGGGTTGCTGTGAGCTGTGATGATGCCACTGCATTCTAGCCTGGGTGACAGCACAAGACCGTGTCTCAAAAAAAGAAAATAAAATCATGGTATGCCTGGAGGAAAAGGTGAGGATAAGTTCATGGTAACCTAAGACGGTCATGAACAGGGCTGGCCCTCGGTGTGCAAGGTGGTGAAGTACACTGCCAAGCTCTAGAGTTCTCCCCTCCTTTGTCAGGTGGAACAGCTACTAGGCACTGGAGCCAGGGGTACCCCAGCTGGTAAGTGAGCCCCCCTGAAAGGACTCTGCATCCTAATTCATCCCTCCTATACCCTCACACTCAAGTTGCTCTCTTCCACCTCTATTCATTATCGCCTCCTCCAGGATTGAGGCAAAGTGCTGAGCAGTCCTTCTGTTGCAAGACTCAGATGACTGCAAAGCCATGCATCTTTCACAAAGCACAAATGTCATCAAATGCACCTGCTTAGCTTAGCGTCCTAGATCAAGTCTTTAAACGAGTCCTCCCTCCTGGTCAGCTGTTTCATTTCCACCTACGCCAGTAAGAGCTGGAGCAAAAGATTATCAGGAACCTTGGCAAAGGAGAAAGAACTTGCCATCGCAGGTGCCACAGAGCTTTGGGAGGTGTAGGTGGCTGAGGTGCTAGGACAGCAGCTGCTCAAGAGGGGTTGGGTGTGGCCTTGCTGTCGGGTTCTAAGTCGACACAGCTCCCCTTGGCATCAGATGCCTTGCTCCATATAACAGATGTGCGTCTGAGAAGTTGTACATGGACCAAACTTCTGTGAAGCTGAATTTTATTTTCCCATTGAAGGAATTCTTAGTTTTACAGATGCTTTATTTTTAGGGATAAATAAATATTTTGCAGTACATAGAAGGTCCTCATACTTCCATCATTCTCATATTCATCTAAAAATATTTATTTTGCAAAGTGTTTAATATACATCCATGAACAAGACAGAGTCCCTGCCTCAGAGAATTTACAGTCTAGTGGAGGAGATGACAGGCTAGCAGGCCTTTATAAACCAGGCTGAGAAGTGTTTTGATGAAGGACAGGATGCTGGGGGAATGCCATGGAGGAGCAGCTAGCGTGCTCACAGACAGGGGATCAGGGCAGGCCTCCTCAAGAAGACGTGTAGCAAGAATAGAGTGGATTTAAGAAAAATAAATTTAAAGGATGAAGCAAAAACATTCTAGCACAAGATAGCAGACAGGAGTGTGGATGGTGGAGGAGGGGTGAGCAGAGACAATAAGCAAGAGTCTTGCATTTCAGTTTTCTAAAACCCAGAGCCAACAGAATGAAATGGTTAAGAGCAGGCTAGGGTTTGGGAGCCAAAGAGACCTGGGGTCAGTGCTGGCTCTTTGGGGAACAGATTGCTTAATTTCCCCAAATGTGTTTCCTGGGCACATAGTAAACACTCAAGAAATTCACACCATTAGTATTCTTAGTCACAACTAAACAATGTCACATACCCTATCAAAGAGGGTCTTATTAGCATGAGAAATTACCAAACATTTTTGTTTCTATTTTTTAAAAGAGGAAGAAATGAAAGGGGGGGAAATGGCCACAAGCAAGGGAGATAGTCACACAGGCAGATGCCGATAATACCATTTAAAGGTGTTCTTTCAGCGGTGCCTTCAGCAAACATTTACTGACCCTATGTAATGTCGCAGCAATCGTCGTTCTAGGTACTGGGAATACCGCGGTCAACAAGACAGAAAAGACCCCTTAGTCTTGTGGAACGTACCTTTCTTTGGGGAAGATTAGTAAATAAAGAATGATCTTGGTCATTTTAGACTCTACACAAAACTGCAACAGTGAAAAGCAGTAAGCAGAGATTGGAAACAGTGCGAGTGACGGGGAAATCGGTAGTGAGGATGTTGCTTCAGGTAGAACGGTGCTGTGGTTTGGATATGGTTTGCTTGTATCCACCCAAGCTCTGCTGAGATCTGGCCCCCAGTGTGGCGGTGTCGGGAGGTGGGGCCTGGTGGGAGGTGTGCGAGTCACGGGTGTGGATTCCGCACGAATGGCTTGGTGCCATTCTCGTGGTCGTGAGTGAGTCCTCCAGGATTAGTTCTCTCAAGAATGGACTAGTTCCCTCAAGAGTGGGTTGTTACACAGACAGGATGCTCCTCAGGTTTCCCTCTCTTCAAACATGCCTGCCTCCCCATTGACCTTGACCTTCACCACCACCTTGAAGCCAAGGCCATGCCCTTGAACACCTCATCCTGCAGAACTGCATGCTAAATAAATTTTTTCTCTATAAATTACCCAGCCTCAAGTATTCTTTTATAGCAACACGAAACGGACTAAGACAAGTGGCCAGGCCTCTTGGGGATCCAGACCCTGTGGAGAAGGTGACATTTGAAGGTGACAAGAAAGAGCAAGCCGAGTGAAGGGCTCAGGGCAGAGTGTCCTGGGCAGAGGGACAGGAATGTGTTCGGTGTGCTCAGCCATTACAGCAGGTCACAGACCATGAAGGGGAGAAAGGTACGAGGGGAGGGGAGGAGGCAGATGCCAGATCATGGCAGGGCACACGGGCCAAGACAGGGACTTCACATTTATTCTAAGTACAAGGGGAGGCCACAGCCAGTGAGTGGCAGAGATCAGAGTAGAAGCCCAGTCCCTGCCTGGGTCAGGGCTTTCTTACACACTTTGCGCCCTCCCACTCTGGAAGTCCTTCTCTCTATGCAAAAAAGAGGCTCCAACTTTTCTGAACAAATGTTGATTTTTAATTCTCTTTCCACTATCTTAGATGCCTCTAATTTTCTTCCTCGTCTATTGTACGGGTTTCCTGGGTTAGGTGCCATCCTCTCAGGTGCATTCCTTGCCTTCCGTTGGTCTCCTTGCGCTGCCCAGGAGCTGACCCTTGCAGGCTGCTGCATCCGCCTGGGTTCAGCCAATGAGAGGATTTACAAAGAAGTCAGAGAAAAGGGAGGAACCACAGTACGTCCGTGTCTCTGCCTTGTGAGATGTCTCTGGCAGCGTTTGTATCTCCTCCGTGGCAGCAACTCACGCCTGAAAGAGCCACCACAGCTTCAGCTGGGGACCAGATGTCCCCAGAAGTTATATCACCTCCTCACTCTGTCCCTCAGCTTAGGGGTAGTAGCAGCTTCCCTTTGTTGCCTAATGCATAGATTGTCTTACCTGCTCTGTTTGCATCTCAACGATCCCAACAGCTGTGTAGCCAATGTTCTGTATTAAATTCATTCTGTTTTAAATGTTGACAGTTGTTTCTTCTCTCCAGGTTGTCCCCTGGATGATTAAGTTCTTGAGAGGGACAACAAATTTCACAGGTTTGGCAATCGTCCCTTCATTTGCCAGGTAAGCATGTCCACATACTCCATTTCACTAGCCATGCTGAAAACTAAGTTAGCTCAACTAAGTTAGTTCCCTTTGCTACCGTCCTTGGAACTAGCTTATACCAGAGCAGTAGTTAGGTGACGAGACGTGGCAAACATTTTCCCCAGGATTTAGACGTTAGGTCCAGAGTTCGCTGGAAATTAGTCCTAACGTTCTATGAGCGGTCAGCACCATGGCCAGATCCTAGAGGCCACAGACAGACAGGACTTTAAAGGAAACTTATTCCAGAGACCACAGAGAGAAACCGGACAGCTTATCATTTTGCTTATAGAGCTTCTCTTGAATTTGTCTCCAATATCCGTACTGCTGTGACATATACAGACCAAACAATTAAAAAGACAGATTGTACCACATGCAACATCACCTCTAGGAATAGTTAAAATCAGAATGAACCCTGCAGCCTTTCCTGGATATGATCTATCAGATTTCATCAAATATAAACTACCTTTAATTGCAAAACCTGTCATTATTTTATGGACCACCAAGAAAGAAAGAAATGCGGCCAATTAAACTTTGATGCCATGCTTTCTCATCACGTCAACTGTGAGTCAGACCCCAATTATGGATATATTACAATACAACCCCCAAAAAAGTGTCTTAGAATATGAAATATGGCATCAGCTCTGCTTTAGGCACCCAAATCCTCTTAAACCACATAAACTGTTTAAGGAGCCGCTCATTCTAGAAAACACCAAGGTTTGGGACCTTGGGGAGGGCATCCATTAATAGGCATCATAGGTGGCCCCCCACATTTCCATTATGAGTCCCAACTCCTTCACATGTTCCCAAATATCTCTTTGGTCGTGTTTATATGACACTAAAGGAGGTAGCACAAGAGTCCTACGTGGGTGGGAGAAAGCCTGATACTACCACGAACTATAACGTGGCCTCGGACAAGGCACTTAACCTCAATTTCCTCCACTAGGCACAAGGGAGTTGGGATAGATGATGTCCTAGATAACTTTCAACATTATCTTCTATATCTGGAAATGAAAATATTAACAAATCCACTGTCTGGATTTGTTGACTATTGATTCTCAATTGGGAACGTTCTGCCTCTCAGGGGCATTTGCAAAGGGATGAAGGCTCTTTTTCTAGTTGTTAGTGGATGGGGCCATAAATGCAAAATAGCAAATTGCCCCACCAAAAAAGTTAATAGTGCTCATTTTGAGAAATGTTGATTGAGACTATTACAGACTAAATATTTGTATCCCCTCCAAATCCATATGTTGAAATCCTAAGCCCCATAGTGATGGTCTTAACAGGTGGGACTTTGTGAGGGGTCATTAGATCATTAGGGGACAGGCATTAGGAATGGAATCAGCACCCTTTGAAAGGGACTGCAGAGAGCTCTCTCACTCTCTTTACACCATGTGAGGATACAATGAAAAGTCAGCAGTCTGCAACCCAGAAGAGAGCCCTCACCAGAACCCAACCAAGATGGTACCCTGAGCTCAGACTTCCAGCCACCAGAACTCTGAGAAATAAATGTCTGTTATTTATAGGCCACCCTGTTTGTGGTAATGTGTTATGGCTGCCTGAGGAGACTAAGACAGGAATCTTCTGAGACGGTGTTTATGGTAGTGAACCAAAATCTCTAAGCTTACGCTCTGAGTCCATAATGATTTTTTCTAATTTAATTTTGATTATAACGATTTAATGTGAATAGCTTGAGAAGCTATTACTTAGACAAATGCCTAAGGAAATCCCCAAATATGCCGTCTAGGTGGTAATCTGAGTCCTAACATTCTCCCATGAACTTCTCAAGTTTCTTTTTTCCTGATGGCAGGACCAGCCCTACATATAAGTAAGTAATAACTTTCTCTACGGTCTGAGATAAGTGAAATCGACAGATTTCCACTGCTCTGCCCCATGGCTCACAAACCATCACATGAATGTAGACTTATGACTTACCCTCCAGCTTCCCCTTGGTGGAACATGCTGGGGAAAAGTGCAGCATCCAAGAATAAAGAAACTTGGAGAACATCTAGACAAACAACTTAATTCACCTTTCCTCAGAGGAGGAAACTGAGTCCCAGATGGGTAAAGGAGCTTACTCAAGACCATACCCCAGCCTAGTAGCTCCAAGTCTAGGCTCCAAGTCTCTTGGCTCAGATCCAGTGCTCTTGTACCACGTCAAGTGTCCTATGACGACAGGTGGCAGGAGATGAGCAGAATGGTGAACACCTGCCCGCCGCCCAGGGAACGTGCTGTCCTCATGAACTCCACACACTCAGTCCAAGAGGTTGAGCACCAACACTTAACATTTGCTGAAAAAAGGTTTTCTAGAGTAAATTACTCCATCTTCCTGGCTCACTAGCCAGAACTCGTAGACATAAGTAGTCCTTTTGTGTGTGTGATGGTTCTTGATCGTTTGACCAGTCCTGAGGGGCACTGTCTGAAACGTAAGCAATTGCTTTGTACAACTGCACATGTAGAAAGTATAGGAGATTGGGCCGAGGGGACTAACTCTGGAAAACACTTCCTCAAGGTTGTTATTTGATACCAGCTTAGTTTCTGATTAATTCCTTCTTTATAAAGTTGGCCCTTGAACAACATGAGTTTGAACTTGGCTGGTCCACTTATATGGGACTTTTTTCAACCAAATGAAGATGGAAAACACAGTATTCACCGGATGCAAACCACGCTTGTACAGAGGGCTGAGTTTTTGAATAGGCAGGCTTCTCGAGGCCGCAGTACTTGAGTATGACCGGATTTTGGAACCAATCCCCCGAGCATACTGAGGGACAACTGTACTAAAGAAGGGTTCCTCTGATTCATTGCAAGTTCTAGTTAACTGGTTAATTGGGTTCCCATGAAGCTGTCTTTGGTGCAAAATCACAGGTGTTGTTATATCTGAATTATCCTTTTTCCCCTCCTCAAACAGTTTTAAACAGGCTTTTTTACGTGTTCTGGAAAAAAAAAAAAAAGTCCCAAGCTTATAATTTGAGACTTCTAACCCTTGAGATGCTCTGAGACAAGTTTTTTCCAACTTTCTGGAACCTTAATGATTACAAACCTGTTATTACTAGAAATTTTCCTACACAGACTATCCAAACGCACAGAGGGCACAACAGTGACTAAAACTAGTATGTTTTATGTGTCTGACAAAGCACACTCAAAGGGGTTCTCTCAGACACAGAGAAGGAAAAAACCGCTTTCCGCTGTCCCACAAGAATGCACCATGTTCCTTGGGTGCACCCAAGGTCAAAGAAAATGAATTGGGATTGAGACACCCAGGTCCATGAGTGGGGAGTGCCAGGGATACACCCCTGTGCTGCAGCAGCAAATGGCCCCGGACGAAGGCATAGAGGCCCAAGGGTGCCATGCCACCTTGGGGGAGATCTGCAGCCCTGTCCTGAGGCCTTCTCATTCACTGCGAGTTACTACGTCTGGGCTCAGAGACCCAGAGTTCACCAAAGAGAGGGAGGCATTTCCCATTGCTTTTCTCAAAATTTGGAAAAGCATCAGAAATGCCAGCACATGGTTCTACCAGCCTCTCGAAGGGAAAACTAAGTCTCCGTGGATCTCCCTTACAGGCAATGGGGAGTAAGTAGGTGCACAGGGTCCTGGAGAGCCATGAGACACTAGGAAGGGAAGGAGTGGCGGAGGGTGGACATTTTCTGTACTTTTTTTTTCATTGCCTGGTCTGTTTTTAGGAAAGATGAAGCGCTTCCCAAGTTGCAGGTGGTTGTTTAAGAAGAAAATAAACACAACTCAAACTAAACTGACTGCTTCATATTCCCAATCCAAACTAATTCTTGGGGAAAGTGCTAGAGCTAATGTCACATTCCCCTCGGCACATTCCACTTTGCAGACATTGTGTCTGGTGTCCTTTGTCCCTCCTTCAAGAACCCAAATTCCCTCTGGTCACACCCCAGCTATTAGATTAGGTAATGCCAGCTGTGGCTCCCTGCGTCACTGTCAAGCAGCCTAATATGCAGCTTCCCAACCATATGAAAAGGGCACTTTGGTGAGTCAGGAAGATGTCCTTGGAGTGTCACCACTTCTCGGATTTCCTCACTCTCCCTTCCCAGTGTGTGATAGGGTGCCTGAAGGACCAGCAGAAGTACCCCACACTTATGTAGAATAATGAATTCCCTTCGCTGAGCATTTACTTTGCACCCGGTACCATGACAAACACTTTATATATACTGCCTTACACAAGCCTCACACGTTCGTTTGTTTTCCCATAGCCAGAAGACTCAGACAACTGCATCAGTAGAGACACTGGTTGAAAACTACACAGTTTTTGAAAGCTTCAGGTTTTCTGTGATTCTCAAATCCACCTCTGACCTCTCTCCTGAACCCCAGATCCTTGTGTTCCACTGCCCACCAGACGTCCACATCCACATGGTCTCCAAAATTTACCTTCAAACTCACCATACCATGCCCACCTGAATTCACTGTCTACATCCATCTTTCTTTCCCGAGCTTTCTATCTCTTCTGTGACATCACTATTCATACAATTTAGAAACCTCAAGGTCTCCCTCAATTTCAACCTCTCTTCCTATATTTCACAGCCATTTAAATTCTAGAATTTAAGCTCTCTGAGGGCAGGTGCTGGCCTGTTTTGTTCACCGCTGTATCCCCAGCACTCAGAATGACGCCTGCCACATAGTAGGGGGACACTAAGTACTGAAGGAATACGATGAATGGATGCATTCTCTGAGACCTCTAACTCGTGAAGGTCCAAACTTCACCTCTCACTTGGAAGGAACACGGCAGTAGCTTCCGGCTCACCTTCCCAGCCTGCGATGTTACCCAACTCCTATCCATCTCCCTACTTCACTTTTGGGGGAAAAAAAAGAACAGATTGAGTAACATCACAGCCCCGTTTACACATTTCTGATCAGACTTTCCACAACCATCAGAATATATTCAAATAAGATATACAAAACCCTTCACATTTTGGCATAAATCTCACCACTCCCTAACACCAGGATCTCGGTGCCCCAGAAGAACACTACAATCCAGCCCTCTCTCCCATGCCTGGATACAATCCCACTCTGCAGCTCAGCACAGGCTAAGCTATACCATCTTTCTAACAACATACTCATCTGCCTCTCATTGCCTACAAATTACCCACTCTGTCCAGTCCTAGCTTCAGTGTCATCCATTGATAAGCATTTTCCAGATAGTTTCGGGTTCTCTGCCCTAATACACATATGCAAACCCTAAGGGAAATCATTGCTCCTATCTCTATGATCCCATAGCACTTTGTATCTCTGCTATAACAATCGTGTATCTTATATTTTATCACAATTACTTTGTTATGGGAGTTTCTCACCCACTGAGGAACCTGAGTGCCTAGAACACAGAGGTAGTTCCCCTTCCCCTTGTAACCATCAGTATCTAACCCAGCGTCTGACAGATACAGATAGGCCTTCACCATGTTTGCCGAACCGGCCTCAATTTAATTTAGTTAACATCAATCAGAGAGTAAGGAATAAACAAACAGTCATGGACTTAGTGAGACTAATTCTCTGAGGTCTTCACCGCCAAGGCCAAACTAAAAACTAAAGTAATTACTTGGGTAGATAATTCATGAAAGAAGGAAAACCATTTGCATTTGAATGATCTAGCCAGGATTTTCTGCTTATTGATGTTTCTGGAATTTTTCAGATAATGGCTTCAATCCTTTGATTCTTTCATGGCATGGAGAGCAGGCCAGGAAGTTAATCTAACAATCACGCTCCCATCTGAAACCGGGCAACTTTCAACCGGTTCTGCTGAACAGAAAACATCCATAGAAACTTCGTTTTCAGAATGCCATAATGCAGGGGTCGAAGGGCCTGCAGTGCTCAGATTCAGCACTCTTCAGCACTCCAAAAAGCTCCTAAAGAATGCCAGGAGGTGTTGCTCTCCTGATAGTTAAATAACCTCACATCTGGCCACCATTTATTTGTGCCCTTACAATTCTCAAGGCCAGGGCATGCAGGAGAGAGAGCGAGCAGCGTGGGGAGACCATGCAGGAAGTGGCATCCGTGGCCCGGGGAGCTAAAAGCAAGCCAGGACTTAGCTCAGGCTCTGGGAACCAAAGGGCAGGCACGGTTCAGGTGGCACGTCTGTCCGTGCGTCCGTCTCTGCGAAGGCCTGCGACAGGGTGGAGGCTCGGACGAGACGGGGGAAGGTGATCTCGGGCTCCAAACATCGACGTGCCCACCCTTTCCGCGCGCGCACCCGGACGCACCCAGGCACCCACACGCGCGCGCGCACCCGGACACACCCAGGCACCCGCGCGCTCGCGCACCCAGGCACCCACACGCGCGCGCGCACCCGGACGCACCCAGGCACCCACACGCACGCGCGCGCGCACCCGGACGCACCCAGGCACCCACGCGCGCGCGCACCCAGGCACCCACGTGCGCGCGCACCCAGACGCACCCAGGCACCCGCGCGCGCGCGCGCGCACCCGGACGCACCCAGGCACCCGCGTGCGCGCGCGCACCGAGCCCCAGCACCCGCCTCGCGAAGCCACCCCCCGCGGGCCGGTCCGCAGGCGCGGCTCCGCGCGGAGAGCCGGCGGATTTACCGTGGCATTACTTTTAATTAACTCCGCGGCGCGGCGCGGGGAGCGCAGGGACGGCCTAATCCCGGCCGCCTGACGTCACCTGGGAACGCGCGGCGGCGCGGGCGGCGCGGACCGGCGACGACCTCCCCGCGACCCGGCCGCGCCTCCGCCCGCGCGGGGCTGTGCTCGGCGGGAATTAAGGCAAGCGGCGATGTTAGGACACTTTTAATTGGAAACCGAGTCCTTCTTTCAGGGCGGCTTGTTTACTCAGGATCGGGCATTAGAACTCGGGGGAGGCTCTAATTGAAGTGACGGCTTTGGAGATTATGGGGAACATATGGCCCTACCGCCGGGCTCTTTATCTGCATTTTCTCATAAAACTGCCGTCCGTGTGTGGCTCTGCGCCGGCCCCTTGCGTTTCTGAGGGGCCTTTGAAGAGCGGGCCGGGTGCGCGCGGGGGACAGGGCGCCCCGGCTCTGGGGCCCAAACTTCGCGCCCGGCCGCGCGGCCCCGAGCCCGGCCCGGGCCAGACTGGCACCGGCCCTGCTCCGGTCCGAGCGCGGGGAGGGAAAATGGGGCTAGAAAGGGGAAAATCGGACCGCCTGGCAGGGGTGTGATTCACACGGTTGTGAGCAGGCGGCAGGAGGGAGTTGCCACGGTAACGGGAGACTCCCTCCCCTAAGGCCCGGGAGAGGGAAGCCGCCGCGCGCTGTGTGGGGCCAGGCCCGCGCACGCAGGGAAGTGCTGGCGCGGGTGTCCTGCACAGAATTCCATGTCCCCGGCAGTCAGTCCATCCGTCAGCCGTCCAGCCATGCACGCCTGCAGGCTCCAGCACCCACCGCCGCCCTGGGGGTTCTCGCACCCCTTCCCCTGCCAGAGTGTCTCTGTGCCTAGAGCGGCCGGATCAAACACCGGCACCTAGTTAAACCTGAATTTCCGATAAACAATAATTTTTACATGGCCTGAGACACACACACGAAAATTACTCACTGTTGACCCGAAATTCAAATTCATCCGCACCCCATGGGTGTGTGTTTGCTACATCCCACAACCCTAACTGCATCTGCTCCCTCTAAGGAAACACCACTTTCTGTTTTAGTTCCAGAATCTCCTCGGTTCAGCACCAAAGCTCTACAACTGAAAGAACAGCCGATTGAGGTGCCCAGACGCCATCCCGCTGAGCTTCGCTTTCTGGGGCGACGGTTCTCACCTGGGCTGTACATTAACTCACCTAAGCAGCTTTCTCAGCCCAAATCCCAGGCCGTGCCCCAGACCGACTAAATCCCCAAGGGCCATTCCACAGGAGTCCAAAGTATTTTTAACAATATGTAAGTAGAATAAGTCTGATAGGGTGGCTTGTGACTACTTTGAAGGGTAACCCTCATTTGAGCATATAATCTTGCTTATTTATTGGGTTTTTGACCGCCTCCCTCCACTATCACCCACCTACAACTGGCCTGTTACATAGCCTGTGCTCAAAAATATTTGCTCACCAGTCAAACCTCATGTACTTCTCTGTGTTCCACACCCCAAACTCAATCCCTGCGAGATGCACATGCTCAGGAAATTCCTGTGGATGGAACAGATGCTAAGTTGGCTCAGTCACTGCTTTCCCACCTCACCAATTCCTAAGAAGGAATACTTGGACCCTTCACCTCGAATACCATCGGGAACCACTGATCCCACCTAGTGCAACGCCCGCCCCTCCAACACACACACAATACTCAAATCCCTGATCAGAACCACCAAAAAAACCCAAGAATGCCTTCCCAGCGTGCAACCCTGGATTTGGACCACTAAGAATCCAAATGGTTCCTAAATTACCCAGTTTTCATATACTTTCATGGCACCAAATAACAAAGTACCTACAAGAAGCTATAACCTAGTCTGCAACCAACCCTTAGTAAACCGGACCTTGAGGTTTTTCCTTGGTTACAGGGAAATATTGGAGGTGATTCTTCTGTTTGCTCAGTAAACTGTCTAAAGCATTTTCAGATCCGTCTTGGAACCTCTTGGCTAGAAATCTAAAAGTTAATGGGCTTGGCTGGAATGTCAGTGCAAGAAAACCAGTGTCTTTCCTGTACTTCCTGCCCTACTTTTATGACCAGAGTGAGTCTCTGGTCATTTATTAGTAGCTCAGATAATGAAAGATTGAAGTCATGGGTTGGCTCTGCACCCCTAAAATTCACCAGTCATACTGCAAAGCCCCAAAGAGGACCCAATGTCAGGGTGGATAGATAGAGGCACAATGTCATCGCTGCCACTTGAGAAACAAACCTGAGTTCATTTCTCTTGAGAGTGGGATTATAGCAGATGGTAAGACACCACAGGTCAGCTTGTAGAAGAAGACTGTTAGAAGTTCTGATGTTTACCAATTTATTACATTGTCATACTTTTGTTCATTTAACTAATGAGGGCCATGGGTTGCATAGCTGATACCTCTCATCTGGACAAAAAGGTCAACAATTTTTCCTGCTACCATCAAATAAGCCACAGTAGCAGAAGAACCAGAAGTGTGTTGAGTAATTGCAAAACAACAAAACAGACCAAACCAAAAAACCAGTAATAGTACCTTATGTGCACTTTTAAAGTACTTCCTCCTTCACACACCATGTCGTCTTTGGATCCTTCAAAGCCTCCCACTGCCCTATAAGAGGTACCCACGAGAAGTATAGTGATGGTGATTAATGTTTAAGGGGGAACTGGAGGTTAGAACAGAAGGTGAACTTGTGACTGATTTTGAAAGGGAGTGTAAACTCAGTTCAAATCGCTTTGTTTTCATTGCTTTAATTATTTATGAGAAGTTTCTCCAGTTGGGGTCTCTCAGGTAGTAAGTCCTCCTGAGTACCTGGAGCGCTGCCGTAGCCAGCTAGGAAGAGCTGTCAGTGAAACATGAGAACAAAATGCAAGGTCCATTTTCATATACATGCAGATTTTAACGACCAGGCAACACAGCATAATGCTTAAATGATATAGGTTCTGGAGCTAGACAGGGTTCGAATTCTGGCCTTTCAATTACTAGCTGTAGGACCTTAAGCCAATTACCAATTTTTCCATGTTCAGCTTCCTCAGCTGTAGAATGGGAATAATCATAGCATTGTCTTGTGGCTCAATAATTGTTCACATCATTAGCAGCAGCAGCATGCAAAAATCACAATGATTAACGGCCCATTTGGCCAATTTTAGTTTTTACAAAGGTTGTGCAGGAGAAATGAATGCATACAGGCAGCACACTATGATAGATTAAATATGCTAAGAAGCAACTGCAGTCATTTTAAATTATGTTTTTTATTATTAATTTTAATCACAATGTTTGTGTGAACACATTTCCAAAATTAAATTACAGTCAATGGAAAAGAGATAATGTATTTTCTGAATCTGTATATTGCTTGTAACTTTTTAAGCACCAAAGATAAACTTTTCCCAAACTCACAATCACAGTGGGGGCTGAGCGCCTCTGCTTCAGTATCAAGTGTCCGGACTTGGTAATTGGTAGAATTAAGTTCTTATTCTGGCTTATCCCTGACTCGAGTATCCTGTGTCTTTATTTCTCCATCTACATTATGAAGACAAAACAAATACACTAGAAGGCAGAGGTTCAGTACAGAAAAGAAGTGCTGGGCCTCAGACTGAGGGCAACAAATAATTCTGGTAGCCAATTTTATGGCTGTGATATCATGTTAGAGACAAAATTGTTGATTTTGAAAACAACCCGAAAGACTCAGGCAATCATAACTGCCTCTTGCCAACCATCCAGAGATGCCAGATTAATAAATCAGAAAACATCCATGAAGGCCCTTGTGCTAGTCACGATACAAATAATACGTGTGCTCTTTGTGTCTCCTTGATGAGAATAACAGCAATAAAAAGAGATAAGTTACTACATGTTTAACTGTGTGCAGGATACTACACCGAGACTTTGGGCCCAGAGATGATATCTTTTGTCTTATTCTCAGCATCTGACACAGCACGTACAATTAAGACCTAGTTATTGGCTTGAAGTTTAAGTTCTTTATGCCAATTCCAAAACCTGGGCTTAGGTTTGTAATCGTACTTTGAAGCTGTACTTTAAAATTCAGGCCATGATCCATCAGTAGCTTATGAAATTAATACAGTGGGCTAAGACTAGAATTTAAAAAAATAAATAGAATAGAAAATATCAACACATAGGGAAAGCAGTGAATTATTCTAAGTGTTGAAATTAATTTCATACACACACATAGAAATGTGTATCTAGGTCATGATAAAAAAATGTATTTTTTATCAAGCTGCAGTTAAACTTTTCTCAAAAGTGCTGCCTTAGAGGAGAGTCTTTTGAAAGCACTGCTTTAGGGGGAAATATAAAATATGATTTAAATACATTTATAAATGTATTTAAACACAAATATAATGTTTATCAGAGTACTTCTAATACCTACTCAAGGTGTTTTTTTTTTTTTTTTTTAAGTGACTCACCTCTTTGCTTCTTAAAGGGAAGAATGGCAAGATTGATTTCCAAGTTATGTCCTTTTTTCATCTTTCAGGCCCTTTATATCGCAAAGTTGTCCTACTATTCCCCTGACATTAGGATGTTGGCTTACAGATGTTTTTCTCAATTGTACTGCTGAGTATTCACCAACTCCTTTGCCTTTCTTTTTCTGCAACTAAAACACAGCGTCTACCACAGAGCCCGACACCGTGGAGGTGTCTGTAAGAAATATTTGTTGAATTAAAGGTTGGTAAGGTGGTTTATGGCATGTAACAGAGCAATGCCAGCAGGCCTATTCAGGAATAGAAAGCGTGACCTTGGCCTTAGCTGTACAGTGCATTCACTAACGGGGGACGGCCAGGTCCAGTGTCCCTTCTGCTCTCAAAGACTAGTGTCTCAGAAGAGGAGTCTAATCCACTCCAAAGGCAACTCATTCGAAGATGGGAGACAAACCACCACCTTCAGACCAAGAGGCACAGAAAGCCCCACGCCCAGGATAACTATATGCCAGGAAATGTTATGTTCAGGAATGAGAAGGTACTTGGGCATTCAAAACAGCTCAAGTCATGATCTTATTATAGGCATCAGTTTCCTGGTCTATAAAGGAAGGGCAAATCCTTCCCATTCTTGCTTAAAATTCCTACTAGGTCCCAGAAACAACCACAAGACTATTTCCTCCTGGTCTTCTGCATAGACTGTGCAGGATGCCATGCTAGCGAGACTAGTCAGAAACTGGAAAACACATCTGAGACACACAGGCCCCTGGTGTGAATCAGCTCATCTCCAGTTCATGCCTTCTAGGCACCCAAAATGACAGGCCCTCTCTCTGTACCCCGAGATGCCGCAGGTCAGCTATCCAGAGGCATCTAAAACAAAAGAGCGAAGACAGAAGAGGAGATGTTTGTGAAATGATGGATCTTTGCTGAAATAAGCTGATGAGCCATGAGCTACCCAGGGGTAGACCATCCCCTGCACGATGAGATAATAATGATAACTGTCATGTACTGGGAACCAACCAGGTTTCACACCTTTGATTTATATTATCTCTTTTCATTCTTATAGAAACCCACAGAGAAGGTATTATAACCCCTTTTTTACCGATTAGGAAAAAGAGTCCTGGAGAGGGGAAGGGGTTTACCCAAGGTCACTCTGCTTGTGAGTGTAGGGCCAGAATCAAACTCAGACCTGTCTAACTTTAGATCCCAAGCACCACAATATGGAGAATGCGACTTCCTCGTAACTCCTGATGACTTTTTTTTATACCTTGTGTTGTAATATTCAGGACGATGAACTGACAAGGATAATCCCAAAGTACAGTCAGGCATTTTCCAGAATTCATGAGCTAACCACTGCCTCTCTAGTCTAATTTATTGGAGAACAAGAAGAGTTCCAAGATAGGTTGAAAGGAGTACTTCCATAATGAATCAAAAAAAAAAAAAAATCAGTTCCAAGGTTGTGGAAGGAAACTAAGACTAGTGTCTAAATGCCAGTGATGATGAGTGTGACTCGGGAGAGGAGAAAGAGACGTATATATTAAACACTGAGAGCGGCAAGAGAGGCATCTGGATCTTCCAAAGCAGCAACATCCCATATCCCAAAGAAAATCAGAAGGACAAAGAAAGGAGGATTCACAGACTCCAGTATGTTTGAAGAATCTTCTTTTTGGCTCCAGTGAGAGGAAAAGTCATACTGGAGGTTGGTGCTTCTTTGCCAAGGACCTCAGAGGCTAATATGAACAGGACAAAGTTACTTTATTCACACAATAAGCAAACATTTACTAAGCGCCTATTGTATGCCAAACACCATGCTAGGCCAGGTGAGTGCAGAACACAAGGAAAGAAGCAGCCTAAGCCCCACAGTGCAGCTCAGACCACCCCATAAACAGAGGCCAAGGCATTACTGCCTTGATCCAAATAATAAAACATTCTTTGCAGAAAGAGGCCTTCATGATGGGGACTTCGCAACCCAGACTTCCTCTGGGAAAATCCCTCTACAAAAGCCTTGCACCTAAAGGAGCTCTGCCTTAGCCAAGAAATAAATCCTAGGCATAATCTATTTTTTTCTTTTTCTTTTTTTAAATTTTTAAACGTAGCCAGGTACTAAAGCAGGCATAATCTAAAATACAAACTGGTTTTTGGGAAGAAAAAGTTTTTAATGATAAACAAACAAATCCCAATAAACAAGCAAAAAACACAGCTCGATCCCATGGTGAGAGATGCTAAAAGGAAATAAAATGCAAAAGATATTGTTGGGGAGAGGAACAGAAAATGAAATTCTGACTAAACATTCTTCAGTGATCCCAAAAATGAAGAAAAAAGGAAGGCAATTTTTAACATAAAAATAACATAAAACTTTATAAATGCAGCATGATATACTGGATTAGATCCTGGAATGGACAAAGACATTAGTGGGAAATCTCATGAAAATGAATAAAGTCTATAGTAATAGTGCTATGCCAATGTTAATTTCTTAGTTTTGATAAATGTACCACGGTTATATAAAATGTTAGCATTAGGGAGAGCTGGATGTAGGTATATAGGAACTTGTGTACTATTTTGCAACTGTTCTGTAAATCTAAAATTTTATTTCAAAATTTAAAAAACATTTTATTTTAAAAAGTTTTTTAAGACTGCTGCACCAGACACTCTCAGGTACCTCTGATTTTAAAAGAACAATGTGACGATAAGAAGGGTAGATAATTAAGAAATGCAACAATGCAACATGGACCAGCCAGAAACCATAAGTGACTTCCTCATCCAGGTCAAAAAAGCTAATGAAATCATGGACTGCATGAATAGAATAAATATCTGGGACAAACAGTAATAGCGACACTGCTAGTTCAGACCACATATGGAAAACTGTATCCCCTGCTTGACGGTACCTCTTAAAGAGACTGTAGTATTTTCACAGATAGAGCAGAAAGTCTCTTACAAGGGTTAGTTTGAAGAATGGGAAAGAACTAGAAAGGTAAAAAAGAAGACTTAGAAAGTCTCTTAGATCTTAGGAAGGATTTCTGTCCCCAACTTGAAGGGCTGCCACGTGTAGAGGAGACTGGCTTCTTCTTTGAGTTCCTGCAAGTAGGGCTACGACCAAGGTCTGAGGTTACACATGGAGACAGCCGTTGGAGCTTGACACAGCAATTCTGACAATTTACACTCAGGATTCAGGTCACGAGCTCCTGTGATATTGTGAAATATATATGTGGTCTTCATTTGGTTTCCTGGCAAAAAGCTCCTAAAACCCTTGGAAAATCCACAGTAGTAAGAATGTCTTTTGTATGCTAATGAGATGATTGGTAGCTGGGCCACTTTTCAGGGGGCCGGTCACCAGAAAGACCAAGGCATGATTAGAGGGCTGGGACTTTCAGCCCCACCCCCCAAATCTCCAAGGAGGAGAGAGGAGCTGAAGGTTAAGTTGATGACCAGTGGCCAATGATGTAATCAATCATGCCTATGCAATGAAGCCTCCATGAAAACCCAGAAGAGCAGGGTTCAGGGAGCTCCCAGATAGCTGAACTCATGGAGGTTCCTAAAGGGCGAGAGCACCCAGAGAGGGCATGGAAGCTCCACGCCCCTCCCCACATACCTTGCCCCATGCATCTCTTCACCTGGCTGTTCATTTCTATTCATTAAAGTATGCTTTGTAATAGATGCGTAAATGTAAGTAAAGTGGTTCCCTGAGTTCTGTGAGTTGCTCCAGCAAATTAATTGAGAGGGTTTCAGGAACCTCAATTTATAGCCAGTAGGTCAGAAGTACAGGTGCCAACCTACTCCTTACATCTGAAGAGGGGCTGGGGCAGTCCTGTAGGACTGAGTCCTTCACCTGTGGATCTGACGTTATCTCCAGGGAGATAGTGTCAGAATTGAATAGAATTAGAGGACACCCAGCTGGTGCCCACTGGGGAACTGCTTGGAGTGTGGGGGAAAACCCACACACCTCTAGTGTCAGCAGTGCTTGCTGAGTGGAGAGCAGAGAGCAGGAAAAGCACTTTGGCATTCTGCCCCACCGCCATATCTCTTTCCCTCCCCACAATGGAACATCTCGAGCGGAAGCTGCGTGGGCATCTGCTGGGAGTCTGGACCGGAGGAGCTCCGACGTGCCTGCCCATCGCAAGCACCCGATTCTCTGGGGAAGGAGACAGCGCGGGTGTGAATGTTGCGGGGTCTCTCCCGGAGACCGTGGGCATCCGGGTTGCCCAGTGGGCCCCAAGAAAACTGTCTGACTCTGGCTGCAAATCCCATCCATCTGCTTGGGAGGCTGCCTCAGGGCCACTAGCAAAGCAGGGATCAGGACAAAGAAGTTGAGCCACATCAGAAAAGAGCCTCCAACAGCCGAAGATCTCCTGAGTTTGGTGTCCCAGGTGGTTGTGAACATGTCACGTGCTTTTGCATGAGTCAGCTCGGTCAGCATCATGAAACCATAGATTCTAGAATCCTAGATTTAAGCAGCCCTGGAGGTCACCGGCGCAGTCTTCTACCAACTGTGATTAGCATTTGAAGGGACAAGCAAGTTCACTTCCCACAAGGGTAGTTCAGTCTGCGCCCTTGTTGGACACAGTGCTACCCTCTATGGAACCAAAATCTGTCATTTCTGCCCTAGGACGTGGGTCTGTAACCTTGGGTGTGACTCTCATATATTCCTTAGCCTTATTTTTACAAAGCTAAATATCCTGAGTTTCTTTAGTTGTTTATCATTAACAAGCTGATCACTCTTCTCAAGACTCTCTAGGTACTCAATGACCTCCTAAAAATGCATCATTTAAAATTAGCCCAAATATTCTAAATGTGCTCTAATGCAAAACAATAAATAAATAACAGAACTATAATTACATGTTAGGGACACTATAGTTCTATTAATGCAACATGTGTCTTCTTAGCCCTTATTGGCTTTGTCAACGGCAACCCCCCATGGAACTCCACCAAAACAGGCCCCATTTCATAGAATTACAATTGAATTTTGGAGCCTGATGGTTAGATTTCATCTCGCCAATGTTGTGCTGATCTGTTAGCTCGTCAAAATCGTTTTGAACCTTGAGAGTATCAGCTGCCGCACCGGCAGTCCCTGCCAGGTTTGTGTCATCTGCAAAGTGAATAAACCTGCCTTGTGTGTCTTCATCCGAATCATTGATAAAAACATTAAAGATGACAGGTCAATCATTCATTCAACAAATATTTATCAAACATCTACAATATATACGTATGTTGCTCAAGACAGAAACCAGGGGGGAAACTGTATTTGTGCTGGGACAGAAACTAACAGCGTTTGCTTTCTGTAAACCTCTAATAGGAGGTGGGCTTCACTCCTTGAAGATTTAATTCAACTCATTAGGTACTTATTGATCACTTACTCTCCTCCTGGCCTCATGCTAAGCTTTGTGAAGGGAACAAAGGAATTAAAAGCTGCAACCCTGTTCTCTGGAAGTTTGTCTTCTCGTTAGTGAAGGAAGCTTTGATACATAAAACATTTTACAATGCAATAGAGACAACATTCATATAATTGACAAAATCGGTGATCCACATGAGATATTTGATTCCAGTTGACACTTGAAGATCATTTCATTTAGAACCACAAAAATAATTATTGATTTTTAGAGTCGAGGGGGATAACAGAGATCTTCTAGAACCATTGTCCCCTCCCCCACCACCAATATTCCTTTCAACAGATGGGGGTAATATCTCTTGAATAGTCTTACTCTTTGTTAGACCTAATAATTATAATGACATCCCAGCATTCTCTGTGCTGAGCTGAAAAGTGTTTCCCTGTACACCTTTCTATCTACAGTGAAAGCACTCAATGATTGTGTTGAATAATTAAATAAATGAATTTTAATTCTGCTTTCGAAACTTAGGGAAAAAATCGGTCTGATCCAACCATTTGAAGGCGACGATTATGTCCTTATTTAGCCTTTACTTTTCTAGCCTAGACCATTGCTTCATTGGACCTGCTTTTGAGACCTCCCTGTACCCCACCGTTCTTACCATGCATATGGTGAGACTGTGCCTGGTGTGAAGTGAGCACTCAAGATACGCCTACTGAATACATGAATGAACTGGAAAGCTCCAATTTGTCTCTATCAGCCTCAAAGAGAAATTCCTAGAACTGAACATATTGCTGAAAATGTGGCCAGAAAAGTGAACCTGTTGTGGTTCCTTCACTCTGAACATTGTAATTGTATCAATCTGTCCACGCTGCTCAGATCCAGATTTCTCTTATTGCCCTTTTGTGCAGGGGCAGGGGGATGGGGACAACACACTAATGCCTCGTGTTGACTTTGCAGTCAAGAAATACCTGTAAACTTTTAACACAGAGGCCAACTGGATAACTTCATGATCAAGCTCCCCACACAATTGTGTACCAGGAAAAGCTACACCACAGCATGTGTGTCCATGTGACAAAGAATGGCATGTGCCCCTGGGTGTGCACGTCCTTCTGTGGTCATGCTGATCTACTGATGTACTATAGCACCTAAGCCCTTTGGGAATTTGGAAATTTTGCAATATTCTGGGGAGGAGACCTGAGGGGGGAGGGCACAGCAAGACACCTGGGGGGAAATGACAGGGTGAGCTGACCTTGTGACACCAACTGGAGCCCATTAGAACAGGCCCAACTACCCCTGAAAGAGACATTCCACATGTCAACCCCAGTGTTCCTGACAAGGAGAAATTTCTCTCAAATTAAGACAAATCCAGGAAAGCTTAAAACCAACAAGCCCAGTAGGCATTGGAATTGTCCTAGTGTCACCTGTCTTAAGGCTGCAAGCAGGGTCAGACAAGAAGGACCAACTAACTGGGAGGTAAAGGAAGCAAAACGCAATGCTGTGAAGATGCTAACACCAGCTAGCAGCTGTTAAGCACCCGTGTTTATTGAACACCAGGCTTTTATGTGCATTATCTTTTTTATTTCCCTATTATGTAGGCATGATTATCGCTATTTTGCAGTTGTAGAAATGGAGGCTTAGAGAGGTTCAGAATCTTGCCCAAAGTCGCACAGATATACGTGGTACAGCCTGGATAAAGCACCCACCTGTCCATCTCCAGAGCTTCTGTACTGTGGCACCAAGCCATGATGCCTTCGTCTCGTGGGTTTATTCATTCTTTAGCAAAGAGTTTACGGAGCACCCTCAGTGCCCCAGGCCTGTGCTAAGCCCTGGGGGTGCCGTGGTAAATAAGACACATACTGCCCCTCATGGAGTCTGGCGTTCTGAACAGCTGTACACCATGGAGTTTGGGGGTAATCTGTTACACACCGTTGTCGTGGCAGTAGCTGACTGATAAGAGATTTCTCTGAGTTTATAAAGAAAGTTCCTGTAGTACACAGAACGGCCTTGCCATGGAGCTAGGCTGCCCTAGGGGCTGGCCCTCTAGGCAGGAGCAACGGGACGGCCACCCCACCCCACTGCAGCCCTGCCCCCCACCGGGCACTCACCCGAGTCTGAGGCTGCCGGGCTCACCAGGCTGAGCAGCTCCCGCTCCTTCTCGTAGTCCCCTTTGCAGAGCAGCTGCCCCTCCTTCAGGACAAACTCGTCGCCCTTCTGAAGTTGCCGCTCGCAGACACAGCAGCAGAAGCAGCTCAGGTGGTACACGCTCTTCTGGGCCCGCATCACGAACTCGTTGGGCGCGATGGCTTCGAAGCAGCCCCCACATTTGACAGCAAACAGCCTGGCAGCAGGGGAGAAAGGGAGTGAGTACGGTCCGGCTTGGGCCTCGGTCTCCCCTGAAGTCCACGGCAAAAGGGACTTCAAGAACTGGGATGAGGATGCTCAGAACCGAACATACTTCAAATCCAGGTTATTTATTTCCCTGAGGAGGCTGAACTAGAGCATTCAGTTGAGTCATTCTTTCAAAGGCTTAAGAAAAGAAGGGCTAAAGACGCTGGAGGAAGGATGTCTGAGCTGATGCCCAGGGAGCAGTTAGTGTGGTCCATGACACGGTGTCCCCAGGGGTTGGTCTCCAGACTGGTGCCAGGCTGTCCCAGAATCCCTGAGGGAGCTTGTTATTTAAATCAACAACAACAATAACAAAAATGTCCAGGCCCACGCCCAGCAGCATGTAAAGGGTATGCCCCAGAGTGCAGATGTTTAACAAGCTCCCCAGATGTGCTCAGCTCCTAGACGTGTCATCTAATTTTTAAACGATAAACTGCATCCCAGCTTCCCAGCCTGATATTCAACGTATTCGGCCCATCTCTCAGTACTTAAGCCTTATTTCATTTATTTTCAACAAAACACTTAGAGAGCGTCTATTTCATATGCGAAGCCAAACGCAGTAAGTGCTAGTGATGTGGAGGTGAATAAAAGAAAATCCCTTCCAGAAATGAGTTCAGCCTAACGGAAGAGACAGACGATAGCCAAATAATTAAAGCAGAGGGCTACAGGAGTACGGAGCAGGAAACAACTAACTGGCAGGGAGTGAGGAGGGGGATTTGCATTTTATTATGTGTTTTACAAATCTTGAGCAAACGATAGCCAGGAAGCAGGGCAGGCTGGCAGGCATGAAGCGGGGGAGGAGGGGCATCCCAGCCCAGGGAACAGCCTGTGCCCAGGCCTGAGGCTGTGAACCTGAGGTTCTGGGTGTGCCCCACCAGGTTGGAGGCAGGTGCCTCAGGAGGGGTGGCAGGTGAGCTAAGCCATGACCCCATCACACACCAAGGGGCTGGACATTATCTGGCAAGCATTGGAAGTCAGTGAATGATTTTTTAACACGGTAAGAGCCACGCTTTGGAAAAGGAACTCTTGGCAGCAGGAAAGGTGGTGTGGAAATGGGGGTAGAGAGATGAGGGAGCAGCAGAGAAATGCTCGGGGTTAGCACTGGTGCAGCGGCAGGGACGGCAGAGAGGAGGGGGCAGAAGCCACAGCAGGGAGACGGGACAGCGAAGGGGACAGCGCCCGGGCTCCCGCGATTGGAGCTGGCAGGTGATGATAACGCCGAGGCTCTTGTATACAGCGTTGCTCATCTCTGACCTCTGGGCCTTTTACACCATTCCGCCCTCCTGGGAAGCCCGTCCTACTCTGTTTAATCTGCTGAATCCAAACCACCCTTCAGCTCCCACCTTCTCCCGGAATCCTGCCCTGATCTGCCCTCCCTCAGCCTGAAGCCACTGCCCCTCCCTGGAAAGCCTGTACCCCAAACTGTCTGTGCTGGTCATTCAGCGGTTATCTGGAGGTGTCTCAGGACTTTGATACAAACAGTAGTGGATCTGGAGGCCCGGGTTCTGCTGCCAGCTCCGCAGACAGCTGTGAAAAACCTCCAGCTGCCTGTTTCTCCCCTTTGCGCCTCCTTTTCTCTGGCTGTTGTCAAAGAAGTTAGGCCAGGCCATCTCTTCTAGCTCCCAAAGTCCTACAGTCATTGCTTCCTATCGCTGGCTCACAGTGTTATCTTAATCTTGCCTTATGATCTAACTTTTTCCAAGTTTATAACTTATCTTGTCAACAGCTAGTATTTCAAGAAAAAGGACTATGGAATCTTTATGTACACCCCAACCTCTTGTGCATGGCGGGTTCTCAGTGTAAGTTGATTTGATTTGACTCATGGATCTCATTTGTTCTCCCTCTTCCTGAAATAACACGTGTAAGGAGCCTAGCATGGCAGCTGGCACAAGTAGGTGAAGCTGTCTCTTCTCTTCCTTGTCGCTCCAGTTAAATAACAGCTCCGGGTAGCCTACGAAAGACCCCAAATTTAAAGCAGATCTCTGTTTCTTTTTTCCTTTTTTAAAATTGCTTGATAATACCATAATTGCATTTGTCAAAGCTTTGGCATAAGCACAGAGATCGTATACCCTAAAAATGTCTCTGGGATTCATTCACTGTAGCACACATTTTACTATTTCCAAAATAAAGAGTTGTTTTCTTTTTTAAAGTAGTAGCACAACTGGGGGGTGGACAATGTCACAAACACTCTCTCTGTTTGTCCCCACGTACCAGCGGAGTCAGTGGATGTGGGACAGTCAGACGGTATAAGGGAGAGAGCGGCAAGGAGAGGTAGGATGGCCGGAGGGGACAGAGGAGCTGCACACCCACTCCCTGCTTCGCCAGGACAGGCGTGCGCTGGCGCGGAGGCCCAGGGAGCCAAGGCCAGCGTGCCCTGCCAATGAGCTCCACCTTGACGGCAGCTGAGAAAATGTGAGCAGCTGAAAAGCGTTTTCCTATAGACAGGCCGACTACCATGATGGCCTACGGGTGGCCAATTCCGTCTCAAAAGCTCAATCACACATTCATTCAATTATATATTCTTTTCATTCCTTCTTTCTTTATTCGGAAGCGTCCCCCGTGCACCCCGCAATGCACCACACTGTCTGTGTCTTACCAGGGGGAAGGGGAAAGAAACCACCGCCCCGACAGCATCCACGTACACAGACAAGCGTGTGTTGCGTGTGTGTTGTGAGTCAGGCATTGCTGCAGGCCCAGGAGGACACACAACACCCCCCTGGCCTCACGGAGCTCGCACGCTGTGGAAGAGACAGCAAACTAACAAACGAACAGATAAACTAATAGCTACCCTTAGGGATTACCTTTAGGAAACGGAATATATTTATTAATAATAAGAATGGTCCAAAGCAATGTCCCATGAATACAAAATAGAATGACATAAAGCTACAGTATATATGTCATTATAATATTTAATGACCTCCCAACTCTAAAAGTGTACTAGTTTATGACTCTAAATTAATACATGTGCACTGGGCATTTATCTTGGAAGCTTCCTAGAAGGAGGGAAGAGTTTTGGGGGGTGGAGAGAAGAGGAAGCCTCGGAGGAGCTCCCACAGAGGCATCACAGCCAGACCGGCACGAGGACGAGGGAGCCGTTCAAAACTCCGAGTGGAGGAGGCCCAGGCTGAAGGCAGAGGCTGACGCCACCTCCCAGGGATCCCCAAGGGAACAGCCTCCCAGGAGAGGCCGTTCTGCAGATTGGAAGTGCAAATGCTGTCTCCGTTTCTGCGCACACCCTTAGCACCACCCAGATCCTCCCTGCCCTTGGCCATCAGGACCAGCTCAGAAATATCTTCCCTGATATGCCTCCCCTCTGCCTCTCAGCTTCAGGGAGAGGGGAGAAATTGGGTACGCTAGAGCCCACAAACCAGGACTCCCAGTGCCGGCAACCCTTCCCCTGCCCTGTCCCTTCCTCTGGCTGCCCAGGATGGTTTATTCTCTCTGTGCCTGAACCTCTGCATATCCCAGTCCCTTGAATATTTGTCTTTGCTCCGTCCCCCCATGCTAGACGCTGTGTGCTCGGCAGAAAATCCACCCGCTTCATCCTTGGGCCCCAAGTCCCCAGTCACTGTTTGCCGACCTGAGCAAACTAATCAGTGCTTTTCCAGGAGCTGGTCAAAGGCCCTTTGTCCCCAAGCCCTCCCTCTCCTCCCCGTCCCCTGGAATGAACTGTTAGACAGACTCAAGGCAAACGCTTCCAGGCAGTCAACAGGCACTTGAGAATCTGCCGCAGCAGGTGGTAGCATCTGCGCTCGTCTGACTTCCACCCTGTTAATCTCCTCCTCTTTTTCTTCCCTTCTTAATTTCATCCCCCCAGTCCAAAAATTTCCCCCAAGTTGGAGAAGGGAGGGCTGGGGTGAGCTTGACAAAGAAAGCCCACCATGTTGACCCAGGGGTGGCTGGAGGACGTGGCGGGAGTGGTCTGGAATGGCCATGCTCATTGGAGATTGCGGACAAGAAAGAGCCGGCCGGTCCTGTTTCCCTCCCTCTCTCCGTCCGCCCTCCCCCCTTGGGCCCAAACCAGGTCAACCTCACCGTACCACCGTGCCCCTTGGTACCTTCACTAACCCCAGAGCAGTTCAAGGAGAAAAGGCACATGCTGCCCACCACCTGTGTGCCAGATGTGTGCACAGCTGTACGGGCACCGTGTGGGCCCAGCTGCCGCCCGTACACCTCCCACATGTTGTTTTCTCTAAGGCTCAGACAAGCAGAGAAAAGGATTTGTTCAAAAGTCTAGGTCATAATTAAAGCACAGCCTGTCTCTTCCTAATGCTCTGGACGGCATCCCCCATGGCTCTTCCCCTCTGAATGCTAATGAGACCTCACTCCGGGTTCAGAGCCCGGCAGCCTGGCCGTGTCCTGGACATGCCCCGCTCGTCTGCGCGCACGTACCCACGCTCAACTTTCCTCACTGCTGTCTACTCTCCTGCCCCGGAAGGCTCTGCGAACCATTCCTCATCTCCTCTTGGCGTCTCATTCCCTCGCCTACAGAGTGGGAATGGTAGTGTCTGCCTCCTGGAAAAGCATCCAGTGCAGTACCTGCCCCAGAGAGTCAGCACCCAGCACCCTCTGTGTCCTACTGATGGCTCTCTGGGGGCAGGCGCTGGGGAATGCCGTGACACATAAAGCTGCCCCTGTCCTTAGGGAGTTCACATTCTCCAGCACGCAGCAGGCTCCAAACGAATGAGCAGAGTAGCGTGTATCTGGGGTATGCAGAGAGACACAGCCGGGAAAGGCACGAAGGAGAGACCCATCCGCTTGGCTTAGTCTCGGGTCACAGAATCTTCTGTTTGCTCCTTTCTCTTCCTTTCCTCTCTCCCCCACCTCTTCTCCTGCTCCCTTTCCCACTCGCTCTGCCGGGCAGGGAAGTGGAGGCTGGCTGAAGTGCCAGCCACGCCTTGCTCACACCTCCTCTTGTACAGCCACAAGCTACAGGATGCACAACTGCCAGTCTTGGTGAGAGAGCCTGGGTCCGCAGGCTCTGGCACTTCTGAGTGCTGTGACTTGGAGCACGTCACTTCCTCTCTTGTAGCCTCCGCTTGCCTGCATGTGAAAGGCAATGATGATGCCTGCGTTCCTGGATCAGTGAGGACGAAATGAGAACACGTGTGCGGATGCTCTGTGACCTAGAAGGTGTAGCACAACCTTTAGTCATTTTGATTTGCCCTGCTTCTGTCTTTTAACCCTCGTGGATTTTTCTTTTTTTCCCCAGACATGGTTCTGGTTCTTGGTGCTTAAGGGTTTTGTGAGCCCCATCCTAAGAGAACACGTCCTCCTTAGCACATGAACCCTTGCGCTGACTCCCGCCCGCTCTGACTAGGGCATGACTTCACGTCCAGCGCACACCCGCCGGGAGATGGCGCGGGAGACTCGGCGCTCTGCGTGCTGCAGGCACAGTGCTCTGCTCACACCAAGCTCTGCACCCCGACCCCCCAGGGGCCAGGACCATCTGAGTGGAGCAGTACTTCCTGCAACCAACCCTGGCCACCCTGCCCTGTGCACAGAGAACAGGGAAAAGCGAAAGAGCCTGGGACTTGGAGTGGGAAGATCTGGGTTCAAGCGTTCTGCCGTTTGCAAGGGGCCTCACAAAAGCCACCACCTTTCCCTGGGCCTCCTTCTTCTTCTATTCCCTTTCCTGATGGACAAGTACTGCCCTAGATCAGGGCCATCACGAGCTTAGAGGCGGGGAGGCAGTATCTCTGTTCCCTCGGTCTCCCCGTCCCACACTCTCAACCAGAGAAACCCACCCAGCCCACACCCAAATCCGGGTCCCCAGATAATGTTTTGGTATGACACTGCCTTGCTTTGGTAATTCTTGAACACAATCCTTTCCAGAAGCATATCATTCAAATACACACAAATGTAAAACAGCTAAGGCCAAAAGATATTGTTGGAAGATAACATTTTGCTCCCAGGCATGTTTAAAACCCACCAGGCTGAATAATTTCTTAATTCACTCCCATTTTTACATTTCATGCTTTTATTACAGGGGTTGGGAAGCCTCCTCTGTAACCAAGGAGACATGAATGTTTCAAAAGCAGATATGAGGGCTGGACGCTGAGAAACTACTAGGAAACGAGTCTAAGGCAATCAACAAAGAGGCACAGGACTTCAGGAAGCAACAGCCCCCACCCCGTATGCAGGAATTATAGTAGCAAGATGATGACGTGCCAAGACACCATATGGACACCCCGATTTGGGTGCCTGTTGTGTGATCTTAGGAAAATCAGTCCACCATTCTGAATGCCGGGGACCTCATAGTTAGAATATGTTTCAGCTCCCAAAATTGTATTCCTGCGAAGGAAAAGAAGCTTGTGGAGATGGTGAACTAGCACCTTTTATATTATCCTGGGTGGAGCTAGAGTCCATCCTCGAAGTGAAGAATCACAAGAACGGAAAAACAAGCACCACATGTACTCGCCATCAAGTTGGCACTAACTGATCGACACTTAGGTGTTCACATGGAAGTAACATTCCTCGGGTGCCGGGCAGGTGGCGGGCGTGGGGTGGGGATGGGTAAACTCACAACTGATGGGCGAGGAGCACACTGTCTGGGGGATGGGCACGCTTGTAGCTCTGGCTTGGGTGAAGCAAAGGCATTACATGTAACCAAAATGTTTGCACCCCCATAATATTCTGAAATTTAAAAAAAGAAAGAAAATAAATAAATAAATTGGAAAAAAGAGAAGATTGTGGCGGACAGGAAAAGGAGAATTAATCTTTAGGGAATACCCACTTGGTGCTAGGAATTGTGGTATTTCCATTTTCCATTATCTCATTAAACTTGTGGAGCAGGAGTAAATAGAACTATTTTATGAACTCAAAGAGACTCGCCATATTGAATTCAACTCAGCTTGGTTCATGATGCCTCATCTCCATAAAAGAGAGACACTCTGGGATGGCTAAGTCATAGGTCCTGTTTTCCATGTCTCCCCATAGCCTCTCTAGCACTGTCTTCGTAGGAGAAACTACCAGAAAGACCAAGAAGTTAGGATGGCAGCCTCAGCTCAGCAGAGGGGCTCGGGTAGGCCTGTGGCTTTGTAGGAGGCATGTAGGTAGGTCAAAGGCAGGAGTTAAAAAAACAAGTTGACCCCTTTAAGCTACGCAGCTCAAATACCTGAGGGGATCCCTAAAAAAGGTTTATTCTCTATGAATTTGGGTTAGGAATAAATAGTGGGTGGGCACCTCCTTTGACCCAACACCACCATCCAAGGGTCTACTCTGACTCCGAAACAATTGAGAAACAAGGCAATTCTTGCTGAAACCCCACTCACTGGGTGACCTGGTAGATCACTGTTTTCAAGGTATAAGCACTAGGGACAGGACTGGATCTAGAAAGAACAAAGGAAGCCCATCCCGAAAGAGGCTGAGTTGTAGAAATTGTAGCACAAGGAGACAATATGATGAAATCTAATAAACTTAGGTCCAAGTCCCTGATCTCCCACTTACTAGCTATGTGACCTTGGTCAGGCTATGTCAGCCTTAGTTTACTCATCTATAAAATGGGAATAATAAAAGGACCTACTTCATAGAGTCCAATGAGAATGAACTGCACTAATGAGACTGCTTAGCATAGTGCTTGGCACATGGTAAATCCTTAATAAAATGGTAACTATTACAATGATGGTGATGACGGTGTAGAAAAAGATCTGAAATATGAGAGAGGAAAGATGAGGAATGATAATGTCAGCAGCTAAGACAATAAGGATCAGAGAAGGGGCATGGGAAGAGAAGCACTGGGGCGAGGAGTTCAGGATCGAGGCCACGAACAATGCAAGAATGTCAGAGGCCAACTGTCAGGTGGTGCTGGCCTGGGTTTGGAAGCCAGACCTGCCAGTGTGAAGGAGCCAAGAAGACCTGCCAGGTCTGAGTTCCCGCCTGCTGTGATGGACTCAGGGCGGGGTTGGCATGCAGCCTATCTGCACAGAATTTATCTGGAGTTACCCAACTGGTGATGGTTAATCTTAGGTGTCAACTGGACTAAGTTAGGGGATACCCAGAAAGCTGGAAAAGCATTACTTCTGGGCATGTATGTGAGGATGTTTCTGGAAGAGAGTGGCACTGGAACCAGGGGGCTGACGAAGGAAGATTCACCCTCACCCAGTATGGGCAGGCACCAGCCAATCAGTTGAGGGCCCCAACAGAACAAAAAGAAGGCAGAGGAAAGGCAAATTTGCCCTCTTTTCTGGAGTTGGTATGTCCTTCTACTCCTGCCTTTGGACATCAGAACTCCAGGTTCTCAGGCCTTCGGCCTGGGACTGAAAGTGACACCATTGGCTTTCCTGGTTCTCCAGCTCACAGACAGCATATCCTGGGATTCTCAACCTCCATAATCCAATCACATGGGCCAATTCCCATAAAAAATCCCCTTTCGTAGAACTATATCTGTATCTATATACATCCTATTGGTTCTGTTTCTCTGGAACCCTATGGACAGTTCTGGTGTAGTTAGATGAAATGCCTTCTTGCTCTGTGTATCAAAGTGAAAACCAAGCAGTGAACTGAGGCTTCATTTTCTTGGTATCGATACGCCTGAGCTTTTCACCCATGAATTTCCAGGGCTCCCTCCACCTTCCACCAGACACCAGACACCAGCTGCTTTGCCATCCCCCACCTGCCCTCCGGGCTGATGACACAAGTGCCCACACACAGGAACACTGCAGACTGTGGCAGCCTCGTGCACACTCGGGGCTCTCCCAGGGCCAGGGCTTTGTGACCCATGAGGACTGAGCAGGAATACAAGGACAGCCCCATCCAGACAGTTCCTGAACCAGGGGTAGGTTTGGAAAGACCAAGGTCTACATTAGTCTTGACCCAGAGTCCTGCAGACCTCAAAAAGAGCTTCTCAAAGCCTCCATCCCAAAGATAAACAAGTAGAGAAGGATGGAGGACAAAACAAACACGTGGAAAACCCTGATTCCAATTTCAGCCAATTGTCCCTTTAACCTTGAACAGTGGGCGACTACAGATCATGCTGCCTTTCCACAGGTACCGCTCACTGAAACTAGTTTTGATCAAAGGGTGTATGAACCCCTTGGTTTAGAAAGTAGCTGAGGGTCTCGGGCAGCTCTGTAACAAGGCAGGAGTCTGGGCACGCTGGGTTTCCACCCTCTCCACCAGGGGGCAGCATGGCAGCATTCATGCGGTGCCATGTTGACTTGGTAACTGAGGTCATCCAGGCAGAGACAGGGGTTGGCCACAAGCCAAAACTGTCTGCCGGAAAATCTGCTGCTGGGAGTCTGGGAGACCATGTGGCTAAACTGAAGGAGAGATGATGAGAGAAGAGTATTCAAAAGTATTGGGAACCAAAAGCATGGCTTGTGGCCTTAGAAGTAGTGACACAAGCAACCTTGTCAGCTGGCTCAAGGTCTCTGTCCTTGAGGCTGAGCCAACACCACCACAATAAGCCACTGAGCACGTGGTCCCGGGGCGGTGGGAAAGTCTGCAGGGACAATAGAAGTGGCAGGATCGTCTATAGGAGACAGTCTCAAGACTCTGCAGTGGTGAGAAAATGGGAAACAATGAGTGGCTGGCAGAGCCAATCAGGGTCTCCGTCTGCCGGCAGCTCCTGGGGAGCTGCACGGAGGACCGTACAATGGGATGGACCAGTGGGACAGAGAAGCGCTAAGTGTGATGTCTGCATGTCCCAGAGGCTCTGGCCTCACCCAGAAGAGCGGAGTAACACACACCTATCACAAATGTTGCCGGCAATGGCTTCTTCTACCTGGAAAGTAGACTAAGCACTTTTCTTGTTCCCACAAAGCATCTGTTCCAGAGTTGGCAAGACACTGTGGGAAGGGCATGGCTTTTGAGGTCTGATAAAACCTGGATTCAAATCTTGGTCCTACCTTTAAGAACATGAGCAAGGTACAGACTCCCTTGGAGCCTCCATTTCTTTATCTCTAAAAATGAGATCATAACTACCTTAGGAGATATTTTAGATACTAAATAAGATAATGTATGTGAAGTATCTGCCACTTACTAGCTGCTCACAATAAGTAGTAGCTATTAACTCCCTTTATTGAAATCAATTTAACATATCTGCCCACGTAAATATTTGTGTAAGGTAATTTATTTCAAGGCAGCTGACTGAGCCAAAAATAGAACTTCATATGTATCTCGAGGCTCTGTTTTCATCATTATAACAAATTAAATTAAGCTTCAACAAGTCTTTCGTATGTTACTGGAGAAGAGACCAACAAACAAATATGAAAGGCCAAACACTTGAGGGAAAACTGAAGGTCTACCCCACTCCGGCAACTATGGCTATGGTCTACCCTGACCCAAGGTCAATATTGACATTAGCCACCCAGTGTTAACCAAGACCACATTCATTGCCTGACCCCCAGCATATGTTCAGGAAGTCGGCAGCTCCGCGTGCAGCCAGCCGGAGCCAGCAGTTGCTATTTGGTTAATGCTGACATTATCTGGCAAATATTTGGAACAGACCCTCTCCCCCTATCATTTCAGTTCTCAGGCGACCGCCTCTTTCTGAGGCTTCTGACCACCGTGTGGACCTGCACTGAAACATCCACGTTCTTGCCTTGCTCCTCTAGCTGTCTTCCCCCGCCCCCAAGAGGTCAGTCAACCTCTTCTATCATCCTACAAATGGAGAGAGACCAAGGAAGGAGCCCAGGAAGGAGCAGTGACCCACCCCAGACCACAAAGAAAGCTAAGATTACTGTGAGGGCCAGCCAGAGCCTGGGGCTCCGAGTGATGGAACTATGTCCCTCCAGGCTCCCAAGCAGTGCTCTGACCAGCTCCGTGAGTGGATGGGGTCTGACGAGATGAATGAGCTCACAGGGTGTGGGACGGTGAGTCTCTCCTACTTGGAAGCTTTCTCTTCCCTCTCCCTCTTCTCCATTGCTGAAACCTGAAAAGCTGCCTGTGAGTCAAGCCCCAGAGCAAAAGGCTGTGGGGAAAGTGTGGATTGGAATAACTCAAGCCACGGTGGCATGATTTACATTATAGACTTTCCGTATTGTTACACGTATATGCAAAAATGGCAAGAAACATAAAGCAGACATACAGAAAATATATGTTTCCTTTTTAGGGAGTTAAGGGTTTGGTTTCCTTTGAAAATGTCAGTTTTACTTTCCCTTCATCCTCATTAGCCTCCTGGGACGCTCTTAAACATACCCAGCAAACAACAGAGCAGGAGGAATGAGGTATTTTGAGCTGCTATTCTGGGCACAGATTCCTATTGTTCCACAATTTTTGGCTTGGCTGGATGGCACGTGGCCAACACAATGTATACTCTTACAAAGAATGTATGTTTCCCGGGCTCTGTGAGTGTGTGTGTGCAATAACAGGAGGGACAAGGGCATTATTGATGGCGTTTTGATGGGAAAGATTCTGGGCTCCCAGCGGGGGCAACATCGAGCGCTCCACGGATCCTATCTGCCTTGGTCACCGTCACTTTTCATTCTTTATTACCATTGTGCTATACGTCCAAAAAAAGAAAAAAGAAAAAAAAAATGGCCATATTGTCACATCCAAGCGCTCCTCATAGAATCCACTGATTCCAACAGCACTATATTAGGAACTAGTTGTATTATTTTGAAGACCAATGATTATGTTCCTAAATCATCTGGTGCACTGCCTGGCACATGACAATGTTCAAAACAGTGACCATTCCTGCTGTCTTCCTCCTCCTTGCACATAACACCCCTCTCAAAGGACACCCGGTCTTCTAGGGGAGACAAGCAAGAAAAGAGAAACCTCCATTGACAATCTGAGAAAAAAATCTCCCGCCATGGCATAAAAACACAGGGAGCTGCTGCAGGACTTTCCCTTTCTAAGTGAGGAGTGGAAAATGTCTCCAGATTATTTGAATTTCCAGAATGCCTTTAGTTCAAGGATCTCAGGACATGTGCGTTCTTGTACAACCTCTCAGCTTTGAAGTACATGAGCAAGGAGATCAGATTCTGTTATCAGATTCTATTATCTTTATCACACAGAGGGCGGGATCGGCATCACAGCAGGGTAACTCTCGATACACACCCCCAAATGCAGCCGTGGTGGAGACTGTACAGAATCCAGGGCCCTGCGTCTCCAGAGCAGCCTCTTTCCCACGAGACTGTACTGCTTCCTTTCCAGTTAGACTTCAGGTGTCTTGAGGACTCCACAGAGCAGGGGTGGGGAACCTTCTCATGGTGGAAGGCCGCATTAATTTAGCCATAATCAAATAAGGCCACATTCAAGACACTTCCATTAGATATACTTAAAGATGTACATCATTTTGTAAAAATCTAACTACTATATACTTCATAATTTCAAAAAATAAAAACTATTTGTTGATTTTAGAGTTAACTAACCTTTTAATGACTTCGTTGTGTCTGCTTTTTGTTGGAAAGCATTTGAATATTTGGTTGCAGCATGGAGGTCTGCAGTTTCCGCTGATCCTCTAGATGGATATCAGTCATTTGTGACCTTAAGGGCATCTTGGTTTGGATTAGGAAGGAGAATGCAGATTCACAGTAATGAATGGTTGAAAAGCAAGAAAGCATTTTTCTGGCATGTTGCCCAAGACATGGGTATTCTACTGCATTTTTCCATATTTCAATTGGATCTTTCTTGGCATCAAACAATGACTTTAAAATGTCATCTACTGAAAGCTCAATCAATTCCATCTGTAGTTCTTTAGAGGCCTTGGTGACATCCACTAGGTGAGGCTGAAATGCTAAATTGAGTGTGATGTCATGGTTCTCAAAGTCAGTGAAACTTTCATCAATTGTATTCTTCAATTAATAGGTCCAGAACAGCTGAGTATTCTTCAAATAATTCACATATATCATCCTGCTCATCAATGACCTTTGCTAACTGGGGAAAATGCTCATCTGAAATTTCCTTTTGAAGCAGTGTCTTGAAAAAAGATAGCTTTTTTTAAAATGCTTGGATTTTTTTGCCACATATTATACATAGACTTACTTTTACCTTGGGAAGAAATAATCAAGTCATTTTGGTTTGACATGATATCACACAGAAATGCTCCATTCCTATAGAAATCTTTCAATACTTCACATTGCTGATTCTGTTCTTTATAAAAATTTAACTATCTGTTCTTACAGAGATAAAATTTTGGCTAACACCTATCCCTGCAATAGCCAACATACTTTAGAATGATACTGCAAATCCACACTGAATACGTCATTTTTCAACTTTAGCTTGTTATGAAATTGATGATGCCATGTTGCATTTGCTCAGATATATTAAATAGTTAATAATACTTATAACTTGTTGCAAAGTGTCACTTAAAATAGTAGCTTTAGCACAGAGATTTTGCTGATGCAAGATATAATGAAGAGAAATGAGAGCATCTGGATCTGTTAATACTTTTTTTTATTTGTGCAATAAACCCTTCATGTTTTCCTGTCATGGAAGGTGCACTGTCTGTACATACACTCACTAAATTTGCCAAATTCAGTCCAACTTCACATTTATCTTGAAAGTTGTTAGAGATGTCTATTCCCTGTGTTCTGTTGGCAATAGTGCCTAAAAGCGAGTAACTCTTAGTAGCAAAGAAAATCTTCTGTTATGACCCAAATGAAATATAAAACCTGTGCCAAGTCAATAGTATCAGTTGATTCATCCAAAGCAATTGAATAACATATATTTCCCTTTTGAAGTACTTCATGAAGTTGTTCTGTTAAGTTGAAAGCTAATTCATGCTGCCAGTTATGGTTCCCTTTAAAAAGAACTTATTAACATTAGTGTCACTAAATTTGGTATACAACCCCCCACTGCTAAATTTGACAGGCTTAAAAAAACAAGAAGCAGTTGCTTGTGCTTCAAAATGTTATCAGGGTCTAAGCATCCTACGGCTTCAACAATGCATTCTTTCACAATTCCTACGTCACTGAATGGCTTCCCTTATTTCCCCGAGTATATAAGCTACTTTGTAAGTTACTTCAGTGGTATTACTTCCAGGTCTTATTTCTGCTTGAAAGAACCGTCTTTGCTTTTCACCTTTTAATTTCTGCAATACAACCTTTCACTCCTCTCCCTCTAATTGAAAGTATTTGTTGTCCTTATGAGTGTTATAATGCTGATGAGCACTGAATTTCTTTAATGTTGATACTGCAGTATCACAAAGCAAGCAAATCATCTTATCTTTAGCAGAAACAAGACAATATTGCAATTCCCAGTCCTCATTAAAAAATCTGTTTTCTCCCTTCGGCGTTCTCTTGGTCTCTTTGACACTATGGGCTGTTAAGCAGACAGGAATTCAAAAATACTGATGAGCTGCGCAACTATTCACAAATTCCACCTCAAACAGAAACACAGTGCACCGTTGTCAAAAGCTGATAACAGACTGGCATACTCCACCCCTATGAACTCTTGCCAACCAGCCTCGTGTGGCAGTGGCACAACTCACATGGGTTAGAACTAAATCATGAGCGTAGCAGCCGTCAATTTAGCCCTCATGGCTACTAATGTTCTAATTGTACCGGTCAATCTGGGAGGATTATTTCATTGAAACTTATTTTAGTCTTTGGCAATTTAAATACATTCATTTCAAAAATAAAATACAAATGTAAATGATAAACAAAAATGTATTAATAAAAATAAAAGTAGGCCGGGCGCGGTGGCTCACGCCTGTAATCGTAGCACTCTGGGAGGCCGAGGTGGGTGGATCGTTTGAGCTCAGGAGTTCGAGACCAGCCTGAGCAAGAGCGAGACCCCATCTCTACTAAAAATAGAAAGAAATTATATGGACAGCTAAAAATATATATAGAAAAAATTAGCCGGGCATGGTGGTGCATGCCTGTAGTCCCAGCTACTCGGGAGGCTAAGACAGGAGGATCGCTTGAGCTCAGGAGTTTGAGGTTGCTGTGAGCTAGGCTGACGCCACGGCACTCACTCTAGCCTGGGCAACAGAGTGAGACTCTGTCTCAAAAATAAAAAATAAAAAAAAATAAAAGTATTTGTTCTGTAAAATTTGGATTCAGTCAAAAGGCCACACTTAAGGACCTAGAAGGCCACGTGAGGCCTTACGGCTGCACCCCACCCCGGCCATAGATGTTTCAGGGAAGCCCTACCCAATGACAATTCTTGGTCCTTGATTTTTAAAAATTTTTACCCTTCATTTTTTTTCTTACCCTTTTTAATCCTTCAACTCTCTCCTCACCCATCCATTTCAATTCTCCCTCTACCCATTAAAAACCAGAAGACACCACACTACTTAGGATGGCTACTACCAAAAAGATAGAAAATAGCAAGTGTCGGGTATTGAGAAAATGGAACTCTATGCACTGTTAGAGGGAAAGTAAAATGGTGCAGTGCTGTGGAATACTGTATGGAGGCTCCTCGAAAAAATGAAAATAAAATTGCCATGTGATCCAGCAATCTACTTCTGCATATGTACCCGAAATAATTGAAAGCAGAAGCTCGGTCATAGCAGCATTATTCACAACAGCCAAAAGGTGAAAGCAACTCAAGTGTCATCGGCAGATGAACAGATAAACAACATGTGGTATAAATCTACCCTGGAATATTATTCAGCCTTAAAAAGGAAGGAAATTCTGACACATGCTACAACATAATGGGGATATTATACTAAGTGAAAATAAGCCCGTTGCAAAGAACAAATACTGTATGATTCCACTTATGTGAGGTTCCTGGAGTAATCAAATTCTTATAGATGAAAGTAGAATGGTTGTTGCCAGGAGAAGGGAAGAAAGAGTTATTATTCAGGGTACAGGGTTTCAATTTTGCAAAATGAAGAAAGAGTTCTATGGGTGGATGATGGTGATGGTAGCACAACACTGTGAAAACACTTAATGCCAATGAACTGTGCATTTAATAATGGTTGAGAAGGCAAATTTTACATTATATATTTTACCACAATTTTTTTAAATAATTTTTTTTTTAAAAAACTGGAAGATACAATGATCATTCATGTCTACATTCTATAACCAAAATCTAGGTGATTATGTTCCCAGTTGAAAATCTCACCTGCCCAACCCCCCCCCCCCCCCCCCCCGAAGCTAGGAGTAGCCATGCGAGGAAGCACATGGGATTCTATTGGGTGGGGGATGTTCTGGAAAAGCTATGGTTCTCTTGATAAAATGAGACAGTCTGAGCTGGTGCATACATTTTGTTCTTCACCTTTTCTCTTTTTTCTGCCTGGAATTAAAATGCAATACCTAGAGATGAAACAGCAATCTTGTGACTAAGAGAATGCAAGCTACCTGTTAAGCATACAGAGAAAGAAGAAAGAAGCCTGAATTCTTGAAAACTTTCCCGAGCAGTTGCACCATCCTTGGACTTCCTACTTCTTGACTGCCTTTGAGTGAGAAAAATAAAAGCTCTCTTCGATTAACCCACTGTAGTCGGGATACAGTTCCATGAAGCCAAATGCAGCCCTGCTCTAGGCTCTTAGATGCTGACTTGCTAAAGGGACTTCCCGTCCTAGTCAATGTCTGGTGTGTCCTGCACTCCTGTCTTAGGAGGAGGAGGAGGCAAACTCTCCCACTTGGGCACTAGACTTTATCACTTCACGCTTACTTAGCACCTATACCATATATTCTACCTCTTTGCAAATATGTTTTTACATTATATGTTTTTTATATGTGTTATATACTTTTTCTTATTTCTCTCATTTGGAAAAATAATACCCTTCTTTTGATTCTATTTCCTCTACTTCCTCATTTATCTGACAGCCCTTGTAGAAAAAATATTTTTAAAAATTACTTCTATTTTTTTTTTTCAAGGCTTTAAATATTACTGTATTTCACTCAACTTTTCTATATAACATAATTAAAATAATATACATATGCTATAGCTGTATTTCATCTTCCTGGAGGCAAATTCCTTAAACCTTGGCTGTATTTTTATAATGACTTTCAAATAAATTGAAATCTTTTTTTTTTTTTTTTGATTGTTCCAAATCTTTTTTATTTTTTTTTTTTTATCTTTTATGGGAACTTTATTTTTATTTTTATTTTTTTTTGCAAGTTAAAAACAATAGTTTCATATTTTTTTCCCCACCCCCCCTTTCCCGAGTCAGCACCTTCAAGTGTTACCACTCCCCAAACGGTGCGCAATGCACTCATTGTTTAGGCATACCCCCATCCCCTCCCCCACCCCCCACCTCAGTCTGATGTCCAATTGGTGTCATTTCCAGATTTGTATTTAGGTGATGATCAAGGAAACCAATTTTCTGGTGAGTACATGTGATGCTTGTTTTTCCATTCTTGGGATACTTCACTTAATATAATGGGTTCCAACTCTCTCCAGGAGAACCATAGAGATGTTGTATCTTCATCATTCCTTATAGCTGAGTAGTATTCCATGGTATACATATACCACAGTTTACTAATCCAATCATGTATTGATGGGCATTTGGGTTGTTTCCACATCTTTGCTATTGTGAATTGTGCTGCTATAAACATTTGGGTACACGTGCCTTTGTTACAGAATGACCTTTTTTCCTTTGGGTATATGCCCAGTAATGGGATTGCTGGGTCAAATGGCAGGTCTACTTGAATCTGTTTAAGATACCTCCATAATGCTTTCCACAGAGGTTGCACTAGTTTGCAGTCCCACCAGCAGTGTATTAGTGTTCCTGTCTCTCCACACCCACGCCAACATGTGTTGTTTTGGGTTTTTTTGATAAAGGCCATTCTCACTGGGGTTAAGTGATATCTCATTGTGGTTTTGATTTGCATTTCCCTGATGATTAGAGATGTTGAACACTTTTTCATATGTTTGTTAGCCATTTTTATATCTTCTTTTGAAAAATTTCTATTCATGTCCTTTGCCCATTTTTTGATAGGGTTGCTTGATTTTTTCTTGCTGATTTTCCTGAGTTCTAAATAGATTCTTGTTATCAGTCCTTTATCTGATGTGTAGTATGCAAAAATTTTTTCCCATTCTGTAGGTGGTCTGTTTATTCTCTGGACTGTTTCTTTGGCTGTGCAGAAGCTAAAAATTACTTCTATTTAGCATCTCCAGGTTCTCTCTTGTAAGACCAATGCAACCAGGCACTCGTCCCACCCTTTCCAACAAAGCCATCCCATGAAGGTCACTAAGGACACCTGCATATTGTTCCGTCCTCATCGCACTGGGCCCATCAGCAGGATTGGATGTAACGAGATTTGGCTTCTAGGACCACTCGCTCCTGGTTGTCCTCCTGCCTCACTGGGCACTCCTGCTTGCTCCCCACTCCTAGTTCCTTCTCACCCCCCAGACAGCGATCTGTTTAGTCCTCCTCTCTATCTACGCTCACTCCCCGTGGTGATCTTTCCCAGTCTCGTGACTCTGAAGGGCATGCACAGGCCGAACGATTTTGACATTTCTATCCCCGCCCCAACATGCTCTTTTAAATTTAACGTGTATGTCCAAGGACCTACTCAGTATCGTCCCTTGTATTTCTAAGCAAAGTCTCAAACTTAATAAAACCAAGATGAATTCCTGATCTTTTCCCACCCACCTTTCCTGGCTCAACCACAACCTCCCCCTTTCTGCTGGTGGGTGGCACCTACATCTTTCCTGTTGCTCAGGACAAGCATCTCAGAAGCATTCTCGACTCCTCTCTCCCCCACACCTCACATCCAATTGACAATAGGCCATTTCTGTTCTACCTTCAAAGCATAACCAGGATCTGCTCATTTCTCATCTCACTCTCTCACTACAGGCCCTGCCTCCATCATATCTTCCCTGGGTCACCCCCACGGCCTCCTCATGGGCCACCTGCTTCCTTGAGCCACATGCCACGTTGATTTTCAACACAGCAGTCAGGATGATCCCTCTAAGAACTAAATCAGATCATGTCACTCATCTGCTCAAAATTCATTCCCATTTTACAGATGAGAAATAAAGACTCATGAAGGTTTAAGTACAATAATTTACTCAGCTTTGGTCTGCCATTACATCACTGCCTGACCTGGCTCTGAGGGTCTTCCTCATCAAACGGTAGCTTGGCACTTTGCAAATTAAAAGCTCTGTGTGACTACAAGGTAACACAACCACCATTCTCAACCCAAGCTGCTGATAACGTGGAGGTGAATGAATGAGGTTATCAACGAAATTAAAATATTTTACCTAGAAAAGAAAGGCCAGAGGCCGCCCTCCACTTCTTGAAAGAGAGCCCAGACTGAGATTAACAACCCAGGTTGGGTCTAACCCAGGAGAGCACCAACCTTGGAACTTGTGCTGAAACACGCAAGCGGAGACTGGGTGAAAATGGAAAACCCAGGCAGAATGGTGACAAGTGTGCGGTGGCGGCCAGCACACAGCCCCACCTGCCCAGCCACAACAGTCACTGTCTGCGATATAATTTTCGTGCAAGTCTCGATATAATTTTCGTCTTGATGCCTTTCACATCGCTCTGCTCCCCATACTCAGCTCCATTCAGAGGATTAGAGAACAGGGACAGACACGAGGAGCTACAGAACCACAAAAATCTCTGTGAAACAGGATTCCTGGTTTGGAATCACAGTGACAAGTGATGTGTACAGACGTGCATACAAGCATGTGCACGCCCACACATGCACAAACTCACACACACTGCCTTAGATTGGGGATACAGTTTGGTTTCATAGCATGCCACAGCCAAAAGTTTAGGGAAAAAAATTTATAACAATCCCGTCCCATCATGGAAATCAGTAATGACAAGCTAGGGTACCCTCAACCAGGGGAAGTCATGAAGAGAGTACGAGCTTTTAGGGATGTCTGCATTCTGCTTAGGGCAATGGGCTCCCAGATTCTGTAAGGCGAGACCAGAGGGAGGATGCTGACACAGGCTGACACAGGAAAAGCATCCCTAGGGCTCTGCCACTTCCCGGTTTGGACCTCCAGGTTCCAGTTTCAAGAACAATTAGGAAATTGCAGACCTGTTCTTCCAAGTCAAAACATAAGGCCAGAGGCTCCTCTTGCTGATTCCAGTAGAAATGTTTGCCTTCATCCCTCAGGGGCTGGCGGACTACTCACAGCCAGAAACAAAGGCAGGGAGCCGTTTCCCTTTTGGCCTAGGAGGAGGCAGAAGAGCTTTTGTGGAGCTCTCAAAAGGCCTGTAGACACTGCGCCAGTCAGCCCTGAAAAAGAGACTTCTCTGGCACTCAAACATGAGTGCCTCTCTGCGCCCTGCACGTGCTTCCACGGTGAAAAAGGAGCTGTGTGTGCTGATACCCCAGATGAGCCAGTAAGAGCCACACTGGAGGAACATCTGGCCATTGCTGTTGCCACTGAAACATGCTGCTGTCTCGCCTACAGAAGTGGACTGAATCCCCCCAACAGCAGGTCAGTACCTTCCCTGCATGAAGAAAAATATTTTTCCCCAAAATGTCAGTCACGAGGGGCAGAGAGAAAAAGGGTAGATAAATTCCACAACACATCTTCACCCACCTCACAACAACTTAAAGACCATGACCAACTAATTTATGGGCATATTTGGGAGGAAAATATGAATTTCATAGCATCTTTCACAAAGGGACATGAAGATTCTTAAAACCAGCAAATACTGAAAAGGAATTTGGGAAACCCAAATTATAGATTTTTATGGAAAGGGTTTTATTCCTACATATGGCAAATATTTATTGGATGCCTACTAGTCTAGCTTCTAATCTTGAGGCACTGTTCTGGGTTTTAAGAACCTACCAGTGAATCAACCAGGCAGAAATCCCTGCCCTTGGAGTTTATGTTTGATTGAAAACAAACAGGTACCAACACAACGTCAGATGAGTACAATGGATAAAAATGAAGGAGCCAAGGAGGATAAGAAGTGCCGGGGGTGGGGAGTCATAATTTTCACAGAACGGCTCTTGTGTGAGCACAGACTGCAGGAGCCGGTGAGGAGTGAGCTCCCCAGCATCCGAGGCAGGAGCATCCCAGGCAGAGAACACAGCAGGAGCAGAGGCGCTGCGGGAGGAGCAGGGCCAGCATGCTGGAGAAAGAGCACGGAGCCCAGTGTGGCTGCAACAGTCGGGGCAAAGGGGGGAGAGGTAAGAGCTGAGATCAGAGCATGCACAGGGCAACGGCTGGAGAGGCCACAGGGCACCCGCAGAACACAGGGCGGACTTCGGCTTTCCCTCTGGAAGCCAAGGGCGGGCGCGGGGAGCATTTTGCAGGGAGTGACATGCTGGATGAACTTACTTTCTTTCTTTTTCTAATGTTTGAGGTGAAAGTCACAGAACGTATTTTACAGGGAACGATTATGTGCCATTCAGCACATTCGCAATGTTGTACAACTACCATCTCTCCCGTCCCCAGTTCTAAAACATTTTCACCGTTCCAAAATAAAACCCCTTGCTCCCGTTTCCCCACTGTCCTCACATTTGAGTCCTATGTATATGAAAAGTCCAGAATAGGTCCCTATTGATATACCTATAATCATATGATATGTGACCTTCTGTGTCCAGCTTCTTTCACCTAGGGTGATGTTTTCTAGGTTCTTTGCATTCAGCAGCATGTATCTAGGTACATGTATCCAGTAGCGTATGTAAGGACTCCAGTACTTATGGCTAAATAGTACTACCTTGTGCGATATACCATGTTTTGTTTACCCATTCATCCACATTTGTGCTGTTTCCACCTGTTGTCTGTCATGAATAGTGCTGCTTTGACCACGTGTGTACATGTACTTCTCTGAGCACCTGTTTCAATTTAGCGGGGTATATACATAGGATGAAGTTTTCATGGGATTCCCATCACTGCTGCTGTGTTAAGAGATATCTGTGCGAGGACAAGGACGAAGGAGGAAAACCAGTTAGGAGGTGACTGGCATACACCGGGTAAGAGGTGACAGGGACTGAGAAGAGACCAGGGAGACAGGAGAAAGAACAGGAAGGTGGAGTGAAAACCAAGGGAAGTGAGTATTTCCAGGGAACGGGAATGACGAACCCACCAAATGCTGCTGACAGGTCAAGGAAGACGAGGCTGAGCGCTGACCACTGGACTCAGCCACGTGGAGGCCGGCGAGGGTGACACAGCTGGGGAGACAGTCTCAGCGGAGCGACAGGACGTGGAAGCACAAGTATAATCATCTCTTTCCAAGAGTTTTATGAAAGGGCACAGAGAAACGGAGTGATAGGCGGGAGGGAATCTGGGGTCAAAAGACTTGTTTTCACGGGAGTAACTATAGGAGGTTTGCTGATAAAGGATGATTTGGTGTAAGAGAAATCTTCGGGGTAGGAGAGAGGTGAGGGGGAAACGCTGGGGAGAGATCCACGAGTAAACGAGAGGGGGTCAGAGGGAAACTGGGCACACGTGGAGTGTCAGCCCCAGCTTGGAGCAAGGAACGCCTCCCGGATGTTCTAGGTAAATTCCCAGAAACTCATACTGCAGGGAGCCTAAGTCTGCACCGCTCCGGATTATTTGATCTAATAACAATGGAGGTCAAGCTTAAGCCAAAATATTGCATACACTAAAGTGCTAATATTTGGCTGTGTTATGTGCCGAATAATTTTGCTATGCCTCAGATTCACCCATCTCGTGATGTTCTTGGCCCCATGCTAAAGCCGTGACTACGAGCTGTGAAGCAGCTGGTTCAGGAGAAAGCAGACTGACTGGACAAACCAAGCCCTGCACCCTGAACAGCAAGCACAACGGTGAGGCCTTAAGAATGGCATGGAGAGATGTTGTCACTGTCTTGGTAGGATCACTAGTAAATATTTTCATATCTACTGCCAAAACGTACAGATAGAAAGTAAGGTAGACAATATGTTAAAAATGTCTTTTTCTAATATCATTTAAGGGGCAGCTATGGTATAGCAGAAAGAACACAGGAAGTTCTGGGTTCGAGTCCCCACTCTTCCACTTATTAGCTGTGTGACCTCAGTCAAGCTAATTAACCTCTCTGAGCCTAGAACCGCTTCAACTGTCAGATGGGGTTCAGCAGCAAATGAGGAGATATCTCTAAAAACAGTTTATAGAATAGTCCATGGTAGATAACTAGGCTCTAGCAATCTAGATGTGCTTCACATTTTGGGGGCAGTTTTTGAAAGCCATTGCAAGGCTATATTCAGGCAACGTAAGAATCCCAGCAAGGGGAGTTATACTTTTATACACTGGATCCAAAGCCGTGGAACAGGACAGACAGGAATCCCCAGCAGCCCAGGTGCGTGGCCCCTTCTAGAGTCAAGACTCATTGCCTTGTCCCCAGATAAGCCTCCACGGCTCGTCAAGAGCTACCCAGAGATGGATTTCCTGTTTCATCACTTACCCCATCGTCTGGCCAAGCACACTTCAGTCCCTTGGAGGTTCTGGGACAAAAGAGGGTAAGATAATGAGTCTAGAAGATTCTCCACTTGGAGATGGCCTCCAGGGGGTGTCTTTCTCCCAGTGCTGGGAGCAGAGCTGCCTAGAATCTCCTGCTGAGAACCAGCATCCCTGAGGCCGTTTGCATTGTCTGAGTTTCCATTCCATAATAGACATCCCTGAGTCAGACTTCAGTGAACTAACAGAATAAACGAGGAATTGCCCCTGCACCAAAGGATGCCAGGATTTCAGCCCCACTAGACACCTCCCTGGTGATCCTCTAGATCAGCCCTGTCCACCAGAACTTTCCGCGATGATGGAAACGTCCTCTGTCTGTGCTGTCCAGTCTGGTCGCTACGAGCCCAGGTTACACGCTCCTGGAGAAAGGGCGCCGAGAGGCTGAAGGTGCAGCACAAGTCGGAAAGCGCAGACCCTGGTGCATCCTCACAGACAGTCTCATCCCGCCCCAGCTACCTGGCATGGTTCTGTCCTCCCCACCAATCCAAGTCCTTCAAGGGTCAGCTCAAGCCTCGTACCCCCAATACGGCCTATGCTCGTCCAGCCCTCTCTGCGGCTCACCTGGGAACACTGACAACAAGGGCCATGGAAATTCGAAAGTGACTCGGGGAAACTTCCTGCTGGGGCAATCGAGGAAGTATTCTCCAGTGAAGTGCTGACTTAAATGAGAGCCTTGAGTAATAAGAATCTGAACAGGCTGAGTTACAGGGTCAGACATGCCCAAATAGACTAGTTTGACTGATACCTGCTTTGCCCCGGGAGCCCCGGGAGATAAAACAGGAAATGCGTGTTTCCGGCCAGACTCGAGATCAGAGATCGGCTTGAGCAGGATGGAGGAGAGCCTGGAGCCCTGGGCTGACTCCAGTCTCTCTTCATAGGAAACGGAGGGTCTTGACACGTTTTTGAGCAGCGGGGTCACTTGAGGAAAGAGCAGGGTAGGAAGAATACTCCTTTAGGGACAGAACCCGGGACAGATGTGACAGTTGCCTGCATAAGTGTGGGCCACGGGGATTCCGTAACCCACCCCTTCTGCCTCCCAGGGGCGGCTTCTCCCCTCCAGCGGTTTTGAGCATCCAGTGAGCACCGCCTGTTCCGGCAGTGGGGGACCACCGCAGCGGACACGGCTGGCCGCCTTCCCAACTGCCACGCCCCAGGCACCCCTTCCTGCCTTGCTCAGAGAACCCTGGCTTTGCTGGGCAGCCACGGGCCCCATCCCAGGGATGAGTCGTGATGTATCTAAGCCAGGCCAACTAATCTCCTTCCCCTTTGCCAGTGACCAGCCTTGGGGCAGACATGTGGCCCAGGTATGGCCAAAGAGAGACAAGGGGAAGTCGGCTGAGAAAGATGTTTCCTCTGTGAGTCAGAAGTGAACAATGGAGAAACCCCGGTCCTACCTCTTTCCTTCACACTTTGGACCTTGCTGTCTGAGGACGGGGTGCCATCCTGCAGGTACTGGGTGGCAGGCCGCACGGTGAAGCCAACACGCTGAAGACAGGGTGGGGACCGAGAGAGGCGGGATCCTGGATGACAGTGTCGAACTGCCAAACCAAGGCAGCAACACATACTCCAGACTTCGGGTTTAGTAAAACAGTTCTCCTGTTCCTGCAGTTTTGTGTCAGTTGCAGCCCAATACCTATGGAACTCATGTAGTTCACCTGGAATTTGGTCATTATAGAGCTGATCTATATTCCTATTGATACCACCAGTCAAAGCATGTGGATCCTACAGGACGTCCCCATGGTGGCAGGTGCAGGGTACCAAGAGCACAGGATGTGGGCAGTGGCCAAGACTGGGAAGCAAGAGTCACCAAGGCCAGAGGCCACCGACCTCCACCTTACAGGGAAGAGAGCCACATTCCACCCCTGCTGCTGGGCAGGTAGAAACACCTGGCAGGGAGAGGATGTGCCAAGCCCGACTGTGGGCTCGAGCCCCAGTGACTCATCTGCGGCCACTTCGTTCCCCAAGAGCCTCAGTGCTCCAGCTGGGTGGAAAGGTCCTTCCACCAGCCAGGCCCGGGGCGTGACGAGCTAGATGCAGTCCCTGCCAGAGCCTCACTGCCTATCATGCTTTACGGACACAGAAACAAATTCCACCATATGTTAAAGTTAATCGCAAACATTTGCTGCTGAAGAGAGCTCCATTTTTCGAGGGCCCACAGAGATCTGGTTACACTGGTGGCTGAAGCATCAACCACCCTCCTTCACTCATTGGAAGCAGCAGAGCCAACCTGAGGGTGGCGACCACGCTGTAGGAGGGACCCTCGCTCACTGCTCCCTTCCCTCCTGTCCCCTCCAGTCTGTCCCCACCTCCACTGGGTCCAAACAAGCACACACCCCTGGCCCAAGAGTGTGCAACCCTCTCCAGCAGCACAGAACAGGGAACCATCGTGGAGGAACTGGGAGGACGAGGAGGTGCGGGTGGGGAGAGATGATGGCAGGGAAGGGTGGAAGGGGGAGGACGGACTGGGAATCAGCCGGCTGTGTTCCACGTCTGGTGAACGCTGAGAAACCCAGCAGCCCCAGGGGACGCAGAGCAGACAGGCTGGTTTCCTGGGGGTCTGCTTGGGGTCTCTGAGCAATAGTTATTGATAGTGCCATTTAGGAAGAGGCCAGTGCGGGTGAACTTGGGGCCGGCAAGGCCCTCGGCTTAGAAGGCAGCCTGGTGAAGTCCCCAAACAGCATGGATGGCTGGGAGGAAGACAGGACTTAGAACTCCAGTGAACATTCTTCCAGGGGCCACAGGGAGGAATTTATAAGCACATCCCTGGCAGCATGAAAGGGAAGTAGGAGCCTACGCATTGCACCCACATTCCCACCCGTCCCAGGAGAAGCTCTTTGTGGTTCGAATTTGCACTGACCCAGCGGGAGACCCGAGCTGGGAGGAGCCGCAGCACTAAGGGCTCCAGCTCAGGTAGGAGCCCCCCTGCGGCTGTCTCCAGAGCAATTCCTTGCACCCGCTATTTGGGCAAGGCCAGATGTATGGCGTCTTACTGACAGAGAACTCTTTCTGAGCAAGCTCTTAGAGGAGGGATGTGGGAAGCCAGCATGGTCACTGAGCCACCTGTCACGCCTCAAGACTCAGTCCCCAGGCCTTTCCAAAAAGTAAGTAGTTTGTGGTCTATAACAGGGGTCCCCAACCTTTTTGGCACCAGGGATTGGCTTCATGGAAGATGATATTTGCACGGACAGCTGGGGGTGGGGGGAGAGAGGCAGAGCTCAGGCGGTGATGCGAGCAATGGGGAGCAGCTGTGAATAAAGATGAAGCTTCAATGGCTGGACCACCGCTCACCTCCTGCTGTGCACCCCCCTTCCTAAGTTTCATGGAAGACAGTTTTTCCACCCACCGGGGGCCAGGGAGGGGGATACAGCAGAGCTCTGCAGCCCAGTGTCCCTAACAGGCCGTGGGCTGGGGCACTGGGGGCTGGAGATTGCAGGTCTATAGGGCTCGTTTGGCCAGTTTCACAGAGAACCCAGTACCACCAGTGGGTGTCACCTAACGGCAAGTCCAGAGACACCAAGCCTGCATCCATACGAAGCCCATTCATCCAGGCAATTCAAATATACAGTCAACTCAAAGGAGAAAAAAAGGTCAAGAAAGCCAGGTCAACCAATCAGGGGCCTGTCCACAGACCACACCTTCCCACCTGGGCTCCTGTGCTTTGAGCATTTACCTACCTAACCCTCTTGTTTGGTTTCTTGTGCTATGAATGTTGCCCCCCTTCCAAATAAACACATTCAGCACTTTGTTACATACTATCTTATTTGTAGTAAACAAATATTTATGAAGCGCCCACCGTATTAAGTCCTCTCGTGCTATGGGTATCACAAAAGCACATAATGGCACTTACCAAGAGAAGTCCAACATCTAGTTGGAGTTTCAGAGCATATACGTGAAAAAAGCTAAGTGACAATACGAGAGGTAAGTGAGAGTTCAGTACACTGTCATCCCTGCTTGACCGTGACGTATGTGCCTGGGGTCCTGGGCAGGGCACACCTGCCGGGGTTCCTGCAATAACTTCTTCTCCCTTCTCTCCCTTTCGGGCCCAAGTATGGCTTTCCGTGGCCATCCCCCACTCTCATCCTCAGCACCTCTGCACACAAATGTGTTTGTGCTTTCATCTTTGTGTTCCAGGAATATTTTACACATCTTCTCTGGGTTGTGTCCCACTATTTACAGATACTGGTTTACATCTGTTGCCCTCACTACACTGTGTCTCTAGGGGAACACATTCATGTCTGTATGCCCAGAACATAGCATAGTACCTCTCATGGAGTAGGTACTTCGTAAATGTTGGTCAGACTGAATTAAATTGAATTGCATTGAACCGATCTGGGGTTTAGGTTTTGGGACACAGAAGTCAGGACTCACTGCTGAGTCTAAGAACTGAGGAGTGACCAAACTGCCCTTAGCTAATGTGCCTTCCCAGGGGTGAGTGTGCGCTGCAGAAATCAGCAGTGGCAGCGGGACTGATGGATGGCCACCACCCTCATAAAGAACTGTGGGACGCAGGCTCCAGCCACAGCCTCAGGGCTGCTAAGTCCCTTGAAACTTTACGCCACTGTTGCCATGGCAGTCACGGATGTAACACACCACGAAGGCGAAACACGAAATCCCCCTAAAGGTGAAACACTGGTGGGAACCCATTCTCAGGCAACAGTGAGCTACCTAACCTCCCTGAGCCTCAGTTTCCCCATCTGCAAAATGGAGAGAATAACACCCCATAAGGTAGTTGGGAGGATTAAACACAGTCATAGATGTAAAGCACAGTGGCCGGCACATAGTAGGCCCGCCATCATTGATAGCAATTCCTGTTTCCTTACCTGTTTGGGGGAATACTAGTTCTAGCATGATTCTATTTTGCCAGTGACTTTTTTTTTTTTTTTGTCTTGCTTCAATGTTTAATTTAAATACAGGATCTGTAGGAGCTCTGGGGTTAACGGTGGAAGGAACCCTATGGTTTCCAATAAGTGCAGCTCCCCATTGATCAAACACGGCCAGACAGACATCTGAGATGGCACTGAAGAACTCAGAACTCAGCTCCTCCCAACTTCAGGGCACCCACGGCCCTGAGTCCTTCGCTGGCTGGACCTTTATCGGGCAAGTAATTTGCTTCTGGGTCCCTCCAGTCACCTGTTTGACTTTGCTGATTGATACATGAATGGCAGTTACTCATTAGCAAGTGTGAATAACACCCCCCAATAAGCAGCGGTCTTGCTTTGCTAGAGAGCCCAGTGCAAGAGCTCATTAGCATTTGTGAGAAACACCCCAATAAAAATGCCAAAGTGTGTCACGCTAAATCTGACTGGGGTGACAGAGGCTTTCTCACTTCCAGGTAACTTCCAGTAGCCGCCCAGTGTCTTCCTTCCGACAGATGCCCACGGGGCGCCCCCCACCACACTTTGTACGGCCCCCATCGTGTCCAGCTCCTCAGCAAGGGCCCCTCCTTTCCTTTCTCTGACAAATCCAGACATCAAACACCAAGTAATCCTTCTCCAGGGAAAGAAGAGCTGAGACGCAGGCTGCAGGCGGCAAAGTCAAACACTCTTGGGACGGGAGGAGGCCCGTGGTGGGGAGGGGCCGGGGAAAGTACGGGGATGAAAATGCACAGCATCCAGGAGAGACATCTGGGGGGACCGTGCTCCCACGCCTCTGGCTTGCAGCACTTCTATGGCGCTGGTGTGTGTGTGTGTGTGTGTGTGTGTGTGTGTGTGTCTTCCTCCCTGTGAGTCTGAACATCAGCCAACTCGGAGACCGAGGGCAGACCGGAGCTAGGCAAGGAGACAGCCGCAACTGCTTTTGGGACGTCGCTGAGTCTCACAAAGGGAAGCGGAGCGTGAGTGACGGCTGCTGCACACACCAGAGCGGCTGGGGGAGGGGAGGGCCGGGGATGTCCTGAGAGACAGGAAGACTGGTGTGCCCCTTCAGACGCTGTCCCTGCCTGCAGTCCTGGCAGTGCATTCGCTGACTCTCCGTGCCAAACTTACACTCCTGGCTCACCACTGTGTTGGAGAGGCCCTCTCTGCCTTTTCCTGTCGATCGATCCGTCGATAGATAGGTCTTGAACGTGGAGGAAAGCCCCTCATGTTCTGATACTGAGAGCCTGCTGGGATTTTTTAAAACAGACCCTTGAGGATGAAAAGCCGTCTGAACGTAAAAAGACTGCAGCCAGAGAGCCCTGCCCGAGAAACTGCTGCCCCTCCACCCTTACCCTTCCTGGCTTTGGCGAAGCCCAGGCCCACGCGTGCAGCTGTGGGTCTCAGGAAGACTCAGCACGTGCAGCCCCAGTAACGAGCAGCAACTCCCATTTCTCAGCCTCATGAGGATGAACAACCAGTGGCCCCACAAGCTTAACCTCCTACCCAGGGTGAACACAAGACTCAAAACTTGAGGTCATAACCACCCTGTCCTGATGACACGGCCAGTAAAATCACCTTGGACAACCTTATAGTACATCGTGCAATATTTGCAATGAAAAGCAAAATTTCCTTAAAAGTGTGACTGATGGCAATCTTTCCTGGTTGAAATAAACTCCTCAGCTCTTCAGACAGTGGGTGGGGAAAAAAGCATACACGCATGAAGTTAAGAAGGAGGGTAATATTAGTAAGATAATGCACATGGACATACTTTAAAAAGTACACAGAAACCCCATACATGTAACTTGATATTGTTATCGTTATTGTTGATAATTCCAACTTACAGGAGGAGAAAGGAGTTCTGAGCAGGAAAGAGATTCAGTGAGGTGAAGGGAGGGCCTCAGTCGAGCCCAAGATCTGGGCTGTAAAATCCACAATCAGCCGAATGCAAGGCATGCCACAACTGTGTTAATAAGTATCAGCAACCTCCGGAGGGGGTGTGAGAGAGCGTTACAAGCTGCACGCAGGGTGCACTAATGCAACAGCTCTGAAGACTTGCATTTGACCCTTTGGGACAGAAGTGGAGAGTGGCCGAGGATGGGATCTGTATGGGTTCTTTGCTGAAAGCTGCAGGTGGGGAGAGTCTGGCAAGTTTGCTGGGCTGGTGGAGTTTTGGATGCTAGGAAAACACCAGCCCCAGGACACGGGGTCAGAAAGGCTCTGTGGGTGGCATGTCCACTCGATGAAGTTGTCTTGGCATCGACCCACCTCCCCACTCTCTGCCAGGGCTCACTACCAGGAGCACCGGCTTCCAGAAGACGTCTCTGCCAAATCCTCCCCTGGGGAAGGGGCATTCCAGGGCCGTGCAAACAGCTAGGAGACTGTCCAGGGGCCACGAGCAGAATATTCACCCCTACGATAATGTCACTCATTGAGTCTTCCCTCACCTCACATTCCCTCTCATCGTGGGCGAATGTATGTTAGTATCAGAGATGTGTTTGTCCCTCATTGTCACTGTTCCACGTGGGTCCTGCAGAGCCCCTGGCTTCTAGGAAAACCCACGTCATCCTGTGCTCCACCATCCCTCTCTCGGCTTCAGATTCCCGGGATCCCCAGGCAAGCCTGTCCCTTCTGTGGGACACACTCCTCCCTCAGCCCCACGGCACCCCACAGCACCTAGAAGGCTGCTGCTAAAACAGCGGAGAAAGCAAGTGACGATCTGCTGTCCTTTGGGGCAAGAATCCAGCTCCTTTTATTCTGCTGGGTGACATAAATGAAGAAGTACAGTGGGGTCCTTATCCAAGAGGGTCTATGGTTAGGTGTCACCAGGTCTGTGAACCCCCAGAAATTATATTGCTTTGTGTGTGCTTATGTGAATTTCTGGGAATAACTGACATAACTAACAATGTCACCTACTGTGTGTTAGTCACCTTCATAAGGGTTTAACACATATCAGCTAATTTAATCCATACACAGGAAATATAAACTGCTTTAACCTCCATTTAAAGTTGAGGACGTGGAGGTACAAAGAGGTCAGATGGCGTCCCCAAGGTCACAAAGCTAATAAGCGGTGGAGTCAGGGTTCAAACCCAGGCCGCCTGACTCCAGAGCCCATTCTGACCTGGTTCACTGCATGTTCTTGGAGAGTCCATGGCCTCACACACCTGAACCGTCTTGAAGGCATCTTGGTGTCAATCAACAGCCAACGCACAGCCATGACTTCCCCGTCTTTGTACGCCGAGGATCGAGAACCGTGCCTGGCACACACTCCCATAGCCCAGCAGCTTCTCTATGAAACAATCGAGGGTTTCCAGAATCCAGCCTCCCTCTTCACCTTCTTTCTTTTGGAGTAAGCTCTTTCTCACATTCTCTCACTTCTTCGCCACCTATGTGACACCAAGTCCCTAATCAAACACTGGATATTTGGTGCCACAGGTTTTATTTTTCTTTCTCTCCCTGCCTGCCTCTGCATTCTCCTTCCTCTGTCATCTCTCTCCTCCTCCTCCTTCTCCACCCGAAGTCTCTCCAAACTCACTTGCTCCGTACACCCCGGGGGCGGCCCACACCACCCGCTTCTGGACTGCCTCCTGGTTTGGTGGCAGCCGGATGGGAGGTGGCAGGACCGGATGAAGCTCAGCATACCCCCTCCTGCAGGGGACAGCAAGGCCTTGGGCACAGCGTAACAGAAGCCTGGTTCTCACTCGGAGAAAACTCAACTCTGGGGAGCCGCTCCAAGAGGAAGAAAGGGTGGCATTAGAGCACGCACCCTGTACCCTTGCTGGGGTCCCTGAGGGCTGAGAGCGAGCACCAGGCACTGCCCCACAGCAGCCAGGGCCCGAGGGTGAGCCTTGCCCTACACACCCTGAGGGAAGCTCAGCCCAGGAGGGCACAGGTGAGTGCTACCCTGCATCCAAGAAGGCAGGCTCCCTCTGTTTGCCAGGGCCTTTTCTGGAATTGTGGCTTGAGGAGCCTAGAAATTAAACTTCCGCTACCAACTGTATATCCTGTGGGCGTTCAACATGTTTTCATTTGCCAATGAGTTCCAGAAAAGAATTAGGAGCCTTTTAACTTTGGGTTGCAAACTCACCACGCTTGTCTAATAAAGTCTGACATCTGTTATCCTCTGACAGGGACGCTGTGGTTTGGGAGAAATAAGTGGGTGGAGACTCCAACCAGTGGGAAGAGGCCTTGTCCCCCCAAACCGCCACTGTGGTCAGCAAGTGCTGGCCCAGGTTTGCTTGGACCGTGGAGGAAGCCCCCAGCGTGCCTAGTTCAGGGCCCTATTCAAAATAACAGACACGGTTAGGCACGTCCAGAGCTGAAGGGCTTGTTAATTTTCTCTCCCGCAGGCTTTTCTACCCCAAGGGAACTTGATCCGAGCGAGAAGCTGGCATTAGCTCCATCTGCAATGCCGTCCTCCCTTGGGAGAGCAGGGTGGTGCTGGCCCTTGGCGCGTCGGTTCTCTCAGTGCAAGAAGCCCAGCTTTCTTATGCCTCAGTTTCCCCTTCAGTTAAGCGGGGCCGACGCTGCCCGTCCAGAACAACACTATTCAAATGAGTACATCTAACACCCTGCAGACATGGCGTAGGGCAAACTTATCCTACCATTAGCGTCTCTAGAATAATAAAAATAATTTGTATTATTAGTTCCGACAAATGACCGCAGTTTGGGCCTGTGTGCAGTATCTCTCCACATCAATAAACATATCAACCGCCCCAAAGATTCGCAAGTGGAGATCTGGGGGGAGGCTTGAGCGAGTCGTTTTCGTGACCCTTTTCCACCTCGCAGTCCCCCCGCCCCGGGGCGGGCAAGTGCTCGTTTTACTGCCTGGCAACCAGACCGGGCCTAAGCCTGCTAAAATATGAGTGTTTTTCTGGCTGGAGTGCCCGAGAGCCCGCAGCCCTATGGAGAGAGAAAAATTGAACACACCAGGCCGTGGCTCCAGAAAGGGGAAGAATTAGGCTTCACACCGAGCAGGCTGAACCATGGCATTCTTTAGATAATGCTTAACAAACCCCCAAACAAAGGCAGCCAACTTAGCTGCATGTTCGTAAAATGTATTCTCAGCAGATTCGGGCTTATTGAAGCACCGAGTTGCTTTGCAGCCAGGGTCCCCGTCCTAAGCTTCCCGTTTTTCCGTACTGTTCCCCTTGTCTAAATTCCTACAGATTCTGCCAATCAGAATTCCTCACCTCGGGCTCAGGGGGGCTTAGCAACCAAGGTAAATGGTGGTGCTTTTAAATCCCATCCTAACCCTTAAAAACAACTGTCCCCCACCCCAAGGCACCCCACCTGATGAGCCATCACTGGGGCCAGCCCTCGTCAGTGGGCTGAGGGCTGACTTCTCAAAGACGAAGGGGTGTGGGGTTCAGGGGTTCCCCTGCACCTCTCGTGTTGATTCAGCGCTGTGTTGTGCTGTTTACAGCCATGGTCCTGAAAGTTCAACTTGAGATTACTTATTTACTTATTTTTTTGGCTTTGCCACTGTCACTGTTATTTTTAAAACCATGGTTACCATTAGCATTATTAGTAGTCAGGCACCCACACAGGGAGCCAGCGTGATAAACTAGTAGGCATGCTTTTGCGGTCTAGCCTGGTTTACTACTGCAGAACTTTACAGGGCTAGGGAGAAATGGCAAAAGGTACGGAGGCAGGCTGTCACACCTGGGACCAAACACTGGCATTGCTGAATTTTATTATTATTAAATACAGCCTCACTCTTCTTTACTGCCCCCGTGGTATCCCGAAGACCCCTTACCCCAAACGCCCAGGATCTGTGCATTGGACGGGCCCTTTGCAACTGTGACTGAGGGGAAGGAACTTAAGGCCTGGAGACCAGACTGTGATCCTTTTGAATACACTATCTGCACATTTAATGAGATCAACTCTTCCTGCAGAAGAAGGCACCACTCCACTCCAGAACTTGAAGGATTAGCCCTGGTGGTTAGAGTCCCACCAGCACTACTTGCTAATTCTGTAACCTCCGGCAGGATTTTCTGTCAGGGACTTTTTCCCCCATAAAATGAAAATAACGATTCCTCCCGTTCAGGAGTGAATAGGAAAAGGAGCAGAAAGCACTTTTCGTGCCGCTGAGAAAAAAGATACAGAAATGCAAGATGGTAAGCTTTCTGAAAAAGGTCCAGGATTCTAGTTCTTGGAATTCCTGCACGTGGCCACCTTGAATCCTGCCTCCGTTGCAAAGTGTCAGCTGAGAAGGCACAGCTAAGTCTGCTTGGACTGGTGACCTAAATGTTCGTGGATTCTGGTCAGGCCGATGCAAACGGTCATTGCTGCAAACATGGAGGCCAGGAGACACGTCACGCGTGGAGTCTGGCAATCAAGTGCAACCCCATCCCCAGGAGAAGACACTCCCAGATTTCTGGAGGTGAAGACAACGGAATTTGCATTGCAGGGAAGGTTTCAAGCTGACCAGACAGAAAGGGACGCAGGCTTTGACCGTATGAGGGAGACCAGTGTGTGCATTTATGTGTAAACAGGGACTGTTTGCTAAGGACCACCCACTCAGCCACAGCACACAGAGGTAGTATGTGGGTGGGTGTGAAGCCACAATGCGCTGTCGTTTAAAAATGAAGCTATATTGCTTAGCATATCACCTACCAAATAGTAAATGTTCAGCAAGTTACCTGTTGACTGATCGGCAATTCTGCTGACTTTTAGATTATCCACAGGATTTCCCCCCCAGAGATGGCAAGAGGATTTCACTTGTAAATCAACCTCTTATTCAGCCCCCTTGTGATGAGCGGCCCCCAGGTTGAAACGGCTGGCTGGGGTTAGGAGCGCAGACGCCTCGGGCAGCCGGTAGCAGGAAGCACACTGGTGTGTCCCAGGCCCAGCCTCTCTGCTTCTGCTTCCTGCTGGACACCGAGCCCTGGGCACGGGGCCTCTGCCTCTTCCCCTCCACACACTCTGCCCCGGGAATCCATTCAACCCCATGGTTTTCAGTACCACCTACAGCCCGAAGCCCAAATCCCTATCTCTTGTTGCTCTTCGGAACTCCAAACTCACAGCCAATTGCCTATTTGACATCTCCACTTGGATGTACAGTCGCCCCTCAGGATCTGCAGGGGGTTGGTTCCAGCGCACCCCCAGATATCAAAATCCTCAGATGCTCAAGTCCATGATGTAAAATGGTATGGTGTTTGCATATAACCTATACACACCTTCCTGTACACTTTAAATCATCTCTGCATGACTTATAACGCCTAAGACAATGTAAATGCTATGTAAATAGTTGTTGTATTGTTTTTTAATTTCTATTACTTTTATTGTTGTAGTATTTTTTTAAAAAATATTTTCAATCCACACTTGGTTGAATCCTCTAATGCAAAACCCACAGATACGGAGGCTGACTGTGCAACACACATCTCAAACTTCGCAGGCCCACACAGAATTTTTTGCCATATCTGTTCACTCCTCCCATCAACCGGTCCTGTTAGGCCCCCAGATCACATCCAGAGTTCTTCCGTTTCTGTCTCCACTGCTACCTGCATCTCTTGCCTGTGTAAATTGGCAGTCAGAGCGATCTTCTGAAAAGTAAATCAGATATCACTCCCCCATCCAGCCTTCCAGTGGCTTCCCAATGGATTTAGAATAAAAGCCAGAATCTTCACTCTGATTTGCAAAGCACTGCAGTTAGATTCTTGCTGCCGTGTCCAGCCCCAAGTCACAGAACCCTCCCTTCCTTCATCCAGCTCCAGCACGCTGACTTCCTTCTGTGCTTCAGCTGCAGTCGCCGGCCAAATAAAGACATTCCTGTCAATGATGGACCGCATATACAATGGAGGTCCCTTAAGATTATAATGCCGTATTTTTACTGTAACTTTTCTGTTTAGATATGGTTCGATACACAAATACTTGCAATTGTGTTACAACTGCCCACGGCGTTCGGTACAGGTTTGTAGCCTGGGAGCAGCGGGCTATGCGGTACAGCCCAGGTGTGTAGTAGACTGTACCATCTCGGTCTGAGTTAGTGCACTGTAAGATGTTTGCACAATGATGAAATTGCATAACAACACATTTCTCAGAATATAGCCCTTTCATTAGGCTACACATGACTACATATAAAGCTTGTTTCCAACACAGGGCTTTTCACCAGTCATATTTCCAGCCTGGAACCCTCCTCTGCCTTCTTCCTCTCCTCCTCTGTCCCAGCCTCCACATGAATGGCTCCTGGCATGCAGCTCTTAGCTCAAACAGGTCTTCCTCGATCCCCCAACCTAACATGCCCAACTAGTCGCTTTGCCACGTACCATACACGGCACCACTTTTCTTACTTGCTTGTCTATTTCTGGTTTGTTTCCTCCAACTTCAATCGAAGTCCGTGAGCAGAGAAACCACGTCTGAGTGACTAGAACAGAACCTGGAATAGCAGGTTCTCAAAACATTTTTCAAATGTACGGCTGTCCTAACCAATAAGATACACACAAACACGTACAGTCACAAGCATTCAGTTCTTAACACATTAGGTGGATCGTCCTCATCATTCTCATTAACCACAATGTGTCATGTAACACAAGCCGATGTGTGTTACTTTATATCTAATACCCCTTTGTAGGAGGCAGAAGAAAGAAATTGCTGAATGCTCATCCCCTTGTGTGGCAGGAAATAAAGATCAAACTCATTCCTCCCACCCCAACCTTCATCATTACAATCTAGATCTACGGTCCGCCCAGACCCTGGTATTTAAGAAACAGTGTTGAAGTCCGAAGACCAAAGTTTGAATCCGGACTCAGCCACGTATGACACAGAGGATGCCCAACAAGCCACATCCCCTCTGTGAGCTTTGCTTTTTCGCATCTGTTCGATAAATGTAACATCAGCCCTGCCCACCTGACAGGGCTGAGATGAGGAACGAGTAAGTATATGCAAGCGCTTTGCACATGTAAAGCATGAGCTGTAAACGTAAGGATTGTTAGCACATGAGGCGAGTGGAATTTCCCAGGACTGCAGCATCTACCCAAGCGTGGATTTCATTTGATACATCTGATTGCTCGGCTCAGGGTGTTTGGGGCTGGAATAGAAGCTGAGGAAGGGCTGGAGAAGAATTTGAAAGAACACATCCTAACAACAAACAGGGCAGGCTCATTCTGGGAGTCAAAGCTAATATTAGGAGCGAGCGCGCAGGCAGGCTGCGGAGGTCAGAGTTAATTACAGCCAGCGGCGTTTTACACGGTGCCTACCCAGGCCCCCTCCCCTGGGAACAGCCACATTCTAAATCTGAGCTGGCTGATATTAGTGAGCAGTGATTAGAATATGCCCACAGGGCCTTTTAAACTTTCCTCCTCTAGTTAAAGCATTTGTTTCCAGCAAGATTTATAGGCCCGTCTGCGGAGCGCAGGCAGGTTTGCCAACACGGAAGTCCTTGCGTCTACAAAGCCTTGGCCGCCTAGCACCCGCCTCAGCACCCTCGTGGGAAGAAAGGCAGCTTCTGTCTGGGTGTTCTTTCCTGCAGGGAAGAACGTGTGGAGAGACGGTGGGAGGTTTTCAGGTTTCTGACGAGCCTGCAACAGCCACCGCAACCAGCAGCCGCAGCCAAAGGGAAAACACGTATAGCTGTTGCCTGTGAAAGAGACAGAGCACCTCAGTCTCTCCACCTGTGAAATGGGTCGACCTTGCCAGGCTCTGACAGATGAGACGTGCTTGACGTTTGGAGTAATGTCATTTATACGGTAGCCATACGACCATAGTGCTGTTCTGACAAAGACTAAATGTTTAGTTTCCCTGATTTAAATATTAATCTAGAACAGGCATAACCATCTCTCAGTCTGGATGCAAGGATCCAGTGAGGAAAAGAAAAGAATTCTTGCCTCCACTTCACAGCTATGGCCCATAGCACACCTGGAAGGAAATCTGCCAGAACTCTAGACTCCATTTCCCCATCCGTGCTGGAGAGCGTGGGCCCTGCGGGATGAGTTTTATCTACAAAGCAAGAGGGTTGGATCAGACCACGTTTCGGAATTCTTCCCGCTCTAAACACTATCATTCTCTAATTAATTCTTCTTGTTCCTTTCCATGACACCCACAAAGTCAGAGACCATTCTGCAAAGCAATCAGGGACAGCTCAGCGACGCTGCAGACCCCCTCTGGTGTAAGAGCTGCTCCGAGGCTCCAGGCTGCCTGGCAGCACAGCCTTCCTGCACAGGAGAGAAGAGAAGGCTTCGGTGTCCACGGAGAAGGCGTGCTACCCAGCTTGCTCACGGAGGGCCGCTGCAGGGCCCGTGAGGACCAACTGTTTGCCACCACCGCCGAGGAGCAAACAAAAAGGAATGGGCTTGATCAGGGCACAGACTAGTTAATTAGGAAAATCATAGCCGCTCTCCTTGTCCAGTAAAGAAAGCCCAGCCCAAGACTTATCCAGACTCGAAGGCTGAAATCCAAGGCGAGGCAAGACCCCTGAGCAGTTGCTGTGTGCCGTGGAATTACCTTGCGGACCTGTGTCTGGAGCCCAGGGCCGGGTGGACTCTCACCTCCACTGCCTGCACAGTCTCTGTGAGGACGGACAACTTGCTACTCAAAACTCCAGAATCTCAACTACCTTATCTGTAAAATGGGCTCAAAAATTCCCATCTTGGAGGCTTCTTGTTTCAGATAACTTACTATAAAGGCACCTGATAGATATGTGGACACTGAATAAATGTCAGTTTCTTGACTTCCTGGAAGGTTCTAGAACTGTGCAGGAAGTGCCCTGATAGACTGTAGAAATCCCCCCGGGAAGACAGGAGCCAGGGAAGAGCCAGGGTGGGTCTGATATGGCAGTTCCTTTGATTTGCATCGTGATGGACCCTCTATTGAATACCTGGACCGTGAGAGACCACAGCTTCTAAAACAAGAAACTGAGGTTTTGACACTTGGCTTTGCCTTGGGAAAGTTACTTTAACTTTCTATGCCTCAGTTTCCTCTGAGTCAGTAAAGATAAAATAAGACTATCCAGAGTGGAAAAGAGATTGCCCACCAGGTACCAGTCACTAAACTTAGTACTTTCCACACTTTCTCTCATCTAATCCTCACAAAAATCCTGCAAGGTGGGGAAATTGAGGTTCAAAAAAGTAAAATTACCTGAGACTACTCAGATCATGTTTGGCACCGGCATTCAAACCCGGCCTGCTCAGCCCTGAAAACAAGCCCCTTTCCAATCTTTAAACATTCCACAGAGGCGTTCTGAGCATTTACGAGATTGTGTCTGGAAATACAGAGAAGTAAATGATAACATCGCACTAGAAATGATGTCTGGGGCTGGAGGAGAACCAGCAATTCTTCAGTATCACAGGATCCAAGGTGAATCTAACTTCAGTTCTCCATCTCCCTGCCTCTTCCCATCACCCAGCTAAAATTCAGGAGGCAAATGCAATGGAAATTAGGAATGTGTTAATAGAAAGAATAGATCAGGGCAGTCCCGTACTATGCTTGACAATAGGAAGCATGAGAGCTGTCAACAGCAAAGTATTAATTGTCTGAGCTACTTGCCACGTCACAGGCTAGTCAGATGGCTCAGGTAGGACAGGAGGGCTGCCTTCCAGAAAGTCCATCCCACCCAGCCCAATTCACCAGACCCTGACGCTGGTTCTGGGCGCAAAATCTGATCAGTGACTTTAGAAATGCTCTCCCCACATGAGATGGTCCATTACCCTAGGAAACTCAAAAAACTGAACTCTCTCTCTCTCTGTTCCTGGTAGGGAAACTGGAGTACAGCTACGCCTCTCCCTAAAGAGAGAAGCCCAAATTCAGAAAGCAATTTGCCAAAAGGGAGGCCGTGACAAGACTTGGCTGGAATTGGGCCCTCGGGTGAGTTACAGATGTGAGTTCTTTTGTTCCTTTGTGTCCCAGGGCACCGGTGTGCCCCAGTTATTCATCTGGGAGGGGTGAAGGTGGGTCCCTCTGCCGGGACTCCCAGCCGGAACATTCCAGGACCCGGCAGCATTGCCCCCCTCGACACCGAGGCAACACCTCCCACAGGGGCCACACCCACCCCCGGAGCCTCCCCCAGGCTCAGTACTGTCTTGCCAGGAATGCTGTATCCCAGCAAATCTATAAAAAGTCAATTAGGAGAAAATTGTTCATGTTCCAGATGGATCTTGGCTTTGCAGAAAAAACAAACACCACAAACAAACAAACAATAATAACAAATCAGTTTATCGACTAACTTACTATTTTCCTCTAAATACTCTTTTATTTCAAAAATCTGATTTACAGACAATGTCCCAGGAATGCTGCCATTGTGTAAATCGAGGTCCACTCGTCCTGAGAGCGAGCCTCCCAGCCAGGGTCCCTTGTTTGGTTGTATAGCCCCAGAGCCAGACTGTGTTATTCATTAACTCCCTGTATGAAAACCGAATAATAAACCTGAAGTGTGTTAAACAAATCCAGATGAGGAGTTTTAAATCACCTCCAAGTCACTAGGCTGAAAACTGCTGTCATTTCCCCTGGAACAAACACGGTCTACCTTGCTCCGGCACCACGTGAGTAAATGGAGATAACAATATTTACTCCCAGCCCAGGGGGTCGCTGGGACGGACAGCTCTCCTGGGCCCGGCCAGCTTGGATGAGGAAGTGACAAGCAGCGGGGAAACGGGCAGGGCCCCCCGCGTCCCCTTCCAGCCCTGCGACTCCAAGACACGCAGAGCTTAGGGGCAGAAAGGCGTCTCGGGATGAGAAGTGTGGTCTGGAGGAGGCAGCAGTGTTTCTGTGAGCAGCCGTGGGAGTCAGACCCATCGTCCCACCGTAACAACCACTTAGCTCTTATTTCTCCCCGGGGGTTTATGTGCGAGCGAACAGCTGTCTCCTCAGCCACGGCCGCCACCGGGAGCCACAAGGCAACGTGACGCCTGTGCTGGAAAAGCCCCTCGTGGGCTGGTCCTGCAGGCAGCCGAGATGCGGCTAAAGACTCCAATTCTGGGGGGATCCCATGTCTCCTAGGTTACAGCGGAGGACTGTGTTTTCCTTTATTACAACAGAAAATGTGTGTTCCCCGGGGACTGTTCAAACATCTGTACGAGGTACACCGTGTGTGCGTGCATGTGTGTGCATGTTTGCACGCCTGCGCGCTCTCTCTCTCTGTCTCTCTCACACACACACACACACACACACGCACACGCACACACACGCACGCACACGCACCCAGGCGGCAGCAGCTATCATGACCCAGCTCTTCAAATAACCGTCTCCAGATAGTTAAAATTCATGCTGCCTTATTGCTGCTGCAGAAGCCAGTCCGCTACAGATGCGCGGTGGTGCCGTTGCGTTTGAGGCAAACAGTCTCCAAACTCTAATTAAAATAGAGGAAGTGATCTCCTCGTCAAATTTCCTTTAGATTTAACTCCATAAAAATCACCAGGTGATATCCAATTGGCACAGTGAGTCATTAGAGCTGGCATCTGGGCCGAGCGGGCAGAGCAAACAGACTTCTGGCCCCCACTGGGGCTGTCTTAAAATACACCCGTGCCAGAGACTCCAGCCTCCTCCCCCGCTGCCCTCATGTAATCTTTTGTGGCCACATTTATGAAGTTATGGCCATGTGTCCATCTGGAGTTGGAAGGGGGAAGCGTACTGCTGATTCACCTTAAAAACCACAGACCCAAAGTCACTGAAATGTGTACTCAACTGCTTTTCTCTGATTATTGATGAAAAGTGAGAGCCAGTTGTCCTGATAGTCACCCAAGCCAAGTGGCACTGCAGATCTAGCTCTCTCCCCAGGGAGATCCTCTCTCATGTGTCTGGGGCCATTTGTCACCCAAGCCTGGCCAAGGAGTCAGATGCAAAATGCCCCAGGAACTGGTCTGGGGAAGAGTTCGAAACTCCCTCTGAAGAAACATTGCCAAGGCTCTCTGGCCTCAAATCTTACCTACCTCTTCTCCCATCATAAGTTTAAAGTAATTCGAGATATAAAACGTTCGTGTTTCCAGTGTCCAAAATCTCAGGCCGGACAATGAATCCATGTGAACAGTCTGTAGGTACACACGACCCTGCTGAGGGTCGTGCCTGTGTCGTGTAGCCCGAGGAGCACTAGACACAGAGCCAGGGGCTCAGTCTGGGTCGAGGATCAGCCACTCCAAGATACCTAATTCTTCCTAGGACTCGCTATTCATCAGGAAAAGGAAGATGGCGGCCACGCTGCCTGGCTCAGAGGGCTGCTGTGCGGGTCACATTTGACAGGCGGACTCTGCACACTCCCCAGCCCCTCGCTCGCTGACGCTGTCAGTTGTCACCGTGAGGATCAGCCAGCCCAGCCTGGTCCGGGCAGTTTTCAGCCCTGGCTGATGAACATTTTAAACAATAACAAAGCACAGGCCCCACCACGAGGGAGTCTGATTTCATTGTTCTAATGTGCAGTTGGGCTAGGAGAAAGAAAACTTAAGGAGGCAACAGGCTTGGGCGTCTCTCTCAGTAAACACATACCGTACATTTAGATCAGACACACCAAGCCCTCAGTTTATGCATCAGTTAAATGGGCATCATGATACCTACATCTGGCTCCCCTATTCATTTCACTGATGCTTACTGACTGTCTATGATACTCAATTCCTATGGCCACTGCAACAAATTACCACACACCTGCGGGATGAAAACAGCAGAACTTATTCTCTCACAGTTCTGGAGGCCAGAAGTCCGAAATCAGCTTCACTAGGCTGAAATGAAGGTACAGTAAGGGCCATGCTCCCTCTAGAGGCTCCGGGGAAAAATCTGTTCCTCGCTCCTTCCAGCTTCTGATGGCTGCCAATGCCAACATTCCTTGGCTTATGGCCACATCACACCCATCTCTGCCTCTGCCTTCATATTGCTGTGTGTGTGTGTGTGTGTGTGTGTGTGTATCTCTGCCTTTCTCTTACACAGACACTTGTGATGGCATTTAGAGCCCACCCAGATAACTCAGGATTATGTCCTCATCTCAAGATCCTTAATTTAATCACATCTGCAAAGACCCTTTTTCCGCATAAGATAATATTTACAAGTTGCAGGGATTAGGAACTGATATCTTTGGGGGACCGTTTCAGTCTAGGACACCTACCATGGGTCAGGCATTGTGCTAAGTGCTGAGGCCACAGCAGACAACAAGAGCCTACTGGGCTCTCAAGGAGTCCTGAGAATTACAGGCTCACAACTGGAAAGCACATGAGAGTGGAGGTTCTCCAAGTGTGGTCCCTGAAGGGGACCTCGGGACCCTGTTAGAAAGGTAAATTCTTGCCCCCAACTCCTTCTGAATCAGAAACTCAGTGGCAGAGCCCAGCAATCTGGTTTTTAACATCCTCCCACACGATTCCGATGCACACTCATGTTTGAGAACCACTGGTCTAGAGGTCACAGTAGTGACGATGCCTGAGACTGAGTGACTTGTGGCAAGTGCTGTTTTCATACACTGTGATTCGTTTACTCCTCAATTCAACCCTGTGAGGTTCTGACATCATCTCCATTTTTCAGATAAGAAACTGAGGCACAGAGAAACTTTAAATACCTTTCTTATGCTCACACAGCTAGTAAGTAGCAGAGCTGGGATTTGAACCTGTGCTATCATCCCTGTGCTGCATGTCACTCCCCATGGACCAGGACGGGCAGGGAGGTCTCAGGAAGCCCGGCGCACTGACTCTTGGCTTCAGAGACAGCTGACGTGAAGCAGCCGTAAAGAGCAGAATGTGGTACTGTATTTCAGCAGGATGCAGGGGGTTTTTCTTTTGGTGACAAATAGATCAGCATGACTGTGGCTCCTGGGAAATTCTCTTTCATAGCAGCTCAAGACTCACAGCTTCCCATGCTGAAAACATTTGTTTTTATTTTTAAAGCTCAGAGAACCGCACAGAGAAAGGCTGGAAGCAAGGCTCAGGAAAGTGAGTCAGGGGGAGGAGTTGTTGTTATGTATCAAAAGGCACAGAGAGAACAAAAAGATATGAGAGACACAGGAGTGGCTATCAGGCTCGTATAGAGAGAGGGGAGTGGCCTCCCGCCAGGAGGGCCGCCTGCCCACCAGGAGGGCCACCTGCCCAGCAGGAGCACTGCCTGTCCACCAGGAGCCCTACCTGTCCACCAGGAGCACTGCCTGTCCACCAGGAGGGCTGCCTGTCCACCAGGAGGGCTGCCTGTCCACCAGGAGGGCTGCCTGCCCAGCAGGAGGGCTACCTGCCCACCAGGAGCGCTGCCTGTCCACCAGGAGGGCCGCCTGCCCAGTAGGAGCACTTCCTGCCCACCAGGAGCCCTACCTGCCCACCAGGAGCCCTACCTGCCCACCAGGAGCCCTACCTGCCCACCAGAAGCACTGCCTGCCCACCAGGAGGGCCGCCTGCCCACCAGGAGGGCCGCCTGCCCACCAGGAGGGCCGCCTGCCCACCAGGAGCCCTACCTGCCCACCAGGAGCACTGCCTGCCCACCAGGAGGGCTGCCTGCCCACCAGGAGCCCTACCTGCCCACCAGGAGCACTGCCTGCCCACCAGGAGGGCTGCCTGCCCACCAGGAGCACTACCTGCCCACCAGGAGCACTGCCTGCCCACCAGGAGGGCTGCCTGTCCACCAGGAGGGCCGCCTGCCCAGCAAGAGGGCTCAGGCTGCAGCATCCATCTGTGCACCTACCAGCGAACAGGCCTGATTGGTTTATACTTTAAAACACCTGATGGTGAAAATCATTTCCCCTTAGTTCTCCCAGGTAGAGATCGTTCATTTTCTCATTCTCTGAAAATGTGCGCTAGGTGTTGGGGCTCAGGGATGAATGAGATCCAGGAAAATGGGGCAAACAAATACAACCCAGGGCTCCAGACAACCCTCTAACCCCAGTCTGGTGGCTCATGGGGATCTGCCCCTCGTCACACTCACTGTCACCATCAAAAACAAGCACCCCTCAGCTCCTGCTGGTGGTGGTGTAGACGACCACACCCTGCCGGGACAGCAATCTGGCAACACCTTCAAAAGCCTCAAAAACGTACAGATCATTTAGACCCAGCAATTCCTCTTCTAAGAATTTAACTTAAGAAAATTTCCGCTTAAGTTGGCCCCATTTTTGACCCTTCGGCAGTTAAGCCTTTGAGTATCTGATAAAAAGCTATGGTCCTTCTCCCTATAAAAATCAAATGCGCATGACATTTGCATGCAATTACAGAGGATTCGTGAATGTCAGTCTGAAGCCCATCTATGAGTTTCAGCTATAAATAACTTAAAAAAATCATCGATGTCCAACACTTAGATAATACGGTACATCAGTTCAATTTAATATTACATAGCCATTTAAACTGATGTTGGAAATACGAAAGAACTTTTAATGACATGGGAAAGTGTTCATGATAAATTGTTAAATCAAGAAGTAGATCATAAAATAAGATGTATAATATGATCTCCATAAAAATATATGTGCAGGAAAAAAGAAAAAAAAAAACCATAGGAGGCTAGGTACCAAAACATTAACAGTGACTGTTTCTAGATAGTAAGATGATGGATGATTTTTTATTTCTTCTTTATGAATTTGCTGCAATAAATAGGCAGACCTTTTATAATCAGATATAATTATTTTTTAAAGAGAAACAACCTAATGACATCGCCCTGACATTCATTTTTTTTCCCAGCTCCTGGATATAAGCTCCCAGCCCTCCCAAGGGAAGGGCATCCGTGTCAAAGCCTCCTCACTGAAATCCAAGCGCATCACCAGCGGATGCTACTAAATTCTACGTACATTTGGGTAAGTAGAATTTTCTGTTGGTGATACTTTTCTTTTCAAGAGATAGGGTGAAGCAGTGGATTTCAAGTCCATCAGCAGAAAGGTGCGGTTGTCCCTGCTGTTGAAGGAGAGGATCCCCAAGAGTCAGGTCTTAGCCACATGCCCAGGAGAAGAAGGAAGAGAACTGAGATAAACATAAACTTCTCGTCACCGTTAGACACAAGTCGAACAGATGGGCAGGAATCTGTGTGCCGGGTCCGGAGTGCCATCCTGAAGTACAGGAGAGGATACTGCACATTTATTCGTCTCTTGCTCCAAAAATCTCTTTAGCCAAAAAATGTTTGTTGGAAAGAGCTGTAACCTTCATAGAACTGATCAAATATCTGGCTTAGTAATCCCACTCAAAATATATACATAAATAGAAACTGATAAATTGATAGAACTTGCTGTTTTATTTTCCAATATATCTCTCCCTCTTCTCCCTGTCAAATTCTGTCCATCCTTAATGCATTTTTCTCTTCCAAAGACACGGTGAAACAGTGAGTACCAAACATACGTGTTTCTTGGAGTGCAAGTCTCAGATATAGCAAAACCTTCCTGTCAGAGAAGGGGCCTGGCCTGAGTTTGGACAGCGAAGGGGAGTTAATCCTTTGAGGGAAGGTGGGAAGGGTGTTGCAGACAGGGGAAGAGCACCCGCGAGGCGCAGAGACACACACTGGAGCGGGAAGAGTGAGGGGCGGAAGCTGGGCAGGCCTTGCACCTTCTCCAAGGAGACGCACCAACATGCCCTGCCAAACGGTCTGTGTGCCACGCACAAGGAGAAGGGCCAGTCCCAGATACCACCTCGGCTGCATAGCCTGCTTCAATGTCTCCATTCAGAATTAACTGCTTCTTCCCGGAGCCCCCCAGAGCACTCTCTCTGCACCCCTGGTGTGGTATGATCGGCAGGTGCCTGGGCCCCACCACAAGACGCCTAAACCAGATCTCATACAATGGGGTTCGGGCCTCGGCCCCTTATCCCTCTCACACCCGCTCTTTCTTGCATGAATGAGGAGAAACCTCAAAGAACAGGGCTTCCTCAACCAGCTGGTGCTGCAAGCAACTAAACCACATATCTTTACGTTTTTGTTTTAAAGAATGTACATTTCCTTTCCATTATTGTGTGGATTACAAGAAAGGCCTGGGGTTTGGTTTTGCTTGATTTAGCAGGAAGGTAGCCCCACATTTAGTAAGTGTGTTAGCCAAGTGGCTTCTGCGTGTGTCACAAGCTCCTGGGGTGATTTAGAGGCACAGGGAGGTCTGCAGACCACCAACAGGTACCGAGGTCTGAGCTCAGCCACAGCGCATTCTCCGTGTGTCTGTCTCCCCGTCAGACTGTGGAGGGGGTGTCTTGGCGTCCCTAGAGCCCCATAGCCAGCACAGTGTCTGGAGCACACCTGGTCCTGAGTCAGTGAACACGTAAGACTCCCCGTCTCTGCCTCTGCTCATTCAGCCCCTTCCCACATCTGCTTCTGTGTCCACCCGGGTGCTGGGAATCTCTTTCCTTCAGAGATTGAAACAAAGGCTCTCCATCCCAGCTGCACGGTAGAATCGCCAGGCGGGTTTTTCAAAAAGTCAGATGCTGAGGCCACACTCCTATGCTAGAAACCCTGGTGTCATTGGTCTGGGCGGGGCCTTGGCATCAGTATTTTCTAAAGCTTCGCCAGGAAGGAACATTGGACCCTTTATCCGAGCTGGCAAACCTGGGGCTGAAAGCAGCCTTGGAAGTCTAGACTCCCGGTGAGGCTAGAACATTCTGACATACAGTCTCTGGATGGCCCCAGTTCGTACTTAAGGAGCAGAACACTCAACACTGAAAAGTAGAGAAAGGTCCTGTGACCGTCACACTCTGGATGGAGCAGTCAGGATCGGGACGGGCTAGCGGCTAGACACTGGCGGGAACAAAAAGGGGTTCCCAAGAGACTCCAGGCCCCAACTTCAGGCTCTCATTGTGACCTCCAGGACTGGGTCCCAAATGACCTCTTGCAAGACCCTCAGCTAGCCGTCTCCTTGCCCCCGAAGCCCAGGGACAAGGCTCCCCCCACTCTGCCACCCCCAAGCCTTGGAGTTAGCGGAACTGAGCCCTACCATCAGCATCGGTGCTTCACCGCGGTGGGAACTCAGGCAAATCATTCAGCCTCTCAGAGCCGGATTCCTCGTCTGTAAAATGGGAGTAACAAAACCCAGCCCGCTGCCTCCAGCCGGGAGAAGGCTTCCATGTGGCAATGTCTGCCCAGCGTCTACCGCGCTGAAAGCTAATCCTCGTTTCCTAAGCCAGGAAAGCAGATATACGGCAGAAAGGCCATGCAAGGTGTTCCTTGAAGAAGGAGCCTAACAGAATTTGAAATAAATAAACTGAGATAAGAGTTAAAACTTAAAATGTTCCAGAGAGGCACCTCCTGGGGTGCAAATACCAAAGCTGGTGTCTGATCTTTCTGTTCATCCCGGCGTGCCTGCGTCCCAGCGCAGTGCGCCTTTCTTGGGTAAGACTGGTTCTTACGCAGCTATTGGGGGAGACGAGAGCTGATCTACTGCCAGTGAGCACCTCCCTGCCTTGGAGATTGAGCTGACTCTGGGGGCTCAAGTGCAACTTTCAGCTGAAAGGCTGGTGGCCCTGCCGCGGAAAGCACAGCCCGGGGCCGAGGCAGCCGTCGGTGGTCGGAGGGAGGAGCTCAGCGCCGACAGCCAGACGCCCCTACACAGAGCGCAGGCCCTGCTCCTGCAGGCCGGACTCAGACACGCACAGCTGCGTGGTCCAGGTGCAAAAACACGCAATAGACACAGGACACGAGGGGCGGAGAACGACATTTTACATGCCGTTCTGGACTCTGGCGGCTGCCCCTGTCCAGGCCAGGGCACTGGCCCCTGTGAAATGCATCTGAGATCATCTCTCGCTGCAGTGTTCCAAAAGAAACTAAAGCGGCGTTTGCTGTTATGAACCCACAGAAGGTCTAATTTCCCCCTAAATGGAGCCTCCAAGACCCCTAGAAAGGACTGTAGCTTTTGGAGACAACCAATATAACTAACAATCATAAATGTAGCCATTTACCATACCTGCTATGGGGCCGCCACTAACAGTGATGAAAAGAGAGACTGCAGATTCCAGGAAGGTGCTTATTTTATAACGTTAACATATTAAAATAATATAAACACTACGATTTCAGCTATCTGAAGTGTGTCTGCCTGTAGAAGGGAATAAATATTGAGCATCTATTATATACCGAGCTCTTTACAAGAATAATTGTATTTAATCTTTATAACTCCAAGAGTTATTTTTATTTTTTTTTTATTTTGTAGATGAAAATAATGAAACTCAAAGAGGCTAAAAACCTTGTTCCAAGGGCAGTATGTTCCAGACCCATGATTTTAACAGAGCCAGTGTCCTGGTGAGCTCAGCCCCAGACACCCCATCCTCCTCCTCACCTTCGAGATCTGCTCTTGAAGAATGGGTCTCTCGAAGAATGTGGTACTGGACATTTACACTTAAGTACGAACTTAAGCCATCACTTCTCCCTGGGTGTTTATGAGTAAAACGAAATGGCAAGTTCCCTTGTTGATGGATCTGAGGTTTCGATAAGCAGCTAAAGGAGGCATTTGCCAAAACGTGGAGTCCAGCGTCCTTCATTCTGGCCGCCAGTCCCATGGCTATTTGGGGATCAGGGAGGGAGTGAACCAAAGTTCTCTGATTTCCTGCCTAGACACTGGCCGCGAGGCCACGCTCTCTATCATGGAAAGCCCTTAATACCACAGGACGGAAGGTATTTTCTGCCTGAAAGATATCATTATTGAATAAAAGGGGAGGGAAAACAGAAAAAGGGCATCAAAGCCTAAACAAATAACATCAGCATGAAATCTTTAATGAATGGCTCATCCAATGCGATCTGCTAAAATCCAGAAGGTTTAGTAAAAGATGCCTTAAACCCAGTTTATACTGCAAATCAGCCATGAAGAAGAGTCAACACCAAGTTAATCCCCATTTAATAATTCAGTTTCAGGATGTTAAAACATATTTCTCTCTTGGAGTTCCTGCATGTATGGCTGATAACAGGGCAACCAAGAAACACACTCAAAGAAGGAGAAAGCATTCTTTTAGGAACTATATTGTACTATTAGCATCTTCCAGGAGTTGGCAGTTAGTTCTTCCTGACTACTGACTCCATCTCCCAAATCCCTTCTTTTCCCCCTGACCTTCGCCTAGTCAGGGAACTTTTAAGCCCTGCTTTGGAGCCTGGCCTGATTCGGACCCCTAGGACTGGCTGCCCGAGAATCTTTTGTAGAATGTGAGCCACTGAGTCAGAAGACTTTTCTCACGCCTTTCTGGGAAGTGTCAGTCAGACGGTGATTCTAATCTCAGCAGGGGCCTCGCTGAGCACGATCCCAGCAGGTGGTCCCAGGTGAGCACCCTCACCTGTCTCATCCTCAGAACCCATACCGTTCCCAGCTGGCACCCTGAGCTTTCACCGGATCATGTTAAGTTTGGACTGACCAGAGCCTGCCATCCACTAAAGTGTGCTCACAACCCCAGACCTGATGTGTGATCTGTTTACTTAACTCTCCACTTGATTTTCTGGAAAGGGCTTTCTCCTCTCTTCTGTTCTCTGGATTGGGGCAGCTTCCAAGGCCTTTTTGAACAGAGCTGCTCAGACTCAAAAGAAAGTGCCTAACTCATCTTCCTTCCCCATCACGACCTTGAGCTGACCCAGGTTCGCGCTCTTCTCCTTTCTCCCAAGCCTCCCTTGTTTCTAAGTGCAGAGAAAACTCCAGAGTGGACGTGCTTCTCGTCAGCTGTTCTCAGAAGAGCAGCACTTTATGCATAAGCATCAAGCAGGAAGACCCAGTGGTCAAGTCCATAATGGACCACAAAGTGGCCTCAGCTTCTCCCCCAGGCTCCCTGCTTCCTCCGCACACAGATCCCTGGATGCCTCGGCAGCTCTCGCAACTGCACAGAAGAGAAATTAAAAGCAAATTTGCATCACCTTTGCTCAGTGCTACAGCGTTCAGTTTTAATTTGCATTTTATTTGCAGAGCACTTGCATATAATATCATAGAAATGCCGAGAACTCTCCCTTCCCCCTTCCCACCTGCCTGCGCCTCCTCTTCCAGATTCCCAGGATGCCTGTGAACCCAGGTATGCTACAGAGGGACTCAGCACCCCAGGGAGAGAGACTGGAGAAACTGTTGGTGGTATCTAAAGGCCAGAGAATCTGAGGGGCAGGGGCTGGATGGCAGTGGGTTCGGTCTATAATGAAATAGATCGCAGATATCTGCTTTCCTTATTCATGAAATCGGAGGAAAACTCTCCTCACTGCCCGCTGTGCAGATTTGCACGGTGCTGACTCAAAACCACCGACTCTCAGGACCGGCTTAACACAATTCCAAACCTGGGGAGCAGCCGTGGGGCAGCCACACTGCGCCATCTGTGGAAACCCCTGATGGTCCATTTTAATATCTCTCCCCCTTTAACCACGGCCCTGGGTCTGTTGGGTGTTACACCCACCTGCCTGTCATCCCACCTGGCACCCGTATGGCTGAATACCCAACTCCAGAACCCCCCGCCCCTGCAAAACATTTGCTCACCCCAAAACTAGCCTGAGTCCAAGATAACACCTCCTCAGCACACACACTCTTCTGCCAGTGCAATGCTAGAGCATACTGTGATTTCTGCAAGAACTAAAGTTTACTTACGACACACTCGCAGAGGACAAGGAGGAGCTAGGCAATGCTCCGCATCATACCAAGCTAATGTTCCTGCTTACTCAGTGCCCATTCTAAGAAGTTCCCTCCTCCCTGTTTACCCAGACAAGCAGCTTCCAACCTGAGGGAATTCAGTGTTTAAAAAAAAAAAAAAAGGTGAGAACACTCTACTCTGCTAAATACGCTCCTCCAGTGTCAAAAATGACAGCCAGGTTCCAAGATGTACTTTAAAAAGAAAACAAAATCAGGGCAAGAGCAATGGGATAGTGAACACAGAAAGGACCAAAAAAAAAAACAACCCAGATTAAATTGGTTCTTTGCTTTTTCTTTTGTTTTCAACTGTTGCCAAGTTATTTATCCCTGAAAAGCCACTTACTTTTTCAAGGTGAAGTATTTCTTTGTGAGATGACTTATCTCCCTTGGTTCCACTTAAGTTTATGGCTCTGAAGGGGGGGAATATCCAGTCACAGAACGCTGGAGTACAAAGGATCTTCAAAACGTCACTCGGTTTCTCATTTTATAGAGGATGAAACTGTAAAGCCTGAATGTTGCTCAACCACAATTAAGTGACTTTCCCAATGTCACGCAGACAGACATTCAAACGGCAGGGACAATATGAAACCGGATCCCAACCCGGCTTTCTGCTTTCCTGCCCTCTGTACTACTGGACGAGGAGAATGTTCCGGTGACGCTGATGTCGCTTCTGTTCAAACCCTCCCTCCGCACTCGCTGACTACCCTCGACGATGATGTGCCACGTCCTTGCCCTCAGTTTCCTCTTCTGTCCACCAAAAATATCTGGGCCCAAACAATCACTTTTTGCATCATCTGGGCATAGTGAGGACGAATGACACAGCAGTGTCACTGAATTTTTGGTAAGTCATTTTTACAAAATCACTGTCTACTAAGTTAGGAGAATCATCCCTATGATTCCTCCTCCTTAGAGAAAAAGGCCAGGGTTAGGTTTCTCTCCAGATGCACGAGGAGGCTACCGGTTGCTAGAAATCGAGACCCTTGTAACTCAGCATAGGTGCTTTTCCCCTTGGCTTCTAGGAAGCTCAGCACTTGGGTTTCATACGCTCAACCAAAATAATTCCCTTAGCCTGTGTTTTCTGGAACACTTCTGCTCCACCCCACCCCCTTCATCACTTTGCTCTCATTCTTTTCTACTTGTTTCGATCATTTTATTGCATCTTTGTCTTTATTGTAAATTGCCTCAAATCTTCTTTGGAAGGGTAAAGTATAAATAATCATAAATGAAACCCTCAAGACTTTTCGAGCTTTGAGGAGAAAGATAATGTATAATTTTCATGCATCTTGGTCCAAAACCAGGAATGCTGAGCTAGTGAGAACACTTCTTTTGTGCCAAGATTACGACACAAAACAGACAGAGAACTCCAAGATGCTCATGAACGTGAAGGTGAATCTGAGACCAGCTCCCTGTGCTTCTGCCGTTCCGTAGCCCACGGCGTTTCTGCTACATTTATCTACGAACGTGATCATCTCCTTTATGGCTCACAAGTGGCATCTGACTTATTCCAAATGTGCTGGGGGCTGGGAATGCTTTGTGGTTGGCTGACCTTGTACCCACTCTGGTGCTTTGGGTTGTTCATTGATCCTCGTCAAAATTTACAAAAGCACAAGACAGATGAGAAGGGGGAAGCACATTCCTCAGCTGGAAGAGTGGCCAAGTAACCACAAACTGCCGGCCCTCCTGGGATCGTGCTGGTCACGGACTTGGCTTCGGCAGCCCAATGACTTGTTCCTCCAGACATCGCCTACGCCTGCAGTCAGTTACTCTTCACTCAGACCACCAGCCCTGGGGGGTCCCGGGGAGGCAAAGCATGCTGGGAAGTGGGCGGGTACTGGACCGGGAATGTCAGGGGCCAAGGTAGGACCAAGAAGGAAGCCACGTCCCCCATATTCAGTCCCTTGCTGGATTCTGAGACCCCTTTGCTCTGACAATTATCTTTCTAAATGGCCTTGGTCCAAGCTGTGGAGCCTGGGATGGACTTCAAGGCAGTAGCCCCACGGGATACAGCTTTCTCTATCTTCTACCCAGGATGCTCTGTGCAGTGCAGGGATGGGATTATGCCAGGCCAGAGGTGGCTTTTTTCTTAAAATGTAAAAGTTCATCACACCGTCCACCCAAGGTTCACAGACCCTGGGCCTGAAGGGAGGGAGGGGTGACAGGTGGTCACTGCGTCACACACTGGTTTAAAGGGCAGTTCTGGAGGTGGTCAGAACTGAGGTGGTGAAGCCAGGCTCTATTCTGCACTAACAGAGTCACCCTGGGAAAGCTACTTAATCTCTCTGGGCCTCAGTTTCCTCATCTGTAAAACAGGAATGGTAATGGCTCCCACCTCATGGGATCAGGAAGCCCATGGTGTGTGCCAGGCTCAGGGCAAGTGCCATATAAACCTTAGCCTCTTCTTCCCCCAAAAAATCTTGTCCTTCAAGATTATAGTCCAGTCTCAGAAGGAAAAGAGAACTCAACAGTCATGAGGGTTAGTGCAGCCTTCTCTCAATTATTTGCAAAAACAACCTATTTCCTGTTTAGGGACCATCTCACCCAGGATATGCCTTCTCTAAACTTGGCCATCAGGGGTATGTGGGACTGGCTTGGATGCACAACCAAAGATGGAAATTATTGATTACGGAGTCTGTGTCTTATTTCTATTCCCTCAACTGAGATAGTTAAGAATTAACTGTACATGGTTAATGCTCTTAGATAAACACAGTGCAAATCTTACCATGTCAAAGCTTCCAAAGATCCCTAAATCCAAGCTGCTTACATGATATCCAGGGACCTCCATGACCTGACCCACTTCACCTTCCCTGCCTCACCACCTGCCAGTCCCCATCTCGGCCTCCGTAGTCCAGCGTAGTCCAGCAATACAAAACTGCTTCTTCCCGCTAGTTCACGGCACACTCCTCCTTGCCTGGCGCTGTTACTCAGACGCCCACCAGCCTGGAAAGCTTCTCCTCTCCCTGTCTGCCAATTCCACTCAGGCATCACCTCCTTCTGGATGCCTCCCATGCTCCTCCCCCCACCTCCATGCACGCAGGCTGGGGTGCAACTGCCTCGTGTTCCAGTTATAATCTTTACGTGGTCTTATCACTGCGCTTACCATTTTGCATTATAATGATCCCTATTCCTTGTCTCCTGGGCCCTCCAGAGTGTGGCCCCCCGAGAGCAAGGAGTGTGTCTTTCCATTGTGTGTGTGCGTGTGTCTCCCAGGTGCCTAGCACATACTAGGTGTTTGTGGAAGGACAGGCAGGAAGGAAGGAGAGATGGTCTACAGGTAGGGATGATTTAGCTAATAGCACACTGCCCAGGTAGCGTCTGATGGGTCTGATGGAGGCACTGACACATTCTGCCACCTGGCAGCAACAGGACCCTGGAGAAAGGGCCTCTCCATGAAAAGTTCAGTCCTGAGCAAAGGGAAGAGAAAAAAGAGAGAAGATGAAGAACAAACTTCCTACATATAACACTATATGGGCTGGAATGTTCTAGGAAACTAGCATAAGGGGGGGGAAGGCATCAAGAGAAAAATCTTGAAGCTTAAGTTTGAAAGACCCAGTAGGCCATGTGTCACATCTAAATAAACCTCTCCATTCAGGGCGGAGGCCAGAACAGGACTGTACAACTGTCAGGAGGCAGAGGGGTCCCTACAACCGCTGTCCTTCCTGACAAGGCTCCTGGGCAGAGCTCGGCCAACAACACATTCCAGAGTGAAAAAGTCAAATTGGATATCTAGCGGTTGCTCAAGAGAAACACAAAGATACAGGAATATGACCCAAGCACTAGCAGTGTTTAACTGAAACCTGGCTTGCTTTACCTTTATGACCGGCTCACTGGTAGGCATAAAGCCTGCATTCACAGCTCCCGGAACCCCGTGGCAGGGGAAGACGTTGGTCCACTCACTCTAGAGTTAAGGCCCGTGAAATACGCTATGGTGAGTGGGCCAAAGTCTGACCAACCAAGAGCCCAGGCACATGGAAAACTGGCGCAGCCTTTCCCCCCCAGGTGTGCGCACAGAAGAAGCCAGTTTTCTCACTGCCCAACTCCTGCCTGGATCCGCACCCCTACCCTACCCCCAGCTAAACCCACACCCACCCGTCAGATTCCCTTCACTCCTCCAACCTCCCTCTTCCCCCTACCTGTTCATTCCATCTTTGGACTTCCATTAATGGAACCTGTAGATGTATAACTTTGACACTTTAGATCAGGGGTCCCCAGCCTTTTTGGCACCAGGGACCAGTTTCATGGAAGACAACCTTTCCATGGACGGGGGTGGTGGCAGAGCTCTGCAGCCTGCAGCTTGGTCCCTAACAGGCCATGGACCGGTCCCAGGTCACAGCCCAGGGGCTGGGGACCGCAGCTTTAGGTTATCACGCAATAAACATCCACTCCCCTCTGACATAGCGTCCTTTCCCTCCTCCACTTATGCTGGGCTTCAACATAGACTTGTTTGGTCGATGGAATGTGAGTAAACCTAAGTGTGTGGTTTGGCTCCTGTCGTCTTCCATGAGAACATGTCTAAGTGGCTGCTGATCCAAAGAGAATGCAGAACAGACCTGAATGCAACCTGAAGCCTGGAGCCAAGTCCAGGTGACCCACGGCCTAACACAGAGTTGTCCCTGCCAGCCCAGAGACCCGTGCGAGGGAAAACTAAATGCTTGGTCTCTTAAGCCCCTGAGTTTGAGGATGCTTTGTTAGGCGACATTCCTGTGGCAATAGCTAACCAATACACTCTGGTAAAAGCTGAACTTGATCTAGCGCTGGCTTGCTCTTTCTCCGTATTTCTGTATCACACGGCCGTGGCTCCTTCCCAAGTGCACTCAGCACAGGATGGTCTCTGTGTCTCACCAACAGCCTATTGGTGGCTCTCCCCCACCACACACGCAGCACACAGTGCCGGACACCTCCCTGAGATGAGCTGGCCGGTGGTTTGGCTGCCTCTGCCTGACTTCCCACCACCAGCAGGATTTCCACTCCGGTCCTTGTTGGAAGCAGTGTGTGCCGTGCCACCTTCCTCCTCCTCCTCTTCCTCCTCCTCCTCCTCCTCCTCTTCCTCCTCCTCCTCCTCCTCCCCCTGCCCAGGCAGCACACAGAGGGAAGCAGTCAGCAGGAGGTGGGCTCAGCCCTGAGCTGCTGGCAGCAGCTCTCCCTGCGTCCCCTCGGGCAGAAGACAGATGCTGCGTCTGTGCATATGGGCGGTGGTAATGAGAACTCCCCGTGGCTCCGTGCAAGGGAATCAGGCGGTACAGGCAACGCAGGCCAAACTTCCCTTCTTGTTCCAGAAATGACAGTGAAACAAATGGCAGCAAACTCATCCTGCTGACCACCACGGGAAGGCCTGCCAGGGCACAGCTCTGGAGGTGGGAAGACAGTAGAGGAACTATAACAGGGAGCAAGAGACAAAGAAAGTGAGAGCACGACTATTAACATAACTTTCGTGTGAATCGATCTATATTGCATCATTAGCCTTCATAACTCTGTCCATCCGAACCTCTCCAAACCCAGTTCCACAAAGGCTTATACATATCTGCTGGCCATAAAATGTGGCTGACATTCCACAGGAATTCTGGGTAGCCAAGGTGCCAGACTGGGGGAGCGGGGGAATGGGCTGGTTTGAGCAAGCCCAAGGCCCTAGCACAACAGAGCTAGTTCTTAGCCAAAAATGGGCCTGTGCCACAGGCAGAATGAGGAAGAGCATGAAGACTCCTCTTTAAGATCACACCATGCCCAGAGGGAGTCGGGGCGGTGTGCATACACCGTACACATATGCTGCTGACATGCTGGTTGAGTCCAAACCTCAATACCCACATAACAGATCCTCCTGAGTTTGCAACTAAGCAGCCACCCTGACCCGTGTCAGCTGGTCCCAGCATTCTGCACACACGCCCAGCAATCTCCACCACGGGAGCCTGGCCCACAGGTAGAAGGACTGAGAAGAAGTACAATGAGCGATTAGCACAAACGTGCCGTCTGTATTTGAACTGGCATTTGGACTCAGGATTCACATGAAAAATATCAATAGTCCCTGAGCAATAACACGTTTCAAATTTTAACTTGAAAAAAACAAAAAGACTGTGAGGGTCACTACCCGTGTTTACAAATGCCACTCCCCTCTTCCTCCTTGGTTCCATAACGGTTGAGGCGCAGAACCACCGCAGGAAGTCAGGCAGCCAAGGAAGGCCTTCTGGAACCTTCTTACCAGCATAAGGGGGGAAAAGAAGGAAGGAATCACACATAGAAGAAATAGTTTTGAGGAAAAAACCAGTCCACATTTTCGTAAGGAAATTATTAGTCCAAGTCTGAAATGGATACATTGTTGCTGCAGTATTCGCCAAATGCACAGGACAGGAGGCCACTCCACGCCCACGGACCACTGCTCAACACCTGCCGGACCCCGAGGACTCCACAGTCGGCCCTCTGAGAACAAGACGCCAGAGAGGACAGCGAGTACACCCTGGCCTAGGAGTGGGGACACCCTCCGTACGGGCTGTGTGGCCAGGTCACATCAGCCGAACCAGTCTCAGCTTCCTCAGCTGCAAATGGAAGTGACAAGAGCTGCGGCAAGAAACAGATAAAGTAGTTCTGACTTCAACAAAGCTCTGTAAAAATGTTAGATATGATCTGCATGTGTGATTCTGCAGAACGTCTGGTAAGAACTGAAGAAAGCAAGGTCTCTACGGTAAAATGATAGCAAAGACACTAAATCTCTTTAACACAATTTTTTAAAGCTATACTGAGCATCCACTTGGTGATTCACATTTTCTAGAGTTGTATCATGTAGTCCTCATGATAATTCTCTAAAATAGTCATGATAATCCCCATTTTACAGGTAAGAAAGTTGAGGCTCAGAAAGATTAAGTGACTTGATTGGTCCCCTGGACTTGTGACTTTTTATTTCCTTGCACTGTGCTTCTCCGCAGCCTGGCTCTGTGTGCGTGATGAGTGACTTCCACTGCGCCTGTCTATCCACGTCCAGACTGAGTCTGTGCACACAATCCTCCATCTCCGACCCAGAAGACACCCGAGAAGTAATGTGGCATTTCTGGAGGGGGGATCCGCCCATTCCAAAAGCACCTCCTGGGTCAGCCGATGAGACCTGACACCACCCTGGATTATTGTTGCTGCCCCCTCTGTTTTGTCGACATGAATATTATTATAGATGATGCTAAGAAAGGCTCACGGGCGTCTCATATTCTATCGCTGGTCCCCTTTGGAAAGGAGAGATGCTTATGGAAAACCTCCCTTTCCGTCCCGAGTCAAGACATTCCTTGGGTGATTGCAGGGGAGCCCCCTCCCCGGCCCGCCACCATTTGGAAGTGATTACCACCGAGATACCCTGACAGAGTGAAGGATGCCGAGGGCTCCCGGATGCCGGGCGGAGAGCTCACTGCACGCTCCCCACCCCCAGCCCTTGGCACACGCTGCTGCAGAGAGCTGGAATCCCACTTGGATGCCGATTTCCAAGGCTTGCTTTCCACTCTCTGATACACGGGATCAACTTTAATAACAAAAACCTGGCAGGGAAGGCACCTCTGCCTAGCAAGAGCCCCCAGTGGCAAAACCGAGGAAGTCCTGGTGGGGGGCTGGAGGGCAGACTGTCAGCTCATTTGTCACCTCCCCCCCCCCACCCACAAGATGCAAGGGCACCCTGGGACCTCCCCCCAGGCCTCTCCCTCCCCGTCCAACAACAGCAGCAACTGTCTGTGTGCGTAGTGGCTTCTGCCCCTTTTCCCTGAGGAAGCCTCCCCCACCACCCCCAGCCAAGTCCCACCCAGTCCTTCCTGGAGGTTCAGCCTGTGCCGTAGATTCTTGAGGTAGTGTGCACTCCCCACATGGCTCTCGGCAGCCTCTCCAGGCAGGAATGCAAACCCCACTGGGGACCTAACATCCCTGGATGCTCATGAGAACCAGTGAACCCCTGCCCTCCCCATGACCCTTGTGTGTCCAGCTAGAAGCTTGCTGGCAGGCTGGTCCTGGCAAGCCACATCACAGCATCCAAACCTCTCCACGAAGCACCACATTGTAAGGTCTCAGAGAGAAGACACAGCCCATCCCTGTGCTTCCATCAGAAAAAATTAAAAGGAGAAAAATGTTCACCTACCCCGCACTGTCATTTCCTCAAAGCCGCTTCATTAGATATTCATAACAATCTCATGGCACAAATTATTCCCCCCATTTTACAGGTGAACAAAAGTCCCAGGAGTATGAGATGTTGCCTATGCTCTAAAGCCAGTAAGTGGCCGTCACAATCTGAATCCAGGTCTTGTAACTAAAGGCTGTTGCTCTCTCTTCATTTCACAGTCTCCAACTACCTGAATTCTTGTCCCCTGCGGTGGCCTGAAGTTCTTCAAGGGCAGGGACACTTGACATCCCACAAACATTCATCCTGGTACTACACAGTATAAATTTGAATTCCTCGCCAGTGATGGGTGACAATGATACCTCCTCTCTAACCCAGATTTGGTCTCTTTCCACCTTCCTAACTTTCTGCACCTCCCCCCCAAGCTCTTGCCAGATAGGGCTATTTGACAGGCTTCAAATTATGAAAGAAATGAGTATGGAGAGGTGCTAACAAGCGACGTCTTTGCCTGTTCTCTTTGTGTTCTCAATAGAAAGTCATCAGATGCAGCACTCTGAACTCAAAGCTGCCTCAATCACAGCCCACAGGGCACCCAAGATGGGACGATAAGTAAAAGTGAGTTCTCATGCATAGCTAGACATCGTCATACCCTCAGACAAAACCGGAAGCAAAGCAGACCTGTCTCTGCGTACTCAGTGGGCAATTAACAGAGGGGTCCCGCACCCAGGTGGGTGGAGACACAGGTGATGCCCATGCACCTTCATCCTTCTCCCCCCTGCTGTATCTGTGGTCTCATTTTATCTTGGCGAATGATTTGGGAAGATATGCAGGTACCCCAGTCAGAAGTCCCAGGGACATGTGGGGTGTGGGTCCCTGAGACCTGCTGGAGAGTAATCGTACCAGAAGGCCAGAACCACGAGTTTGGAGAGTCAGCTCTCCTTTCACCTGCATCCCGCAGGTGCCTGCAGCAGGCGGGAATACTGGGTGGAGGAGGCCTGAGAAAGCACAGTGTGTGTGATTATGAGGCCTGGCGTAATCTTGGATAGACATGATCATCCACAGGACAGCGAAAGAACTTTATATACAAAAGCTGCCGTTATGACAATATTTGCTATAATGTCCCCCAAATCTGGGCATCTATTTCTATTCTGACTTTCCCACTTCTTTTAGTTCTAACATTGAAGGAGTTTAAGATTTATCTGGAGTCTCACCCACAGATGTAATGGAATCCCAAGAACCAAGCATTTTAATCAACAGGATTCACATTTTTTTCCTTCCCCAGGGCCCCCTGCCCCTCCCTAGGAATGCCTGCCTGGAACCAGAGTGGTCGGAATAAACGCATCTACGCCTCAGAGGTTTTCAAAATGATGCGCACAAAGACCTCTAGTGATGAATACTTTATCAGAGGTTCACAATTACGTGAAAAATGATCTCCCATGTGTAAAAAGGATCTCAGGCCAGCTGTCCTTGTAGCACATTCCCAGCCCTGTATAGGCTGTGTGTCAAGAAACCACCACTCAGCTGGACTCTGAAATCATCAGCAGTTCCAAGCCCGTTCTCCTTCCACCTAAGAAATGGCAGGACAGGAGAACCCTGCCCCTCAGGGACCCAGGTACAGATATAGAGGCCACTGGCTGGCTCGTAATAGCTGCATGTCCCTGAAGTGACCGCATAGACCTGCCTGAAGGGAGGAGTACCATGGACTCCAAACTTTGAGGATCGTCAACCTCTTTCCCAGAATTGTCATCAAAGATTAAGGGCTGTCATCCTGGGTCAGGCAAGTTACAATCTGCAGACCCTGCACGAGGGAGAAAGAGAGGTGTGCTTGCCCCAGAGACCTGGGGCTCCCTTTGAACAACAGCATTCAAACTCTTTGAAAGAGGATGGGGCCAATTTTTGCTATAAGGCCCATTTCCCCTTAGAGACTCTCAGAGGGCCGTGGTGTGTGATGAGCCCTTCATGAGGGCTGAGAGCTCCTGAAAAGCCTTCAGTCTTAACTCACAGCTTCGAAGTGACCCAGAAAAGAACTCCTAGTACCATCATGACCATGCAAGCAGGTGGTCCTGAGCTATCCGCTCTGCCTCTAGAAACGCAAGAGGTAACCGTATACTGTTACATCCTCATTTCTCCTACTCAAACCAGACAGATGAGAATTTCTTCTGTTTTTAATGGTTAGGATGTTTTCTAAATGCCCCTAGACTCTATTGCACCAGTTAGAAAAAGTACTAGAATATCTCCCTTATTGCTATTCTAATGTGTTTTGAGGTTGAAAACCGGGGCCAAGAGGACAGAGAAGAGTTATTGCTGTGCATGAGATTAGCAAAGTAGCAGTATGGCGTGCTACACAGAGCACAGTCTGGGAATTTAGGAGCTTGTAGACGCTGAGTTCAGCTCTGCCCCATAGTTGCTTTGATGTTTCCCTTAATGTTTTCATGTATAAAACAGGTATGCTTATCGTGGCAGATTAAAGATATCTGGTCGTAAATTATTTCACTCTCTTTTCATCAAGAGTTGTGACCACGTCTCCTCACCATGAATCTGGGTAGGCTCTGTGACAGTGGAAGTGACAATGGAAGTCACACAGTGCCAGTTTCCCAAACCAGGTTTTAAGAGACTGGCAGCTTCCACTCCCTGTCTCTTAGACCATTCATGCTTGCAATCTAGCCACCATGCTGTAAGGAAGCCCAAGCAGCCCTGTGTAGAGGCTCACACAGAGAGGAAAGGAACCTCCTCCACCCCAGCCAATGTCCCCAGCTGAGCTCCCAGGCAAGAGCCAGGACCAACTTACAAGCCACGTGTGAGCCATCTTAGAAATAGATGCTCCGTCCCCAGCTGAGCCACCCCAGCTGACGCTGCACTAAACAGCTGACAAACCATTCTTGCTGAGCCCTACCCACATTGCAGATTCATTAGCAAAATAAGTGGCTGTTGTTGTTTCAAGCCACTAACTTTTGGGTTGGTTTGTTATGTGGTAAAAAAAAAAAAATTGGGAATTTAATATTCAGACTTTTGGGAGATGAAAAGGAAGCTAAAGTAAATATAGAAAAATTATCTTTTTCAACTAAACTCTCTAGCTCACACAAAGAGGCTGAAAACCAGGGGGGAAAAAGTTTCCTGAAGAAGTAGCATTCTAGTCTAACGGTCTTGTATCTCTATCACTGGCAGAGGGTTAGTCATGCTCAAGTTAGCCCAGTCGGAAACAACAGAGAGTCCGTAGGCAAGTTCATCCCAGCAGGGCCAGTGTAATTTATGGAGCCCAGTGGCAAAGGGAAAATGCAGGGTCCCTTGTTCAAAAATTAAGAATTATAATTTTAATTTATATAAAATTATTAAGAATTTCAAGAGGGGACAGCAGAGAATGACACCAAGAAGCTTTCCCCTGCATCCCAGCGTAATGGCCTAGCTGACTCACACCATAGCACACATACCCTAAACCCATCTCCTCTGCTGCTTATCCCAACCCATCCTGATACGTGCATTTGCAACAAGCCAGACAAAATCTGCCTTGTGTCATGAAACACTATTAGAAATGACCAACCAACTTGATATTTAGTCACACACACCCAGTCTTCCTCTTTTTTCTTTTGTTGCTGTTGTGGTAATAGAGAAGAGTTTTTGAAGGTGTGGGCAGGGTTTAAGGAAAGCCACAAAAGATGATATGGTACCAGGCTGGCACTTCGGGGAGCATTTAGCACCCCCAGCCTGAGGGGAGCAGCCAGCAGAGCCCGGAGGGAGCTGTAGGAACAGAGGCTATGGCTTCTGATGCAAGGACAAAACCCAGCGCGCAGGGACTGCACAGGAAAGGAGCCAGGAGTACCCAGGCTCATCTCCCTCCTGCCCCAAGCTCTCCTGCTAGGGCCTCTTACTGGTCAAACCGAGAGAAACCAGAGAACAGGTGAGTTCACGGAGGCAGGATGTGCAAGCCAGTCGCACAGGACCACATCTGAAAGTTAAGCCTATTTTTAAGGATTCTGGAACAGCCCTATTTAGAAAAATCTCAACATTTTTCTAGCAGTCCCTGAAGATTAAAAACTCAGCATCACAGGCATAACCCTGGGCTGCCGATTCCCAGGTTGCTCTCAGAAATCACGGCTGAAATGGGCAGCCGGGTGATAACGCAGCCTGTGGTCACCCTAGAGACGCGGGGGGCTGCCCTTCCCCCGCAGCCACGGGAAGGAGTGTTAACAGCAAACAGAGAGAGGCCACCAAGCCAGCTCCTAAGCCAGCAGCAAACATCTCCACAAGCTGACACCTCCTTGAGAAATAACTGCTGTCTCGGCCATGTGTGTGGGAGATGCAGGGGCCTGGGAGGACAGTCACCACACGAGAGATATCTGAGCTCCACAGCAGAGCGGGGGGCAGGGCAAAGGGGGTTCGGGCATCTTCTTCCAGTCAGCCTCTTACAAACCCACCTTCCCAGGGGGCTTCAGAAGGGCTCAAGCAACTTTGCTTCTACACTTGCATCTGAAGTGCAGGCTGCCTGCAGGTCTGTGGCAGGGGCTGCATACGTCACTCTTTTCTGGTGTGAAGACCCGCCAGAGACGGGGTGGGAGCGCTAATGTCAGAGGCCCCGTTCCAGCTGAGCTCCCAACTTCTGGACAGTTTTCCTTCCCCGGGTCTTAGCTTCTCTCTCTCTCTCTCTTCCTTTTATTTCTTCTAGCTTTTCTTCTACCTCTTAAAAACTATATTGTCTTCCAATATCCTTATTTTTTCTTTTTTACCTTTCATTCTGCAGATTCACTCACTTGTCTCTCTCTCTCTTTTTTTCTTTTTGTCTCTCGGTGCTTGAACAGAAAGAGAACCCAGATTTCAGGGTCTCCACACCCACAAGACTTCTAGGGCTCAGCCCTTTCTCCCTTTCAGCAAAACTGGCAGCTTCCCTTTCCTGTAGCAGCCAAGCATGCTGTCTTTACTCACGATGAGCAGCCAGCGATCGTCAGAGTTAACTGACTAAGCAGGTAATGGTCGAGGGCACCCACTGTCCATGTCAGCACCCCGCGTTTCCCGCTGGGCCGGCCGCACGGTTCCTTGTCTGCTGCCAGCCCCCAGCTTAGGCGGCTGATCCCACACCCTGCCCAGGGAAGGCAGTCTGGAGTCCCACCGTGTGTCTATCCTGACATGTCCAGCAAGACATGCCTTGTCAAAGAATTCTCTTATTAGGCCTGTTCCCTTTCTTCATCTTCCGTTTCATTCTGTCCTCTACCCCTCCCCGTGGAGACAAAACCATTCTAGTAAGTCACAGCTTTCATGTTTTTGCAGGGGATGTCCCCACACACCACACGCACAACGCCCGACTGGTCCGCCCCTCTGGCCATGCCCGTCTTTGGACTGGCCCCACCCCCCTTCCCTACACTCCCCTCTCCCAACATGCACAAGAACCAAAGAATATTCCAGAAAAGCTCCATTTCCTTTCATCTCCACCCACTCCAACCTTGGTTTAAAGCCCCCTGGGCCCAGAACATCGGCACGGGGAACTTCAGAAATCCTAACCATAGCTTTGTGTTTTGACTACTGGCTTTGAAGTGCGAGCTAACAGCTGTAATTGGCATTATGGGAGAAGGTTAGAATAAATTGCTTGTAGCTAAGGAGCCAGCAAAGTGAAAATTATCCAAGTCATCTTGCATTTGGTCCTTAATCCAACACTGTAAAACTAAATCCTTGTCACCCTGACTCCTTGCTAGGCTGAAGCACGGCACAGGGTTTCACAGTTCTGCATGTCGTCTCAGTACTTTGAGATCCGGCCCTCTCTAGCCAGCAGGGAAGACCTCGACACCATTACGGGGACACCACGAGGCTTTGGAGAGTCCCATCCACTCCTGACACATGTGACCCACCCCGTTCCTCTACGCCTCTCCTAGAACCTTGTCTCTGGCCACTGAGAGTTTATCCTCCCCAAGGTGCTGCCCAAGATGTAAGGAGCACCCCTCTCAGAACCCTGGTTTGAAATCAAGGATGCTGAAAATTGGAAACCTTAAAGACCCACAGGGCTTATTCTCTATGGTAGTATTTCCGATACCGTCACGGGAGGCAGATGAGTGCTGGTCACATAAGGACCTACTGTCCATCTCTCACAGCAGAGAGCCAGAGTCAGGCTGTTAGTGAACAGACTCCCCCTCGCCCACGTCTATCTGTGGGACATGGTGGCATAGGGACACTTCATTTCCTGATAAAAGGAGGAAGGTTCATCTTTAGTGAGATGGCTTACTTGTGGCATTCTGTCTTGCGTATGTACAGCGTGCATGTGTATGTGTGTGGGAGAGAGAACACAGGTCTGAAAGAGAGACAGGTGACACTGGGCAATGGAGGGGGTTGCCCAGTGTCTGTCCCCTCCCCAGCCCCAGGGACAGAGCACAACACCCAGCTGCACGTGGAACCAGTGCAAGGTCACCTTGAGGACTGGTGGTTCTGGGGGCAGTGGCACCGCCCCTTGGTCCCTACACTGGCAGCCTCGTGGTGGGCACCCTGGGCAGTCAGACCCATGACTCCCTCAAGCCGCCTGAAGAGCAGAGAATAGGGCAGGGAGCAGCTGGGCAGGAGAGAAAGGCCGGGAGGCCCCTTGGAGACCGGAGCTGCCAGGCTGGTGCCCGGCCACATGCACCAGTACTTGGTGGGGGAGGGGTGGTCCTTCCGGGGGTGCTGAGGGTGGAGGAACCAGAGGCGGAATCTTCAATGTTAACATGCCCCATGCATGTGCACAGTGGGGGCGGGGTGCCCAGGGACATCTGAGTTATACACACAAAGCTGGCCGTGGAGCCAGATGTACGTTCACAGCACAGGAAAAGAATGGAAGGGCAGAGAAGAGGAGGGTCTGAGGGTCCAGTAGCCGCCATTCTGGCAAGTCAGCACCTTCCCACCGGGGTCCGCCGGCGCACCCAGGCCGGGGCAAAGCTCCTACTCTCTCCTGCTTTCCTTGACAGGACTGAGGTTTCCCTTCCTTTCGAGACAGATGCACTTCTGATCAGGATCTGTCTATGTGAGAATGAGTTTACAAAAACTAGAAGGGAGAAAAGTCCTTCAGAAAAAAACTGCCCTGATGATAGGATTATGTATGGAATTGATATTTGTAAATGGCCCCAGAAGACAGCGAGCGCTCCCTGATGTGTTTCTGAACCCACCCCAACACCCTCACAATGCTGGCATAGGCACCATGCACAGGGGGCCTCAACCAGGGCCAACTATTCTGTCCATCTGAGGGGTGCGCTGGATTTGTGGAACCCAGGCAGAGAGAGGAGAGTGGAGAGAGGAAACCCCAATAGTTCCAATTCTAGCTTTTTTCTAAAGCCCATAGAAATGTAACTATCCACAAATACAGTTAATACACACACATACATACTCCAATTATTCCAACTTTGGGATACCTGGGGAACGACACCTGGATGTTTTTAGAGGAGAAAGTTACAAAGGAGGCAGCAGGATAGGTAAGACTGTATTCTGAATTTACCCTTCCTTTTGTATTAGTTAGGATCTTAGACTTCAGAATGAGGTGAAACTGGAATTTGCTTATTAATACAAAATAACGACAGTATTAAAAAGTACAGACACAGAGCATGCCTCACGCCAGAGCATTTCAGATGTGTCAGCTCAGGCTTCTACCCTGTGGGGAAAATATAAAGCCGTTCTGGGAACCACTGGGACGCAGGTACCGCCCGAAAATGTGAAGCGTGATAATACAAGAGGACAAAATCCTTCTGAGTGGGGCTCCAGGCCCAGAAGATTTCTGCAAACTATTATCTAATTTGATTCCCCTCATTGTGTTACAGGGGGATTTAAAACACATCACCCCCAGCTGAAACGGGTTCTGGTAAATTTCTCGAGCGCTCTCACAGATCTCACGTCATCCTCTGGGTTCAGGGTCAACGCTACATTAATGACCTGCCATTTATCCACCGGGTAATTTATTCCCTGGCAACCTATTTTATTTATGCTGTATAAATTCAGGAAGCAATTAATAGTTGCCACAAAAGCAACATGACTCAGGGTGCTTTTCTCAATAAAACTTCTAAGCAGGACACTTCTTTTGCCCCAAGGCAGAGAAGGGGAAGCAAAGCAGACTGGGGAAAAGCACTAAATCACTTCGTTACAGATTCTATCTTCCTCCTTCTCCTGGTTGGAGAGAAGCTGAGACAATGTTCTCAAAGGAATCGTCCCCGTGGCTGACAGCTGTCCCTGCTATCTCTCTGACATCCTGTTCACCTTAGGTTCTGTTCAGGCAAAAGTAATTTAATAATAACACCATAAAAATCATGGGGAAAGAGCAGTTTACTCATTAACCAAACACAAATTATCCCAATGCAAAAAAGGAATGAAAATAGGAGTTCTTTCAGGATTTGACTTCATCTGCACTTCACAAGCATCTTCCTGGGTAGCCAAGATGGATATCCCCCTATGGACAGAGAGGTGACTTGCTCATGCTGGCGCAGAGGATTAAAAGAGAAGTCAGAATTCAAACAAAATCTGCTGGCTTCAGAGCGTTTGCTGAGGCATTATATCATCTTCCTTCTCTGGGGGCTCCAGGCCATTCGCTTGCAAGCTGTGGTAGATGCTGTTGGTTGGCCAACACAACCCACATCTGCAGGCCCTTCTCCCAGACAATGTCCACTGTGAAGAGTTGCCCCTTTGACTCACTGAGGCTAAGTGGAAGCCCCTGGGTGGCTTCCAAGAGAACTTTGTAAAGGAGACAAGACTCAGCTAATGTGACTCTTTGACCTTTTACCCTTCACCTTTTGGCCCTACCCTCTTCTTCCTGCCTGGAATGTGATTCTGAGGCTGGAGCTGCAGAGTCTTCCTGTGGCCATGGAGATAAAGGCCTAACGATGGGAAGAAGAAGTATAGAGACAGCCCGGATCACTGATGACATGATGAACCTCCATTCCATCTCTGTACTGCCCGTCCCCGGACTTCTTGGAACATGGAAAAATAAACTCCCTTTCCAGTTAAGCCAGGGTTAATTGGGTTTCTGTTATTTGAAGCTGAAAGTATTTCAGCTGAGATCTCTCTCTCTCTCTCTCTCTTACACACACACACACACACACACACACACATACACACACACACACACACACACACACACCCCAAGAGCTACCAACCTCTTAGTAGGAAATAGAGAGATTCCTTAACATGATAAAGAATGTCAACCACCAACCTATAGCCAACATAATACCTTAAAAAATCAAAAGGCATTCATTTTCCCTTAAAATCCAGGGAAAAGATAAGAGTGCTTTCTATTACCTCTACTGTTTAAATACTTAAGAAGTTCTGTCTTAAAATATATGTATAAAACAAACACATAGAGATACAACTGCTGGAAAGAATGAGATACAGTCGCCGTTATTTGCAAATGAATAAAACCAAGAAAATCAAGGAAGGACCCTTAAAATTAATAGATTCAGTAAAGTATAGAGACAGAAGATAATATGTAAAAATTAATAAGTTTTTCTGTATTTCTAGTAACAAATAAAATTAGAGAGAAAGGGGGATTTCACTCATGGAGCAACAAAACATACAATATCTGGGAATAATGCTAAAAAGTAGTATGTGGGGCCATTCTGATGAAAATGCCAAACTTCACGGAGAGATATAAAAGCAGATTTGAATACATGGAGAGACATGACATTTTTCTGAAGAGGCGTACTAAAGCAAACCTTTCCCAAAGCTTAAAATAATTCCAGTCCAAATTTGACTCATTTTTTTGCTCTAAATTGACAAAATGAATAAGAAGTACAACACAAAGACTGACTTGAGGAGACAAAAAGAAGTCTTCGTTAAGAAAAACTATGGTGATGAGGCCTTGCTTTATCAAGATATTAAAACATATTATAAAACTACAAAAGTTAAAATCGTATGGCACTGGCAGCCCTAGAATTGACAGACAAATCGATGAAACAATTTAAGTAGCCCTGAAAAATTCCCTCTTGTACATGAGAGTTTAGTATACGATAAGAAAAGCATTATATATAAGGGATAAGCTATTCTACAAAAGATGTCAGAAAAATGGATATTAGAGAAAAATTATTTCCTCACTTGAAAATATACAGTAATATATTTCTGGATGAATGGAAGAATTAAGTATAAAAAATGAAAACTTAACAACAAGAATAACCTGTAGGTGATCTCAGGAAGTCCCAGTTCCACGCAGACAGGGACCATGTCTAGACCCCACTATTATTTCTCCAGTGTCTGGCACAGTTACTGGCACAAACAAGGACTTCAATACACATGAGTACATGTTTACTGACTGACATAAATGCCATGGAAGAAAAGAAAGGTAACATTCAATTATAAAATAAAATATATGTACATAGATGATAAAAATTCTAAAGGAAATGGGAAACTGGAAAAGCATATCCAATAAATATGATGAAGGGTTAACACATATTTACAAATGAGAGAACAGTTTAAAATGTGTTATAAAGGAGGAAAGATACATAAAAGAAGGAAAAATACAAAGGAGACAAGTACAAATGGCCAATAAACATTTGAAAAATTATTCAAATTCATATGTAATCGAGAAATGCAATTTAATAGTATTAAATTAGCAAATGTTCATAAATTAAAAATGTTGATGAAAAACAGCAATAAGAATACCTCTAGACACCTATTAGAATGGCCAAAATCCAGAAGACTGACACCACCAAATGCTGACAAGGATGTAGAGCAAAAGGAACACTCATTTATTGCTGGTGGGCATGCAACATAGTAGGGCCATTTTGGAAGGCAGTTTGACAATTTCTTACAAAGCTAAACATACTCTCACCATATGATCCAGCAACTGTGCTCCTTGATATTTACCCAAAGAATATGTCCAAACAACCTATACATGGATGTTTATGGCAGCTTTATTTACAGTTGCCCAAACTTGGAAGCAACCAAGATGTCCTTCAGGAGGTGGATGGACAAATAAACTGTGGTACATCCAGACAATGGAATGTTATTCTGCAATAAAAAGAAATGAGCTCATCAAGCCACGAAAAGGCATGGAGGAACCGTAAGTGCCTATTACTAAGTGGAGAAGCCAATCTGAAAAGGCTCCATACGTATGATTCCAACTATATGACATTCTGGAAAAGGCAAAAGTACGGAGACTGTGAAAGGTCAGTGGTTACCAGGGGTTACTGGAGAGGCGGGGATGACTAGGCAGAGCACAGGGGAGTTTTAGAGCAGCAAAACTATGCCCTATCCGTATGCTACTACAGGGGTGGATACAGGTCATTATACATTTGTTGAAACTCATAGAATGTACAGCACCAAGTGTGAACCCTAATGTAAACCACAGACTCTGGGTGATGATACGTCAGTGCAGGTTCATCACTTGGAACAAAGGCACCACTCTGGTGAGGGATGTTGACAATGGGGGAGGCTGTTCGTGTGGGGGGACGGGGTGTATGTGGGAAATTTACGCACTTTCATCTCAATATTGGTACGAACCTAAAACTGCTCTACACGATAAGTCTATTTTTGATGAAGGACAGATGATAAAAGCCTGACACTTCCATATACTTCTGAGACGAGTACAAGCTCATAGAATCTTCTGGAAAGTAACTTAGAAACAGATATCAAGATTCTGATAAAATGTTAATATGCTTTATGCCATAATCCTCCCTCCAGTAATCTAAAGAAATAATCCAATATATAATAAAATACATATAATTCAGGAAGGCCACCTAAGTGTTAGTGATAACACAAATGGGTAAACAAATTATGCTATGACTAAGTTTCATAACCATTAGAACCATATTTTCAAAGGTTAATGACATGGAAAAACGTTCACAATATGATGTTAAATGAAAAGATACGGTTATAAGAATGTACATACAGTGTAAATAAATAGACAAAAGGCAGACAAACAGGCAAACAAATAAAAACACAGATGAATAAAGGGAGGAAAAAAGACTGGAAAGAAAGATGCAAAAATACTAAAAGGGTAATCTGTGAATAGTGCGAGTGTAGGTGATTTTCATTTTCTTTATATTTTTAATATTTTCCAAATGTTCCCTAATAAGCATTAAGTTACCTTATAATTCAGTGTCTCTGATTATTACAACATTGTAACACTCAACCACACGGACCACCAACTTTACTGGGGTTATAGTTCTGCATAACAGCCACTAGGATCGTATAACACAATCTCTAATTCCACCTAGATTTTTTCTTTCTTTTTCAGGTCATAAGACATATATGTTTTCTCCCTGTAAAGGGATAAAAATACTTCTTTCACAAACACTAAACAGCTGAAGAAAATATGGTTTTCTACATGTTAACATTGTTTAAAGGCAGTACTGTTGATGGATATCTTGGAACCCGAACCACCCAACCTCAGAACCGTTGAATACAGCGAGGATGACGAATGCCTACGCTATACATAACCTGCCACAAAGAAGCTGATGTCTTTGGTATGCTGAGGTCTTGAGCAGAACTCAATGTCATTGTTAGCTAAGACACTGAACATAAATTAAGTGCAGGGACTGCAACTTAGTTTTTTCCCCTAAAAATCAAGGGGCAGGATGGGAGTCTTGAAAGATATTCTGTAACGGAGAAGGAAGAATGAGAGAAAGGAGGAGACTGTGTGTGCATGAGGCTTTGGTGCCTAGAGTGCTGGGCACCTGGGCTCTAGGCTTGGCAGCTCGGCACTGGCCACTGGCCATACAGGTCTTTTCAAGGCCAGGGCAACAGTGGGGTCGACCACACAGTCATTCTCAAACCTAAAAGAGACATTCACATGTTCAGCAAAAACTTAAAAGGAATCTCTAAGGTGAAATGCTACACCCTTCAAAGTGTTAACAATTCTCACAAAATGCTTTGCCTGCTCTCACTGTTTGCATGGGTTTCAAAATAAGGCCTCATCACAAGTAACCCAGTTTTCCTGGGATGTTAGGAGTGTTGCCTAGCAATAAGGCCATCCACCTAAAAGACAAACCAGTAATTTTAGGTGCCTGAATAATAAATCCACGGGATAAGTCCAAGAGATCATAAGAAAAGATAAAGATAGAGAACAATGACAAAATACTATATGAATATTATATTTCTTTGGGGGAGTGATGAAAATGTTCTAAAATGAGAACGAAAATGGGGGTGACAGTCACACAACTCTGTGACTATACTAAAAACCACTGAATTGTATACTTCAAATGGGTAAATTTTATATGTGAATTATATCTCAATAAAACTGTTATTTAAAAAATAAACCATATTGTTTTTATCCCACTCTCCTCTATAATAGCTTCCTTGTTTTTCTCCCAGTTTTTCTATTTCATTCTAAAGATAACTGCCAAAATAATCTCCCTAACGGTGCCATCACATAACTTCTATGGCCAAGAATCCACCATGCCGTAGCTTACACTATATAAAAAATTAACTCAAAATGGACCAAAGACCTAATCGTAATAGCCAAAACTATAAAGCTCTTACCAGAAAACATAGGGATAAATTTTCATGATCTTTGACTTGGCAATGGACTATTGGAGACGACACCAAAGCATAATCAACAAAATAAAAAATAGACAAGGGGACTTCACTAAAATTAAAGACTTTTGTGCATGAAAAGACATAATCAAGAAAGTGAAAGACAACCCACAGAATAGGAGAAAATATTTTCAAATCATATGACTTATAAGGATCTAGTATCCAGAATATATAAAGAGCTCTAACAATTCAACAACAAAAAGATAAACACAATTTTAAAATGGACAAAAGACTTGAATAATTTTACAAAAATGACATACAAATGGCTAACAAACATGAAAAGATGCTCAGCATTATTAATCATTAAAGAAATGTGAACCAAAACCACAATGAGATACCACCTCACCACTACTAGGATGACGATAATCAAAAAAAAAAAAATGAAAAATAACAAGTGTTGGTGGGGATATGAAGAAACTGGAACCTTCATACATTGCTGGTAGGAAAGAGAAATGGTTGCAGCTGCTGTGGAAAACAGTTTGATGGTTCCTGAAAAAGTTAGACACAGAATTACCATATGACCAAGCAATTCCAATCCTAGATATATACCCAAGAGAATTGAAAACAGGTGTTCAAACAAAACTTGAACCCAGTGTTCACGGCAGCATTATTCATAATAGACAAAAGGTGGAAACAACCCAAATGTCCACCATACGATGAGTGTTAAACAAAATGTGGTCTATACATACAGTGGAATATTATTCACCCATAAAAAGGAATGAAGGGCTGATACATGCTACAGCATGGATGAACCTTGAAAAGATTATTCAATGTCAGAGAAGTCAGACATAAAAGGCCACATATTGTATGATTTCTTTTACATGAAATATCCAGAATAGACAAATTTATAGAAATAGAAAACAGACTAGAGGCTGAGGGCAAAGGAGAAAGGGGATATCTGCTTAATGGGTACAGAGTTTCTTTCAGGCATGAAGGAATGTTCTGGAATTAGACAGTGGTGATAGTTGCACAAAACTGCATGTACTAAAAGACATTGCTTTGTACACTTCAAAATGGCTAAAATGGTGAATTTATGTTATATGACTGTTACCTTACTAATTTAAAAAAAAGAACCCCTCATGGTTCCTTAACACCTAGACTTTGAAACCCCTTTTTCAATTATTCCTGTCCTTGTCTCTCCTGACTTTTCAATTCATTTTTAATCATATCCTGATTCAGTACACCAGGCTCTTGCTGTATCCCTTAGATCAGAACACGATTTGCTAATTCCAAACTCCATTTCTTCAAATGCCATTCCCTTGACCTGAAACACCTCCCTTGCTTCTCTACTGTGGAATAAATGTCTCAGAATCAAAAGTGCAGGATCTAATTCCAGGCTCCTACTTACTAGGTCTTGTGCCTTGGGTAACTCAACTTGTCCAAGCCTCATTTCTTTACGTGTACCATGGGGTAGTCAAAATTCAATTAACATACATGTTAAAATTCTAGCTTGTGCCAGAGTAGCGATATCTTCCAGGTCCACCACATAGGGCAGTTAACCACAAAAAGTATGTGAAGATGCTTTGTGTGAACTACAAAGCACCAAGCCTATGGAGGGTGATAACGCCATCTATGCCTGTGTGTCCTAAGCTTCAGGAATTTTCACGTGTCCTAAGCTTCAGGAATTTTCACGTCACAGACATGCTATATACCAAGTGTCTCACCTGTTGATTACACTTACTATTTGTAATCAACTCATTCATTTTACTTCAACAGATTTATTTTAAAACAGAAACTTTACATCCCTACCATGACGTCACTGGTTTGAGGCTGTAATTTTTCCTTACATCTGTGAAAAATAAAGACACTGCTACTACAACACAAAATGTGCACCCAGATTCCACGTAAAGCCAAGTCACCTTCTGTACCACCATTGGTGACACACATGGGAAACTGCTCTCTGCCAACTGCCTTCTTAAAGACCTGAATCCAAATTTACTCACTCTGGAAAACCTTCCCCGATCTACTTTTCAGCCCATTTTAGAGACTTCTCTGGTCTTGCATGATCAGTCCTTGCGTGTTTAATTGACACCCCATCACTTCTGCACGTGTTGATTTGACTGTTCTCAATCCTCTCACATCTGTGCTTTCGACTGCTGCACCAGATGGTAAAATACCAAAAGGCAAGGACCTTGTCTTGTTACTTCACTCTCTCCCGTGGGCCCAACTATTAATAGAATACAGCAAACATTTGCTGAATGGATAAAAGTTTGAATGGATGAAAAGTGCTTACTAAAGGCTTGTAGTTCTCCATCATCTCATTTCTAAAGATAGAGTAAAATTCACCTACACCATTTCCTAGTCTATATATTTGGCCACATTAACAGCTTAATGCAGATACCAATTGGTGAGAAAGATGGTTTATTACAGTAAGACAAATGCCTGGCATATTGCAGGCATTCAGTAGATTTTGTGAAACAGATGTTGAATGCGTGCCTTCTCAGACAGACCACCTGGAGAAAGAAGGTAATGAGCACACACTAGTGAGCATGAGAAGACTTACCGCCCACCTAGGGCTGAATACCCAAGCGTTGTCAAGGCCTGGACCACAAAACCCAACCCGGGACTCTGATCAAAGCCTCTTTCCACCAGCCCCAAAGCAGCTCTACCCTAATGAGGGACCCGGTCCTCAACTTGATACTCTCCTAATTAGAAGTAAATCCCTATAATACAGGAGAGCTTTTGCGTGTCCACAGTGCATTTTGGCCATGAGTCTCAAAGCACTGACAAAAGAAGCTGCAAGTGAAATTACTGATTGAATACATCCAGACCCAGAGCAATCCTTGTGTCAATGTTGACAGACCAGCTCTTTATCGTCCGGCTCCAGGAGGGCAAACGTAAAGCAAAACCACCAGAGATGTGAGGAGAAAAAGAATGTTTGCAACTACAGGACCGTGGAGCCTCGGATTCATAAAATAACAATAAATATTAATAATAACAATAATTGTTTTTAATCCTAGAGGTGTATAGCTCTTTACAGTCTACAAAGTGTTGCTCAAATTTCATTATCCTGTATGATCCTTATACAAACCCCTTCAGAGGCATATTTGCCCCATTTTTACAAAGGAAGAAACTGAGGTTCAAAGGGCATCTTAAACCCAGATTTTCTGACTCAAAATCCAGTGCTCTGTTGATACCAAAGTCATTTCATTAAGCCAGTTTTCTTCTTTGTACTGAAACATAGTAGCTAGTAGATAAATGCTTCATGTAAGAAGGATTCTTGAACGCCTTCTGTACCAACATCGTAACAAAGGACTCACTTATTTGGAGTTTAAACGCAGTGTGACAAAGTCTTAAGTGAGCTGACACCTCTCAGTGGGACCCCTACCCACTCCTCAGGCCCAGATGACCATCACATCTTCATCTCGTGACTGCACAGCCCCCAAAAGGAATCCATGCTGACTCAACCCACTAGATTCTTAACCCCAAGAGCGTGATGTCAGTTTCAAAACAGTGAAACTCACCCCAAGATCCTGCTCCTCACCATAATTCTCATCAAAAGATATCCCCAACCTGAATAATCATTTTTTCTCCTTACTTACACGTGGATTATCTGTGCTGGCAAATAACTTCAGGGACAGAACTGGAATTCCTAATTGAACCATTCAATCTTTTTAATTTGTTTCCTTTTTTGTATGTTTTACCAATGATAAACTGGATGGGGATAGGGATGCTTCTCTCCCTGCGCTGTGCAATTCAGATCTCCATTTAAAATACACACACACACACACACACACACACACACAAATATATATACATTTTCTTTCCCTCACTGCCTTTTCACAAGCCATCCAGTGCCCCAAGATGAGGATTATCTAAGACAGCCTCACGGCCCTCGGATGGGAGAGGACGGAGCATCCTCTTCTCTAAGTTAATTACCATTTCTTGCCTGTGCATTTGATTTCAATAAAGTCTCTCTAATTACTTCAAATATCACCGCGCCTCCCTCCTTCCCTCTCTCCTGTGCCCCTCTTTCTCTTTGAGAGCCTGAGACTGATGAACTCAAACACCAGCCAGCCTCAGGCATGTGCCGTGACGAGCAAAGACTTCTCAAAGTTAATAAGCCGGGAGAGTTAATAAACCAGACTTCCCAAAGTTAATAAACCTGGAAAACACAATTATTACTACTTTTATTATTATTAAAATATTGCCATTATTGTTGTTGTTATTCTCAGCCTCATCGGCAGCGATCCTAGGACCCTCCCCCGCGCTGCCTGCCTCCCCGTCCCCCCCCCCCACACCCTCACCGGTGGCAGCAATATTGTGTGAGTAATCCCAGAGGGGCTCCCCGGCACTGCCCTGCTGGAGGAAGCAATATTGGAGCTCGTGCAGCCCCCGGTCCCTTCAGGCCCAGCTCTGCCCTTTTATATTACACACTGTTCAGTCAAATCCATCACCGGCCTCCCAGATCCTTCTAATAGGCTGGAGGAGGCTGGGTGGAAATGATGATTAAAGGAGCTGCAGAGAGGGAGGAGGGGCAGCGGGCAGATGAGATGGGGGGAAGTATTTGGGTTTGGACATGCCCGAGCTGTCAGAGAGCCCGATTTCCCTGCGATGGCTTCTAAGGCTGGATGCTTCTGTGCTCCCTCTAGGCGAGGCGCAGCGCTCTCAGGATCAGCGAAGAGTATCTGCAGAGCAGTCCGATATTAACCATAGCTGCTTTCCAGGCTTCTGGCAAATGTGTTCCTCCCTCACCTGCGTCCTTTCCCTTTGAAGGAATCACGCCAGCCATGGAGGCTTTCAGAATTGGCCAGTGGATTAAACAAGCGGGGAAAGAATCACAGGGCAGCAGGGCCTTACGTTTCATCTTGGCCAACTTCTCGTTTTATTCATGAAGAAATTGAGGGGTTGCTCACGCCTGTAATCCTAGCACTCTGGGAGCCCGAGGTGGGTGGATCGTTTGAGCTCAGGAGTTCGAGACCAGCCTGAGCAAGAGCGAGACCCCATCTCTACTAAAAATAGAAAGAAATTATATGGACAGCTAAAAACATATATAGAAAAAATTAGCCGGGCATGGTGGTGCATGCCTGTAGTCCCAGCTACTCGGGAGGCTGAGGCAGGAGGATCGCTTGAGCCCAGGAGTTTGAGGTTGCTGTGAGCTAGGCTGACGCCACGGCACTCACTCTAGCCTGGGCAACAGAGTGAGACTTTGTCTCAAAAAAAATAAATAAATAAAAATAAAAAATAAAAAAAAAAGAAATTGAGGCCCGACAAAGTCGAGTGGCTGGGCCAGCTGGTTAAGAAGGGATCCCAGGCTGGACCCCTGGCCTGTTGCTCCTCCAACACAACTTCTTTCTGCAAGTGACCACACCCGTTTCTGCCCCAGCTCTTCCCAGGCCCTTCTTATCCTGTTTTCTATCAACAATCCTGGTATCAAACCTCTAAAACTGGACTCATCCAGTTCTCCAAAACTTGCTTAGTTCCCTGTGGTTTCTGTTTCAGTTACCAGTATCACTATCACCCAGTGGTTCCCAACAGGGAGAGATTTCGCCCCCCAGAGGAGATCTGGCAATGTCTACAGACATTCTTGATTGTCATGACTGAGGTCATGACTGGCGTCAAGTGGGTAGAAGCCAGGGATGCTGCTGAGCATCCTACAATGCATGGGGCAGCACTCCCTGCCGGTAAAGAACGATCTGGCTTAAAATGGCAACGGTGCTGAGATAGAGAAATCCTACTATACCCACACTGGTTCAACAACTCAGTTACCTTAAAATGTCCTTGATGGGCAACTGAAAACATGGGTCTAGAGACTAGGATAGAGGTAGGCTTGGTAGCTTTGGGATCCAAACGTCACTCTCCTGGATGCCAGCTGAAACTGCCAGTGGACAAGCTCGCTGGCTGGGAGAAGGCAGACAAAAGAGAGATAAGAAGAGGACCATGGGAGAGGACCACAGAGGGATCAAAGGGAGCACTCCAAGGACAGACGAAATCCTAGTGCAACACAAACCACGGACTAACTCTACCTTTGCACATCATGCAGGGCCAACTACAGGCCCATGTTTCAAAGGGCTACTGCAGTATATATGGACACCCAGTTATAGAAGCCCCAGGTCATCCTGTCCCCAGGGAGGGAAGCCTGACTTCAGAAGAGTCATCATGGCCCTCTGGTACAGAGACCTGCCAGGAGGCAAGGGCAGGGCTGCTGCCAAATCCTGGAGCTGAGCCCTGAACTCCAAATCCTAGCCCAGAACCCACCCAAAAAAGACACCAAACACAAGGGCAGCTATTCCTCCATTGCTCTGAACACTGCACTTAGGAATCACCTGCTCACTGACAGTCTCAGGTCTCGGGCCCTCCTGCACTCTATCACCAAGGACAGATGCTGAAACGGGGCTGTAGGAGCCACTCGGGGTCTGGACACACCGACCAGGAAGGGACAGCCTCCCACACCGCTCTCAGCCCAAATCCAGTCCCTTTTCAAGAAGGTGGCTACTGCCAGCAGGAAGCTTCAGAAGGAGTCAAGTGTAATTAAAAGCTGTGAAAGCAGCATTGTCTCAGTTGTAAATCCTTCTCACTAAGAGGCCTTTACTGGGGAATTCTCAATGGTGGGAGAGGCCAAAGCTACTGCAGCCACCGCCTCCATTTAGAGGGTCCAACGAGGTGCTTTAAAGGAAAAATATTTCCAACTAATATGGAAACCAAGAAATTGCATGGCTTCATTCTGCCTTTAGGGTTGAGACTGGGGGGAAAAGGAAGAGTGATGAGAGTAGGAGGAGAGAGGAGGAAGAGAACGTGAGACACAAACTGGAAGAAAGAAAAACTCATTAACAAAAACACCAGGCTACGCCCTTGTTTAGCTCTCTCTCCCTGTCTCCCACAGAAACCTCTGTATTCTGATGTGTTGTCTACAGGCCAGGTCTCCGCACTGTGATCAGTGTTGGGGACAGAGTGTTCACTCATCTAGATTTTAGTCCAGCAACAACCTGTCAGCGTGTGACGTCAACAGGTCACAGAGAGGTGTGTGCGTTTCTCCTTCTGTTGCTGGGCATGAAGGCTGTCCCATAGGGCTCCATCCCCAGGAGGCAAAGGTAACAAGCAGGTGCAAGTGAGCCTCATACAAGCCCTACAGGTCTGGAAGTGACCTCCCAGTTACACCTCTGCAGCTCTCCCACCTACCTGCCAGGCTGTCCTGGTACCTGGCCAGAAAGCCAGCAAAGACTGAGACAGGTGACTCACCAGCCAGGGGCACCTTGGCAGCTCTGCACCTGCGCCCATGATGGCTGCCACCCCGCTGGAGGCACAGCAGCAGGATGAGACTTGGGGAAGCGGCCAACAGAGAGACGCAGGCCTACCCAATTCAGCCATCTTCACAGAGGCACAGCTGGAATAAAACGCGAAGAAGACCTTAATTTCCCAGTGAGCTCTAGGTTTCCTCCCGAATAACAAAGGGAAATGCAGGCACTTTGCATACCTCACTCTTTGGGGGTCTCTTGTCTTATCTCAAGATCTTATCCCACATGGACAGAACATGGCTTCCAGAGACAATCTCGGCTCACGCTGTAATTGTCAGGCAAAAGGAAGCAATTGTCTCTCTGGGGCAGGAATCTCAAAATACAAAATGATGCTTATGGCTGTACAGCGGGCACCCGGGCACACCTCACCCCACAGCGAGAGAGAGCCCCCAGCCGGGAGCTGCAGGGTGTCCCTCGCAGACGGGGCTTGCAAAGAGCTGAAAGACCTGGCTCTATCTCGAAGCAAGACTGGGCCTCTCTGTCCCCAAAACATGTCAACAACCGGAAGGACACTCCACAAAGGGCAGCCAGCATGACGCGGCCTGGGAAGGCTAATTCATGCACAGAGTAAAGAGAGTGAGATTGAATATTCCTTACAGTGATGCAGGTGAATAAAGAATTTAAAAAAAAATGGAGGAAACAAAAAATTTTGGTGGAATCTGACAGAAAAGGCTATTATTAGTAAAACTCGTCAGACTGCCCTCTCATCCATCTCATGCACCTCTCAAAAAAACAGCACATGAAATAATCAAAAATGTTACTGATAACCAATGGCTGTCTCCAAGACTGACACATTGTTTCCACATGTGTATGGGGTATCTATGTGACCCAGCTGGGGATGAGGGTTTCAGTGCCGACTCTGCCATCAATCAATCAGCAATGTGACTTCCATTTATGCAAAATGAGAAGACTGAACCCATAATAATATTAACAACAGCTAACATGGGGCAATTACTCCATGCAAGAAATAACTCTAAGTGCTTGACATCACTGAACTTATTTCATCTTCCCAACAATCTTGTAAGGTAGCTATAATTATTCCCATTTTATAGATGAGAAAGCTAAAGCATAAGAGGTTAGCAACAAGGTGACATAGTAAATGGCTGAGTCAAAATCTGAAACAAGTTTTCTCTTCCAGTAATGAATGAGTAGCTCCTATGAAACCAACCCTCTCCCAGGTAATTATAAACTCTAGACAAAATATAAAAAACAACTATTTGAAGATACTAGACAGTGGACCAAAAAGTAGGCAGATATTGAAGGGGAGTCACGATATGGAAGAAGAGACTAGAATTTGGAGATTTTCCTGTTTTTGCAGCCTTTAGACACACAGGGTGTCTAAGAAACTCAGAGGGAAAATCCCCGGCTTACTGACTAAAAGAACCAGAGAACAGAATTTGGGGCAACCCTATCAGCTAGAAAGCGAGGGAAGAAACTGGAAAGACCCAGAGAGCAGGAGCCACAGATTCTACATATAGGCTTTGTCCAAATGTCCAGCTGACTTTCAACCTCACATATGCTGGGTTGACTCCAAGTAGCCCAATTACAGATCAAAGAAATGAGCTGAGATTCTAGCTGAAGCCCACCACAGGGAAGACAGAGTTTGCAGTTTGCATTCAGCCAACTTAACTGCCTACTGGACATTTTTTACAAATAAGATACAACTACTCTTGGAAGGAACATAACAATTCAGGTTATTTATAATACATCATGTCCAAGATACCATTTAATCATTAACATGACCCACCGTACTCAGGAGAAAAGATAATGAGCAGAGGCTAACCCCTAAATGTTGTTGGAATCAGCTGAAAAGGATTTCAAAGCATCTATTGTAACTATGCTCAAGCATGTAAAGAAAAATATGCTCAAAAAGAACAAAAAGATAGGAAATATTATCAGAGAGATACGAACTATCAAAAATCAAATGGAAATTCTGTAACAACACTGTCCAATACAACTTTCTGCAATGATCGAAATGTTTTCTATCTTGGCTATTCATTCAGTGTCACTAGTCACATGTAGCCATTGAGCACTTGCAACGTGACTAGTGCAGCTGAGGAACTTAATTTTTGTATTCAATTTTAATTAATTTAGATTTAAATAGTCACATATTGCTAGTGGATACTATATTGGGCTATGCAATTCTAGAACTAAAAAGTATGACACCCAAAAAATTCACCAGATTAGCTTAACAGTAGATTGGAGATTACAAAATAAAAGTGTTTGTGAACTTAAAGATAGATCATTAGAAATTATCTAATTTGAAAAACAGAGGGGAAAAAAGATTGACAACCATATCAAAAGGAACAGAGGGAGATATTAAATGGATGTATACAGTTTGGAGGTTCTTACATGTTATGTGTAGTGGTAAAATGTTAACTCTAAGTATACTGTGAATAATTAAGGATGTATATTGTAATCTTGGGAACAGCCACTAAAAAAAATTAACAATAATGTAAAGCAGTGTACTTAAAAAGCCACTACATAAATTAAGATAAAATTCTAAAACAAAAATCCCATTAGCCAAAATAAGGTATGAGAGAAGGAACAGAGAACAAAACACTAACTACGTAAATAGAAAGTAAATAGCAAAATGGTAGACCTTACTCCAACTATATCAATAATTACATTAAATGTTAATGAACTAGATACTCAAATTAAAAGACAGTGATTATTGGAATGGGTAAAAAAGCAAGACTCAGCTATCTACCTTCTGCAGGAGATGCACTTTAAAAAATAAAGATTAGAAATCAGGTAATCTGTTTCCAGTTTTAATGATTATATCTAAGAAGTACCTTTCATTTCTAAAACCCAATGATTCCACATGTATATGAGTATATGCATATATATACAATACATATTTTTATGCTCAGGACACAATTACAATAATTAATGGTCAACTTTATGTGTGCCCAAACCCAGAAGAAATTGTGGAAGGGACAATTTATCAAGCAAACATATCCATCATGGCTTATTTTGTTTCTCAATCAACATTCATCCTGTCAAGTAATAAAATGGAGTTTTGGGGTAATTGTGTCCAGAAAAATCACTTCACTAATTCTTGAAGGGTGACTTAAGCCTATCTTCTTAGCAACAGAACTGTCCCAGAACTGCTTGGATTTAAATTTTCATGGAAGGGATTGGCTAACCTTTCTACATAGCCTGGTGACTAGAGTAGACAGCATCTCCAGGGCTTCGTCTCACAGAGCAGCTGTGACACAGCAACAAGCACTGGACTTGACATTGGAAAACCCGAGACCGATTCCCACCTATACCACTTAGAAACCATGCAACAACAGGACTGTCTCTTGGCCTCTTTGAACCTCAGTTTCCTCATCTTGAATAAGACTGTGGTGATGATCACATAATACCAAGTCTGTTTTCATAGACTCCCCAGGCCTTTGTTCGCACCCCCTTGCCTGGACTTCCCTGGTCGTCTTCTCTGCTTTTACTCTTTATCCTTCAAGGCTCCACTCAAGTCCACCTTTCTCATGGCGATACTCCTTCAAATTTCAGATGGCGTCAATCCCTCTGTTAAATTTTAATTTTATTTTTTTTTTTATTTTTTTTTTTTTTTTGAGACAGAGTCTCACTCTGTTGCCCAGGCTAGATTGAGTGCCGTGGCGTCAGCCTAGCTCACAGCAACCTCAAACTCCTGAGCTCAAGGGATCCTCCTGTCTCAGCCTCCCGAGTAGCTGGGACTACAGGCATGCGCCACCATGCCCGGCTAATTTTTTCTATATATATTTTTAGCTGTCCATATAATTTCTTTCTATTTTTAGTAGAGATGGGGTCTCGCTCTTGCTCAGGCTGGTCTCGAACTCCTGAGCTCAAACGATCCGCTCACCTCGGCCTCCCAGAGTGCTAGGATTACAGGCGTGAGCCACCGCGCCCGGCCTAAATTTTAATTTTAAATTAAAAAAAAAAATTTCTCTTTGCATTCACTGTCTCTTCTACATAGTTTTTCTCTAAATGATATAGTCATTTGTTCTCTACATATTTCTTTTTTATACATGTTCACCCTCACACACTGTAGAATATAGGAAAGATTGCTAAATGGCTCACGTAGACAGAGCTGGGTCCAGGCACACAAAGCAGTTGCAACAGCAAACCTAGATGAGTTAGTATGATGCAGGAGACTGTCATGAAACATGAGACTGCCAACTGACCCACAACTGACATGAATAAGGTAATCAATGGATGGCTGGATAGACCAACTAACCAGGGCACGACACAGTTCAACAGGCACAAGCAAAAGTGAACAGACACAGAAAATTATAGTGATTACAATCACAACTGTCTTCAATTCCATGATGATGATGATGATGACATTTAACATGTACTATTTTAAGTTATTTACATTCATCATCTCATTTATTAAATAAAACTCATAACATTCCTATGAGGTTGGTACTATATCACCCTAACTTTATGTGTGAAGCAATGGAGGTGTACAGGCATCAAATACCCAACCAAGGTTACACAACTAATAAACGACAAGTCCAGGATTCAAACCCAGATCTGACTCTCACACACTCTGCCGTTATTTCAAAACTTAACGTGCATAATCACATGCCTCATTTTGGGGAACACTAACTACTATGCAGTGATGCTTACGTTAAATTCCCTTTATGCTGAAGTTGTCCTGGCCATGACAGGAGTTGAGAGGAAGAGGAAGTTCGCTCTTCTTTGTACCCAACATGTCTATAACAGCTGAAAGAGCAACAGTGCAACAAGCTGGGACACGAGGTCTTTCAGGGGCCTAGGCCCAGCCTCTCCATCTGCCAAGAGAGGCAGAAGCTTTCCAAGAAAGGCCACTCTCTGGCCACTGTTCCTGGGAGACACAGCCCACCTCGGGCAGTCCCAGAATGTCCAGAGTCACCCTCCAACGCTGGCCAGGGAGGGAATCCCCCTTCTAAAGCACGCCCTGATGCAATAATTGTTCCCACGAATCCTGAATTTCTTTTTGACCTTGAATCATGTCACTAAAACATCATCCTTTGTGTTAAGAGATGTACTGTATGTTCAAGTTTGTATTGGTTTTTATGTAAATTAGTTTGGGTTCTGAAATGGGAAGACAGAAAACAGGACTATAAGTCAGGTACAATTTGTATTATTCATTTAAAATATGACCTTCCTCTTTTAGGCTTTCAATGCCCACTGCCCACAGTTTTGCATGGTACCTTCAAAGTGAGTATTAGAAGGGTTGAGAGAAACCGTATGTGATTTTAAAAAGAAAATACAAATTTAAAGACTTTGAACTCTCATTAAAGTGAAAATGCTCATACAACGTATGGATGAATCAATGCAGGTCATAGATACATTTGAAAATTTGAGTGTATATCCATTCACTAAAGTAATATTAGCAAAGTGATTAATTAGGGCCTCTTGGGTGGGCTTGTTTATGAAGGATAATCAATAATTTAATAAGTCTTAACATTATGTGTACTTTCTAAGAGAGCCTGGGCCCTTCTTAAATATGAGACCTGAAAAATTCACACGTTTGTGAAATTCAAGTGTATCATTTCCCCCTGACAAACATAACCAAGTCAGTGGAACTCAGTTCAACATGCAGTTACCAACAAATGATCACAATTAGGAAAAAAGGGTAAATACAGCCTACTTAACAAACTTGTGGATTATCTTTCAGTTTAGTATTAATGTAACAAATACTGGATGATACAGCTTAACTCCATCAGTCAGTTCATATAAATCAACACTGGTTAAGTGTATTTTTTATCTGTTTTATCTAAAGCTCCTGTTCTGAAACCATTTCTTGCTCTTGATTTTTCTTTCTTGAATCTGATGTGTGTTTTTACTTTACAAGGTAATCTGTCTGCTTTTATATCCTTTTAAAATATTAGGCACATCCACTGAGAATTCTTAGAAGTGTAAGGCTGAGGTTTAAAGGTAATGAAAGAAACAAACCACTGGTATGAGAATAAAATTGCCCAAATGGGCATAATCGACAATTGGCTGGCATTGCTGAACATTACCAAGTAAACTGTTAGTATAATTAAGCTACCATTTATTGAGGATCTTTACTAGATGCTTTAGAAACATGCATAATCTTTACTCCCTAAAACAGATGTAAAGAGATAGTGCCTGCCTTTTGGAAATAAGGAAACAGATCCCTCAGAGGTTAACAGAGCTGGGATTTGAACCTATGTCCCTGCTGTGGGAAGGGGTGTCTATGTATCTTCCTGTTCTCCATTCTCGCAATGTTGTTACCTTCATGTGAGAATGTGCCTAACACGCAATACTCTCCGTTTCTTCCAGATCACTAACTTTTAACCATTTGGGGATCACAGGCAACTTCGAAGATCTGATAAAATCTATGGGCACTCTGCCCGAGAAACACACACACACACGCACACACACACACAAACACACTTCTGGGAAATCGCTCCAAGGGACTCATGAATATCCTAAAACCTGCATTTCGGAGAGTCCCCAGATATCAACACTGCTGGATTTTTCACTCGCCTGCCTCCTGTACACTCCTCTCTCCTTTTTGGCTTCTGAGGGAGCTTTTAAGGAGCAAAATGGTGGAACATCCAAGAAAAGCTTTGCTGCCCACGTCCTCCACTTTGGCCCCTCCCCACGTCCTTGCCATCTAAGCACGGGGCGCCACCGCACACCCGATCGGGTGGAACATCTTGGAACCATCCCTCCATCCTCCTTTTCCTTCACTCCTGCATTCGGCAGGATCGCCTCCCACGGCAATCACCAAGTGCGTATCACGTTCCAGGTATCAGACTAGTGAACAAAGTAACAATTCCTGCGCTCGTGGAGCTTACGGTCTGATGAGGGGAGTAAGCAACGCATTTGCATAGCGAAGAAGTAAATTATAGCATGTGCTAGAAGATGGTTAGTGGTCTGGGAAAAAGAGAAACTAGGAGTTACGGGGAAATGGGGAGTGAGGAGTAGGCTGCAATATTAAATAGGTGGTCATGGTAGGAGAAGATGGACATTTGAGTACACACACGAAGAAGGAGTCCAACTTGTGGATATCTGGGGAAAAATACATTTTGTTTATTTTCTTTCTTCCCCTCTAGAATGTAAACTCCACAAAGTCAGGGATTCTCTTTTTGTTGTTATTCACTGCTGAATCCCAAGTACCTACATTAATGCCTAACACATAGTAGATGCTCAATAAATATTAATAGAATAAATGAATGAATGAAAATTTATCCTTCAGGCTGGCTAAAACTGAGGGTCAGGGCCACAATTCTAAATTGTACTCTAAACATACGACAATATCTTTAGTTGAATGATACTTTCAGAGCATAGAGAAAAGAAACTGAGTCAAGATGGGTTCGCCTTTTAAAAGGGAAAATCGAAAGGTAACTATATGTGGAAAATGGTAATAATCAGAATAACCAAATAAGAAGTGGGTTTTCCAAAACAACCAAACAAATAATAGATCCTATACCAAATAAGGTTTTAAAATTAAAAACGACCCTTGAAATCTAGGGCTTCTAAATGCTAAATGATTCACTAATAACGCTGCCCATGAGGTGTGCCATCTCTTACCACGGAGACTTGGTGAGTAAGACAGATGCCACCAATGTGGAAGAGCCAGCCACTGTGCCATTGTCACCCCTTGCTGCACTCCCTGCTGTAGACCTGCGTTTCCAGAGCACTCACTGTGCGCTGATGTCCTTGGCTTTCAAGCCTGCCTGTGGCTGCTTAGATCAGTCGTGTATCCCTTGGTGCTGGTAAGTCTAAGCATATGGGTTGGGTCCCCATGGAAACCAAGAGGAGTTGTCTCAGCTCTCTGGCCACAAGCTACACCTCTGACCTTGACCACGGATCCCACGAATGCATATCCTCAGTTATACAGGGGACAGAGTGTGTCCATATGTGTGTGTGTGCACATGTGTGCCTGTACTACCAAATAAAGGGAAACTGGAGGAACATGCTTCATGTTTAAGAGGGCTGCACGTGACCACTGAGAACTGACTTACCCCCTTAGGCACAATTATATCAAACCAGGGCCCAGGACACACCTCTTTCCGTTAGCTTCTCCTAAAATGATTACCCAGTTCTAAGAAAGAATGACAACTATCTGGACAGATGCCACCCTGATTGGAAGGCCACAGGTAGGACATATTCTCCCTCCATTTTGTCCCCAGAGATTAGCATAATCTAGTAAAAGTCAGGAAGGTGAGCTTCCTGGAGTCCACGGCAGGTGACTTTATTGACAGTGGGTCTCACCACATTACAGGCAATGTGAGCTTCAGAGACTTCTTTCCTCTCTGATTAACCAGCAAGGTCAGGGCAAAGCTGAAATCACTTCATCGTAACAGTTTGAACTCTGCAGTACTACACATCATTAAATTTTTAAGGGAGTTCACTGGGGAAGTCCTTTAATCCTTTAATAATGGAGTTGGGGAAAGGGGCCAGTGGTGGAGCCCATTTACCTGGGCTGACATTACCTAGGTTTGGCCACTAATGGCTCTCCAGCAATCCCACTGCGCCTGTGCTGCCATTTAGAAGAGTGCATTTCATTTGGCCCTTGCTCCGTAACTGTCAAGAGGGAGACTGAAAAATAATACGTCATTAAGTATCACAATTTGTATTGCAGTTCTCTACCCAAGTCTCCCTTCTAGCACTATTGAGCTCAGTCTAAACTAAACTCTAACAACCAGTTGACAAGTAGAAAATTTCATTCCATGAATCAGTTGGAGGTCGATGATACCAAATAACCCATCACTAATATATGTCCCACTGAATTTACCGGCCACAGAGGTAGAGCCATTGGAAAATACTCAGCTTCTTTGGCAGCACCAAGTTCAGTTTGATTCTCTTCTAAGCTAAGAGGTCTGGCCCCATGACCTTGTCACCATTCCTTTCCTAGGGTCGTACAGAGATGACAGCCTCAGAGCTAAGGAAGGATTCCCACCCAGCCACACACAGTTCTCCCGCTCCCTGTCTGTCAGAGCAATTAACTCTCCACCACTGCACACATCAGGCAGTGCGTGATCACGTTCCACACCTCAGAGAGCTCAAGGTAAAGGCACTGCGGTAAATGGGATCATCTCAAAGAGGTCAAATGATTTGCCCAGACCCAGCCAGCCCAAGCAAGGCAAAGAGCAAAGACAGAATTAAAGCTCAAGGATTCCGAAAACCCACGGTTATCCACAAGGTCACACCAGCCTCCAGTCTGGGGACGTAAGCGTGTGAACCAACCAAGTCGACCAGACTATAAAACAGAGATGGCCGGGTAAAGAGACCACGCCACCGCAGTCTGGTCAGCAAGGAGATGGTACCCGCACGCTGAACTCCCTCCTCTTGAGACTTCTCCCATGTATCACAGAAAGCAAAAGCTCTTCAATGGACAGGCTTGCAGAGAAGCACAGCTGACTGGTTCCTGGCCCGGGGAGGCTTGCCGACTGTCTCGGGGAATCGGCCATGCAGTGGTGCACCTTGGCCCAAGCCGTAAACTGAGAGAGCTCTGCTCGGATCAGGAGCAAAACCAGTAAGACGACAGGCTACGCTGAGACGATGGTATTTGAAGAAGGAGGAAACAGGCCGGAGCCTCACTCAGCTGCCGTTCCCAGGCCGTGACCCGGGGAGGCCTTGGCAGAGATGCTCTGTGGGAGCCACGGGGGCCACTTCAGAAGAGGCCCTGAGGAGTGAAATGAGCAGACCCGCCTTTGCCAGCCCCTGTCCCGTGGTGGTCACTCCGGCTAATGCACAGGGAGATGCACAGACGGACAAAGGAAGGAATGGCTGGGAAAGAGCCCCAGAATGTCCCTGCCCCTCCCTAGGCTTCTCCTGGATCTTCCTCCTCCCCCCTTTCCTGGCTAAACTCACATCAGCCACCAAGCAGGTGCAAAACTACCTTATCCTAAAACATCCTCCCTTCGTTCTATCTCCCAAGTACTATCTTTTTTCCTCCCATCTTTCTTTCCCACTCTTTCTCCTCGAAAGAGTGGCCACATCGCTCCCTCTACTTCTTCAGCTTCTTTTTACTGTAGATCCCTATTAAAATGCCATCCTGTCCCCACCAGGCCCCTAACAAAACTACCCTTGATGAGGTTGCCAATGACTAACTGCCAATTTCAAGGGTAAACAGGCAGCCTTCCTTCTTGAAATTCCCTACCACGTCCCTGACCTCCAGAACGCTGCTCACACTGGCGTCCTCCCCTGCCTCTGTGTCATCTGGCTACAGCCTCCCTCAAGGCCCCCTGAATGCTGGCGGTCCCCGAGCTCCATCCTTGGCTCCCTTCTCATTCTATGTAGCGTCCCCCGGGGCATTCTCCTCTTCTCATACTTACATAGTAACGCACCCTAAAGCTTTGTGTCCAGGCTGGTTTCCAGATCTTCTTTGACAACTGCCTCCTGGACGTCTCCACCCGAATGTCTCCCCAGTAATCTGGCAAGTCCACAATTATTCCCATTACCCACCTCTGCCTGTCGCAAACTCCCGCTCACCCCGTGAATCTCCTATGTGGGGTATTGACGTGACTGTCCACCTTGCCCCTTCTGGATCATCTTCAAACCTTCCCTCTCTGTCACCTCTTCCTTCAATCAAACGTCACTAAGTTCAGCTCATCCTATGTCAGGAATATATTCAAGATCATGTTTGTCCTCTCCTTTCCCGAGGCCTCCGCCTTCACTCACGTCCTTATTATCTCTCGTCTAGACCACAGCAACAGCTGTGTAACCGGCCTCCCTGCCCAGACTCTGCTCAGCCTCCTACTCGTGCCCCACGTTGCCATCAGAATTACCTTCCCGGAAAATAAACATGGCCACATCATCCCACTGCTTAGAAATCCCTGCTGGCCGCCTGCTAACCCCAGGATGAAGCTGAAAGTCCTTTATGCGTTATGCAATGCGTGTCACTGCTTGGCGTGTTTCTGCGGTCCACACCCAGCCCCGCCCCTAATGCACTTGACACTGTGGTCACCACCACGTCCACAGTCAGTGATTACAGAGACTCACACACTTCCTTCCCGAAACTCCATCCACCGGCACATGCTTCTTCCTCCACTTGGAATTCTCCCGCCTTCTCCCCTTTTCCTACACTCCAGGAGCCAGTTAATATGTCACCTCTTCCATGAAGCTTTTTCAACAATCCCAAACAAGTCACTTGTTGATTAATTTATCTATTCAGCCAACATGTTCCTGTCAAATGCGTGCTGTGTAAGGACTCTGCAAGATGCCGGAGGTTCAGGGGTTAAAAGACAAAATGAAACAAAAACAGGACGGTGCTTTCCCTCATGGAGCTTGCGATCTAGTGTCACAGACAGACAATAAACCAATAAATATATATATTTCAAATTGTGATAAGCACTTTGAAGATAATGAACAGCACATGGTAACACAGAACCAAGGAATTTAGATAGGCTGGTTCTCTGACCCTCTGGCTGTGCCTTTCTTAAAGTAATTTTACTCTTTTTTCGAGCATCTGTTTAATCTATGTCTCTAAACAGTCTCTGCTACACCGCTCATACATCGGTGCTTTGTTTTATTCATTTTCAGAATTTAATAAGTCTGTTTGATTTTGAATGAATGAGTGATTTAATTAATGAGCCAACTGTTATAAGAGTCCATTTAATTCGAAATTAGAGAAAGCCGCCTACCACCAGGTAAAGTGCATTCCAGTTGCTCGTGTATTACCTGAAATCTCTTGTTTCATTAAACACCAGTTTACAAAGATTAAATTCAGACATATATTTCATCTCTCTAAAATTGATTGGAACTAGTTTTAAGAGAACAAAATGTCAGCAGTGGTGAGAGAAATAATAAATACAATACAGGAATACTTCGTTGCCTTAAAAACTGAGATTCCATTATCACTTTCTAATCCAGCCAAGGCAAGTAACAAACAAGAAGGATGTCAGCAGTTCTGGAAATGAGCCTCACGTGGGAGCACAGTGGGATCTTTTCTAGCTAAGGCTGGGAGTTGTTTGAAAATACAACACAGTTCAGAAGAAAACTTGGAAACGGGTTATGCGAGGAATGGACAGACAGCTGCCGGCTAGTCCCAGCGGAAGTTATACTGGAAGCTTCGGATCAGATATTTAACAGTTCTGCTGCCAAATGTGCGCACAGGCTCCCAGGACAAAAGTCACCGATAGCAAACCCTGGGAGCTGGAAAGAAGGAAAATGGATGCTGTCTGCCTTTTTGTGGTCCTTTGGTGGGAAAGAACAGCTACGCTAGAGGGCAATGAAGGCCAGTATGGATGATGCGGGCCAGGAAAGGATGGGCTAGAACGGCTCTGCACGTGTGGAGGAGTTTGACAGACAGGAGCTATAGGCAGACACAGCCTTCCCATACACAGACGCACACCCAGGCAATCCCCAAATCCTAAAGCTTCCTTCAAAACCACGGAATACTACAAACAGCTGACCATCAGAAGGCTGGCCCGAAAGCTCGAGTATCTAGCAGGTGGGGACTTGTTTTCCAAGAGCTGGTTCAACAGGACAAACTGAGAATTGTGATCTCACTGGGGTGTGAACACCAGAATTCAAGCAGCAGATGGTGTGATTTAGTGGAAAGGCCATTGGACCAGGAGCTGGAGGCTGGGGACAGAGAGCATCCCAGCTTCTCTCCTCACCAACAGCGTGACATCGGGCAAGTTCTCAACCTCTTGGAGCTTTAAAATGCAAGGGGAGAAAGCCAAAAACCTCTGCTTATCTAACTTTCAAAATGGTTGTGAGGGTCTGTAGAGATAATATATGTGAAGGCTCTTTGAAAATTAAAAAGAATACTTTTTTCCCAACAAATCCCTTCATAGCATTTCCTATGAGCCAAGCATTGATCTGCATGCTTTACAAATATGAGCCAAAAATGATGCTTTGAGGCTGATACCATCATTATCCGCATTCTAGAGGGAAGAAACAGGCATAGGGCAAGTTAGACCCTTGCCCAAGGTAACACAGCTACTGAGTGGCGGAGCAAGGATTCGATCCCAGACACTCTGGCTCCTGAGTCTACGCTGTTAACAACCACACTATATCGGGTTATCATACACAGCTCCTAAAAATACATGTAAGCTTTTACTCATATATTTTTTAAAAAACAATAATAGCATCCAATCCTGTGGAATACTCTTTGTTTTACCAAAAGGTTTTTCAGGCCGGGCGCGGTGGCTCACGCCTGTAATCCTAGCACTCTGGGAGGCCGAGGTGGGCGGATCGTTTGAGCTCAGGAGTTCGAGACCAGCCTGAGCAAGAGCGAGACCCCATCTCTACTAAAAATAGAAAGAAATTATATGGACAGCTAAAAATATATAGAGAAAAAATTAGCCTGGCATGGTGGTGCATGCCTGTAGTCCCAGCTACTCGGGAGGCTGAGACAGGAGGATCCCTTGATCCCAGGAGTTTGAGGTTGCTGTGAGCTGGGCTGACGCCACAGCACTCACTCTAGCCTGGGCAACAGAGTGAGACTCTGTCTCAAAAAAAAAAAAAAAAAAGTTTTTTCATGTTCATTATCTTATTTAATTCTCACCATAACCTTTTGAGGTCATTATCATTACATTCCTTTGTGCAAATGAGAAAACTGTGGCTTGGGCATCTCTTAACAACCGCACATGCATTTCAAACTATTTCTTCAGTAACGGAGAGAGCTATGCATTGCCCAAATCATTCACCTGTCTATTCCCTTCCACCTACGAACATGGACTTTTGGAAAGGAAGATCCCAACCAATAACATAGCATAAAGAAAATAAAACCCAGAAGAAGAGGAGTGGTTGCTAATACTGGCCAGCCTTCATATAGACAAACAGGGAAGCCCCCTACAAAGTGTTATATTCATTCTGCCCAAAATTATCTCCTCCACTACCTGTCCCATTCTAGGGCCTAAAATTCTACCACAAGATAGCCATTTCTTTGGCTGAACACCCTTCCAGTTAAAAAGTACCTTCAGAAGAATAGAACATTGTCATGTACATCCCAATGTGAATTATTTCATCACATTCTCTCCAATTGGACAGCTAGCTAAGAGAAGGCTCTAGCCTGCCCACAGAGTAATCTGAAGTTTAAAAGGCCATGAGATGAGTTCAGGGCATCAGACAAGCAAGCGGCAAAGCTGAGCTGAGATTCTGAGGCTAGAAAACAAGTGCTGTGGTCACATCCAGGGATCCGAGGTGCACAGAGCTCCTGGGGAGAGAGAGGTGCAGGGACCAAGCAAAACTCCAGCCAAAGAGAGGCAGGAAGGGTGCCCTGGGATGCTCTTCCCTTCTGGATCTCCAAAGTCTACCTCATGGCACTGCCAACTGAATTTCGTCTCTGAAGAGCCGTGCCCACACCCCTTTGAAGATGGTGGCTGTCATTACTGGGGAACACACGCACAACTGGAATCCTTGCTGCAATGTGAGGAGGAGCAAGAGGAGAAAGGGTGAGGGGGAGCCAGCAGCAGGGGGGGAAACTCTAGATGGGTATGTTAAAAAGGATTTGTTCCACTGTCAAAACCAGAAAGCTCTCCCCAAGAGCCAGCTTTAGGGGAGGAAGCCTGAAGTGACAGAGAGGGGGCGGGATGCTATTAAGGAGGTTCCTGGGAAAGGAGCTGAAATAAGGGAAGGAGGACCAGGCAAACAGCAGGTGTGTCTGTAAAAATCCACCTCTGGACTGTGACGGAACATGAACGCCTGGGGGATGCACAGAAACTGGGCACTGTGTCTCCAGACAAAGGCTCCTATCGCCAATCTGATTCTCCAGGGCAAGGGCAGCTCTTCCAATCCAGGCCATTGGAGCACTTGCCCATTCCTGGTCTCTCCAGCAAATGTGATAGGACCCAATGACTGCCAAGCTCCTGAAAACTGTAAAAGTCACACCTTCTCCACTCAACTGCCCACTCCCTTTCCTGTGCCCCATGCTCAGGAGAGACACCAACCTCTTCTCCCCCTCGGAGGTGGGGGCCCCAGGCCAAGCTGGCATCAGCTCCCGCTCAGGCTCAGGCTGTCCGGGTGCTCAAACAAAGACATATTCGGGCCCTCCTGCGGAGAGAGGGGGACTGTTTCTGGGCCCAGAGGGAGCTGGCCTTAATCTGCTGCACAGTGAATGACAACAATGTTAAGAATGAAAATATGGTTTGGGGGGATAGTCCCCAGGAGCCCAACATTTTGGTATTTAAAGGAACTTTAATGAGCTTAAGAGGCTAATCTGGAGTTCAGGAGGGGGTGTTTTGTTTTGTTTTGAAAAAAAAAAAAAATCCTTTTAAAGGCTCCTGAGGCTGGATAGGGAGGGGCGACAGAACTGTGAGTGGAGGAGCAGGGCAGAGCAACTGCAGGGCGGGGTGGAATCAGGAGAGGAAGCTGCTCCTAAGAGCTCTTCTTACTGCAGCAGTAGAACCCGGCGCTCAGGAGGTAAGGGACGGTTCTCTCCAGGCTGGAGGAGCGCAGTGTCCACAGAAGCAGCAAAGGGTCGAACATGAGTGATGTGTTTGCATCCTGTTAGAATGCTAACCGCCTTCTCAGCAAATGACTCCTCCCGGTTTACTGGCTACAGCATGAGACTCAGGCACTTCTCTGGCCCACCGAAACACACCCATTTGCAGCGGTAGATGTAACCTGCATCCACTAAGGTGCCAGGCACACTAAGAAAGGTTTTCAGGGGCCTCTAAATGGTCACCCAAAGAGTTCTTGTCATGAGGTCATGCAAGCCTGAGAGTTATGCCTCCGCCATCTTCCTACCTGAGCCCCACCCAACAGCTGGGTGGTCATGTGGCTATAAATTGGTGCATCTAAAAGGCTAATTGGGTTCTTCCACATGAGAAAATCAAAAGAACACTAAGGAAAATGGCCTGGGATAAAAATGAGACAGTTGATGAGCTGGAGTTTAAGTAATTTCTGGTGCTTGCAAGAGTCAAATTATTAATAACAGAATTCCACAGGGCATAGAGGGGTGAGAAGGAGACAAGGCCAGACGTGGAGTCTCGATGCAGCGTGTGGTCCATTCCCAGCAAGGCTGGATGCGTAAGGCATTTTTCATATAGACGGAGCTTAATCAGACCTGTCACACAAGACAGCCCAACCATAGTGGCCAGATATCTACCAGGCCTTGTTCGTTGTATGACAATGATGATAAAATGCAAATCGATTGGTGTGGAGAGACACTGGAGGCCCAGAGAGTCAGAAACACCAGACATATTTACTGTTATCCAAAAATAGGATCCCCAAACTGGAATCTTGAAAGGCTGGAAGAGACCAAACTCTTTCATGTGACTTCAGTTACAGGACTGGGAAAAGCACGGTCCATTTTGTATTTTTAGTTGTTATGACATTATAGTGCAATAATGGGGAATCTGGCGATGGTTTCATTAAATTCTAGCTAATCTGTGCACAGCAGCAAGGCGGCAAGCTCTACAGATGACCTGCTTGCCTTGGTTCGCCACTGAGAAGAACGGCACAGAGTTAGGCTTCCGAAATCCTTTTTTAACTACCCAGATGGGGCTGTTTGTGATGGGACCAAGTATACCCACAGGGTGGAAAACTGATATAGGGCCACAGTTTTATTCCTTACATAATGTCTTCGCTAATACTTCAGTATTGCTGCTGCATTCCAATTGCTTCTGCTGTCTAATGCCAAAAGAAACTTAATCCCTATCCTAAGTCTCATTTTATTTATTTTCAGTAGTGTGAAAACAAACATGTAGCAAGATTACAGTGTTTACACCTCCTTTTTAGCCGATATAGCTCTAATCCTCCTGTTAATTAATGCCAGGGCCATAGCAATTTTATTAATTTTGTCTTGTTTAAAAATATAGAGACAGATAATTGTGCTTTACTAAAATAACTATTTGACATTTGGGAGGCATTCGCTTCATTTTAGCAAGATGGTTGGCTAGGTTTCGTTTAGTAAATGACAAAGAGACACAAAGCTGCAGTCGACGTTGGTCAATGATAACATAACTAATTCTAACTGTGATAAATTGACTAAAACGCCCCATATCATGCTAGTCAAAAGAGACGAAGGAGAAAATGTAAATCCTGAGAAGCACCAAGCCAGAGTCTTTCTTGGTTCCAGAAAACAGGCCATTCTAACGAGCACAAGGGAGAAAAGGGTATCTTCTTTCTGTCCTCTCTGACATTTGCTCCAGAGCTCTTCAACACTTTGCTTACCAACTTCCCCACACCACGTCTGACAGGGCTGCTGGCAACAGCACTGTTTTAATGTTCCCAAAAGACTTTCGGAAAAACATAGAGGGTATTCCTAAGGGACAGTCTCAGGCACGTTGGAAGTAGGACAGAGCCCTCTCCCACCTGGGAATCTTTCTGCTCCAAGCAGAGGATAAGAGAGGCACACCTCGCCCCCCAGCCCCCAACCCTCTTTATCTCAACCTGCAAGTGGCTTATCTGAGGACCTTTCTCTCTCCAAAGATGTGAAAGAACATTTAAAAATCCATGTCAGAAAAATGAAAAAAAAAAAAAAAGAAGAAGAAGAAGAAAGAAAGAAAATATTGAAAGATACTGAAATAGAACTAAGATTTCACAGTTAGGGCAGAAATTATTTTTAAATCTTTCTATCGTGGATATGATTGCACTTTTTTTCCCATAATTCATTTCCCAGTGTTGTACAACTGTACTTAATAATCAAGGTAACATGATTCAATATTGGTTATTTTGAACTTGATAAAATTCAACAATATTTTGTAAGATGCACTTACTCTACAAAGCTTTATTAAATTTTGTATAATATCATGAGTATCTTAAAGCCTTGTCTATTTTCTCACTTCTAAACATTACAACCCAAATAATTTGTTTAACTATAAAAAATAATTAGCTGATGATTTATTAAATGGACTTGTTCTCATTAGAGAAACAGTACCTGCTCATTAGCTCCAAAAACCTTCCCAGATTTAAATAGCAACAATGAAGAGGCCTCCTGAAATTAGTAACAGTTTGTTGGTTACTACAAAGGTTATAAATAAGAAAAATGAAACTAAAAAGCAAGAAAGCAATGAAGAATCAGAAAAGCTCTTGTCCCTGGAATCTAAATATCAAAAGCTACTTCCTACCCAGGTAGATGACAAAAGTCCCAGGACTCTACAGTATGTAAAACCAGACTGGATAAATAACTGTTTTAAATGTGTTCCGTTTACGTCAGGATCAAAAGAATCCCATAAGCCTACTCTAAAAAGGAATGTTCATATCTAGTATTTTAATTCCCAGGATACTATTAATATCTACTTCTGCTATCTAATTTTATTTTCAAAATTTTAAGTCTTAGATTCCAAGAAAGTCTTACCCAGGGACCAATACATATAAAAAGAGAAAACACCTCTGAGCAAGGAATGTTTCCAATCACCCTCTAAAATTAAAAAGAGAGAGAGAGAGAGAGAGCGCGCGCTAAGCTGCCAGCACAAACATGGCCACAACCCGTGGACTGTGCTCATGCCGAGCTAAGCCCCCTGCACTTTAGCACAGACATCAGTTTATTACCTAGCTGCGTTTGATTCTCATATCCCTTACATTTCATTGTGCCCGGAGCAGTGCCAACAAAAGATAAAGCAAAAATCTAACAATTGCCTCCGTCATTTCATCTGTGGGCTACTCTTATGAGTAACCGCATGCCCAATTTTGATCTCCAAGTTAATGTCACAGGAACAAAACCAAACTAATTGCTCCTTACACACACACCTCCTACACCACCTTGATGAAACGCAGAATTAGTTCATTACTGATCCTGATAGATACCATCACCTAGGTGGTTTTCACTGTGGAGTCAAAAGAAAACTCTTCAGTGTGCTATCCACTCCAGCCCTCCCCACACACTTTTCCCCTTTCTTTGGAAAATTGGTCTGCTCCAAAAGAGAGGGGAGGAAATATCAACCGGCTCTCTGAGGAAAGGTTTCCCAAGGCCCGTGATTTGCTGACATGTGGGGAATTACGACGTTCTGAGGACAGCCCTGATGACAGCAGTACTATCCCACATTGCTCCTAGGATGTCCAGAACAATCCAAGGGATCATGATAAACTTCATATGTGAGGGGAGAGGGCTCCTCCTGGCCCAAGGAGCGCCAGGCACATGAAAGAAACGATCTAAACTTGATCTAAGTGTGGGATCCCTGCCAGAAGGCTTAATTATCTATTGTATTACCACATTCCCGTTATTCAGCAGTCTCTTCTGTCTCAGACTGAAGTCCAACTGCAGTTATTTGTTTGGAACACATTCAGGGAAAACTCCAAACGAAGCAGATCATAGAGGACTCAGTTAAATAGGGAACAACAGTTATATAAATAGAAGTCCCCTAGGCTGGAAAATATTTTGGTTGTCTGCTAACTTTCAGGAACATTGAAGAGAGTTGAACGCAGTTTTTAAGCAGTCACACCTATAGCACCCTGGCGTTTTATATGACATGTACAACTTCATCAACTGTGTAAATGTCACTCCGGTTCTTAATTTCCGGGCATTCATAAATCAGTGTTCTATACTCTTGCCTTAAATGCTTATTTGTTTGGGGTAATCAAAAGATAAATTATTCCTAAGGGTGTCACAGTATATGAGACAAATAATAAAACATCCTGAAGTCTTCAAATGAATGGTTGTATGTCTAAGATGCCACTGTCAATTCAATTATTTTTAATTAGAAAAATGTAGTGCCTGACATCATGAAGGTGTAACAATTAATTGACAGAATGAAATTTTCACTTTTTAACTGGCCGACACCATGGATGCATAGCTAATCATTCCAATGCAAAACTGCCCAACAGCCAGAAATGCACACACACACACACACACACACACAGAGCTAAAATAAATGTGATAAATCTGCTCTGTTAATATTATGTTTATGACTGTCATTGACAACTGCACATTAGCTATATATTCTTTCATTTAAATGTATAGAAATAGTATTTGAACTTCGTGAATTTTGGAGGCCAGGGTACTGCCTGTCTCTTCATTTTTTATTAAGTGTTCCATAAGTTACCACTAACATTGTCCTACCACTTAACTTCCGTCTCATTTTCTCTCCCTTTGCCCTTGTCCGAGCCTCAATTTTTTAAAAAAGCCACCAAAAAAAGGCAAAGCTATTTTTCATAAATGTAGCTTTTAAAGAGGAAAAAAAATGATTTCTGTGACTGTTTGATGACTATTGTTTAAAACCGAGTTGTATCCCTCTGGAGGATAAATATCTAGCCACGCCAGACAGTCTGTGTGCAATACCTAGTCCTGCACTCTCAGTGGAGGAAGCTGTTGAGAAATACTTGATAGTTAGGACAACACAAGTGGAAAAGTGCTCAGCTGTAAGCCTCCTGAAGGCAGGCTCTGAGACTTTTTCTCACTATCCTCTCCTCACCTAGCCCAGTGTCTTGCATATGAAAGAAAGCTTGTTGAATAAAGGAATTTGCCCTGAGCCTAATTTTCTACAAAAAAAAAAAAAAACCCCAAAACAGAACAAAACCACTCTTCCTTTCTCTCCTACAGCAGGGCCATGCAGACTAACACCATTTACATGATTGAATATGTCCAGACCCTATTTTGTTGGAAAAAGAATGGGATTTAAATGGGGCGTAGAGGAGGAAAAACAGGAATTTTTAAAAGAAATAAATTAACCTAACAAGGCATTGATAGGCTGGGCACAGACCAGGACTGCTAAAATGCCATTTGCTAAAAAAAGGACACGCAATTCGATTTTGGACATCGGTGTTTCAAAAAATATTTTTAAATTAAAATTAAAATTCTTCACTGTAACCTCAACACCTCTCTGAACAATGTAGCTTATATCCCTCTATAAAATCTTCTTGGTTCTGGCCAACAGCTGGCGAGTTGATCCCTCCAATTTTCCCTTCGCAGAAATAGCTTTGTGAGGAGAGAACTGACCCTTTCGGGCTAATAAGCCCAAACCGCCAAACCTGGAGGGATGAAATGGAAGGGACATTGTTGTGTTAAGTACTTTACAACAACTGTTTCTTCTCCTCTTGACACAGCCTGACTTCCTTAAAGAAGATTTGACTGGCCAGACAGCTGTGTTGACCCTTAAGCCTTCTTTGATTCGTGATTTTTTTTTTTTTTTAACAAACAGAATAGAAATTCACAACCCAAATCCTTTCCTAAGCTCCAATACTTGTGAATTTGCTAGTGTTGTGCCTGAAGGATGTGGACACTTCAGTAATCTATAAGCAGAAAGTTAAAGATTGGGTGCACACAATACCCAAACCTTTGGATGAAAAGCAAGGGGAGGGGGCCGTGAGCCATCCACCAGAAGCTTTATTCAAAGGTGATACTTGAAGTTGTGTGGGCAAAATCTGCTTAGTTACCTAAAAATCGCACTTTTCTCTCAGACACTGTGGCAATAAACAGACAATCAAGAACAGAGACAGGCATATCTTCTTTCAAAAATGTTAAGCATAATTATCACTTCATGAAGTGGTCATAAGGAGTGTTCACTTCTTTATATATTTCTGTATTATCCCACTCATCCAAAATCAAGCACATATTTTTAGTCCTGAAAAACAGTTATTAATCTTTTCAAAACAACAACAAAAAAAATGTCTAGTACCCTCTCCACCTGGGAGAAAAATTCAAGCATTTTAAGCAAAGGACCACTGAGTGGCAGAAGTAATTTTTTTCCTGTGGCCACACAGCACTTTGTCAGTTTTTAGAGAACCTCATAACCGAGACAACACGGAAAAGAAAATATTTCTGCTCTTTCTCAGCGCTTTTTGCTACATTGAGACTTCTCTCGCATATCCCCGTTCCATTGTGTGTTTTTAATAACAGGATGGGAACTGCTTTTCACTCACACTAACCCCCCTTTGATTATCCTCATACAGCTCCCTTTTATTCGCCAGGGACATGTAGAATGATCCTGCGCGTGCACACGCGCGCCCACACGGCCGGAATATACCAGTCCTCATGTGCAAAGACACAGGCCTCCGATCCTTCGGTGACCTCCGCAGCCCTGTCAGAGCAATGCCCTATTCACCAGCCATTTTCGCAAGGAAAAGCGTTTCCCTCTCTTACCTTCTCTGAGCTCCTCTGGGCCTGCCCGTGGAGAATAAGGAAATCCTTCTACCTCCCACTCCCTGGCCTCATCCAGGCTTTAGGCATCACAGAAATCTAGATGCGAAATATCCACTTTCTTAAATACCTGCGTCCCAGTTCTCCTCAAAACACATCAGAACGGTCGTGTCAACAGGAGGGAACTGAACCTGCTTCGTGGCAGAGGACTATCCCCCAACCAGACCCGGGTGAAGGCATAGGCTGGAGGAGAGGGCTTCAGGTCAGGCCTCAACTACTGGTCCAACAGCCCCTGGCCCGAGGGCTTTGGAGACACCCGGGACGGAAACAGGGAGAGGAAAGGCGAACAGACTGCGCGCTTAGCTTCGAGCGGCAGCAGCGCCATTTCGGAGTCCAATCTGTCCGGACTCCGGTGGACAAACCCAAACCGGAAACGAGGACAGGGGACAGAAGCCGTGGGGTCAATACAGCCCCATCGCCAGGCACCGCCAGGCACAAGCGCGAGGATGGCGCAGGCGCCAGGGTAAGACCGGGTGGGAACGAGCAAGAAGACACTGGTCACTGGCAGCCCGCAGAGCACCCCGATGAACAAGGGGACCAAGCTTGAAGGGGTCCGAGGCCCCTGACAAAGAGTGGCCTCTGGGAATGGCCAAGTCGGGAGAAGGGGTCCCGGAGAACTAAAAACTAGACAGGCAGTCAGGGGAGGAGAGCAATCGCGCGCACTTCTGCGGGACGCGGGCGGTGGCTGCGCCCACAGATCTCCGTCACTCCTCGCCCCCGCGGGGAGCGTGCAGGACTGGGATGAAGGGGATTCTACGTCTCTGGGGGTGCGGGTGACTCTTGAGCCTTCCAGAAGCGGGGGGAGGGAGGACAAAGTCGCTGGAGCGCACCGATGCTAGTGCGCGGGGAGCGCCCCCGCGGCGCGGACACTTACTTTTCATAGTCGTACTTGCAGTAGAGCTTCTTGTCCCGGTAGAAGCAGGTGGTCTCCAGGGGCTCCTTGCAGGAGGCGCACTGCACGCACTGCTCGTGCCAGAAGCTGTCGTTAAGCCGCAGCAGAAACCTGTCCAAGATGACCCGCTGACAGCCCTCGCAGACAGACTTGGGGCTCACCGCTCTGCCTGCAGCCACAACAGACGTCCGCGGGTGAGCCGCCCCGGCCGGTCGACCCTGCCAGACCCCGCCGGACCCGCTCCCGATCCCTTCGCACCCACGGATTCCCCGCGCGGCCCCCGCCCCAGGGAGCCCTCTGCTAATCAACCAAGCCGGGACTTGGAAAAATAAAATCAAGTGGCATTTCTAATAAACAGGGACAACGTGAGAAGGTTTAAATCCTAGCCGGGGAAGGGGGCGGAAATCAATAAATGCCCTTTAATTATCAATCATACCCAGGTATGCGCACAAACGTGTGCGCATCAGTAAAATTAGATAAATAAGTTTGTGCTCCCAGGTTTATAGCATCGTAATCGATTATTAAATCACGCACTGTTGACTATTTTTTAAACTGAGAATGAGTAAAAATAATTTGTGTGGTTTTGTCTTTTGTTAAAATGCAATTCTGTTCCATTTTTTGACGGAAACTTTAACATGTCTCTCTTTTCTTCCTAAAAAGTCCTGTGGCTACCGTAAAATACCGACTTGCCCCCAGGCAAACCCTGTATTGTTCAAACCAGTGAACCCTAAACTGCAGCGTCTTAGCTGGCGTGCAAGTTACAGATGAATTCTTTTTCTAATAATTGAGAAGCGTCAAAATAGAGGGAAGAAAAAAACAGGGGGAAGAAGCAGGCCGCGGAGACGCCGCTTAGTGTCCCGGCCCGGACTCTCGAAATCAAGCAAGCTCCGCCGCAGTGCGTGGGGGCGAAACGGTCCCCAACCCCACTCGGTGCGGGCAGGGACTACACTCCAGGCCACCTCTTGGACTTTTTATGTTTTGTTCCCTTAGTTTGCGGGGTGGGGATGATTGCTTTTTTTTTTTAAAGGAGGACTCTTGGCCGCATTAGTCTGCACCTTTCACTGAAAGGTTTAAAGAAGTCCTTGTCCCCCAGTCGGAACATTCGCGCGTGGTGTCCCCAAGGGCCCGACCCTTCCCCTGCCACTGCCACACTCATCTCGCTTCCCCTTTCAGAGCCCGGCCACCGGCTCGTGAGCTGTGCGGGCCCCTTTAGGGAGCGGGCAAAGCGGGAAAGCAGCGAGGTAGTTCTCAGTTTTAAAATTCTTTCTTTCTGTGGGGTCTTGGTGTCCTGGGCCACGACCCAGGCGTTAGGAGCGGACACCGGTCCGGCCGAGGACACAGGGCGAAAGGCGACGCTCGCTGTGTACCCAAGTCCGCACGCGCCGCCCGCCGGGGCAGCGCTGACTCTGGCCTCCCCGAGGCTGGACAGAGTCCGAACGTTCTCGAAAGGGGGGTTGAAAGAGGGGAGCGCAGTGTACGTGATTTCGTGTCATCTGGGGTCCTGCGGGGTGGGGAGATTCCCCTGTGGATGAGGTTTCTTCAGCCGAACTGTCTCAGCCTCCACATTCATCCCACCCTAGCGGTTCCGAGTGACGGAAAGAGGCAAGAGGTTTAAATGACAAAACGAAAAATGCCTCCAGCTAAAAAATAAAATAAAACGCCCACTCCACAAACTTGAAAATCACTAAGGACGGGGCGGAGGAGCGGGGCGGAACCGGAATCCCTGGCCTCGGCTCCTCAAGACCCGCGTGTGGACGCTCTGGAGGGGCCCTCGACTCGCTGCTCCTCTGCAGTCGCCGGGAAGGAGCTGGGGAGGGGGACCCACCGGACCCGGGATCCAGCTCCGGTTAATTAAAGCCGAGCGAGGCGAGGGCCCTGCCGCGCAGGCTAATCCCCGCGCTGCGCTGCCCACCGGCCCGGAAAAGTCTCCCGGCTGTGCCCAAGGTTGAAATTGGGGCTGGAATTGGTGGCGGCGAGAAGCCGCCTCGAACTTGGACGCTCCCGGCCTCGGGTCTCGGATGCTCGCCCCTAGGCCGCGGAGAAGAGGGCGGCATTTATGAGACGTCGATCAGCTCAGCGATTAAAAATCCAGCCCTGGATATTTTTAATCACTTTGCCACTCACACGCCTATGAACAAGCTCGCCCTCCCCTCGCCGCTTTGGGGAATTCGGTGCCCTGCGCATGGGGCCTGGGGCGGCTTGTTGATTTTATTTGGGTAGGGAAGACCCACAAGGACTGACGCACAGTGAGTGGGCTCAACTGACTGCATGAAGAGGGGCGCTAGCTCCCCCATCGCCGATCCGGTCCCAGCCAGCTGGCCTCCAGAGCTCGGGGCTTGGCGGAAAGAGGGTGCGCCCCGTACGCATGGCCTGACCACTCACCCAGCAGCGAGGAGAAGGAGGCCGAGGTCTCGATCGCGCTTTGGAAGTTCTCCTCCATCTTCAGGCCGTCCAGCATGTTCAGGCAGAGCTGGAAAGACCTGCAGGGGAGAGGAAAGGATGCGTCTGGCGTCGGTGCCCGCTGGGACTCGGCGCCCGCAGCCGCCGCACTCCTGGGAAAGGACGGAGGGAGTGACCAGGGCGACCAGAGTGAGCGGGGAGAGTAGAGTCCAGCCAAGAGAAGTGCAGGGTGGGAGGAGAGACAGTCACAGCGAACTGCCCTGACTGATCTGATTTCACTTGAAGTCTACGCGTTATGTACTTAGGCCTCCGCCCCCCAACTGCGTTTCTCCTTCTCCTGCCCCCCCCCCACCTCTGTCCCCAGCCCAGGTTTTCCATCCCGAGTCCGACTCCGCCCCAACCTATACGAAAGTGGGCCTTAGGGACGTCTCTGCAGGAATTCAGCTACTGGGGTATGATGGGGATGAAAGGAGTGGGTGCCCTCCCTCGCGCAGCGAGCGAGTCTAGGCACGCGGGAAACCGGGGTCAGTGACTTGCGTCCCGACCGCCCGGTTGCAACCCTCACCTGCCCGGGGTCGGGAAGGGGCAGAGTAAGGGACCAGGAGAGGGTCCCGCCTGCTTCCGGGCTCCCGGCTCTGCGCTCTAGCGGGGGGCGCGCTGGAGCAAGCGCGGGGGGCGCGCGGGGAGGTCCTCCCGCCGGTCGGCCAGTGCCGGGAATGTCTGCAGGAGCAAAGGAGTCGCCTCAGGGAGGAGCCGCGGCTGGCCCGGCTCACTCTTGGATGCATTTCAAATCAACTTTCAGAAACACGCCCGCCGGAGCCTGAGCGGGAGCCTAGGATCCCGCAGCCTTCCTTACCTGATAGGCGCGTTCTCTCTCCCAGCGGCTGGAGCGGAGTGAAGTTGGGGAGCCCAGCAGGAAGCTACGGCCGGGAAGGCGTCGCCCGGAGACTCCAGCCGAAGCGGCCGCCCTCGGCTCCGGCGCGCCCGGGAGGGAGCCCGAGCGAACTCCGGCCCCTGGCTCTGCTCTTCGGCGCGCCCGGGCCGAGCCGGGACGTGGTTGCGAGCGGCTGGCCTTCTCGGGACGTCCTGCCAGCCCGCGTCGCTCCTCGGGGGGAGGGAAGGGCCGGATGCTTCTCGGAGGCCGGGAGGGAAGGCGGAGGCCCAGGGTCCTGGGTGCGAGTCGGCCCTGCCTCGCTGGCGCGGATCTCGCCGCTTCTGACAGCGGCCGCGGCGCTGCGTGCGCGGTGGAGGGAAGGGGGTGGGGTGCGCGGGGCGGGGGGCTGGCAGCGCGTCCAGTAGCCGGGCCTCGATGCTCCCTTTCCCAGCCTGGCCGCGCGGTCCTCCTCGAGGCCGCTACCGGTGCGCTCCTCCGCCGCTGCGACCTCCCGTGCACGGAAAGTTTCCTTCCCTCCACCGGCAGCTGTTAACTCGGGGCGCTCTGGCCCTGTCGCTACCCACGACCCCGCGCCCCGGCTGGGCCTTAGTGGAGATCTCCGCGCCACTTGGACCGCGGCGTGGGTCCGCAGGTTTGCCTGCCGCTCTCCAACCACTGCGCGTGATAAAAGCACGACAATCCTCACCCGGGCGGCGAGAAGCGCCAAGAAGCTGTTTGTCGCCTGTGATTGCAGGCCCCAGCGGCTCTGACCTCTTCAAACCCTTCTTCCTTACCCGGGGGTTCTCACAACTTCCCGGCTTCCCCTGGGCTGGAAACTAGCTCACTGGTGGGGTGTGCTGAAGCCATAGGACCCACGGCCAGGGCTGGAATTGGGCTCCTGGGAGAAACTAGGTGGGATCTGACCTCCAGATGACGAACCTGCATTGCCACTGAGCAGGAAGTCAGCTAAGGGAACATTCTTAGGAGAGCTAAGTACCTGGGGGGCGGGGATGTTAAAATTCCCTGTACCTCCTAACTTTAGCTCACAGTGACAGACCCTTAGCCCCTCTAGGGGCAGGGACAAGGTCTCCTCTGTGTATCCCGGGAGGTCAGCATGGAGTGGACGTTCAACAAATAAACCATAACACTGGCTGAGGTTCATCTAACATTTATTTTGTGCCAGCCTTGGTTACATAGTCAGTTCATGTGATCTTCCCAACAACCCTATGAGGTGGAGACAATCACTATCCCAGTTATTACAGGCCGGAGAAATGGAGCAGAGATTGTGGAGTCTCTGTCCCATCATCTGAATACCTGGAAAGGCTCGGTGCAGTGGATTATCTGGGGCACCCTCAGTTCCTAAACCGAAATCAACTGACGTGAAATTGGTAGGCGCTTGGGCAAGCTGAACCGTAGCAGAGGAGATGCCACATATCAAGGGTTTTCTAGTACCTTCTCCAGGGACAGAACCACTTCCTAATTTTTAAAGAAAAAGTGCTGGCAGCAAGTCGCTCACAATGTGCTTAGGAGTAGCGACCCCACTCGCCATTATAAGTTCTTTCTGCCAGCAGGCGCAAGCCAAACACTGAACATGACTTCAGAGCAGCAAGGGAAAATGGCAAAGAGCTTACTACTTTATATTTGAATGCTGCTTTTTACTTTTTAGCGTACTTTCACATACACGATTTTGCTTGATCTTTACAACAAACTTGTGAGGTAGGCAGAACAAATAGTTTTATCCATTGTTTCAGATGAATCTTTGGAGCTTAGTACAGCTGGGAGATTTCTCTGATGTTACCCAGATGGGTAGTGGCATGTCTCCTAATACCTGGCCTTTGTCCTTTCTGTCTCCCCAAGTAGACCAGGGTATTAATATATACACGTGTGTGTGCGTGTGTACACACACATATGTAATGAATATTCTTAGCATAAAAGTAAGATATAAAATAGAGGTTAGGCAAGAAAAACAGAAGTAAGGCAAAAACAACCATAAGGAATATTTTTAAATACCCAGCAGAGTTTTGGTTTCATTAAAGGTCTTGAATTTATGAAATACGTTTAACTAGTGGTAAGACTGTTCCTTTTAGTGCATATCCTGAAAGTGGATAAATTCTCCCGGGATATGAGTCCCAAATCTTTCAAATGATTCTTACATCTCAAAGGCAGCCTGATTGATTAGTGTAGATCACTCAAGTTTTTGGTGAGCATGTCTTTCCCCACCTGGCCATTGGGCACTTCAGGATGGGGGCTGTATCTCATAATTACACTTATAAGCCCCACCATGTTAGCCAGATACATATATGTGATTAACAAACACCATGTGCTTGGCTGGGGGGTGAGTGGTGTTCTCACTGTGGTCCGGGAGCACTGCAGTGAAGTGTCAGGAATCACAGGACCTCAGCTCCACTCCCAGTTCTGCCAGAGTCCAGAGGGCCCTGGGTGCCCCTCTCCAGGCACCAATTCCTCTCTCTGGAATGAAGGGGCCATTCTGTGTGGTCTGCAAGGTCCTCGCAGTCTAAAGTTTGTGGAATCAGACTGGCTTTGGCCAGTGGGGCTGGCTGTAGAACCAACGGATCCTTATGGTATGCTGGGCAGTGGTTGTCTAGGTGTAGACCAGCCTGATGTATCTAACGATGTGTCTAAACCAACCAGGATACAACTTGTTTATCTAACCTCTTCCGCTGAAGTGGGAATCGTGGATCCCACTCCTACCCCAGGATGGTTTTAATTTGGCCTTAGCCAACTCGGTGACCTGGATGGGTGGGCAGGTGGACAGTGAGTCCCCATGACCCATCTGTGAAAGCTTCTCCTGACCATACCTCATGGGTTTCCTGTGGTTTAAACCCAAATTTTACCTGTTTAATGAATGAAGATGCCACAGAGCCACTGGCCAGAGCCCTACATGAAGAATAAGCCACATCCTCCGTTTTATCAGAAAGAAGTATTTCCTTCTGAGAATTCATGGAAGTGAGGTAAATAGACTTCTGAGGGGACCCAAAAAAATTACATTTTTTAGAGTTGGAAGTGATCGTAAAGCTCATCTCGTCCAACTATCCTGTTTGTAATGGGTCAAAATGCATGTCTCTGGAGTTTCCACCCTCTGGCCCCCTGATTCCTCAGGGCTGGCCATTCAGAAAGTCAAACCCTCCTCTAGTAATAAACCCTTCAGCACTGCTCTCGCCCCCGGCCACTTTCCTCTGAACCTGAGCCAGTTTTTCTGTCTCTCGTAAATTGTGGCACCCGACTTGCTGCGACTTTCCACGATAGTGTGTTCAGGACCTTTCTCAGCACTGTCGCACCCAGGAACGGGGCCCGAGTTTGCACCTGCAGTCAGTGGCTGCCGTGGGACTCACGTGGGGTGTGTCACTAACAAAACCTCTTCAGTCCTGTCCCACGTGGGTGGCTGCCAGGGCACAGGTCTGCCACGTTGCATTTGCACCACTGGTGTCTGGATCCAAGTGTGGAAACTTGCATTTATCCCTGCTAAGGGATGGGTGGCTGTTCCCAGCATCAGAAACCTTGCAACTTCAAGCAGGTTCCAAGAGATCCAGGAACTATGTCTCCAGCCTAGCGCTTTGCTCTGAGGAGAAAATGTGGGGCCTGTGCCAGGTTGCTCTGGAAGCTGCCGTCACTGGAGGCAGACAGGCCTGGGCCAATAAACGGGAGTATCTACGGGGCCCGGAGAGTGTGCGGGGTCCTTGTAAGCTGGGGGTACCTCTCCAGGTGGGAGGTCCTCCTGACCCTGTGCTGGTTCTCCCCATCGTCTGTCTTCAGTCCGACAGCAATTTGTAGGAGACAGGGGTGAGACGTGCAGACCGGCTGTGGGGCTTACCCTTCTATGGCAGGAACAGAGACGCAAAAACATCAGACTCGTGAATCTTTGTGGCTGAGATTTGGGGAGAGGAGTGCGGCTTGAGGAGCCAGAGACCAAGGCTTGGTGGGAGGGAAGAGGAGAGGGAGGGCGCGGACACCCTGCTGTAGAGTGGAGATGACAGGAACACGTTTTTTTACTTTCCTTTTCTTGCACTCATTTCTGTGTTTTATTAAGGGAAACACAAAGGGAAAATTGTGTTATTTGTTAAAAAATGTCAAAGTGCATTTCAAGCGAGAGGAAAAGAAGCAGAAACATTACTGCCTAGACAGAGACGGCAATATTCTAACAGGGTGGCCAGCGCCTGGCGTGGCGGGGCATACACTTGAACTACACACGCCCCTGACCCCTGGGTTACTCACCCAGGAACCCCCGGTCCTGTGATGACATTCAGATCTTTCAACAGAGCTAGAGGACCAGGTGCCTCTGTGCTTTCTGGGGCGAAAGGGGGCATCCCACACCAGCTGCTGGAATCGGAGGGGAGTCAGGCAATGCAAATGTGGATCACTCCCTAAGCACAAGCCAGATTCTCCCAACAGCCTGGCAAGGACAGCCCTAGGCAAAGAGGAGACCTGGCCAGGCGAACAAAGGTACCATTTAAAGCACCACATTCTCTGGACCTCGCAGTGGAATTTCTGCATGCCCACTTTATCTTCCAGTTGGACAGTGAGCACCTTAAGGAAATGATCCACGTCAGCCTCACCTGTGATTCTCCTGGGCACAGCACAATGCTTCACATACCGAAGAGACCCAGGAAAGTTTACTGACCAAACAGACAGTGCCCTAAAGTTGCAGTCTACTCCGTGGCATGACTGGAATGGAATGCACAGGCTTTGGAAATGGGGAGCCCTGAGTTCAAATCCCAGCTCTGACATCTGTAAGCTGTTCAGTCTTCAATCATTCAACCTGTCCGTGTTTCAGTTTCCTTACTGGTACAAGAAAAAGATTAAGATATTCCTCAAGAGTTACTGTGACAGTCAATAGAGATGATGGCTTCGAGACATCTAATGATCTACCTGGTGAACTTAATGTTCAAACACCCTATGAGTCTTTCTCTAACTCCCCATGACTGAGTGCATACAGCCTCTGAAGGCAGATCACCAGCCTGGCTCTGCTCTGTTCCCCTGAAGGAACAGGAACCGCACCAGCATTCAGATAGAGTCCCTGTGTCTGACAATAGCAGTTGTCACCATGCAATTGAGGCGCTTCTGTGCCTGGGGTGGGCTGTGACTGCAACTGGGAGGTGGCATTGCGGGGCAGCTAAGGACATGGGCTCTGGGGTCAGATAGACCTGTGATTATCTGCCATTGGGATGACCTTGGGCAAGTTCTTTAATCTCGCCAAGCCTCAGTTTCCCCAGCTGGTGAATTGAGGAAATTAGTGGGGTGTTCTTCTGTGTGTTAAATGAAATAATCAATACATAATACCCAGCAAAGTGATAGGCACATAGTGAGGGTTCAGTGAATTTCAGCTGCTGTGATTATCATCATCATCATTAGACAATAAGCCCCTCGAGGACCACGTTTTATTTAAATCTGGAGTACGTAGCACTTGGACATGGGCATGTGGAGAATGTGACTTGAATTAAACTAAACTGGATTGAGTTGAAGATGGCGTTGGCACTGAGCGAGGTCCATGTAGCGTCTGGCTCTTGGTTCCACAATCCCAGGTGGCATTTCTTTTGGAGCAATTCCACATGTTCCATAGCAAGTCCCCAGACTGCAGGCTTCCTGCATGGACCCCCCCCCCCACTCTTGGGCTCTGACAAACCCTATCTTTGACATCTACATGTGACACTTCACGCCAAATACCCGAAACCTGGAGATAATGATGGGGGATGGGACGAGGGGCACCAGGAGTGAACTGACGCAGGCACCGCAACAGGGAGGTCTGTGAGCTCCTGGGCCTCATCCAAGGGCCACCCCACTTCGGTTTCCAGGCGGTGAGTGTGGGGGTGGGTTAGGCCGAGGTCCCTGGACGCAATGGCCTGGGAGCAGCTGGGAGCCCGGCTGAAGCCTTTTGCAGCATCGGGGTGTCCAGTGCTGGGTGCGGCAGCTGTGAACAGGCCCACGGGCAGGCAATGCCCACGGCAGAGGCAGCTGGCCCGAATGAGCTCTGTGCTGAAACAGGTGTGGAGGCCACCTCTCTCAGCCCAGCGGCCAGACTCCAGCTTCCTACAGGTGTTTTCAGGAAGGGAGGGACCCCATCTTGTATCTCCACCCACCAAGGACATTAAACCACAGTGACGACAGAAAAACACTAGGGACACCCCTACCCCTGAACGTATATCTACCCTCATTATTCTGATGGGTACGCCCTGTTTATTCAGTTGTTAATTCCTTTGTATATCTCACCTAATTTCCAAACAGGAGTTGAGGTGACATACAAATACTATTGATATCGAAAAGAATGTTTTAATTAAAATTATATACTGGGAGCAGAAAACCAAATCACCCCCCCAAAATAATAAACTTGGGCTAATAATTTGAATTGTGATAGAATATTAAACATCATTCTATGTTTACAAGGTGAAATAGAAAAAAGTAAAGCATTCCAAAATTGTTATGATTGGATCAAACTGTGTACCAGTTATATTTACTTGTCTAGTTGGCTTTAGGAGAGAGTCTATAATAAAAGAACAAACATATATAACTCATGACAATGGAGATCAAATCTGTGATCTCTTTAACAGTGTTTGAACATTTATACTCTTATATTGACTGTATCTCACCTCTCCTCAAAAGAATTTTAGTGAACGTAAAACTAATGATATATACAACAAATTAATAAGATAGAATTACAAAACCAGGAATAGAGAAAATAGATAATGTAGATATGCTAAATATAAGAGCTAATAGTTGTTTCTTTGAGGGGAGGAACTATGATGACATGGTTGGAACTAACATAATTCTGAGTACATACTTGGTACCTATTATGTGTGAACATTTGAAGAAGCACGTGAATCCTGCGACTGAGAGTCAATTTTGCCTTTGAGCTTCCTGGTAGGTAGGGCAAAAAGGGAAATAACCAGTCTACAGATATTTTTGTCCCAATATTAGAATTGTGATTATGGATTTGTTTTACTAAACAAAAACGTGTACCCTTGATCCTCACAGCTCTAGATTCTTACACCCAAGTGGGCAAATAGTGAGCCTTTCCACCCTGATCCTCTGCATAATGCCTTTCATAAATATTTTCTGCAGGAATATATTAATAAGATCCTTAAAAAGAAAGGTTCTTTGATGCATCTAAAATATGATTCCATTTCCTCTTTCCTTATCTTGTCAATAATATATCCATAACGCTTTTTGAACCTTGAAGTTTAAAAGGAAAAAAAAAAATTGTCGGGAGGATACCGAAGGGAAGTCATTCCAGGCGGATGGCATGACTTGGACGAGGGCACAAGGGGCAGAAAGTCAAGGTGAGTTGGAGGATCTCTGTGATCAGAAGGAGGTGGGGCAGCCCAGGAGGTCTGAATACCAGACTTTAGAGTTCATTACTCGGCAGGCCACGGAGAGTCTTTGAAAGTTTGGGATTGGAGGAATAAAATAATCAGGAGTGTGGTCTAAGAGTATTAAATCTGACATCAGTGTGGCTGATGAATTCAAAGGGAGAAAAAAAGGGAAGTAGAACAGATAAACTGAGTTCCCCCCTAGCATAAGTAAGAAATCCAGGGCCTGGACCAGGGCAGGGGCAGCGGAAATGAAATTGAGGGGTTGAATGAAAGAGACATCTCAGAAACGGAGTCAACAAAGGTCAGCGTCTGTTTAGTTGGGAGGTGGGGAAAACAGTGGGAAAGGCTGGGGAATCGTGGCGCAGCAACAGAAGGCGGAAATGCAGGAGGCCCCGCAGGATGGGGTGCAAGGAGTTGGTGACTATTCAGAATGTTTTCACATCCATTATCTCATTGATTTCATGTTCAAGTGGAGTGAGATCCACCCTGGATGTCAGCTGAAAGCCGCGCTGCCCCTGTTTACAGCTGCCAAGTTTCAACGGCCAAACCTTTGCTTCCGTCCTTCCAGTGGCACCAGGGCACCCGCTGCTCGGGGCCCTGTCCTCTCCAGGCAGCCCCGAGCTCTCACCGGAGCTCGGCCACCCCCTCCTGGTGCTGCGCCAGCAGCAGCTAATAGCCGGGTAGCGCACACACTGCGGCCTGCCATGCTTGCCAGGAACACGGATGGGTGTGCCCCAGAGTTCAGCCAGAGTCTCCCAGAACATCTGGGCAGGGCGGGGAGGGAGGAACACAGCCCTCGGGGTCTCTGTAGCGTCTCGTCTTTCTTCCCGCTGGGTAGCAGCTCCGGTTTCACAGCTGACTCACTCCCAGGCACAGGCCAGTGGCTTCACCCCAGGCTGCATCTTCTCCCCGAGCAGTGGGGCAGATAACATTTCCTCACCTCCTAGAGAGCAGGGCGTCAACGAGAGGGCTCTGCGTGCGCCTGGCCGGGCCTCAGCTGGATGGCACGAGCGGGAAACATTGACCTCGTCTTGAGGTCCTTCCTGGCTGAACCCCCAGAGCTCAGCTGGTCCTGACTCTCAACTCACAGATGAGGGGCCCCCGATCTGTAGCTGCCTCTGCTTCACACTGTCCTCTGCTGGTTTTCGGACACACATGTTAGCTAGGGCTTCTGATGGACCCCCACGTCCCAAGGAAAGTACAGATTTCTCTGCACAAACTGCCCCCGCAAACATTTCCAGCCTCATCTCAACTCCCCTTCTCTTCTCCCCGCTGCACTCAACTCCAGGCGCTCCACGCTCGACCCCCCCACCCAGTGACTCAGACACGACCGGGCCGTCATCTGGCACAGGCCTGTGCTGTGGTACGGGCCGTATCCTCAGCCCAAGTCCCCTTGCCTCTCTTTTCTGCCCGTTGAAAACCCACTTCTCATGCTCTCAGACAGGTAATTAACACCTCCTCTGCGCTCCCTTCCCAGGCTGCTTGGCATTTATCACAACGTATTACCAGTTTTTCCTTAGCTGCCCACCGGCTTTACCAGAAAACACACAGATGTGTGTCCTCAGAGCCTGGCAGTGTCTGGCCCTGGTGACAGAGGTCAGGGGAAGAAGGGAAAAGGCGGACTTCGATGGCTGTAAAAATCAGGAGTGCAAAAAAGGGGAGCAATGAAGTCTCCCCCAGCCCCTCCCCGCCCAGCTCTTCGTGATATATAACACGCCGGGTATTACACATCCTCAGGTGTCCTTCCAGGGTTCCTTATGCACATCCAAGAAAACACAAATATAGGTCCTTCACTTCCCCTTTTACTTGCCCCAAAAGTAGCACTGTTCTAGACGTTTTTTCTTCACAAAAGGCCCCTTTTTTAAAACCTTCAAAGTTCTCCATATTCATCCTCTCTCCATTTAGATCTCTAACTTGTAGGTTTAACTATCCATGAAACAAGCCACTGTTTAACATAAATCATGGTACAGTTTGCTTTTAAAAATGATTGAGTTCTGAAAAATCATGTACAAATCACATTTTTATTAAAGCAGTCATGTTTTTGGTGCATTCAGGGGGCATGTTGTTAAAAGGTATCCAGGAACGACAGTTCTTCTCAGTGAGGAAATGGTACACTGTGCCATTCCCCAAACTATTGATTAGGTTCAGATTTGTGAACACTTCATTTTCTTAGAACCCAGCAACACAAACTTAAATGAGAACAGGTTTCTCTCTCTAGTGAGAAAAAAGGTAAAATTCAGAGCCAGACTTTCTCCCACAGAAACCTCCTTACACTGGACACGCAGAGGACTGAGAGCTCAGGCTTCTGGATCTACGGGGTCAGATCCTGGGGGTACATCTGCCACTTCCGGGGACTTGGCAAGGTAGTGCAGAAGCTGCTTGGATGATTTTAGCTCGCAGTGGCATCGCCTAACGACTTTAACTAATGACTGTAAAGCAGTGGTCCACCAACTGCAGCCATGGGTCAAACCCGAAAGGAAAATAATATTTTGTGACATGTGAACATCATATGAAATTTAAATTTCAGTGTCCATAATGAGGTTTTATTGCAACACAATGACACTCTTGCGTTTAGTTACCGTCTTTGGCTACTCTCACACTACGAGGGCACAGGGGAGCCGTCGAAACTGTGTGGTTGAAAACCTAAAATATTTACTATCTGGCCCTTTGTGGATAAAGCTTGCTAAGCCCTGTTCTAAAAGATACTGCAAGACCCAAAGCAGACAGACGTCTAGATGAAATACTAGGCTTATCTCGTTCAGCTTTCGCTGTCTGTACTTGGGCAAAGAGAATCTCTGTGATGAGACTTTTATTCTTTTTGAAGAAAAGCATTATCAGCGCGAGTTAGTGCTGAGATCTCCCTCATCTGCATCAGAGGATCAAATTGACCTTTCTCCGCTGGTGGTTCCTGGAGTTCGGCGTGGGCAGGGTCTGCAGCCAAGCACCACGTCTGCAGGGCAGGTCAGATTACCCTTCTGCAGAGCCGCAGGTGTCCACGGGAGGGCAGCAGCTCCCCTGTTTGCCGTCCCCGCTCTGGGGGGCCGCGCAGACCTCAGGGTTGTGCGAGTCTCCCACGGAACTTTCTCTAGTCTGATGGCAAGACCATCTTCCTCCGCAGGAACCCACATAAGCCTGCCGGTCCCAGGCAACCAGTCTGACATCTTGGTGGTTTCTCATCAAATCTGTTATTCTTGAGGTGCCAGCAATAAAAATGAAAAGAAAATACTGGGCAAGTTCCTCCCACTTCTGAACCCCCTCTAGCTATTTCAGTCAAGCACGCGATGCCAGTTTTTAGGGTGTTGTCTCTGAGCTCAAAACCCACTCTTCTATACTCTCCCTTGCGATGCTGAAGCCGGGTCTCTGCAAAGCACATCTCTGTTTTGCCAGGTAATTCCAGAGCAGGCTCTGCTAGGTTAGGGTGGAGGAGGAAGGGGTTTACCTCTCTATTTCTTCCCAGAAGTTGGCTTCCTTGGGCTTCCTAACGTCTACCTGTTGCTGTGAGTGGCACCCAGCGATGCTTCTGCCCCCCGGGAACAGCAGTGCCTTCCCTGGTAGCAGCTGGGTCCAGCCCGCCTCTTCCCAGCCCTGGCGGCGGGGGCTCCACGGCGCCCCCCTCGGAGACAGCCGCACCAGCTGGCTATGCTCCACCAGGCCTCTTCTCCAAGGTTCCCACGTTTTTCTAATTCCAGACTCTTCCTTTTGTCCCTTCAGCCCTACCCACTACTCCAGGTGGTAAGGCCTCCTGCAATCGCTCCATTTATGGTAACCTGGTATTCTCTTCCTGCCTCGTCAGTTACCTGTTGAACGACGTTATGCCTAGTTAACTATTGTTTACGCTAAATTTTCTCCGACCAAGTAACCGGGGGTGGCAGGTGGGTGGCAGGGCAGCTCGGGGCGCGCCTCTCCGGGGCGGCGGAGAACGCGGGCCGAGTGGCCGCCCCCTCCCCGACGTGCGTCCTTCCTTGTTCCCCGGGCGGCCTCTCTCCAGCCCAGCCAACCCCACCATCCCTGCAAAGGAGCGCAGCCAAATGCCAGCGACGCGCGCCCCACCGCGGCCTGGTGACAACGTCCAACTCTCGCAGGCCCTTCTGCAACCGCACACGCCCCGGTTCTCAAACAGGATCCTCCCAGGCAGCGCCCCGCCTGGGGGGACACAAAGGAGCCACCTCGGGCACAAGACAAGTGAGCACAGAACTCATCTCCCTGACCAACCTGGCTGACAACACCCAGCAGCAGCTTTGGACCCGAGCTGGGGACAGAGCGGGAAGGGACGGCCATCAGGACCGGGGCTGGAGAAAGGCAGGCGACTCAGAACAAGGCTGGACGCCACAGACCAGCCCCTCCAGGCAAAGCGCTCTCTTCGGAGCCACTGAAGTGACAGATGGCGCTGGTTATGGCGTCAAAACAAGGAGCCCCTCGGCTGTCCTTACTGGGACACACAGACCCAACCAGACCGTTGCCCTGGGATTCCTTCCGCTGGGGTTGGGCCCCGCCTTTCCCAGAATGCCCCGCGGCCCCGGCGCTGCCGGGCACTCGGGCGCGCCCTGGTGGCCAAGGGCTGCCAGTGCACCGCCCTCTGCGCCCGCGCCCACGTGGCGCGCAGCAGCTTCAGAGGGGACGGTGCCCCTTTCCCCGGATCTTCCTGTTCCCGCTCCACACTCCTCGGCTCCCTCTTGTTTCTGACTTTGCCACCCAGCTCTTTCTCCGCGTGGCCCCTGCCTTGCTCAACCCCGCCGCAGACTCTTGTTTTAAGCCTCCTGCTCAACCCAGCCTGGGGCGAAGCTCTAGATCGCTCCTGCAGGTGGCTGCATTTACTGGAGGGGTGGGGGCAAGGAAGGATCCTCTCCCACCTCCCACACTCTCTGCTTTTGGAGGCCTGGAACTAGAGAGCCAAGCCTAGGGAATCCAGCAGAGAAACCACATTGAGGGCACCACCCCAGGGCCCCCTCCCGGCTGACCCCGGGCGAGGATACCCCTGGGCCGGGACAGTAACTGATCAGCCACTTCCGCCTCCCCTGGGCGCTGTGGACTCCTGCTCTGAAGAGGTGCGTGCCTGGGTAAGCACAGCCCACCCCTGACCCTCTTAGGAGTGGATTCCCTTTTTCAAGAATTCATCTCCTAATAAACAGTAGGAATGCAAATCCCTTTCATTAGTCCCTTCCCAAGAAATTTTGAGGGGCTGCAAATGGTTCTCGAGCGCCCCTCCTCACTCTGGCTGTCAGGGTGTGCAGTGCAGGTGTATGAGGGGGCTGGATGGACGTGGGGTGGACACGGTCGGGCTGAGAGGGCAGGAATTACTGCGGGAGCTCCTCTCTCCCAGCTCCTGTTCCACCGCCAGCCAACAAGGAGATCTCTGGGAAGTCTGAATGTAAAACAAATACTTTCTCTTGAGACTGTCCTATTTCCAGGATGGCAAATATGAGGCTTCCATGCCACCCCCATCCCTGTCCCCATCCTACCTCTACCCCTGCCTCACCCTCGCCACACACACACACACACACACACACACACACAGTCTCATGGAAGATACAGCTAACTGATCACAGCAGCGTGCTAAGATGCAGTTCAAATTTCTGCTTCACGGTCAACCAAATGACCACTTCAAATTTGGATTTGACAAACAAGATATAACCTTCCTCCTGGTTCTGGCCTATTTTAAAGTTAAAATCTTCAAAATACAAATATGTGATTTATTGTCATCTGGAACTTCTGGTCTTCCAAATCTGAGCTCTAAATCGGCTCAACTGTAGCCTCATACCTATCTCAAATTCTTGTCCCTCCTCCCTTTCTTTAAGATTTGGGTATCTGTGCTCCTTCGATATGGTTGTTTGTTGTTGTTGTTGTTGTTTTTTGAGACAGAGTCTCACTCTGTTGCCCGGGCTAGAGTGCCATGGCATCAGCCTGGCTCACAGCAACCTCAAACTCCTGGGCTCAAGCAATCCTCCTGTCTCAGCCTCCCGAGTAGCTGGGACTACAGGCATGTGCCACCATGCCCGGCTAATTTTTTTCTGTATGTATTTTTAGCTGTCCATATTTCTTTCTATTTTTAGTAGAGACGGGGTCTCACTCTTGCTCAGGCTGGTTTCAAACTCCTGAGCTCAAACGATCCTCCTGCCTTGGCCTCCCAGAGTGCAGGGATTACAGGCGTGAGCCACCGCGCCCGGCCTCAATATGTTCTTGAACATAGTCCCACCTCAGGGTCTTCGCACTTGCTTCCCTTCAGCCTGTCCCACCCTTCCTCCCCCAGATAGCTGAGTGCCTCGTGCCTTCACTTCTTTAGGGCTCATTCAATTACTGCCCTATCAGAGAAGGTGGCCCAGGGCTTCTCTAGATAAACCCATACCCTCCACCTGCATCTTCACTCTGGCTTCTTGCTCAGTGTTTTCTTCATAACATTAACAACCATCAAATTTATTATTTGGTTATTTAAGACTTGAGTTTCTGTTTCCCCTGCTAGAAGAAAGGTCTACGAGAACAGGAACTGTTTCACTTGTCACTGCTTCCACAATGCCCATAGTGGGTTATCAATAAATACCTGCCTAATGAATGAATAAATGCATAAATAAATAAACAAATGAGGAAGTTTGTAAAGGGAAAACTTTTGCCTCACTCTGCAAGGAAACCGTCTGTTCTCTGCATGGCGTGACTTGCAGCAGAAGCAAGATACAAAAAGTGGACAACCTTCATTTGAGGTCTACCTCACACAGTGTTACTATTTACTTTGAACAAAGTTCACAGCAATAATTTAATTGTAAACATAAGCATTCGTATTCTCTTTTACCAACCTAAACACAAATCTGTACAGCATGTACAAACTGACAAAACATACCTTCCCAACACATATAAAATGCCCCACTAACTCAGACTAATCGGAAATAAAGCAAAAATGAATCACTGGAAAGTTCAGACTATTAACATGTTCAGTGGAATACACTTTGATTAGTTTCAAATTCAGGCGCACTCTCCTTCCTCAGCACTCAGACACTCAACATCTCAATTCAACTTAATTCAGTTCAACTGCCAAGAAAAGCCACAAACCCAAAAATAATCAAAGAGTCCTTCAGGCATAAGCAGCAATGAAAATGGCCAAAAATAGCCAAAAGCAGGAAATTTGCTCAGATTCAGTTATTTTGCTAGCCAAAAGAAAGTGCTGCTCTCATAGACTATCAATGCCCTTAAAAGTGAAACTCTGCCAGCACCCAAGTCAAGCAGAACAGGAGGAAACAGATATAATAGCAATAATGACAACAAGCACAACATTAACAACTAATATTTATTGAGCACTTACTATATGGGGTGCAGGCCCTACTCCAATTGCTTTACATGTGTTATTTATATAACCTACATAACAATGACATTAGGCATGTTCCATTATTATCCCCATTTTACAGATGAGGCCACTGAGGTACAGAGACTATAACAACAAAGAGGAAAGTTAAAACAGAGAATAAGGAATAAAAGGGTAGACAGCTATGCCCACAGAAGTAGAAATGATAATTCAGATCAGAAATACATTGTCAATTGAAAAAGATGATGGGAGCAGAGATGGCCAAGAGGGAAGAGAAATCGAATATACTGACTACAGAAAGCCCATTGCAGGGGTGTTCAGTGGCACTTCTCCAAGACTCTGACAGTATCACTGTTCTGTTGTCAGTTCAATAACTGGGGTGTCTCTAAGTCGCCCCTCCCCCATAAAACCTCCAGAGTGATTGCTAAGGCTAGAGAGTCCTCAGTTGGCTTGACTTGTCGTGAACAAGATATTCAGAATATCACTTGTCTAGAATTTCTTGTCCAGATGCATTGACAATTCAAGTGATTGCAGGACTGCATTAAATTGTTGGATTGTTTTAACTGGCACATTTATGTTATGCAAAGAGTACCTTTAAAGTGCCTTGAATGTTACTTGTCCTCAGTAGTTTAAGCAATCCTCCTGTAAACTGGGTCTTGCAATTCACCTGCATTTTTTCTTTTTTCAGTGTAAAGGTAGATTTCAAATTGGAACATTGCTGTATGATCATTTCTGAATGCAGTAGGCCCTGGGCTGGTATATGTGCATATTTCTCCTTCAGTTCTTCATCTATAATCCTTTGACAATAGCTGCAATCTGGTCTGCGAGCAGGAACCACACAGAAAAGCGAGTTTCTCCACTGCTCTGGGGCAGCCTGGCATTTGGGAGGTTTAGAGCATGAAAATGTGGACCTTTTCTACTCACTCATAAAATCTATCAGCTCTCAGCCTGGAATTGAAAGCAGGACAAGTGAAGCTCCCTAGGCTGCCAGGGTTCTTTCCAATGTGTTTATACACAGCAGGATGGGACGCACTGGCTACAATTCCTGGGAAATGTCCTAAAAACAACCCCTGAAAAAAATCCCTCTTAGCTCTTCTGTCTGTTCTATGGCATGTTGAACATTCTTGTCTGACACTGATTTTTTCCTCCAGGTTTCATTGAGTAACTGGTAAGGCAGCTCTCAGCAATGATTTCCATTCACAAATTGGTCTCCGCTGTTCCTCTAATTGATAGCGTGGCCCCAAGGTACCCCACATACGCCAAGCCTCTCACTCGCGCATGCCACAGGTCTCGGCAGCACCTCAACCTCACGGCAGATCCGAAGCCTAACATGTACCCACGCGATCTTGGAGACACATTTCTCTGGTAAGAATATATCTCTAACCGCCGCAGGAACCCAGCTCTGCCTTGTCTATTTCCCAGGGTGCTGGAGGGAGCCCCTTCTCCAATCACAAGCCAGGACTTCAGATTTATCCTCCCATCTCTGCCCCAGTGAAACTAAATCCGGTCATGGATACTCAAAAGTCTTGGTTGCCTCATGATGCCCATGTGCACCTAAATATGGGAACTGGTGTTTTCCAGAAGTTTTTATTTCCTTTTCAAATGCCAGTCCCCTTAAGGAGCAGAACTCAAGATGTCACTGCCCCTTCCAGGGGCAGATGGCCTTTGCTCTCACACCTGCTTTTCCTGCGCTGGTGGCCTAACAAAGCCTGGAAAATCCATCCTGCTGCTAACTCCACAGTGGACACCCAAATCATTACAACCTCTAAAAGGCAGAGCCAGATGAAGTCTTGTATTCAGCCTTCCTTTAAGATCATGTTCATGAGATTTTACATATCATTCAAACACTTCTGCCTATCATGTAGGCCACACAAAATTAGCAATGGTTAAACTTTGGTAGTACAACTTACGGTGAATTTTTTTCCCTTCCGCTGACTTTTCTGTGAACACAAACTTTTTATGTACCTGCATTACCGTTAGAAATGAAAACATCTTTCTTTAATAAAAAGAAATATATAGATTTCAGGTTTGATAGAAACTGATCCCCTGTGCGTTTTAAAGTCTGGGCAACATAGTGAGACCCAAGGTCTCTACCAAAAATAAAAAATTAACTGGGCATGGCAGTGTGTGCCTGTAGTCCTAGCTCCTCGGGAGGCTAAGGCAGGAGGATCGCTTGAGCCCAGGAGTTAGAGGTTACAGTGAGGCTATGATTATGATCGCACCACTGCACGCCAGCCTGTGTGACAGAGCAAGACCTTGTCTCAAAAAAAATTTTTTTAATGGTTTATTCCAAGTTTGTGTTATGTTTATATTTAGCAAACTGACCGACTTGCTATAAGCCAGCTTTGTGCATGTCCGTCATAGGACTTGTCCCCTGGGAGGGAGGGGCGGCCCCACCTCCCCCCTCCTGGCTGGCTGGCAGGGCCCAGGCACGCAGACTGCAGACTCGGCACGTTCCCTTGGCAAAGCTCTCTGCGGGAAATGGTAGAAGTTCCTACTGTCCCTCACCCTAAGAGATGCTCAAAGGCTGGCCACGATAGTTTTGGTCTTTGCAGGTGAGAAAACCCAGCTACTGGGAGTTAAATCCCAGTGGGTTTTCCAGCCACGTGAAGTACTGACAGCAGGTTTCATGGTCCGTCTCTTAAAACTAATCCGCTGGGCTGAAATCATCTGACGGACTTCCCGAACTGCCTTTAGAGTCTTCGCGGGTGACTTCCACCAGCCCCACCCGAGAGGAATTAAAAACACATTCCACAAATTCTCACAAGTTAATCACCTTCCAAAATGAAGTCACTCAAATCCATCACAAGATAAGCCTGACAACACTCAGAGCTTGTTTCCTTTTGAGTCAGCTGTGCTAGCAAAATTCTCACCATCACAGTACCCAGCTGAAGTTGCCACCACCCTGTTGTTAAAGAGAGAGGAGGAATGCCCTCCACCTCCACGGGATGCGCTGGACACGCCCACCGGCCATTCCGTAATCAAATGGTCATCGGAATGAAGGGTCCTGCCCCATGCAAGGTTGCTTAGTGCCAGCCCTGCCCTGGGGCAGCCCCTGGCTGCAGGAGGGCAGGGGGAGCAGGGAGATGGCCAAGGAAAGCAGAGTTTCAGGTCAGCGCCCTTGGTGCTTCCAGGCAGACATGGGCCTGGTGGGGCATAGGGCAACCCACCTGAGTGAGACCTAACTAGGTGCGCTTGCCAATCATTCCCAAGTGGCATAGAAATGAGGCTCTCAGGCTGGGCGCGGTGGCTCACGCCTGTAATCCTAGCACTCTGGGAGGCCGAGGCGGGTGGATCGCTCAAGGTCAGGAGTTCGAGACCAGCCTGAGTAAGAGCGAGACCCCGTCTCTACTAAAAATAGAAAGAAATTATATGGACAACTAAAAATATATATATAGAAAAATTAGCCGGGCATGGTGGCACATGTCTGTAGTCCCAGCTACTCGGGAGGCTGAGGCAGGAGGATCGCTTGAGCCCAGGAGTTTGAGGTTGCTGTGAGCTAGGCTGACGCCACGGCACTCTAGCCCAGGGAACAGAGTGAGACTCTGTCTCAACAAAAAAAAAAAAAAGAAATGAGCCCCTCAGAGAAAGTGTTCATGGTGTCCTCGAAATGTGGCTCTGCCTTCTGGCACCCTACCTTGAACCCTTCTCCTTGGTATTACGTTTCCATTGTTTCATCTGTTGCACATGTTAAAATTGAGCTAAATGTTACAAGTCTGTTAGGTAAGGATTTCTGATTTTGGCTTTCTTTTTATCGTGCTTTGTATGGGACTGCTTTTTAAACCATGAAACATTATTTGTGTAGGCCCGTAAGACTGCACAAGTACCCGGTGGAAAACACCATCATAAAACAATTAAAGACATGGGAACATACACGACCATTGCCCGGATGAGCTAGTGCTGTATTACAAGAAATAAGAAGAAAATCGCCCAGTGGGATTCCTCACATTACCCTTAAGAGCAGCACTTGAGCACACTTATACTAATAATTAATAATATTAAATGCAAGTACTTGTTTAATGGATGTTAAATGCAGTCTTACAAGGCTTACGATTGCTCTTGCATTGGAGTGTGTCAACACAGCAGTGAGTGGAGTGGGTTCTACCGCTCCTGGTTTACAGTTGGGGAAACTGAGGCCTGGCTGAGCTGCCGCCCCACGTTGGGGGTTTGCAAGGGGCCGGAGCGCCGCGCCCAGGCTCTCCGAGCGCGTCCAGCGCCCGCCCGCCGGCCCCAGGCGCGGGTTAGGTAATCTCGGGGCCTGCCCGGGCCTTTCTCTGCCAAACCGCAGGGAGGGACCGGGCCGAGGAGGGAGGGGTCTGGGAACCGTTTGTTGTTGCTTTTTCAGAATTAAAAGAAAACAGGGGACTAGAGCAAGGAAGAGAGCAAAGTTCAAGGGAGACTCTGGCAAGTCACCTTGGGCAGACCCTGGACTGCGGCCAGAGCCCTTGGACAGGGTGGGCCGCCGAGTGTGCGATGAGTGTTTAGTGAGTGTTCACTGTGGATGATGGGTGACTGGCCTGGAATCCTTCCACACCACAAATTTGTTCCTCTGTACACCCAGGCAGCCAAGAAGCCAAAAGAGATGGGGGATTGGGGAGGGGGCTCTTCGGCTTCAGGGTCACTGGCTGCTGGCACCGGAGCCGCCGAGCTCTCGGCCCCGCCCCCCATTGTCTTGGACTCTGCGCGCTCCTTCGCCTCCCTTGGACGCCGGCCCTGCAAGCAGAGCGGCCTGTCCCCCTCTTCTGTCACTGTGCGCACTCGCAGCGCCCGGCCAAGCCCGGCCTCCCCGGGCAGGGACTCCTTGCCAGCGTCTTTTGGCTGGGCCCAGCGAGGGCAGCCTCCCCACCTCCCTGCCTTCAGCCCTTCCCCTCTGCTGCTCCCCAACCCAGCCCTCCACCGCACAGCTGCCAGAATCGCGTTTCCGTTCCACGGTTTTGATCTTGTAACATCCCCACTTGGAAGGCCGGAGTGAGTCCCGGCGGCCTCATATGTCAAGTCTCAATTCCAACCATGACCATTAAGGTCCTCCCACGGCCCCCCATCTTGCCTGCCCCGTCTCCAAAATCTTCCAGTGCAAAACTTCTGCTCAGATTATACAAAACTTTATAGCCTCTGCCTCCTCTCTACCCCACCACTCAGTCTTTGCACAAATATTTTATTGAGCATCTATAATGTGCCACGCACTGAACTGTGGGCTACAGACACAATAATGAACAAGGAGAAATCATCCTGCCCTTACAGAATTTACAGTCAAGTGAAGAAAACAGCTAAGCAAGAATGCAATTTTCTTGCTCTTATTTGACACTAAAACAACATAGCTCACATTTAAGCCTGAGCACAACTATGTAAAATAAACTAATAAGCAGATCAAGCACAGATAAAAGACTGAAAGGAAATATACCAAAATAGTTATCCTTGGGCAGCTGAGTAGCAAAATTAGGATGACTATTTCCTTACTTCTCTTTTTAGGGAGTTTCCAAAATTTCTGCCCAGGTATTAAGTTTTATGATTAAGAGCAAACTGTTTTGTAACATTTCTTATTTTTTCTGATTAAAAAAAGCATAGTCATTTCTTTTAAGAAAATTTTGAAACTACAGAATGCATTAATAAGAAAATAACAACACCTACAATCCCAAGATAGCACATAATAAATATCAATATTTCATTTTATTAGCCACTATCTTATCTTTCTATAAAATTGGGCTCACATTGTGCACAATATTCTATAACCTATTTCTACTTAGCATAACATATTATAAATAATTTTTCATGGCATTAAAGTGCTCTATAACATCATTTTTTATGTTTTGGTAATATTCAACATGAATGAACTGTAATTGGTTTAATCAATCCTTATGCATAAATCATTACTCATGTACCTAAAAAGGAAGAAAATTGTGGACATTGGGAATAGGCTTTTGAATCACTCAGACCTGGATTCAAATCCTGGCTTTACCACTTGCTGGATATGACTTTAGGCCAATTTATTAAACTTTTCTAGGTCTCATTTTTCTTACACATAGATAAGGGGATAATATCTTCCTTACAGGTTATTGTGAGAACAAAATAAAATAGCATGTATAAATCACTTTGATCATGCCTGGCACATGGAGCTCAATTAATAGTGATTCTTAGCCCTGATTATTTCTTGAGTCTGCATTTCTAGATGTAGAACTTTTGGACGAAAAGATCTCCCCCATTTTGAAGTTTTTTGAGGAATATTGCCCAGTTTGCACTATAAAGAGTATATAGATTGCATTTAAAAGAAGGAGGAGTCAGAGAGAAGTTTTTAAAAAATAAACTTCTTCTGAGCTCTGTGTGCCCAACGCTATAATGGGCTCATTGAGTAATGGACAATGGACACGGACAATACCCTCCATAGCTTCCAATTATTATGCTCTGACTGTTCACCGGCCTTCTTCCCACCAGCGCTAGTGCCTCCCTCTTCTAAAAATTTCTTCCTCCGTGGATCCTCCACAGCTTCCTCCAGGGAACCCTCTTTGAGAACCCTTCTCCACTGCAGACTTGTGCGCCTCTTGACTTTGTGCTGCTGAGACTTTTGTCATCTCTGCCACATGCTCACACTAACTCCTCCAGCAGACTGCAAACTTCTGAAGTCCAAGGACCAAGGCTAAGTTACAAAAATGACATGGCTTTTGATTCTTTGGCTAACGAATTGTTTTGGGGGAATAGAATAAATGGTCCCCACATCAGAAGTCTTCGGGAAGATCTGAGACCTGGAAGAGTCCTCCTCACAGATGCCACTTTAGAGGTGAGAACATCTGGGCTCCAGGAGGGGACATGCCCTCCCTAGGGGCACACAGCAAGCAGCAGGGCCTCGTTCTGTCTCTCCACATTCCTCCTATCACCTCCGCCGGCTCCCACCGGTTTGCATGTTTTATTGCTCAGTCTGAGCCCTGTGTTATCCGCCACACTATCTCAATTTGAAAAATCTTGCCCTTGACTCTTGCTTTTGTGCGGCCGGCTGCCCCGCTATCAGTCCAGATCGTTTCTGCGTTTGGACCCCACACTCCCACCCGCCACCCTTCCTTGAACTGGGGGAGATAAGAGAATGTGTGCCCACCCCGGCATTCCTGCACATCCTGGACATGAAAGCAGTTGAGAAACATGCGGAATCCTCCCCGATTTATTTCTTCTTACCTTACATCCCTTCCACTTTGATGTCAGTAGACTATTTGAAAGAAAAGAACCTAACGTGACCTACTGCCCTGGAATGCCAAGAAAAACAATCACCAGGGTGATGGGGCGCAGGGAGCAGAGGGTGGACGGATGCGCTGGGCAGACACGGGGCTGTTTTCTGAACTCCTGTTCTGCCCCGGGGCTGACCGGCAGGTCCTTTTGCTGCTGGCTGCTCAGAACTCCCCACTCACCAGACTTCAGTTCCCGCAATCCATCCCCAAATGGGAGAGCGTCTTCCTTTATCATGAACTCTGCCTAGAGTAGAATTCTTTACCAGTGAGTTTCTCTGTTTTTCTGTTTCTTCCCCAGAATGTAAACCCCACGAGAGCAGGGAATTGTTTTACTCACTGCCAAATCCCAAAGCCTGGAACAAAACCTGTGGTTATAGCAGGAGCTGAACATAATATGCATATATAATCAGTCATTGAAAGAACTTCCAGGTGTGTTTTTGGTTCATAAAGAAGAATTTTATGTAAGCTGGGAGAGGTCGGCTGGCTGAATCTCTCCCCCCTTCCCCTTTCATTTTCATGGGTCAGAGTTGTAGCTTCTGCCGAGCTGGGGCACCCCCAAAGCCAGGGCTCCCCCAGTGAGAATGGTAAGGATGCTTCCAGAGGAGGTTGGCTGAAAGAGGAGCTCTTTCCAAATAACTGCTCAGTGACACAGGATGTAAACTCACCCCCCAACCCCCAAGTCAAAAGCATGCATTGAAGAGTGATATATCTTTTGTAAGTCATACCTCAAATTCCATTGTTTACAGAGAAAGTACAATTGCTGACAAGTGTAAGCCATTCAGAGTTATAAACCCTGAAAGAAGAAACAATCCTTGAACTAGCTTGGCAATGGAGTTTCATTCTATTTGCACAGACCTTTTTGTAACCCATTGGAAATGTTTCTTTCCAGGCTTTGACCACAAGAGAGGCAAATGACTCAGAAGAGGGAAGAGTTCATGCAACAGAAAACAGTCCGTTGGTAGCTGCACGCCGTGGGAGGTGCTCCAGTCTTGGTGTGGCAATATCTCTTTCTGCCACCTGGGCAGTAGTCAGTCCTGACCCACAGTGTGGGCTCACCCAGTGCTCACCACCATCTCTGACTCTCTTCTCCTGAGCTCACGTCCTTCAAAGTTAGACGCGCCCTTGTGACCTGCTTTGGCCACTGCAATGTGGATGGGATGATGTATGTTAATTCCAGGGGAGAATATTTCAGAGCCGATGTGTGATTCTCCATGTTCCTTTCCTGTCACCGTGAACCCGAAGCCTGACGTTGAGCTGGCAGTGAGATCGTGCAGCTTGGGTCTGAGTGCCTCCTGCCAACACAGCCCTCGTTCCAGCTCCTCCTTGAACAGGAAGTGTGTGGGACAAATAAAGCTTCATTTTATGGACTGAGATTTGGGGGTGGTTTGTTACAGCAGCAAACCTAGCCTGCCCTGACTACATCATCCATGTAATAAAGCAGGTGCTTTCCTATACATTCACTCACGTGATCACCACCGAATCCCTGTGAGCCTGATTGCACAGGGAAGGAAACAGAAGCTCAGCAAGGCCAGGATTCAAAACTCAGGTTCAAAAGCTGATTTGCCTGATTCCGAAGCTGACTCCTTTTCCACTATACTATGTTGTCTTCTACTCAGGAAGAGATTCAACTTCTATGTTCCTCCAGACCCGGTGGGCCACAGCCTTTGCTCTGGAACTATGGCCTAGAGTTTGATTTGTTGTAATCTACAGCCTCATTAGTCTTACGATTTAATGATGGAATCAGAGAGATAAGTAAATAACTTTTTTTCCCCTAAAAAGCAGGTTACAGCGCAGACACACCAGGAACACATAGAAGAGTGGAGCATGTGCGTCCCAGTCAGGTCAGGAGGGCGCGAGGGAGCCGTGGGCGTGAGCAGGGCAGGCCTCGTCCAGGGAGGCCTGACAGTCCTCGGGGTGATAGAACCTTGGACTGGGTCCTGGAAGACTTGGGTTCCAGGCCAGGCTCGGCCAGTCTTGGTGAGTCACCTTTCTGGGCCCCCCTCCCAGCTGTGGAATAAGCATTTTGGATTTCAACCCTGCCTGCACAATAGCATTACCTGGGGAGCTTTAAAAAGATGAATATCCACTCGGCCTCAGAGATTCTGATTCAGCGGATCAGAGGCAGAGCACCGGCCGCTGTAGGTTTAAGCAGCTTTAAAAAGACACGGTGCACAGATGTGAGTGTCCCTGGACTAGATCCTTCTAGGACACCTTTCTGTTATTTAGGCACCAGGGTGTGCCCTCGCTGTAGGTGTGTTTTTGTTAAGGGTGTTTTAGCCTTTCCCGGAGCCCAGCTCTGAGCTCTGGGAGAGCCGTGCCTGAGGCCTTTGCCGGGACTCCAGGAGCTGCTCGAAGTCAGAGGCTGCAGAGGGACAGCGTGATTCCAAGGGCTCCAAACCCACTTCCCCAGCTATGCCTTTGTGAAGAAGGCCTCTCTCTTTGGATACAACGAGTTGGAGGGGCTGGGAAGGTTAGTGAGCAGGAGGCTTCCTAGAGACAGCACCTAACTTTCGTGGACGGTGGCACGTCTAGGCCAGAGAAGTTTCCTCGCGAACAGGATCCTCGTGCTCCTGCCTTGGGCATTGCTCTCTCCCGGTCTTGAATTCCATCCGCCAGGCAATGCTTCCCTGGCCTACACAGAACTAGCCAGACGACTTTCAAAGCTTCTTCAGATCTGCCTCTCGATAGACCGCTGGTCTAGGACCTCCCTGCCCTTGGGATCTGTCATCCTGACACCGGTGGCATTAGCTGTGGGCGTGGCTGGAGGAGAAACTGTAGCACTGCCAGGGAACCAGCAGGAAGTCCTCCAGCTTCTCAGCAGCCTCTTGGCAGAACTCGGGGTGGCCGCCCAGCTGGCCTGCTGCAGTCAGACTGCTGGGGACTTGCCCGGCCCTGGTGCCAGGCTGCACGGCAGAGGCCAGGGCGTGTGGCCACCTTGGTTGGTGAGTACATTTCAGTTCCTGGGGGTCTAATGGAATCATGCTGCAAATTAGCCATCCAACTGAGGCAACCAAAGTCTGACACACGCTCCATCATCAACACAGGAGGGGCTGCTTAACAGAATAGAGAAAAAGGCTCACCTGGCTCCCACACCCCTCTCTGGGGACCCTGAGCCACACAAGGAACATCCAGGGCAGGGGTGCAGTGTGGTCTTTCTGCACAAGGCCGATCTCTCTCGCCCAAAGGTCCTTAGGATATTCACGGCTGCCCCTGCTCTCCTGGATGGCATACAAGCTCATGCCACCTCCATCTGCCCATGCTACACAATGTCAGGGAGGTTTAGGTTTTGCACACAATCCTGGTCCCACAAGTGACACTTATATTTTGGCCACTGCCTCTGTGATACGACTTGAGAAGGATCAATGAAGCCCATGTTCCCAGCTGGCTCACTCGTCTGCCCATCACGGAACCAGAGTCTATCTTCATCATCCCACTTACTTGGTTTCTACATCTTGCCAACTTTCAAAAAAGATTTGAAAAGACTTACAATAAATGACACTGTTACCCATCAGGCCATTAAGAGAAAGAAGTGGGCCAAGGGACAGGTGATGAAGAAGGCTTGGGTAAAGGTGAGAATAGGAGGAGCGGTTACATCAGAAAACCAAACACAAGGTGTTCCTGCAATCTGGTGTGGAACTTGGCCGCGAGCATCCTGACTGCCAACGTAAGGAAAGAAACTAGGATCCATTACAAGGCCCTTAGCTGCCTGTAAGAGAACTTACATCAGATGGAATAGAAAGCCACTCATTTTCCAGCTCTGAAAGGAAAAGACATTTTGTTTTAATGATCTTTATACTTAACAATAAAATAGACAATGTCTCTAAAAGTGGCTTTATCAAAATGGCCCTGTCTAGAAAGAATAATGATAAAGTGTCATTTTTGGGTAATATTCCTATGGGAAGTTAGAGTAATCTATATTAGGACTCTAATTTATTGTGACTGGGCTGGAATTTATTTTTATAAATATATTTGTGGCTTATATGGAACCTGAAATAGCCCCTATGGGGTCAACCCAAGGAAGGTAATCTGGGTTTCAAATTGCACAAATGCCCAGGAGCTGGGGCACAGGTGGGTGGGGCGTAGGAGAGAGTGACTGAGAGTGGTGAAGGGATAAGAGTTCAAGGGCCTGGTTCCACCCTCACCAGACGTGCGCCATCTTTGTCCTGTTTGGGAAAAATTGCCGGCACCTCAGTACATACATAAACACGAATGCAGCCTTCCTGGTTGTCACTGCAGCGCTTTGACACTCTTGTCCAGCTCCTCGGTTGGCTTCCCTGGTAGGTTCTCTCCTTCTTTGCCTCCTTACTGGCATCTTCCCTTCGAAGTGGACATTCCCCAGAGCTCTGCCCTGATCCTTCCTTCTCATCCTGGACAAACTCTGCTGCAAGGTGGCCTATCCTCGTCCTGTATCAGGACACGCACCAGCGTCTCAAACCCACCCTCCTCCCACTGGAACCCTCGTCCAGCCCCGCATGCCCACGTCAGTCAAAACCACCACTGCCAGTGGCCCGGGCTGGGAATCTCCAAGTCACCTTACAGCCTCTGTCCAGCTGAATGCCCTCACCTGCCAATTCGAGCTCGGATTCTTCTGAATGCCATTACACCTGTTCTAACAAAACAGAGGGAGAGGGAGACTAGACGGACACACACGAGGAGAAGGCAATGAGAAGTCAGAGGCAGAGACGGAAGTGATGCAGCCACGAGCTAAGCAACACCAAGGATTGTGGGCAGCCACCAGAAGCTAGAAGAGGCAAGAAAAGGATTCTTCCCTGGAGCTTCTGGAGGGAGCAGGGCCCTGCCAACACCTTGAGACTTCTGCTCTCCAGAACTGTAAGAGAATAAATTTCTGTTGTTTTAAGCCACCAAGGTTGTGGTGATTTGTCACAGTAGCCCTGAGAAACTAATACAACATCCTTCCAAGTCTTGCTCAGACACCACCTCCTCCATGCAGCCTGCCCTGATGACTTCTGATGGCGACTGTAGCTCCCTTTTCTGAGCCCCTTCACTCTTTGCTTAGGCCTCTTTATGAGACTTTTCATAATCTGTTTTGTAACATGGTTACAGGTGCAGATGTCTGGATTGTAAAAGCTCTAAGAGCCGGCCAGCATGCAGTCTTATGCACCAAAGTATTTAATTTAAATTCACACATTAAATACTTAGCATAAGCCGGGCTCTGTTCCAGAGACTAAGCCCTCAGTTTGGAGTATGTACATTTTCCAATTTTTTTATTTTGTAAATAATTCATTCACTTCATCAACAAATATTTACTGAACACTTAATATGTGCTGAACACTTTTAGGTTCTGGGGATACAATGTAAACAAAATAGACATCCCCTAGTCCTTGACAGCCCCTAAATAGTCCTTGTCCTCATGAGGGAGACAAAAAGTAAACAAATATATATATATATTTATATGGATTTCATGACAAGAAATGATAAATATTATAAAGAATTTTAGAAGTGATATATGAATACAGACCCATTATGAAAAAGAAACAGAAAAGATAAAATGAAAAGTGAAAGTATACTTTAGCATGCCACTAATTCCACTCTGCCCCTGGAAGGAATCATTGTTAACCAGGTGCACCCTTCCTATCTGTTTTCTTTGCAGTTCTGTATACCTTATAAATCCCCTACACAATTATTTTTTGCATAAATAGAATCATACTTTATGCATCGGCCTTCAACTTGGCATAGACTTCCACAGAGTAAACGTTTGCTCTCTGTATTAATATATTTGATGACTACTAAGTTTCTTAAGCTTCTCAAAAGGCCTACCTAATGCGGAGCATCAGGGTCAGGTCCAGGGTCTGCAGCTGGTCCTTCTGTCTCCCTCTGGTAGTGTGTTTTGGTGGGCTCTGCAGGTGCAGAGAAGAGGTGTGAGCAAGGCACAGTTTTCCAGCCACGTGGGGGAGGTTGGGGTGGCACCTCCCCAGGGCACTGGAGTTGGACATGTAGACAGCATTGCCTCATTCAGTTCCTCCTGGAGAAGCCAAAGAGCCTGTTAGTGTTCACAGTCTGTATTGAAGACGGGCGACAGCCTCAGGCCAGATCCCTTAATGCTGATCCGTAAATGTCTCAGCAGACATTTACAGAGTAGACTTACGTGCCAGTGTGCCAGGCCCCAACCGTGTCTACTTCCAGAATAATCCCAGGAATGGAGCAGAGTGGCATATGAAGGTGCAGGCGTCTGAATCCCACGTGCCACCCGGCTTTGCCTGAGCTGGATGGACGCAGGAAAGGAGACGGTGGCTACGTTGTCTGCAGCTGCTGTGACGGATGCACTCACAGGTGAGTGGAAAACCTTTCTATTCTTCCACCAGGTCCAGGCCTGTTCCATGCTCTGAGACAACGTCCCATTTCCACCTATGCCTTCTGTCCTCTCTTCTGCTGTATGCCACAGAAGCCTTCCTGTCTAAACGTGAACATTCTGTGTGCGTGTGTGTGTGTGTGCGCGCGTGTGCAGGCTCTCCATGTGTTCCACGTTATCACACTCATTGTACGATGGAAAGACAAAGGCCTTGAGAAATCACTGAGTAGAAAGGGACACTCCAAAAAGTGTTTCTCTGTCTCCAGGAAGCCCGTCTCTAAGTCATGGACAATAGCTGGGCGTCTTCCAGCTTTTAAATCTCTTTGAGGAAATTGGAACACGACTGATCCCATCCTGGACCAGATTTCAAAATACATTTTTGCAGACAAATTAGCTTCCTCGTTGTGTCACCTGACTCAGTACTAAACCACACTGTCTCTTTCTATTGGCTGCCTGTCCCCAAATAAGAGATCTTGCCTTCTCGTCATTACTGAAAATCTTTCAACTTTTCTTCCAGTCCAGTCCTCAAGTGGGAGTTATTTATGTTAGACATCCAACAATGCAATGTTTGAAGGAGAAATATAAGTCACTTTTAAAACATATGGCATATTTATTGATTTTTGTTCAATTTTTATTTGTACAAGTTGGCAACATTTTTTTTTCCTCTTTTTCTCTGTGAAGGGGCCGTTCGTTCTGCAGCCCAACTGACGGGCTCCCGAGTCAGCGTCGCTGTTTCTAATTACGGAACATCTAGAAGCGGTTCCAGACAATTGTGCAGCGTTACTTTCCCACCACCAAAACCTAGGAGACGGGATTCTTGGTTACAAAACGCTGGCGTTAAGGGCTGAAAGACAACTTCCATTATAACCTCCTGTTTTCACTCACTTATAATTGTCCAAAAATTGTCCTTTTGCTCCGAATCATTCCATGCTCCGTTTCCACCCCAGGGATGAAATTGTTTGGAAAGTTTGAACAAAAGTGGTTTAGCCAGTTTGGAATCCGGCAACGTGGGGAAGAAGATCCTTCTTCGACTGAAAAACAAATACTGTGTACCACTGGCTACAGACAAGCCCCAAACAGCTGTCCCTTTATAACTTGAGTTCTCTCATGTGGGTGGCCAGCTTTATCCAAGAGAGGAAGTGTCTGTGAGTGGAGTGGAAAGCCGGGGTTTCAAGAAAGAAATGAGAGGCAATGACAATATGGATTTGTGCTTTCTGTGCCACAATTTGGTGGCTGGGGGAAGGAAGGGGAGGGGACTTGCGTGACGTTATCTGCAGAATAAAGGCCGTCCTCTTTCCCTGGGATTAGCTGTTTTATTTGCAACAGAGTGCAGTGGTTTACAGTGTGTGATTTAAGTTAGGGCATTTCTGAGCTTGAGTTTGGATTCTGCCCATGGCCACTTACGTGACATTGAATTAGTTATGAAACCTCCCCGTGCTTTGAAATCCTCACCATTAGAATGTGGATCATGGTAGTGCACTGAGGATAAATCGAGGTGCTGTATGTAAAGTGTTTGGCCCGGAGATGTCTAGGGCACCACGTGTGTGCTGTGTAGGCTGCCTGGTAGCAGCGTAGTGGTAGGCATAGAGAAATACACAGATGTGACTGCACGTTGGATTTTGCCAGTTGTGTTGACATCTGGCTTTGCTGCCTTCTGGGATCCATTCCCAGCCCTTCTGGTGACTACACCCCACCCTTCTCCTCAGGAAACCATTTCCTCCTAGTCTCAGCCACTTGACTCAGGTGCTGCTGGTTCTACCACCGTTCCCACGGGTGTATTTGGGACCCAGTTTCAACCAATTAAAGCTTGTGACTGTCTGCTCTAGGATTTCTGCTGGAACATGGGCAAAAAGAAGCTCCCCTCTCTTTCATCTAGGGTCTTTGGCCTGCAAGGATGACGACTCAGAGCTCCCAAAGGTCACTTTTGGTCAAACTTGCCGAGAACGACTCCAACGGAGAGAAAAGCAGACCCAAGATGTGACCAGTCCTGAAGGTATCATCTGAGCACCTGGGAGCTGGTCCTACCTTTAAACTTTTCAGTTTTGTGAGATAATTCTTTCTTTCTTTCTTTTTCTTTCTTTCTTTCTTTTTAATTTAAACCAGGTTGAGTTGAATCTCTACTATTTACATTAGTTTTCTTCGAAACAGAAACTCAAGGCTAAAGGCACCCAGCAATGGACAGAACTCTTCATGACATGTTTGGAAAACACTATTTCTCTGCCTCTAACTTGCGGGCACCTTTGCTCTCTGCGTCTCTAGGACCTCCGCCATTAGAGCAGACAGACGTAAGAAGTGGCCACTGAAGCTCCAGCATCCTGGCAGTCTATGATTTGGAGGAAATAGAGCATGGGGGATCAGTATCATAGGCTGGGTGGCTTACAAACAACAGAAATTTCTCACAGTTCTGAAGGCTGAGAAGTCCAAGATCAAAGTGCTAGCAGATCTGGTGTCTGATGAGGGACCTCTTCCTAGCTCATAGACCACCATCTTCTCATTGTATCCTCACATGGTGGAAGGACCCAGGGATCTCTCTGGAGTCTCTTTTATAAGGGCACTAATCCCATTCACAAGGTCTCTGCCCTCATGATCTAATCACCTACCAAAGCCCACCTTCTAATACCATCACGTTGGGGGTTAGGATTTCAACATGTGAGTTTGGGGATGACATAAACATTCAGTGTATTTCAATATATATTAGGCACTTGTCCCCCAAAAGGGTAACATCCCCTTCTAGGTCAGGCCAAAATTTTAATTCTTTTAAGGTAAGCTACAAATCAGAAATAGGAAAGCTGAATGGCTAATAAAGACACAGAGAGAAGCTCAACACTTCTAGCAAGAGAAAGACAGGCAGCTGCAGTGGCTCACACCTGTAGTTTCAGGTACTCAGGAGGCACAAGTGGGAGGATCACTTGAAGCCATGAGGTTGAGATCACCCTGGCCAACATAGCAAGACCCCATCTCTAAAACAATTTTTAAAAAGAGAAAGACACAGCTTTGCAATTGTGATTTATGCTGCTATAAACATTCGAGTGCAGATGTCTTTTTTATAGAGTGTCTTTTGTTCTTTTGGGTAGATGCCCAGTAATGGGATTGCTGGATCAAATGGTAGATCTACTTGTATCTCTCTAAGGTATCTGGAGATACCTTTCCACAGAGGTTGCACTAGTTTGCAGTCCCACCAGCAGTGTATTAGTGTTCCTGCCTCTCCACATCCATGCCAACATTTGTTGTTATGGGACTTTTTAATAAAGGCCATTCTCAGTGGAGATAAGTGGTATCTCATTGTGGTTTTGCTTTGCATTTCCCTGATGATTAGAGATGTTGAGCATTTTTTCATATGTTTGTTGGCCATTATTCTGTCCTCTTTTGAAAAGTTTCTGTTCATGTCCTTTGCCCACTTTTTGATAGGGTTGTTTGATTTTTTCTTGCTGATTTTCCTGAGTTCTAAATAGATTCTAGTTATCAGCCCTTTATCGGATGTGTAGCATGTGAATATTTTCTCCCATTCTGTAGGTTGTTTGTTTGCTCTTGTGATAGTTTCTTTGGCTATGCAGAAGCTTTTTAATTTGATCAAGTCACATTTATTTATTTTTGTTGTTGCCGTGATTGCCTTTGGGGTCTTGTTCATAAATTCTTTGCGTAGGTCAGTGTCTAGAAGATTATTTCCAATGTTTTCATCTAGAATTCTTATAGTTTCACGCCTTACGTTTAAGTCTGTTATCCACTGTGAGTTGATTTTTGTGAAAGGTGAAAGGTGTGGATCCTGTTTCAGTCTTCTACATGTGGCTATCCAGTTTTCCAGCACCATTTATTGAATAAGGATTCTTTTCCGCAGTGTATGTTTTTGTCTGCTTTGTCAAAGATTAGATGGGTGTATGAGGCTGGTTTTATATCTGAGTTCTCAGTTCTGTTCCATAGGTCTATGTCTCTGTTCTTGTGCCAGTACCATACTGTTTTAATTATTATAGCCTAAGTGCCCATCAATACATGAGTGGATTAATAAAATGTGGTATATGTATACCATGGAGTACTATTCAGCTATAAGAAACAATGGTGATATAGCACCTTTTGTATTTTCCTGGATAGGGCTGGAACCCATTCTACTAAGTGAAGTATCCCAAGAATGGAAAAATAAGCACCACATGTACTCACCATCAAATTGGTTTCACTGATCAATACCTAAGTGCACATACAGGAATAACATTTATCGGGCATTGGGCATACGGGAGGGGGGAGGAGGGGATGGGTGTATACATACATAATGAGTGTGATGCGCACTGTCTGGGGGATGGGCATGCTTGAAGCTCTGATTCGGGGGTGGGGGGGGCAAGGGCAATATACGTAACCTAAACATTTATACCCCCATAATATGCTGAAATAAAAAAAGAGAAAGACAAATCAGAGAAAGATATTTTATATGAAGCACACTGACAAACTTAGAAATTTGAACTATACCAAATTCTAAGAAGGATGTGTGAAACTGGGACCCCTGTGCACTGGTGGTAGTGTGTGTGTGTGTATATATGTATATACACACACACACACACATATATATGTGCAAATGTTTGGAAAACAACATGAACGTATTAGTGAAATTGAATTTGTGAACACCCTACAATTATGCAAGCTCTACTTCTGGGCGTATACCCCAGAGAAACTCCCAGACAGTTAAACAAAGAACATATGCAGAAATGCCTATCCAGGTAAAGAACCGTAGGCCACCTACAGGTTTACTGAAACACTGTGCGACAATCCAAAGGAATTGGCTAGAGTCACACAGAATGTCACTGACAGATCTCAAAGCATAGTACCAAGTAAAACAAAGAAGAATGAATCAAAATGAGACTGATAGCAAAAAAAAAAAATCATTCATGTACATTTTTAAAACACACAAAATAATACATACAATTTCCATGGGTGTCATATGTAGAACTAAACATGTGCAAAGTGGATTTTTTAAGGATCTACTAGGAAAAAAATAAGAAGTCGGTACCTCTTGGGGGGATTTGCAGATGAGATAGCAGATGACGGGCGTAAAAGAAGACAAAAGAAGGACCTTGAATGTTCCGTTTCACTATCAACTGAGAAGGATAAACTCAATCCTATCCGCTTGGGGTTAGAAACCGTGTTAATAAGTCTATCATTTAACAGAGCACTAACCTCATAGCAGGTGCTCAATTAATAATTTAATAATTTTTAAATCTGTATTTTAGCCTCCAGATTCTGGGCTTTCGAAGGAATAAGATTATGCAGAGTTTTCTCTGAAACCAGTGCCCAGAGCTCAGGGTGACCCCTGCTTTCATGTACCGTCGTGGATCGTTTCAATCAACCTACAGACAGCATTGATTCCACGAGGTAGAAGGAACCTTAGGGATTGTCTAGTTAGAATCTTTGGTTTTGCTGAGGAGGAAGCTGCAGCCCTGAGGGGTCCACAGACCCTCCCCATGTCACCTGCTGCATGACGGACGGGGACCACAGGCCTTCTATCCCCCCATCCCCTACCTCTTCCACCAGGTGACCTGCCATCTGCATTGCTGCTTCTAGCGCTGCCCCCTCAGCCGGCTTTGAATGCCCCTGTCTGGCTCTGCAGTACGGGTAGGGCCGGTCTGGCATTTTCAACTCTGCGCGACACTCAGAAAATAGGAACAACAGAGATTTTCCCTAGAACACAGTCCCATTAAAAGCTCACACTTAGCCACTCTCAAGAATCCCAAATTCCGCCTCTGAGAAGGAGGTCAGATTGTCAGGGTTGCTATCGTCACACAGCGCGGGAACCGGCTTTCACAAGCCAGTCCTGATGTGGCATTAGCCTTGGGCGTCTTGTGCGACATTGGTGACCTGGCAGCTCAGGTCCGTCCCCTTTAGCTAGGGAGGCGGCCGGCGGGGCCCGCTTGGGTCTCTGTGCATTCTCCCCAGAGTCCGGAGCAAACTCTTTACTGAGTGATGTTTTCTCGGGAGTGAATATCCGCCCGGGAGGACCAGCCCTTCTGAGTCTATGTGACTTTCATTTTCCAAACTATTCGTTTTGTTCTCAATTTTTGCAAATCCCATCTTTCCTGGGCCTCCTGGAAGCCGCTTCCCGGGACGGCGCGTGTGATGCCTCGAGGTGACAGCAGAGGGCGCGCGTGCCTAACACTCCTCGGCACCGGGAGTCCCGCTGGGGACCCGCTGGGGACCGCCTGGGGACCCGCAGGTTGCACGCGCGCCCCGCAGCTGCGCGGCGCGGGGCCTCCCCGGGGAGCCTGGGCCGGGCCGGTTCCTCTGCGGTCGGAGCCGGCTGTGCGCTCCAACGCTGTCCCGGGAGCTTTCCTCGGGGACGGTGAAACTGCCTTCCTGGCCGGGAAGGAGTTTGGGTCTCGGATCGTCCTCTTCGCGAGCCAGCAGAGGCTCTTTTTCCAGACGGGCCTTCTCTGCTGCCCGCCTTCGGGGAGGGGGTGGACTGCGCTGTCCGTTCCACTCCCCCCGAACCCCTGTCTTTGCTGGATCCTGTAACGGGGCCCAGTCTTTCTCCCAGCCGGAAGGCATTGTTGGTTTATTGCCTGAAGCCTTGAGATCATTCGGCTGCGATGATCCGGCTTCTCCAGAGCCCAAGCCAGGTTTTTGGATTACAGAGGTGGTGGCGGATTAGTGTTCGTAGAGGGTAGATTTTGATTTTTGGAAACAGTCAAATATCATGCAGCTCCCAATGTATTCAATAATGTAGGAAATAAAGCTGGAATATGAAAGTACCAGCCCAGGGCCTGGCGTATGGTGGATCTGGGTGGATGGGGGTGGTACGTGAATCTGGGGCATGTGGTAGTTTTCATAGCTGTTGTTATTGATTTGAAGAATTCTTAGTATAGAGTCATGAGATCTTGTTCCTTAGCTGGCCTTAAACCAGCTCTGAAGACAAATCTGAAATGAACTATCCAAAGAAAGTATCATTGTAGCAAAACTTCTGAAGGAGATGTTAGCTAAATGTCAATGTGCTCATCCAGGTTCCACATTTAGTAAAAAACACCCCTTCTTATTATTTTATATTTGCTCCTTGTATATACCAATCCCTCAATCTGCAGATATTTTTTGGGCATGGAATATAAGAAGTTATCCAGGGGTAGAGGACCAGAGGTCTTGCAGTTTGGTGGCACTTGCTCTGCCTCTGTGCTGAGAGTCGCTGAGTTCCTCAGACTGACCCCCACGTGGGTCCTGGGGCAAGTCATTGAGTCTCTAGGGCCTTCGTTTCCTCATCTGTAAACGGAGATCAGAATAGCTGCCCCGCCACCTTCTCCAAGGCCGGATCGCAATCACAGATCCTGATGTGCTTTGTAAACTTCACAGTGCTGTAGCTGTACCATCCCTTACTATGCCTTGATCCTTGTGCTTTCTGCTCTTCTCCATTGTAAGCTCCCTGAAGGCAAAGGCTATGCCTCAACTTCTTTGGCCACAGCCCACTGCGCCCATGAAGGGTAACATGGCAGGCAGTGGAGGCCTTACACCTTCTGTTAACAGCCCACCTGAGGCTGGTTTTCTGACTTGTGGCTCCGGTGGGGGCCTCCCTACTGTGGGGCTGCACTGCTTGCAGGGGGCTGCCGTCTATCGGGAATGCAAGCAGAGGTACCAGCTGCTCTAACCGCTATGGCATGCCAGCCTTGGGCTGGACACTGCTCAGAGCTGTTCTGGACACACAGTGGAATCAGACGTATCTCTGCTCTCAAGGAGGTTACGAGCAAAGGTGATAGCATATGCAACTAGTCAGTAACGCAGCCTGCAGTGTTGAATGTATTCAAAAGAGAGACACAGAATAACAATATTACAAAGACCGAGAGATCAGGAGGGCCTCCCAGAGATGTGGCATCTGAGCTGGCCTTAAAAGACAGGTAGGACTTGGATAGGCACAGCTGGTAAAGCAGCCATGCTGGGCAAAGAGGAGGGAGGAAGGAGGGGAAGATGGTGGAGGAAGAGAGAGAGAAATGACCACTGAATTTGGCTGCGACGAGACTTTTTAGCTGCCAGAATGAGATCTTCTGAGCTCTGCGTGAGGTGCTGCTCATAGGCAAGGAGTGGGAGCACACGGCGCTGGCTTGGAGAAAATAAAGCTTTTCCTGTTTGTGTCGCACTGACTGTAGTCGTCTCACAGCACCGGTTGCCCTGGTAACAGCTGGGGCCCAGGCACGCACCGCCTAGACCCGGCTGTCTTTGGTTACCAGCCTCTCAGCCTTGGCAGCATCTTTTCCACATTCCCGCCTTGCAGTGAGCCAAGGTGGCCCGTCCGAGCCCATCAGCCCAGTGCACCAGCTACAGTGATCTGGCTCTCCCTCTCCCCTCCCCCCCCCCTCTACCAGGGAATTAGGCCTGGAGGAAGGATGAGAAGAGGAAGAAATGTTCGCAAGAGCGCGGTGCCATTGATGCCTTCCATGTGGCAAGTCCCCTGCGGGTGGCTTTTCTCAGGACACGTGGGGATTTCCTGAGGAGGCCCCCGGGGACTCTGTGCTGCACGGTAACCGGTTTTGACCCGATGTCACCCTCTGCCCACAATAGTCCACCCACAGCCTCTTGCTGCCCGAGTCTGCTTGACTTAAGAGACCGTTCTCTCAGGCTTGGTACCTTCAGGATGCTCTAAACACGACTTCTGTCCAAGGCATTCACTCGGCGCACAGACAGTGCCGCATCTTGGCCAAACCAAGTGCAGGGCAGGGGAGGGGCAGGCCTGCCGCCCTCTTTCCGTGCCCCGCTAGGACCCTCCCGATGGGCCCTGTCTTGAGAGGTCTCTAGTCAAGAAGAGACATCAGTCTCCATGTTCCCCGGGGCCCCAGGCCGGCCCAGGCTCACCCCCTCGCTGCCCTCCGAGTCAGGGTGGGTCTGTGGGTTCCTGCTGCCCAGCAAGCGTCCAGCCTGGGTGCTGGATTGGGTCCCCCCATTCTGTAGGCACCCACACACGCCCTGGGGGAGGCTCTTTCATGCCCCCTTGCGTGGCTTGGGGATGGGGCTTCTCCCTGTCCCTGTACACCCCAGGGTGGGGGGGTAAGCCACAGCCCTACTCCCCAGCACTCCTAATTCTGAGGAACTCTCTTCAATCTTCTATAAACATAGGCTCAGGAAGAGTAATAAGGGGAAAGTCACAGAACCAGCTTGCTGCCTTAGCAAGTCCCATGTGGAAACTTCTAGTAGCTCCTCTTTAGAATATGAGAGACCCTCCTGACCCCACCTTGGGGCCTTAACCAAAATTACAGAACAACAGGAAAATGCTATTTGATATTTTATCCCACTAATGATGCTTTATGGCAGAGTTTCTCAGTCTCGGCACTGTTGACATTTCGGGCCATCCCTGGCCTCTGCGCAGGACAGCTCCCCAGTCATGACAGTCACAAACGTCTTCAGATGCTGCGTTGCCAGATGCCCCCGTGGAAGGGGGAGAAACTCGCTCCCTGGAGAGATGGCTTAATAGACAGAAGGAAGTCATTGAGAGTTTTTGAACAAGCAAACAGTACAAAACATAAGCAAATATTGGGATGATTGCACTAAATGTTATGAAAAGGAGTGGCCAAGACCAAGAAATGTTTATTATGCAAATGACGTTTGACAGCGTACAAAGTGCTGCCATGAAATTACGTCTGTTATTCCACACCAACCACGGGAGGAAGGCGGGGACGCACTTCCCTGGTGATGTGTCACTGTGGACAGTGGAGCCATCGGGTTAAACCGGCTGCAGAGGAGCAGTCAGGGGCAGGGAGGGGCTTTTCCAGGGAGTCTGACTTTCTTTTCAGAACAGGAGTCCCGTAGAGGGCATCGGGATCCATAACACTGGGGAGTGTCGCAAAATGCACCGAGAGTTCACCAGGTGCTGGACACAGGCCCGTGTGTCTTTCACAGATCATCACATTCATTCTCTCCACAAGCCCCTGTGAACAGGTACTGCGATTACTCCCAGGTCACCGGTAGAAGACGAAGATCTCAGAGGTTAAGTCACTTGCCCGGGTTACTCGGCGATCAGATGGGATTTTAACTGAGGCCAGCTGGGCTGCCTCCGAACTCTTGCTCGTAACCACGGCACCTTCCTGCACCCGTTTCCTCCGGTCTGACTCATACGGTCTCTGCTGTTACAAAACTCCTTCCCTTGCTCCGTCCTCACAGCACACGCAGGCTGTCCCGTTATCAGCCCTGTTAGGAAAATGGGGGCTTTATTCCCATTTGATGGATGAAGATACAACCTAGAATAAAACTCGAAATCAGAAATTTTTTTTTTTTTTTTTTTTTTTTGAGACAGAGTCTCACTCTGTTGCCCAGGCTAGAGTGCCGTGGCATCAGCCTAGCTCACAGCAACCTCCAACTCCTGAGCTCAAGGGATCCTCCTGCCTCAGCCTCCTGAGTAGCTGGGACTACAGGCATGCACCACCGTGCCCAGCTAATTTTTTCTATTTTTAGTAGAGATGGGGTCTTGCTCTTGCTCAGGCTGGTCTCAAACTCCTGACCTCAAGCGATCCTCCCACCTCAGCCTCCCAGAGTGCTAGGATTACAGACGTGAGCCACCTCGCCCAGCCAAAACCAGAAATTCTTGATTCCTTGTACAGGACATTGAATGACCCAGGCCAGGCTGTGGAATAGAATGTTCTGGTAGTCTCCTGAAAAACTCAAGATTAAGTTTTAACTACAATCTATCTCACTCTTCAGCAGAAAATCGATTAATATTTTTGCCCATCTTCCATGCCGGTCACTGTGCTGAGAGCTTTCTGCACGTGAGCTCACATAACCCGCACAAGAATCCTTCAGTGCAGAGGGTACAACCATCCCGTTTTACAGACCAGGGGACTGGGGCTCGGTGAGGTTCAAGTCCTCCATGAACGGCAAAGCCGGGACTCAAACGCAAGGATGCCTTATGCCAAAGCACGTGCTCTCCCACTGGGCTTGCTGCATCTTCCATCTTTTTATCCTTATAAAGTGGGTATTGACACCTGGCTTTCACAGTAAGGGAAGGACACGAGAGCCAGAGGGTAAGCAGCTCTCCTCCCAGTACAAGCCCAGCAGCTGGCGGACGCAGGAGCCAGGCTCTCGCTGCCTAAGTCCAGAATCCAGAAGCTTTTCACCCCAGAGCCATGGGCCCAGGCTGTGCGAGAACCCCATGAAAAACAAGGCCGAATCCCTCTATTTTGTTATTGGTGTAAGTCAGGCTGGGCAGCATAGGGCTGTGGGACTCAGGAGATGCTAGTTAGCGTGGACCGCCCTTCCCTCCCACGGAGCTGATCCTGCTTGTCGGGGAGCCGTGCTGAATGGGGAGGGCTCTCTCTGCAGAGACGCGGGCCCTGGGAGCTTCCCTGGGCTGCTCTGGGGCTAAGGCTTAAGGAGGAAGGAACCTCGCTCCTCTCAGATGGTCATCCCGGGGTGTGGAAGGAGGTCAGGAAGGAGGTAGCCTGTGAGGCCCCGGAGGCCACGGGACCAGGTGTGACGCGAGGCCAACCTGGCTTCTGCCACTGCAATTCCGAGCGACACCTCCCCGGGTGGACGTGCAGATGCCCTGCGAGGCCTTGACCCGCCTGCATCGTGCCGCAGGCCAGAGCCAGGGCTGCATGAGGAAGGGGCCAAAGACTGGAATGGGACTCAGGCTACCACCAGGGACTGAGGTGGGGCAGTGAATTCTCCCGGAAGGCGCGTGTCGCCCGGAAGACGCTGACTGTGTTCAGGGAGGTACGCTGGTGGGGGGAAGAGCTGTGGAGCTGACAGTTGCATTTCAGTCCCCCCCACCCAGCCATTTTCATCATGGTCCACAATACATGCAGATAAAAAAGAAAACGAAAAAAACAGCAGGATTAAGATTTTCATTCCATCATTTAATGTCCAAGGCTAAGAGATCCCCCAACTTTTCCCAGTAATAAAGCAACTTCAGTTTCTCCACAATTGTATGATCACTGATGGGTGTTTCTGAACTGGAGCATTAGCCCTGGGGTTTTCTGAGGGGACGGGGGGAATGAGGCAGATGGCATCCACGTTGCCCTTTAAGGGAATTCTTGCCAGCTGTATGGAACCCATGTCAACAATGCAAATTACTGTGTGTCTGCTATGTGCCAGGCCTGGGGTCAGGTGGCGGTGGTACGAAGGTGAGCAGTACTACCGTGTACAGTTGTTCAGGTTGCACACTTGCAGCCTTGGGGGCACCACATAAATCATAGCATACATAGATTTGTGCATCTGTTAAGCCCTATTCCTGCTGACGGCAAAAAGGTGACTTGAAGACTAAGGGCTGGATATGCGGCTGTGGCGTCTACTAGACACAGTCCCTACGTTCAAGGAGATCACTGTTCAGCAAACAGCAGGGCCCCAAGACCACTGGGTAAACCTGGAGATCCTAGGCCAGAAGCTGGGAGAGCCAGTCTCTCTTTCCCTTTTAAGAACAGGCTATGCAGGGTTAGATAACGGTGGAAAATAAACTTGGGTTTTTTTTGCTGTTGTTGTCGCTTAATGACAGAAAATCCATCGTTTGTTACCACCTCCCACCAGTTCCCAGGACCTGAGAATCTTCCTTTGTCAAGAGAACATCTTCTTTTGGCTTTATACTCCATTGCCCCCCACCCAGAACAAGGTTTTTCTGCTCAATATTCTTAGAAGAAGAAACGAAAACAAAAAACCCCAGCTGACTCTGAAAGACGGTCTCTTCCCAGTCTCCGCAGGGGCTGCCCAGGGGCGAAGCTGGCTCCGTGGTGCCCACCGGCTCAGACTCAGGCGTCGCCCTGGGATTTACTGTCTCAGGACCCCGGCCCCGGCCCCACCCCCGGCCTGCAGTCCCCTTGCCCACAGCGGAGACAACGTCCCTGCAGTACAATAACACGCCCCACGCGCCAGCAGTGCCGATGGCACGTATATTATTTTATTGTTTGTTTGTTTGCTTTCCATGGCAAGTGAAAAAATAATTTAAACCAGTTGTATGTACAGAGGCTTGGTTAGTTTTCCCAAGAACTTCCAGAAAATCCCCCAGCCCCGTAGATAGCAAAGAAGGGTTACCTTTAACATCTATACAAAACTCCACCTATAAAAGTCTCATGTGTAGAAGGTTTTCTTTATTATAAGCATCACATTTTGGGGACGGGAAGGGGGTCAGGGTGGGAGGTGGGGGGAAGTGTGCAGGGTGGGGGTCCACACACACCTGCCCAGGGGCGGTCCTGGGTGGGGGGGAGGCTGTGGCCGCTGGGGCTCAGGTGATCTGCAGCGGGGTCTCCAACATCTCCATGAGGAAGGTGTCGATGGGGGTGTCCCCAATGAGCTTGAAGAAGAAGAGGTGCTCCAGGCATTTCAGGCCGATGGAGCGCAGAGCCGGGAGGCGCAGCAGCAGCTTGGCAAACCTGCGGGGAAGCCAAGGAGGCGTCAGGGACGGCGGGAGGGGGTGCACGGCACACCTGCCGGCGGGAGGCAGCACAGGTGGTCTTCCCGACCCACCTGTGATGGAAGAGCTGGAAGGGGCGAGGAGGGTCTGGGAGAAGCTCTAATCCTAGGGAGCTGCAGAAACAGGCTAGACGGCTAACCAGTTCTAAAGGCAGAGCTGGAGCACATGACCCCCTGGGAATCTTGATTTCTGCTGCCAAGTCCCGGAATTGCCCTTGGCCCTGCTCCTTCATGGTGGCAAAAGGAAGCACTGGACCACTGCAGGGGCCTCGCGTCACCAACCTTATCAGCTGCTGTCCCTTACAATTGTCTTGAAGGGTTCCTGGGAGGACCTACTGAAGCACTCGGAACAGAGCATGGGGCGGGCATCAGACGCACAGAAGCTATTACCATGTGGCTGTCACCATTAGATGAACAGGTTTGAATACCTGCTCCGTGCCAGGCACTGTGATAGGTTCCGGGACAGGAAAACGAGCAAGAGCCGAGGTAGTTCCTGCCCTCAGAAGGCTGCGCTGTCCCTCACAGTACAGTCATGCTAGGCACTGTGACCACAGTTGCTCCAGCTACCAAGGTTTTTGGGGGGAGAGGGGACAGGGTCTGCCTGTTGCCCAGGCTGGACTCAAACTCCTGGGCTCAAGCGATCCTCCCAACTTTGCCTCTAGAGTAGCTGGGACTACAGGTGTGGCTCACTATGGCTGGCAGTCACCAAAGTTTTGCTGCCAATTTGTAACCAATTGCTACTAATTTTTATGACCGGCTTCTTAGTCGGTGCTCACCTGTAAGTTGGGAAAAGAAAGAAATAGAAAACAGTAGTCTCTGCCCCTGAGGAGCCCAGGGTCTGGACGCATACACGCCGACTCACGCATTCTCACACACACACACGTGCTTCACACACATGTGTGCACACACTCCACCACTCACACATACACACACGCACACACACTTTCACAAGCCCTCACACATGCTTCACATGCGTTTACAGGCTCATTCACACACTCACACGCTCTCACACATGTGCACACACGTCACACACTCTCATACACACTCTCATACAATTGCACACACATTCTCACACACCTCATGCACACGGTCTCACATACATTTACATGCACACACACTGGTGCACACTCACGCACAAGCTCACAGACACACACGTGCAAATTCACACTCTCACGTGTCCTTACATGTGCGTGCACACACACATTCACACGCTGTCACACACGCACACCCCCAAACACACTTTTCCATAACGGAGGATGTTCGCTGTGAGATTCACCCAAGGCAGAGAGCCCCGCGTGTGGAAGAATTCACCTCACATCTGCGTGTCCGTTTGGGACCCTCGTTCTGTGGCGTTCTTCACTCTGCCCGTGTGGCCTCTGCATCTCTCAGCACCCTCTTGCACCAGGGCCATGGCAGTTCGTTTTTAATGTCACGAACGCTACCAAAAACTCAGTCACTCTACTCACAACTTCCAATAAAAAAGCACAAGGCCCGAAACCACGTAAGTCACTGTAGCCCTAAGTGAGAGATTTCTGGTTCTAGTTGGATCTTTATAAGCATCACATTATTTCATGAAAAAGTTACAAATCAGAATTCCAACATTCCTTGATAATGTGTGTATTTCCACATTCATGCCACATGGTGTTTTAAGGAAATGTAACACTGTAAGAAAATAAAGTAACAGCATCTAAAAAAAATAGAAATCGCTTCTCTACCTGGAAAAGTTAAAGACCTACGCCACTGTCATCACAAAGCTTCAAACGCCTCCAAGGACAAAGCACCTGGAGGGCGTGCACCGCGTCCCGCGCAGCGAGGAGGGGGATGCAGAGTAGGAGCGAGGGGCTGCGCTCGGGTTCTGCCGTATTAAAGTTTTATGGAAGTAGGAAAAGGAAATGACTTCTCTGTAAGGTGCAAAGTGAGACTGAGATTAACTCTGAAAATGGGTTTTTTACTCCGAAAATGCCAACGTTTTACGATCTGCAAAACGCTAACTACGCCGTAACATTGCAGTCTTTGCGGCGCGCCCTGGGTCTGGAACCGCGGCCAGGGCTAACAGAAACCGGCGCACCCATTAGTGGGCGCCGCCGCGGACCCCCCGCTGCGTTCCCCGCGCGCGTGCTGGAGGCGACGGGGATGCACGACCCGGAGGGCGCCTGCCGTGTGTGCCCGGGGACGTGCGTGTGGGTTCCGCGCGTTCCCGAGTTCGAGCTCCGCTGTCCGACTCCAGAAAGCAGAAGCCGGGCCCCGCGACGTGCACTTCTGAAGGGTGACCACGGGGTGGCAGCACCCCACCACTGAGAAAACCGCCTCGCCCCGCCCGTGCCGGGTCCCTTTCAACCGTTTTCTGCACGACAGAGGGGCCCGGCCTTCAGCACCCTTCCCTGCGTGGTCAGTGACACCCTGGTGCCCCTGTCGAACCTCCCGTGAGCACTTGGTCAGGGCAGTCACCCTCGGTCCAAGCTGGGCTGGACGAGCCAGGCAACATGCAAGGGACCAGCCTCTGCCACCTCTGAAGTTCCGGGCTCTGCCCTAGTCTGTGAAGTGCTGGCACCTCTCCCCGGGGTCTAGGGGCAGCCCAGGCCCCTGGCAGCCCTTTCCCGGATAAGGGTCGAGCTCCAAGTTTTAAAAGGAATACTCATTAGAAACAACTTAAATGTCAACCAGCGGACAAGGACCAACCAAATACATTAGGATATATCCACACTGTGAAATTTTACAAAACCGTTAAAAATGATAATTCTGTACTTTTCAATAATCTGATAAAATTCCTAGAATGGTTAAGGGAAGAAAAAACCCAAACTGTATCATTTCATATCTATAAATGCATATCTGTATGTGTATATACATACATAGATACACAAGGATCCTGGAAAGAAATATATCAAAATATTTCGTTTTTATTACCTGCTTTATTTTAAAAGTATTTTTCTTATTTCCTACCAAAGCATGCATTGCTTATATAATTAAGAAAAAAGAGAGTTGGGTTTTTTGTTTGTTTGTTTGTTTGTTTGTTTTTTAAGATAAGCAACAGGCCCTAGAGCCAGTTCCAGGAAAAGAATGAATATGAGACTCGTTATTCATAGTGCCCCACACACAACATGTGCTCAGAAACCCATCTAATGTTGCTTTAGGGGTGGAAGAATCCGTAGAAAGCATCCAACTCAGGGCTTTCTGTTAACATGACTTGCCCAGGGCTCCCTCCTGCCAGTGGCCAAGCTAATGCTGGCAGACAGGTCCTGGCCCCCAGGAAAGGGCTTTCTCAATCTCACCCATTGCAGATGAAGAAGACACTTCCAGGTGTTCACCAAACTCCATTCTCTGCTTCTTCCTTGGCATATAGCTGGATACAGTCTCCAGGCTTCTATGCAGCTAGCTGGGCCGTGAGACTAAGCTGCAGCCAATGGAAGTGAGAGAGAGAAAGGGCCTCTCCAGACCTAGGCCTCACCCGTGTAGCCTCACCTCTCTGCTCCTTCCCTTTCTTCCCTTCCATCATCTGGATGCAAAACACACGGTAACTCTGGGGCATGGTGGAGCCGCAAGAAGGAAGGAGGCCGGGTCCCTGAATGACCGCATGGAAGAGAGCCACCTCTCCGAACTGACTGCTCACCCGGATTTGTGAGCAACAAATACACTCCTATTGTGTCAAATTCCTGACATTTGACAGGTTACTATTACAGCTTGGTAAAGCTCCAACTCGTGCTCTGGGCCTGCTAGTCGCTGCACCAAAGGGCTGGGACCCACCCACTCGGATTTGGCCTCAGCCTCCAACAACAAACACAGCTCAGCCTCCTCTGGACGATGATAGATACTGACTTATGATCCAGGATAAGCAGCTTAATGGAAATCAAACTTCACAGGGAAATAAAAGTCATCAGTGAGAATCAGGAGCATGTAAAATCAGCCCTAGAGACAAAACTAATACGTCCTTAAGTCAGTCTTTACAGTTTCCGTTCCAGTTTTCTATGAGATTTGAAGATCATATTTTCTCATTTTAACTGGAATTAGCAGAGAGGCAAAACTCTTTTGTTTAGCTGTATTTGGGGGAAGCTCATAAGAAGAATATTTTTTTAAATAACTCATGAATACCTGCACTGCCACATGGCCTCAGAGATCCTGTAGAACAACATCCCTTTCTCCAAATGAGGAGCCCAGACCCAGATCCAGCACCTTGTCAGAGGCCACACGGACGGCACCCTGGGGACGGGAGCCGCATCTCCCGGCTGCCCAAGCCCGTCCTTTCTACGGCCTGGAAGCTTCCGTGGGGTGGACCAGGAAGCAACACAGTCACACCTCACACACAGGCTCTGTGCCATCAGAACCACCGGGTTCGCCTCTCACCTCCCCCAGCTTCATGGTCTCCTGCCAGTTAGTTTACCTGTCTGAGCTTCTGTCCCTTGACAGAAATTGGAGACAATGATTCCCACATGTATTCGTCCATTTTCTTGCTCATCCAACATGGCAGGACGTAGACTATGGGTTGGGCACTGCTTGGGGAGCTGGTGCTAGGGTGACGACCAGGGAAAAGACAGGCAAGACCTCTGGCTTCGTGGAGTTAACATTTTAGGGGCTTTTGCTTGTTGTGGAGATTTAATAGCATTTGGAAACATCTAAACAGCGCCGGCTGCACACCGGGTGCTCGGTAAACCGGGGGGTGGGTAGTTGCTGTTATTACCGTTCTTCCAGCTCGCTCTCACCTGCCTGGTTGCTCCGGATACTTCTGCTTGGTGTAGGCCTCGAGGGTGGCATAAACCTTCTCTCGCAGAGTCTCCACCTCGGAGGGGTTGGACAGGCCCTTGGCATCTAAAAAACACGGCCGATCTAGCCTCTGGTTACACGCCCTCCCACCAACGCCGTCCCCGATTCCCCGGGCCACTTCTCCTGGTGTTATCAGAGACGCCCTGGCTGGGGGCAGCTGTGAAATAAACAAAGCCGGGCATCCGTGCCCGATCTACCCAACAAACTCTGGAGCCAAAGGGTTTACACTTCATTAATAGCCAAATGTACCCACCACTGGCTCCAGGGAGGAGAGTTTTATCTCATCCAGGCCATTCTAGAAATATCACCTTCATGCATTTATTGAGTGTCTACTGCACACACCGACTGAGTGAAGAGAGGAGGCACCGAACCTGAGTTGACACTGCCCTGCATCAGCGGACCGATCGCTCGATTCAGGAGATAAAGCACGTGCCTGACTCACTACGTAATTCTGAAGGCTCATCTTTCTTGGCTCACAGCAGCGTTTGATGCGGCTGATCACGTCCTCCTGGAAATACTCTTCCCCTGGGCCTGACTGCTGGCGGGCCCTGGGGCTCAGTCCCCAGCCCTTGTTTCTGCTCTATCTCCATCTGCTCCCTGGACGCTCTCACCCTGCCTCTCGGCCGCCATGTCAGGTAGAGGCTGAGGCTCTCGGATGTTAATCTCGGGTCCCGGCTTCTCCCCTGAAGTCCAGACACAGGTAGGCAGTTGCTTCCTGGACAGCTACTCTCCGGGGTCTGCTATCTGTCTCCAGTTTTAACGTCCAAAGACCAAATCCTGCTCCCTGCCCACCCACCCTCGGAACTTGCTGCCCCTTGGAGTGTTTCCCGCCTCGATAAATGAGAACCTCATCTTGCCAATTATTCAGGAAAACCAAAAAACCCTGAGAGTTATTTTGAACTCCTCTCTTTCTTCTGCATCCGATACCAGTCTAGCAGCAAATCTCAGTGGCTTTGACTAGAAATACCCCCAGGCCCTGACCACTTTTCACCACCTCCTTCGCTGCCACCCTAGGCCACTGTCATCTCTCAGCCTCCCTACTTGCCCCCAAACACGTGCATCCCGCAAGCATTCAAAACGCTTTTCGAGATGGCTCTAGGGACAGAGGCCACGGATACGTGACTCTCTGTGCTCTCCTGGACCCCTGGCCCTGCCTTCTCTGTCTCAGCTGAGCTGGAGGACCAAACACTGCTGGAGCGCCGGAGGCCGGCCATGGAGGAGGGCTGAGCACCACGCAGCCCCTGAGGTCAAACGCAGTCACCTGGGTTAAACAGCACAATGGCCCGCAGGCAGCCCAGCTCTGACTTGTCCATCTGCATGTCCTTCATCTTGGAAACCAGCTCGGTTAGAACTCTGTTCACAGGAAACAAGGGCAGGTAATGAGAAAAGCGTGAGTCCTAGGCCAAAGAACAACAAAATGGATTCAACCAATACTTTTGAGGTGCCCACTCTGTTTTCCAGACGATGCACCAGGTATAGGGGTACAGAAATGAACAAGATGCAGTCCCTCGTCGCAAGGAACTTACAGTTTAATTAAAGAAACAGACACAGAAACAGCAGGCAGTGACGCAAAGCCCAGGGAAGTCGATGGCATGAACAAGCCCAAGGGTGCACCAAGGAGGAAGCAGCGGACTCTGAGCAGGGGCGGGACAGGCACCGTGGTTAATGGGAATTAGAAATGCAGCCAGCAACACCCGGCGAGAGCATTGCTTATGCAGAACAACACAGCAGAGGGCACCAGTCGGCGACAGGGAGAACCTCCAGGCACCGTGAAGGGGACCGAGTCATCCCAAAGCCCGCACTGGCCTCTACATGGAGCATGCTGTGGGAAAGGCAGGGGAGGAGTAGAGGCATCTCAGGTGGATGGGCACATGGCCCAAGAAGACCATTTACGATGGAGGCAGGAAGGAGCCCCAGAGCCCTGCACTGGAGAGACTGTTTTCAACTTTCCTTTCCTCCCTATCAGCTCTCCATCCTCTCACCCACAAGTCAGTAATCTATTCATCTGCCTGCTTAAATCAGATGGCTTAATTTCCTTTAGCACCATTTTAGGCATAAATGGGTGCCACTGCCTGTTCGAGATCAGTCTCCTCCCACTGCAAGCCTGTCCCTGATTACACAGAGTCCCGCAGAAACCTCATAAACCTCGGCCCATCCTGCCTGGCCTCCCAAGGACAGATCTCGAACCCCTCCCCAACCCCTGGCCCCTGGGATAGGCAGTTTGCCCTCCCCACCTCCAGCTCCCTGGTGAATGGCAATGACCCAGTCTCCTCTTTGGAAACCCGTAGGGATAACAGGGTCTCCCATCTGCCCAGCAGCCATGCGAGTCGTCTCTGACTGGTTCTAGCCTGTTGTGATCTCAACCTTTCTTTTATTCCCCCTCTCAACCCCCAGGTTTATATTTTCATGTGCTTAATGGTCTCTGTGTAGTCACGTGCAACTGTTTGGACTGCCCATCCTACATCCCAGCACTGCCCAGAGATTCATGCCTACATGTGAATTCATGTATACACACATGTACACACACACACACACGCACACACACACACGCAGGAAGCAGAAGGGAGACACCTGTCAAAGATGGAGCCGACCCCAGCACTGTGGGCACTGCTCCGGTGGACGTGTAAACCCGTGGCCAGAAGGATGCCGTCCTGCACGGAAACCGAGCGGTGGGAGAAAGAGGCAATCAGCAATTCATTCCACCCTGCAAGGATAAGGAGGAAGCCTTGAGGGAAAACAGACCACATTCTTGCTTCCTTGATAATCATCCAGTGCATGTATCATTATCCCGTGTAGTACAAGCAGCACTGAAAGTCTAGGGAGGTTAGGAATTAGCTCAAGACGACACAGCTAATTAGTGGAGAAACAAAGGATAAGACTGGGGTCTCCTGACTTATGGCTGTGCACATCCCCCACTGTCTCTCAGGGGCAGCCCAGAATGACAGCTTGAGGACAAGGGCTCTTTTTTCTTTTTTTAAATCAGTCAACAAATATGGATTGAACATTTAGCAGATAGTAGTCACTGTGTTAGCTGCCATGGTAGATAAAGCCAATATACCTTGCAGTCTCTGCCCCCAGGACCTGACAACCTAGTTTTATTTCTTTGGCATTGTCTAGTAACACCCAACACAGTATGTATCCTTCAGTCGACACTCAGTGATTGCTCATTATCTAACAAGGATGAATGAGTGGACTGCTTCCCAATGCTCAGCCGATCTTCATGAAATTTCCCTGCTGGCTCAGTGACAAAGAGGAGATATGGCATATGTCAACAGACTGCACAGTGTCCCAGAAATAGGAGGCAAGGGAGAATATAGCACACAGGATCTTAAAATAGAAAGAGACCTTGGAATCCTTCTAGTATAAGCTTGTGCAAAAATCTTTGGTTTCTTTATCTCACCTGTGAAATGGGAATATCTGTATTTGCCAATTTCATTACCTTAATGAAGCACTGCTTCGAATTGTCCTCAATAAAAGTGATTTAACAGTCTTTGAAAATTAAATGCAAATTATAAAGCCATAGTAAAATCTGCATGGAAAAAGAGTCCTGGTCCACCATTAGCAATGTTTCATTTGGGAATGAAAGTGTTTGGGGACGGGTATCCAAATTTAAGAGCCTACAAATAAACATAACAAAGAACAACTCTGGGCAGGGTTATCTTATCATCAGCGTGGTACCCAGCTGGGATGGGGCACAGCTCCATCGGATCACTCTTTTTAGGGTCCCAACAGTAATTGCAAAATGGCAGCCCAGATTATTGTCCCAAGAAAAAGGAAGCCAATATGCTTTACCTGCCCGGAGCAGGATGACCTGGTCTTCCAAGGTGAGATCAGAGAAGTGGGGAATGCGCTTGGCCCATTCCACAAGGGTGAAAAGCTGCTTATCGGCAGCATGACATATGTTAGTAACGGGGTCATTCGTCTGAAAAAGGAACAAAGTACAGTGAGTGGCAGGTTCTGGGACGCTACCATACACCCCATCTCCAGCCCCACCCAAGAATTGGAAGGTGGATGGAGATCTAAGACCACGTACCGAGTTCTCCATGTTCATGTCACCGTAGGATTCTGTCTTTGGTTCAACCGCAAGTTCGGCTTCTAGAATCCTCTCCACGGGCATGTCCTCATGGCCACCACTGGCACATTCCACCTCACTCTCGGCTCGCTCCCGGCTCCTCTGCCTTTCTTCTTGCACAGCTGACATGCGGCAGGACATGCGGAGGTTACCACAGTGCCCGGGAAAACTGCAGGAAACTCAGGTACCTGCCTACGCCTCAACTTCCTCATCCGTATAATGAGGATCGCTGTGGTCCTGAATCAGGGATACTGTAGTGTTGACAGATGCAACAAGCAAAGCAAAGCTATTTGTACATGGCTGTGCAGAACTAGGGGTTCTTAGTCCATATTCTTTCCAATGTATTATGGTGACCACGCTAAGAAGTTTGCATCTGAAGTTTTAATAAACGCCAATTCTACCCGCTTTTCTAATAGGCCACTATCTGCTTGCTGTCCCCGCAGTCTCCTACACATCTTCCTTTACCTGCTGCCTCTAAACAACTGTGAGCATGAAATAGTTAAGCAGCAAGCCTCTTCCTTCGAAAACTCCCTCTGTCAGATCCTGTGCCTCATCCCTGGCATTCACGTCCCGTTAGGTCTGCCCCTCGTGCCCCAGCCTGCACGCAGCATCACCTGATCCGACTTGTCAGGGAAGATCTTCAGGGAGCCAGCTGTGGGTATTTAGTAAGTGAAGGGGTGGAGGGATGTCACCGAAATGACATTTCAGAATCAGCGGCTGATTTTGGAGGTGGGGGAGGGTACCCGGGCAAAGGCGTAGGCTGGAATTATCTCAGCCTCCCCCAAACTTAGAGTTGCCATCAAGGCTCACTGCCAACTCTCGGAACACTCTGGGTCTGCACTTCAGGACGTAAGACAGACTCCCACCCCGGCCTTCCCAATACTGCCCTCTTCATTGGGAGAATAGTCTCTGTTGGGTTAGTTTCCATCCTCCAGAAGGCCGGGGGTTCCATCTTATTCCCAGTAGAAATAAGCTGAATTCAGTATTAGAACACATTTGTTTTTATATCCCAGGAGGGAAGAAAATTGCCCCGTAAGCAGATGACTGGCCCGAGACGCAGTGACGGTCACTCCACTGGCAAGTCCCACTGCTCAGCTCCTCTGCTTTCCTCCCCAGAGTCCACTGGCAAACGCGCCTCCTACTCTCCAAGGTGGCAGTGAGCCACGCGCTGCAGAAGGGACCGAGCCAGGGGCTGGACACCTCGCTCACCTGCGAGCAACGTTACGGGTCTCGCCAGGTGGGGCGGAGAAGGGCAGGACTGCGGAAACACAGCTTCTACTGCAAAGCCTGGCAGCGCTGTGCCGAAAAGCCTCGAGATGAGAATGGTATTGCGTGGTTGGGAGAGCAGCCGAGAAGGTAGGAAGGAAGGAGAAAGGAAGAAAGGAAAGAGATAACAAGGCAGGCGGGGTGAGGAAGAGAAGAAACAGAAGGGGGAGAAAACAGAGAGGAGAAAATAGGAGAGAGAAGAGCAAAACACATGTAACTTGGAATCAAAGAAATCGTTTTCAAAATGTAGCTGTACCACTGACCTGCTAAATGACACTGGACGGATTCCTTAGCCTATTAAGCCTCAGTTTCCTTATCTGTCAAGCAGGGATTGTAGTACTTAACCTAAGTGCTTTTGTGGGGATTAATGAAATAATTATTAAAAATTAAAAAAAAATAGCTCTTTTCTCTGCCTCTTTTTATCCCCTTGGGCTTGTCTCTCCTTCTCTGGCTTCTTCCCTGCTCTCCTTGTTTCCCTTCCTCTCTCTGTCTCATCCTTACTTTGTGTTCACACTGGAATTCTTCATTTACAGGCAACCTATAGAAACTGTAATAGTATTTTCATTGGAACTAACCAATGAGCACACATGTGCACAGAGGGAAGTAAAACCCAGTGGAAATCAAGCAGGAGGAAGGGGAGGAGGGGATAGGCAAAAACCTACCCAAGGGGCACAATGAACACTGTCTGGGTAATGGGCACACTTCTAACCCTGACTCAAGCCTAACAAAATTGATACATGCAACCAAAAACATTTGTACTCCCGTAATATTTTGAAATTAAAAAAAAAATTTTTTTAAATATTTATTTTTATGTAGTTAGATTTACTGGCTAAAGTTGAATACTTCTTATATCACTCTTTTTATAGATAGGTTAATGGGCTTCCATTTGTCTTAATTTTAAAAGTTGAGGGAGGCTGGGCACGGTGGCTCACACCTGTAATCCCAGTGCTTTGGGAGGCAGAGGTGGGAGGATTGCTTGAGGCCAGGAGTTCAACACCCACCTGGGCAATATAGCGAGACCCCGTCTTAACAAAAAATAAAAGAAATTAGCCGGGCATGGTGGCACCTGCCTGTAGTTTTAGCTACTCAGGAGAATTGTTTGAGCTCAAGAGTTTGAAGCTGCAGTGAGCTGTGATCATGCTACTGTACTCCAGCCTGGGCAAGACCCTGTCTCAAAAGAAAGAGGAGAGAGAGAAATAAAGAGAGAGAGAGAAAGAAAAAAAGAAAGAAAGAAAGAGAGAGAGAGAGAAAGAGAAAAGAAAGAGAGAGAGGGAGGGAGGAAAGAAGGAAGAAGGGAAGGAAGGAAGGAAGTTGGTCTGAGGGAAAGCAAACGAAGTTAAGTTTTGTTTGTGGTCCTCAATCAATTTCTTCTACAGACTAGTAACAAGGAAAATAACCTTCAAGCTCCAAAGGAAATAACCTTGGCTTCAGGGAATTAGATTCTAATTTCAACTTTGCCATTAATTGAGCAACCTTCTGCGATTCACGTTTCCTCTTTGTGCCATAAATCCTACTGTCATAACTGAGGAGTCATCCACCTGCTATTGGAGGACACCGTCTATCTGGCAGGCGTTCTGAGCCACTCTGCGCATACATCAGGGTACAGCTAAGGACTCTCGGTTGATCTAAAATAGCAGCAAACTCCTGCCTTATAACAGGATTTTATCCATTCATCCAACATATGTTTACCGTGAATTTATGACAACAGCCAAAATTTACAGAGCTCTTTCTCTGTGTCCTGTATTATATGCTAAACGACTTATATAGGTTATATGTCGTTTAACCTTCACGATAACCCTGTGAGTGCTCTCAGCCACAGAGAAGCTAGGTAACCTGCCTGTGGCCACGGAGGTAGGCAGGGGTGGAGTGTGAAGCCCCAGTGGCTGCCTCCCAAGCCCATCTCTAACCCCGCTGTGCCGCCTCCAAGTGCTGGGCTGGTTGTACAATAAGGACCACCCAGGGCCCATAAGGATGCCAATGCTCCCCACAAACCGGCTCAGAGAGACTCCATTCTCTAGCCTTGAAACCACATGTCTGTGACCAGAAATCATGGAAATAGACTTCTCAGAATTCCCGAGGTGGCCTGGGAGTCAGAGGGTGCTGGTCCTACAGGAGGGCTGCCATTTGCTTGCTGTGTGAGCTTGAGCAGGTAGGTCCCTGCCTCTTTGAACCTCTGTTTCTTCTTTCAGGAAATGGATGTGTTACATCGTAGCACAGCAAACGTCCACTCCAGCTTTAACGTTATGGATCCTAAAAGGGCAACGGGTCCTGGCCCCTGGTTGCAGGCAGGTGAATTCTGGGCCCAGCTCCCTTCCATCTCTTTCTACCTGTGTGATTCCTGTAGTCTCTCTCAGTTCTTTGCTCCAGGATATCATTATTCTTGTCTTCAAAACAGAGTCCAAACTGAGCCCCAAATTCTGGAAATCATGGCTAGAAATGAGGGTGGTGAAGGAAAGTCTGTCCGGTGGCCTTTTGAAGGGGGCCCCCCCGGCAGTGGGAGGGGGAACTGATTCACTTTTTTGCCTTCTCTCTGGCAGGGCAAACGGTGCAACCTCTTCAGAAATTTCTCCAAGAGCTCTCTCCCCCTCCTTACTTTTACTCCTCAGCTTTTCATCACTCCTGTTTCTCCACATTCTTTTTAAGAACGTAGGAGCAAAAACTGGGTCCAATGCTCTATTAAAGTACCAGAACAATGTTAGATTTAAAAGAAGAGCTGCCCAGTCTCTTAAAATTCACATTCTCCTGTTTTACTTACTCTTCCTTCCTTCCCTCCTCTCTTTCTTTCTTCTTTCTTTCTTTCTTTCTTTCATGAAAGAGCCACGCTGCCCACCATCTGGTCTATGGACCACACTGATCCTAACTGAGTCGGGATATTCAGCTTAAGTTGTGAGAAGTAAATTAGACTAACTATAAAGAAGCAGAAATGACGGCTCCTCTAACTGAGACCATTCATCTTCCTTTAACTCAATATCCTGTGCTTAATGAAAATTGTTATTTTTCTAAGTCAACTTGAAACTTATCTATTCCGGGGGGAAAAATGACCCCTGAAGCCATTTCGCCCTAGCTGCTGGGAGACATAGTAGGTGGTCATTAATTTCATATTTTGACAGTCGTGGTGTGGGAAACTACGAGGAGTATCAATTCTATCCTGATCGAAAGGAGACAGTCTTCACTAGCAGATACTTCACATCATACGATCCAATCTCTAACATCATCGATCCCCCTGCCATGGCAACCATGACATGAGCACGAAGTAGGTACTCAGTTAATACTCGATGAATCAATGAGTCATTTTTAGGAGCACCTGCATTTCTAAGGCTTCCGATTTCAGCATTCAGTTTAAACCATTCCTTCAACAATTCATTAAATGGCTACAATGTACTACTCAGTGGTGATACGGCAGTGAGAAGAAAGCAGACAAAACCCCTGCCTTTATGGATTCAGACAGTAAATAAGATAAATAAATGTGAAAACCCTTGCCTTCATGGATACAGACAGTAAACAAGATAAGTAAGTGTGTTAGATAGTGATAAATGCTGTAGAAAAGAGACAAGGAAAGGTTGGGTGCAGCTGATTCAATTTTACACAGTGTAGCCAGGCAAGACGTTACTGAGAAGGGGACAGCTGAGTAGAGATCTGCAGGAAGAAAAGAAGTGAGCCGTGCAGATACCTGGGAAGAAAGCATTCTAGACACACAGACAGCGAGTGCAAAGGCCCTGAGGTAGGAACATGCCTGGTGTGTTTGAGGACCAGCGAAGAGGCCAGGAAGGCCAAAGCAGAGAGACGACGGGACACCCAGACCATGTACAACTTTGAAGTCCTAACAAAGATTTTGCCTCCTTTCTGGGCGAGACGGGCAGACGTTGAAGGATTTGGGTGAAGGAACGGCTTTACCTGACCCCCTTGTTCAAAGCCTCGCTCGGCTGCTCTGCCAAGAAGACACTAGAAAGACCATGATGTAAGCAGGGAGGTGTCTCGGGATGCCGTCTGGAGTATTGCAAAAGACACAGGTGGCTCGGACTAGAGTGGTAGAAGTAAAAGTAGTGAAACATGGACAGACTCTGCACCTGTCCTGAAGAAGAAACAAGATCTCCTCGCCACTGCATGTGGTGTGTGAGAGAAAGGGGGGATTCCAAGGTCTTTGGTCTGAGCCACTGAAAAACGGAACAGCCACTCCCTGAGCAGCGGGAGGCTGGGCTGCGGGCAGCCTGTCAGGAGCTCAGATTCGAGTCCGCGGATTCTAGATTGATGTTAGATGTTGGAGCAGGGGCCATCTTGCTTGTTCCACACCCTGGCGAGAGCGGAGACGCGAGACCTGGGTCTGTCTACCCCTCACCTGCCTTTGGCACCTTGGAAAACTCACCTCACCTCTCTGAGCCTGTGCCTCATCTGCAGGATGGTGACAGTTAATTAGGTGATTCCTAAAGGCCACCTCTGTCTCGACCTGCTGAGATTCCAAGAATACCTCTTTTTCCTGTTGGTGGCATTCCCTCTTAGCAGGGGCACAAAGAACTTGTTCCTTCGTGGGTCCTTTCAGCCTGACCTCCCCTCCTCACAGAAAGGAAATTCCTCAAGAATGAGGAGGCCCCTGGAACTGACGGAACTCCTCGTTCCTGTCTCCGAGAGAGCGCAGGACCTCCTCACTCTAAAGCTATTAAGATTCACCACCAACCCCATGTACCTGCTTGAGTTCCCTCGTTAATTAACTGCCCACTTCAATTTATTTGTGTTACTTAATGGAAAGACTTTTCCATCTTCTAAAGGAACAGAAAGTATTTTCAGATTTTTTTTCTCTGACACTAGACTAGCCCAGCTAACCCACACTAGGAAGTATGCACCTGTTTAAATGTGCAGTGGTCGTCTCTCTGAGCGAGAAGGCTAGATCTGTGGGACCGCGTGCATAATCCCAATGATACCAAAAGACGGTGGAATATAACAACAGGAAAGAATTTACAGCACACCAAGGTTATAAAAGCCCGGCAAGTGAAATCAAATCTGCAGTTTTCCCCAGAGTGAGTTCTAGGATTGGAGGGGAGAAGTCAGCTCTATCTGAAGGTCAGTCTGACGTTCTGTTGCTGGAGCGGAACACCGGACTCTAAAACCTTGGCCCTGAGGCTTGCTGCCTGGCCACTGGAAGAAAAGGGAGAGGGACCAGTCTGAGGACCAGCATCCGGGCTCCAGGAGAGGATGGGTGAACATGGAAGGGGAAGATGCCTTTTGCCCCCTTTGCTCTGGAGATACACATTGCTGATGGCGAGGGGACATTCCGTTGCCACACCTAAGAAATCACGGTACCCAAAGTCATCCTGACCTCTGCTTCAAACTTCTCCTTCCCACACATCCAACCCAGCAGCGTTCTTCCCTGTGCGCCTGTCTCCCGTGGGGGGCCTCACCTTCCCGCTTCATGCCCATGACCAGGCACTTCTGATAGCGGCAGTACTGGCAGCGGTTGCGCTGACGCTTGTCGATGAGGCAGTCTTTATTGTCCCGACACGTGTAGATGAGGTCTTTCCTTATGGTCCTCTTGAAGAACCCTTTGCAGCCTTCACAACTGTAGACCCCGTAGTGCTTTCCTGGTTGTAAGAAAAGAACATGCCATAGATTGGTCCTGTGTTTATTTGGATCTTTCATTGAAAAGAACCCCTTGGCTCTCCCCCAGGGAAACAGGCACGTCACCTGGGCACTGGGCTAGAAAGCAAATAATGACCAGCAGAGAGTGCAGGCTTGATCACAGGAACCAAACTAAGACAGAGTAAACACACTTTTCCTTGTGTCTTCCCGCTATATTACTAATCCCACATAGCATTATCAGAAAATTCCTGACCTAAGATTTTGCTTACATTTTTTTTCAAGGCAACTCTTGGGTTTGGGAAAGCAAATGCTCTGCCTCACTTCAAGATATTTGTGTCCACAATAAATAAAAAATGGGCATGCTGGTCATGTATTACTTAGCAGGAAAAGAATCTCAGCTGAACTAATATTTCTCCATAACCGAGGCCCAAGGTCATAGGAAAACCACTTAAAATTATTATCCTTTACCATAAACTATGAACAGAATCCAGAGTTGTAAAATTTTAAGTGTTATTGTTTGTTCAGGAAATAAATCAGTATATGATCTTTATATCGTAATATGACACTCAATCTTGAGAGACGACACAAAGATCGGATGGGAGGTGATTTTGCTTGATCATGAATAATCTAGTGCTCGTTTCACTGTCCTTCTTACCTGCTCCACACGCCCGGCTTTCAATGACCCCAGGTAGGGGTGGCTAGTTTGTGTCAGGAGAGCCACCAGGTCCATCCCTCAGAGACGTAACTAAATCACAATACTCTTTCTAAGTAAAAATCTCAATAGTGCACACCAGGCAGCTATGCTTGATGAATTGAAATTGTGGAACTTGAAAAATATAAGTAAACAAATCATCCAAAACATATACATGTCTGATTCTCTAATGTCATATGGGATGCCGCTGACGTACACACCTGACGTGCTTTATTTAGGTTCCCAGCATCGCAGGAGTTCGCATTTCAGAGGAAGCCACCCTCAGATGAGATGGTACTGGAGACGGCCTGCCCCAAGAAAAGCCTCTGCCTAATTAACTGACCCCGCTAATTTACTGAACTCACAGCAATGATAAATACGGGATTTTATCCTGGGCCCAAAATCCTAACGCTCTCAGCTCTGAAATATTTGTCTCAGGGAAACATGGCAACAATCTGTCAACTGTGTGACACAGTCATTTCTGTGGCTTTTCAATACATGAATGAGCCTCCCAGACTTTCAACTAAAACAACCAGAGCAGAGAGAACGCTCTGTGGGCCCGTGGCCAGCATTCCACTGTGGCAAGGGCCAAGTCTGCGTGATTTGGAGAGGATTTTTTGAGAGCAAACAAACCTCAGTCATATAGCTAAATAAGTTCCAGGCACCTGGGACTTTCAATGGCATGACATTGTGTAGTGGCTTTGGTGACAATAAGAGGATGAGGAAATAGTCTTCAGCCGTCGTGGACAGCTGTAGAAAAGAAAAGAACCTCCCCATCTTCTTGTCCTTCAAATCATCAGATCAGAGATTCGGACGTGTTCAACAATGGTGGGCAGGGAACCAGAGGGCGGGAGGGAAGGTTGGAGAAGGGAGAAGAAGGGAAAGAAGTCAGGAAAGAAATAATTTTGGCAAAAGCAAAAAAAGATTTAAGATGAGTTGGTGAAAACCCATTTGTTTCCACCCACAAAAACATGTCATAAACCTAGAATGTTGTGGAAAGAAATATGCTAAACCGTTAAAGGGTTTATCTTTCTTAAGGACATTAGGGTCATTTCTTACTTTTTCTTTGTAGTTTTCTAGTTCTTCCAAATCTTTTGCATTTGGATGTTATTTTTATAATTATTTATTTGGAAATTTTTATAATTAAAAAATAATGTTTTATAAAAGCTCAAGGAAAATCTAGCGTGAGATACTTGATAATTACAACAGCTTCTCTAACCCAGATACACATGCACTGGTGCGGCTCCAGACCGGGGCTTCTGAAAAGTTGCCTGTAAATCTAATCCTCAAAACTAAAAACACACTTTCAGTTCATCGAGACTGCAGGCTACGAACCCAGTGGCGGAAATGTACAGGCTGGGCGCCCAGCTGGACCATCCTAACAGGGCCATTTTTCTTTCACTGGGTACGAAGCATCCAGGTGGGCAGGGGAACAGCCCCTTCCCTGGGACCCTGTCCCCTGAGGCAGCTGGCAGGGCTGCCAGCTTCTGCATGTACCTGAGGATCTGTCCCCACAGATGGCACAGATGTGTTTAACCAGAGATCCGGGGCTGGTGGATGGGTAGTTCATGTTTCCAATCCCGGGAAGCCCTGGTAAGGGTTTGATGTCCTCTGAACTGCTGACGCTGTTGACCACATTTAGCTGCAAGAGAAAAAAAAGAATACTATAAAGCACAGAGCCAGAGTAAACCCAATCCTGAGGCCTAAGGCAATGAGCGCATACTTCAGAAAAAAAAAAAAAAAAACAAAACAAGTCCTATTTCAAGAAGTAGTTTCCAAGCACAGAGTATCTGAAACTGCCTACCTGTGATAGGAATTTAAGGGAGGGAGAAAAGTGGCTCAAGAGGAACAAAATCATTTCTAGAAGCCAGGACCGAAACCAAAATCACAATATACCTCCATTCTCTCTGCTTTTATTCATTTTATTCACGTGTTCTATTTGAGCTAGAAATCCACGCCGAACTACACACCTAGGACAATGTCAGCTGTGCATTTTAAAATTTTTATCACCTACCTCCTGCCTCTTCAGCAGTGCTCCACAAGGAGCTAAGGACCTCAGGCAAAAGACTTACACCCTGAGACAGCCAAGCAAAAACTGCAAATCCATTCATTAGTCAATCAACAGATATTCCCCGAGGGCTCAAAGTGCCAGGCACTGTGCCAGGCTCTGGGGTATAAAGGCAAAGCAAAACGCACACCCAGAAAGAGTTCACAGTGAAATGGAAGAGAAGGAGATGTGTAATGTTCAGCTCTAGGAGCCCACTGAAGACGCGAACCCAAATGCCTACATCATTGCAGTAGCACCAAAAACTGGGTAAAAATCCCCAGATCATGTTTGGAGCTTGATTGTAACGAACAGGTTACCTTCCCGTGAAACTTCAACACCTACAGAGCCAGAGAGTGTCTGGGCCTTGTCTTCACAGTGCCCTTCCAGCGGGAGCACATAGCAGGGAGCTGGTGGATTTGAGCGGCTGTACGAGAGAATCTCGTGTTGTCCCTGTCCTCATCCATCGTCACACGCTAACATCAGCTCCCCGTCACCACCCCGTGTCTCTCCGTGTTCTTGGGATGATGACGAAGAAGCTGCTGCTAAGAGTTTTGTATTCACCAAATAAAACCAGTTGGATAAATATAAACCAGTCATCCCATCAGTAATGTTTCTGAGTGTCCGTGGGTATAGAGCAACTTTCTAGGCCCTGGGGAGGGAGACATAAAACCTAGAAGGTATGTCTCTCATTCCTCAAAAGTGTACAATCTCATCGAGGCAGCAGAACATGCACAAAAATTAAGAACGCTTACAAGCAAGTGCAAATAAAGATGGGGCAGTGTATTCATGCATTAAGCATCCCGTAGAGACACCTGCTAACTCTCCGGGGGCTGAAGGAGGGCCCGCTGACTTCCTCCAGTCTATCCGAATTTTGAATCACATTGCCTAAACCAAGGGACCGTAATTCTCAAATGGAGCCAAAGGTAGGATTTTCCTCTTTACCCGAGGCCTTTGGGACAGAAGGAATGATCAATAAAACATAAACTACAACAGAGTCTGAGTCAGGTTTCTTCTAAATTCACTAGCTTTTCAATTCACTAAGCAAATATTTATTGAGCACAGGAGGTGGACAGAGACTGTGGGTTAAAATGCTGGGAGACATTAATAAAAAGAAAAAAAAAAAAAAAAAAGACACAGCCTTCAGTGCCTTGCCTTGAAATCAGAGTTACCAGGAATTTTAAAAAAATAATCTGCATATTGGACGAAGGTGTACGTGTGATAGGAGAATTCTCTCCCCCATCCCCTTTTTTGAACAAGACTAAGATAAGACATCTGGAACTTGTATCCAGTATTTTGTTTTCGTGCAGTAAAGTGTCTCTGAACCCTGGGGGCCGTGCAAAACGCCGCTGCCTGGGCCCCATGCCCAGAGACTGGTTCGGTGGGTCCGAGGTGGTGCCTTGGCTCTGTCATTGCTCTGAGTTTACGAGATCTGACGTGCAGCCAGGGTTAGGAGCCGCCGACTGGGGCAGTGTGAGTCCTGTCAGTGTGAGTTCTAGGCAACAGCTTTCCCGAGCGCCTCAAGGAAACAGAGATTAGCACTCAGATCCGCCCCATGAAACGGAAGAATTTTAGGTCAGACAACCCCACAGAGAGAACCTTCTAGCTGACAGGGCTCTGCCCCCAAATCCCCAGATGGACAAGAAAGCTCATGGGATAAGGAAGAGACCACCACCCCTGGAGCTCAAGAGGACCCCACCCCTCCTTCCCCTCCAGCAGGACCGATTCCACTGCCACCAGCCTGCAGCGATAACCAAAGAGTTGCTGTCATTGCTACCCTCTATGGAAAGCCTGCTCACTGCTAATTAATCCTGTTAATCCTTACAACAACCCGAAGAGGTCTTCCTATTTTTCAGGTGAGGACGTTGAGCCTTAAAGTGATTTATTCATTTGCTCATTCAGAACTACTACGGAGATGCAAAAAGGAAGAAGATGCAGGTACCACCTCAAGGAACTGGCCATTATGAGATTAAAAATCAGTTGGGATAGTTTAGGAAGGAAAGATCACGTGCTGTTGAGATCAGAGAAGACTTCCTGAAGGAGGTGGCATTTGAGCTGGGGCTTGACAGCCTTCAGAAATGGGTAGGATTTGCATGGGCTAGTGGTGGGCAGAAGGCTTTGGGAGCAAAGACCTAGAGGGAAGCCCCAGTGTGTGTGGAGCGAACACGCCCACGGATGGATGGGGGAGAAGGCTGAGAAGCGGGCTGTGGCAGAGCCCGGAAGCTAGAATGCCTGGCCAGGAGAATGGTTTTAGCTTGGGAGGCAGCAAGGAGCCGCTAGAGGTCTGGAGCAGAGGGGTATCGCCCTGAAACTCTGCCCAGTGAGGTCAAGGTGGCAGCAGCATGAGGAAAGACTGGAGGAGACACTCAAGGCTTCTGCGCCTACGAGGTACCAGGTTAGGGAACTTGCCAGGTCTAACTGGTTGGAGCTGGAACTCCAGACTCCTGGATCCTACGTCATCATTCCTCCTTCTCCACATCATCTGCCCCGAGTGACAGGAGAGCCTCAGTCCTCACCTGCCCTAGCAGCTCCCCACCCCACCTCCTCGGCCAGGAACCCCTGGAAGAGCAGACTTGCCCTGGGGCACTTTCTCCCCGTGGGAGCCAGCAGCCCTCTCCAGCACTCCTCCTCCTCACGAGCCCGGATGGCAGTGGGAGAGAGTGGCCGGGACAGGTGGGTTGACGTTCTCTTCCCTGTCCATCTCTCTGGCTGGCTTGGGGTCTGGGCGCAGAGCAACGGCAGATGAGATCAAAGGCAGCCATCAGAGCATAAACCCATTAGCTGTCTGGTCCCCAAGTCCCCCAGCCCCAGATGTCTTGTTCCATTAGACGCAGCTCTCCTGAAATAAGCACTTAGAGGCGAGATTCATCAGGCAGCTCCTGTCCACCGCTGCACGCAAGCCGGCCGCTCCCCGAGAACACGATAGAAACGTACTCGCCTGCTGGCTTCTCTTTCCTTTGCAGCCTCAGCCGGGGACCGAATGCTTTCTGGATGCTTCTGGAGTCATCATAGAATATCGAGTCCTGCATTTCTAAGCTGTTTTCAGCCCAAATCATTCACCAAAGGCCAGACTGCTGATAGGTGCTCCTATTCCAGGGTGCGGACCCCTTACGGTAGCACTTCTGGAATCTGGTTACGTTCTGTTTTTATTTGACGTGTATATTGGGCTTCCAAGTATGTTTTCATTTGAAGAAGAGAATTTATGGCTTGATGTTTTTTTAAACATCAGACTAGATAAACCTTAAGGTCTAGTCTACCTCTAACATTTGCAATTTTTATTAACTAAGTATTCTCTATAAAAATGCAAACAGGTTTAAGAGGATAATAATTCCGTTATCGATAAATACCTAAGCAGCAATTAGCAGGGATAGAACCCAGGCCAGGCAGCGGGTTCATGTCGGGAGAAAGAGGTGGGAGATTCCAAAGACGTTACAGCCTGTTTCGGAGTCCAGCCGACAGGCATCACGCTGACAAACACACAGCATCTCTCTCTCTTTCTCTCTCTCACACACACACACACACATTCATAAAAATGATTTCACAAAAATGCATTTGACATTCATAAAAATCCCTGTAATCAGGGCAAGTATTTGTAACCCCACAGTAGAGAAAAAGAAACTGAAAAAAAAACAAGTTAAAGTGATTTGCACAAGGTGACACAGTCCCTGTCTCCATAGCACCGACTCAGTTCTCTTTACTCCTCAAGATCAAAAATTCCGCTAGTGCAAAAAGAGAAGCTCAAGCAGCCGAACAACAGAGCGTGGAGTAGAGACCCCGCCTACTGCTCCTGTCCCCCACACTCCATGCTCCATGTCATACTTATCCACGGCCCAGGTCACGAAGGAGCATGTGTCCGTCACGGGTCCCCTCACACCAAGTCCTGGGCAAGGAAGGCAGGATGCATGGGCATGATCTGCCCAGATGATTCAGGGTCCAACTCACCGTGGCCTTTTGTCCGGTGTCATCTTGTTAATTGGGCGAAGTTTTGCCACCATGTGGTTCCAGAGCCCGAGTCCAGAAGGCCGCTCAGAGGCTGAGGCTGCAGAGCTCCACCAGCTTGGCAAGCTTAATATAGCTCCCCAAGCCAAACCTGGCCTCAGCCTCTGCACACAGCCCAGTTGGCCGGGACCGAAGCTCCCAGCTGACCTTTCAACCCCAATCCCTCTGTACAGACATACGGTCCAGGAATAGCGGCCCTGCTACCCGCACGGCCGTACAGATGAATTGACTGGCCGGCTCTGGCTCGGGCAGACTCAGGTGTGGTTGCTAAAAGCGGGCTCAGAGGGAGGGTGCCTTGCCCAATTCCTACCCTCGAGCCCTGCCACTCTATCAGCTCACCCTGTTTTATTTCCTCGTAGATAAAGTGATTGCTATTTGAAATTATCTTGTTTATTTCTTAAGTTTTTTTTCTGTCTTGCCTGCTACAGTGGAATTGCCCCAAGAATAAGACTTGGGCCACCTTACTCAGTGCTCATCCCTAAAACCTAGGACAGTATCATGTAGCCCTGTTGCATGGCAGGTCCTCAAAAATAGCTGTGGGAATGAATGTCGATGCCCTTTGCAAAACTGTGCTTTCACCCCAGAACTTCAGCGAATCTTTCTGCTCTCACTACTGGCCTTCACTCACCCCCTGGAATCTGTCCACAGGAGAGAAAGGGCCTGGACCAGCCCCGTACGTTACGCAGGGCAGCTTTTCAGCACCTCTGCTGAGTCCAGCAGGGGGGCGTGGCATAAATGCATGCCCGTCACCCAGCCTGTCCCCACTGCTCCGAGCAGTTTGACACTCTCACTGGGGCCAAGGAATATATTACTGGGCAGTTCATAGGTCCCCTCTCTCTGCTCCCTTCAGGGTCTTCCCCTACCTCTACGACAGCGCATACAACACTGCATTGCAGTTTGTCTGTGTGATGTGGCCACCTCCCCTACAAGATTCCTGGGGAGCATTGATCACCCATCCTTTAGTCCTTGGCAGCCAAGCGGCTGGGGTCGCTGGGGTCACTGTTGAAGTCAGCACACGTCACAGCACTCGGTGCACACAGGGCTGGAGATCAGGAGACCAGGGTGCTGATGCCGTGGGGCCCGACCGTGCTCTGTGGGGCCTGGCTGTGTGAGGCCGGACAAATTATTTGGGCTCGCCGAGTCTTGTCCCTTCATCTGTGGCAGAAGGGTCGGACAGGACAAATGGGCAGGGCTGGGGCAGTTAGAGTCCCCTGTGGGGCTCCGGCAGCCTGCACCAGGGCCAAAATACGGGATGGGGAGAAATGTGTACTCGGAAAAAGATCCTACAGGTGAGGACCGCTAGACTAGAAACGGGGGTGGAAATGTGTGGCCAAAGAGGACCCACAGAAGTGCTTCAGTTGGCCCAGGGAGTGCTTTAAAAGTCTGTGAATCAGGCCGGGTGCGTTGGCTCACGCCTGTAATCCTAGCACTCTGGGAGGCCGAAGTGGGCGGATCGTTTGAGCTCAGGAGTTCGAGACCAGCCTGAGCAAGAGCGAGACCCCGTCTCTACTAAAAATAGAGAGAAATTATATGGACAGCTAAAAAATATATATATATAGAAAAAATTAGCCGGGCATGGTGGTGCATGCCTGTAGTCCCAACTACTTGGGAGGCTGAGACAGGAGGATCGCTTGAGCTCAGGAGTTTGAGGTTGCTGTGAGCTAGGCTGACGCCACGGCACTCACTCTAGCCCGGGCAACAGAGTGAGACTCTGTCTCAAAAAAAATAAAAAAATAAAAAAATAAAAAAGTCTGTGAATCTGAATGGCTTCAAGGGAGCAGGACAGCCCCCCGGTCCTCACCTGCCCTGTTGACTTACACGCACCCTTATTCGCTCACCTGTGCCCTCCCTGTGCTAGGGGACCCCTAAGGCTGTCTCCACACCATCTAACCCCTGGGGCAATCCATTTGTGAAGTCCTTACTGTAGGCTCTGATATTCTGTGGCTCCACAGACCCCTGGCACGTGAGGTTTCTCAGAAGGGACTCCAGGCACGGTCTCTGAAGGTCTCTCTGTAGTAGCTTAAAATGCTGACACGAGGGGACTCCTGCCTCTTCTTCAAAACCAAACTCAAAGGAGGCTTCAAGACTGTACTAGTCAGTGTTCTCCAGAGAAGCAGAACCGGTAGGAGATATGTGTGCGTGTGCGCTTGCGTGTGTATTTGTTAAGAGAATTATCACAGGGAGCTGTGTCCCGTGATTATGGAGGCTGCCAAGTCCCCAGACCCACTGGGACAGGCGGCAAGCTGCAGACCAGGGACAGCCGACGGCACGGCCCGCAGGCTGGCAGCCTCAAGCCCCAGGAGGAGCCAACATTTCAGTTCAAGGTGGAAGGCAGGAAAAAATGAAGCCCTAATTCGAAGGCTGGGAACGTTCTCTTACTCGGGGGAGGGTCGGCCTTTTTGCTCTGCTCAGACCTTCCACTGATTGGATGAGGCCCCCACATTGGGGAGGGCACCTTGCTTTACTCAGTCTGCATGTTTACGTGTTAATCTCATCCAGAAACACTCAGAATAATGGTTAACCAAATATATGGGCACCCTCTGGCCCAGTCAAGTTCACATATAAAATTAACCACGATAAGGACCTACCAATTCTGCCGCTAGGTGTGCTGGTGGTCAGAGCTGTGGGGGCCCTGGCTGTTACGTAAGGAGAGAGGAAGGTACAGTAGATGCGATTATTGTTCCTGATTCTTCCCTCTGCCTAGTTCTTCACATCCTTTGCATTGAGTCTTTGTAGTACTTCCCACTGGGATAAACACAGCCTATTCCCTTGACCCCTCAATGTTCGGATCGGCCATATGGCTTTCTTAGGCTGATGGAATATTTGTGGGCATGACGTGAGCGGAGGCTTCACTGTGCTTTCCAGAGTTGGTTTGGCCTTTTGCACTGCTGTGAGACACCATGAGAAAAGCACGCCCCGGGTAGCTGCTGCTCCTTTAGGCTGGGCCATAAGGCGTCCGCCGCCAAGTCCAGCTCACCCACCATCTAAAGCAGAGCTATCCTGTCCTAACGCAAACTTGGGAGTGAGATGACAAGTGTTTGTTTTTGCAGATCCTGGTGATTTGGGGATTGTTTGTTATGCAGCATTATTGCAGCAGCAGCCAACCTACAAGAGAGGAAGGATGATGATCTTGGGGTGGCATTGCTGGGGGAAGTAACGGCATCTGGCCGTCCTGTAGGCTTGACGGAACAGCAGCCTGGTGTCTGCCACGCGTGCATCTTCTCCATTACAGTGAAGGCACTTGGAATTATGGCAAATTTTCTTCCTGACGTCCACAGTCTCAGAGACAGCATGTATGTAGCATAGTCTGCCTTGTTCCAGACTTACCCATACGCGGTACCTGCCTCTTTCTCCTCTCAGTTGTCAGCTCCTGATAATTTCTACAAGAGCACGTGGCACTTCAGTGACTCAGTAAATACTCATTATTGAATTTAGAAGAATAAAGAGGGCTGGCCCCACTGATGACACAAGTAGCCCTGAAAGATGTCGAAACCACAGCCGGAGCTGAACCATCAAAACCATAAGAGAGGCTGCCTTGTGGTCACAGTTTCCTGTACCGTCAGTTCCCCGGGACCGCTCAGCCCGAGGACACACGTAACGAAGGCCCCACAGGAGGGACGTCTGCAGGGACAGTCCCATCCCTCCAGCAAGCACACGCTAAGCACCTGCTGAGTGCCAGGTCTGCGCCAGGAGCAGCCCGGGTGAAACCACTTAAGGAGGCTGGCGAGGCCCGGAGAGGAAGGACACCTACCTGCGAGCTGGGTGGGGCCACCAAGTTAATTCCCGGAGGGGCTGCCAGCGCTCCCGAGGGTGGGCCCATGGCAGAGGTGATGACTCGATATGGAGACCCCAGGGCGTTGAGGGGGGTCCCCACTGCACTCAGAGTCCGTGGGGCACTCACTGGGGTGTCCGTGTAGCTGGGGTGGCTGTCCATTGGCTTCCCTGTGGACAAGGCTGCCGATGGGCTCATGGACGTGGAGCCAGCGTGGCTGGGGGAGCCTGCAAGGAGAAGAAGAGTACAGGAGGTTGGGGAACACAAAATGGGGACCTGTGGGGACAGAGGCCCAGCCCTGCCCCTGTTTTTGTTTCCTGCATGCTCCTTTTAGCTGGCACCTGCACACCCATGAACCTAGGTGCTCACACCTACACCGAGCTGTAGTATGAAGTCACGAAAGGGACGGAGAGAAGAGAGGACCTGCTCTAGGACAGAAATCCCCACTGATGTTTTCGTTCTCTCTCTGCCTGGAGGCCGCTCTGGGCTGAGCTGGATCCACAGCAAGTGCAGCGAGGGGCACAGCCCACAGACCCCCGAGGCCTGGGCAACCGTGGCCTGGGCCAGCCAGACAGGGAAGGCGAGTCAGTACCAAACCCCGGCATGGGGCGTGGAGCGAGGGGTGCCCAGGCTGCCCGGAATTCCCTGCCTCTAACTCACATTGCTCGGAGAACTGGAGCAGGGCTGAAATCCATTCCCTCACGTGCAATGAACATTTATTAAGGTGCTGGGTGCCGGGGATTCGGAGCCAAGGACAACACGGTTCCTGCTGTCGGGGGCCCCATACCGTGATGATGACAACGGGGAAGGCAGTGGCTGTTGTCGCACACCTGGCTTCCCGTATCTGTTAAAACTTCATGCCACAAGCTTCCTTTCTGCCCGTTTCTACAGCACAGGGATAGCTAGTACTCAGAGAAGGGCTGGGAGGGCTGGACGTGGCTCTAAGTGCAGGAAGGCCAGCGCAGACAGGCCTGCCAGAGACTGTTTCTGCCTCTGAGGACAAAACATTGCAGCCTCAAGTGTCTGTGCAACAAGTTCTGGGAGGACGGACACAACGGCAAGCTCGGCCAGGTGGTCATCTGGTGCCACTGTCCTCGGATAAATTGAGCCCACGTTCCCCTGCAGCCAGTAGCAAAGTCAAGTTGAAACAGAAGGAGGGGACCCTCCTGTCATCTTGGGAGCCCAGCGTGGAACATTCTCTCCAGAAGCGAGGACCTATAACTCCATGACCTGCGGCAGCGAAGCGGAGACTAGAGAACACGGTCGGGCAGCCCAGCCTGGATCTCCGCGCTGGATCCCGGCACAGCCGGCTTGCACGGACAGATGCAGAGAGACCGTGTGCATGAGAGCCGCACTGGCTCAGCCACGGCACCCGCGCTGTCCACGTGGGCAGAGAGTGAGAGGCTTAAGTGGTCAGCAAGCACGGCCTGCTGCAGAAGCTACCCGATTCTCAAATGCCTACCGGGAGTCAGACACCGGGCCACGCAGATACGATACTGAGCGGAGCTAAGTCATGTGCCTGACTTTTTATGGCTCACTATTCATGCGACAAATATTTCTTGGGTGCCTACTACATGCAGGGCACTGTCCCAAGCCTTGGGGAGACACCAGTGGGTGCTGAGTGTAGCGTTCAGAGTAGGGTCATGTAATTATCATCACAAGTAAGATATAGAATAGTTTCATCATCACAAATTTCCCCCTTCCTTTTCCTCTTAGCCCACCATCGATCTGTTTCTGTTCCTACAGTTTTTTCAGCTGCTTTAAAACTGAAAAAGCAGTTGAAAATCTAAAGGCCTCTTTTCATATTTATTTGTTGAATATAACTAAACTAGGGAGGATGAACCAGAGGCAAGCTCAATATTTAAGAAGTATTTCCTGGCCGGGCGCGGTGGCTCACGCCTGTAATCCTAGCACTCTGGGAGGCCGAGGCGGGTGGATCACTCGAGCTCAGGAGTTCAAGACCAGCCTGAGCAAGAGAGAGACCCCGTCTCTACTAAAAATAGAAAGAAATTTTATCTGGCCAACTAAAGATATATATAGAAAAAATTAGCCAGGCATGGTGGCACATGCCTGTAGTCCCAGCTACTCAGGAGGCTGAGGCAGGAGGATCGCTTAGGTCCAGGAGTTTGAGGTTGCTGTGAGCTAGGCTGACGCCACGGCACTCACTCTAGCCTGGGCAACAGAGTGAGACTCTGTCTCAAAAAAAAAAAGAAGAAGTATTTCCTTATTTTTTTGGAGTTCTATGCTTTATTAATGTGAGAATTATATATATAGTTGCAAATGTAACTTATTTTCATTATGTTATTTTTAAAAATTATATTGAAAAACTGAAATCTTTTTATTTTCTTAGATATAAAGCAACATTTCATCAATGTGATGTTTGCAAGAAAATTTTTAAAGGCAAATCAAGTCTGGAAATGCATTTTCGGACGCATTCAGGTAAAACTTAATGGGTGGTTTATATCTTTTTGTGTATATAATTGTTCATGAGTAAAATACAAACATTTAAACTTTGTTGTTTTTCGTTAAATTTGGGGGATTTTCCCCATTTAGGTTTCCATTCATTTTATTGAAGTTCATATCATAAATGCACACAGGGAGGAACAAGGGAGGAACTTGCTTCCTTCAAATTCTGGAGGAGAACAGGGAGTGTCAGAAACGTAACTGGAAACTATCCCTTAAACATAAATATCCCACTGGGAAAATGTCACCGTGGGGTTTCTCTCGGAGCTTTTGCAGCCTTGGTTAAGGGCTACTTGTGGAGAGAGGCCACTCCCATATCCAAGGAAGCCGGGACCTTCTTGTCATTCTACCTACAGAGCTCCAGTCTACCAGGGACAACTGCCTCATAAACAGATAAACCCCAAGACCCCACATCCTAAGCACCACAACTGAGGAGGACCCACAGGCTGTGGGCCCGCAGAGGAGTGCAAAGGGGTTAAAATGAACAAGTCAGACATTGATGTTTTTGTCCTCAGTAGCATCAGACAATTTCCATACATTGGCTCTTCATCGTGACAATAAGCTATTTCAGCCTTTTGCAGATGAGAAACCTTAGGCTCCATCTCACCCCACGCTGCTCCCCGTTCCAGGATGACTTGCCCCCACCCCCATTGCCTAGGAAGCTCTTATTCATCCTTCCAGGTCTAACTCAAGTGTCACCTCCTCCAGGAAGCCTTCCCTGGCATTCCTGGTCTGCTCTGATGCCCTTTTCTGTTTTCTCATAGCTGTCTGTCCTTACTCACATCTTAGCACTTATTATACTGTATTACCACATTTGTTTATTTCCCCGTCTTTCCCACTAAACGGAGAGGGAAAAACCATGTCCACTTTTGTGTCCCCATCCCTCGCAGGGGACCTGGCACTGCCTGGGTAGTTAGTGGCAGAGCCGAGATTCCAATGTCCATCTGAAGCCCACGCTCTCGCCTGTGTTTGCTGTCAAGGACAGCGAAGATGATTTGGAGAACCATCCGCATCAAAAGAACAAGATGACTCAATTACGAAGTGCTCTCAAGCTGAAAGTTCATCTGAAGGAGAGGAAAGACGGCAGCACTCAAGAACTCAAGCCAAGGAAGTCAAAACCTTTCCAGACGGCCACTGATTGGAAAGAACCATTTTAGACTCTTCTGAGGCCCTGGAGGGGGTGACATTTAGAGAGGCCAATGTACACCTTGAGTCTATTACCGAGATAAAGTGTGACAGGTGAGTCCGGAGCCAGCCCTGATTTGAGGGTGAGGAGCCGTGAATGCCACTGGGCCGGCAGCTGTCCCTCCCCCACGGCCGAGCCCCCTGAAGGAGATCGACCTCCCCTTCCAGCTTCCGATTTCCAAAAACAGACCGAAGGGTCCTGCAACACTCCTTTGCATTCTGCTCCAGACGGATCTCGGAGAGACTGTGCCTTTTAACCCTGTATCCCCAGGGCCTGGCCCAGTGCCTGACACCAGGCCTAGACCAATGGGACAGGCAGGAATAAGAGTTTGTTCACACATTCATCAGCCCAAGAGTTCCCAGGGTGTGGAACCTGTGCCACCAGGGACAAGGGACGTTTTAGGTGGTATGTAGGCAAACTCTATAAAAAAAACTTAGTGGTTTTATATTTATGTTTTCTGTTTCCTTATGCTTATAGCGAGTGACAAGGCTCTCGTTTTTTTGTGTAAAATTATCTTCCTCAAGATAGCTCTCTAAGACTTTTATAAAAGTAAATAAAAAGTCTAAGGACAGAGGCTACTGGATATATAAAATATCACGAAAATAGCATGCAAAGGAATGATGTTTAGGGAACATCAACCTGCACAAAAATATACACCATATGGACTTTGAAGAACTCACAAGTTGTTTCAAAAATAAAAAGAGATGACATGCAAGTGGTTTGAAATTTAAAGTGCGTCGTTATTATTACTAATAATAATAAAAAGTAAGAGGCCGGGCGCGGTGGCTCACGCCTGTAATCCTAGCACTCTGGGAGGCCGAGGTGGGCGGATCGTTTGAGCTCAGGAGTTCGAGACCAGCCTGAGCAAGAGCGAGACCCCATCTCTACTAAAAATAGAAAGAAATGATATGGACAGCTAAAAATATATATAGAAAAAATTAGCCGGGCATGGTGGCACATGCCTGTAGTCCCAGCTACTCGGGAGGCTGAGACAGGAGGATCCCTTGAGCCCAGGAGTTTGAGGTTGCTGTGAGCTAGGCTGACGCCACGGCACTCACTCTAGCCTGGGCAACAAAGCAAGACTCTGTCTCAAAAAAAAAAAAAAAAAAAGTAAGGCAATTCCGCTACTCAGTGCAGTGGTGACAACAGTATGTTGTTGAGCTAGAATGAAGTAGGGAGCGAAAGTCTGGTTTTCAGTAGCCTTGAAAAGGTGATTTGTTTCTGTTGAGTTAATAACCCAGAAGTGGGGGGCTATTTTATAACCACATTTTATACAATAAAATAGAATTCAAGAAGACAAATAACATCTTCCCTAAATGCATTTGGGTTCTTCATCTCACACAATGACCCAGTGGTTCTTAGAAATAAATAGCTTTGCTTTTAGACAAGTTGGAAAACAATGACTTTTATAACAAAAGTGTTTCCCGTGGGAAAATGAATTCGTTCTCCCCCATAGACAGTAATGCCTACCTGTCCGTGAGACTTTTGTCAGCCTCTCCCGCTCTTTTTTCTTGTAGCCCCGTGGAAACCATAGCCAGTACCAAAAGGCACCACAAGTTTTCCAGAAACCTGGTTATACCTTATTCGTTTCCCTTCCTCACCAAGCCTCCGGTTAACCTATGAACCGGGACAGAAAGATTGACAGGTTCCCTCCAACCCAGGCGGAGAGGGCAGGCTCCTGTCTGAGGTTGAGTGGCATTCGCTGCAACTGATCCGGGGTCGACTCTGTCTGGCCCTCAGCCCAGGGTAAGCCTGGTCCTAATCCGAAGTCTAGTCTTTCTCAAATGCTCCCCCTTGGTCCCTGCGGTAGTTTGAACGCATGTGTCCCTCCAAAATTCAGGTTGGAATTAAACCCCCTGGTAGTAAGGAGCAGGGCCTTTGGGAGGTGAGCAGGCCACGAGGGCTCCAGCCTTATGAACGGGACTGACGCTCTTATAAAGGAGGCCTCGGAGAACTGCCTGGCCCTGCCATCTTCTTGCACGTGAGGACACAGCACTCGTCCCTTCTTTGCCCCTTCTGTCATGCAAGGACTTAGTAAGCAGCACCATCCCAGATGCAGAGAGCAGCCCTCACCAGACACCGAATCTCTTGGCGCCTTGATCCTGGACCTCCCAGCTTCCAGGGCTGCGAGAAATAAATTCCCATTATGTATACGTCACCCAGCTGAGGTACGACCGCAGCAGGAATGGGCTGAGACGGTTTCCCGGCCCCGTCGCCGTGTGGAGGGACGTGGCCTCTGCAGCCCAACCACCTCGCCCGCTCCCGGGCCTGCACTCTCCTCCCTGACCCTGCACCCTCTCCATCTTCTAGCCACGCAAACCATGCCCGCTGCCCGGATGCACAGAAAATGCACAGATTCTGTACTCTGCGGCGTTCGTTCTCTTTGCTCAGGCAACGATTTTATTAAAAATAATATATTTAATGGGAAAGGCCTAGTGGAGTTTCTCAGGAGGGTCTCCTCTTTCCTGGCAACGTACCCAAGAGCAGCGTATCATAGTCCTGGGCCTCATTCCCCCAGGAAGGAGTTGGCACTTGGTGACCTCCAAGCTCCCTCCCGGCTCTCCCGTTTCATGGGCATTGGGTAGGACGTGGCTCCCTGGCATTGAAAAGAAAGAAGTGCAGGTGGTGGTGGTCTAGAACAGTCCGGGTCTGGACCACTTGCTGAGGGGACCCTGTCATCATCGACTGGACCATTTTAGACCGTGAAGGTGTTTGCTATTCTGAACTGTAATTTCAGAAGCTCAGAGTGTCACCAGGAGCTAAAACTGTGAAGGGAATCCGTAGAGGGCATAACTCTGAGTTCTCAAGTCCCTGTGGGTGCCATGGCTCCAGGGCTTCAGGGGCACAGTGCTCTGGAGAAGACAAGAACTCTGAAGCCACAAAGTCCTAGAATAGGCTGAAGTTTCCACCACCTTCCGGCCATGTAAACTTGAGCAAGGAACACGACCTCTCTAAACTGCAGTTTCCTCGGCCATAAATTGAGACAAACACACCCATCTCAGAGGACTGCCAAGGGTGCCTGAGACCAGGAGGTCCATTAATTTTTTGTTAATTAATGTATATAACTAGATGTAGAGTTTATCAACAGAAATCATTTGCATGAGAAATCAGTGTCACCGATGTTTACCAGAACCAAAATCTCTAAACAACAAATCGCGTGTGTGAGTGTGTACTTGTGCACGTGTGTGCCTGCGTGACAGAGAGAGGGAGAGAGAAAGAGGACAGAAAAGCCTGGGTACTTAGAACTACAGAATTCTTACCAAGGTAAGGAAGTTGCTTAGCAACCTCATCCTCAGCCAATAAAAGTGAAATGTCAAGGATGCCGTTTTTCTGACTGGCCAGACAAGGGAGCGAATGGCTTGGCGTCTCCACCCCTTTGCTGCCGTGCCAGGCAGGGCGGAGAGTTTGCGCTCCCATTAGCAACCTCTTCAGGATGGAATGGAAGCTCCTAATGAATCATTGATAATGGCTCATGCCCACCCAGGGGGAAGGGGACAGAGCTAAAGACTTGCTATTTCTCAGAGTCGGGAGTCTCCATTTGGAGTCAAGGGCGCACCATGGGGCCCTGTCCCACTCTGATCTCTCCCACGGTGGACAGTCACCACCAAAGCAGCCTCCTTGTCTCCAGTGGAGGGATACGGTGCATAAGCCTAACAGTCACAGAATGTTCAGACACTTGGCTTGTTCCTCTTTGTCTAAGGGAAACCCACTCACCGCCCTTTCCCTGCTTGGCTCCCAACGCACAGACAGGCTGCTGAGCCAGGGCAGCAGGAGATGCCCTACAAAGGCACTTTAATTGACACTAATGTCATCTCCTCTGCTGAGGGACAACAATAACAATAGCTAATGTTTATCGAGCAGTTGCCAGGAGCCAGACATGGTTCTAAACATTTTACATAGACAGGTTGAACATCCCTAAAGCCGAAAATCCCAAATCTAAAATGCTCCAAAATCCAAAACTTTTTGAGCACCGACAGAACTCTCAAAAGAAATGTTCATTGGAGCATTTCGGATTTTTGGATTAGGGATGCTCAACCAGTAAACACATAATGCAAACATTCCAAAATTGAAAAGATTCGAAATCTGAAACACTTCTGGTCCCAAGCATTTGGGATAAGGGATACTCAACCTGTATGGAATAGCCAACGTTTATTACACACCTACTGTTTGCCAAGCACTCTTCCAAGATTACGTGCAGCATCTCATTTAATAATCTCAGGGACCCGTGGAGGTAAGGGACTATTCCCATCACCATCCTCATCCTGCTGACGGGCAAGAGAAGCCCCAGGGAAGCCGAGCAAACTGCCTGAGATCACCTGGCTGGTCAAGAGCGGGGCCAGGCCCCAGGTCCAAGCAGCGCTGTGCCAGGGCTGCTGTGCTCAACCCTGACACAACGCTCGCCACTTGCTGGGGTAGGAGGTGGGGGATCCCAGATAAGCCCCAAACGGGGGATTATGTGTAAGAAAAACTAAGATATTCAATTGTTACCCTATGCTCTTCACAGCTTCCTTATGGATCGTGATGCATTTGTTTAAGCACATTTAATTATGGCAAATGAATAAAATGACTAAGGGACCAGGCCCTCGAAGGCGCTAATAAAAGAAAGGTTAACATCTTTTGCCAGGTGTACACCACTTGATCTTTTCTTTTCTTTTCTTTCTTTCTTTCTTTCTTTTTTTTTTTTTTTGAGACACAGTCTCAGTCTGTTGCCTGGACTAGAATGCCGTGGCATTAGCCTAGCTCACAGCAACCTCAAACTCCTGGGCTCAAGCGATCCTCCTGCTTCAGCCTCCCGAGTAGCTGGGACTGCAGGCATGCGCCACCATGCCCAGCTAGTTTTTTCTATATATCTTTAGCTGTCCAGCTAATTTCTTTCTATTTTTTTTTTTTTTTAGTAGAGACGGGGTCTCGCTCTTGCTCAGGCTGGTCTCAAACTCCTGACCTCGAGCGATCCTCCCGCCTCGGCCTCCCAGAGTGCTGGGATTACAGGCGTGAGCCACCGCACCGGTCCCCCCACCCCCGCCTTGATTTAGATACGTGGAACCCGATTTTACACTCTGGGGAAGGGGCTGGCAAACTTTTCTCTAAAGGGCCAGACAGTAAACATTTTAGTCTCTGCTAGCTCTACGGTCGCTGTGACAACGACACACAATACCCTCCGTAGTGTGAAAGCAGACACGGCCAACGCGTAGACTAAGGCGCACGGATGTGGCTGTGTGCCAGCAGGCTTGCCGCCCCCCGGGGATCATTCTGGAGAAGTTCTATGACCATTTCTGATGGCTTTACAGTGAGCGGTGGTTCCCAGCACTGCAGCTCCACACGGCTCTTCCTCTGGCTTCCCTGTCACCGAGCTGAATTGTCACAGCCGGACAGAGGGGCCTGCAGATCTTCTGGTCTCCCCGCTCAGTTACAGGGGAGGACACTTGGAGAGTAGGTGTGGCCGGCCCAGGACCCATGGCTGTTTGTGGTCTTCATACTGGGTTCCCCTTGGAGCCCCCGGGGGTGGCAGGAAGAGGAGTGGAGGGAGCTAAGCCAGAGAGTCCGCCCCCACCCTTGGTAAAATAGCTCAATGCTGCCGGCCACATGGGGCGAAGGCTAACCTTCCACAGTGTAAGGGTGAAATAAAATAAAGCCTGGAATATTGTCAACACAATAAAATTCCCTTTTCCCATAGAAAACTTGGAAAGTATGGTACTAAATTCAGCTAGAATTCTGCACGCACGTGTTTCTTAGAGGAGGTATGCCTGTTCTTAACGTGTCAGACTGCACGCCACGAGATGCTGATGGAGTGAAGCAAGGGAGATACGGATTCTGCCTCAGAAACAGCCCAGTTTCAGAAAATGACGTTTTAGCAAATCCTTCCAGGGTAGGCTCTCGTGATGTCAGGCAGAAAGGGAGCCATGACTTCTCTATCATCTTCAGGAGACCCTTGAGGGAGTCCCTGACATTGAGGAGTCCTGACCCCCTCAGTATCCTCAGCGGCAAACCGAACAGCCCGGAGTCCCTTCCCCCTCTTCTCAGCCATAGTTAGAGTCGGGGAGAGCCTCTCTGAACAAGAAGTCCAGAGAGATAGAGAAGGGGACAGAGGTCACGGATTCAAGAGCTGGGAGGGAGTGAACAAAATTGGGGTTCAAGGACTTCAGGAACAAGAGGTAAACTGGGGGCGTCCTCAGCAAGTGCTTCAAACACTGGCATTTATCTCGGTAGAATAACCAGTATGTAGTGTTCTAGCGTGAGGAACTGGCTTAAAGGGACAGACAGCCGTTCCTTGTTAGTGGGATCCCCTGGCGCCTCTCATTTGTTAGGGACGGCATAATGTCCATCTGTACCAGCGAGGTTTGTAACTTGGCTGGGTGGGAGAGGTGGAGTGCAAGCAAAATGCCATTAATTACATGCAGAAAGGTTGACAGAAATTGTTTTAGACTAGACTCAGATTCTAGATCTATCATAACACTTCATAGCAAGTCCTTGAAAGGGTGACTTTGCCATTCTGAACCTCAGTTTCCTAATCTGTCTAATGGGAAACTTCCTGCCTTACAGACTACTCTGAGTCAGTTTGGAGCTTGACTGAAATAGACAGTGCCCTCCGGGAAGGACCACTGTATTCTAGTGCCCAGTGCAGGGCCTGGCACATAACAGGTGCTCAACAAATGTTTTCTTACTGAACCCATAATTGCTATGGGGATAATAGCATATATTTGTAAAGAATTTTATGAATATGAGGCATTATGAAGTGAACGGAAAAAGTTTGGACCCAGGAGCCAGAAGACCTGCTACTTCAGTCCTGTGTGGCCTTAAGAAAGTCTCTCAACCTCTCTGAGATTATTCCCTCTTCTATAAAATGAGGTGGTTCTTCAAGTCCTAAAAGTCTGATTTCTAAACAAAAATAGTGTGGTCTTATTAATCTGTGACATAATTAATTTGGACTGGCTAAATCAGTCATAGTATGAACTAATTTGTATTTGCTCATTCACAAAATAATAGCACAAAAAGGGTTTGTTAAGCAAATAAGATGGTAGGAGAAGTGTTGAGCCTATTAAAGATACATCTGTTTTCAAGCAATTTAAAAAGCATAGTAGGAACATCATTAGCATATTAACGGGGTGTTAATTACAAAGAGTCTTTTAAAGCAGGTTTTATAAAATCCCCACTTAGTAACCATTAGCGTGTGGTACTTGAAACACAAACTATTCACGTGTGTTACTTAGAAGTAATGAAATTGTAATTTAAAAGTAATCTGCCAACTTGTCATGAATTTAGACTGATTTTTCTCTCAATTGATCCAAATGAGTGAGGTTTTGCTATAATTATACATAATGCTGGTGATAATGAGGCTGATTATCAATCTTTCCCTGCTTTTCACTACCTCCATCGTTACAGATTTTAGGGGGGGGCGGGGGTGGAGGGAGAGGGGAAGAAGGGGGAGGGGAGGGAGGAGAGGGAGAGAGATGAGGGGATGCCACTCTCCCCTCCCCCTCCTCCAGGCAGTAGACGAACAATCCCCAGCCCCCAGCCTGAACAGCCCGTCAGATCCTGCTTTGGGGGCTGCACGAAACCAGGTGGAACCCCGGGTGGGCTCAGAAGGCCGGCCCAGCCCGCTGCAGGGGACCCAGGCTGCTCCCGGTGGCCGCCCACCAGCTGATGCGTCTTTTCATCCTCACGTTCTCGCTGAGAGGGGTGGGGGCTGAGCCCCGGGGGGTGGTGGCCGGAGGAGGGTCTCTTCTAAATGCTCTCTGCTCTTCACTCTCCACGGGTTCCTAGGTTTTCCCCATTGGGAAAGCCAGACAGGGCTTTGGGAGTAGAGGAGGCTTCTACTTCTGCCCCTCCACTCACCAGGAATTGAATGTCTACCATCTTATTTTCCACATCTGTTAAAATGCAGAGCTTTGCACCAGTAAGACAAGTATAAATTACCTTCCCGTTTGATCTCAGGGTGCTTGCGAAGCCCAGAGGTTTATGTGAAAGTGCTTTTGAAAATGCTGAGAATAATTCAAATACAAGCGATGCCTATTAGCTAAACCCTGGTGTCTGAGTGGCTCCCGTGTGGAAGGAGGAGAGGGAAGATGGGGCTGGGTGCCCCGAGGAAGGGACCCAGAGCTGGGGTTCGAATTGTGAGGGGCCAGAGTAGGAAGAGGTGTCCTAGTCAGAAAGGCCCTCAGTCAAAATCCTGAGAGAAGCCAAGAGGTGGGTCTGGAAGGGGCAGGAAGGGCCATCCTAGGTACCTGCTGGAAGAATTTGCAGGGTTGTACAGTATGGCGCACGGTGGGGCTGGAATTAAAATCCAGAACTGCTACTTTTCCCTGGCTTCAAATGCCACTGGTACTGTTTACTAGCCCTGTTCCCTTCGGCAAATTATTTAATTTCTCCAGTTTTTGCATCTGTAGGATTATATAATAGGACCTTCAAGTGGTGGTGTAGGTATGAAATGAATTAATACAGATTAAATATCTCTTATCCAAAATGCTTGAGACCAGAAGTGTTTCAGATTTTGGATTTTTTCAGATTTTGGAATATTGGGCATCTCTTGTCTGGAAATCCAAAATCCGAAATGCTCTCATGAGCATTTCCTTAGAGCAACATGTCCGCACTCAAGAAGTTCTGGATTTTGGAGCATTTCAGATTTCAGGCTCTCAGAGTACGGATGCTCGGCCTGTATTTTCACTCTTTTGTGAGGATCACTAAGCCAGGGCCGAGTCCATCTCATGAGAGCCACCCAAACCCAGGCATTCTAGAAAATAAAGTTCCATTCCTTGGGCCTCTGTGTCTCCTGCTTTCAAGTAAGAGGAGAAAATACCAGCTTCCTCCGGGAGCCCCTCGCGCGCCGGCCACCCAGTGCTGGTGCCTAAATTCCCCGCAGATGCAGAAGCTACATAATGAGGGGAAGGAAAAGGTGGAGCATTTGGATTCCTCTTTGCACAATTTCTTCCCCCAGTTGCTATTCAGCTCTCTATCTCTTGGTGAGATTGTAAATGTTTCAGAACATAGTTTATACTAATTATGTTCCTTCCTAAATCTCATAAACAGTTACTCCTTCCTACATGAAGCCAAACCGCTTACAACCGTGGTAGGTTCCAGTTCGCCACCCACACGTCTGTGGAGGGAAAAATATGCTCTAGCATATGCACACATGTGCTCACACACATACGCAAGCACCTCCAACTCAGCCAATCCTCTGTGGCCCTCCTCGGGTGGAAAAGGGAATATTCTACACGAATGGTCAGGGTCAACTAGGCAGGACTCTTACAGACCAGTAGGTCCCCGGGAGAAGCCACCGATTAATTCTCCAGAGGTCACTGTTGCTCCTCAGTGGCTCCTAAACCATCCTGCGGGGTATTCCTCAGTGGCTCGCCGTTGTGTTTGCAGCCACCCCTCAGTGCTGGGCCTGGATTCTAAGGCTGGCTTGGGCCTCCAGAAACCCCTCCAGGGGCTGAGCTGCTCACCCCAGCTCCACGGAGAAAGTGTGCCACTCACAGAAGCCAGGAGAGGCAGCTCAGCAGAGCATGAACTCGGGAGCCAGACCGCCTGGGTTCAAGTCCTCGGCTGTGCCATTTTCTAGCCCTGAGACCTTAAACAAGTTGTTTCACCTCTCTGTGCCTCAGTTTCTGCATCTATAAAGGGAGTGTGATAACGACGATAATAGCACTTACTCAGAGGGCTGTTACGAGGATCAAGTGAGTCGAGGCTGGTAAAGTGCTTACAGTGGTAGCCGGCATTAGTGTCAGTGTGCTCGTTAAGTGAGATGAGAGAAGTGCTCTCCTCCCTGATCTCCCCTCACCCTGAGGATTACCGCACAATTGGATGAGGGGATTACAGGCTTTGTTTTGCTATCTTCTAAGAGGCAGCAACTGTCTCATCCCAGGAAAACAAATCTCTTACTGAGCAGCTGGCAAAGCCAGGACTCGGCAGAGAAGGAGAAGAGAAGGATCCTCTCGTTGTTGCAGGGCAGGGCCTGGAGCCAGGGGAGTGGGCACCTTGGCGTGGCCGCTGCCACCCAGGTGGTCACCCTTTGTCCAGTTGGACCAGTCTTGTGTTCGCTGATCGGGTGAGGCTCTGATGTCTGGTAAGCACAGCCCCAGACACAAATCCCAGGAGGTATTTCCCAGGGGTGACATTGCTTCCCTAGAGATTCTCACACAAACCACAGCAGCCCTCTGTGGCTCCATTTGCCGACATGTAAAAGGGCAGGGGGTTACACACCAAATCATTTAGTAAGTGCAACACAGCTTGCTGCCTTGGGACAAAGGCAGTTCGAGGCTGCAGGTGACGTCCACTCTAATCCTCCCATTGCCCCTGTGCCTGCCCTGGGTCCTCCTGCGTCCCTCTCTCCCTCCTCACTGCAAGTTCTCAGGCAGACCTCCCTGCAGAGGGCTGGAACCCTTTGGCTCACGGTTAGGCCTCCCAACTGGCACATGCAAGCAAAATGGAAATCATTAGCAGAACCAAACACGATGATTGTTCTCCTCCCTCAGAAATGCAAGAAGTGGCATGAGAGGGCGATGTTTAAACAACCTCGGTGACGCTTTCCCCTCCAGTTCCCCATGTTATACCGAACTATTTCCTTCCAGGGCTGGCAGGAAACCATTGTGTTCCCTTCCATCTGAAACCTACTTGCACTCAATACCAGAGCCCCCACCACGGTGAAAGTCTAAGCCAGCAAAATACGTGAGTCTTTGCGGATTTGATTTTACCCATCCAGATTTCTAATTCATTATTACCCAGAAATATCTGATTTTTTAATTAATTTGCATGTTAGTACCTGAGCAAAAGGGAGGGAATGTAAATATTAACTTGTATCAGGCACCATGTACATGGACTACACTATAGCCGCTGTTTTTTCATGTGCTAGCTCGTTTATTTCTCACACTTCAAGGATGAGGTGAGATCATAAATCCCATTTTAGAGAGAAAGATGATGAGGCTCAGAGAGGTTCACTGGCTTGCCTAAGGTCACACAGCTAGTAAGTAAAAATCTGGGACGCAAACTCAGCACACTGTCTCTCCCTGCCCCCTCCCCACCCACACCGTTTTCACTATATCAGATTAAAGCAATACTATTATAATCCCGAGTCAGAGACTTTTCTGGAAGTGCTCTGCAATTCAGCCCAACGTAAACTTGGACTAGTCCTTGTCCCGCTTTAGGCCTCAGTTTATACATCTGTAAAATGGGAGGTCTAAGATGCTCTGTAAGGTCATTAGGCTGCTAACATTCCAAGATTCCAGCAAGCAGCCCCGGGTGAATTTTAGACTAGACCTTCTTTCTCCAGTTTCTACTTTAGCTCTCTCCTTAAATCTCTCTACCTTCAACCCTTTTATTCACCCCAACTGTCTCCAAGGGTCTCTTTGGCATTAACGAAGCCATAATGTCACAGACCTTGGGGGTCCCGAGAATCTGGTTGAGGCTGAGCGTGTTTCCCTAACAACTGAACTCAGATATTAAGGAAAAAGCAATTCTCAGCTCTGAATGGGACTGAGATGGGAGTTGAGGATTTTCACACCCAGGGCCCAACCATGAACTGCCAGGTCACGGCATCGGCCACCACTCTCACTGGGTCATCAGCCTGGCCCAAATAACTTGAATATTATCTCTGGAATATTTCCATGGCCCCCTACCCGGGGGTGCAAGTTCAACCTCCTCCTGCCTTCCATATTACACACCTCGCGCAGTACGATAACGTGTCCGTGTACCAAGCCTGCCCCCCGTCCAAAAGGCAGAGGCTGTGTCTCATTCGCATTTGTGCTCCCAGTGCCTAACACCGTGCTTGACTCACATAAACTGCCCAGCGGACCCAGAGTGCGTGAGCGGCTCCCGGGTCTGACGCCGCCTGGGCAGGCACCCCTTCCGCTCTGCAGCTCCACCGTGCCCCACAGAGCCCCCGCCCGGCCCGGGAGCCTCGCTTCACTCCCAAGCCTTGGGGTGAATTGGCTCGCTGTCCACAGAGGAGGTCAGGAGAGCAGGGGCTTTTCGGTTCTCAAGACCTTACAAGAATTTCTGCTTTGTCTCGCCTGCCAGAATACCCGCTTGGCTCCCAAGAACATAAGCTACGTGCCACCAACTGACGAGCCAGAGGCCAGCTGGTCAGCTGTTAGTTCCATTTACTAGAGCTGGGCGGCTGTGCTGCTCTGTCACTGAACAGAGGGACCCCTGGGAGGGATGTGCCCGGGGGTTAAGGCAGCCCGTGGCCCCAGCGTTGGGAAGCCGCTGTGAAGTGCCACTGGGCTGCCCTGCCTGTCGTGGCAGCTGGGTCTTCAGTTCCCCCATTCTCCAAGCCCCCAGACCCCCCACCGCCAGACCTCGACCCCCCGGAGTGGAAGTGACAGCGACCCTTGCGAGAGAACGGGGGCAGCCGCAGGGGAGGAGAGAAGAGGCTATTAGCAAATCAAAGGGGAAGAAAACAGAGAAAGCAAAACGCTGTAGCAAATTAAAGCACTATGTTTTCTTTTCAAAAACCCAATTATAGGGAAATCTGCTTTTGAGTAAAACAGCCATGCCCTTGTTGCAAAGTATCCCAGGAACACTTACCATAGGCAAAACCTTTTTAATCACATTTTTTTTTCTCATTCCAAGTTGGATAATGGGAATATCATAGTAATTTCCCTTTAACTCTTCCACTTCGCACACCCACGCAAACACACTGCGTTGTAGCAACGCTCTTATTCTAGCTTTGTCTCAGACACGTTCTCAAGCGTGTTGGTTTAGGAAGACACTCTCCCTGGCATATCCCCGTGTCCCCTTTCTGACATGCAGGCGTGCCCGCACCCACGGACCCCTCTCCCTCTCCCTCACGCGCACTAATGCACACACGCGCTCACAGGGAAACACGCCGTGTGTGCACACAAACGCATGTTCTCCTAATTCGACACCAGTCCGGTTATCGGCGACCCCGGTTTCCCCCCGGTCTCTCCGTGCAGGTCCACACCGCGAAGCCCGAGCGAGCTACTCACCGCCAAAGCCTGCGGGAAACTTCATGAAGTGCGAATAATTTCCATACATGTTTACTCTTTCAGTTCATGTTCCCGTGCGTCCTCCAAAGGATTCGTCCCCTCCCGGCTCCCAGGCAGCGCGGGGCTTCCTTCAACTTGGGCTGGCGACAGCGGTCATCGCTGCCTAGCAGCCGGGGGGCGCGGGCTGGGCCAGCCCTCCGGGATTAGTCAGGAATCTGCCTGCGGAGCGGAGCGTCCACATAGCGCGCTGGAGACGGCGGTGGCGGCGGCAGCTGGCGCCTGTCAGTAATCGCGCGTAATGCCGCCGCCGCTGCTGCCACCGCCGCCGCCGCTGCCGCTGCTCCGGGTCCTGTTGCTGGTGTGAGCGACTCGGGGCTGGGCTGCTGCGTGCGACTCTTCCACCTCCCGGCTGGTCCCCAGAGGTCCCCACCGGGTGGCACGATCTGTTATCTAGTAAGCCAATCGATGGATGACAGCCCCGAGTAGCTCAGGAGCCGGGGAGGTGGCAGGGGTGGGAAGACTCTTCAGGTGCCTCTTCCTCGACTCGCACCCCTCTAAATCAGTGGGGTTTTCTAACACGCGCTTTCTCACTCCGGCGCCCACCTGTCCCGTGCGCTCGGTGTTTGATCTGTGAAAGCGGCTGGGGCAGGGGCCACGGGAGAGCAGAGCCGTTTGCTAAGCACGAGGTTAGAAAAGGGTGAGGCCGGCTCCGGCTTCGGGAAACCGAAATTGAGCAGCCCTCGGGTGTGGGCCGGGCCTCTCCTGCTCTGGTGGCCAGAAGCGAGTGTCTGCGCCAACAGTGGGAGCCAGAGCTCGGGCACACGGGAAACTCAGGGGGAGGGAGGGAGACATGGAAGTCATTCTCTGATGTTTTGCTGGAGGGATGCGTTCATTTTAGGTACCACTGTCACCATGCCACCTGTTCAAAATCACCACTGGGGCCTCACTGACGCAGAGACCCCCTGGTGTAGAACTGACCTACAGATCAAAGAGTCTAAGTCCCCATGGGATGCTTGGGTCTGTTGTACAGCTTTCCTGACAAGTCACTGCTCGGCCTATACTTGAATACCTCCAATAACGGGGAGCTCACTACTTTACCATGCCAACGCTAGATAGCTCTCACCATGAAAAAGTTTTTTACAGAGCTGAAATCTGCCTCTCTTCCCTACAGCTTCTGCCCGCAGGTTCTAGGCTACTCATCGGAGAGGCCTGTGGGGTCTTCTGCAAAGTCTGAGACGGATCTGCTGTGCCCATAATCTCACTTTCTTTAGGCATTTCCGGCTCTTCCAGTCATTCCAAGTATCGCCGAGTGTTCAAGTCTATTCACAACCTGTCCTTTTTTCTAATAATGTACCTCAGTTTGCACAGACACCCTCATGGTGAGGAAGGGGATTGGCAAGACTCGGGTGCAATGCTCCAGATACAGTCCACATCTTTTCCTCACGGTGTGTGTGTTGGCGGAGTGATGGGGGTGCTGTCCACATGCCCACCGAGGGCCAGTGTCATGGGCTGAGCTCTAAGGAGCTGGAACAAGGATAAAAAGTGATGCCGCGCAGGACATAATGAGGCAGAGAGAGAAGTCAAATCAGAGCCCAACAGGAAAAAAAAAAAAAAAAAAAAGATTCAAATGCTAGGAGAACCCAGAACAAACACTACGAAAAAAAGGCAAGAGGGAGGAGGCCAAGATGGGGGCCAGGGTAACAGCATGTTCGAAAGAAGGGAGGAAGATCCAGGCTGTCAGCAAGGAGCCGGGAGCCTCCCTGGACTGGGAGCTGGGTCTCAGAGCATCGGTGGAGAGCCAGGTGGACACAAACAGTGCAGAATACAGGACAATTCACCTGGTGCATTAGCTTCTGGGTAGCTCTGCATGTTAATTCATGCAGAACAACTTGATAAAGCCTTCCCACCCTGCCTTCCCCCGAGCTGTGTTCTCTCTTATACATATTTTTCATCCCATTCTTGGGCAATCGGTTGGAGGGCCTACGTGAAATACTTCCTATATTCCTCTGAAATGAAAATTTTTTTGATTCATTCATCATCCCGGATCTTTTGGGATCCTGCTTCTTTTTGTCCAGTGTATTTCTTCTTCCTACCCCCATTTCATGACCTCTGAAAACTGGATGGACGGCTTTCCATGTCTCACACAACTCATTCACAACAATGTTGAAAAGGACATAGCAAAGACTACATCTGACAACACGTCATTACAAACTCCATTCGTTAGTGCCTTTGACACTTTTGCTCTGCTACTTGCTTACTAGTTCTGCGGCCTGGAAAGGCTGTATCTATAGAGAAAGCACCAGCTCTCCAGCCTGCCTTGCTGGGTGCCAGTCCCTGCTCCATTGCTCACAGCCTCATGGTGTTGGCAAGTCACTGCATCTCCCTGGGCCTTTGTTACCTTATAGGGTTAGTGTGAGGATTAAATGAGTCAACACATTATCAATAACTTGGAATATGCCAGATAAATAGTAAGTGCTTCACATGTATAAGCTAATTTGATGATGATGATGATGATGATGGCGATGATGATGATGACGATGATGATGATGATGATGGGGTGGAGGAGGAGGACGTAAACTTAAGCAAGTCATTTTACCTCGCATTTCCTTTTATCATTTGTAAAGCAAGGAAGCAGAGCTAGATGAGTTCCAATATCTCCTTCAACTTTAAAACTGAATGCAAACCAACCCACCCTTTTATAATCGTCCGTTTTCTCCCCGGTGGCCTCTGAAGCAAGTGTCTTACAAACTGCAGTTTTCCATCGTACGCATGCCAGAGAAGGAAGTGAGGAATTCAAACTGGGATTTTGGTGAGCCTGAGCTTGCAAGAGTTTTTTCAAGTACTCAGGTACTCAAAACCATTCTTCAAAAAGCCTACTCTAGAGCCTTGCCCAAGGTCAGTGTCAAGATGATCACTGGCTATTTGTGGTAGACTCTACTTTTTTCTCCTTTTGCTAACTTGGGTACGTTGTCTACTTCTCTTCCTCACAGAATAAAAACCAGATTCCTTAACCTGCCACGAAGAGGCTTCCCCATTGCATCTCAACCTACTTTTTGAGCTTTCTGTGGAGGAAAGTGCTCTGGGGCAGCCACCAGGAGGCCCAGGACACGCACAGCTCCGCCACCCTCCCTCGGCCTGAACTTGGCGGAGCTCACTCATTCTCCGGGAGCAGTACCCAAGCCACTTGCCTCCCTGAGGTTTCTCGTTTGGGTTTTTGTTTTGTGAATCACATAGTATAAGAATTGAGCACGTGCTTTTTTATTTACTTATGTATGTATTTAGAGACAGGATCTCACTCTGCTGCCCAGGGTAGAGTGCAAGTGGCGTCATCATAGCTCACAGCAACCTCAAACACCCAAGCTCAAGAGATCCTCCTGCCTCAGCCTCCCGAGTAGCTGGGACTACAGGTGTGCAGCACTACGTCTGGTTAATTTTTTTCTATTTGTTGTAGAAACAGATTCTCATTCTTGCTCAGGCTGGTCTTGAGCTCCTGGCCTCAAGCAATCCTCCTGCCTTAGCCTCCCAAAGTGCTAGGATTATAGGCGTGAGCCACAGAGCCCGGCCACGTGCTCATTTTTACACTGCAAAGTTCTATACAATTTCTTTGTAAAATATATGCAAAAAAATTAATATTTTCTGATTTTCTTCCCTCCCTTTCTCTGATGGTCCCCTCTGGTCTGGCTGTTTTGCCCACTGCGGAAGCACGGTATGTTCATTCCACATTTTGGCTCGTTGTTCCCTCTCATTTACTTTTTCTCATCTGCCAATTCTTACCTATCACTCAAGTCCCAGCTCTGTTCTCACAAAGACCACACTCATCCACAAAGATCTTCCCCTAACCTAAGTCTGACAAAACGTATTGCCTGCGTGTTTGCTAGGCAGACAGCCAGGGAACTCCGGCCCCTCCTGGGAACACCGCCCCGGGCCTGAGCCCTGACTACATCTTGGGGAGGAGGGAAGGCCCTACAAATCTGCCAATCAGAACTTAGCGCTCCCACTGCAAAAGAATGCAGGGGATTCTGTAGCCCGCAGGCCAAGCAGCACAGGTACAATGGGGTCTGGAAGGTGACCTAGGACGACCTAAGGCTAATTATCATGTCATTAGCTTAAATCTACGTTGCTGTGCATCCCCTCAAATGGACTTTCAGAGAGGCTCATGGGAGATGCTCATGCGTAGTAAGACTCAGGTCCTGTGACTCCCAACCGTCCATCTAAGTGGTTCCATGGTGATATTTGAACCACAAGGAGGGCCCGACACAGACACTGTAATTCAAGACCCCAGACCATGACCCAGGCCTTTTTGTTATGACAAGGGGGTCGTTTGTCATCTGTGGAGAATGTATCTTGTTCTTGCTTTATAATCCTGTCTTTCTGCCCTCACTAAACCCCGTTTTGTGCTCACCTTGCTTTCGGTGTGTCTGGTCATTCTTCAGCCAAGAGCACACCACGAACCGACATCTCAGACTGCTGTCCCGACATGTTCAGGTGACAGTTGACACGTGTGGCCGTGCAGCACCCCCAGGGCAGTGGAGCTGAATGGTTATCTTTCCTTTGAATATATCTTGTCTTTATAACATGATTGTTAACTCTTCAAAGACAGTGATAATGTATTACGTCTTCCATTTAGCACATAAATGCTAGAACACACAGTGGGTGTACAATAAATATTTGTGCATCAAAAATGTTTGATATGCTTAATATATGCCAAAAACAATATACCAAAGAGCACCCCAGCATTCTTTCTTGGTGATATCTTCCATACGGTTTAACATCCCATAACAAACCACAAACATCGCCTAAAGTTCAAGAAATATGATTGTGGCTTTTCTTTTCAATCTGCATTTATGCTTAGCACCACTGTGTCTTGTCTAAGACCATTATTGACATAACAACATTATCCTAAGTGGCCAGTGTTTCTAACCTAAGCCCTTCCCAAACAACTCCACTGATTGTAGTCCCCGCGTGTCTCCAGTGGTTACCGAATTCTCATTAGGATGCCAAGTGAAAGACCAAATGCTCAGCATCCCTGGTAGAAATCAGCTAATGCATTCATAAGAATTCTGGGCTTACTTTTTGTCAAGGCTAATTATCTAGCCCTCTTAAATAATATGTTCTGCTTTTATTAAAGCCATTAGTGCCTTTGAGTAAATGAAAAGGGCATGCATTTTTACTGGTATGCTTTTTTTGTTTTGTTTTGTTTTGTTTTGTTTTTTGAAGAGAGAGTCTTGCTCTGTCATCCAGGCTAGAGTGCTGTGGCATCAGCCTAGCTCACAGCAACCTCAAACTCCTGGGCTCAAGTGATCTTCCTGCCTCAGCCTCCCAAGCAGCTGGGACTACAGGTACACACCATCATGCCCAGTTAATTTTTTCTATTTTTAGTAGAGAAGGGTCTCGCCCTTGCTCAGGCTGGTCTTGAACTCCTGAGCTCAATTTATCCTCTTGCCTCAGCCTCCCAGAGTGCTAGGATTACAGGCATGAGCTACCATGCCTGGCCTCACTGGTATGTTTAATCCAAACTCAGCCAATAATATCTTGTGTTCACCCTGGTAATCAAAGGATATAGCTTTAGTTCTGGCCTTCTTTTTTCTTTTCACCAATGGTGATATAAAACAATATCTTGTGCTACAAAGGAAAGACCAAACGTTCATTTGACATCCCCACACTGAAGCTATGCATTAACATTTTTTATATTTTTGTAGTACTTTACCTACATAACAGTATATTAGGTTCCAATGTGTTTTCCCAAATAGTAGAGTTAAGTAGGGCAGGCTTTATGATCCCAATCTCATAAATGAGGAATTTGAGACGAAGGCCGTGAAGTTGGAGAGGAAAAGACACTCTACCAAATTGGATTTTGGATCTGGTGTCACAACTAGGTAGTGACAGAAATGGCTGTAAAAGCCAGGTCCCCAGCCCTGACTCCTGCCAAATGTGTCTTTCACCAGACATGACTCTTCTCTCCTTAGTGATATATTTCCACCCTACATATGTGTGCCCGGGGGCGGGGGGGGGGGGGAGGATCTTCCTATGTATTGTTTTTTCTCTTTGCTGTTACTCATTTATTCATCTATTGTTCAGCCAGCTCTTTATTGAGAGCTTATAATCTGTCAATCGATGGGGATATCCTACGGGAAAAAATATCTGTCGTCTTCCTGACCTCGTGGAGCTTATGCAGTTTGATGGAGGAGATAGACATTTTTTAAAAAGCCACAGATACATACATATCATTATAAACCTTGATAAGTACTGTGAAAGAAAAAGATTAGATGAGAGACGATAGCAGGGGAATTTGATTAATTTTTTTTTATTTTAATTTTTTTGAGACAGGGTCTCATTTTTTTGAGACAGCCTGTCGCCCAGGCTGTAGTGCAGTGGCACGATCATAGCTCACAGCAACCTCGAACTCCTGGGCTCAAGCGGTCCTCCTGCCTCAGCCTCCCCAGTAGCTAAGACTACAGGCACACACTACCACACCAAGCTAATTTTTAAAATTATTTATTTTGTAGAGACAGGGTTTCACTGTGTTGCCCAGGCTGGTGTCCAACTTCTGACCTCAAGCGATCCTCCCACCGCAGCCTCCCAAAGTGCTGGGATTACAGACCTGACCACCGCACCCAGCCAGGGGAACGTAATTGAAATTGAAAGGTCAGAGTAGACGTCTTTGAAGAAATGACAGTTACACTCAGGTCTAAAGGGTCAGTAGGATCCAACCTGGGGAAGAAAGGAGGAGGATGGAGAGAGGGTGTACCAGGAAGAGAAAACAGCAGTTCTAATAGCCCTGAGCAGGGAATGAACTCAGTGCAGCCAAGAAGCTGAGTGGTAAAAACGCTCAGGTCTCCCACGTTAGATGGTCTGTCCGATCTTCCGGAGTTCCTGTGTTTCATGGTCTCACCCAAGGCTCTCTGTTCGACATGCCACTGTCAACTTTGGGCTTGGTACTGCTAGAAAACCATCCTCCCTGGCTTTGCCTCCTCGTCACATGCTGGTCAAACAGATGACTCACCGTTTCCCTATGACACCCCTCAGTAGTTCACCTTCGTGCACGTGCTCATGCTGCTCCTCTGCCCAGGCCATTCTGCTCCTCTGCTCCTCAAGGCCATTGTCACAGCGCCTTTACCTGTCTCACCTCCAGACTCCCATAGCCTGTGGCTGGGACACTCTTGTGTCACTTGACACCTTCCTCGTATTATGATCATGAATGCGTCTGAAAAACCCTCTTCCTAGATGACTGCTGACTGAGTCTGAGCCATTTTTTAGCCCCCGGAGCCTTCCAACAGAATCCAACGCGTAGCAGAGACCCAGTGAACACGCGATGGACGAATGAATGAAAGTTCGTTGATTATGCTGAGGTCTCCTGGTGACAACTGCAGAGCACTGGGCATGAGGAAGTGAGTGTGCCCATTCCTAGGTCCCAACAGTTTTTCTGTTTGTTTGGTTGGTTTTTTTTTTTTTTTTTTTTTTGAGACGGAGTCTCGCTCTGTTGCCCTGGCTAGAGTGCCTCGGCGTCAGCCTAGCTCACAGCAACCTCAAACTCCTGGGATCAAGTGATCCTCCTGCCTCAGCCTCCCGAGTAGCTGGGACGACAGGCATGTGCCACCATGCCCAGCTAATGTTTTTTTCTATATATATTTTTAGCTGTCCAAATCATTTCTTTCTATTTTTAGTAGAGACGGGGTCTCGCTCTTACTCAGGCTGGCCTCGAACTCCTGACCTTGAGTGATCCTCCCGCCTCGGCCTCCCACAGTGCTAGGGTCACAGGCATGAGCCACTGTGCCCGGCCAAGGTCCCAACAGTTTTAACAGCCCAAATTGCATTTTCATGAGCTCCTTTTCCTGGAATCAGACACAGGTGTGAACAGGCTCAACACTGGCATTAGCACATCAGTCTTGGAGACTGAGGCCCTCTGAGGTTGGCAACGAGGCACCTAAATCAGAAAGAGTGCTGACTGGCCTTACATTAGAACTGTCTCAGGAATCATCAAAAACAGGGACAGTCCCATAAGGCCAGAATGTGTCCAGTGGCACAAATTCTATCTACACGGCGTCGTCTATGGCTCAGGAACAAACTGTAAGTCTGTATCATCTCGCTCGAGTCACCAGTAAAACCAGCCGACTGAGTTGTTTGCCTTAAGGAAGTGGTTCCCAAACTGGTCTGCTCATTGGAATCACCCAGGAGGCTTAAAACACCGCCGGTACTTGTGTTCTACTCCAGAGATTGCTCACTGGATCTGGGATTGGGGTCTGGGATTTGGAACTGTGAAAAGAACCCCAGGTGATTCTCATGCACAGACAACTTTGGGAACCACTGACTTAAGGCAAGAGAACATTCTTATAACAAGAAGCTAAGAAGGATCCATCAGCAGAAAATGAGAAACAGTTTCCCAGGATAATTCTAAGGAACCAATAAGATCCACTTGGCCCATCTGCCAGTAGACACCATCAGGGCTTGTGAACCCAAGCAGCTCTTGCTTAGCGGGAGATGTGGTGGCCACAGCCATCTGCTGTGTAGACTTAGCACACGCTGATTGAGGTTTGCTGACACTGTGTCCCCAGCACGATGTGCTCTCACCCCACTACCTCTGCTGTCAAAATCTTGTTTATTAAAGGCCGGTTCCTCTGTGAAGTCTTTCCCTACTAATAGCTAATACTTCCACCACTCTCCCCAAAATATGCTTAAATCTTTATTACAGCACTAATTTAATTTCCTTTGGTATCATAACTATTTATTAAACTGGAATCTTCCTTGGAGGACAGGCACAATCTCTTATTCATCTCTGTATTGTCAAAGAATCTAGCATTTTTGCTTTGTCCACAGTAAGTGCTTGTTGAATGGATGCCGAGATTACAACCACGAACAGGGCAAACTTTATCCCTGCTCTCATGGAACTCTAAGCTATGAGTTTAAGGGTAACTTATAACTACCCTCAATTCCAAACTAAATAACATCGTTACAACATTTTTAAGGGGGAAAAACAGTTGCGTGGATGCCTCCATCTCTTAGTTCCCAGCCAAAAGATGATCACAAAACCCTCCCTGTCGTAAACAGCTCGGCCACAGCTGCAGCACACACGGGAGCTCTCAGGCTACAGAACAACTGTGATCACGCTGAGAGAAGAACGGGCTGAGACCAGGGGAAAACATCTGGTCCCCTCCAGAGAGGAGCCAGCAGTGCAAACATGGGACACTCTAATCTAGACTGGGTCCGGATCCAGGGAGTCCCAGCCAAAGAGGTAGGTGTCAGCGTTAGGGCTCAGGGAAGCCTGTTCTAGTCCCTGAGCAAGAGGAAGAAATTTTGAAGTACAGCCCAGCCCCGGAGACCAAGTCATTGCCGCTTGGATTCTGTCGAACAGACGTGTATTTAAACCCACTGTGTGCTGGCTATTGGCTACATGCAGTCGTGCATTCAGGTAAAGACTTGGAGGCTGCAACCCAATCGCACACAGGCAAAGCAGTCTATTTTCAGATCTCACTTACTCTCGGGGAAGAAGCTCTAAATATACCATCCAGTGACTGCAGGAGGCAGATTATCTTTGCTGGCAGCTGAGCAGGGTGGGGCAGACAGGGACCTCGGGAGCCTCGCCATTAACCTCAGCACAACCCGAAAGGCGCCCATCACTTGTAGAGCTATATTTACCGATGGGCAAATGTCTATTATATTTGACTTGATTTTCTTTTAAGAGCTCCTGGGGATGGGTTTTGTATGGCAGGAAAAGCCACTATGTTGTCCCTTCCAAAGATCTGCTCAGCAAAGCATATAGATTTCACAAGATAAGATTTAGGCAAAACTGACCTTTTTCTGTTCTGGAGTTTTGACTTCATAAGAAGGTCTTGCAATTGCAGAAACAATAGTAAAGAAATTTCCTAGATGTATAACACCTGCTAGTTTACAACATGCTTTTGTAGCCCATCTGTGAACAGGTATAAAATATTGTTAAAAGCAAAATGCAAGAAGGTTTCAATCAGACAGGACGTTGGATATCAGGACAGGAGAATTTATCTTGCTCTCATGATTTTCTCTGCAGCAGGGCAGGGCTTTGGAATTAGTGCTCAGCAGAGACATGGTTCTCTTACTGCCAAAAGCCAAACACTATATAACCCCCTCTGTAAGCACCCCTGTTTCCAGGCAGGTAATCCCAAAAGGCCAGAAGGCATTGCATTTTGGAAGGAATTGAGGGAGAGCCATACCATGCACCAGCATTCAGGTAACCCTGCCCAGTCGCAAAAACTAACACAAATAGCTGTAGGTAGACGAACAGTTGATCGGGGCAGTCAGAGAAGGCGTTAAAGTCAGAATGTTTAGCAATGTCAGAGTTTGAGAAAGCTCTGTTTTCAGTGTATCATATTAGCCTCCAAAGAGGAACTAGAGCCAGTCTGGCTGGTTTCAGCCCTGGGACACTGAGGAGAACTCACAGCGTCTGTGGGAGGCAGAGAAAGGGGGATCTGGGACATTCCCCCGGCAGCAGGGCTGCTTTAAGGATCTGGGCACCGTCTGCCTCAGGCGCACCGGGAGGCTTCTTAAATATGCAGATTTATTTATTTTTTATTTTTTATTTATTTATTTATTTATTTTTTTGAGACGGAGTCTCACTCTCTTGCCCAGGCTAGAGTGAGTGCCATGGCCTCAGCCTAGCTCACAGCAACCTCAAACTCCTGAGCTCAAGGGATCCTCCTGTCTCAGCCTCCCGAGTAGCTGGGACTACAGGCATGCGCCACCATGCCCGGCTAATTTTTTCTATATATATTTTTAGCTGTCCATATAATTTCTTTCTATTTTTAGTAGAGATGGGGTCTCGCTCTTGCTCAGGCTGGTCTCGAACTCCTGAGCTCAAACGATCTGCCCACCTCGGCCTCCCAGAGTGCTGGGATTACAGGCGTGAGCCACCGCGCCCGGCCAAATATGCAGATTTCTAGGCCCTGCTCCGACCCTCTGCATCAGAATCTTGGGGGCTGGAGGTGCCTGGACATGTGTGTTTTTAACAAGCTCTGTAAGTGATTCCTTTCAGCATGAAATGTGAGCATCACAGCCTCACAGAACGGAATCTGCAGAAGAGCACATCTTGACCAGGTACGCCACGTGGCAGCGTCAGAGATCATTGATGTGTCCCTTGTAGTTACTCCGAAGAGGCGGCATGAATGCCACGTTCGTCCGATTTCCTAAAGTCACAGTTATGAAGGCGTGGAGTCAAGATTAGAAACCGATTCTTTTGCAGAGCGGAGGGCTCCTCTGGCTGCCTGTGACCTCACCCCCGAGCAGCTGTCAGGGGTGCTACGCTATTTCTGAAACGGCCCAAACATTGGTGACTCTCGTGGTGGAATGTCAGACGCATCAGCAGTCTGGGGCACGGATATTTAGGGCCTGGAGCCTTTCTGCCGCCCTCTCAGAGCCTGCGTGTGAGGCTGACGCTGACGTCGTGCTTCCTGCCCCGCCCCCACGAGAGGCCACTGGCCCTGCACTGACGCGTCCTTGGCAGGCCTCAGCCAGCCACCACAGGAAGGGCTGTGACAGCAGAGATGGAGATGGCGGTGGTGACAGGGGACCCCCCCCCCCCAGACACCTCGGCAGGTGAAGAGAGCATCCAAGGGCATGAGGCCACCAAAGCAAAAGCAAAAGGGAGAAAATTCAATTAATCCAACAAGTGGTTCTTGCACACCCTTTGCTTCCAGGCCGAGGGACAGGGACACGTCCTCTCCGCAGTTCGGTGAGGGATCAGTCCTGCCTGATCGTTGAGAAAAGCAACGATTCGCACTAAAAATGAAGCACCGTTTTCCCAGGGGAGGGTGGGCAGAGGACTGCCTTAACACTCCCGTCCTGGGTGGGGTTGCCAGTGGCAGGCCGGGAGGATGCTGTGGGAGGAGGGGCAGCTGCCACCCTCCCGCTGCCTCCCACCGTCCCCTCGCTCCCACGCACTAACGCTCCGGACGCACAGCTCTGAGGGGACCCCTCGGACCAGGGACGTTTTGTGACTCCCCCTTTGCCCACTAGGTATCTACATGGCCCCCCAGCCCTCCACTTGACTGAGCACCTTTCAGATTTTATTTATTTATTTTTTTTTTAATTGCCTTCCAGAAAATGACTGAGCACATTTCAGTTTCCAGAAAAGGGCAGGGCATACTCTTTCCCACGTGCACTTCGCCCAGTCCTTGTTCCCTTCTTTTACACAAGCCCCTTTCCCCTCCTGGAACTCTGTCTTCCCCCCTGCCCATCCCCACTGGCTGAATCCCAGGGCATCCTTCTCTGGGCATGGCGGATGCCACCTCTTCCCGATCCCCCCAGCTAGGCGGTCTCTGTCTCCTTCTCTCTTGCCTCCCCTCTCTCTCTTCCCTGTGTGCGGCTCTGTGTGTCTCTCTCTCCATCTCTCTGTCTCTCCCTGCTCTTGAAACTCCCATCCCCGCCCCCAACTCACAGCACGTGCACCCCTCTGTCTCTGACCTGCGACGAGCTTAGCTATGTGACCTTCGAGTTTTCTCAAGGTGAAGCAGACCCACAAACCGATATTTAACCTGCCGCTGCTAAAACCCATCCCTCGTGCCTTTTGCTTTCACCGCAGCCTCCATACCAAGGGCCTGGCCTAACTGTGGTGAGGCAGGGAGCCCAGTTCCCTTCTGAGGGGCAGGGCACGTCATCCCACCTCTCTGCGGCAAAGTCTCTGCAGCAGGAAGCTCTCCCTGCCATGCCCCCAGCCTCCCATCCCGGCCAGAGTTGGAACTGTGTTTCCACACTCTTATTGTGCACCCATTCCTAAATATCAGCAGCAACCTAACTGGTGGCTTAATACCTGCTTTCCTGCACAGAGAGAAAGCTCCATGAGGACAAGACCCAAGTCTCTTTCATTCATCACTGAATCCTCAGTGCCTGGGACACAGTCAGTGGGCAAGAAACAGTCGGTGAACAGGTGAACTTCTCACACTCTGCACTGGATTATAGCTTTGTGTGCATGGTACATGTCTCACTCAGCCTTCATTGTCTTTAAGAATATAAGTGATGTAGAACACTCTTTGTCTTCCTCCAACACTTCAAACAGTGCCTTGTTCATAGCGAGGTGCTCAAAAAACAATAGTTGTTAAATCTATTCCTCTCCTGGGAAAGTAATTCAAAGCCAGTGATGGTGAGTCAGTAACACCCTATTGGATTCAGAAGGAGACACATTTAGTCTAACAAATCAACAAATATTAAGCACCCGTTCTGCAAAAAGCACAGGATTCTTTATCTAACTGCCTGCTGTCTACCTGTCTATCTGCCTGTCTGTGATAAGGGAAGTGGCTGCAGAGACAGTGCAGGGTCTGGTTTTGAGTCCCGGCTTTGCCAGAAGGTCTGCACGACCTTGAGCATTCAGAACCCTCTGAATGTCTGTTTCTTCAGCCTTTAAAACGAGCGCAACATTTTTAGTTCACAGGGATATTGTGAGGATTGAAAGAAGGGATGTGTTTGAAAGCCTTTTGTAAAATGTGAAGTGTAGTAACGTGTATAATTATTATGAGTGCATGATGAAAGGAAACGGCGATGGGGTGAAATATGGCTGTGAGTTTCAGTCCGTCTCTGGGCAGGGAGGTGCCAGCCAGGAGAGCAGCATGATGAGGTCCACGCTCTCCAGACCTGTCTGCTCCGACCCCCTGACAAATCCCTCAGCCTCCAACACACGGGCTCATCATTTTGTCAAATGGATTCCAAGGCTCCTGGCTTCCTGGGAGGAGCTGGCTTACTAATAAAGAGATTGTCTTAATAATGTGAAGTACCCGGGTGCCATGGTAACGGGCATTACACGATCTGGAGAAGAGGAGCAGCTTTTGATAAGAATAGGGAGCCTGCAGATGGGAAAAGGGGGTGGGGATGCACACAGGATGGGGGTGGAGGAAAACACAGACGTGGAAAGATAGAGTGAGCACCAGACGGAACGAACACACAGCATTGCTGGTGGCTGGCTGCCTCTCAGGGTGTCCTCTGCTGTCTGGGTCCCACTAGCTGGAGGGTATCTTGAACATTTCCAGATTTTCAGGTGCTATTGCAATTTTGGATCCCCATGTGCTTAAGCCGGTAGCCCCAATCAATGGCTTTGTAAAGACATAAGCACGTGCAAAATCTGTATAAAACCAGGCTGTGATTTTACAAAAGAATAGGAAACACGAGGTTTTTATATTCACTGATGGATGATTTTAACACGTTCTACTGTACCTCTTGTTGCAGTTGTTCTCCATGAGTCCTACCAATGTGGAGAACCAGAAAGTTTGTACAGTATGAACAGAAGGTCAAGGCCAGTGTCTGTGTCCAGGCCATCAAACCTCATTACTTTATTAAAATACTACCCAGCCGTCTGCAAGCACGATACACAACTGTTGGTGCAACGGAAAGCACATTAGACGGGGCAAAGAAAGGAGCTTCATGCCAACGAGCCCTTCTGTGTTTCAGACACTGGACTGGGCACTTATCCACGTTAGCTTCTTCTAGGGAGTCTGAGCATCCGGGTCCAGCTTGACACCAGCCAGCTGGGAGAGCTCTGAGTTTTCTTAAAGAGAAGCACACCTGTTCACAGACATGTTTTATGATTCTGTTATTAGAAGAGCTTCCCCTTCATGTGGTCCCTAAGTGGCTCCTAGTTAACCTTTGCTTTCGTTTTTACCTCCTGCTGTTTCCTCAGATATAACCAAGGACCTGGGCCAATCACAACAAAGAAGACGGTTTGGTTCCTACCTGGTTTTACATTTTGGCTTGGGCACACATGAGTGTGACTATTTTTTGTGTTTATTGAATGACATAGGTATTTCTACTGCTGCCAGGATGAAAGGAGGTGGGTATAAAAAATAGAAGAGGGATTTAGATTAGGAAACCGAAACAGCTTCCTGGAAGGTATCGCCATGGGCAGCTGATTCTTTTTCTATGAATTTTTATTTTATTTGTTTGTTGTTTTACTTTTTCTATGAATTCTTAAAGAAAAACTATTAATAGATTCTTCCTTTCCTTCATTGGTGTAAAATAGAACATGCCTTCAAGGAAAAAAAGGAACTTTCTACCATTCCTTTCAGTATTTTATATGAATTTCAAGTAGCTCTGCATTTTTCAAAAATATTCTTTAGATTAGAAAGAAATATAGCAGAATCTGAACAATGATTAACTCTGGGTCATGAGATTTTTGAGATTTTCATTTTCTTCTGCAAACCTCTTAATATTTTACAAATTTTCCATGACCAGATATTATATTTACAGTGAGAAAAATAGTTAAATATTTCAAAATCTTAAGTAAAAATATTCTTGAGTCTTCAGAATTGTTTGTTTTTGCCATTGGTATATCAAAAGTCACAACTCATTTCCTCCATACATTTTATTTTACATGGGAGGCTGAGGCAGGAGGATCGCTTGAGTTCAGGAGTTTGAGACCAGCCTGAGCAAGAGTGAGACCCCATCGCTACTAAAAATAGAAAAACTTAGCTGGGTGTGATGGTGCACACCTGTAGTCCCAGCTACTTGGGAGGCTGAGGCAGAAGGATAGCTTAACCCCAGGAGTTTGAGGTTGCAGTGAACTACGATGATGTCTCCGCACTCTAGCCTGGGTGACATAGAGTGAGACCTTATCTCAAAAAAATCAAAAACAAAAAACATTTTATTTTATAAAGCAAGTAGTTGAGGAATAATAACAACAAAAATGAATAAAAATAGCCTGGCATCCTCACTTCCCTGAAAAAGGCATTAGGTGAGATCCAAATATTATCAAAAAGTCAAAAGATAAATGTTGGCAAGGGCGGAGAAAAAGGAGACTCTTGTATACTATTGGGAGGAACGTAGACTGGTACAGCCATTATGAAAAACAGTATGAAGATTTCTAAGGAAATTAAAAATAGAACTACTACAGGACCCAGCAATCCCTCTTCTGGGCATATAACCAGAGGACGTGAAATCACCACCTCATGAAGATTTCTGCACTCCCTTGTCCATCAGAGCATTATTCGCAATAGCCAAGATATGGAAACAACCTCAGTGCCCTTGGATGGACAGACGGATAAAGAAACTGTGGTGCATATGTGCAATGAAATATCATTCAGCCCCCAAAAAGAATGAGATCTTGCCCTTTGCCACAACGTGGATGAGCCTGGAAGACATTATGTTGTATGAAATAAGCCAGATACAGAAAGAAAAATATTGCATGATCTCACTTATATATGGAATCTAAAACAAATTCAAATACACAGAGATAGAGAACAACAGTAGTTGCCAGGGCTGGAGAAGGAACAGGGGAAATGCAGGTCTGAGGATGCAAAGTAGCAGAGATGTAAGATGCACACGTCTAGAGACCTGATGTACAACACGGGACTACAGGCGATACAAGTGCACTGCATGTGGGCCTCATGCTAAATGAGTAGATTTTAGCTGCTCCTGCCACAAAAACAACAACAAAGAAAAATGAGTAACTATGTGAGACAATGGATATATTAATTTGCTTCACCATAGTAAACCTTTTACTATCTATATGCATCCTATAACCTTATGTTGTATACCTTAAATAAACACAATAAGATTTATTAAAAATTAAAAAAGGTTGGAGCTCAAAACCAGCTTTAGGAGCATCCCCTGGGCACAGCCCCTCAGAGGGCCACTCACCTGAATTCCATTAATGTCTCATCACATTACCGAATCAATCCTATCAGCTGTCCCTCCCCCACGCCTCTCCTGCGCTCCCTCCCACCCATCATTGAATTACCATCTGCCTTTCACATCCCTCAAAAATCGCTGAAAAGACACACCACCAAGATTCTTGGACCATTAAAGCCTGTCTTGGTCCTCTTCTGTCCTGCTAGTTGCCCACGTGTCTTTATAAAGTGTGTGTCCAGTGAGTTAGAAGACCTGGGTTCAAACCCTGACTCAGCTATTTACAACCCCTCTGACCTTAGGAAACACACTTATCCCCTCTGAGCTTTCATGCGTCTTTCTATGAAATATGGATGCAAGACTAAGATGAGAAAACATGCAGATATACATGGCACAGTGGTCGATCCATGGCAGGTACTCGGTAAATTTATGGACGGTCGACAGCTATTTTTTTTTTTTAAATCACTCCTTTTCTAATTGTGATGGTATCTACGGCTATGCTTATCTTGAGAGGACAGTTCAACCCTGAAACCAGTTAACCAAGACATCCACTGGATCCTTTTAATCTTTCCCAAGTGGACCCTTCAGCACTTGACCCCCAGGGGTCAGGTTGCTAAGGATGGCTGACACCGGCATGGCTGTCAGCAGTCTGTGGTTATCTGTGATCGACCTCAACAACAGCGCTGGGGGCTAAGCCCTGAGCCGGCTCTGCCTGCAGCGAGCAGTAGAATGGTTCTCTTCCTTAAGGCTTTGTATATTCCAATAGATTCAATAAACATGGTTTAATACACTGCCTTAGGCCAGATACTGTGCTTGCCCCTAGGGCTGAAAGCAGTTTAAGAAACAGTCCCTGCCCTTCTGGAGGGCACAGTCTAATGAACAATTTTGATGTGCAAACCTGTGTTATGCTACACGCCCCCTTCACAGCCAATACTTCTTGAAGGCCCCCCCTCCCCCCACTCTGTGCATTTGCCCACCTTCTACCCACTTAGTCCGGCCTCTATGCCCCCCAATCTAATAGGACCACTCTTTCCAAGGTCATCAAAAATCTCTTTCCTTCAAATTTGAATAAATGTGTCTTAGTTATTGTTTATTTGACAGTGTGGCAGCATTCAACGCTACTGACCGTTCCCTTCCTTTCTTGAAGCAGCACCTTTGGCCTCCCTGGCCCAATTCTCTCCAGATCCAAGTATCAGCAAGCCTACCAGACGGCCACACATGGATGTCTCACGACCATCTCACACCTAACATAACTCAACTAAACTCATGATCTTCCCTCCAAATCTGTTTGCTTTTGCCCCAGGGTCCTCCATCCCCAAATGGCATCTCTATCCACCAAGTTATTCATGCCCCAAAATCTAAGAGTCATCCATGAAGCAACCTTCTCCCTTGCTCCACCATCTCATCCTCTCCGATGTGTCTGCCTTGTGCTACCATCTTCTTTTGCCTGGACTTCTGTAAAAACCTCCTAATTTCTTTCCCTGTTTCCACTTTTAACTCCTCCGTTCCATTAGCCACAAAATAGCCAGAATGCTGTTTATAAAACTTGGATTTTATCATATTACTCTCATGCTTAAAGTCCTTTTGTGATTTATCATTGCACTGAGAAATAAACTCTGTCCCTGTAACTTGATCTTCGACGTCCCCAGGACCCAACTTCTGGCTATTTTTATTTTGTTTTGCTTTTATTCTAACCTCACGTACTCTTGCTCTTGGTCACTGTGTCACAGCTACACAGGTCTCCTTTCAGTACCTAGAAGACACCACTCTTTCCTACCCCAGGGCCTTTGAACATGCTATGCTCTCTGCTTGGGAGGCTCTTCCACCCACTCTGCCAGGCAACTCCAGCCCACTTGTCAAGCTGCAACGTAATTATTACCTCCCCAGAAAAGCCGCCCCCAAAACTTCATTCTAAATGAGATCTTTCAGCTATACTCCCTCGTAAAGCCCTGTTACTTCTCTTCATGATTCTTATCAAAATTTTATATTTATTTATTCCATTATGTATATGATGTTTGCATCCCTAAGACTGTAGTGGCCATAAGGGCAGGGACGGTGTGATCTCAATTGTCTTCCATTCGGGAAAGAGGCCCAGTGAGAAGACAGGACTGTACACCCACAAAGGAAAAGTGTGCTGGCTTCAGAAATTAATCAACTTAATCTTTCATTCAGGAACTATGAATAGACTTCCAAAGATCACTGGGTATTCGAGAAAAATCAGCATCACAAAAGAATATAGATGAATAAATAAAACACTGACCCCAGAGAGGACAAAATAGAAGCAAATTTTTTAAATAATTCTAATTGGCATGCTGAGAGAGATTCAAAAATATATTATATCCATAACACAAAAGCTGTTGCTGTAAAAATAAAACATTCAGAGAGCAAGAAAGAGTTGTTTCAAATTAAAGACACAATTGCTAAAGAAAAAGGTCAATAGAACAACCGGAAGACAAATTCAAGGAAATCCTCCAGACCCCACAGACCAGAGAGAGAGAGAGAGAGATGGAAAATACCAGAGGAAAGTCCAGAGACATGGAGGGCCAATCCAGTAGGTGAACCCTCCATTCAATGGGAGTTCTAGAAAATGAGCACAGAGAAAATGGAAGAGAGAAAATAATAAAAGAAAGAAAGAAAAGCAGACAAATGCTTGGAGCCTACGAAAAGTACAAATTAAGTCCATATCCACATCCTAGTTAAAGTTTAGAAATACCAAGGATAAGAAAAAAAAAAAAGATCCTAAAAGTTTCTAAGAGAAGGGAAAATAAAGCTAGTCACCCACAGAGCAACAAGTATAAGACAGTCATCACTAAAACTATATGCTAGAAGTCAAAGTTCAGAGAAAAAATGATCTTAAACCTAGAATTCTAGCCAAGCCAATCATGGGAGTGGGTGTTTTTAGACATGCAAAGACCCAGAGAGTTAACCTCTAATGCACCCTTGTGTAAAGACCATTTGAAGGCATACTCCAGCTAAGCAAAACAGACATCTAAGAGGAGAACGTGGGACCCAAAAAAAGTGGAAGTAAACCAGAAGTGAAATGAATTGAATCCTAGAGTAGCAATTCTCCAGAGGGTGTAGAAAGTAACCAAGCAAACAAGAAAAGCAGGACGGAGCTCTTTGAGAAGGATGGCTTCAGGAGTCAAGGAAATGTCCTGTAATAAGCAATTAGAGTAAGAAGCTGGATGATCTTATTGATAAGGTGAAATAGTAACACTGTTTTGTAAATAAGAAGGAAAAAAGACAGGAATACCAGGAAAAGTTAACAAAGAGCTGTAAAAGAAAGTCACAGTCCAAATGTACAAAAAGGGAAATGTTACCATGATTCTGAGCGTGGACGGAATGTAAGAAAACAGAACACATCGAACATTGGTTTTTGGAGCATTCGCCCTCGAATGGAGGAGATTTAACAATATACAATAGTATCTTTTCTACGGGTCTAGTCACACTACTTGGTTCAGAAGAGAACAGTAATTACATAATCATAATGTAAATATTCATTGATTTCCAATTTATAAAATCAACATATAAACAAAACACAGAAGACTTAATGGGAAGTACAGGAAAAATATAAAAACTATCAATCTGAACAATGTGAATGTGGTGGATCGGCAGGCAGAAGTTGCAGTGTGGACGGAGGGGGAATTTCTTATTTCAGAGTGCGGAATTAGGAAATTCTGAGGCCAAGGTATCAAGAAAGATAATCTTTTAAAATATAAATGTAAATATATTATTTAAAATTACATATGTAGCAACGAAAAAAAAACAAAAAATATTCTTCTTTTATAACAAGAAATCAGTAAGCACTGTTTAAAGTTGAAAAACCAAGAAAAAGTTATGTAAGCATTTAGATAGTTAAAAGTTTGGAAATAACCACCAGACCTAGAAACAGAAATGGTTGAACGTAAGGACAGGTGAGACAGGGGAAAGGGACACTTTGACTCTTGGTTTTATATTGTTCTATACAGCTCAAGTACTCATAACTGTTTTCTTTTTTATCTCTTATTTTATGCATATTTTTAAATTACATTTTTATGAAGGGGAGAAGTGAGGAGGGGCGTTCAATTTCCTTTTTTTCTTTTTTGAGACAGAGTCTCACTCCGTCACCCTGGCTTGAGTGCCGTGGCGTCATCGCAGCCCACAGCAACCTCAAACTCCTGGGCTCAAGCGATCCTCCTGTCTCAGCCTCCCTAATAGCTGGGACTACAAGCATGTGCCACAATGCCCGGCTAGTTTTTCTATTTTCAGTAGAGATGGGGGTCTCTCTTACTTAGGCTGGTCTCGAACTCCTAAACTCAAGCGATCCTCCCGCCTCAGCCTCCCAGAGTGCTAGGATGACAGGTGTGAGCCACCGCGCCTAGCCTGTGCCTATATTACTTGAATTAATTAAATAGTGAGTGAAGAATACACAAACCTAAATAAATAGAAGTTCTGGGCCAACAGACTCAAGCGCAGAGCTCCCTGAGAGGAGGCCCACGAGCGCCCCTCCAGGTGTGCCCTTCTTACATCCTGAATACAAAGTATCTGCAAAGCTGAGATGGCTGGCTGGCGATGCAGGAGGAAAAGGACTAACGGGTTTCAGTTGGCTACAAGTTCAAGAGGAGCCAATCATTTTAAAAGGTCTAATCCAGAGACTCGGAAGCAATGGTGGGCTGGGTGAAGGTCATGTGACTTAGTGGTCAAAACCACAGGCTTTGGAATAACCGGCCTTATCTGAACTGCCACTTACTAGCTGTGTGACCTCAGGCAAGTAAGGAAAATAATTACACACATCCTGGAGGGTTTTTGTGTGGCTTCAATGCGCTCATTTGTGTTAAGCACTTAGAACAAAGCACAAGATGAGTGCTAGCTGTTATTATCATTATAAAGAGATGCAGATTGCAGTTTAGAGGGAGCCTGAGGACAAGGAGGAAAGTGTTGGAGATTCTGTTAGGTGAGGATTCCCCTCCCTAACTAGTAGAGGGACAACTTGATGTTAGCCTGGGAAAAGAGGAGGCCAATTTTGGGAAAAACTTCTATTAATGCTAATACCACTAGCCAATGCTAACATTTATTGAGCATTGACTATGGCCAGAAAGCATACAAAACACCTTACATACACTGTCTCTTCCATCCTCACCACCACCAGGTGAGACAGACTTTATTATCTTTATTTTGCAGAAGAGGAAACAACTCAGAGGAATTATGATGTCGAACCATGTGCAAATGCTGTTACTCAACACAATTTTTTACCTATGAACAAATAACAACTTGGAATAATTTCATTTCAGAAGCAAGTAGCGCAAGCCAGTTCTCAGCAGAGCCAGGCTTCAAGCCTGCACCCTGATGTATTTCGTGCTGATGAGAACACGCCTGCAGGGAAGATACCAGGAACACATGGTATCTATCTCGGACTTTTCCATGTTGTATGAAAGAGCATTAGAATCATTCTAAATTGTTCTAATGGAATCACAGGGGTGAATCCAGGTTGGTAGGACCTGATGCTGAATCAATTTGAAGGATCCTCTTTTAAAAAAATAAAAATGAACATAGTTAAAATTGAATATTTTCCACACCATCTCTTCACATGGTCTTACAGAGCCTTAGTCGCCATGATGCCTCTTCAGAAACCGCAAGGCTGTAGTCAGACTTGCAGATGAGTTTTTATGAGCATGAAAGGCATCGGGGAGCAAAGGCATTAGAGGCTGCACACCTGTCGGCATCTATGCATTTATGCATTGCCCCCATGCAGAGACAGGTGCAAGCCAGCTCCACTCTGCACCCAGCCCTGCTGCAGCTGAGGCTGTGGGCTGGGGAGGAACTCTGTTGCTTTGATAGCCAGTGCATCTCCCTGGAAAGGTTGGTGCCTGTTGAAAGGCCCCTTCGCCCACCAGTCTGTTCCATCAGTGTTTTCTCACCCTAACCCCCACCTAGCCTGCCTGCCCTCCCTTTCTCCACACCCTCCCTCTTCTTTCATCACCTCACAATGCATCTCTGCTCCCTGAACACTTGAGCACAGACTCAGGCTTCCTCTTCTTATTACTTTCAGAAAATTCTGTGGGTGGAAAGAAATTTAATCGGTAATAATAATGCTTTCTATTTTTAGAGCTCCTGCCTTCTGAGCAACCCGAAGAATGCCACAGCTATAACAGACTCAGTGAAAGGGTTGAAAGGATCTTCTAAAGGTCTTCTAGGAAAGTCTCCTGCTGCGAGCAAAACTTTCCTGAAACCTACTTTGGGCAGGTTGTAGCCTCTCTTAATCTGATCCTGGGATCACCCTCAGCTCCATGCCTGGCAATCTCGACCTTCAGAATCTCTCTCCCCCTCCAGCCAGGCCTCTTCTTTTCATCCTCTGCTCTAATGCCTCTTTCCCTGGAATGGGTGCGACAGACTACTGATGTTCTCCCGGCCACTGGCCTCTCATCCAACAGCTCTACCTACCAGTACAGTGACCTTGATAAACACAGCTCTGAGCAGATTGGAATGCAAGGTCAAACGTGCAAAGTATTGTGGGGACACAAGTGGGGATGGGGGTTAAGGGAAAGTGTCACAGATTGGGATTTGAAAGATCATAGGAGGTCACCAGATAGAGTGGCAGGGAGGAGATTTGGTAGAAAAAGGGCGTGGCCAATGCAAAGCTTTGGGTCCTACAGTACCTGGTTGTTTGGGGCACAGTAAGTAGAGTGGAGGGCATGGGAGGGAGGCAGAGAGGAGCTGGGAGAGAAGAGAGTGGAAGGGAGGGGGGGCCAGATGGGGAGCCAGGCCACTTCCTAATGGCAGTGGGACAGTGGGGTTCAGGGAGCCACAGTGGAGGCCTTGGGCAGAGTTCATCTGAAAGAGCCTGATCCCAAAAGGAAGAGACGCATATCAGAGAGGAGGGCACGAAGGGAAAACACAACAATGTTTCCATCTCACCCATTACCTGGGCTCCAAATTCCTTAAACTCTCTACCCGCCACCCTATCCCCCTACACCCATGTATACCGCTTCCCTTCTGTAGTGTAAATACCAATAATCCTCGTTACCATTGCAGTTTCTAAACTACCAGACAGTAAAGAGTCTCACATTTGGAGTTAAAAGGCTGGTTTCCGCTCTGCTGTATGTGTTCGGGCTCCCTGCTGTGCCCCTGCTTCCTCAGCCCTAAAATGCAGCCGAGATACAGCCTCCTGGAGTGGTGGAAGAATACATGTGAAATATCTAGGGTGTTCCGGCACGTAGACAGTGCTCAGGCAATGCAATTTTAATGTAAACTTTGTTTTCTTTGAGATCGTGTCTACATTCCCCGTGAGTTCCAGGCCCCCAAACTTTCAGGGAGAAGCTGTCTTTGACAGGCAAGGGACATTGTAGACTCTGGTGAACGGCACTGCTGACACCACTTCAGCGGGGCTTTGCTTGGATTTTTCCAGTCTGGAGCTGGGCAGGGGCTAACACTTACACAGAGGGCTGAGCTCGTGCAGAAGCCTGGGGGACTGTGCGTGCATGTGTGCGTGTGTGCATGTGTGCGTGTGTGCACGCCTGTGCGTATTTCTATGTCAATATTGCTGGTGATGAAGGGAGGAGGGAAAGGGATGGGAAAAGCCAACGAGTGCAAAAAGGAAGTGGAGAAAAATTCCACTGTGTAATAAGAGGGTTAAAGTAGATGAGGGGGAGGGGACCGGGGCCCTGCTTGCCCAGGGCTGCATGGACCCCTGGGTGGGGACACACAGAGCAGGGGAGATGGCAGCATGTCCACACCCTCGCTGGGGAATCTCCCACTCGGGCCACGCAGGCCCAGACGGAGTCCACCCTTAGTGCACTACCTCCAAGCTGGGGAAGCTCTCCAGGGCTCGGGGCCGGGGGCAGGGTGGAAGGAGGGGTAACTTCACCAGTATTCTGGGATCTGCCAACAGTTTCCAGGGCTTCTTCCGAGGACAGGCTCTCTGAACGCATGCTTTTCCGTGACATCACTGTCAGTGACCTTTGGGGTCCAGCAGGGTGGAGTCCGAGTGGAAGGGGACAGGCCACAATTCTTTGGCCATCACAAAGGTTGGGATTGTGAGCTGCCCGGAGCTGGAGAGCAGCCTCAATGAGGACAATGTCCCACTGGATTGGGAACGGCTTCCCTGCCCGAGGATATCGCAGGACTATAGTGGACCTGTTGTTTTTGCTTTTTTCTATATTAAAAAGCACATTGTTAAGCACAGAGACTCTGTGTGTGTGTGTGTGTGTGTGTGTGTGTGTGTGTGTGCAGAAGTATAAAGAGTCTTGGAAAATTAAATTTTGCTTTTAGAACAAGTGATGATGACGTGGAGAGGAAAACTTACAGCCCAGCCAGCGGAGAGAAGTGAGTTTCTGCTTTTTGGAAGCCTGGGGATTGAGGGAGGAAGGGAGGGGAGAAAGGAGAGGAGGAGGGGAAGACTTCTGCTGATAGTTCAAGAACTCCAAACAGCATGGGAAGAGATCAATACGCCCAATGAGTCCAAAGCTGATTACAGCCAGGCAAACACAGCCAACTGCCCTGTGTTCACTTAAAGTAATAGCCTTAAACACCAGAAGGAAATAACTCAATTACCTTATTGATTCGGGATTTCAGCCACCTCCCCCACATCCAACACACGTGAACACCACAACAGACCCACACATACTTGGTTTTGTTTTGCTCCTTAAAACAAAACAAAACAAAACACCGATGTAACTGGCATGACCCGCTCTGCCAGCTTGGAAAATAAATAAAATGATGTCTGATTTCCATAGGCACATTAATCACACCCGTTGTCACCTGCCCGGCTTGAAGAATGGCCAGCATCATCTCCCTCGGGACCGCCGCCTGCACAACTGAAGAGCCCCAGGTGCTCACTCAGCCCCAATTGCTTAGTGGAAAGAAATAATTGAGAAATCTGATCAGTCCACCAGCCCCATCCCACCCCCACTTCCTGCCGTTGTCACTTCTAGCCCCTGCCGCGCTGTGCTGCTGAGGAAAGCACGTGGTCCCCGCTCAGATGGATGTCCTGTCACTGCCCGGCCGGTCCCCGGTACCCCAGACCCCTGTGTAGGCAGCAGGGCTTCCTGAGGGAGGACAGTCCTGCAGCGTTAGTATCACCCGCTCACTCGTCCATCTGTGCTCAGGTGAGCACCCGTTGTCCCAAAGCCATGCCCTCAGACCGGGAGGGACTTTCAGGGACAGCCCTCCTTGGAGACTGTCCCTTGATGATTTCTCCCACAACAGGCCTCAGCCAGGGCCATCAGGACCCTCACGAGCATCCTGTCCCGTTGACTTGCACAAAGCTCAACAGGGACTGGCAACTGTCCCGGACACTAATCCCATGTCACACTGCTGGCCTTGGGGACGCTGCCTTTGCAGAGGTGGGGGTGAGGCCAGCAGGTCTCTGTTCAGTACCTGGAAAACCTCGCAAGGTGTGTGTGGAAAGGCAGTTCTTGAAGGCCTCCCACTGTCCCTCTGCAGCAAAGCTGCCCCTGTGCCAACGTCTGGCTTCAGAGAAGCCCCACGTGTCTGCCTCTGCTCGAACTTCCCACGTCCCAGGAGCCCCTCCGTCGTGGGCCAACCAGGACAGTCGGTCACCCGAGTCACCCGAGATTCTGCTCTCAGCCTTTCTGTATCCTGTATTTTCAAACTCTCCCTCTCAGCTGGCTCCTCTCTGTCAGCTCAAACCGTTTCCAAATCCAAATAGTTTTGTTTGTTTTATTTCAGATATTACGGGGGTACAGTTTGTAAATGGCTTTTGTGCAGTTTGAGTCAAAGTCAGAAGTGTGCCCGTCCCTCAGATAGTGTGCATTGTACCCGTTAGGTGTGAATTCACTCATCCCCTCCCCCCCCAGCCTGATTTCCACTGAGTTTTACTTCCATACGTGCACATAAGCGTTGATCGATTAGTTCTAGTTTAATGGTGAGTCCATGTGGTGCTTGTTTTTCCATTCTTGTGATACTTAGTAGCATGGGCTCCAGCTCCATCCAGGATAATACAAAAGGTGCTGGATCACCGTTGTGTTTTGTGGCTGAGTATAACTCCATGGTATATATACACCACATTTTATTAATCCCCTCATGTATTGATGTCCCAGATTTAAATTTTAGAAGTCCCTTGGTCCAGCGTTTCTCTCTTCACCGTCCCACCCTCCCCTTTTCTCCTCCCCCTGCCTTTGCCTTTCCCCCCTCTCTGCTGTTCTGCCCTCTCCTGCCTTCCTTCTCTCTAAAACCAGTCGCATACGCCCCCCCCATAGCCCTCGTGCAGCATGCTGGGTGGGAAAGGTCACAGCTCCACACCTTCCTTGGTGGCCACACGGCAGCATACCGGACTGTGACCAAGACAGACTCCAGGTGTGGCACAGCCTGGCTACGGAGGCCCCGGCGGGGTTGGGGGGGGCAGCAGGGAGCCCGGCAAGACCAGGCTGTTATTGCCAGAAACGCCCGCGCCCCTGCAACTCTCCGACTGGTTGGGTGGGGACAGCCCAGACCTCTCCCCTTGGCCTGGGGACTCCAGGCACCCAGCTGCAGAGACAGAGGACACCCCCAACCCGGCTCATGAGGTGTGAAAGGGGATCTGTCCTGCCGCTTCTGATGAAAAGGTCACCAGCTCCTGTGCCTGCCCCCACCCCCACCCCACTCTGCCCCTTTCTGAAGCAAAGGCTCTTACGTTGTCGGAGCTGCTCCTTACATGTGCATACATGTGCATACATGTGCATACATGTGCACGCTGCACCCTTGTGTGGTCGCAGGAGCTTTGGGAGTGGTTGCCAGGAGACCCTTTATCTCTCTGACGCTGAAACTGACAGTGTGCCAGGTCCTGAGGAAAGGGGACAGAAAATTATTAAACACCTACTGCGTGCCAGGCACTGTTCTAGGAGTTATAGGTACAACGGCAAATAAGAGTGACCTGTTCCCTGCCCTCATGGAGCTTACATGCTAGTAGGAAACAGACGACACACATGTACACAAATGATATTAAGACGTACTAGGAAGGAGATTAATCGAGTGTTATGATACACAACCATATCGGGGACTTCATTAGGGTGTGAGGAAGGTCTCTCTGAGAAGGTGACATCATGAGCTGAGACCTGAACAGTGGGGCTGGGGACACAATTTGAGGTGGAATTTAAAGTCCTGCTCACGACAGCCCTGTAATGCCTGCTATCATCACCTGCAAGGCACCGTCAGGATGTCAAGGCTCTGAGAGAGGAGGTAACGTGCCCGGCAGCAGGGTGCAAACCAACGTGACCAGCACCGAGGCCAGGCTGTCTTTGCTACTTTCCCTTGCCTGGGGGACCTGCACCTTCATTCTGAACACTCAAGAGCCGCTGGGAAGCTGTTGCAATCTGGGTTTACAGATTTCAGCTGGCCCTTCTCTGAGACCAACATCCAGTCCTGGTAGAGTGTAGGTACTGAGTGCCCACTACATGCCTGAGGCCAGCCAACGCTGCTCTCTTTTCTCGGTGTTCTTGGAAAACTAGCCAAGGACATGAGCAAGTGGGGAGAGCTGGGGAGATCAAAGGCCAGAGTCCTTGAGCAAGGCGGCCCTGCAAGGACAGAGCAGTCTGGCCAGGCAGAGAGGAGGCCGCGGGCTCAAGCTGGGCAGGCCGGAGGGAGTGCGGGCAGGAAGCCGCCTCTTCCAGGAGGGAGCCGAGGGCTGCAGGAGGCAAACTGGAAATGCTGCCGTGCCTTTCCGTGACCTGCCACGGCCGCAAGAAGGCAGAGGGATGGATCCGATTCCCTGGCTCAGTCCCTCCTTCAAAATGTTCTGAATGTTTAGCTCGTGCGTCCCAAGCACTGGGCGAGACAGTATGAGAACACTCAGATTGCGCAGGACCATGATTGCGACCCCGCAGAACCCGAAACCCTCCTGGAAGGACGTGCTCGCGCTCACCAGGCAGATGAAGGGCGCTTGCACCGGTCCCCGGAGGGAAGGGACGCTGCGAGCAGCGGGTTTGAAAGGCAGGAGAGATCCAGACTGGCAGAGAGGAGGCGAAGAGCTCATTTCGGGTGACGGATGTGCCATTTACAAGCGCTCAGAGCAGGGCCAGCTGGACGAGGGGCGGTGGGAGCCTAAGGGACGGGGAGGACCGAGCAGATTTTGGGCCAGAAGAGAGCCACTCGCTGAAGGCTCCTGTCCCGGATGAAAACAACACTTTCAAAATTGTCATGGCCATTCCTTGCTCGCATGTAAGGTTTTGCACCACGATTCAGATCACCCCACGTACATTATGTCCCTTGATTCTCACTGCCACCCAGTGAGGCACAAAGTCACTGTTGCCTTTTGTAACTGAGGAAACGGACGGGAGGAGCGAATGATTCACCGGCGACGGCGCCTGCAAGGCCCAGTGCCCGCTCTGTGCCAGCGGAGCCCGGTGCCACCGAGACGCCAGACAGACCTGAGTCCCCGCGCCACGCCCGCCAGTCACTAGCTGAGACAGGTTGTCATCCTCTCTCAGTCTCAGTTTTCTAATTTTTAAAATAGGAATGATGAGACCTTAGAGAGATGCGGGTTTGCTGTGAGGCACACAGCGATGACGGCTCCCGGCGCGGAGCAGGCATCCTAGACACATGCGTCTCCTGCCCGTCTCTCCTGCCCCCCGCTCGGGACCGAACACACCGAGGGGTTGGCCCACCTGGCCCGGCCTCCCAGGGGGCCAGTGCGGCCCTGGGGGCGAGCGGGTCCCCCTCTTGACCCCGTCCCAGGCATCCGCCGGGCGCACCCCGGGAGGACGGCGCGGAGGGAGAGGACGCTGCGCCACGGTGGATGGTGACCGGGGCCACGGAGCACACGCCGCTCCTTCTCTCTCCATAGAGCAGGGCCAGATTGTTGTGCGTGTTTTTTAAACAAACAAAACAGGATTTAAAATAACAGCCCACACACAAATGATTTCTTAGAAACCTCCCCCTTGACTTATCACTTGGAATAAACGCAATTTTTTATCCTGGCATAGCTCTTTATTGTGTGGGGAACATTTTCATATACATTATTTCACTTGATCCTCGGAACACGGAAAGGGAGACAGTGCAGGCTTAACTGTTCCCTTTGAGCAGACGAAAGCGCCGTGGCTTAGCGGCCGGGGTGAGGGGGCCCAGGCTCCCACCCGCTGCCCGTAGCGGAGGCTCAATTCAGGGTCCAGAATCCATTCGCCAGCAAGCTCAGCTCTGATGTTCGAAATCCTCCCATCCCACTCGGCTACAGAAGCATCAGCGAGGCCCACACGAGGCCCGTGCAGCTGGTGGGGGTGGGGCGGGGTGGGGGTGCAGTTTTGAAAAGGGACAGCCAGTCCCAGGCACATCCTGCGGGTACGCTAAACTCCCCACTCAGAACAAACAAAAGGTCCTAAGCCAGCCGCTGCCAGGATCCCTTCCTGGATGCTCCAACCAACTGTTGCGACCCTCTCTCAACCTGGGACCCTCAGGGCAGCAGAGGACGCATTTGGAGTCAGCTCACCAAGGTCCAAGCCTGGCTGAGCCTCCAGCTCTAGCCGAGGATTTAGGGAAGTCAGTTCATTCCTAGAACCTAATGAGAGATCGTAAGGGGAAGCTGGGCTGCTCACCCAGGTCCGGATGGACTGCTGTATACAGGAGACCTGCTCCTCCAGCAGCACAGAGGGGCCAGGGTCGCAAACAGCAAGTGAATATTTCCCAGCAACTGCTAAGTGTTCTAGGCACTTGGGATCCATCAGAGAACAGGCCTGACAAAGTCCCCTGTCTTCATTTGGCTGATGTTCTAGCGAGGCGAGACAGAAAACAACACACACAATAAGTACCTTGAAAGTTCTGTTAGGTGACAAGTGCTCAGTGAGAAGAGGTACAGGGAAGTGGAGATGGAGCTCGCTGGGGGGCAGGGGGAGGTGTGCAGGTTACTATTTTAAATAGGATTGTCATAAGCCTCATTGAGAGCTTGACATCTGAGCAGCAATGTGAAGGAACGAGGGAGTGAGCGCGCGGATATCTGGAGGAAAGGCTTTCCAAGCAGGGGAAGCCGCCGGAGAGCAAAGGCCCCAAGGAATATCGAGGCCAGCGTGGCTGGAGCAGAGAGCCCGGCCGGGGAAGGTGCAGGAGAGGAAGTCAGAGAGGGAACAGAAACTGGGTCCTGGGGTCGCACCAGTCTTGTAGGACATTGCAAGGACCCCAGCTTTTACGCTGAGTGACATGGAGACATGTGCAGGGTTTTAAACAGAGGACTAAAATGATTGCAGTTTCAGTCGGGCCCGTGGGCTGCCCTCCGTGAGCAGGCTGTGTGGCGGGTGCCAAGGGGGAAGGCAGACAGGCTCGCCAGGGGGCTGGAGCACGATCCAGGCAGGAGATGGTGGAGTCTGGACCCAGGGGCAGCGGCGGAGGTGTGGGAAGTGGTCGGTTCTGGCCATATGCTAAAGGATGGATTCTAGATTTCCCCCTTGTTTATTTGTAACTTCTTACCAGTTTGCCATTTTTTTGGCCTTCTGTTTCTTATTAATCTTTTGCTAGTGTTCATTTTAACTTTATTTCAGATGTAAAAATCCTTTTGGGCAGAGCAGAGTTTCTCAAACTTGAGTGTGCATCGGAATCCCCCCGAGGACTGGTCACCACACAGATTGCTGGGCCTAACCCCAGCACTTCTGCTCCAGTAGGTCTAGGTGCCAGGCAGTTTGCATTTCGAACAAGTTCCCAGGTGATTCTGCTAGTCTAGAGACCTCACTATGAGATGTCACTTTGAGAACCTCTGATCTACAGAAGCCCTGGCCTCTCTGCTGAAGGTGCCTTTACATGTAGAAGAGAGGTGGCTTGAGTCTGCACTGAGAATGCTGCCTGGGGAGGTCTGCTGTGTACTGGCAGGGCACCGTGCTGACGGCTGTGTGGGGTTATACCCTCTGGACCTGTAGACAAGGCCGTGCTGTTGCCCTGAAACCATTCGAGGAAAAGTCCTGGAGCAGGAAGACCCAGTTTCCAATTATTACTCCACTACTGAATGAGCAGAGACACTAAGTAACTCGACAGGTTCCTTAATGTCTCTGAGTCTTCATTTTCTCATCTGTTAAATGGGGGAAACAATAATATCTGCCTCACAGACTTGCTTTGAGGTTAAATATATCCTTACATTTTAAAACCTTAGGAAGTTCTTCCTTCCTTTTAAAATATTGTTCCAAAAAGTCGTTCTGCAGGAAAATAAATTATCCCTTTAATTCAGGTAGCTTATAAAGCTGCACGTTTCTCAAAAGTCACCTTCAGCTACCAAGGGAAGTGCTATTCTATTGTTAGGCCACCGTATTGAAATTTTCCAGAATGTCCGACAAATTTGCTAGCATCTGTTATGCTGATCAGGAGTAAGAAGAATTTTCTATTTTTTAAAATAAAGCTCAACAATTAATCCCTTCTGATGAATAGATTTTCACTATACCCCAAAGATGATGTGGATTTTCGTGTCCTAGAGCTTTGGATTATGTGGTTCCCTTTTTCTAGAACTGTTCTGGTCCATAAAAATTTCTTCTTCTTTTTTGGTCCTGGAGAGCTTGTTCAAGCACATGTCCAGTAGAACGTTTTCTGCAGTAATGGAAATGTTCTCTATCTGCGCTGTCCAAAACAGTGATGCAGCTATTGAGCAGTTGAAGTGTGGCCAAAACAACTGAAAAATCAAATTTTTTATTTTACTTAATTTTAATTAATTTAAATCTAAATAGCCACATGTGGCTAGTGCCACTACGTTGGATAGCTTAGCTTTAGACAGTCCTTACCTCTCCTCGCATCTAACAGAACTCAAGTCAGCCTGCATGGCCTAGTTCCAACGCCTCTAAGCTTCCTTCTCTTCATGCTAAGAGACAGACCCCTCCTCAGTACCCCCATGGCCCTTTATATCTATTTCCCATATCTCAGGATAAAGAAATGGTTTGGTTGCGTTCCCACTTCCCAATAGCCTGAGCTTCTTGCAGGCAGGGACTGTGACTTTCTCATCTCTGTAGTGACTGTACCTGGTAGAATGTCCAGTATTCAGTAGGTGCCTATTAAATATTTGTTGAATGAATGAGTACAAATTGCACACTTGTACCCAACCTTCATTTCAATTCCTATTTCTACTAAGTGACAACAAGCGTAACAAAGGTAAGAGATGGGAAATCGAGATAGGCTCTATCTTCTCATTGCCCTTCCCTCCTTCCGATGGCAGAGAGCGGGAGAGAAAGAGAGAAAAGAAGATTAGGGGCCGGTCAGAGCCCCTGTCTGTTTCGCTGAAGGCATTAACTTCAACGAAACTTCAGGGACTTCAATACCAGAGCAAGTATTTAAGAGGGTATTTCTAACAACAAAGCCATAAGAGAGAAAACAATATTTTTAAAAACAGATAAACATGACAAAATCATATTTAGTTAATAAGCTGCTACATTTTACTTTGGCATTCATGTCTATAACAACACTTTATATGATTATCTGCTCAGGTATAGTTTGGTATTAAGAGAAGTCATGTTTGTTTTGTTTTGTTTTGTTTTTTTAAAGTAAACAATACTTATGGCTAACCGTAGTGGTTCAAATCGCATCACCAAAGTAACTGCTAACACCTGTACTGGTAGCTCACTTCGAGTCCAGGTTTAGGTCATTGAGAGGACTCCCCAAGTTTTTTTAAAGCTAACTACAGGCCTAAATCCCTCAGAGAGTAATATTATTTTTAAAAGTTTCATTGCTTTCTCCAAAAAGTGTTTTGAGCATTACTATGTGTAAAGCATTGACCATGGAAGATACGGTATCGTCCCTGCTCATGAGAAGCTAGTGGTCCAGATACTCGCTAACACTCTAGGTACAAGGAAAGTGATCCCACCTTAAGAAGGAAACGCAGTGCTCTGGGTGCGTAGAAGAGGGCTGTGATATAAACGGTTAGTTTGGTAAATACTAAGTTTATGAGCACTCAGACATTGACTGACAAAGACCCAGTGTTGTCAGACACCTGAATTAAGCCCTGAGAAAGACGGGGATGGGAAAGGATGGAGGAAAGAGCTTTGGGAAATGAGCAGGAAAGAGAGAAAGAGAGAGGAGAGTTGGGGCGGCTGAGCTGCCTCTGGCTGCAGCTATTTTCTGTGTCCCAGCAGCGCTGGGCGTGTGCGGCTCTGGGTGACTCACCCTGCGGCGGGGTTGCTGCGGGAGGGGACAGAGAGCCACACAGGAGGGGAAGCCCCGTCCTGTCCTTGGGGCGGTTCCCTGTCCCGCTGCCTCACACGGGCTAGGATGCTCAGAAGCCATTTTATGGGGTGGTTTTACGAATCCCCCAAAACCCAAGCCCCCCCCCCCCCCAGGAAGCAGAGGACAGGGTCCTTCAGCTGCCTTGTTTATAAACTCAGCAACCACAGGTGAAGAACCTCTGCAAAGAGAGGAGGAGGAGTCACTTGCTGAGTGGAGGTGTCCGTTTGAGTCTTCCTCCCAGGAAGAGGGGAGGGGGCCCGGCCTCGAGCACTGAGTCTCACGCATTCTCATGCAGGAGCAGGACTGCTGGCCGTGTGACTGAGGCTGCTCCTGTAGACTCAGCTCCTGGGCGTCACGGGCTGAACTGTGTCTCCTGCCACATTCCGATATCAACTCCGGACACCTGAGAACGTGACCGCGGGGACAGGGCCTGTGAAGAGGCGGTTGGTTGCAGTGAGGCTGTGGGGTGGGCCTGGTCCAGCCCGGCTGGTGCTTTTACACCGAGGACAACAGGACACACAGAGGCACCAGGGGCACCACTGCACAGAGGGACGACCGTGTGTGTGTGAAGGGCCAGCCAGGGGGAGGCCGCAGAGGACACCCACCCTGCAGGCACTTTGACCTTGAACTTCCAGCCTCCAGACCTGTGAGGAAATAGATTTCTGCCGTTTAAGCCCCCTAATCTGTGGTACTTTCTTCTGGCAGGCCTAGAAAACCAAAACACAGCACGACCCTGGGGAAAGAGCTCTCTGCACAGCCTGAACAGGGCTCCCGGGAGGGCCGGGGACAGTGCACGTCCCACTCACTGCTGCTTTGTTCCCGGGTCACTCCTGCGCTCAGACCAGCATGACGAGCAACGAATACTTGAGTTTTTCCCGCATGTCAGACATGACAGGAGGTTGCTGCCTCCTGTATTATCTCACGTACTTGTTAATGCTCACCTGAGGCTCGGAAGAGGTTCATTGGTTTCCCCACGGTCACCCAGTTAGGGCACGTGGGACCCAGGGTGGACGCCCGGGCCCTCTGATTCCGGGGCCAGGCTCCTCCACCACACCCAGGGGTCTCCCTGGGAGCTGCCAAAGACCAGGGGTGTCCAGGGCCACACGGTACCCTCCCTTTCGAGAGTCACCCCGTCCTCCCAGAGGCATAGACACTGGGGTTTGTAAGCTCTGTGACATAGACAGGAAACTATATACTAGTCCTAATTCTACCTTTACCTGACCTTTCAAGCCAAACCCTTACCTGACGCCCCGACCCTATTCGGTAGCTAGTTAAGAGGCACATACGGCCCCAAAGATACCACTAGGGAATCACTTAAAGTATCACCGCTTTGCGGCCACCTTGTTCTGTTTGGCTTCGTTTGCGGAGGACAACTCTATCTGGAGCTCCTGGTCAATATCTATTTTTAATGGGATATTTATAATTGGATGTTTTTATAACCTCCTTCTCATGGTCACTTGTTTTCTTTCCAGAATCACGAGGCTTTTTAATAGATTGGCTATGGCAGCAGAGAAGTGACTAAACAGCGTGGGTCCGATTGTCGGTAGAAGCTGAGAATCCTCATGTTGGGTGCCTGCTACACTTTCGGAATTAAGGGATGTCACCGCTGCACGTGGCTTTCTGTTTCTGCAAAAGACATGCATCGCTCCCGGGAGGGACAGAGGACACGGAGGTGATTAAAAGGCTTAGTGCACATTGAGAGAAACCGTCAATGGAAATTTCTATTACTTAATTCAGTTTGACAAATATTTATTGTCGATCAATTACACGCTGAGCAAGGATTTATTGCTGGAGGCATGGTGTTTTTAGCAAAATATTGAACACAATCATCAGAGCTGGAAGAAATCTTAGAGATCACGTAGTCTGAGTCTCTCACTTTAGTGATGAAAAACATGAAGTCCAGACAGAGGAAGTAGCTCGCCCAAGGTCAGACGGTTGGCTCCTGGCAGGCAGGGAGCTAGGGTATTTCTGACTCCTAGTCCGATGGTTCCAAGACATTCTGCGGCAGTCAGACCCTCCAAGTCGGTTCACCACACTGTGAAAACCATGTGCACATCTGGAAAGGATCCATAAAAAAATAACCAAAATTGGCACGGGATGGAAAATAGATTTTTAAATTAAGTAGCAAGATTCCAGCTGGACATGAGGAAGCATTTTTTGGCTGCCAGGGTTATAAAATATCAAAATGAGAAAATCAAAGGAAAACACACCCAGAAATTCAAAAGGACAAGAGATAAGCCTCTGTCTTTGATTGCTGGAGGGTCACCTGCCCCAAAACAGGGAGCTGGAACGAATAATCTCTCCGTTTCACCCAGATCTATTAGAATTCAGTTATGACTCCAAGTGTCTTCTAGAAGGCTTCGGCCACGCAAACTGCTGTTACCAAGTCCAGCTGCATCATTGGTCTTGTAATTTGTTTGAAATTTCCTCTTGAAACTGTTTCCTTGCCCTCTCATTTTTTTTTATTTCAAAAAGCCTTTGCAATGGGCCAGCACAGAATCTGGAATGTCTGAATCTTAGGCTTTCTAGATTAAAAAAAAATTTTGCCAGAGGTGACATGCGGAGAGATTAGAGTCCTGACAGTAACCACAGGTCCAGGCAAGCAAAAGGTCAAGTGCAGAGGGAAGCCAGTTGACAGATACCACAGATCGAGACAGGCAGGGTCCCGGAGATCAGGGTGGCATTATCGAGCACAGCGGAACTCTGACCTTAGAGCAGAAAGGCCATTTGCTTTCCATCCTTTTTACATAATCTCCTAAATATAGGTCACTTGAAGTTGAAGAGACACGTCAAAACAGAAAAGGGTCAGAGGCTTGACAACAGCAGGGTCAGAGATGCCAGGACTGCCTCGTAAGGTCGTCACCGTTCGGGTCCCCTTGCCTGTGAGGCCACAGTAACGCCCCAAAGTCACCCTGGGTACATCCGGGAAGGACGTTTGCAGCATTTAAGGGGCATCCAACTGCAGTAACGAGACACCCGCCTGTATATGGGGACGAGAGGACGCCAACCCCCTGGGCTACAGAGGCATCCAGCCCTACCCCTCCCCAGTAGCTTCCAGAATATCCCTTTAAAAGGCAACTCTGCAACGTCCCTGAATAAATGCCCACAATCACCTCTGTTCCGCACGGAGACTGTCCTCAGTCCCTCTCCTCTGCTCCTTCTGGGACGCATCTCAGTCTAGTTTTCACCGAGGTTGAACAACAACAAAATAGCCGTTTTTGTTGGAGAGTCGGCCTCCCATGGTATCCTTCCCCGCTCACAAAAACTAGAACAAGCCAACCCGCCCGCCCCTTTACCCTGTAACTGCTGCTCTGTTCAGAACGAATCTCCACAGCTGTCGAATGCCAGAGTGACAGACCCTCTGCTAAAGGTCACTTGCTGAAAGTCAAGCCTGAAAGGATGTACGTTATGACAGAGACAAAGAGCAGCGTAGGAGCCTCTTAGGCTTCCATATGTTCTTGGACACTTGCCTCCTCGGGCTTTGGTGTAAACTTTCTGGGTTCAAAGATTTCAGCAAAGGACAGGATGTTAGAAAAGCAAGGCCAACCTAACAGAAAACCCCAGATGCTAAATCCATTTGTTTCAAGGCTCCCCCAAAAGCTGTTGGGGAACTCCCATGAAAATAGGTCTCTGTTCCAAAGCGTTGTGAAGTTTAATTCATCGCACTGGACTCCAGGCTCATCCCGAAACCCCACATCCTGTTGATGTCACTCACTTGCGAGCCAGAAGAGAGCAGCTAGTGGGGACGTGATGAATTTTCCTTCCTCACAGCCTCAGCTGGGTAGGGTTTCTGCTTATGTTTGTACCAGAAGAACATTAAGAAAAAAGCTATCGGTTCTCCCTCCTTCCCCCTCCACCATATCCCAGTAGAGAACTCTTTCTGTCTGAAGACTGAATGTGCAGGCATGCGTGTGTCTGTGCACACATAAAGGCACACGAGTTTTTTCAGGCCAGCATTTGGCAGGCCGTCAAATCCTTCTCTCGAAAAGCAACTGAGACACTTTCAAGAGATTCCAAAAGCATGACTCTACAACCTCCAGGTAAATGATGTTACTGCTTATCTCTATGTGTTCCATGAAACCACAGTCTCTTGAAGGCAGGGATTCTGTCATTATTGTGGGATCCCTGAAACCTGATCCCGTGTCTACACATGATAAATTTTTGTTTTGTTTTGTTTTGTTTTTTGAGACAGAGTCCTGCTCTGTTGCCTAGACTAGAGTGCCGTGGTGTCAGCCTAGCTCACAGCAACCTCAAACTCCTGGCTCAAGCCATCTCCCTGCCTCAGCCTCCCGAGTAGCTGGGCCTATAGGCACGTGCCACCACGCCCAGCTAATTTTTCCCTGATTTTTGTAGAGATGGGATCTTGCAATTGCCCAGGTTGGTCTCAAATTCCTGACCTCAAGCAATCCGCCCACCTCAGCCTCCCAAAGTGCTAGGATTACAGGCATGAGCCACTGAGCCCAGCCCTAATAAATGTATTTCTGAATGAATGAAAATCTCTCGCTTATTCTGGACACCATCTCTAGCTACAAGGAAAGGCTTCTTTCCCCTCCTGAATTTCTTCAGCAGCATCTTTTCCCCAAGTCACACCTCTGTATCTAGGAAAATGAAAACAGAAATTTCCAAAATAACATTAAGATGCTATGAGGCCAGTGTCAAAGCCGAATTTTTATCCAGCACCATTATGCCGTATCTCCAGTCTGAGTATGCCATCTCTTTCCGGCTGGGACCCACACTGAAACACCCCCCCTCCCCCCCCCCCCCCCCCCGTACTCTTTCTTTCTGACCCGACGTAAACAAACAAATGAAAGTTTCCAGGAGGAGTTTGTAATCACAACTTCCCGGTGTATAGTAGGTGCTCAATTAAATCATAAAAGCCTATTGTCAATTATAAAACGAAGCTCCAACCCTTCCAACTACAGGCAAGTAGATAATTTTCCTTGAATTTCAAAAGCTTAAGTTAGAACATGCAAGATTTTAAGAAGTAAGAATCTCATTTTTAAATTGACAAGTCATTTCTTACTAGATCCATCATTCTCAACCTGAGCTGCATAATAGAACAGTGTTATGCCTAGGGTACTTTTAGAGTAACCCCTGGGCCCATCCCCCAAAATTCTGATTTAATTAATCTGGAGTGGGTCCCAGGCACCGGCAATCTGTTTTTATAGCTCCCCAGGCGATTTTAAAGGGCATCTAGGGTTGCAAATCACCGCTCTTGGCAGAAGCCACCTTCTCCTACCCCAAGGTGATAAATCTTTGCCTTTGTCATAATGAGGTTGCAAAGGTAAAGAAAAGAGTACACAGATTATTGGGAGGAAAGATACATAAGGAAGTACTTCAAAAATAGTTTCCTCTTAAACATAAATTTGTTAAATAAATAAAATGAAATGAAATCGCAATAGCACTAGGGTCACAGGGAAAAGTTCCAAGTTCAGAGCCCTGTTTCATAGTCAGCTGCAGAGGTTCTCACCCAGGCTGCATGCACGACCCAGCTGAGGAGCATTTGGGAACGTTAGTTCTCTGGGCCGCACCAGACCAAGTCTATCAGAATCTCAGGGGTGGAGCCCAAGCATTAGTAGTTTTTTTTAATTTCACAGGTGTGTCTAATATAGCCAGGTTGAGGACCATTAGTCCAGATTAGCCAATTTCTCTAAGTATCTTGAAATTTAGATCATAAATTGTTCCACTTTTTTAACACAGGAAGAAATTTTATTTTCTAGACTTTTTTTTTTTTTTTTGAGACAGAGTCTCGCTTTGTTGCCCGGGCTAGAGTGAGTGCCGTGGCATCAGCCTAGCTCACAGCAACCTCAACCTCCTGGGCTCAAGCGATCCTACTGCCTCAGCCTCCCGAGTAGCTGGGACTACAGGCATGCGCCACCATGCCCGGCTAATTTTTTTCTATATATATTTTAGTTGGCCAGATAATTTCTTTCTATTTTTAGTAGAGACGGGGTCTCACTCTTGCTCAGGCTGGTCTTGAACTCCTGACCTCGAGCGATCCACCCGCCTCGGCCTCCCAGAGTGCTAGGATTACAGGCGTGAGCCACCGCGCCCGGCCTGAAATTTTATTTTCATACATGGACATGAACACCTTGAAGTCTTGTCTATGAAATGTGATTAAATCACTATGAATTTTAGTTGCAAAGTGGTAAAGATGGTGGGCTGGACAAAACATAGTCAGTTTCCATGGCTGGTTGCTGGCATACAGTGTAGTCATTTAGTTGGCAAGCAGATGGCTCCTAGGGTGATGCTGGCACACGTGTCTGGATGTGCCCTTTGCGGAAAACGATGGCCCTCTGGGCCCTCTGGCACTCATGGTCCCCATAGGAAGTGAGTTCTGTAAAAAAATGCCTCTGGTATTAACAGAAATGTATCATTACCTAAAGGTTTGTGCAGGGTGTCTTCCAGTAACAAAGGGAATCAGAGTAGCACTCGAGGGTTCCGGAGGAGAAACAGTGCACGCCTGCGGGGCCAGCAAGGGAGAAGCAGCCAGGGAGCCCACGTCCCCCTGGGCTGCCCAGACACGATCCACTGTCAGGCTTGTCTGACGATCATACAGAAATGTCTCCGTGCATTGGTGATTAAATCAATTGTCCTTAAAATGAAATCTGTTTCTTAAAGGTATCCTGTAAACTATTTCATAACATTTTGAAGTGTGCTTTTAATTTATGGCAAAGCCACGATAAAGAGAAGCAACCTCATGTGACATAACAGCACTAAATAAGAATCTGGCTTTGACACTATCTGGCCGCGTGACTTGGGCAACATTTTCTCTCTCTGGGTTTCCGTTGCTCCACATGTAAAATTAGTCTAGTTTGATGATTCCCAACCTCGGCTGCTCAGCGGAATGGCTCGGGAGGTGTTGGAACACACCGGCATCTGAGTGTCTCCCCCAGATGGTCTGATTTAATTGTTCTGGAAGGGGGCCCAGGCATCAGTGTTTCTAAAATATCCCCCAGTGATTCCAGCATGGGTACAAGTGAGAACCGCTGCCCTGGGATGGTCTCAACGCTCCCTTTCAGCTCCTGCCTTCTCTTGGGCTTGGGAGTTCTAGCTTTTGGGAGTGCCTGAGCTATTAGAAGAGGTTCGAGATTAGTAACCAATCATTGATACATCCCAGAACACTTAAAAAAAAAAGAATATACCTGTCAATCAAGCAAAAAATCTAAAGCCACTTGAAAATAGGTTCCTAAACATACTGCAATTCTGAAATTTTTTACTGTCCTGGGAAGATGTTCAATAGCCCGTCTCATAACCCAGCCTCAGCGCACCTGAAAAACTACCAGGTCGGATTCAGTGGTGTCTGCAGTGTCTCCAGGAGTTTCCTTGATTCCACTTTAACCCCTCCCGGTGTCCTTGAGGCACCAGGCTGTGGGCCCCCGTACATTTTCACAGCTGGACTTGAAGGACCGATTCCTATTTTGGTTTGGATTTGCTGCCAGATGGCCCAGCCCAAGTTCAACTTCCCATGGGCTGGCTGAACCAGCAGCGTAAAACAGCAAGATAACAGCCCAAACTGGAGCTCCTCCAGCCCTGCTACGTTAGAACTCCGTCCGTGTTAGGAGAACTACGTTAGGGTCACTGTGTTCTCACAGCCAGGGAGCCACCCCAGAGGCGCACGCAGGGACGGCTCCAGCATTGCATGTCAGCACTACCCAGTCTGATTCCAGCTGCGGAGAGCAAACCAAAGGGAGAAAGGAGTCCAAAGAAGTGCTAATTCAAGGTCAGTCTTAAAAAAGCAAGTAGTTAGATAAAAGTTACAAACCAAACTGAAACTCTAGACTCTTGGGTAAACCACAAAATTAAAACCAGGATAAAGGCAGTTAGGTCCAGGCACTCTGATCAGTAAACCTCTAGTTTATTGACTGAGTTATCCAGTTAATTGCTTCAACCTGCACTTCCTTTTGGCTACGGAACGAACAATCGCTTTCCAACCTGAAGGTTAAAATGACAATGTAAAACTACATCTGGCAAAGAGTTTGATCTTTGGCTCGAGGGATTAGATTTGTTTTCGTGGGGGTAAATTTCATAGCCTGGAGAATTATTTTCAGGCTGCGCCAGCTTTGTAGAACTGCAGCCTGCACCACGATTCTCTCAGGGCGTGGAAGAGGAGGGCCACCGGGTCCGTATGTGGAATTCGCCTGGAGTTTCTGCTCGCCCACATACTCTCCATGCTCAAGATTAAAAACCATAGTCAGTAAGAACATTCCTCCAGGTTTGTTATGATTCATCATTAAATTCGTCTAGATCCTTCACGCCAGAAGTAGAAACAAGATAAGCGAGAAACAGCGTGCCCGGGGAAAGGTCAGGGACAGGTTTAACCGTGTCCCTCTAAACAGGTCAGCCGGCTTCCCTGCTCTCAGGCTGCTGTGCCAGCTGTCACCCACTGCGCCCTTACCCTGGCCCCGCTCGCTGCCGTGCCTGGGGAAGACGTCCAAAGGAATCCCAGCCCTACAGACCCGCCAACAAGGACCTCTTGACCTTCAGGATAACCCCACCCCCGGTAGCACAGAGTGCGGAACGTCCCCTAGAAATACTGAGGTGAAGAACGGGCATTGGTGCCACGTGGGGAACACGGGCTGGTGATTTACAGACTAGATTCGCGTGACGAGGCTGGCAGGCGCCGTGCGCTGTCTGCACGTGAGGCTGGGTCGCGCACTGGCGAAGAACATAAGACTGACCTTGGTTTCATGCCTAAGTCCCCCGTTCACTCACAGGGAGATCCCGGGCAAGTTATGCAAATTCCTGAGCCTCAGTTTCCTCTTCTGAAAATGGAGAAACAACACAGTTCCTGGGATAGTTGTGGGGATCGAGGCAATGCAAATGCCGAAACGTAGGAGGATCCCAAGACAGGCTAGCTATTTTGTATTATCCTTTATAATGACCTAGAACGGTGAAACTTTAACTGGGTCTGTTCCTCAAATCGGGCTTTTCTCAGAGCCGTAATTTGTGGGTTGACTTAATTTTTCCAGTGAGTGTCTTTAGCACTTCCAATTGTGCACCCAAGCAGGGCACACGGTGCCAAGCCCCGGCATCGGCGGAGGGTGGCGTGGACATCGCCTGGGAAACAAGCGGGAGGCACGGCCTTCGATGGCTCTTGAGCCTGTTTCATGCTATTAATAACCAGGGCAAGGCCAATGTGGCTGTAGTAAACATCCTAATTAAGGATATTTGAAAAGAAAACCAGTTTTACAATGTTCAGATACAAGCTAAAAGTGACATTGGCTTAAGGAAATATATAATAGTTTTTTGGAGGATGCTTTAGCAGTTAGATTGGATTTGTGATTAGCACCCAACTCTGTATATGAAAGCCTCCAACATGTTAGAATCGATGGAGAAAGTTATCTGATGAGGTTTTAGAAAACATTCTATTGGTAATATGTCTGAGCCTCGCGAGCTTTTTCTTCCTAGGCAGACGAAAAACTGACCTCCAGTTCCTGTCCAAGTTAACACTGACCTTCATTATAAAATGGAACTAGTTGTGTCACTTTTTTTAAAGGACTGAGATGAGGCTCGTAAAGCATTTAGCAGAGCACTCGGCACAGCATAAATGCTCCCAGTCAAGGTTAACTGTTGTCATCGTTGTGGCTTTGTCACTCAACGGACCCAAGCTAGACACAGTGAATTCCAAGCAGCAGTTCAGTCCCCCCGGATGCTCAAAGACCCCAGGGAGTGAACATGCAAATGTGTCCTCATACAAAGTGGTAACTTCTCCAAGGTCTGAACAAAGTACTGTAGGTACCTAGACGGGAGCCAAGGAAGGCTTCACAGAGGAGGTGATCTTTTATATGGGTTTTAAGAAATGAATAGGAATTTGCCTGGCAAAGACAAAATAGCGCGTGTAGAAGCTTGAGTTAATGAAAGCTCATGGTGGGCTTTGAGGAATGGCAGTGAGTTCCGGGTTAGCGAAGCAGAGGTCGCTCAAGGAGTTTCAGGAGAAGGGGCTATTGGAGAGAGAGCCGGGGGCCACACTGTGGAAGCCCTTAAAGAACAAGTCGAGGATTTGGCACTGGTCCCATGGACCTCTGGCATCAACAGATTATGTGGGGAACTAACGTGATTTGGCTTGTGACAGGTCTGGTGCCAATGGAAGAAGATAGAGACTGGAGTTTAAAAATTCAGGAGTGAAGCTAGGAAAAGCCACTCACTATTTGGTTGGGGGACAGTCCCACTCACTTCACTGCAGACTGGGCTTCTGTGCGGTGGCCGCGCTCAGAGCTGCTCAGCTGCCATCGGCCCCGGGGCCCCTGCAGTCCGTCTGAAGAGGAGAAGGCTTGGGGGACGAGAAACAGGACTTTGACTGCCCTGGTTTGTCCCAGACTCCCCTGGTTTTAGCACCGACAATCCGCCATCCCAGAAAACCCCCCAGTCTTGGGCAAACCAGGGTGGTTGGTCACCTAAAGAGCTATTCTAAAATGCTGCATTGCAAAAAGACTGTGATTCAGCACTTATGAAATTTCATAGCTAAATATGATTTTTTTTCTCCATGTCATTTTAGGGTAACATATAAGAGAACTCAACTCTATTCCTCTGATAAAGCCAACATGTTGACATATGAAAGACAGGAGGCAGTAAACAATAATAGTAGCAACTAACATACCAGGCACCAGCTATATTCCAGGCACTGTTCTAAGGGCTTCACATAAATTAAGTTAGGTAATCCTCTCAACAGCCTTATTATAATCACCCCATTTTATAGATGAAAACATGGAGGCACAGAGATCGTATATATAATAAATGTGCGTGGTAGAATTTGGATCTGAACCCAGGCTGCATAGGTCCAAAGTCCATGCTTTCAAATATTTCCTATGTGTAATATATAGTAACTCATTTCTTAAGCCCTTGCTATGTGCCAATCATTGCACTGAGTGTGCTTTCCATAAAATATTTCATTTAACCCTCATGACAGTCTGTCTGGTACTAGATAGGTCATTCGTTTATTATTTGTTGAGCTTATACATGTTTAAGAATTATAGTATTGTATTTTTAGAGGGGAAGGAGGATGAGAGTTTGGACCAAAGTAGCAGCAGTGAAAATAGAAATGAGAGGCAGGATTCAAGAAAAACTTCTAAAGTAAAAACATCAAAACATAATGATTGATTGAACGTGGGGAATGAGGAAAAAGAAATACTCCGGATGACTCTGAGATTTTTTTGCCTGAGAGACTGGATAGATGGTAATTCATCAATCAAAATCAAAGTGATAAGAAGGTTTTCTTTGAGAGGCGCTACGGACATGAATGTTTGGTCCCCTCCAAAATTCACATGTTGAAACCCTAGCCCCCAAGGTGATGGCATTAGGAGGTGAGGCCTTTGGAAGGTGATTACGTCATAAGAACCTTCATGAATGGGATCACTGGCCTTATCAAAGATACCTGGGAGAGTGTCCTTGCCCCTTCTGCCACGTGAGGACACAGCAAGAAGACAGCCATCTGCGAACCAGAGAGTGAGCCCTCACCAGACACTAAACCTGCCGGCACTTTGATCTAGGACTTCTCAGCCTCCAGAAAGGTGAGAAATAAATCTACATTGTTTATAAGCCACCCAGTCTACATTAATTGGTCACAGCAGCCCAAAAGGACTAAGACAAGATGGAAGATAATGAGTTCACATCGAAATGTACTAAGTTTCATCTACTAAGAAGTATACTAGTAGATGCGGCTAGAGAGCCCTAGAAACTTCTGTCTGGATTTTGGAGCAATGGTTGGGAGCCAGCAGCCTGGATTTGGTGATCAAGGTCACAGGTAGGAATGCAATGATCCAGAGAAGAGAAGATGACAAATGATAGGAGCCTAGGGAATGTCAGCACTTCAGGGAGTGCAGGGAAGAGCCTGCCAAGGAGGCTGGGGAGACTCCAGGAGAGGTGGGAAGAGAAGCAGGAAGCAAGTGGTTGCCTGGAAACCAAGGGAGGAGCAGGGGGTGGTCAGTGGGGCCAGGGCTGCAGAGAGGACAAACAGGAAGAGGACAGAAAACAGAGCATGAGGACCAGGGCTCAGTTTGGGACGGAGGGCACCAGGTCAGCACGTGGGCAGGCAGCAGCCAGTCCTCCCCCCAGACCTTAGTCTCCTCACGTTCGTCCCCTCCCCCTCGGCCAGGGGAAGGCTAGGGCTGCCCCCTGGAGAGCTGGGGACTCCAGCTGCCAAGGCTGGGAGTCAGGGGAGCAGTGTGGGGGGCCAGGCAGAGAGGCCACCGCTGTTTACACATTCATTTCCAGGCGCTGCTTTAGTCTGTAAGACCGGCTCTAAAGAGCCACTGGAGCAAAATATAAATCAAAAGCAAACTATTTTAAAACAAAACAGCAAAACACACACACACACACACACACACACACACACGCAAAACCTTTCCTTTTGTAGCAAAAGGACAGAAAAAATAATTCTGCCTAATGAATTCTGCAGGTTATGGCCGCCTGTTTATGGCTGCCTGACCTCTGACCCCAGGCTGGAAAATGACTGAGTCTTATTAAACACCAGCAACATATGAGTGAAGGAAGGGACGAGCCTTCCAAGGGTCTCATTTCATTTCCAAGCCCAAATAGCTCACAATCGACCTTGAAACCGTGGAACATAATTTTCCCTTCCCGATGAGAGAGGGAAGACAAAGTCGTGACGGCGTTCTGAACGGGGACCATCGCATGTATGTTAGGCAGCTCTGTTTTTAATACGCCCTCGGGAGAAAACACAGAAAGTTATGAGCTGAGCTAAGGAAAGATGCGTGGATGCAAATCTGACCCTCGTTCAACTCTAGGCTGCGGGGCTCGGGAGGGAACCTGCTCTCTGCAGTCAGATGTTTGACCTTTTGATGCGAGTTGCCCGTTAATCATCTCCACGCTCTACGTGGTGTCACCTGGGTCGTGTCTTGTGCTCTGAAGCCAGGCTCCACGTCCCAGTCTGTGTGATCCCCCAGGCATCACGGGGTCTCCCTGCCAGTCCCCCACACTTCATTTTTCATGCAGCAGAAGGATCTCGCAGAGCCCCCCTGGGGGGAGAGACCCGCCCCCGCAGCCCCAGACGGCCTCTTTCAGTCTGATAAGCCCCCATCATAAATTACGCCACGATGGGGGGCTTCACCCTATTGCCCTCAGCTTGCTTTTCTCTTGGCAAGATACCAGCTCCATCCCCTGAAATAAATCCATTATTTTCAGAGTCCTAGAGGATTCCAAGGGGCAGGCAATGGAGTAAGAGAATCCCCCCCGCCATGCCAGGGCAAGTCACCCTACGTGGCTGTTTCCAGGCCTCCCGCCAACGTCTCGTGCTGGCTGTGTTCCCTGCTGGGTGTCGTCAGCAACTCTGCCGCAGACAGATGCCGTGTTCCCAGTCCTCCACGGCACCACCCCCCACACCCTCTTCCAGCTGTTGTCAAAGCAACAGGCTCAATTCGCCGGGAGGTTCATTGAGGAGAGACGCCAAGGTGGGAGGGGTGGGAGGGGAGGGAGATATTCTGAGACAGGAAAGGCACTTGGTCCTCGTAGAACACGTCACCAGAAGCTGGGGCTGCATCTCCATGGCACGGGCATTCACGCTGCCTGCTGGGCCCAGGACTGGGCTTTAGGATTTATTTTCTTTGGCCTCAAAAGGTTCTCAGGGCTGGAACATGAGAAGGAGAGAGAGAGGCGAGGTCCGTGGGTTGGTCTCCAGGACACAAGTTGCACATCGTAGCCTGCGTGTCTGCATTAGTCCAAAGATACAAATGGACTCAAAAGACGCTGACCCAGCCTTCCCTGGTTGTGTCCTTCTGCTGAGTGACCGCTGTTCCTAAGAATAGGAAAAGTGGCCACTGAACCCTTAGGCTACTAAGACGCAGCAGGAACCTCTGAGTTCCTGAGCTTAATCCCAGCTCTTTCCAACTCCAGCCGTGTTTCCCCAAATAAATCGCTTTTTCTCGTCATGTCAGCAACTCCTTGTGCATGATGGAAAGGATCAGCTACGCAGATGAGCCAGCTTGGCTGTGGGGGCCGCCAGAAGACAAACCCTGGCTGATCTGGTGTTTTTCATCTTATTGACACTAGCTTAATTCAGTCAAGCTGCGCTTCATCTTGGGAAAGTTTCAACCCTTGGAAGAAGGGAACTCACAGTGCCACCTGTCTCCGCTGGAAACCCCGAGGCTGCGTTGACGAGTGTGTCTGCAGCAACTCTGGGAAAAATAACCCGTTCAAATGTTGTAACAGTGAGCCCCAAACATTGGAGGGGGTTTCAACATCAAACGCCTATTTGGTTCTCTCTGGACTCTTCCCCTGAATATAAAGTTTTAGAAAATCCAGTAAAGCTGTATTTGAAATTCATTATAAATGATTTATTTTGAGATTTTTATGTGAATTTCATAATAACCTTACACTCTCTCAGACACTTAGGGTTGCTCCAAAAAAAAATCAAGCAAGGAATCAACTCTCTGCCCCATAGATCAGGGACTGATCTTACTGATGCTGAGAAGAGGAGGTAAGTTTTTCATGACTCAAGGCTCCCTCTAGGGCAACTCATATGATATGCGTAGTTAGGGCTTTGACCATAGCCTCAGTTCTGACTCTACGCCAGCAACTCCAGCCTGTAGCTGCTGCTCAGAGAAGGCTGCACTGGAGAAGTTCACGGGGTTCGTATGGAAAGAGGGAGGCTAGAGAGAGGCACCCCCCATTCCTCCACGAAAGCATGTCTCCCAGTAATAATGGAGAACAGTTATTGAGCTTCTACCTTGTGTTAGGTACTATTCTACGTGTACTCACTGATTCAATCCTTTCAGCAACTTTCCGAAGGCGGTACTATAATCACCTCCATTTCACAGATGGAGAAACCGAAGCACAGAGATCGAGCAGCTTGCCCAGAGTCACACGCGTAGTAAGTGGCAGTTAATTTGGAAACCCAGTCACTCATCCATTCACGTCAGAGTCAGGCGTACGGCAACAGAATGCGCACGTAGGTGAGGAAGATCACAGGTAAAACACAAGCTGAGTGATTCTGTAAGGTAAGGCCAGGGTCACGTTAGGACCCAGAGATGCAAGCTGTAAGCAAACTCAAAGACGGAAACACAACAGGCTCTGAGAGTCACAGTTTCTTAGAAGCTCTTTGACACACCAACATCTAAACAGTGTTTCTATCATTAAAAGACGTATCGCATGATGTGGCCTGGAACCTTCTCCACCGCATCCCCAAGATAAATTCAAAAATGTTTCTCAGGGCGTTTGTTAGAGGAGCCTCAAAGCACACTTGGGCCGTCATATTCCACGAAATATGGACCCCTCAGGGACCTACATGGCAAGGTGGGTTTGCAACAAACATTTGAGAAGTAAAAACCCTCGCAGCTGTTTGGCTCTGCGCTATCTATACTTTAGGGCATGTATACAAAGTACTACGATTGCACTTCTTTGCAAATACCCTGTAATTCTGATACTTTTGCCACTGCCCTTCCACCTAACTTAACTTGCTGACTTGAACTTAATTTTCTAACGCGTGAAGACTATTAGTAGATCCTTATGTTGGAAATATTGCACGTTCTTTTTTTTAAAAAAGTCCAGTTTTGTAATGAAAGCCATTTAGACCAAGGGTCAGAGGCTGAGATTCTAATTCTGTCCCCATACCTTTGTGGCTGTGTGGCTTAACTTCTCTCAGCCCTGGTTTTTTTGTCTGTTAAACGGGACAGAAGAAAACTCACTACATAAATACTCTCATTTATTAAGAAAGGAATAAAAACCCTGAAGGAACAAATGTTGACTCCTGTAATTGAGTTAAGTTACAATAATGCTCCTAACTCATGGTCCTTGACTTGTTTTCCCCTAAGAGTAGTGACGCATTTGTGTGGGATCGTCAGCGTTACCCCCACCTGTGCCCCCCAGGGCTGTGGGAGGAGCAGGAGACATTTCCACTGGGGGCCACAGCGGGTGGATAGGAGTGCTTCATCCCGGCTCATCGAGGGTGCTCGGATCCAGAGAGTGGATTCAATGAACACGTCTACACCCACCACTGGAGCATGAGAACTTGGTGGACCCCAGGAGCCAGAGTGTAAAGAAAACAGGGTTGGAGAACAAAGGGAGATGAGAACAAAGACAGAGAGTAAAAACAGGAACACAGAAGACAGTCTGAAAACCACTGAGGTGGCAAGCCGGCATCCACAGCCGGACTTTACATACAGCTCACAGCCCGTGTGTGGGGAGCAGCCAGGGCGGTTTGAAGGGACAGAGGGAAACCACACAGATGCTCCCACCCGGTTTCCCTGGCAGTCTGTGGCACGTGTGTGCAAGCCTGCCGTGACACAGGAAGAGCTGCTAGGCCAGCCCAGGGTCCAAACTCGGGCACACCAGACTGGGGTCCTTACTGAGGCTCTCAACCTCCGGATTAAGGAATTGGTTACTGGTGGTAATGTGCTAAAGTTTGAAAATGTCTTATTTATATACATGTTTTACTTATCTATATAAATTGGGACTGAGTTGCATTTGTCCCTGTGATGAGCCTCTCTCACTCACTGGTATTCCAATGTTTTCCTTGAATTACAAAGAAAGAAACGGGGTAACAGCCAGGGGTCCGGGACTGGCATGTAATCTGAGTACGGTGCATGGGAGTGTGGCACACGCCATTAGGGAACATCACCAGTCACAGGGGGAGGTGGCTGGAAACCACTGCTCAGGCCACGCAAACTGAGTAGCCTCTTGGAACTAGCACAAGAGCTGCCGAGGAATGGCCGTTGAAGGCCTGTTGCGTGTGTCAGAGCATCTGTGGAGCGTACCCAGACCCCGGGGCTCTATGTTCACAGTGGCAAAGGACAGAATCCAGCCAATGACAGATGGTCCACCTGAGGCCGATCAGAATCTTTCTCCCTAAACGAGATCCAATAATTTCATAATTTGGCTACACTCATGTGGAATTTTTCTGGAACAGAAGTATTCAGATGTTAATTGTTGGAACAGAGAGGTATTTTAGCCATTTCTCTTTTTAAATGACTCATTTACAGTTTATATGTTAATATTAATAACCGTGGTAGCCGGCCTCCAAGATGGCACCCAGTGATCCCCACTTCCTGGTATTCGTGCCCCCGTGTTGTCCTCGCCTACATTGTGCCAGGGTGGGTCTGTGAGACAAATAAAACATGGCATCAGTGGTGATGTCTGCCCTGCCACACTAGGTCCTACAAGACACCACTGCTCTGCCTTGCCCTTTCGGATTGCTTGTTCTGGGAGAAGCTGGCAGCCATGCTGTGGAGACACCCAAGCAGCCTACGGAGAGCTCCATTTGAAGAGGAAACGAGGCTCCAATTTTCCAGCCATGTGAGTGTGCCATTTTGGAAGCGGACCCTCCAGCCCCGCTCAAGCTTCAAATGACTCAGCAGCCTCATAAGAGCTCCTGAGCCAGAACCACTCAGCTAATCAACTCCCAGAAACCATGGAAGATAATAAGTGTTTGTTGTTGTTTTAAGTCATTAAGTTTTAGGGTAATTTGTTGTGCAGCAATAGAAAACAAATATTTAACACATGTGCTAATTGCAAGTTACTTTTATCATTCATTCAAACCAGATACTCAAGGACATTTATTTTCTAAAACTTAAGAAATATCTAATAAAAACTTGTTGCTAATTCTCCAGAAGTAGCCCAAATAAGTTTCAGGTTTTATTGTACTTATGTGAGTCTGTTTCTTTGACCAATTGGGATTTTATTTATTTGGTATTAGAGTCTGTTCTCCATTGCTGCCCTCCCCCCTCCCCAGAGACAAGCCATCTAAAAGCTGGTCTATGGTATGTTTATCTGTATTTTATGATAATGTCTAGACTGTTATTGGTGACATAAATTAACCAGTTATTTGTGATGATTTAGAAAGCCACAGAGTTTCATCCAAAGAATTTATCTCATCAAAGGAATTTATTTTCCTCCCATGAATTTGGCAAAATGTTTTTATGGTACCAGAAGAGAATGAGCACCATAGGCAATCTCTGAGTGTATTTTGCCACCTCTGCAATAGATCAAAAGGTTTTAGAATTATTCTCCCTGTCTAGCAGAAGTTAGACAGAAAACCTAAAACCCAAATTATTATTTCTCACCACAGGAAAGGTGTGAACAAGAAGTTTTGTCAAAAGAAAACTGTTCCGCTTAGGCCAGAGCCCCCTCCTGGGAGACTACAGGCCCCATTTCCTAGGGCTTCCCGGTTTGGTTGGATCTGTGAGTTCTGAGAACGTCTGTGACAGCCACATCTGGGAAGCAAGAGAAAAAACATATCCCAAAGTAAAACATGAACTATGTTTATGCTGTTGCCATTCTGAATTATACGTTCCCCTTTAATCAGTGCAAATAATCAAAAGCTAGCAATACTTGCAAAGGTCTTAGCTATTATTTATTTTCCTCTAGAAAGAATTATACCCACCAATTACTGATTGGGAAATCAAAGAAATAAAACTCTAATCTAGGTTGTTGCCCAAAGGCCAAAGAAAAACAAGCCGTCCAGAGGATATTTCCCAAATATTCCAGCATGGTTTTTTCCAATAGACTTCTACAGCTCCTTAGTAGCTGATGACAATTTCTGTACTTTTAGTCCCTTCAGCTCCAGGAAGTCTTCCGATGCCTGGACTGCAAAGGGCCCCGCTCTGTGCTCCCCCTCTGTGCAATCGACATGTTGGAGGCTTGATTCCTGCTTAACGAGCGTGAGCCCTCAGTGCCTAGCACAGAGCCTGGCACACAGTAGGAACAGGTGATACGTGTTGGCCTAAAGTGTACATTGGACTTCGGATTTTTGCATCATAACATTGTGCTCTTTCTCATACTGTGCGTATTTGACAATTCCTTATTTTCTCTGCCCATCCCCCTTTACTGCTCTCATTCTGAAGGTCCATGTTTTGTGAAGTTTGGATCAGCGGTAGGCAAAACAACTGGACAAACATTTCCACATTCTTGCCCAGTCTGTAAGGATATTGCAACCAGATATCCCACTAGGAAGGCTATAAGCATAAAACTGATAACAAGTGTTGGCAAGGATGTGGAGAAGTTGGAACCCTTGTACAACTGGAACCCTTGCTGGTGAGAATGTTAAAAAAAAAAAACAAACCACCATGTACCACCTTTGTTGGAATTATAAAGTGGGATTCATGGTCAACTTTTTTTTGTTGTTTTATTTTTATTTATATATTTATTTTATATATATATATATATATATTTTATTTTTTATTTTTTTTTAGACAGTGTCTTGCTCTGTTGCCCAGGCTACAGTGCAGTGGTGTCATAGCTCTCTGCAGCCTAGAATTCACGAGACAGTGTCACTGTCACCACCCAGCTGTAGAGGACGGGGTCATGATCTCACCCAATCAGTACCAAGTGTAACATGAGGTAGGTCTGATATGATGTGTGCATCCCCCAAAGAACAAATAGTGAAAAATTAAAGTCCATATTTCTACCCCTTCCATCTTATAATTACTGGGACTGGAAAAATTCTGAAATAGTCCATCAGTTTTGGGGCCATAAGAAAAAAACATAGTGATTTACCAGTGTGGCTTTTATTTCTGTCCAAAAGCCATGTCATTAAGACGTACAGAATTGAACTATTCATTTACGTATCCAGGGCAGTTGCCAGGGTCTGAGTCCTAGGTTCAGTTCACTCTCACTGTCTGTAGTCAAAGTTGCCATCTCCTAAGTGCAGAAGACAGCTACAGCGATTCTGAAGAGAAACGGGGGTGTTGCATGGGGAGCACCCAAGAAGACATGGCTTTGCCTCTAAAATAAACCACACGACTGGTCAGTATACCTCAATCTCACGGCCTGAATCCGGCTTACCTGTGGACCACAGATGTGATGAATCTCATTTGAACTCCCCTTGGAGAGAAAGTAGCTTTAGGAAGAGTTAAAATCAATGACCAAATCAGATGATACCAGTCCCTTAGAGTGGCAGATCAGCAGCAATAATCTAATCATCCAAACTTGGCTCCAGAACAGTATGAAAGACGCTGGATCAGCGCTGTGGTTTGAATGTGTGTGTCCCTCCAAAATTCGTATGTTTGAACTGAAATCTGAATGTGATAGTATTAAGAAGTGGGACCTTGGCCGGGCGAGGTGGCTCACGCCTGTAATCCCAGCACTCTGGGAGGCCGAGGCGGGTGGATCGTTTGAGCTCAGGAGTTCGAGACCAGCCTGAGCAAGAGCGAGACCCTTTCTCTACTAAAAATAGAAAGAAAATTAGCTGGACAACTAAGAAATATATAGAAAAAATTAGCCATGCATGGGTGGCGCATGCCTGTAGTCCCAGCTACTCGGGAGGCTGAGGCAGGAGGATTGCTTGAGCCCAGGAGTTTGAGGTTGCTGTGAGCGAGGCTGACGCCACGGCACTCACTCTAGCCCAGGCAACAGAGCGAGACTGTGTCTCCAAAAAAAAAAGAAGTGGGACCTTTAGGAGGTGATTAAATCGAGAGGATGGAGCTCTCGGGAAGGGGGTTACGACCTTCTATGAGGGCTGGCGGGAACTAGGTGGGCCCTCCTGGCCCTTCCGCCCTGCTACCATCTGAGAACAGCCTTCCGGAGGACACAGCAACAGGGCTCTGCCTTCGAAGCAGAGACCAGGCCCTCGCCAGACACGAAACTCTTCTGTTCTTTATAAATTACCCAGTCTCGGGCATTTTGTTATTAGCAGCACTAAAGGGCAAAACCAGTAGGTGAGGCGCTTAAAAGGAGTTTTTCAAAAAGTTGAAAAGAGAAAATGACTAGTTTTGAACCCTTAGTTTTTTCACTCTTTTTAGATTCACAGAAGGTCTAACTCTAAACCCGGGCCTCTCCAAAGACAGGTGTCAAGAAGTACAAAGCAATGGATCAAAAGCTCCTAAAAGTGCTCAAGTAGAATATTTTTATTTTTTAATGTAAAATAACACCCCCCTTGTTGCAAAAACAGTGAGGTGGGGGGAGAAACAACACGATTCACCCCCATGGTGAAATATCCTCATACTTACGATGTAGCAATCTGCTCCCTCTCCCTTGATTACAGGAGATGGTGGGAGAGGAGCAGAGAGGGGCAGACAGAACTTGCATCCCTCTGCGTTCTGCGCTGTAAACACTTGCTAGCTTCACATGTCATCAGAGAAACCACAACCGGTTGATTTGGGCGACCCCTAATAGTGTCTTAAGCATCAATGCGATGTTAACATTTGGTCTCAACCTCTTTCAGTTTGATACCAGTAGAAGGAATGGCACTGATTTTCTAGAAGCCACGTGCAAGGAGGAGGCTGCTGTGGAGGGTGAGTCCAGGCTGGCAGACAGAGTGGCTGGAGGATCCAGGGGGACAGACCTCGGGGAGCCTGAGTCCTCTGTTTTATTGTCGCACACCCTGGAACCGGCTGAGTTCCTGCTGGGGGACAAGGGCTGCAAACCTCGAGCACAGGCCCCAGCACTCTGTCCCCTTTGCTCACAGTGCTCTCCCCTGTCACCCCGCCCCTGAAGCAACGCACCGCCCTGGTGACGCAACTATTAACAGCCCCTTTTTTGCCTCCAGAATCCTGCTAGAAATCTTCTCTAGAAAACCATCCAGACTAACCCACATACTGGCTATGCCTCCAGCAAACTTCTAGGCTTAATTCTGTAGAGTGGGCTGAGCAAGATCTTGAACGGAAACATTTTATCCTCTCCTGTTTTGAGCTGATCAAAAGCCAGTCTTTTATTTCCTTCATGGGCTTTGTCACGGTCCCTGTTCTTCCAGCTTCTCCCCTCAGCCCATGGGGTGCTAATTGTTTAAGTACCAGGAAAAGGCTGCCAAGCTGCACTCCTTATCTGCCCCTGCTTCTTAAGACTGAGTGGGTCTCAGACGCTGCTTGCTTAGGGCCAGGAGAGGTTGAAAAGGCAGGTCTGGGAGAGGTCTGGGGAGGAGCCCTACAGAACTCACAAGGGCAGGCGTGCATGGTTGCTATGGTCACCAGGCGGCTTGGCAGTCTGGCCACCTCCTCCCAGCAAGACAACCCGTCTCTGTGAAGCACACTCCGGCGCTCAAACCCAATTCATCCTAGGAGCCGGGCGAGCAGGGACTTAGTCACATCATCCATTTGTCACAATGCCAACAGCAAAGTTAGGGGTCACCAGGGCTGTGAGGGGAACAAACATGGAAAGCCACTTTGTGAATATTTGTTAAGATTCGAATGAGATTAAACACCCAAGTTGGAGTCAATGTTCCCTGTGCTGTCTGAGTCTGATTCTATTTTGCTCTGTTCCTGTCTTCTCTTGGACCAGAACTAACACCACGTCTGTCTGCGTGGTTCTTGTGTGGCCGGCAGCCAGGCACAGGGACGTGCTCAGGGCTGGGGCGTGGGGGAATAACTGGGCTGGGACCCAGTTGGGACAGTCTCTTCTTTCTACCTGAGCCTCAAACTATGGTTTTCCAGGCTCCAGATGGTGATCATGATTGTTAAAAAGCAACCATTATCCCTGTTAATGAGGATAATAAAACTAAACAATTCATGAGCACCAACAACATATGGAACACCCTACAAAACACAGATTTACCCAGCATTATCAGGAAATGAAGTTTTCCACATCAGTGAATTTTCTGGAAAATTAGGGCTTACCATTTGAGCTTCAACATTTTTTTCTGAAGACATTAACCATTTGGGCTGGAAATATATGTCAAATATGTAATACACTTTCCTGTCTTGCCAAATAGTATAACGAGTACTACATACACCATTTTTTTTTTTCTGGATGTCTCATTATGAACATGCAATGAAACATGGCCGGGTGGGCCGGCGGTCTCCGTCCATAGTATATTTGGGTCTTTATCAAGACAGCCCAACTGTGCCTTGACTTAGCACTTGACAGTAAGCTCCTTAAGAAAGAACCAGGGCATTTCTTTCCTTGACCTTCATCCCCTGCAGCCTTGCCACTCAAAAGGTGGCCCCCAGAGTAGCAAATCAGCACCACCTGGGAGCTTATCAGAACTGTAGACCCTTGGCCCCATCCCAGACCTACTGAATGGGTTAGATTCTGAATTTTAACAAGATCCTCACATAGGCACATTACAAGTTGGGAAGCATTCCCCTCCAGCTGTGCTTGCCACCTTGTCCCGGACAGTTACAACTGTCATCACCCGAAGATGCTTGTTAGAAACACAGGACTTGGGCTAGTTCAGACCCCAAAATCAACGTCTCCAGGAAGTGAAACTCAGAAATGTATTTTTATCACATGCACACTCTACAGGTGATTTAGATACGCACCAATGCCAGTAGAGCAGCCCTAGGCTTCGCTCATAGGAGGCACTCAGTAAGTCTCAATTAAATTGAATGGAATTCTTGTATTTGTTTTTTATGCTTATCCTGACTCCTTCTGCATGAGCAATTAGAAAGGTGTTAGTCCTTTTGTCTAAGCAGATATAATTCCTATTTCTGATTTTCTAACATAGTAGTTAAGATCGCTGGCTTTTACTAAGTGAAAGAAGCCAGACACAAAAGGCCATATATTATATGATTGTATTTACATGAAATGTCCTGAGCAGACAAATCTATAGAGACCCAAAGTAAATTAGGGGCTGCCAGGGACAGGAGGGAGGGAGGGACAGGGACTAATGGGTATGGGGTTCCTTTTAGGGGTGATAAAAATGAAATGTGGAATTGGATAGAGGTGATGGGTGCACAACCTTGTGATATACTGAAAACCACACAGTTGTACATTTTAAAAGATGAAGTTTTTGGTTTGCAAAATATATCTCAATTTTTAAAAGGTCTGGGGCTTTAGAATCAGACCACCTGAGTTTAAATCCTGACCCTGCTACATAGTAGCTGTGTCACCTTGGACACGTTAGTTAACCTCTTGGAGACCCAGTTTATTGTCTGTAAAGAGAATGATAATGGTGCCTATGACATAGGTTCTGTTATGAGATTTAAATAAGATAATCTTTGTAAAAAATGCTTTGTGTTGGGGCTCAAGACACACCACCCCAACATATGACTGCAAGAGACCAGAATACACTACCCCAAAATAGACCTTTTTGATATATTGATTATTTCGAGCTGGTTATTTTGAGAAACTGCAGACACAGGAGTAGATCGGAGGAGTTGCCCTTTTCTGAAGGGAATTTACATTTATAAAGAAAATTTTTATGAGTAAAGATGTCTGCACCAGGAAGAGGGGCAGATGCCACTGGTCCCAGATAAGAATAATTCAGTTAAAATGTATGTCATTCATTGGAATCTCAGAAGAAGAGAAAACAAGGCCAAAAAATTGAAGAAATGGTGCTTTTCATTTCTTTATGTAGATACAAGATTCTGTCCAGTATCATTTTGGTTCTACCTGAAGAACTTCCTTTAACATTTCTTGTAGGGCAGGTCAGCTGTCAATAAATTCTTTCAGTTTTTGTCTGATAAGGTCTGTATTTTTTCCTCATTTTTGAAAGATGTTTTTACTGGGTATGGATTTCTGGGTTGACAGTTTTTTCCCTTAATGCTTCAAGAATGCCACTTCATTGTCTTGTGGCTTGCACAGTTTCTGGCTAGAAGTCTGCTATCATTGTTGTCTTTGTTCATGTAAGGGTAATGTATCTTTTTTTCTCTAGCTACCTTGCAGAATATCTCTTGTCTTTGGTTTTCAGTGATTTGAATGATATGCCTAGGTGTATGTTTGTTTGTGTTTTGGTATTTATCCTGCTTGATGTCCTCTGAGTTTCTTGGCTCTGTGGTTTAGTGTCTTAATTTTGGACCTATCTTTGGCTATCATAAGGGTGTAATTTTAAAGCTGAGATCTGAAGAAGGAGTAGATATTAGAAAAAGAAAGGGCAAGAAGTGTTTTAGAGAAGAGGGTCCAAGAGATGGAGGAAATATTATTAATAGCCTTACAGGTGAGGAGAGATCCTCACGTTTTGTGCAAATTAAAAAGACCATTTTGGGATAAGCAAAAAGAATGAATGGGAAGGTCTGATAGATAAAGTTGATAGACTGGGAATACATTTTGGAAGACTGTGTGACCCACATTAAACATGTTTTATTCCTAGGGTAAACAGTGAAGGTTTTTAAGCAGAAGAGTGACATAATCAGACTTAAATTCTTAAATGCCTAATTCATCATAACGATTCTGCCTTCCAAGTAGAAAGTAGATGGTGCATAATGTCTTAGAAGGGTCTACACATTTTCTTGAATAGAGTCTCAAGTTATGGGCACTTCTTTTCCATCTTCCTTTACCCTGGACCTTTTATCACCTAATATATACCTCCTAGTCTCCCTGCAAAACTTACCTATGCTATGGTCCATTCCTTTGGGTCTTGATAAATGTTTATCAATATCCTTCACACAGATCAACTATATTTTCCAGACTCCCTTGCTGTTAAGTGTGGCTGTGTGCCTGAGTTCTGGCCAATGTGAATAAGAAATAAACTTTTATTGTTCTATATCACTAAGATTTAGGGGTACTTAGTTACAGCAGCTAGCCTACCCTGACAAATACACTAAGTAACTACCTAGTTAAAAGTAACTTAACTTTTAGATTACTAGTGAATCTCTTGGAATCATATCATGTGAAAATATCATATTTTATAGGACTGCTGGGAATTTTATAAACAGGTTAAGAAAAGGTAACTAAAAGTTAGTGTATTCTCCAACTCACACAACATTGAGAGCCACACACTTTATCTTACCAGTCTACCTCGAGGGAGTTCCTGACAAAATTCCTGGGATTCATGCTTGTAATTAAGCATGGAATGGTACCATGGAAAGTTCGTTGCATTTGTAATAGGAAGACCAGTATTCTTTCTGAAATGCTACTAACAGCCATGCAGCCTTAGAAAATTTTCCTACCACTTTGGTGTCCATTTTTGTCATCTGCAAAAAGGCGGGATAATATCAACCTTCAAGGATTATGAGGATTAAATGAGGCAACATCTGTGTGGTAGGTTGCTATAATTGTACCAGGTATCTTCTCTTCCCTGTATCTCTACCCTTTTTCAGGTGACTGAAACTCCTCCAGCAAAAGGAGTAGAATATATTTCCCTATACCTTGACACTGAATTCAGCCAGGTGACTTGCTTTGGCCATTATATAAGGCCTTGCAGGTGTTGTTTGCTGTCTTGTGCCTTTTATATTACCTTTTTCATCACCATGAGAAATGCCTGGCTTAGCTTCGTGGAAGATAAGAGACACATGGATCAGAGCTGAGTCACTCAAGTCATCTCAGCTAAGGCCATCCCAGATCAACTGACAGCCACCAACTCCTAGATATGTAAACAAGCCTAGCCAAGATCAGCAGAGCCACCTGCAAAGCTCTGGACATGTAAGCAATAAACAGATATTGTTACATGCCACTGAGATGTCATGGTTGTTTGGTACACTGCATTATTTTGACAATAGATAACCAATAGCCTGGGAGATTAGACTCACACAAACTTTAAAGTACTATACAACTATAAACTATTAAAGTCAGAGGTGGGGGACACATATATAGATATATATTTAAGGACTCCCTTGGTAGATGAGATATTAGAGCCTATGGAAAATCTTATTAAATCATGTTTCAGAGAGGGTGGAATCAGTCTGAGATGGACAGGACCCTGGAGATGGTCTAGTCTTATCATTCTACCTGTGCGTGAAAGCTCATCAATGTTGATTCCATATTTTTTTTTTTTTGGAGACAGGATCTCACTCTGTTGCCCGGGCTAGAGTGCCATGGCATCAGCCTAGCTCACAGCAACCTCAAACTCCTGGGCTCAAGCAATCCTCCTGTCTCAGCCTCCCAAGTAGCTGGGACTACAGGCATGTGCCACCATGCCTGGATAATATTTTCTATATATTTTTAGTTGTCCAGCTAATTTCTTTCTATTTTTTTTTTTAGTAGAGACAGGGTCTCACTCTTGCTCAGGCTGGTCTCAAACTCCTGAGCTCAAATGATCCATAGGCCTTGGCCTCCCAGAGTGCTAGGATTATAGGCGTGAGCCACCATGCCCGGCCAACATTGATTCCCTTTTGTCTGTACCAACAGGCTTGCTCCTTCTAGCACCTCTATGCTCTCACGGTTATAGAAGACATTATCCTTAAATCCTGCCCTCTCTCTAGCAATCCCTATGCAGACAGCCCAGGAGGTTGGGTTCAGTTCCATCTTTCTCAATTGTCCACTTCTCTGTGTTGGCATCTGTCAGTTATGCTCTGATCCTGCATGCTGCAATCTGCAATTTTTCCAGATGCCTTCGACATGCAGCCACTTTGACAAGCCCAAAGCTGCTAATGCTACATCATGTATCACATTTTCCTACACATCACATTAATCTTAAAGATCCAGCTTAATGCACACAAGGACATCCTCTTTGAATACAGAAGGGCTAGTCTACAACAGCTCATAAAATAAGCATCCTCCTGGGTTTCCAAAGAAATGGGGAGCCACAAGAATAAATTGGATGAGAAACCAAGCAAGCTGGTTTTTATTTTCCAAAGGAAGGAAGAAATTATTTAGCCTTATGCAGGGCTCTTTCCAGGCACCTCACACATTTTTAGTACTGAACAAATGCTTGTTATTATTCTCAACAATGAGGTAACCCAAGACGGACCTTTTCTTCCTTAAAAGGAATAAGGAGTATTCCAGGTCCCATCTCGGCATCCTGAATGGTATCTTCACCTTAGCTGCTGAAGGATCGTTTTTTTCCTCTAACCCAGAAGAAGGCAGGAGGCAGAGTGCCTGTCTAGAAAAATGACAAATCAGACATGACATACATACAGACCCATTACTTCTGTCATATTTCTCCTCTTAACTTTTCTCAGCAATTAAGGTTTCCACGAGCCTCCCACTCCTTTTCAAATCCTGCTCGTGAGGCAGTTGTAATTAAACCTCCCTGATTTCCCAATGCTTCTTCTTTGGAAAATAACTTTGCCTTAGAAAAGTTCCCCTTCTAAATTTCCCCAAGCGCTCTTTCCTGACTCAGGCTGTGATGGGTCAACACAGTCTTTTCCTCCCTTTCTTCTAAGTCTAAATTCAGGTCAAGCACTACCTCTTCCAGGAAGTCTTCCCTGACTATCTAACCCAGCCTCCTTTTGATGCTCTTCCTCTGGACTCCCACAGCCTCTTTTACATGCCTCCATTATAATAGTTGCCGCACAGTCTTGTAGTCACTGGTTCCCTATTATCTCCCACACGTAGCCTGTGCAAAAAGGACAAGCCATGCCTCAGTTGACTCTACATCCATGTCCCAGCTTTGCCAGTAGAATACCAGAGGAGGAACACTGGCATTAACCACTCTCACAGCAAGAGCGCCGCCAACATGCTAAGCTTAAATAGGGTATTGCCTTTGTTCCTACCTCGTTAGCCTCACAAAGAGAATAAGATGCCACGATTTGCCCGAAGATGAGCTTCGTGGAATCTTCCGAAATGGTCAAATAATCTATCAAATAATCTTTGCGCACCTGGTACGGGACCAGATTTGTACTAAGCACCATGGTGGGGAGGGGGTGGTAATAAGGAAATATAAAACTAGGCCTCAGACCATCAGAAATACATTACCTTGTTAGAGATTTAAATACATATATATGAAACGCAAACTAACTTTACATCACAGTATATGAGTGCCAAGTAAGCCACACAGACTGTAACAGCTAGAGGAAGAATTCAGGTAAGTAGAGATTACTGGAAAAGGAGGAAAGCTGGAAGCATCCTTAGGGCAATTTTGCAAAAGCAGCGAGCACTGGGTCTTGAGTGAGAGCAGCATCCCAACAGAGGGGCGAGGAGCAGGCGAAACTCTTGCAAGGAACAGCACATACAAGGGCAGGCGGCAGGAACTGCTCCGTCTACTTAGAGTTGGAGAATAGTGAGTAGACTTGCTGGGCTAGGATGAAGTCCCTGTGCTGAAGAATAATGGAAAATTAGGTTCCAAAGCCAGACCAAATTTTCTACATTTTTTCCCTAATAAAAAGCACCACCCAAGTCACCTACTTCTAAGAGGCCCCATCAGATCTTTGTCCCGAACAGGAAATGGGCACTTAAGCAGGGAATGTGCAGTATTACAACTCAGCCACCACCAACTACTCTTCAGCACCCTGTTAACTCCTGGCTAACCAAAGGCTGCTTTTCCGGTCTGCGCCTTAGCTCTTTCCACCAACCAGTATAACGTGTGTGCCCACGACGTGCTAATCTCTGCACTAAACTCCCGAAATCACCCAGAAATGGACGAGATTGAATGCTTAACTTCGAAGAGCATATTTTCCTCTTATTTTTCTTCTCCCACAATTCTCTACTCTTCTACCATTTCTTAGAGGCAGTATTCGTTTAGGAGTTCCATCAAACTTCAGACCTTCCGTAGCCCTTCCTTGATAAACACATTGTAATCGTGCCGCTAGCTTTAAAAAGAGAAGAAAGACAAGTCAGTAAATAATTTGGCTTTGGCGGCAAACTAGTTAGATTTTGAGTGCCTTATTTATAATGCTCGACCTTCTGCTATTTGTCCCTCGGTGGTTAAAAGTTGGCTCCACCTCCCAGAAAACTTCTCTTGCATCTCCCCCTGGTGAGGAACAAGACATCTCTCTTCTTGTCTGAATGAAGAGCTGAAATCATGGCCACACCGAGACAGTGAAGGCCAACTCACCTTTCTGAGAATGACCTGGCCCAGCCTCCGGGCAGGCTCCAAAACAGCACAGGCTGCCTGAAAAACCCTCCCTCTCACCAAGCCAAGCCATATGTCTTCTATCGTTTAAATAATTCCTGAAATCCCACCCTGTCTGTGCTCCCTTATGACTGCAGAGAAGAATGACTGAGTCCTTCCCTTCATCAGACCCTGTCTCCTTATGAAAGGCTCTGGCCACTTTCCCTGGTCACCACCCCCAACCCCAACAAAGGCTTGGCATTCTACTTCGAGGCTCACCCCTAAACATATGTGCCCTTGAACTGCACTTACTACAAATAGCCTATATTTTTACTTATTTGTGGTATCGCAAATGCTTTCTTTCTGTCTAAGAAGTCTTGAGTTTGTCGGGATCCAGCAGACCAGCCTGGTTTGGGGTTGTTTCCTTCAATGAACTAAAACAGGACTATGTCAAACAAGCATTTGTTCCCACACTGTTGTCTCACTTAGGCCAGGCTGACGGTAACAACTGTTAAGCGTCAACATTTCCACAGCATTTATGAAATACTTTCAGATCCATGATCTCATTTTTTGTTGCAGCATAACCCTGTGAAGTAGCATTTACATTATCCTCTCGTAATACGGAAATGGAAGTTAAAAGAGGTTAAGTAACTTGCCTTTGGTCAAGCAATATATGGTGCCAGGAAAACTATTTGGGAATAATTCCATGTAGATCCTGCACCTGACACCATAAAACAAAATAAATCTCAGATGGATTAAATGGTTAAACGTAAAAAATAAAGCTATTAACAAAGGAGAAAACGTAGCTAAATATTTTCCTGATTTCTGCATGAAGAAAGATTTTTTTACACATAAAAACAATGGAAGAAAGCCCCAAAGAAAAAAATGTAATAGATCAGGCTACATAAAAGTGTAAAACATTTATATGTCACAAAACCAAATAGAAAGCCAACAGTCTGAGAGAAAATTGCCTGAGAAAGGAGTGCCTTCTCAACTATAGATCTATGCAAATATATTTTTAAAGTCGCTTTAAAATGAATTCACACACATAAAAAATGAGTAGACAACTTGTAGGAAAGTAAACATAATTATCCAATAAACATATCTTTAAGATTCAACTTTAGTAAGAATCAAAGACGTGAAAAATAAAACAATGAAACCCTGTTTTTGCTATCAACTTAATTGTAACAGTAACATACAAGGCAAGTGACGGGGAAGTGGCCCCCGGCATTACACTGATGCCAGTGTAGACGGAGGTAGCCCTTCCAGAGCCGCTGGTAAAACTACCTACCAAGAGCCTGAAAAATATTGACACATGCTGATCGAGTAATTCCTTCACTCTGGGAATTTATCACACGGGAAAAATCAGAGATATTCTTAAAGATTTATGTATGTTAACGTTCATCAGTAATACTTAAATGGTAATTCATTTGCACAATTCAATATCCTATTATATCTAAATAATATACTATATTATGTGTAATATAAAATATTAAGCAATTTTTTCAAAATAACGCATACAAAGAATTTTAACAAAAGGGCAAATATATATGCATACGCACACACTGTATTTATATAATATGATCTTGATTATGTAACCATATGCATGAACAGGTGGGTTGTCTAGGACACAGACAGTAAGAAGAGGTTAGGAATGGAAAAAGCTTTATCAGGGAGTGATACCTGTTAAAGAAAAGGAGAAACAGCAGGACGGCAGGCGAACCACAACCTTTGCCAGCCCGACGGGGAGCAAGGCAGTGAGGACTGCCCTTGAGAGGAGTCCTGTATGGGGGGCAATGGCCAGGCTCTTACAGCACAACCTTGCTCAGTCACCGGCGGGGGCGGCCACTAGAACAGTGGGACCTTGATTCGAATGCTGAAGCCAGTCTGGCAGGAACTAACAGCTGGAGTCCGGGTGTCTCTGGAAGGGAGACCGGAGTGGCCCATACTGTATCTACATAGGAAAAATATTGGGAATGCCAAGGTGCATTATTTTTATTTTCTTTACACTTTTCTATATTTTTCACGTTTCTGCAAAAAGCAGAATAATCAGAAATTGTGTTATACTCAGAACAATAGGATTTTTTTTTTTATTTTAAAATGAGGACTTTCCAGGGATTTCTGGCTCCCTTGGTCTCTCTTACTCCCGTCCTCACACATTCTTTGAGAGCCATGATTCTGATATAGTTATCATTTGCCTAGAGACACTGTGTTAGGACATTCTTTCCAGAACAAGAAAAAGCTTTAAATGACACACACATACACACACAGAATACTGCCTTAGGCTGGCTTTCTCAGGTCCTCGCTTCCTTCAAAGTTTATGAGAAAGTTTCCAACTTCTCTCTCGTGGTTGGAAGGAAGAGAAGGAGCCGGGGTGGGCAGAGAAGGCGGGTCCACACCTACTGCCTGCTACATGGAGGGCGGGGGTAGGGATTTTACAACATTACATCATCTGTGATCCGTGGTATTATCTATCACCACTCCAAAAAAAAAAAAAAAAAAGGTTCAGAGTCAAGTACGTTGCCACACATCTGGTAAGAAGTGGAGACATAATTCACTCCAGGTCTGTTTGGCCTCAAATCTTTGCTCATTCATCTGTACCCCACTGCTTTCAATCAGGATATATCCATACCCTGTAGCTTAGCCAATGTGGGGAAGCTGATCATCAGAAATGCAATGTGGAGTTCTGCCAAGGGCGGGCAGAGAGTCAAGAGCCTTGTGTTCTGACACTGGCTGTATTCAAGGTGCCAGATGACTTTGGACAACTTGTTTTCTTGCCTGTGGAAGCAGTGTCTGGGACGAGTGGTTTCAGAAGGGCTTTCCTGCCCTCAACCTCTGGTTCTGTATATGCACTTATATATGCAGAACGGTGCTCCCAGCAAGCCCGTGTTATTGCCGGGCCACATCTGAATAATGCATGAACTCGTTCTGCTTGTGTGGGAAACAGAGTTCTTTAAACAGTTCCCTGTGATCGCCTCACCCAGAACTACTGAGAAAGACGACTACCTTCGACACAGCACTGTTTCCCAGCAAAAGATGGGTAACAATCCCAACACCAACGGAGAGAGGACTAATTAACTAAGCTACGGCACGGCAGGGCAACGGAATACCATGCAGACATTAACAAAGAATTAGGGGGGTTACCCAGCACTTTCCATGCTGGGCTTCCTAGGACACCCCACTCTTCCACTTTCCTCCTCCCTCATGGCTTCCCAGCTCAGCCTCCTCTTTTGGCCCTCCTTCCTCCGCCCAACTTCTAAATGTCAAAGGGACCCAGGAATACGTCTCTGGCCTTCTCTCTCTATTCTCTCTGTACATTCAATCCTGGGGTTTAAAATATCATCTGATGATACTCCTATCTCCAATGCTAACCTAAGCCGTGCCCTCTAAACCAAACATCCCATGCTTTCTGAATATTGCATTCATTAATACTTGAGTGCCCATTAAGGGCCAGGCACTGACTGTTCTAGGCCCCGAGAATACAGCAACAGAAAAAAGCAAGACAAGATCTCGGCCCTTCTTAACATTCTAGCAGCAATGCCAGAAAATAAACAAGCGAGCGATAATTATGTAATGCAATGTCAGGTGGTGGTAAGTGCGGTGAGGGGAAATAAAAGCCGCTGGAGGATAGAAGAGATGGAGCTCTTTTAGATGAGATGACCAGGGAGGGCGAGGTGACATGGAGGAGAGGAGTGACACATGCCAAGGGCAGGCTGGACGAGACTTCCAGGGGGAGGGAACAGCACGGACAAAGGCCCCAGGGTGGGTGTGCTTGGCACGCTAGGGGAACGGGGAGGAGGCCGGTGCGGCCGTGGTGAGGGGCCGGATTAACGAATATATGTGCTGTTAGAGAACAATCTCCAAGATACATTGTTACATAAGAATGCAAAGTGCAGGTGATGCCTAGACTATTTTTGGAAGGAGACACAAGAAACGGTAAAAGGTGGCTGCATCTGGGAATGGAGTCTACGGGGTGCCAGTAAAAGAGAACCAGATTTTTCAGTGATAATGTTTCATACTGTTTGAATTTTTTTCCATGGGAATAAGATATATTTTCAATTTTTAAAATCCCCTTCTCGTCCGATCACATGTGTTAGTCTAATTGGCCCATTTGTAGGATTGATAAAACCCCTCAGCGTCCTCAGTTGCCCACCAGGGTTCTGAGCGTTTCCAGTCCACGTTGGTTTCACTGAGTGGAGACCACCGTTTCCAGTTCCCGTTGGTTTCACTGAGTGGAGACCACCGTTTCCAGTCCACGTTGCTTTCACTGAGTGGAGACCACCCCATCCTGCAGGCTCTGCTTTTCTTTTCTCGTTTGCAGGAGGGAGTTTCTCCACCACCAAGACCAAAGGCCGGAGTCTGGTTTCTTCTTTCCTCCTCGTGGGGTCATATAACTACGCTACTCTCGTGGGCTCCGGGGATGGGGGCCCTTCTCCGCTCCCCTCTCAGGGAAGCTGGGAGCTTTGCTGTTCCCAGGTTACAGGGTCCCCTGCTCTCCTAGGGGCTCCTGCCGTTCCAGACCTCCAGGTGGCCAATTCCAGTTTGTACCAGTCTCAATAACTTGGACAACACCATTTTTAAAGGCCAGCTGGCATGTGCCTTTCAGCAGGAGGTGAAGGGGCTGTTTCCTCCCCCCCCACTGCGGGTCCCTGGCCTGGCCCCACAGAACCTGGGACCCAAAGACATTGCTGTCTTGTTTCACGGATGACAAAACAGAAGCCTAGAGAGTGACGCACTTGTCCAAGTTGTACACTGAGTTTATGAAAGTACCAGGACTAAAATTCAGGCCCCCAAATTCCCAGTTCTGGGCTCTTTCCAACTAGATCTCTCCCCCCAATCCTAAATCCAACCCAGTTAGCCTTCCCCTCAGCTCCGTGCTTGGCTTTTGGTGGGAGCTGAAGCGAGAGGAGGGAGGAGGAGAAGGAGTTCATGACCCAAGCAGTTTCTGGGGCCTCTGAAGTGACACTGGCCTCTCACGGGTTTGACAAGTGCTCGCGGCAAGCTCATGAGCATGCCTTGGACTTCGGGGACACCCTAGTGATCTCCCCAGACCTCCTTTGCAGACCTCAATACACATGTGATTTCCCTCTCATGCTCCTGAATCAGAAGCAGGTGTATTTTAGATTGTCTACAAACCTCTTACCTTTAAAAAAAAATGGAGGGGGATTGGAAATTATAATAGCAGAAATCAAATGATCAAATAAAGCGATTCTTCTCTATGGTGATGCGTGATCACATAGAGGAATGTTTAAGAAGACACCCAGGACATGAGAATCAATGTTTAATGGATTTATTCACCAAGATTACATACGCACACTCCCCTTTCCTAGTCAGAATGGGAGACAATATTTGGGGATGACAGGTCTGATCGGAAGAGAATCAAGAGGCAGTTTTCGGAGTGGTCCTCCTGTAACGCCCCCAAGAAAGCTCATTGTCAGGAGTTTTCTATTCAGTGCAGGGGACAACGGTCTCATGTAACACGGTGCCGTGTGCAGAGATTGCCCGCCACATGTATGCTTTGTGTGGTGGCACTGACGGTCTGTATCCAACAGCTGTGCCTCAGCCTCATCCACACGGAGGGACCTGAGCACACACGGCCTTGAACATGGGGCCCAGGAACCCCACCAGTTGGTCGTGCTGCGCTTAGAACCACAGATACCTGAGCAGCTCCCTCTTCGGGATAACTTTAGCCAAGCAGCGCCTTTGGAATTCTTCTGGGACTGGCTCTAACCCCTGACAGTACTCGGCTATTAATGGCAAACCATATTCTAACTCATCAGCAAATTAGAATTTATTATTGCAATTGCTATTTCTTTGGGGGAATGTACTTTGTTATATTATTTTGGATTACTATTATTTTATTAATCATTATAAAATCAAATGAAAATAATAGCTGCTGTTTTTATTGAACACTTTTCTATATGCCAGGTGCTTTTTTTTTTTTTGAGATGGGGTCTTGCTCTGTTGCCCAGGCTAGAGTGCAGTGGCTGCATCATCATACTTCACTGCAGCCTCAGACTCCTGGGCTCAAGCGATCCTCCTGCCTCAGTCTCCCAAGTGGTTGGGACGACAGGCATGCGCCACCATGCCCGGCTAATTTTTCTATTTTTTTGAGAGACAGGGTCTTGCTATGTTTACCAAGCTGGTCTCAAACTCCTGACCTCAAACAATTCTCCTGCCTCAGCCTCCCAGAGTGCTGGGATTACGGGTGTGAGCCACCACACCTGGCCCTCAGCAAGCTTTTAATCAAGTCCCCTGAATATCTCGTTTAATGCTCAAAGCAACCTTAGTAGTGAATTATGGTTATCCCCAGTTTACAGGTAATAGAACTGAAGAGATGTTCAGAAAGTTGCCAGTCACAGAGCTGAGAAGTGAGGTTCACCTGCCTCTAAACTTAGTGGTTTTAACTACTAAGTTACATGACCCTAATTACTGAGTACTCAGAGCATTTATAGGATACCAAGGGCATGGTGAAGGAAGTGATTCTTTTGTAGACCCTAACTGTGAGCTTTCTACTAGCAAAGGGGTAGCAATAAGCCCCAGATTTATCTTCATGCCACTGCCGCCAGGTACATGAAGGAAATCCTCCTTCAATAGGAAATTGCGGAACTTTTGTATATATGGCCACAGATGAGATTGGGTCAGGTAATTCATGCCCCTAAAAAACCTTTATGACATCATAAGGCATACTACTAACTGGCACCTGACAATATGATGTCATTAACTTAATTTCCTTCAACAAGAGTGATTCAGGACCTACAATGAGCTAGGCATTCTATGAATAGACAAATAAATAAGACAAGGTCCCTGGCCCCCAAGGAGCTCACAGTCTAGTGGGAGAAATTTATAATTATGGTACATTATGATGAGAATTTCTGTGGAAGTGGGAAGTCGAAAAAAACTTAGGGGAATGCTCTCTAGAGGAATCCGAGGAGGCCTGGCATTTGAACTAGATACAGAATTTAAACCGGGTCCTGAGAAGTGAGCAGGAACTTGCAAAGCCAACAGAGTGCGAGAAAGAGAACTCCAAGGGGTACATAACATAGAGATGCTTACGGTAGCTCGAGTGAGTGCCAACAGGAGCCCACAAGCACCCACACGGTTAGCTGGTAACAAACGAGCTTGGGAAGGAAGGTTGAGGCCAGACCCCAAAAGGCCTAGAACATCACACGTTAACATCACCTGTACACAGGACAATGCTGAGCCATTAAAAGTTTCTGAGTGTAGGAGTGGAGCAATCAGAAAGCTTTTCTGACAAATAAAGATCCCCCTCTCCAAGTTAGAGAACAAGAAAAATGAAGGAAAAAAATAAAATAAATAAAGATTCCCTTTAGAGCCTGAGTAGCCAACAGATGAATAGGTATCTGGGTCTGGGTAGATTTGATGGCCCTGAATATTTCATTAAATGAATTTCCTAAACACAGAAAGTATGATACATTTTAATGTGTTTCTCTCTCTCTCTCCTTCTCTATAGCAACTAATCTTAATTATCTCAGAACTCTGAGCTCAGGAAGATACCTCACCTGTTTATCATCAGAGGGAACAAGGCAAGGGTTTACTCTGAGTATTAAATGTGCATTTTGATAGACTTAGAGCCTAATTAAATAGCATTGAAATCCATATGCAGGTTATTGAAAGTTTAAGTACCTGGAATGATAGGGGGAAAAATATTTAGAAAGTTGCCATGTTGAAACATTGTTATTAAAAGAACAGAAAAATCCTGTTAAGAAACAACTTGCTGTACTCTGGGTTCTGTTAACCACGGGTAAATGCATGTCCCTTCGGTTCTCAGAGCATCTTTCTCCATTACGAAGAAAGTCTGTGGAGGACATGATCAGCCCACACCCCCCACCCGGCCTCCACCCGCCCCCCACGGTCCACATACATGTAGGCATGTGCCCACCACCGGCACCAGTGTTTATAACTTAGTTTCACCATCGTGGTGTACGTGACTCCAGACATTTTTAGAAAGTCGTCCCCAAAACACAATAAATCTTGGTAATCACCCAAGACAACAGGGCAATTGAAAAAAGGTAACAGACCCAAGAGAGTTAAACAAAAGGGGCAAACCTACATGCCACACACCAGCACATGCATTCAGCTGGTCATCTATCCATTCAGTGATCAGAGAACACCCGATATACGCCCAGCACTGGCCCAGGCACTGCGGATGCCGAGAGGAATCAGAAATGGCCCCACTCCTCAATGAACTCTATGTGTTGATACTTACTACAATTCTGTAACTGCATACCTTGTTCAGAGGAGGAAACTGAGGCTCCAAGACACTAAGTCATTTTAAGACCAAAGATCCCATCCGGGCGGGATTTAAATTGAGGCAACAGAACCAAGGTGAAAGGTGAGGACTGAGCCGCTGACTCTGAGCGCAAGCTCGGGAGAGCACATGTTATATAGAAATCTCAGCGTCTAGGGGCCAGAGTTACACCGGGGGACCCCAGATGAGGGGACAGAATATGACCTAGGAAACCAAGCAGACTACTGTGTTCCCCCAAAGACCATCTTAATACTAAAAACAGAGAGAAAAGATTGACTCAGTAGCTACAGCAAAGATTTGTAGGAGGCAGTGTGTGTGGCGGGAAAACATGCCACCTCTGGAGACACAAAGTCCTGAGTTCAAGTCCCAGCTTCTGTAACTGTAGGCAAGTCACTCCCCCTTGTCACGGGTTAATAACCCCTAGTGAGGAGGCAGCTGTGAGAATTACCTAAGAGATAACAGGTGCAAAGTGCTCAGTGTAGGGCCTGGCACTCCGTGAGAATCAATAAAAGTGAGCTATGACACGTCAAACTCAATAAGCCCCAAAACTAAATCATTATCTGTTCCCGAAAACCCGTTTCTTCTGCGCCTGATTTCTCTGTCTGCATGCTGTTTACCCACTCACCCAAATCAGGAGCCATTCTCAGTTCCATTTCTCACCCCGGTCACCCTTCTACCTTGCTTGGCCATCGTCAGCATCACAGCTAACATTTTTGGTGCATTTTTATGTTCGAAGACGCTAAACCAAGCACTTTAGAAAATGACCTTCTTCAATTGGGCAGGAAAAAAAAAAAAAAGAAAAAAAACACCCTTAGGAGGACGATACTAACATTACCTCCATTTTGCGTTTGGGGGAGGTGTGACTTGGAGAGGTTAAGAAACTTTCCTAAGCCCATATAGCTATTGAGTGAGAGCGCTAAGATTTTATAGACCGTCCGAGTCTAAAACCCACGTGCTTAAACATTACACGACGTTGCCTCCCCACCCACAGGCCACTCGCTAAGCCTGGTGCGGTGGAGGATGGTGGTTTGGGGCAATCGTGGGGAGCGTGAATGCCAGGCAGGGGGGGAGCTGGCGGAGGAGCAGAGTCTGGACTGAGGGAGGGCGCTGCTGGGCGGGGAGGGAGGGCAGGAGGCACAGGGGCCAGGGAGGAGGCAGTGCAGTCGTCTGGGTGTGAGGGGCCTGAGTGGGAGTGGGAGTGGGAATGCAAAGAGAGGCTGGATGTGACAGACATTACCTCACCAGGCACAAGTACTCCCCAGGCTGGGGCTTGGTTTAATAGTTCTGTTACTAGGGCAACAGCACAAGCACCTGTCTCAGAGAGAACCCAGCGTGGCCTGTTTCTGCACAGCGGGGTGGTGGCTCCCAGCCGGGAAAACAGGGCTGAAGGCGAGTGGCCAAGTGATCCAGCAAGACCTGGGGACCAGGACTGCACACGGGCATTTTCCAGCCTTTCTCCCTCTGCAGGGACGGGTTAGCCACGCTGTGGCCCTGTGACACATCAGCAATCCTGCCTCTGATATTTAGACTCCTCAAGGGCACGGAGGCGGGTGTGTGCCCGCCCCACGCCTCCCATCCCGGGTCCCAGGGAGAGAGTTCCGGCGGAGAGCACGCCTGCCACCAGTGGGGACCAGGCACTCAGCTACCGGTTTCCCTCCAGGTTGGTGTCACTGGAACTGTGGCCAGGCCTTAGCAGTAACGTTTTCAGTTTGTGCAGGAAATGAAGGCCAGCAAGAGCCCATCTGTGGGCGTGGATTCGTGAGCTCCAGGGGGGAACCACTGATGCTCCTTTCAAGGCCCACCACAGAGTCAGCCTTCGTCCTGTGAACCCCCTCGGTCCCACTCCATGTGTCCTTTTGTCCTTGCAGGCACACGGTGATGAGATAGCCCTATCGCCCCTCTCTCTCTCTCTCTGATAGCCACCCGTGCAGAAAAGGAACAGCCTTTCAAAAACATTAGGAAACTTTGAGCCTTAGAGACGACCTCCCCAGCCCCGGGCAGGGCTAATGCTCCCCTTCTCCACCTCCAAACCACGTGCCAAGCTGCCCCTCGACACAGCACTAAGTGGAGAAACCCCTGGCATCTGTCTGCGGTGCTTGTATTCAAAGTTCTCACCTTCCACATCCCATATTTTCTTGAAAATCTGTCCATGAGAATGCTGAGGACAGACAGGACTCAATTTCCTTCAGTCCTTCCTCTGAGCTATGACCTCACGAGCCACTGTGAGGAATAGATCCCCCCTAAGGGACCACTCAGAGCTGTCACTGCATTAGAATTTTAGTTTCAAATATTGCTCTGAAGAGCAGGGCAGGGGATGGGACCACCGAGTAGGCCCCCCCCGCCCCGCCCCGTTCCCGGAGAGATTTCCCCAGAGCAGGCTCATGCACCACCAGGGCTTTGCTATGCATGCACTAGTGTGCCGTGGACACGGCGTGTTCCAGATTATCCTGGAAGGAATTCCTCGCTCCAGGAGTGGCTGTATAGGGAATTTGAGTCACCCTAGGCATCGAGGGGTCCCCTGTAGCTGACTCTGACACTCATCTTCTAAGTGAGCTTAGGCAAGTTACTTTTCCTTTGAGTTGCTTCACCTGCAAAAGGAAAACAATTATACTGAATAATCTCAAAGGTTAACGTAAGAACTTAAAAGCTAAAAAGCATCATAAGCCTTCTGAAAGGCAAGGAACCCCAAAGCATAAATAAATCACCTTACCAACAGTGGTCTGAAGTCAAGGTACTATTTAGTGTCAGGAAGGGACAACTTATTCCAGGGAGCTGATAAAAGCAGTCATGAGCATTTTGCGGCACTCGCACATGATGTGGGGGTGGGGGAGGGGTACAGCTCAGAATCCAGGGCTTGTGCTCAGCAGTAAAACTTCCTGGGCCAACCTAGCCTTCATCACTCACCAGCTCCGTGACATTGAGCAAGTGGCACCTCTTAGAGCTTCTGTTTCTTCACTCATAAGATGGGGGTCACGCCACATGACTCATGGGGCTGCTGGGGATTCTCAGGCCTGACACCGGGGAAATAGTAAATGGTGGTTATTGTGTTGCCTTAAATCACAGGCGACCTCTGCAACAATGCTCATCATCCCTATTTTACCAAAGAGGAAACTGATGGCCATAGAAGCACCGGTGCTTGGCCAAAGTCACTCAGTGAGGAATCTTCCTATTTCAAAGCTCATACTGCACCAGAGTCTCTCACACTACAATCTACAAGCCGCCTATAAAGAGGGTCCCTCTTCTCCCAAATCAGTGAACTTAGACAGCTTCCTTTATTGGCAAAGTCACAAATCGAGTTTCAAGCATAATGACTACTACACACACGCCTAGCCATGGGCAATAGTATACAGATCTGTTATAAGCTGAAAACAGGATCCACTTTCTCCCCTAAAAATGGTTTGCAATTTCCAGGCTTCCCCTTGAATTCCTCTGGATAACGAATGCTATAGAATTGTATAATGTAGGTGAAGCCTGAAAACAAAGACATCGCCGGGGAATGCAACAAATTGGAGTGATTTCCTCTGGCTTCAATTTGTAAGGGTCCAATCTCTTGAGTGGGGAGTCAGGCAGCCTGAAGGAAAAAGACAAAAATAGTTTATACCAGCTGGTATTAAAAACAGACCCAAGGCTCATATATAGGCAGATAGATAGATACATACTTGGCCCTTAAGCCTCAGCGCTCCCGGCATGTTTTGGAGCCTTTTTTTTTTTTTTTTTTTCCTCTTTCAAGCTGAACTTCTTTTTCATTTCCATCTGCTTCCCATGGGACTTGCCCCCAAGCCCCACTGGCTCAGAGATGACTTTGCTAAAGAGGCCCAGGCAGTGTCAAAAGTCCGGAGTGAATTGGATACCACAAGCAGCTCCTACACCAAAGTCCTTGACACCATGACATTCCTTAGACTTGAACCCACTCCACTCCCCACCCAGGAAGCAGAACGAGGTACTGACTTGTGTGCCCCAAGGTTGCTAACCCCACGGAAGTCCCGAGTCGAGCATATTAGCAGTTCTAACTGAATAAAACGGCACTCTCATCTCTTTGTTATTTTTCTCCTGAGCAAATAAAAGCATGCCAAAATTAAATTCCCAAGCACTTGCACCCGGGCAGCTTGAGTGGACTATTTATTATACTAGCTAATGTTTAGGGACTGCTTTGTCATTGCTTGACTCTCCTGTTGCTTGGCCCTTACAGCTTCAAGTATCTGTCCTTTCCCTTCACAGCTGAGTCAATCTTTCCTGCCTTCCTTTCTTTCTTCCTTCCTCTCTCTCTCTCTCTCTCTCTCTCTCTCTCTCGTCTTGCTCTGTCACCCAGGCTAGAGTGCAGTGGCACCATCATAGCTCACTGCAGCCTCCAACTCCTGGGCTCCAGTCCATCTTCTCACCTCAGCCTTCCGAGTAGCTAAGACTACAGGTGTGCACCACTGTGCTTAGCTCACAACAGAATTTCAATGGAATTTTAAAACTGGGAAGGCCCATAGAGAGCACCTTGTCTCGTTGTACAAAAAGAAAATCAAAACGCTAGGAGGTCACAAAGTCACCCCACACTTTGGATCCCCAGAGAGCTGTCTGGAGCATGCTGGCACCCGGGGGGGCTCGCTGCTGGGAAGGGAGTGCCTCCATCAGATGCTGCTAGAAACACGAGCCGGCCCAAGACCGATTCCGATTCCGCTAGTGTGTTGGTAGGGTAGGAGGGGCCTCTCTGTGCTCACTTGCACTCCACCGTCCTCCTGGCAGGATGGCCACACTGGCCACCCAAAGGGGCAGAGTTTGGCTCATAAAACAGCCACACTCACGAAGGGCAACCCGGCTGCTACTGAAGCTTATGAACAGCTCACTGGGGAGAGCAAATTCCACCTTTACAGCCACCTGACAGGCAGGGGTAGTTAGACGGTGTGATAGAAGGAGCAGGAAGGCTCTCTCTGGGCCCCCAAATACCTTCTCTACTTGTTTTCTCGGTAGTGCCTGAAATCTTTCCATTAGGAAGGAATTTAAAAGTCCTAAGGAGACTTGGAAATTATCTACTCCATCTCCCCCAATATGTAAATGAGAAAGATAAGGCCCAGAAAGGTTAAGCACCTCAACCAAGCGCAAACAGCCTCGTCTAGAACTTCCCAAAGCAGCCCGTCTCTGAAATAATAGTCTCACAGGATGTTCTTTGAAAAAAAAAAAAATGTTTTCAGATTCTGAAATCAGGTTATTTAGACAGTGCTGCATTCTCTCTTCCCCTTGTCTAGTCTACTCCTTCTCTATGTAACAGATATGTACTCAGACTCAAAATGAGGAACATGTTTCAGGGATCTGGTCTAACCTGGGAACACTGAAACCAGCCTGTGATTGTTCAGACTTCAAGGCCAAAATAAATACACAGCTACCTCAAACAACATCATGGGGTTGCCATTCATGATGCCTTGTCAAAGTGAGAATGCTCTAGAGAGTGAGATACAGTAGCCTGCTGCCAACCAATAACCTTTAGTACGCTAGGTTTCTCTAAGAGAGAGCACTGGTAATCACAGGGCCAAACAGGTAAGCCCGAGCCTGGGGCTGCTATCTTCAGAAAATTCGTCTAGATAAGGAGGCTGGAAATTAAACGGGACAACTTGGAGGAAAGAAGAGTCAGAAAGAGGGAGAGTGACGTAAAAGGTGGAAAGTTAGCAAAATCACTGCATGCGATTTGGCAGGAGCATCAATCATCTCACCGGAAGGACACAGACAACAAACACAGCAGCCCCACCACACCCCACCAACCAAACACACCTCGCTGCAGCTCCCAGAGCAAAAGACCACTTTGGATATTAATTCTTTTCTATACATTTTATGTACCGAATTCCTCTCCCGGGCAATCATATAAGTTCTAGGAAGGAATTTATTTTCTAACAGAATTTGTTTAATTATGAGGAAAGGGTGGCTCCCCTATCGATTAAATCATGCTTCAATTAGTACAACTATCATTTGGGTCATTACTTTAAGTGTTTGAAATTTCTACTTAAATAAGGTCACTTTCAATTTGGTAAACACTCCTAAGTCATCATATTAATTCGCAGCCAGTCACCCAAGGAATGCTGAGTAAGTAAACACAAGCAAGCATTAGCTAACTAGCCACAAATCCACTTGAGTTTATTAATTTCTCTCTTGGCAGAAAAGCAAGAAACGGAAGCAAACCATCAGAGACATGCACGCATCATTCATTTAATAAATATTTATCACATACCAGGTGCCAGGCTCTATGCTAAGTATAGGTTTCATTATGTTATTAATATTCACGACTAAGTTATATATGACTGTTTTTAAAAAATGAAATCCTATTTTACCAAAACTATAAATTTCAACGCCTGAGATGCTTTATCTTCATTTCTGCCCAGTGTGCCTTCCTCCCTGGAGGGTGTGATACATCCCGACGCTTAAGCTGCCAGGTTCTCCGACTCACCTGCCCGCCCAGACTCCCGTCATCTGTCACGGAGTTAATGAACATAAACTCACACGAGAAGCACTAGAGAAGCTCTCACTATGTTAAAAGTTCTGGAGGAATACAGGTAAAAAATAGTTCATATCATTGCACTCGGGTTTCTGTAGACATACATTTGGGTTTTGTTTGAAGGGGAGCAGCTTATACTTGTTCAAAAAGTTTTTTTAAAAGACACAGACATATATTCCAAATGCAGAGAGGGATGTAAGCAACCCAGGAGTAACATTTTAAAAGAGCGCCACCTTATCGGAAGAATTCCCTTTGCCACATTTCAAAGGAACGCCCCCTTTCCCATCTTCTCCTGATAACACCGAACAAATGGCACCCATCCAAATTCAGTCCCCGAGAAAAGAACTGACCTCAAGAAAGTCACGCTGCCCATCAGGAAAGAAGGAAGAGGAACTGCAGACTTCCCACGCTCCCTCTCTGGCCCGCAGGTTAGGAGGTCCCGCCTGAGCCTCTCCTGCACCGTGGTGGGGTGCTGGCACAGACGCCCCAGGCACACACGGGCCACACGCACGCACAGAGTGAGCCTGTGCCTGTCCCCCCGACACACACGCGCTGCAGGCCCCCACCTACCAAGCCCTGACTCCCGCCGGGACAGCCGCTCACCGAGACACACAGAGCACCCCCACCACCCAGCAGGAGGGACGAGGAGTCTCTGTCTTTCCCCGCAGCCAGGCAGTGTCCTGAAGCTGCTGACATCACAAAGGTGTCCACGGGCGACCTCATTGTCATGTGGCTCTCCCCTGGCTCTCCTTCGCTGGCAAACGCAGGGGAAGGGTGAGACCTTTCAAAGCGGCCAAGTGGGCCAGCTTCCAGCAGCAGTCCCCGAGCGAGCGGGCGGCAGAGCCACCACGCCGGGCGGCGGGGCATCGGCCTCGCGTTTCAATTTCTGGTCGGTTCTCCTGTGATGGAAAATTGCTTTGCACAAAGCTAGAGTGTTACAGTTCTTTCCAGTGCCCCTCCCCCGCCCTGCCCTGCCCCCACCGGCAGCCTTCGGATCCGAGGGACAGCGCCCGCCCGCAGGACAGTGGACGGAGGTCGCTGTGGCTCCTTACTATGTCCTTTGCTTCGGGCCCTGGCCCCGGGTGGTTACTCTTTTCTTTTGGCATGGGGCTGGTATCGGGGTCACAGTGTCCGAACAGCTGCCTGTGTCAAGCCCAAGAAGTAATCTGCACGGGGAGGCAGCTAACCGAGTACCCCCCTGACGTCCCCCTGAACACGCGGAGGCTGCTCCTGAGCGATAACAGGATCCCTAGCTTGCCGGCAATGCACCTAGGACTCCTCAGTGACCTTGTTTACCTGGACTGTCAGAACAACCGGATTCGAGAGGTGATGGATTATACCTTCATCGGGGTCTTCAAACTCATCTACCTTGACCTCAGCTCCAACAACCTAACCTCGATCTCCCCATTCAGTTTCTCGGTGCTCAGCAACCTGGTGCAGCTGAACATTGCCAACAACCCTCACCTGTTATCTCTGCACAAGTTCACCTTTGCCAACACCACCTCTCTGAGACACCTGGACCTCAGAAACACCGGCCTGCAGACCTTGGACCGTGTGGCCTTCCATCACCTCACGGTACTGGAGACCTTGTATCTGAGTGGAAACCCCTGGAAGTGCAACTGCTCTTTCATGGACTTCGCCATCTTCTTGATAGTGTCCCACATGGAACTCTCAGGTGAGGGCGTGATCGGGTGCGGGGACGTGGATGTGATGGAGTAGGAGGACTTGGTTCCAGAAAAGGTGAGGTCAGAGGTGGTCGGGAGAGGAGGAAGGGCCGGGTGAAGCTGAGTGAAAGCATTCTCACTACTCTGCAGGGCCCATCCTCGGAGGGGCAATGAGGCTCATTAGAAACAGCTCTGGAATAGGAATCCCGAGAGCTGGGTTCTGGTCCCACAGTCAGCACTGGCTAGCTGGCTGCCCTTGGAATAAGTTAGCATTTCTCTAAGCCTCAGTTTCCTGATCCATAAAGTGGGGACAATAATGTTACCTAACAATCAGAGTTGTTGCGTCACAGTGATGTGTGTGGAAATGATAAAGTGCTATCATTGCAAAGTAACAAAGAGGGGAACACTGTATTCTGCTGGTAAACTGCTTTAATGTGTTCAATTCAGTGCCTGAATTTTTCCAGGATCTTAAAGTCAGTGTGGCCATAGGCAGTCGAGGATTCAATAGGAGTGTGGCACACAGAAGGGAAGGTTCCGTGGAGGAGGAGGAGGGGCTGTGGGATGTGAGAGGGCCCGAGATGATGTGAGAGGGAGGAAGGAGGGAGAAGAAAAGCCTTTGGACAGCTGCTTTGTTTCCAAGGTGCTGACCACACACGGAAGGGGAAAGCAGCACGAATCTGTGGAGAGTGGGTCCCAGTGCTCCTCCTGGGTCCAGCAGGGAGATTCCGATCTTACAGGCAGATTCTCCAGTCTTACCTGGGAGATTTCCAAGCCAGTTGCTACCTCTCTACCACTGTCCCCAAACCCTCTGCCACAGCCCCTGTGCCTCATCCCCTCTCCATCTCCAAGACTTCACTGTCCTGTCCTTATCCTCCAAGTCTCCCTCTCCACCAATAGGACTTTCCCCTGGAGAAGTTGGAGATTCAGGAGAAGTGAGAACTCCTCCCAGGAAGCCTAGAGCCACTGATATAACCTGGCAAAATTGGACTTTGGATAGAAAATGAAGCCCTATCAAAACCAGGCTTTCTCTCCCTTCCCTGGGGTCTGCCTTTGACAATGTTTTCCCAGACCCAGCTTCACAAAAGTCCTGCTGAGGCTTTCACTACGAAGTCCTGCCCATGTGGCAATATCCTAGGAAAATTCCTAGCCAGAATGACAGACTTCACAGGGAACTGGGGGAGGGGGTGCTGAGTGGTGACAGCAAGTAAAAATGTGCCCTTCTGGCCTCCCGGTGGGCCTGTCTTGAGAAGTCGTCCAGGCAGGGCCACCAGGGTGAGGCAGGCAGGCTCCCGGGGAGCAGCACCGAAGGGGGCCCTGAGAGCCCACCCGAGCGAGATGCCTGCTCCAATCTGGTGCTGAGGCACCTGGCCCTGTTGCCAGAGACTTCGACTTGAGTTGTTAGAAAAAATCAGAAAGCGATAACTTTGTCAGACTGCCTTCTTAACAGGACCAATGTAAAAGCAGACAGGAGCCGTTATCTTGGGTAGATCACCTTCCTCTGTACCACCTTCTCTAGGAGCCAGAGATAATATCTTCTTTTCTCCATAACTGGTGCTGTGAGGGTTTCTAGAAAGCTCTCTAAAAGAAGGTCAAATATTAATCATCCTCATGCATGAACTGTGGTTCCTAAATGGGATTCTCCCCTGTCAATGTCCTTGTAACCGGCCTGTGGAAGGGCGTTATCCTCTCTTGCTCCCTACCCCCCCATAGCCACGTTTTCCTCCAGTAGAGCCCACCAGGTCGCCATGAGGGACCTCCCGCCCCAGCTGCAGAGTGAAGTAGCTTGGCTTCTGTCCCAGCCCCTAAGCCCACCAGCTCACCTGTCGTTCAATCTCCCATCATCAGATGTTGCTTGCACAGTTGTGCCCTCTTGGTTTGCAGGCCGACCACCTGGGACGCCTGGATTCTTCAGTTCAACCCAGGACTGAATAGAGTTATAAACCAAGTCTGTCTCACTGCGTGTTTTCAAAGACATGCAAAGGGAGTATCGATCTTGTCAAGCTCATAAGCACCCCATGGATGAATGGTCTGTCTTGTGAGGTAGACAAAGCTTTCACCCACTGGCAGGGGACCCCACGCTTACACCCATGACTGCTGATCTGCGCTCATCTCCCTCTGCCATGCGATGGTCCAGAGGGACCCTCCAGGCCACTTCATGCAGAAATACTGTCCCATCACTCCGGTTCACTATTATCTCTTAAAAACATGAGCAAGCCCAACACTGGACATAAGAGTAATTTACACTCGCATGGAGCTTAGCAGCCGGGGCAGCTGTTTCACACATGCCGTCTCGTTTTCTTGGAGTGTCACACCAACCCTTACAATTTTTGCTCTCAGCCTGTGCAAAAGGCTAGGATTGGTATTTCTAACCCTATCCTTGGATAAGAAAATGGGCTGACTTGCCCAAAATCACACAGCTAGTAAACGGCAAGAAAATGATTTGAACCTCTTGATTTCAAATTTGCTTCTTTTTCTGTGAGACTGTACTGTCTCTTAAATCCTCAAATTACAGAATAACTGTCATCCTATAAGTGAGTTGAGTTATAAATCTAAGCTGTGTTGTAAACATACAGCCACAGCATCTAAACTTCAGCTTTATTTCCTATCTGGCTACCACTTGGAACTCACCCATGGCCATTTTCATTGGCTAATAATGCTAACCATCATAAATTCATTATGATATGCCTACACTTCCCTCGCAAACCCAGGTTTCACCCTAATCTATCCAAAGTCAAAAGGATGAAGCTAATCTTAGTGTTGTTCTCATCTGGGCCTTATTCAGGCTGGTTCTCCGCTCCCATACATACATACAATTACGAACATGCATACAAACACACATACGAACACACACATATACAAACACAAAGGTATACCCACACATATGTACTGTATGTACATGCATATATGCCTGCCCACATACCCACCTACATATTACATACACATAATACATACACATGAATGTACTACAGATTCATACCCACACATGTGCACAGACACACACATTCACATAAAGTTGAACACACACAGGGTAAAATTCACTAGATGCCTCTCTTGGCCTTTAGCCATACCTCAACATAAGGGAAGATACTTATTTCATTTGACTTTCATATGACGATTCAGTCTCTGCTGAGTGGAAGTACCTTTGCTGTTGATAAACACTTAGTGAACTCTCAACCTTAAGCCCACATATTTCTGCCATATTCGCCATCAACATGGCGATCTTTGACTTGCCTTAGAATGGAGCCCACACATCTCTCTCCGTGTGCCCACATTTCGGGATATGGGAAGGACTGCTATGAAACAAGCTGAGTAACCTGGTTATTTGTGAAGCAGAATCCAATTACAGACAGGTTCATTTTAGACCCAGAGAGATACTGGACCTCACTCAGCACTGGGAAATTTTTGCTGTGGTGCAATATTAAAGGCACTATGACAATGGAATGCCAGTACGTATGTCCCTTGAAAAGCAAGGCAGTGATGCAAGGGACTTCCGTGCTACCCCTCAGTTCCTCCATTCTTCTATTTCAATGTTGACTGAGGGCCTACTATGTGCCACACAAGTGCTCATGAAGGTAACTGACCACGAAGCCCAGGGCTGTGTGAGGAGGCTCGTGCGACTCCGGGTCATCTGTGCCACGGGTGTGCCATATTCCAGTCAGGCACAGCAGGACTAAACAGGGCAGGACAAAAGAGGCCAGCATGTGCCTACTGGGGTGGCAGGCACTTGGGACAGCCCGTGTCCTACAGGTGATGAAGGGCAGCCACCACGCAGCTCTTCAGCGTGAAGAGCTCAGGTTCTGGCGTGAGACAGACTTGAGTTACACTCTTAGCCCTGTCGCTTGCTATCTGTATGATACCAGACAAATTACTTAACCTCTCTGAACTTCAATTTCCTCCCCTTTAAGGCAGGGATAATAATAGAACCAACGTTCCCGGGGCTGTCATAAAATGAAACGAGAACATTCGTGAACTGCCATTAGCGTCAAGCTTGACACGCCATAAGCACTCAGTAAACAAATGGTTGGTGGATGTAGGAGAGATACAGGATCCCAACAGATGAAGCAGCAGACGGCAGTCAGGTGGTCGCCTGGACAAGCAGTGGGCTTCAGGAAGGTTCAGCACGTGTGGCTTTAGAGGACAGTGTACACCGTCTCGGAGACTTGACTGGAGACACAGGCGGGAACGTAGATTGGATGTGGAGAGGCGGGCAGCGGGTCCTAGGACTCCAACCCCTGAGAAAATGCAACACGGAGAGTCCTAGAGGGAGTCTGGTATTATTATAAGTTAGGAACACAGGGGTTCCGACCCCAGAGAGCAAAGGCAGCCGCCCGAATCAAGGCCTGGTCTCAGCCTGGGCCGCAAGACTCAGGGCTGGACCAGTGCAGCAGGGTGGCTGCCCCTGAGTCACTGGCATCGGAAACTGAAGCTCTACCTGAAGGCAAGTGGCACGTGCAGAGGCAGGTGTGGGTGTACAACAGCCTTCTGGGGACAGGGCAAGGAAGTCAGTCCAGCTGCAGGGCAGCCATGGCCTTGGGAGGAAGAAGTCACCTACAGGGTGTGATTTGTGATTTGAAAGTATTGAGCGATGCTGACGCCCCAGTCTCTCCCCATTCACTGCCCACCACCGAGCTGCAATTAGCCATTAGAGAGTCACCCATTTGGGTCCCAAAAAACTGTCACGGCCTTGAAGAGGCCCTGAAAAACTACACAAGTTCCTGGGAAGAATAATACGAATGTTCCTAAGCCTTGAACAGCTCTCGTACCAGAGGAGGAGTGAATTCTTGGGAAATCCGATTAGCTAAGGTTAATTCTGCAACCGTGGGGAAACTGAAAAAAAAAATAGAAGTCCAGGAAGAAAAAATAGAGGTAATAAAACAAAAAAAGAAATGAGAAAGACAATAATATGCCCTTCCACTAGGTCACATTTTGGCTAAGGTCACCCCTTAGAGAGGGACGAGAGAGGAGGCCGAGTGTTTCGTCTTATTTCATCACAAGGCTACACTGGACGGGAATAACAAAACTTCCCAAACTGGCAAGAGATTTGGTTCTATTAGCAAAGGTCTGAATCAAAAGAAACTCCCCAATGGCATGCTCGCCAAATGTACCGAAAAGTATTCGGTCCTCAAAGAATGCGCATAGTCACTTTCCAAACACAAAAGTCATAGCAGAGACGGAGGTACGCTGCAACGTGTCCATTGCCAGGGTGCTCTAGTGAGCCCTGACCAACACAGAATTAAAACAGACGCACACATTGCATTTCCTTTTTGGCCCAGGTTATAAAGTAGGAGGACTAACTCCTGGCCAGAACTCTAATTTTCCAGTCATTAGTACTATCTGAAGGTGGCAGCTGAGTTCTTCCCAGGATATTTGATTTCCCTAGGAGGACAGGGACGAATGCCTCTCAGGATGCTCTCAAAAACTCACTCACTCTAAGCTCCTGGACATAAGGAATCTGGCTTCCTTCATCCCCTTCCTCTCCACAGCCAGAGTCTAATCCAGCACTGGCCAACAGAAATGTCTGCAGTGGTGGACGTGGTCTACAAATGTGGTTTTCTGTAGCCACTAGCTACATGTGGCTATTGAGCTTTTAAAATTGGCTTTGGGATGAATTTTTTATTTTATTTTGTTTCAATTCATTTAAATAGCCACATGAGGCTAGTGGCTATTATACTGGTCAGGGCACTTTTTAACATAGGCTGCTTAAGCTGGAAATGTAGAATCCAGCCTCCTCACAGGTAAGTGGCTGTAGGAGCCAAGCCCAGCACAGAGATACCCTGACATCCAAGTTCAATGCTTTTCCCCCATGCCATGGTATTAACTTACCATCAAGCACACCACACAGTCCATTCAACTCCGAAACATGTACTATATGCTCATTAGGTGCCCGACATCATATTATAGTGCTGGGGTGGTTTTATCACAGAGAAAGGAGCCATAATTTCTGTTTTTAATGGATAACCTAGGGATACAAGAGACAGAAACTAGAACTGAAACTGTCCTGGTCCCAGCATTGTCACTGTGTGATTTGGGGAAAGTCACTCTCCCTCCCTGAGTCTCACTTTTCCTGTCTTTAAAATAAGGGAGTAGGATTAGATACTCTCAAAGGTCCCTTCCAGCTGGCAGTCTGTGGCCCTAAATAGAAAGATGAGACGCGGGGTGTGAGAGGAGGGCGGTGCTTGGCAGACAGAGTTCCAGGTAAACAGGCGCCTGACGGGCAGTGCTGAGGTGGGGTGTTCCTAGGGACACGGGTACATTCGCATGATTAGGAAGTGCAATTAGGGTGCAGACAGATGCTGACTCCTGCACTCTCCCACCTCCTGTCTTGAGCACCTTCAACCCGACTGGAATAACGCCTCCCCCCCAGGGAACGCAGGGCCCCAGACTTTCCTCCCAGGCCCGACCTGCTCCGCCCGCAGTTCTCAATCCCTGCACCACGGTCCTGAGGTTCTGTTCAGGGAGCTCCCCGTGCAGGTGGGCCTAAGGCCACTTTCAGAAACTGCAGGGCAATGGCCTGTGTTCCGGACCTTCAGCCGCTGCTCCAATTGGCAAACAAATTGACTTGCGATCCTCCTCAAGGGGCATTTGCAATTTGACAGGCAACAACAAGAAACAGTGAGAATTCGGAAAATGACAGGCTGCCAAGGGCAGGAGTGGTGCAGTTTGAGGACAGAGGGTCCCTCTGGGTCAGCCCTTAAATTACAGTCCTCAGGCAGTCCGAGCGAGCCCATGGTGGGGCCCACACAGCAAAGAGGAGCCTGGGCGAGGGGGCCACAGAGGCGGGTGGACAGAGCCACTCAGGGCCATCTGCAGGGAGCAGCTGGGTCCAGTCACGTGCTGCTTCAAGTCCGAGTCATTCTGAGGACATTCTGAGCAGAGAACATCTCAGCTTCATTACGAGGCCATTTCACCCTGTATTCTGAGCTGCTGTAATAGGATAATGGCCCCATTTCAACCCACCGAGTACAAAGTCATCTACAACTGTGCCAAAACTTAGATTTCCAGAATGAATGCAGGTCCTCACATCATTCCACTAGGAGCCCTGGCCCATCTCCTCCATCAGGGAAATTGAACTAAAGACCAGAGGCCAAAACCAGAGAACACCTGGGCAGCAGGCGGGCCCAGGCTGTCGACTGCCCTGCCGGCATGGCTGCGCCGCCTTGTGACAAACTCCCTGGCCTACAGACAGCTGGAGGCACAGCCCCCTGAGGGCAATGAGGGGGACACAGCGGGTGCGACCGAGTCAGTGATCCCTAAGCCACCCAGAACATGCGAGAAGGGATGGAGGGGGTGAGCACAGTGGTGACTCTGACACACTCCCTAACTCGGGCCAGCTGGTGGTCGAAACCCCGGAGAGTAGGTGGTCTAAGGTTCCCTCAAGCTCAGAAACGCCAGATCTCATGCCTGGCCCCTCGGGTCACCCGACATCACTCGGGCCCCTGGCAAACAGCAGTGCATGCCTGGCCAAAACAGCCAAGCTCGGTTTCCTCGTCTTTAGAGGTGAAGAGCTCCCCAACCTGGAGGCAATCCAGCACAGAGGGGGTGCATCTAGAAGGAAGAATGGAGTCCGGCCATGAAGGGCCTTGAGTGATTTTCTGGGGAACATGCAACGTGTCCTGAGAAGCTCTGGGAGCAAGCAAGCCGGAGGTGGGGCCAGGAAGGGGCCCCTACGGGCACCCCTGTAGGCACGCTATAATACCTGCAGGCGGGAGAGCCCGGCAGCCCACAGCAGCAGTGCGGACGGAGGGGTGGAGACAGGTCGGAAGGAACCTTCAGAGGTAGAGACAACAGGACTTGGGACAGAACCAGACCTTCTCGTAGTTCCCTGCACTCCCTTTATAACTTCTGGCACAATTCTAAGTAATTAATAAATTTGTATTAATTTAACATTTGTTTTCCCTGATAGACTGGAAGCTCCATGACGGCATGTCTGAATCTTCAGAAACTAGCACAAGTCCTGACAGAGAAAATGCTCGATCAGTATTTAGTGAATGGATGCATGAGATACGGAGAATAAAATAAAGGGAAAATCAACGATAGCTCCCAAGGCTTTGGCTTGGCCAAGTGTGGGGGCTTCGCTGAGACACACGCTCTTGGGGGAAGGGCGCTGAGGAAGTTGGGGGGGAAGCCGGGTCCCCCGTGGGGCTTGTGGAAGGGGAGGTCCCTGCGAATCACCAAGCATGTGCAGGTTCTGGCCTGAAATTCAGAACAGAGAACAGGGCATAAATGCACATCCGTCAGCTCACTAGCTGTCACTGAGCCCAAACAGCAGATGAGACGCGCCAGGGAAGAGAGTTTAGAATGAGAGGACAACAAGGGCCAAGCACAGAGGCTTTGGGGGATGCAGCACAGCTACGGCCACGGCAGGAGGAGCCACCGTGAAGGACGCTGGGCTGGCAGAGCAGCCAGAGGAAGGGAGTGAGCAAAGGGAAACTCATGGGAGCTAACGGCTTCCAGAAAGTGGGAGCAGCCAGATGAGGACTGAAAGCCCAATGGATTTAGCCACCAGGACATCCCTGGTGTGCCGGGCAGGTCAGTGGCGTGGGGGGAGTGTCAGCGACGGGTTAGGGACCGAACATCAGAGAGAGAGGGAGCAGAGAAGGTGACATAAACTACTCTTGCAGGAAGCAGGGCTGTGGACTGGGGGAAACGGTGATACCTGGAGGGGAGACGAGGAAAGGAGTGTTTTTAGGAGAAAAGAGATCCAGTCGTGTGTTCAGCTGCTAATGGGAAGGAGTGAGTGCAAAGAGAAAGGGCAGAGACGCAGGCGAGGGGGAACAACTGATGGGGTGAAGCCCCGAGGGGGCAGGAGCCTTCGGCCACCAGAACCCAGTGGAGGGCAAGCCTTGACGGCGGTGGCACCTGTCCCCTGCAGCCGCAGAGAGGGCAGCGAGGGAAGCGCGGATGAGGATGAGTGCAATTGAGGGGCCCACCTGAAGGCCTCTATTTCTCTTCCAGGGAGGTAAAAGACAAAGAATGACTTTACAAGGAACACAGTTTCACACGACGTTTGCTATGAGGCTTCCATAACACCAGCCCAATTAGGTGATTGTCAGATACCCTTGTGTCCTTGAGATGCTCACATCCTAGTTGAGCAGCAACACTCAGGTGGGCTCTGGATTCAGACCACCTTTATTTATTTATTTATTTATTTATTTTTGAGACAGAGTCTCCCTTTGTTGCCCAGGCTAGAGTGCCGTGGCGTCAGCCTAGCTCACAGCAACCTCAAACTCCTGGGCTCAAGCGATCCTAATGCCTCAGCCTCCCGAGTAGCTGGGACTACAGGCATGCACCACCATGCCTGGCTAATTTTTTTCTATATATATTTTTAATTGTCCAGATAATTTCTTCCTATTTTTAGTAGAGATGGGGGTCTCGCTCTTGCTCAGGCTGGTCTCGAACTCTTGACCTTGAGCAATCCACCCGCCTCGGCCTCCCAGAGTGCTAGGATTACAGGCGTGAGCCACTGCGCCCGGCCCAGACCACCTGGTTTTGATCTGCCTCTGTCACTTGCCAACTCCTTGACCGTGGGCAACAATCTCCATGCCACCCAGGTTCTCATCTGCAAAATGGAGCCAAAATAGTCCTTATTTCCTTGACTTGTGATGATTAAATGAAATAATCCACATGAAGATTTTAGAACTGCACATAGTAAGTGTTCAACTAATGCTAGCTATCGTTGTTATAATTCTTAAGGAAAATGAACAGCCCATTGCCTGGTGGTGACCCTGAGTGCCCCATGCCGTGCAGAGGAGGGGAGAGCAGGGTGGGCTTGTAGAAATAAACAGGGGGAGCAGATGCCGCCCTTCTGCGGGGGCGCACGATCCACAGGAAGTCCAACTCAGGAGTGCCAGAGCTTTTGGGGGGCAGGGAGGCTTGTTAAAGCTTTCAGAAGGACAACATTAGATAAAAAGCACCTAATCCAACCAATGCCTGGCCCATATGCAATGGCATCTTTTTTGATCCCACAGTGGTAGATTTGGCCTTCCCCTTAACCCAGATAAAGGAATAACTAATACATCTGACACATCCAAATGAAACATAGTTAAGACTAGAATTAAAGTCATGTTAGACAACCCCTTGTAATTTTCAATGTGTTTTCTTCTAACAGCCAAGATGCCTGGGCCACGGCATTCGGTACAGACATTGTTATCCTGATTTGACGTTTACAGAAGGGTAAGGAGCCCAGCCTGGCACCTGAGTGCATTTGTCCCCTGAGTTACTAGGTGCCAGGGCCTCGGCCAGGCACTGGGCCTACTGCTGTGGACAGAAACAAATGTGCCCTCATGGAACTTGCATTCTAGTGGGAGAGGAAGACAATAAATAAGTACATGACATACTGTCAAGTAATGACAAGTGCTGTAAAGGAAAATAAGGGAGGGGAGGGAAGCGTGTGCCTGGGGGTGAGAACAAGGCAGAACCTCTAGGTCGGGTGGGCCTACGTGGAGAACTGCGTAAAGTCAGGGATAAGCTGTGGCCACACGGCAGAGCAAAGAGGGCAGAGCAAAGGCCCTGGCGTGGGATGAGTCTGACATACTAGAAGGTGAATATGGCTGGAACAGAGTGAAGGAAGAAGAGAAAACAAAGAAACGAGATAGAAAATGGGTCAGAGCACAGAGGTCCGATAGGCCGTGGAGAGGCCTTGTTTTATCCCAAGTGCGGTGGGAGGTCATGGAAGGCTTTGAGCAGGGCAGTGACTGATCGTGCTCACAGACTGCCCGCAGTCTGGGTGGAGAAGAGACTGTAGGAACAGCAAGGACACGACGTCAGAGGCTAACACAGGCCGGGGAGGATGGGGGCCAGGGTCGGGGCAGTGGTCCAGGTGATGAGAAGAGGTGAGAACTGGGACACATTTGGAAGGCAGGACTCCCAGGATTCGCTGTGGTTGAATATGAGATGTGAGAGAGGACGCAAAGAGGACTCCCAGGTTTCTGCCTGGTTGCCTGGTGAATGGTGGTGCCCACTGGCTACTGAGGGTTTACAAGTGGCTTGCTATCCATAAGGACAACTGACCACGATCTAGATTTTTCTGAGCAGATGGGTAGTTACAACAGTAAGCAGGCCCAGCTCTAGGCCAAACTGAGAAGAAACCAGAGCTTGCCTTTAGCTTCCAAGAACCACCTGGTGCCATCCCCAGCCCTGCCATGCGGCCGGCTCCCTCGTCCCACCAAAACCTACTCAAGAAAGGTGGCAACAGAGGTTGCCCCTAGGTAGGGATTAAGTCGCTTGCTTCTGTTTTTAGAAGACCTTATACTTTAAGTCTTATTTTCTTGGTGAAATAAAAGGTTTTATCTCCTGCTGACAGAATTCTGGGTGTCGACAAGCACATGAGAAGGAATCATGAGGAAAAGCGGCCTCGCTGCCTCTAAATCACACCCATGTGCAACCAGTTACACACAAGCCCAGTCCAGGAACCCAGAGCACCTTTACAGTACAAAAATAATCGGGTTGAACTTGCTGAACTTCAAGGTCTCTTCTCTGTGTCCCACGAGTCTATGAATCACATTTAACCTTTAAAAATCTATGGACTCTCCATCCAAGGGGAAAAAATTGTGAACACTAGATAAGAATTGTACTTTGTACAAGCCCAAATCATCCGGATCCTTAAGGTTTCAAGATGCCAGAGATGGTTTAGACCAGAGTCAGCACCTGCTTTCTGTAAAAGGGCAATAGTAAATATTCTAGGCTTCGTGGCTCTCTGTTGCAACTACTCAACTCTGTCTTTAGCATAAAAGCAGCATTAGAAAATATGCAAAAGGATAGGCATGGCCGCGTTCCAGTGAAACTTAATTTACAAAAATAGGTAGCAGGCTGGATTTGGCCCGCGGGCTGTAGTCTGCTGAGCCCTGGCTTGTGCCATGATGGGAAGACAGTGGGGCAAGGAGGAGTTGGAGCTCTAGAAAGGCAAAGGTAGAAGCCAGCGTCAGGACTCAAAATGCTCATTGGACCCCCGGAGAAGGGGACCTTGCTGGCCAGTTGGCTTTGGTGTTTTTGGGCTGCTATCCTGCCCAATCTAGGAAATCATCTCCTCTGGGCCATCCATAGTATAGCAGAATAGAATAGCAATCCCTGCAAATTCCAACTGTGGAACTTGTCCTAAACAGTAGGTCAAAGACATGAGAGTTTAAGAAGTACTATAGGCGATCAGACCAATAATCCAGCCATTCTTCCATGTATGTAATTCAACAGACATTTATTGAGCATCTACTGTGTGCCAGACACTAGGGATACAAAGGTGAACAAAAAGGGTCTCTGCTCTTAAATAGTTCTCAGATAATAATTGGGGAATGATGATAATTACCTTTTTTATATAGGAGAAGCTTCTTTATTTTATTTTATTTTTTATTTTTTATTTCAGGCTATTATGGGGTATGAACATTTTGGTTACATGTTATGATTTGCCACACCCAAAGCATGATTTGGGCCATGCCTTTTCCCCCCTACAATGTTCACCGCATCCATTAGTTGTGAGTTTACCTGCCCCCCAACCCCCCAATCCCCGAAGGATATTACTACCATGTGGGCACCATAGTGTTGATCAGTCAGTGCCAATTTGATGGCGAGTACATGTGGAGCCTATTCTTCCATTCTTGTGATACCTCACTTCAGAGGATGGGCTCAAGCTCTATCCAGGAGAATATAAGACGTGCTAGATCACCATCGTTTCTTATAATTGAGTAATATTCCATTGTATACATATACCAAATTTTATTAATCCACTCATAGATTGATGGGCACTTGGGTTGTTTCCACACTCTTGCAGTAGTGAATTGTGCTGCCATAAGCATTTGGGTGCAGATGTCTTTATTATAGAATGTCTTTTGTTCCTTTGGGTAGATGCCTAATAGTGCTATTGCTGGATCGAATGGTATTTCTATTTTTAGCTCTTTGAGGTATCTCCAAATTCTTTTCCACAGAGGTTGCACTAGTTTGCAGTCCCATCAACAGTATAAGAGTGTTTCTATCTCTCCACATACTTGCCAGCATTTGTTGTTTTGGGATTTTTTGATAAAGGCCAATCTCACTGAGGTTAGGTAATATCTCATTGTGGTTTTGATTTGCATTTCTGTAATGATTAGAGATGTTGAGCACTTTTTTATATGTTTACTGGCCATTATTCTGTCTTCCTTTGGAAAGTTTCTGTTCATGTCCTTTGCCCATTTACTCATAGGGTTGATTTTTTTTCTTGTTGATTTTTTTGAGTTCTAGATAGATGCTTGTTATCAGCCCTTTATCAGATATATACGTAGCAAATATTTTTTCCCATTCTGTAGGCTGTCTATTTGTTCTAATGATAGTTTCCTTGGCAGTGCAAAAGCTTTTTAATTTGATCAGGTCCCATTTATTTATTTTTATTGCTGCTGTGATTGCTTCGGGGGTCTTCTTCAAAAATTCTTTGCCCAGGCCTATGTCTGAAAGGGTCTTCCCTACATTTTCTTCTAGGATTCTTAAGGTTTCATGCCTTAGGTTTAAGTCTGTTATCCATCATGAATTGATTTTTATAAGAGGTGAGAGGTGGGGATCCAGTTTCAACCTTCTACATGTAGTTATCCAGTTTTCCCAGCACGATTTATTGAAAAGAGATTCTTTTCCCCAGTGTGTATTTTTGTCTGCTTTTTCAAAGATTAGATTACCACATGTGAATGGTTTCATCTCTAGATACTCAGTCCTGTTCCAAAGGTCTATATCTCTGTTCTTGTGCCAGTACCATACTGTTTTAGTTACTATAGCCTTATAGTACAGCTTGAAGTCTGGTAGACTGATACCTCCCAGTTTGGTCTTTTTGCTTAAGATTGCTTTGGCTATATGAGGTCTTCTCTGGTTCCATACAGAGCATAGAATTATTTTTTCTAGTTAAATGTCCATACTACCTAAAGTGATCTACAGAAATAACTACCTCTTGATGTCATGTCTACAGCACTTTCAACCTCACACTCTTAGCCTTGTTTCCTTCTCTGCAGTCTCAGAGGACAGAGGAGGTGCCTTTCCCAGTTCAAGGCTTACTCCTCTATTTGGTCCTAGAGATCATCATTCTTGCCTCTGGGGGCGCTTCCCACCCCTTAGCTCACCAAGTCCTCCTCGACTCCCATAGGGTAGGCAGGGATTGATGCTCACCTAGTGTAGTAATCCGAGGTGGTCAGAGCTTGGCTGACCCACCCATGATCCCATACTCTACCGCCCAGGGTCCCTTTCCTCCAGCAGAGTGTCCTGTCAGTGACAGTCACCCCACGGGGTAGTAATGACAAATAACATTTAATTCATTCAACAAACATACCCTGAGCTCTAGTATGTGTTAGGCATCATTATAGGTGTTGAGGACACAAAAGTGAACAAAACAGATAGAAATTCATATCCTTACGGCATTTCTGATCTAGCGGGTGGAGGCAGACTAATGAATAGGTGGTAAATCCATTTCCTTGAGAAATACATAATTTAGCTAAAGAAAAAATTAAAAAGAAGACACAGCACTGTACATCTATTGCTGTTTGGGCAACTGGGGCCTAGGAAGGAGAAATGGGGAATTGGGCATTTCTCTGGGTTCAGGGTAGAAATTGACAAAGTGCTTAAGCTGATAGAAACTGGTGTCCACTCTCAGAGGTAATTGCAGTTTAATGGGTGGGGGATTGTTGTCAAATTCCATCCTCTCACCTGCTATTGCCACCATCTAGACGCTTAACCCTCCAGTTAGCCCAGATGGTTCCTGAGCTAGTGCTGCTGCAGGAGGCTCCTAGCAGTCTATACAGGGTCTGACTCCTCTGGGGCACCAGGCCCTGGGAACCTGTAGCAAACCCCCGGGGCAGATCTGTGGTCCCTTCTGCAGGACAAGAGAGGGAACGATTCCTCCTATAACCAGGGGGTTCAAAACTGTTTTCTTAAAGGGAGGCCTGCTGGGCTCCCACACCAACTAGCATAGTTCTGAGCCCCAGAAACTCTAATTCCTCATGCATCTGGTCCTGGCAGACAGGTTTCCTGCCTGTGAACAATAAGCTGTATACAGAAATAAACATAGTGGTGGTTTATGTTTCCTTAGGAACTATTTGTAAGGGGAAGTTAAACATTAATGACATCTGTAACTCTATCTGGGCGCTTTAACTGGGGCAAATGCCCCAGGCCCACTGGACTGGGGCTGAGGAAAATGATAGCGTGGAGCTGAATCATCTGTCTATGATGTGAAAGGAGCCTCCTATATTTGTGCAGGGCACAGCATGCACAACTGTACCTGGTAGCCGCTGTGTGAGAGGCAAGGAGATCAAGAAAGCCAGATGGGGAAGAATCGATATATAGGTTATTCATTCCGTAACATAGGAATAACTAAAACTACCCTGTGAGGTGGTCAAGAGTAGAGCTTAAATTAAACTCTAAATTAATTTTTTAAAGCATCTAGGACATATCGGGTGCTCCAGAGTCAGTAGATGGAAATAAAATCTTTAAAGTCATCATACCAGAATAGAAAAAGAATGACTTGTATGACTGACAAGCAAAAGAAAAGGAAGTGAAATGACAAAAAAGAAAGCAACAAAGGATAAGATAAGGGACATGAAATAGTGGGATGAAAAATAAACGGTAAGATACGAAACATAAGTCCAGATATATCAGTAATTATGTTAAATATCTATGGGTTGACTAAAATACAAAGGTTGTTAGCTTGGATGAAAAACAAAACCCAGCTACAATATTGTAACTTAAATAGAGGAATGTAGAAAGATTAAAAGTAAAAAGATGGAAAAAGATACACAACACAAACACTAACCAAAAGAATTTCATAAAGCCATGCTAATGTCAAATAAAGTGGACTTTAAGGCAAGAAGCATTTACTAGAGATAATGACAGAAGGGTAAATCTACCAGGAAGATATAACAGTTGTAACTTTGTATGCATCTAATGACATAGCTTTAAAATTTGTAAAACAAAACTTGGCAAAACTGTATGGAGTAGACAAACACATAGTAATAACTGGTGATTTTACATACTTCTCACAGTATCTGACAGACAACTAATAGACTAATAGTAACTGAGAGACAGGCAACGTTTATAGATAAAAGGTCAATAGGGCAAAGATCCATACACCACCACAGCCTAATCGACATACATAGAACAATGTACTCAACAAAGACAGAATACAGTAAGTCCTCACTTAACGTCCCCAATAAATTCTTGGAAACTGCAGCTTTAAGCAAAACAACATACAATGACACTAATTTTACCCTAAGCTAATTGATACAAACAAGAGTTAAGTTCCTACTGCATATTTCTGGTTACAAAAACAATCACCAAACTTCTAAATAAAGACTCAAAACACTTCTAACATTAATCATTGAAATAAGTGTGAGCTATACATACATTTAAGAAAGAGTAACAAAAACAAGTAAGGTAATTATTCACCCAGTTGTTCCAGTTCAGAGTCACGTGTGGCCTGAGCCTATCCCAGCAGCTCGGGGGGAAGGCGGTTTAGACCTGCCAGTGCACCTAATATGCTCATCTTTGGGACGTGGGAGGAAACCAGAGTGCCAAGAGAAAACCCACACAGACAAGTGGAGAACGTGCAAACTCTACAGATGTAACCCAGGCCGAGAATCCTTTTTTTTTCTCATCAATGTTGTAACAAAATTACAGACGGTGTTTCTAACCACAGTAGAATTAAACTAGAATCCAATAACAAAAAAAAATATTATTAGAAAATTCCCAAATACTAACAAATTATTCAATTAAGTCAATGAATGATAGCTCTTATTAACAAGAACAATAATGATCAGACGTGGCATATGCCTTCGAGAGCTAAAAGTCCATCTAGTAGGGAAGAGAAAATGCCCGTGTGCATAACCCTCATGGCAAGGTAGAATGTGATACATGCATTAAGAGTGATACAGGGGCTGGGCGAGGTGGCTCACACCTGTAATCCTAGCACTCTGGGAGGCCGAGGCGGGTGGATCGCTGGAGGTCAGGAGTTCGAGGCCAGCCTGAGCAAGAGTAAGACCCCATCTCTACTAAAAATAGAATGAAATTATCTGGCCAACTAAAATATATATATATATAAAAAATTAGCCGGGCATGGTGGTGCATGCCTGTAGTCCCAGCTACTCGGGAGGCTGAGGCTGTAGGATCGCTTAAGCCCAGGAGTTTGAGGTTGCTGTGAGCTAGACTGACGCCATGGCACTCACTCTAGCCTGGGCAACAAAGTGAGACTCTGTCAAAAAAAAAAAAAAAAGGAGTGATACAGGGAAATGCTAGGGATGACTTCAGGAGTGGGAACAATCACATATCCTCTGAGCTATGCGGATGGTGTGGCGGGGGAAGGTCTCCTTGGAGAGGACACATTTAGGCTAGATCTTGAAAGATGCGAAGAACTTTTTTTTTTTTTTTTTTTTTTTGAGACAGAGTCTTGCTCTGTTGCCCGGGCTAGAGTGCCGTGGCATCAGCCTAGCTCACAGCAACCTCAAACTCCTGGGCTCAAGCGATCCTACTGCCTCAGCCTCCCGAGTAGCTGGGACTACAGGCTCACACAACCATGCCCTGATGAGTCTTTTTATTTTTAGTAGAGACAGGGTCTCGCTCTTGCTCAGGCTGGTCTCAAACTTCCGACCTCAAGCAATCCTCCCACCTCGGCCTCCCAGAGTGCTAGGATTAGAGGCATGAACCACCACGCCAGGCCCAGGAAGAACTTGATCATGCCAAACCCGGGGGATAAGACAACTGATGAAAAAGCGCAATACAACAAAGCTAGCTACAGATGAGGGCAAGGGCGGGATGTCATCAAGGAATAATGTGTAATTTAATTTGGAGCCAAGGGGGGCGGCCAGCAGTGCTGAGAAGTAAAGTGGGAAAGGGAGGAGGGGGCAGATGCCGAGGGGCTCCGAATGCCAGGCAAGGTGGTCTGGACGTGATTCTGAGGCCCATGGCGGGGCTGGAGGAGGATTTTGAGCCAGAGTGTGCCTGGGAAGAGCTGTACTTGGGGAAGGCAATCCGGCAGGGGTGTGTGGAATGGACCAGGGCCTGGACACATGGAAACAGTGGAGATGGGGAGGCAGGGAGAGGACAGCCCCCACCCTGGTGGTGGCAGGGACTGGGGAAAGGGGGAGAACTCGACAGTAGAAAAGCCCAGGCCTCCCTCCCGGCAGAGCCACCCGCCTCCCTCCCTTGGCAGCAGCTTGACAATGCATTCAAATCACTGCCTAATTGCTCCTTTCAAGGCTAATGCTCCAAAATGGGGAAACGTGTGTGTAATGTTTAGTCTCATCTCTGCCGCACAACCCCAATTTAAAAGCCCAATCTTTTTAAAAATAGAATGAGATAAACCCCCCTAGACACACCCCAGACCTGCAAATACATTCCTTTCTCAAATACATCTTCTTTGTATATTCTTTGTATATGCCTGGGTCTCTGGCGGTCTGGGCAAGTGACCCGAGCCCCCCAGAGAGAATTCCTGAACAGTTCTCGGGAGCTGCCCCTGCTCCTCCCACGCCCCCACGCTTAGGCTTCCTGGGCAAAGCCCCAGGGATCACGGAGCCAGGCTGACCGGAAGGTGGTCTGGAGGCATAACTGCGATCCTTCCTCTTCACGTCCCCAACCCCTTTTCCTTGAGAGCTTTCAAGCGGGCAGCGTTGCTCTGAGGGTCACCTGCAGTCTAGAGAGAGGCTTCCTCTCCTCCTCTCCTCTGTGATCATGGCACACGGTGGACAGGACACAGCCCATGCGCTGGCTTCACCCCTGTATCTACAGCTTTCTCCGAGAGTGAGTCCTAAACAGCATTACACACTTCAGGCTGTCTGGCTGCAAGTAGCAAAATGAGTTCACTGCAGCTGCACTGACACAGAAGCAAGGTGCCAGGAATGGTGTCCAGGTGCAGAGGACAGCCCCTTCCAGCCACCCAACCCCACTGCCTCCTCCCCAGGCAACTCACCTCCGCACTCTTTTCCCTAATGCGGCTTCTGGCTCTCATCAGGGTTTCCCTAACCGAACCTGACTTCCCTAACTTCCTGGGTCACCAAGGACACTGGTGCTTTCACGTAGCCAGGAGATTTCTGCCCTAAAGTTTAGAGGAAGCTTCTCTCCACAATAGCTTCTGTTTGCATTTCCCACTTCTGCAAAACAAGCTCAGACAGCTCATTCCTGGATTTCTGTCTTCTGTCTCCTGCCTAGATCCTGCAGGTTATCTAGAACATACAAGTTATGAAACCTCCTGAGTCTCAGTCTCCTTATTTGTAAAACAAGGATGATAATATTACATGCATCAAGGAGACAACATTTGCAAGTCACTTAGCACAGAGCAAGAGCTTAGCAAATAGTAGCTGCTATTGTGCTTTTGAGCGTGGTTATCTCAGCCCTGAGCCGGAGCTCACTGATCTAACGCATGCTGGATATATTCATCCTGGCACCACGTATGGGCGCCTCAGCATCAGCATGGCAGAGCATGTGGAGTTAGAAAAATGCAGGGCTGGGGGTGGAGCCCTGAGGGGTCTGCTGCCTTCTCACCTGGGTCCGTCCTCCTGGCCACCCTGGGAAGAGGTACCATTCTTTGCACTGGGAAGATGAGGAAATGGGAGTCAGAGAGAGACTTGGGTATCCTGCTGAAGTTTACAGAATTAGCAAGTGACAGAGTCTGGGTTGGAACCCTGGCCTGTGTAGCTCTGGAGCCCACTTCTCTTCCTGGTACCACTTCTCTTCCTGGTACGTCCTGAAGTCCACGGTGCTGGATACAGGGAGGTGCTCAGAAAGTAGCCAGGGAGCTGAGGCAGCTGCTAAGCAAGACTGAAGACATGCAGATCATGTGATCAGCCAGGGAGCTGCGGAACTGCTTCCCCCATTAGCAATCTCTATACCCTGGGCACCCCTCCCCCCAACTTCTCCCGGGAGGAAAGGGGGACGGACAAAGAACACACAGTAGACATTTCCAGGGAAGCTCCTCTCTCCCGAGAGTTGAGCCAAGTGGTGTATGATGTTCTTGGTGGCGTCCCTGGCTGAGCTCAGGCACAGGTGAAGAGACAGGGACTGGGTGAAGGGGAAAGTTGGGATCAGAGGAGAGAGGGAGACGAGGAGCATCGGTGGAGGGCTGGGAGGCGCCAACACCCCCCGGCAATCTTGCTCGAGTTTCCAAAGTCCCAGACCCTGCAGGGCCTCTCCTTCCTTGAGGACCCTGAAGAAGCAAAGCCCATTTCCACAACCGGAGTGCAGCAAAGCCTGGGGACAAGGAGCAGTCCGGGCTCGGCACTCCTCCAACGTGAATGTGCAGTAAGTCCCCTGCAGACCTCGTGGAGACACAGATTCCGAATCGGGAGGTGTGGGCTGGGGCCTGAGCCTCTCCGTTTCTGCCGAGGTCCGGGTGACGCGGGTGCCACGGGTGCTGCTGGCCCACAGGCCACACGCGGAGGGAGCAGTGAGGGTCCCGACAGCCCCTCCAGATCCCCCTTGGCCTTAGGACCCCGGCAGCTCCACGGTCTCAGCACCTGCCTACTGTGTTTTTCTCCGCAGACGATCTAAATGCCACGTGCGTGGAGCCCGCAGAGCTGAAGGGGTGGCCCATCGCACGGGTGGGGAACCCTCTGCGGTACATGTGCATCACGCACCTGGACCGCCGGGACTACATCTTCCTGCTGCTCATCGGCTTCTGCATCTTCGCCGCGGGAACCGTGGCCGCCTGGCTCACGGGCATGTGCGCCGTGGTCTACCAGAACGCCAGCCGCAAGGCCAGCGAAGACGATGCCGAGGACGAGGCCGGGCACAGGGCGGATGACAACAGGCGGATTTTTTTTCGCAGCAGGGCTAGCCTGAGCCAGGAGTTCCCTCAGCTCATTTAGTTGCCAGAGACACCATCTCATGTGCCTTCCCCGGCCGCCCGTTTCCCGCCTGCCCTCCCCATCCCACCAGAGCTGTCTCAGAAGCCTAGTAGCAAGATAAATAAAATATGTGGTGGCCATTTCACAGGTTGGTCCCTTCCCGCTTCACCAGCCCAAGGACGATTCCTTGAGCTCCAGCTGAGCGAGGTAGAACAAAATTTAGAAAAGCTGCTGGATGCATCTAAATGTTGGGGAAGGCCCCCCCAAAAGCAGGCCAACTCATGTTTAGTGAGCACCCATCATGTCCCCAAAGTAAATGCAAGATTTCAGATCTTCCTTAGGATCAAACAATTTGGGGGGAAGTCAGGATTAATATGAATCAAACAGAGAGAAATATAAGACACAATGACGAGGACAGTAATGGAATGTGTCCACGCACCATCTTTGCACTCCAGCTCATAGTTACCACAACAATCCTGCCATGTTGATATTATTTCGCAGTGAAAATGTGAGGCCGGGACAGGTTAAACAACCGACCGCGGTCCCCCGACCTAAAGTAGCACAGTCTCCCAAAGTCCGGGCTCTTTCCTTTCTGTGAAGCTGCCTCCCTAGGAAACACTTAGCAACATAACCAAAGCTTTATCGTTTAAGCCTTGAACAAAACAAAGGAGTGAGGCACACAGAGGTGGCCACCACTTAGCGAGTCCTGACCAGGGGCCCAGCGTCACACCTCGCTTGATACCTCAGTGGGGTAACCCTGACCACAACCGGGTCAGGTGGTCGTGGTTACCCTCATTTTGCTGAGGCTGAGAGAGGCAAAGTACCCAGCTCGAGATCACAATCGGTAAGCACAGAGCCAGTGCTGAACTGCGGGCTGCCTGGTGCCAAAGCCCACGCTCCGTGCACGAAGAGCGGCTGTTTCTCGTGAAGTGCTAAACGGAAGGGCCAGCTGTCACATGTGTGACCCAGCTCTCGGGGCTGGTCCGAGGAAGGGAAAGGGAGCAGAAAGGGGAGGCGCAGCGGAGGCCCCGAGACCCATTCCAGGTGTTCCTTTTCTCCCCACCCAGATCAAATGAAGACTCAGATCAAAGCCCCCACCCTTGAGGCTGGCTGTCCCTAAACGCAACCAGAGCTGTTTTTACCTCTGCACCTCCGCTGTGAATGGCATGTGACTCTAAGCACCACTTGCCCCCCGCTTTGTCTAGTGCAGCGTCCTCCACTGCGTGAACTGGGGCTTCCTACCTGTAATGGCCTTGAGGGCAGGGCTCACCTACCTTCAGTATTCTCTATTGACGCAGCACATGGGGCGGCGCCTTGCACAAATAAACGTTTATGATCGCAGTCTACTGACATCCCAGCCCAGCACACATTCCTACTGTGTTACCCTGAACTGAGGGAGGCCGTGGGAAGTTATTTAACTTCTGTGTGCCTCAGTTCTGCATCTGTAAATGACAATCCTTACAGCACTTACGTCGAGATATTGTGAGAATAAAATGAGTATCGGTTATAATAAGAATCTCTTTTAATAAACTTTTTATTATGGAATAATGTTAGACTTACAGAACAGTTACGGAGATAGCACAGAGTCCCCATATACCCCTCAGCCAGTTTCCCTAATGTTATCTCACGTTACAACGGTACGTTTATCAAAGCTAAGAAACTTGTATTAGAATACTACTCACTAAACTCCAGACTCTATTTGGATTTCACTAGTTTTCCCCCAGTGCCCTTTTTTCTGTTCAATTCAGGATACCATATTTGCATTTAAGATATTTTTTATAAAAAAATAATATATCTAACACTTATTGGGCCCTTCTATAAGCCAGGCATTTTTCTAAGTGTTTGTATACATACCACTTGCTGAACCATCACCACCACCCTATGAGATGGGCACTATTGTTGTTATTATTCCCATTAGATCATGAAATTGAGGCTTAAGAGGTTGAGTAACTTGCTAAACATCACACAGCTAGAAGGCCAGAAGTCAAACCAGCTCTGCCTGTAGACTGTTTCCTCCAAACCACTAATCAATACTGTATCTCAGGAACTCAAATTACCAAGAAAGTCTTGGCAGAAGAAATCTGAGTTGCAGGTTTTCACAACAGCTTCTCCCCTGAGATTGTGCCTGGCTGGTCCAACAACAACTCGTCTCACAAACGCGGACGGAGCACCCGCCCTGACCGGCCCTGGGAAGGCCACAGTGGATGGGGCAGAGTCACAATGCTCGGGGAGCTTCCAGTTCAGTCTGGTGCAGACACAAGTCAGCAGGCGACTTCAGGAGACAGTGGTGAGTGAAGGGCAGACACACAAAGTAGGGTGTCTTGAAACAGGCTTCCCAGAAGAGGAGACATCTAAGCTGAAGGGTGTGTTGAGATTCACCAGGCACAGTGGTGAAGAGGAGGTGACTGACAAAAGACACTCTAAGCAACAAGAACTACGATGTAGAAAGGCCTGGAAGTGGGGAAGAGCCTGGCCTGTCATCACAGATATAATATAGAGTCTAAGGGAAGGAAGAGCAGAGAAATGATAGAGAAGCGAGGCCAGACCCTGAAGGGCCTTATACACACCTCGTGTCGGTCAGGGTTAGGATAGGCTGTGCTGCATCAACAGAAAAACCCCAGAGTTTCATGGGCTGATAACCACAAAGACTCATTTGTCTCTCATGCAGAGTCTGAGGTGGGCAGGGCAGCCCTCCTCCACCCTGTAGCTCCAGCACCTGGAGCACTCAGAGCTCCACTCCAGAAGAGAGAAGACATGCGGTAGGCACACAGCTCGTAACTGCCTGGACGTGACGCATGTCACTTGCATTCACGTTTCATGTGGCCCCAATCTCACTGCAAGGAAACGTACTCTGTGAGCCAGGAAGACAAAATGCTGCGGGAAACAAAGTGTTGTCTCTACCCCACCAGGATAACAGATTCGAATTTTCTCCTGAGTCTTAAGAGCTTTAAGCATGAGAATCACATGATCAAGTTGATTTGTGTTTTAGAAAGCTCGCCCTGGCCGCAAGGCGAAGAGGAGACAGGAGGAGGTGTGACAGGAAACACAGAGACGAGCAGTATCATGATATCCCAGGGGGAGAGGAGTGGACAGACCAAGGGCAGAGGCTGCGGGAACAGAGACCTGTGTGAATTTAAGAGGTTGTGTCAGAGGTAGAGTTGGCAGAATTCCATGAGTAACTGGATATGGGAGGTGGGGGAAGAATGAATGGAGGGAGGAGTAGGAAAAAGAAGAAGGAGCTAACAAGGGTGCCCAAATTTCTGATTTGAGAACCACCACGCAGCATCCTGGATGCAAAAACTGGCCAAGCAACAGCGTGTGGGAAGTGGGAAGGGGCAGGTGTGGAAGGCGAAGGGGGAGGAGGGAGGGCCAAACCCTCATTCTCTCACTGAAAAATCAAATAGTAGCAATACCAGCATATTTTTAGAGCTATCAAAAGCATCAGCTAAAAGAGTTTCAAGTGTTTGCCTGTGAAGAGGGGAAAACGTAGGAACCCAGGGTAACAAATGTACGACTGCGACTCTTCAAATAAACTATGTGCACACACACTTGATAAAAGTGAAGGTGTTTAAAAAAAGAAAAGCCTGGCTGGTCCACAGTGTGCTACCTTCCTCCAGGAGGTGTCTGTGCCCACCTTATACAGAGGACATGCAGCGGAATCACAGAGGGCCGTGTGCCAGTGGGCGGGACGGTCATCCCACCTGCTGTGTCTCTCCATTGGCACCACGCCCCTAGCTTGATTCCCAGAAAAACAGGGAAGGTTTTCCAGGGGAGACCGTGCTTGACCTAGGTCTTGAAAAAAATCATGAAATTTTCCACAGGAAGGAGCATTTCAGATGGACAGTAAAGGTTAGAACAGGGAGGTATGACAAAGAGATGTGCTGGGGGAATGGTAGCTCTGTTTGGCAGCCTGAAGACAAATGGCGGTGACCAGAGCAGTGGTCCCCAACCTTTTTGGCACCAGGGACTGTTTTCGTGGAAGACAATTTTTCCACGGACCGGGGTGGTGCTGGGGGTGGAGGATGGTTTCTGGATGACTCAAGCACATTATATTGATTGTGCATTTTATTTCTATTGTTATTACATTATAACATACAATGAAATAATTATACAACTCACTGTAGGTTGTGTTCCCCTGGACTAGAGGATGGAGACAGAAGATCAGTCAGGGAGCTGGTGACACTGTTTGGTGCAGTATTGCTCCAAATAAGGCCCATGAGCCACCTGCATCAAGACCCCAAGGATCTCAGTCCTTCCAATCCTCAGGAGAGGGTGGGGCAGTAACCTGCATTTTAATAAGTTGTCTAGGTGAACTTCAGCCACACTAAAATTTGAGAAACACTGGTTAAGCAAGAGGATAAAGTCCTGAAATAAGGTAGTGACAGTGTGAATAAGAGAAGGAAATGGTCACTAGGCCCAGACAGAACCTCATAGACTCTTGGGTCCAGGTCAAGTGGCCCCTCTGTCTGCAAAGAAATGCAGGGTGTGAATTACCAGCAATGCCCTACTGCCCCTGCCCACCTCTTCCTGCCATTCCTGCCCCCGTACCAGGCTTCCCACTTCACAGGATACGGTGGGAAAGTGCTGATTTCAAGTGTCAGCTTTTCCATCACGTGTGACTTCGTTGCTTGGGTCTCAACCTCCCCAACTGTAAAATGAGCCGGTTGGACTAGATTGCCTCAAAAGCCACCTCTAAATCTAACCTTCTGAAAACAACTGTGAATAACATCCAGAACATACAAGGAGCTCCTGCAAGTCAAAAAGAAAAATGCAGAACTCCAATAGAAAAATTGGCTAAGAGTATGAACAGGCAATTTATAGAAGAAAAACAAACAAACAAACAAAAGCTAGCAAGCATATGAAGAGGACTCACACTCATTAGTAATACCAGAGAAATGCAAATGAAAACAACAGATGTCACTGTACGCCTATTAGATGAGCAAAAATTTGAAATCCGGATAATGTCACGTTGAGTCAGGGACGCTGGGCTGCAGGAACCCTCGCGGACTGCCACAGGAAACCCAAACGGGCACAGCCAGCCTCGAGAGTAATGTCTGGCGTCTGTCTACCCTGCCACCCAGCAAGTCCCCCAGCTCCTGGGTGTTCCCACAGAAATGGTCACCCAAGTCCACCATGGACCACAGGTGAGGACGGCCCCTGCAGTATTACTTGTGGTGCCAGGGAGTTGGACGAGTGGCCAGGGAACATTTATGGATTGCAGTACAACAGTTAGAAACTGACTGGATGCACATACGGCAACATGCATGAACACAGTGCTGAGTAGCAAAAGGGAGAGATACAATGAGAGCCCCTTATTACACTCAAAGCCCTGAAATGGCTCCCACCTTCCCTCCCAACAAAAGCCAGAGGCTTCACTACAAGGCCCTACATGCTCTGCCTCCGCCCCTGCCCCTGCCACCCCCTTTGCCTCTCCGATGGCATCTCCTTCACTGTCCCCGCTGCTCACCCTGCCCCAGCCCCACCGGCCTCCCTGCTGCTGCCAACTGCTCCGGCCTGGAGCCGCCACAGAGCTTGCGCAGCTGTCCCCTCTGCCTAGGATCACAACACACACACACACACACACACACACACACGCACACACGCACACACGCTCCATCCCCCTCACCTTGCTCAATTTTTAACTTAGATGATAATCAAATGTAATAAACTATATCCTGCCTACAAGGTGGTGAGCACCGTCTTCCCACCCCCACCTTCACCACTGGAATGCAAGCTCCCAGGACAGGAATGTTTGCTTGTTTTTTCACTGATGTCTCCCAAGACTTAGAGCAGAGACTACCGCAAAAGAGGCTGTATTTCAAATACACTTTTAAAGACATTATAGGACTGTGTTTGTAGGAAATGGTGAGAGGGAGACAGGAGTAAAGAGGATTGAATAAAGTGAGAGAAGAGCCTGGTGTGGAACAGTGATGACAACGCGCCATTAATTGGGGAGTGTGGGTAACTCAACCTTCTGTACTTGAGGTTAGCAAAGAGGAAGACGGGGAAGCACCGTCTGGTCCCCCCGCCCTGCACCCGTCTGTTGGGGTTTCTCTTTGCCTGAAGCAGCAGGCGGAGCCCTGGCTGCAGGAAGGACCCCCCGCTCATCGCCACAGCAGCCGTCTCTGAGACTTCCAGGTGGCAACGGGGCTGAGGATGGCTCATGGCTGCCCACCTCCCCACGTTTCTGCAGACACAGAGCCCACCGGAAGAAGACAGGACTGGGCTCCACACAGAACACTATCTGGTATTTTTAGAGTGATTTCCAACTCACCAAGCTGTTCCACAACTTTGAAGGATAATACTGTCCCCACTGTGTGGATGAGAAAACTAAGGCTTAGAAAGATTAACGGCTGCCCTATTTCACGGGCAAGTACCTGGCAGAGCTGAGATGTTCAGCAACCCAGGTCTTCCTGATGCCGAGTTTCACATTTCCTCTACCAACTTACTCTCCCTCCCAGCACAGAGAAGATTTCCACGTTAGGGAAATGAACAGAATTAATTTTTCCAAATTTGGTTTTGCACGATCCTTTTCTCAGCTCTTTCCTGTTTCCCACTAACTGCTCTCCATCTCTAGGGTTCAGATTCAAAACCTGTGGATTTGACACAGTCTGTCGAAAAGCTAATGTTAGAAAATAAGGCCACACACATCACCTATTACTATTAAGACTTTAAAAGGATTATCCGTTCTTTTCGAGGAGCCAGATGGCAGAGACTGGCCATCAGCTCTGGCAACAACAGTCCGGAGACAACCGAAGAGCACAGAGGAACCTCTGAGAATGTGGGGACATCTCCAGGCAATGCCAAGCATTTGACAAGAGTCAGATGATGCCATGGTGCGGACTGGTTGGTTTCTTAAGCAGGCCAGTTATTTGGGCCAAGAGACAAACGCTTAAGAACGATCCACTCAGGTGTATAACTTAGGGTCTACTTGCATGGTACTCCCTGGACTCATTTCAGTGACTCCTGGCTCGTTCCCAATCGGCAAATAGATTAGAACTGGCCCATTCCTTCGATCTGATCTCCCTCAAAGGTTGTTCGTAAGTTAGTTCTTTTTACCACCAAACTAGGCACAATGCAATACACACAGGAGACGCTCCATAAATCTCCCCGAATCGCAGTCCCCCAGAAACCCGTATCGCAACCACTTTGCACTGAAGCACTGAAACCTCGCAAGTCTCCTGCTAAGAAAGCCTCTCGGGGATTACCAGTTTCCAGCGAAAATCTCCTTAGGCTGATCTAGTCTTAACCCTCACCCCACCCAACAAACGACAGGCAAAAAGGAATTCACTATAATGATAAATATTATTGACGTCGTTAGACATTTCCTCACGAGCTGCATAAGCCTTGAACCTTTTATCATCTGTTATTCTCATTTTCCCATGGTGGTAAAACTCAGCTTGTAGTTCTCAAATTTAGAGATTCTGTATATAAAAGACTTAATGTAGGCTGGGCGCAGTGGCTCACGCCTGTAATCCTAGCACTCTGGGAGGCTGAGGCAGGAGGATCAGTTGAGGTCAGGAGTTCGAGACCAGCCTGAGCAAGAGTGAGACCCCATCTCTACTAAAAATAGAAAGAAATTATCTGCATAGCTAAAAATACATATATAGAAAAAATTAGCCGGGCATGGTGGCGCATGCCTGTAGTCCCAGCTACTCGGGAGGCTGAGGCAGGAGGATCGCTTGAGCCCAGGAGTTTGAGGTTGCTGTGAGCTAGGCTGACTCCACGGCACTCTAGCCCAGGCAACAGAGCGAGACTCTGTCTCAAAAAATAAAAAATTTAAAAAAAAAGACTTAATGTAATCCCTGGCACAAAGTCAGTCCTCAAAAAAATGGTGGCTTTGGGGAGAGAATGAGCCACGTTAGCACCCCCCACACACAAGAACCCGCCCTTCCAGTGGGACTCAGAAGACTCGTGTTTTGTTCTTGCTTGACACCTGCCAGCTGCAAATCCTTAAGCGAATCGTTTCATCTCTCTAGGATTCAACTTCTTTGTTAGTAAACGTAAAGGTTGTGAACAAGAGCTCTGATATCCTTCTTACCTCTAAATTTATATGCTTGCTTGTGTTTATGGGGTTTAGCCCAAAAGAGCTCTTTAAGCAGAGAATTTTGGTTTCTCTAAGCCCTAACTGGGCTTTGGCACAATTTTATTTAAGATCAAAAGAATTTTTTTTTTTTTTTTGCAGTCTACTACACAAGCAAAATTTATTTTAAGGGACAGGGTCTCACTCTGTCACTCAGGCTGGAGTGCAGTAGTACAGTCATAGCTCACTGTGCCCTTGCACTCCTGGGCTCAAGCAACTCTTCTGCCTCAGCCTCTTGAGTAGATGCGACTCCAGACATACGCCACCATGCCTGGCTATTTTTTTTTTTAATTTTTTGTAGAGATGGGGTCTCACTGTGGTGCTCAGGTTGGTCTTGAACTCCTGGCCTCAAGTGGTCCCCCTGCCTTGGCTTCCCAAAGTGCTGGGATTATAGGCATGAGCCACCATGCCTGGCCTAAAGGAATTTTTCAAAATTATTTAGAGAATGAGATGGAAGCCTACCCTAAGATCTCACAACACAGGCAGAGAGTCACATAAGCAAATAATAACAGTATAAAATGCATGCTGCACACATAAACTCTTAGACCACAGAAGAGAAAACAACTCTCTCAGCCTGGAGAGGCTGAAGACTGCATCAACAAGAAGAAGACATCTGAGCTGAGATTTCACGAATGGAGGCCAGGGTAAGAACATTCCAAACAGAGGGGAGCGTGTGCAAAATCCCCAAGGTGGGGGGGGGAGCATGGAACATTCAAGGATGTGAAAGGAGAGACACTGTAGCTACAATATAGGCAATAAGAGTCGTGCAACATAAAATGGGAGGGACAGAGAAAGGCCAAATCAGCATGGCTCTGTGGGCCATGAAAAAGATTTTGGTGTTTATCCTAAAAGCTACCGAAAGCCATTGAAGAGTTTAAAGCCAAAATGAGATATGACCAAGTTTGAGTTTTTTTCAAAAAATAAAATTACTATGACTATAGCTGTAGTGCAAAGGATAGATTAGAAAAGAAAAAGGAAATATGTAGGGAGACAGTTGAAGGATATTGCAAGGGTCCAGGTGAAAGAGGGTCATAGCTTGGTGGTGGCAGTAGGGATGTGGAGAAGTGGCCAGAGAGACCCAGAGGAGGTAAAGGCAAGAGACCCTGCAGGTGGATTGGACAGGAGAGTGAGGGAGAAGAAGGTACCAAGGATGAATTCTAGGTGTTCAACATGTACCACTGGCTGAATGGTCCAGTCCTTTAGGGTACACTTAGAGTGACCACAGCTGGGTTTCACTGTACTGAGATTTATGCAGACACAATGGTGCAGGCGTCAGGCAGACAGCTGGCTACGTGGGTCTGGGGCTCTGAGGCATCTGAGCCGAGCATGTTGAAATAAGAGTCTTCAGAGAGTAGTTAACCAAAGCCATGGTTCTGTATGAGATCCCCGTAGAAAAGAGTATAGAAGAAGAAGAGAAAGGGGTCCGTGAAAGCCTTGAGAATGCCAACGTTTAAACGAGGGAAGGATGAATCACAAGTGGCTGAGAATAAGAGCTTAGAAGAAAAACAGGAAATCTTTTCTCAGACATCGACAAATTATCTTTCATCAGCTCTGCTGATGATCATCAGCCACAGCCAAAGGGAAAGATAAAAATGAAAAGGCTCAGATAGTCCATGTATACAATGATTAATCCTTGGATTACCAGGAATTGCCTCTATTATAATTCTTACTTGTCAGGGTAAACTGCATTATTTATTTACAAAGCTCCTACCATGTTTCCCTTTAGGCGAAGTGTACCTCCCCACCAATGGACTTGTGCTTGGCCATATGACAATGGACATGAGCAAATGGGACACATGCCATGGCCAAGCAGAAACTTCAAATACACTTACATGGATTGGCTTCAGCTCTCTTAGGTTTCTGCCTTCCCCCATGAGAACAACACCCTCCTTCAACCTGGGTCCTGCAATGCAAAGATACAAAGAACAGAACCCAACTCAGCAAAGCCCCAGTCCATTCAGCCCTCATGAGACATGAGCAAAAAGTAAATATATGTAATTTTTTAACTGCTGAGCTTTGGGGGCTGTTTCTTACCATGGCAAAGGCTGACCAATACACTTGTCCACAGTGAGATTTCTTTAAAACTAGATCTAGTTATTTCAAACTCCAGTAGAAAGGAGAAAAGGTACTATTTGTCTAGATCATCTTATATACCTGGTACTAATAAGTGATTTATAGACATTTCTCATTTTAATCCTCATGACAATTATTTGCAGCATTTACATGAGCAAACTGAGGCTCAGATAGGTTAAATACATTTCCCAGGATCACAAAGCAAGCGAATAATGGAAAGGGAACAAAAATTCATCTGATTCCAAAGCCCATGCATTCTCTGTATTGCCATATTAAAGAATTTCCTAGAAGTCAAACCTAGGTCTCCCACATGGAAGCAAGAAAAGGCCGATGAACCACCAATTTAGGCCCAGCTCTGGAGTGAGATAACACACATTGGTGGTTGTGCTGCTGTTGAGCAGGCCCAGAGCAACCAGCGGGAGGATATTTGCAGCTCTGGATCTGGAATCTCCCATTGCCACAGCTCCACCTTCCTCTCACAAACTATCACAGCCGAGAAAATGAAAGCCTTGGAGCTTGAAATTTGGTGCTCAAGTCAGATCACACTGAAAGTTGGAAACAAAGGTTGTATTTTATCTCAATCTCTATAACCAGGTGACTTTTTGTAATAGCTCACTATGATCACCACCGCTCATGAATTAGCTTGGTTTGCTCACCTAGTCCTTGGTAATGGGAGTCATAACTGCCTTCCTGAATCTTGAGGCTAAATTACACCTTTAACACAATAAGAAACAAAGATAAGCAAGATACTGCAACCTCATGAGAGAACTTGAAGAAAAGAAAAAAGATAAGCAATATACACTAATCACTTATCAGTGTCCATTGCCCGTTGAGGCGTTAGTTATGTGCCTTGCTTAGAATGTATTGCTGCCCTGCAGGTTCCCTTGTGAGACCTCGTGGGGTCATGGTGTGCTGAGGACTAGTAGAAAAGCATAAACTTTGAAGTTAGACAAGTCTGGGTTCAAATCCTTCTCTGCCTCTTACCAGCTCGGTGGCCCCAGGAACTTGACTCTATTTCTCTGAACATCAGTTTTCTTGGTGTAAACTGTGGATGATAACAGCTAACTCAATAAGTTGTTCAGAGATCAGATGAGACGGAATATGAACTTCTCTACTGTGCATCACTAGCCTCCCCTGTGAGCTGCGAAGAGACGCCATGGCAGGATGAGGGTCCCGAGAGCTGCAACCTCCCCGTGGCCCTGTCCCCTTTATTGGGATGCACAGTGCTGTCTAATCACCATCACAGGTGCCAACAAACTCAGGCACCAAACAGTGAACACGTACTGTATGCTGACATTCTTCTAAGTCCCTTCCACACATTACCTCTAATCCTCACAACCTTGAAGCAAACTAATTTGCATTACGCTCATTTCAGCGAGAGGTTGCATGGCTTGCCACAGCTCGGAGCTGGTCCTTCCCCACTTGGCACACTGCCTCCTGCTCTCTCTCCACTGCTTTCAGTGTGACCTCTGAGAAAAAGAAACGTCTCCCTGGCAGGACCACACAAACCCTCAAGAAGGTATTGAGTGTAAGACTTGTACACCAAAAACCACAAATCATTGCTGAAATTAAATAAGACCTAAACGAATAGAGAAACATTTCATATTCATGGATTGGAAAGCTTGATATTGTTGAGGTGCCAATAGTTCCCCCACATTGATCTACAGGTTCAACAACACACAAAAATTCCAGAAGCCTTTTTTTGCAGAAATTTAAAAGCTAATTCTAATATTTACGTGGAAATGCAAAGGACCCAAATCAACCAAAAAAATTTGGGGAAAAAAAAAGTTGGAGGACTTAAATTTCCTAATTGTAAAACTTAACATAAAGCTACTATAATCAAGACAGCATATTGGCCATAAAGATAAACATATGAATCATTGGAATAAAATTGAGAGTCCAGAAATAACTCCTTATATTTATGGTCAATTGATTTTCAACAAAGGCACCAAGGAAATTAAAAGGGGAAAGTATAATCTTTTCAAAAAATGGTATTGGAGCCATTGAATATCCACATGCCAAAAGATGAGTGTAGATCCCTGCTCACACCATACAGAAAAATTAACTCCAAATTAATCATATACCTAAATGTAAGAGCTAAAACAATAAAAGTTTTAGAAGAAAATCTAAAATCTAGGAAAAAAAATCTTTTTGATCTTAGGTAGGCAAATATTTCTTAGCTATAACACTAAAAGCATGATTCAAAAAGGAAAAAAATTGATAAATGGACTTTCTCAAGATAAACACTTTTGAGTTTCAAAAGGCACCATTAAGAAAGTGAAAAAACAAGCCACAGAGAAAGTATGTACAAATCATATATCAATTAATAGTAAGGTACTTATCTAGAATATGTAAAGAATTCTTACAACTAAATAATAAGACAAACAAACCAATTTGAAAATGGGCAAAAGATTTGAAGAGACATTTAGCCAAAGAAGATATATGAATGACCAATAAGCACATGAAAATATGCTCAGCATTATTCATCATTAGGGAAATACAAATTAAAACCATGATAGTTTCCTTGGCTGTGCAGAAGCTTTTTAATTTGATCAGGCCCCATTTATTTATTTTTGTTGTTGCTGAGACCCCAAAGGCAATCATAGCAACAACAAAAATAAATAAATGGGACCTGATCAAATTAAAAAGCTTCTGCACAGCCAAGGAAACTATCACAAGAGCAAACAGACAACCTACAGAATGGGAGAAAATATTCACATGCTACACATCCGATAAAGGGCTGATAACTAGAATCTACATAGAACTCAGGAAAATCAGCAAGAAAAAATCAAACAACCCTATCAAAAAGTGGGCAAAGGACATGAACAGAAACTTTTCAAAAGAAGACAGAATAATGGCCAAGAAACATAAGAAAAAAATGCTCAACATCTTTAATCATCAGAGAAATGCAAATCAAAACCACAATGAGATATCACTTATCTCCAGTGAGAATGGCCTTTGTAAAAAAAAGTCCCAAAACAATAAATGTTGGCGTGGATGCAGAGAGATAGGAACACTCATACGCTGTTGGTGGGACTGCAAACTAGTACAACCTCTGTGGAAAGTAATACGGAGACGCCCCAAAGAGCTACAAGTAGAACTATCATTTGATCCAGCAATCCCATTACTGGGTATCTACCCAAAGGAAAAAAAGACATTTCTATAAAAAAGACATCTGCACTACAATGTTTATAGCAGCACAATTCACAATTGCAAAGATGTGGAAACAACCCAAGTGCCCATCAATACATGAATGGATTAATAAAACGTGGTATATATATATACCATGGAGTTCTACCCAACCACAAAAAACAATGGTGATCTAGCACCTCTTGTATTATCCTGGAGAGAGCTGGAGCCCATTCTACTAAGTGCAGTATCACAAGAATAGAAAAACAAGCACCACATGTACTCACCATCAAATTGGTATTAACAGATCAACACTTAAGTGCACATATAGTAGCAACATTCATCAGGTGTTGGGCAGGTGGGAAGAGGGAGGAGGGGATGGGTATATACACACCTAATGGGTGCAGTGCACACCACCTGGGGGATGGACATGCTTGAAGCTCTGACTCAGGTGGGGCAAAGGCAATATATGTAACCTAAACATTGGTACCCCCGTAATATGCTGAAATTTTAAAAAATTTAAAAAATGAAAAAGAAATCTGTTACTCTGACAATCCTTCAAGACTTCATTCTTGAAAATTCACCCATTCTTTTAATAAAATATGATCATTATTTTTCTTTAAAAAAATGAGATACTACTTCATACCCACCAGAATCAAAAAGACAATAACAAGAGCTGATGAGGATGTGGAGAAACTGGAAACCTTCATGCATTATTGGTGGGAATATAAAATGGCACAGCCACTTTGGAAAACAATTTGGCAGTTTCTTAAAAAGTTAAACATAAACTTACTGTACGACCCAAAGAGTCTACCCCTAGCTACTTACCCAAGAGAAATGATAACGTATGTCTCCACAAAAACTTCTATACAAGTTTTATGGCAGCATTATTCACAACATCCAAAAAGTAGAAATGATCCAAATGCCTATTAACTGATACATGAGTAAATATAAAGAGGCATATCCACACAATGAACAATTCAGGAAAAAAGGGGGACAATATACTGATATACACTACAACATGGATGAACCTCAGAAATATTAAAGGAGCCAGACATGAAAGACTATATATTATATGACTCCATTTGTATGAAATATCCAAAAAAGGCAAAACTAGAGAAAGAGAATGCAGATTCTTGGTTGCCTGGATCTGGAACTGGGAGCAGGAACTTACTGCAAATAGGCACAAGGGATCTTTTGGGGGTGATGGAAATATTCTAAAACCAGATTGTGGTAAGGGTTGCACAACTCTGTGAATTTACTAAGACTCATTGAATTGTATACTTAAAACAGATGAAGGCCGGGCGCGGTGGCTCACGCCTGTAATCCTAGCACTCTGGGAGGCCGAGGCGGGTGGATTGCTCAAGGTCAGGAGTTCGAGACCAGCCTGAGCAAGACCCCGTCTCTACTAAAAATAGAAAGACATTATATGGACAACTAAAAATCTATATAGAAAAAATTAGCCGGGCATAGTGGCGCATGCCTGTAGTCCCAGCTACTCGGGAGGCTGAGGCAGTAGGATCGCTTAAGCCGAGGAGTCTGAGGTTGCTGTGAGCTAAGCTGACGCCACGGCACTCACTCTAGCCTGGGCAACAAAGTGAGACTCTGTCTCAACAAAAAAAAAAAAAAAAAAAAAAAAAAAAAAACAGATGAAGTTTACAGTGTGCCAATTATACCTCAATAAATGTATCTTTTATTAATAAAAGGTCTTCATTGACTCTGTGCAAAATATCACAAACCAGGAGAAGGAGTAGCCTGAGTAAACCTCCTCTGCAGCCTTGCTCCTTTCTGATCTCTGGGAAGGACACCTGCATCCCTCTAGCTCCACGCTAAGAACTATTTTCCTGAGCAGCCCACAGCAGCTGTGCCAGACTCCTGTGCCCAGTGACTTCGCGGCCCTAACTCAGGCCTCTGGCAGCAAAGCTCACATTGCAGAAATACTGTAAGAGTTATAAATACTTTAGGCCCTTCGGGAGCTCTGCAGGTCTCTGCTATGGCACCAGTAACCTAGAGCAAGGAAACTTCGACTCCTAGGCATACTGAGTGAGCAGGGCTGCAAGGGCATTCTGACATGATAAACTGTCTCTTTCACGGTTATGGTTTGGACCCCTAAGACGTCCATGCTCTCTGAAACGCTAATTCCCGCAAGCCCATTGCAGCCAACACACCCCGAAAAACAGGCTGGATACAGATAATTCAAACTGAAGCCCCATTTATCAGGTGCAGGGGCTGGAGAAACTGACTTTAGAACGGTGGAAGGTTCTCAACCTCAGTTGTATAATTAAACCATCTGGTAAGCTTTTTAATAATACTATATCAGGTAGAGTATTCCTTAGTAAATTCGAATTGCCCACAGAGATTTGGACTTAACTGGCCCAGAATGTGCCCTGCGTATCAGTATTTTGTTAGCTTCCCAGGAGATTCTACTGAGCATCCAAGGCTCGGTAGAACCCCAGGAGGCTGCAGAAGGACATGTGTGTCTCTACCCATCTTCCACCAGGGACACAGTCAAAGCCTAAAACGCATTACTCCCTAAACAAGGACTTCTTCCTCATCTAGTAAGAGCAGCAACAGGATAAAGTCAGCTGAATGTCAGACAACAGGATGCCGTTTGCAGTGTACATGCTGCCAATTTAGCTCAGTTTAACCCAGATGAGTTTATGCTGAGTGTATCGATTTTTATGTCCTTAATTGTGACACCCAAAAGAAGGGCTAATGCTAATAACATAACGGGGAGTGGAGAGATTAAAAGGAAAAGGTAGCCTTTATTTTTGGTATTCAAGGACTTCCCTCTACATCAGGGACCAAGAATAAAACCAATTAACACCTAGTACAATACGGACACAATATTAAATATTAAAGGAAATAATCAAACATGACTCTCAAAAATCAGTGACCATGAGAATTTAGGACAGAGTGGCTTGCGTGGACAGGAAAAGCTTTGTGGATGAGGCCACGTTCTAGCTGGGCCTTGCAAGACCAATAGATTTTGAATTGGAGAAACAATAAAAATAATCACCCGATAACAATAATTGCAGTAGCCATTTTCTGTACACCGCGCACTCTCTCATTTTAAGCATCCTTTTCTTTAAGCCTCATAACCACCTTGTAATCCTCATTTTACAGATGAGCAAATGGGGACAATGGAAAAATTGAAAAATTGCCCAAATTAAAAGATTTGCCCAAGCTCACATCAACAAGCAGGATTCGAACCCATGTAACCTGACCCCAGAATCCAGGTAGCCAGGCCAAGGCAGAGAGCAAAGAAGGAATTCCCCACCGGGGTGATGTTGTGCAAAGAATCCAGCTGCTGAGAAAGCCGGGCTCCTCTCACCAGGGGGGCCTAGGAGAGAAAATTGCCAAACTGGGACAAGGTCAGATCACCCACACGGCTCTTGACCAGATACTAAGCCAAATGCAACAAGAACAGCGGAATCCAAAGCAAACCAAAAAGGCTTTCTTTTTTTAGAAACGCAAGATGAGAAAAGCGTCAAATAGGTGAGCTGACCAGTCAAGCGCAGGCCTGGAGATTCCCAAGGGGGGAGGTTTCACCAGAGGCAGTGAGAAACGCCGAGAGCTGGAGCTGGAAAGAATCGCTAGGCGTGAGTCTGTGTTGCGCCCAGCAAGGACCCTGCAGGACGGCGTGAAGGGCAGAGAGCTAGGAAGGGCAGAGGCCGTGCGGGGGAAGCTCACAGGGAAGCCACGGAGACAGCACAGAGTTAAGGCAGACGGCTGAGCCTGCCTGCCTTGCTGAATTATGGTTTTCAGGCTGCCTAGTTGTAATCAGAAGTACAAGATACCCAGTGCACATTTTAATCCCAGGAGCAGAACCATGGAAGCGTCTAAGAAAGGCACACGGAATACACGAGCCCCGCCCACACGGAATGCACACTCTTGTTGGAGAGACGGGAGCACACACACACACACACACACACACAGTGAATGGCGCTTGTGAGCAGTTTCCTCAAGTCCTTGGAACTCGGCTGATAGAAGCCTCAATTATTTTGGCTTTTCCCTACACTACAGTCTGAGACTAAGCAAATCACCCAGAAAGAAAAAAGAGCAGAAGGAAGAAAGGAAGAGAGGAAAGGAGGAAAGGAATGAGGGAGAGACAGGAGGGAAGCAGAAAAGGAAGGGGGGAGGGAGAGAGAGAGAACCAAGTGCACACAAGAGATTATTTAGAGTGTTACCAATCAAAGTGTGAACTGAACACCACTGGCCTCAGAGTCACCCTTGGTGTTTCATAAACAAGACAGACTCTTGAGGTGGGGCCTGGGAGTCCGAATTGTCACAAGCTCCTCAAAGGATCCTTGGGCACCGGAATCAGAGATCCCCTGGTCTGGACGCTGCCTGTGGCCCGTCCATGTCCTCAGACCCCGGCACCTGCTGCTGCATCTTCAGCTACCAAACTGTGTGGGACAACCTCGTGTGCAGAACAGTAGTCCTGAGGTGAGGCAAAGCCCCCAGCCATCGGATAAAGATGAAATTACGTTCATAGTATATCGTGGGCTTTGGAGGGAGGCGGGCTCTGACTGAAAGCCCAGTTCTGCTTCTTCCTAGCAGAGACTTTGGAAAAATTATTAACTCGGTGTCAGGTTCCTCATCTGTAAAGTCCTCTCAGGGTTGCTGGGACAGGTAATCAGGCAGGAAGCATGGCTCTCTCTCAGCTGGCTTTTATTTGCTGGCTTCTAAGACTGGACATCTTAGCCAGGTGCTGTGGCGCACACCTGCAGTCTCAGCTACCCAGGAGGCTGAGGGGGAAGAATCTCTTGAGCCCAGGAGTTCGAGGCTACAGGGAGCTACGATCTTGCCTGTGAATAATCACTGCACTCCAGCCCGGGCAACAGCAAGATCTCATCTCTTTAAAAAAAAAAAAAAAAAAAAAAAGGCAGTATCTTAGAAGAATTCTTCAAATTCTAATCCTGGTTGGACATCAGAAATTGAATGCCTCTCCTACCCTCCACGAATGGGGAGAAATTGCCCTTAAGTATTTCATCTTACTCACCCCTCAGAACATTCTTCTGACATCCATGGTCTCCAGGCCTTTGCAAAGCATTTCTCTCTATCTGAATGACACACACAAACACACACGCGTCTCTACACCCTCCTTATTCTTGTAAATTCATCTCATCCTTCAACTTCCCGCTCAAGAATCACTTCTAGTTTAGGACCTTCCCAGACACCACCCCCTGCCCCACTCCCCTACCCCCTGCCGGTGACAGCTCACAGAACCTGAACAGACACATTGTGACTGATGTGGTCTCTCTCGCCCCCAGACCGTGGGCTCCCCAAAGAGCAATCCTTATGAATCTTGGTAACCCCAGCATTTAATATCATGCCTGGCACCTGGCAAGTACTAGTAATCTGTTGAGTTAATATATTCCATATGTGACATATAAAAGTATAAAACTGCTTTTTAAAGTGTTACGATGCTCATAATCACACTAGTTTAAGTCTTCCTTTTTGATTGAATCAGAGTTACTCAGCTTTATCCCCCACCTTATTCGTTAGATTTGGCTCTGAATTACAGCAGTCACCTCATAAAAGGAAGATTTGCCACCATGAAGAGCGTCAGTAAGACCGTCTCTGACTTCAGGGGCAGCTCAAGTCAGTGCTGTGAACACTACGCTGGGGACGGGAGGGGGACAAAAAGAAGACTTCCAAAAGCACGGCATCCTGACGGAACCAGAGCCGTCCTCCCGAGGTGCTGGCCTCCTGTTTGCTGACAGGCTCATCCCCAGACTGCCTTTTGGCATTCGCGTTTTTATCGCAGTTCTGATAAAGGAGTAAGAGCCACATTTCTACCCCTCGGTGCTGCCCAAGCTTACCTTGCTGCCCCACCCCAAACTGCCCCCCTTTTCTGCCACTCCCCGTTCCTTTTCATTCAAACCATTAATGGTCACTTTTCAAAATTCTACTCAATTAAGGGCTACCATTTATTGAGCGGCAATCTATGCCAGACGCCCTATTCGAGGTTTTACATACACTCTAGAATCTTATGCCCCAGACAACCATCAACTATTATAAGTATCCTCATACACAGTAACTTTTTGGGTTTTTTTTTTTTTTTTGAGACAAAGTCTCCCTGGCTCTGTCACCCTGGCTAGAGTACAGTGCCATCATCATACCTCACTGCAACCTCAAACTCCTGGGCTCAAGCAATCCTCCTGCCTCAGCCTCCCCAATAGCTGGGACTACAGGTACAGGCCACAACACCGGGCTAATTTTCTATTTTTAGTAGAGACGGGGTCTCGCTCTTGCTCAGGCTGGTCTCAAACTCCTGAGCTCAAGCGATCCTCCCGCCTGGGTCTCCCAGAGTGCCAGGATTTCAGGTGTGAGCCGCCTCGCCCGGCCCATACTAACTTACTAAGTGATAGAACCAGAAGGGACTCCAAAGCCCATGTTCTTTACCACAAAGGTACAAGCCTTTCATTAGCTCATTAAATATTCATGTAATACTCTGTGGATGAGGCATTGTTATCCCATTATAGGGATAAGAAAACCAAGGCTCAGAGAAGTCATAAGACTTCTCAGACTACTTCTAAACTATCTAAGCCACTCTAGTTACTCATGTCTCTTTAGGTCTGTGCTGGCAGCTGTCTTCTCAATCAGACGAAAACTGTAGCCAACCAGGAGGAGGCCAGAGCTGAGAGGTGGAGAGAGATGGGCCCTCAAGATACAATCCAGCCTTACTAACATATTCATGATTTTCTCAGTCGCATCGAACCATTAAATTACGATTTTTACTTTCGTTAGACTTGGCTATGGTCTGAATGTTTATGTCCCCCAAAATTTCTGTGTTGAAATCCTAACCCTCAAGGTGGTGGAGTGAGGAGATGGGACCTGTGGGAGGTGATCCTGGGGTGTGGCCCTCGTGAATAGAGTTAGTGCTTTTATAACAGAGGCCCAGGAGAGAACCCTGGCCCCTTCCACCACGTGAGCACACACTGAAACGGCACCACCCACGAACCATAAAATGGGCCTCGCCAGACACTGAACCTGACACTGCCTTGATCTTGGACTTCCCAGTACCCAGAAATGGGAGAAATAAATTTCTGTTGTTTACAGGCCACCCGGCGTGTGGTATTTTGTTATAGCAGCCCAAATAGACTAAAACAACTTGGCTTTTTAACTGATGCTTACAACCCAAAGGGTCCTATTTAATACAAAAATGAACACCTGCAAGATGAAACTATCAAATAGTGTGGACGACTTTTTAAAAACTCACATACCAAAGTTATTCATCCAAATTAGAGCAGTTCCTTTCAAAGTAGTCATGTTAGATAAATGAAGTTGCAAGTCAATAGGCAACCAAAGCGGGTAAGGCTATGGAAAGATGCCCCTAAATTACAGTATCGATCGAGCACTGACCAGTATTTTGGAACGAACAGAATACAACATTTTGCAAGCACAGTTACTTCACATTGTCGTAGGAAGTGGTTCAAGGGACGGGAAAGGAAAGAATTTGTTTCCGTTCCTATTCAAACTACAGGCTCTTGCTCTGTTTGATTAGTCATTCCAAACATTGGTATATAATTAATAAGTAATCAGCTTCCTACCCCTGAACCCACAGCCTCGAAGCCTGCAAACAAAACACACCTCATGGGTGCAGTGCGTCCGTCTGGGGGATGGACACGCTTGAAGCTCTGACTCGGGTGAGGCAAAGGCAATATACGTAACCTGAACATTTGTACCCCTGTAATATGCTGAAATAAAAAAAATAAAAAAAAAACAATTCTCAACAAAGTCAGACCTGCTGTCCCCAGATGTCCAGACATGTCATATGCCAGAGTTTACCTTTGGCTCAGATTCTCCTATTCCCAGCCCTGACTGGGCTGAGACTCAGTGGCATCTCCCCTGGGGCTGCGTCAGGGGTTCAGCTAAGGCAGCGCACTTCCATACCCAGTGGAAGTGCTGACCCACGGCTGGCACTGCTGCCTAGACTGTTACGCCAGTGGAATCGAGTCACAAGACCATGCTTATCACAAGCTACGAAATGGGGAAAAAATGCAAAATAAATTTCTCCCTTTATAGCTGTGCTTTTTCTCTTCTTGTGAATAAAAGGATATTCCTGGTCATTATGCAATTATAGAAGGATCAGATTGGCACCAAGAAGAATTTCCTGGGTTCAAGGAGAACAGAAGGACTTCTGAGATGAGGTCCCTCTGCATGCAAACCTGAGACCCTTTGGCTCAGGCCTGACTGCGGCCCCCACCACCAGAGCTAAGGCAATAAGGGAGATGCTTTCCCTCCACCAGTTCTCAGAATCCTCTTCAGCATCGTGGAGTGGGACTCAACACAGTGTTGACCTCTCCTTCCCTACCTAACTGTACACGAGAGAGCGAAAATCTGAATTAACGCCTTTTATGTTAATGAGCCCATATGACACACATAAAGCAGGACCAGCCACAGAGAGGCATTGAACCTAAAGAAAGAACAAATTAGCCTTCAAAGAGATCTGAAAAGCAGCTGAAATCTTTGCTGCGATTTCTTTCAAAGGCACCAAGGGAGCGTTCCATTCATAATAAAAATAAAATTTCTTAAGATACTCTTCCCCAGGCCGGGCGCGGTGGCTCACGCCTGTAATCCCAGCCCTCTGGGAGGCCGAGGCAGGAGGATCGCTTGAGCTCAGGAGTTCAAGACCAGCCTGAGCAAGCGTAAGACCCCGTCTCTACTGAAAATAGAAAAATTAGCCAGGCATGGTGGCACAAGCCTGTAGTCCCAGCTACTTGGGAGGCTGAGGCTGGAGGATGGCTTGAACCCAGGAGTTTGAGACTGTAATGAGCTCTGATGACGCCACTGTCCTCTACCAAGGGTGACAGAGCGAGACAGTCTCAAAAAAATAACAAAAGAAAAGACTGTCTTACCCCTCTCCCCTTCCTCATAAAGCTTGTGTCTTAAAGCACAGAACTGCTACTAATTTCATGTCTCACGCTCCCCCAAACGCCCCAAAACTATGAAATCTCAGCCTGCATTTGCTGCCATCACCTTCCTGCCACCTTTCCTGAAATGCTCCTGTCTCCCTTCAGTCCTTCTCTGCCCTGAGCAGCATGGCTCCTGCAGGTCTCCCTTCTCATCGTCAGAGTCCACTGGGCAAAGCAGCCGTTCATCCACAAAACCCACTTCCTTTTAGAAGGCAGGGGAAAAGGAAAGTTTCTGAATGCAAATGTGTTAATTTTTTTGTCTTTGTCATATTTTCTCACCAAATTATAGACTTACGTATGTGGAAATAGACTGAGATCTGAAGTCAGATGACCTGGATTGTCTCAGTCACTGTGTGTGATTTGGGGGAAATTAACCTAAACTTTCTGGCCTCGGTTCCTTTACCTGTACGATAAGGTAACAGTAACACCTTCTTCCCAAGGATATGATGATTATTAAGCAAAAAAAAAACAAAAAAACAAGCTTTGTCGTAAGGAATAACAAGCTATGAAGTGTTCCATGTGTGTGATTCCCAATCCTGCTGGCTTTAATTCTTTACGTTGGTTAGAATAGTAGATAGATATCATTCAGTATCATTCTAGAGGGTTTAATCAACTATTTAGAGATATAATATAGTCTGTTTTCCTAGTTGGTCACTCTTCACAATTGTGGATAAAGTCTCAAAGGCTGGTTACCTTTGCTTGTTTAGTGAGTCACCTGATTCTACGAACCCTTTTTGATGTACCCCATAAATTGGATCCGGACTCTTTAGACAATCAGCTCTAAGTTTGAATTTCTAATTCTCAACCCCAGCCTCCATTTAAAATTTCTAAAATTACTGACCATAGCACAAAAAACGATATTTCTGACCTGAGCCCCCCTTTTAAGGAGGACTCTCATCTAATTTTCTATTCTATAAATCGAGACACACTGCCCCCACCTCCAAATTTCTAATGAACAGCAGGCAAAGGCATCAGACACAGGTTAAAAGAGGACAGGGACTAAAATAAATGGGGCTAAATTAGAAAGGAAAAACATATAGGACTCAGGACCAAAGGAACAAAGAATTAAGGAGTACTTACACAAAAATACCAAAACCACTCCTTCTAAAATAGAAGATAAAGGAATAGTAAGCACGTGTGGATCCACTAATTTGCAGTGAAAACTATTCCAAATTAATCTCTTTAGATTCCACGTAAGAAGGTGTCAATGTGAACAAGTCAGAGATTGGGCAAAAGGGGACATAAAGAGAGAAAAGATGAAAGCACAAAGAGATATTCAAGCTAACAGAAGGATGACACCTATAACTAGGACATTCTTAATCTTTGAGCTTCACATTTGGGATGTGAGCTTCACATTTGGCTCCCCGTGGGCCAAATGGGGGAAGAAATCAGACAGTCCCTGCAGCACCTGCTTCAGAAATGCAGCAGTTGGTGGGTATCACTTCCCACCCTCCTCTGCCCCAGATCGGAGGTGCTTTGACCTTTGATGAAGACTCGGCATTTACCTTGGCTCACAACCGCCTGTGGGCTGGCCTACCACTGAGTAGAGGAGGGAGATGGATAAGCAAGGGCGGGGGAAGCAGCTGGGAAGGATGTGCTCTCTTCATTAGAGAAGACCAAGAGAAATTAAATTTGTTGCTGATTATCTGCCTGGTATAGGATCTGGCAAAGAGAGCAATTCAACAGTCTTTTTTTATTCCCAAGGAGCAATTTAGTTCTGTTTAAGCAGGTAAGAAGCTAAGAACTCCAACTGCCCACATGCTCAAATTATAAACTTTAAACTTGACATTGAAACCCAAAGAAACGTAACACCGTAAGACATTTTCCATTGATCCCTCCCTTGAGTTCTCCTGCATTTTGCTTAACAAGCAGCTCATCCATCTGTGGCTAGAGAAGAAAATGCCCTCAAAGGCCGGAGAAGGGCGAAGAGAACCATGCAGGGTAGAAGGCTCAGCCACGGAAACTCCACTCTGGATTGAATTGCACAGGCAGGACAGACGGGCACCACCAAACTGGGTCCAGTGTCCTGGCTATGGCTTCTAATTCCCTAATCTGGTTCTATCTATGAGTCAAGGGAAAACCTGGAAATATTATACAGTCACCAAACATGAAGATATTTCCAAGACATCCAGGATTCCATCCCCAAGACAAGCACCTTTTCCTTTTACCCTGATAGCTACCCACCCTCAAAGGCACATTCTAAACATAGCCTCTGCAGAGGGTGACTACATTAGGCATCTCAAGAATAACCAGACTGGATGTTGAGATGCTCCAGAGAATTGCAGATTTTTCCCCAAAGAGGAAAATATAGTTCTTATGGGAACCAAATACCCGCCTAAGCCCTTCTATCACAGACGTTGACGCTTCTTAAAATTAACTTTTCTCAAACTTTAGCTATGGGTCTTCACCATCCAGCTGAAAGATCAGGGCACTAGGGTGTCTTGGTCTAAAGAGATAATTTAAAGAGAAATATCCAGAGATTGGACAGATCTTGACAGTGAAATCAGCCATCCATTGAATTACTCTCTTTGCCAGATCCATCCTTTCATTCAATAAATAAATATTCAACAAAACACCTACATATATTAATAGAACATCCATGTGGCAAGCAAAATAAGGAATAGAAAAATAGTTTTAAAAATATACCTGGGCTTCAAAAACTAAGTCAAGACGTATATGCCACCCTCCCTAAAAAAAAGTACAAAGCATTAAATGCCCTAAGAGGGGTATAGATAAAGTGCCACAGTCATGGGAGTTCAGAAAGGCTGAAATTATTTCTGATGGAAGGGGTCAAGAAAAACTTCACAGAGAATATAGTATTTGAGATGACCTTTGAAGGACAGGTAGGATTTGAACCTGAAAGATGAAACGAAAGTGCATCCAAGTGGAAGGGTTGTTCCAAGCAATGAATCTAAGGAAGCAAACACAGGAAACAAAACATTTGTTTCCTTCTGGCTGGAGAATAAGCTGTAAGGCATGTAATGGGGGGAAAGGGAAAGAATAAGCTAGAGCCATTTCACAGATGGCCTTCAATTTGGAATTTGACATTTATATCATAAACAGTGAAGAGCTACTGAAAACAGTTTCTGAGCTGGAGGGTGGCATGGGAAGGCTTCGGAAGGATTAACTGGGCGAGGTAGGTTAGGGGATAATGCATCCAGAGGCAAGAAGACAAACCAGGACAGAACTGTCATGGTGGTGCAGGTAAAAAGCAAAGAACTGTGGCATCAGAGAGGGCATGAAGAGGAAGGTGGATGACAAAAAGGTTGTCAGGTTAGGGTCAACAGGACTTGCTCACTGGTAGTCGTGTAGAATAAGGACACCAAAGATCATCCTGGGCCGAGCATGGTGGCTCACACCTGTAATCTCAGCACTTTGGGATGGCCGAGGCAGGAGGATCACTTGAGGCCAGGAGTTCAAGACCAGACTGGGCAACATAGTGACCCTCGTCTCTACAAAAAAAATTTTTTTAATTAGCCATATATGGTGGCCCCATACCTGTAGTCCCAGCTACTCGGGAGGCTGAGGCAGGAGGATCTCTTGAGCCAGGAGTTTGAGGTTGCAGTGAGCTATGATCATGGCACTGCACTCTAGCCTGGGCATCACAGCAAGATCCTGTCTCCAAGGGGGAAAAACATCATCCTGAAGTGTGTATTCTGGATGTCTGAGAAGAAAGTAGCATTGTCAACAGAAAAGGAACTTAGAAGGTGAAGATGCCTGTGGGATGCCCACATGCTTACTTACGTTTGGCCGTCCGCCAGAAATGTGGGGCTGCTGCCAGAAAGACATGGAGGTGTCTTGGGAAGGCCGAAGATACTGTTCGGTCCTTTTCTTTCCTTACCTCTTTGTGATATTTGCCATTGTTGACCCTTTCCCTCCTGGAAATTCTCCTCTTGGGTTTCTGGAAAGTATCCTTTCCTTGTTTTCCTCCTTGTTCTGTGTCAACTCTTTCCTAGTCTCCACGAGCTCCTGTTCTGGTTTTATTCCCCAGAGCTCTAGCCTCAGTCATGTACTCGTCTCGTTCTACATCTGGTCCCTGAAAGTCCCATTTATACTTGTTGCTTCAAGTACAACTGCCACGCAGAAGGCTCCTGTAGGAGGCGGTGGTTAGGAGAGCAGGCTCTGCTGTCAGCCAGGGTTCACACCTGAGCTCTACCATTTGCCGGCCATGTGACTTTGGACAAGTCATGTGCCCAGATCACTCTCGTCTGTAAGATGTGGTTATGGGGTTGTTAAGAGGATCTAACCTGAGGATTAATGCAGAGTCTGGCACATGGCAAGTCCTCAGTAAATGGTAATTATTAGTAAATAAAATCTGGAACTGGCAGTCTAGGTCTCTCTGGATGGCCAGTTCTCTGAAGTCAGTTGCCACCAGGGCAGGATCCCTCAGGGTCCCAAAGTAAACTCATCGTCCTTCTCACCTGCACAACCCTGCCCCTCTGTGTTCCCAGCATTCATCTTACCATATAAGTCAGAAGCCACATTTCTCCCACTGCCTCCCTCACCCCCACATGCACCTGTCATCAGACCCTAGAAGATACAGTCCCAGACTGCGGGCACGGCATAAAGGGCCCATCATTTTCACTCCCGCTTCCCTGCTCGGACTCATTCCCCACCACACCCCACGCCTCAATGTGCTCACACACCCTGAGTCAGCGGCATACTAGTGCCCTTGCCCTTCCCCACCGACGTCAAGCACTCTGATATAAATGTCTCTGCACATTTCTTTCCCCTGCCTGGAATATCCTTATTCCAACTTCCCACGCCCACTTTGGATAAGTCCTATTTGCCTTTAAGACTCAGCTTGTGTCAGGTCCCTGTGAAGATTTCTTGGCTGCCAGTGGGCAGTTAGAAGCCCTTCTCTCTATGACTATAACAAAGTGTATCCCCCTACCGTGCCACTTGCCATATTGGAATTACTGATTCACTCGTCTCTTCTCCAGCAAACTGTAAGGACTTACAGTCAAGGACTGCGCCTTATTCATTGCTCCCCTCCCTCCCCCCGCCCTCCATCTAGCACAATACATAGCACAGGGCACTTAAAACAAAACATTTAAGATACTTAAAATTTTTAGTATATAAATGAATAAATGGAATAAGATCAAACAAATCAAGATAATCCTACAGTTTTCCTGCTCTTTTTGTTGTTGTTGTTAGCATGGTTAGTTATAGAATTCATGTAGCTTGACTTCAATTCAAAAGTTTTTCTGGTTTAAATCCATGCCTCTGGGCTCACGCCTGTAATCCTAGCACTCTGGGAGGCCAAGGCAGGAGGATCGCTTGAGCCTGGGAGTTTGAGGTTGCAGTGAGCTATGATGATGAGGCCACTGCACTCTACCCCCGGCGACAGAGTGAGACTTTGTCTCAAAAAATAAGAAGAATTCTATGCCTCTGGAACAATAACCAATAGTTTTCTATCCTATTTTTCAAGATATGTATCTTCTCAAGCTAATGGGTAGTTTTTATTTTGTCCTTGGTGTTTTTCTGCTTTCTCTTAATGTTCTCTGGTTAATCACTTGATCTATGCCAAATAAGTCATACTGACCCACCTGATGAAAATCAGGACATTTAAAGGAAAGCCTGAAAGAACTTTAAGTTTGCAAATATAGTTCGATTCTCTTCCATTCAAATAGTTGAGTAAGGTGGTTCCTAAAGATTATCATTGAGAATACCAACAATCGTTGTATTGGGTGTTGGGGGTGGTGGGTAGAATTCCAGGTGACAAAATATTTTAAACACCAGAACATTTTTTTTCAGAACACATCCTTCTAATTCAAAGATGCCAGGTGTTACTGGGGGGTTGAGGGGTGAGAGTAAGAAAGCCACTTCCCAGTTACTACGGCGAACCTACAGGAAGACCAGTCTTTGATGCCTGTCTCTGCTTATAGAGGCTGTTGCAGTCGTCATCCGGCCTCCTAGGATCCCTCTCTCTACCCTCTTGTCCCTCTCTTCTTGACCTTTGGGGGTCTCCTGCTGGAAAGCGTTTCCTGTCATCACTTTCCGAAGCCCCTGGCAGGAACCCACCCACCCCCAGTGGGTGACCTCTTAAGAAGCACCTTGATTCTGCGCCTGAGCGGTCTCCCCAAGTGTCCAAATGAACAGCAGTTCTGCACCCTGGGTTTCCTCTGGCATGTTCGGGGCTGACACTGTGGCCCGGCACCCTGGACTTTTTGACGAAAAGTTCTCCTTCAGCTCGACAGAATGAACCACCGATGATTATTTAATACAAAGCACCAAGAAGGAAACTATCTGACAGACCAGCTGCTCAGAGATCGTGACTTAGACAATGCTGCCACTCATCGGCCAAAAGTAAAAGTACTGCTGGTCTTTTCACCACGCGGAGAGTGGTTTAATGGAGCATTTCATGTGGATTTGGAATGGGCAGTAACTGAATTGTTATTACCATTATTACTGGTGTTTCAACAGGAGGTTTTTTATTTTCATAACACAGTCACCATCAAAGCGTGCCTAGGAGCCGGGGCTACAGCAGAAACGGGGGGATGTGGAGTAGGAAATCAGTTCAGAGCAGAGAGAGAGAAAGGCTGGGTAAAGTGTTGAGGAAAACAGATGAAGAGGATAACAGCACTGGTACTGTGAGCGTCTCCATGCGCCACACACCGACTCAACGAGCTACATCCACTGAGAAATCTAATTTAGTCCCCACCAAAGCCCTGCCAGAGTAGCTCTTTGGTCCCCGTTATTACAGTGCAGTCAACAGGGCTACAGATTTGCATAAGCTCACAGCTCTGACACAGCAGAGCTGTTCTGAACTAAGTTCTATCTGTCCTGTCCCCAAGGTCCATTCTCATTCTACCAAATCAAAACCACCTTTTCTCACTTCTCAAATTTGTTTAGGGCGGACATTGAGTACTCAAGATTGTTTTGATCATCATCTCCTTCTGGGGTGTTAAATAAAGGAATACAGTGCTTTAGGTTTAAAGTTTAACACACTGACTGCCACACACACACACACACACACACACACAAAAAAAAACCCAGAAACTTTTCCTTGGGGCCACAGTGTTTTGTTATGCAAATAGAATAAAAATTTCCAGTGTAATTTAAAGGTAAACATAAATAGAGAAACGAGAATTTATTGACTTCTATTCATTCAATCCACGCTTTTAGAATTAAATTGTCAGTATTAATTGTCATAATAAGAACATCCACAAGATTTTATATATGTTTCCCGTGGCCCCAGGGTCAAAACTAGAGTGAGTTGAATACAACTCTCATGGCAGCCAATGTGTCAAATAGCAAACAGAGCCCAGCATGGTGGCTCACTCCTGTAACCCCAGCACTCTGGGAAGCTGAGGGAGCAGGGTCGTTTGAGGCTGGGAGTTCCAGACCAGCCCATGCAACATGGTGAGACAAAAACAGCCAGGTGTGGTAGCACAGGCCTATAGTCCCAGCTACTTGGGAGGCTGAGGCACAGGAGTTAGAGACTGCAGTGGGTTAGGATTCTGCCACTGCACTCCAGCCTGGGCAAAAGAGCAAGACCTTGTCTCTAGAAACAATAAACAGTGAATGGAGGGAGGCCTACTCTGGGAGATTTGGTGATGCTGATTCTCTTTATCCAGCAAGGGCTCTTTTTTTCTCTTTTTTCTATTTCCTTCCCACTCTATTTCCCTCTCCCCTCTAAAATCCTCTACCTAACTATAGATACTGTAACAGTTTAAAGTTGTGCTGTTCAGTTCCACAGCCACTATCTACCTATGGCTACTGAGTACTTGAAATTTGGCTAGTTCAAATTGATACGCACTGTACATGTAAAATACTAATACACACTGGATTTCTAAGACTTCATATAAAAATCAAAATCTAAAATATCTCATTAATGATTTTTATATTGATTACATGGCGACATGATACTATTTCGGATATATTAGGTTAAATAAAGTATTAAAATTAATCTTACCTGTTTTTATTTTTTAAATGAGACTACTAGAAAATTTTTAATTACATGTATGGGTAGCACTATACTTCTATTGGATAGCTCTGGTTTAAAGATATGCAAGCAGGCTTTTGTAAATAAAAGCATTTCATACGCTAATTAGTAGACTATCGCAGACATGAAATTGAAATCTATTTCCTGCTCAGTTGAGAGGCAGAAAACTGCCAACTGAGGGTCAATTAAGACAACTGAAATTATTAACCAGGAGTTTCACATCATGAGGAAACTAATGAATCCTGATTTTCTCTGGTTGTGTGTCTCACGGGTGACTGATTTGTTCACTAATTATCCCGAAGTTTTTATCCTGCAGATTACGTTAATAATAGAGTAATTTATATACCAGAAGCATGTGGCCTATCGGGCTCAACAGTGACTTCACATTCTTACATTAGAGAAAGTGGAACTATTACTATTCCACTCCAAAGCGTGTTCCTAAAAAAGGCTGCAGAACCTTCTTACCCCTACTTAGTTCAATGTCTTTAAACTAGATAGAAATGTCATTGTGAGCTAAAGACTAATCACATCCTAGGAGGGTTTCTTGGAGGTTTTTCTTATCAAAACAACCCTAGAAAAATGGCCTTAGAGAAATCTACAGGCCAATGGATGCCTAAAGACAAGATATATTCAAAGTTCCAAACTAGGGATTAAAAGGGCAAGCTTAGTCAACGACTCCCAAGGCTGACAAACCATTGGTCCAAACCGTATGGAGTTACCACCTCTGCAGGGCCTTCAGAACATTGATAACCAGGACTGGAACTCATCAGCAAGGGCAAACGCCAGCAGGAACACCCCCTGCCTGCCCAAGAATTTCAGAGCCTCCTTTTGCCCCTTGGAGTCAGGCTCTATGTCCATAATGATGCTGAGTTTCCAGATGGGAGGAGGACAGACTAATTGATTTCTCAAGTTCACCTTTAAAGCCAGACTCTGATCACTCACTCTCAGCATAAGGTAACACACCCAACAAGCTAAACTGAAATAAAAAATAACTGGTCTGAGGTCTCCTAGGAACACATTTGAACGGTGCACAATGCAAACTCAACAGATATCTTCTGCCAGCTCTTTTCAATTTTCTCTGCTATGTGCGATATTTTCCATGGATGAGACCAGAGATGTTTGGTTGTAAATGATTGTCAGATGTTTAAAGAATTTTGTTGCTGAAACATGATAATTTCCAGAAGCCCCTTTTCTGTACATGGTATCTTTTGGTAAGACCCACCACAGAGAAAATGAGTTGTACAAGAAGAATGGCAGAAGATCTGGAAATTAACCAGGAAACTGGACCATAACATGCCTCAAACAAAACAAAAAATCATTAATAGGAAACAGGCCAGTTTCTAAGGGTCATGGAAAGAATACACACTGGGTTCCCAGCAACTGGCCACGTTGCAAAGTCAGTAACCTCCTACTTGTCAGGGAGGATTGTGGTTAATGCTGTGAAAGACATGTGCTGAAAGAGTCCTAGTTGCCCTTAAATTCCTGGATTTTTAGTCAAGATATCATGCCACACATGTGCAAAACAGAAAGTCTGGTGAAGTCTAAATGGGCCCTGCTGTAAGTACATACAATCTTAACTTATAATATCAATATATTAGGAGGTAATCATTTACATCAAAAAAGGATTAACTTTATAATATATTTAAGTAAAATTTTTCCTATCCACATTTCAAGGTGAATCCTATGAAATTGCCAATATTTGGGCTGGGCGCGGTGGCTCATGCCTGTAATCCTAGCACTCTGGGAGGCCGAGGTGGGCGGATCGTTTGAGCTCAGGAGTTCGAGACCAGCCTGAGCAAGAGCGAGACCCCATCTCTACTAAAAATAGAAAGAAATTATATGGACAGCTAAAAATATATATAGAAAAAATTAGCCGGGCATGGTGGTGCATGCCTGTAGTCCCAACTACTCGGGAGGCTGAGACAGGAGGATCGCTTGAGCTCAGGAGTTTGAGGTTGCTGTGAGCTAGGCTGACGCCACGGCACTCACTCTAGCCTGGGCAACAAAGTGAGACTCTGTCTCAAAAAAAAAAAAAAGAAAGAAAGAAAAAAGAAATTGCCAATATTTGACCATTTTTGACCCACAAAAAAACCCCAGAATTCTGGCAATTCAATCTATACGTTTCATTAACAACATAATTGCTAGAAAAATTTAAAGAAAGCATTAAGAATCTCTACAAATTTCAAGGTTGCAAAAATAAATATTTTTAAAAAATATTTCTCAAATTACAATTCAAAGTCTACAGGAAAATATTTTGTTCAATGTTTTCCATTTTTATCTGCATAGTTTTTCAGTAACATACCTATGGCCTGTTTTAATCTGAGTACCACAGGATATAATCAGTGATGACTAAGAATTTTGGTAATAAATTGGCAATGCCTAAAAATAATAGCAATACATTCAACATTTATATATTTTTATATTTCAAAGTAGCTTTAAATGAAATTAATCTATTAAGCCATATCCCCACATCCTTTGTAAAAGTGAGACAAAGATGGAAGAAAGAGAGGGAAGAAAACAGGAAAAATAGATAAATTTTAGTTATCAGAATTTACACACATTCAAATGAAGATTGCTTTTCAAAGGAGTCCCCATGGGAAGCTACAATAATTCCAGATGACACTACCACATTGATCAGAATGTTTACGGAATTCCTCCTTTGGAACCACCTTCCAAGCCAGGTAAGAAAGCTAGTACATGCCTTAATAGTTATATTTCTCCTTTCTCTTTTTAAATTCCAGATTGGCATCAACCAGCTTATTGATCTCTTTAATACTTATTTCCCAAACTTAGTTCCAAATGCTTTTTGATTATTTGCTAAAATACATACATACATACATACATACATAAAAATAAAATAAAAACTACTCTCGGGAAAGGAAAATTTTTACAATGAGTATATCCAAGGAGGCCTGGTAAGGTTCTCTCACTTTCCCTGTTTGTCTGCTTATACCCATCTCGTCCATCAGCACTCTCCACCGTCTGGAAGAAAATCAGGTCTGTTATCTTTAAACCAAGGTGATCAGGGATGAGAAGGTGGGGAATGTCCCTCACAGTGGCCAGCCCCAATCCCACTCTGGGTAACTTCAGTCTACTTCTTTACTCTTTCTGTATCTTTTAACGCATCGGAAAAATAAACGTAGTAAACTCACCTACTTTTCAGAACGTGGCAGAGATTCATGGTGTAATCTCTCCACGTGGGAGGAGACACGCTGTGGACACCCAAATAACAAAATGTAAATGTCTAGCAAGTATATATATATATATATATATTAAAAAAAGCAGGGAAGGCGTTTTTCTCATTTCAAAGGCCAAGAATGGAGAAGTGAAAGGCTGACTGCTGACGTTTTCAGAGTTTACTTATTTTAAACAATTGCACTGACCCATGAAAGTATTTCTTATGCCCATGTCAAAGGTAAAGGGGTTTTACGTTGAAAACAAGTATTAATACTTCGGGGGTAAAGAGTAAGTTAGGGCTTCCCCTCGGTGACCAGAAGTAATCGGGGCTAGGCTATCTCTCCTCCTCAATCCGGGAAGACTTCCTGAAGGAATCGGGGTTTGTGTGCCTGGCATGTCCCGGATCTGCGCGGGGCTCATTGCGCTTCCAGCCTGCGACCTCGGCGGGGAGCTTCCCCGGTTGCTGTGGCAACGGGCCGCCTCCACGCAGCAGCCGCCGGCACTTCGGTTCCCGCCGGGACGATCGTATTTCCAAACCGCTCAGACCGCGGGGAGACGCGCGGAGAGTCCGCCCAATGAGCTCCGCCCTCTCTAACGGGCTCGCAGTGATGCACCAATCAGGCGCGGCCACAGGAAGCCCGAAGCTGAGTGGTCAGTTTTCCAGCGAGGGCGGGGTTGGGGAAACTGTACGGAGTGGGAGGCTGTGCTGCCCTCGCCGGTCACAAGGGTGCGGGTGACCACTGCGCGACCTACCAGCTAGGGGAGGGGCCAGGGCTGTTAAGTCCAGGGCTCGGGGTACCCTCTGCCGGCATCTGGTCGCCCTGCTGGATCAGCACCTCCAGGGTTTGCTCCTGAGATCGAAAAGCAAAACAACCCATCAATAATAATAATAATTGGCCCTAGGAGGGGACAGTTGCAACAGGTCATATGAAAGTCAGTAACTGGTGTAGGTTCGGGGGAGATCTGGGCATGTAGGCGAGGTGAAGTTCTGAGTGGAAGAAGAAAATGCTACTTCTGAGGAAGACAATACTGTCAGTAAAAGGAAAAAGGGAAAAAAGTGGATACAGTGATGTGATTGGCATCCTGCAGGCTAGTGAGACCTCGCAGGCACTAGAGTTTCAGCAAGAAAGCACAAAAATAACGGAAGATACAAAGAAGGAAGAAGAGAGAATTGGAAAGTTTGAAAGAAGAAAGGGAAAGTCTGAGCTAGTGGAAGAAATAGAAGGAAATGAAAATTCTCTAAGCTTCTGTTCTGTGGGTAGAAAAAGTGTGTTTTCTGGTCCACTCTCAGGTGACATGATGAAAAAAAAAAAAAAGCTACTGTACTTTGTGAGGAAGGTTGAGGCTGATTTAAATTAGTTCTGCCCCTGAAAATCCAAACTGTATGTTTGTCAGTCTTATGGCTGACTCTATTCATAGGCCCAGGGGCCTGAATTTTTTTTTTTTTTTTTTTTAAGTGGAGACAGAGAGACGAGGTCTTGCTCTTGCTCAGGCTGGCCTTGAACTCCTGAGCTCAAGCAATCCTCCCACCTCAGCCCCAGAGTGCTGGGATTAAAGGCCTGAGTCACCGCACCCAGCCCCATGGGCCTGGACAGATAGAGGAAGGATACCAGGATGCCTGAAGGACCCGGAAACAATTCACATCCAACTAGCGCTCAGAGAGTATATGGTACTTCCTTCAGAAACCTTCAGAACAAGTCACAGAATACGGTCATTTTTTTATCAGAATTATTTAAGGTTCACTTCGGGGTTTTTTTTTCCATCAGACACACATAAAATATGAAATTGTGCTTCTAAGCTATGCAGACCTTGTCCTTTTTCTGAAAGGGATAATAATGATGGATTTTAAAGCCCTACATGTGTGACATCTTTGTACTTCTCAAATCATGTGTCACTCCATTCCCTGCCTTTCTCTCCTGACAGTGCCCGGCTGAACCTCTCCTGTTCTCACAAGGGCTTTGCCTCCATTCTGCTGAAGTTGCTTCCCATTGCTCACATTATACTGTTTTTTACTTCATTTCCAAGCTGTTTCTGACTACCACAAAGGGCGCCATCATCTGAGCTTCTTATATAGAGAGTTGCTTTTCCAGGAACATCAGTAACCAAAGGAAAGGTCTTCCTTTTCCATTACAGCAATCTACAGATGCTACTAACCTCATGCTTATGCTTTGATGGTCTTCTGGGCTCTAGCTCATAAAACCAGCTGTACGATAATTTTCACTTCCTTGAACAGCTCTGCCTGGTCAGTTCCCCATTGATCCTTCAGGAGTTTCTCTCGTTTCATTTTTGAATCTTAGCTGGAATCTGTCTTCACTGGGAGTCTAGCATCTTGTTCCCCACAAAGCTGTATGAACTGGTAGAGCAGAAGGTTGCTGGAAGGAGCAAGCTAGCTCTCCTTAATGGAATTTCTCAACAATAGCTCCTCTATGAGTATATTAGCAGCAGAGGAAGAAACATGTGAAACTTCTTCTGCTCCCCATCTCTCTTCCCCATAACTCTCGGTGTTCCACAATCCAGTCCTTCCATGCCGCCAAGGAGAGGCCAAAGAAATCAGTGTCCTGAGATTCATCACTAAAATTAAGCAATGTTGTGGGTACAACACAAGCGACATTGACTTTCAAAGGCAAGAGACATAAAGGGAGTACGAGAAAGTGGAGTCTGGTGAGAAGTGGTGAGGTGGCCACAAGGTGGCACAGGATGACAACCACAGGGGCTCTATTTCTGCTTTCTTTACCCTCTTGCAACTTCGTGCCCTCGGAAGCTGCCTTTACAAACACTCGTACCTCTTTCTTCTCCCCCCTTGCACAGTCTGTGGTCCTTCTCTTTTCCCAGTCTCTCTTTTCTTTCAACAGGTCTCAATTTTCACTATTTCAACAGCAGATTCCCTTTTCTCCCAGGTGACCCTGGTTGCTAACCCTGTAGTCAGCAATTCCCCCTTCTAAAAAGTGGGCTCTTCCCATGTATCTCTAAGTCACACGTTCAGTGGAGTCTGAGCTTGGCATGCAGCAGGGTTACATGGGTTTTGGCATTTCACAGTCAAGTTGGGGTCCAACAGGCTGAGTAATGGAGGGCTGTTGATTTACCTTATATAACCTTCAAAAACTGGCTGAGCAGTGTCAGTCTGAGTTTTTTAGATGATATGATCGTTTACAAAAGAAATAAAATTGGGGCATTAAAATTGAGAGATCAGCCGGGCATGGTGCCTCCCTCTTGTAATCCCAGCTACTTGGGAAGCCGAAGTGAGAGGATCCCTTGAGGCCAGAGGTTCAAGATCAGCTTGGGCAACATAGCAAGGCCCCACCTATATTTAAAAGAAAAAAAAAAATGGAGAGAGCAGTGCCTCACTAGATTTTGGTTATAGAGTCATGACCCAAAGACAAGCGACCCAGGCAGGAGTCAGGAGACCTGGGAACCCTGGCACTTAGCTTGTGTCTTTAGGCCAGTTACTGAATTTTTCTTAGTGCCATCTTTTTATCTATAAAATGGGGATACTATCCATCTTATAGGATTTATAACATATATAAAATATCTAACTCAATAAATATTAGTCCTCCCGTTTCCCCTCCTGTGCAAAAGGAAGGGGACTGTGCTAGAGCTCCGATGTTCTCACCACACAAAAAAAAATGGTAACTGTGGGTGATGGGATAAATTACTTAGCTTGACTGTGGTAATCATTTCACGATATATTCATATACTAAAACATCACATTGTACACCCTAAATATATGCAATTTTTGTCAATCATACCCTTCCAACTAATAAAGATGGAGAAAAATAGGAAAAAATACAATAGAAAATTGAGTGCATCTCATGTGATTAAAGGAAGTGTTGTTTTATGAAAATTTATTCCCAATATATATATGTCTGTGTGAATTTGTATGAATGTGTATACTGAGCTGTAATGTGAAATCTATTGCTTACTGTGAGAAAGTGATCCAAGAAGATTGAAAACTACAGCCCTCACTGTTTTCATGGACTGGGCTTCATCAGTCTTGATCTTTTGGGTGGACGACTGCGAAATTGGGATTGGGAGCAGGAAACAGCCTGGATCGCCTTCAGAGCAGAGCGCTGCAGCCCACTCATCTTGGGAAACAGCCAGCTGTACCCTCCCCAACCTGCCTACACTGAAGCCTACTTTAGGAGCTGCCGCAGGTAAAAGAGTTTCAAGTTTTCAAGTCTGCTCTCAGAGGGGAAGTCCCATGGACCTGCGGTGTCCATGTGACAGTAGCGTGAGTTGCTTTCTTCTGTCTTGGTCTCACCCCAGGACTCGTTTGTACCTGCACATGCTGGTTTCCCTGGACAACCCTGCAGGGTGCCAGACTCTGTGTCTTTTAGTTCAGCGCTCCCTTTGTGCAACACTGCTTTCCTTCTGAAGTCCTCCAACTGACATTTTTAAAAATGTTTTTAGTAATTCTCGGCTATATTTTTAAAGTAAATTTCTATTTGTGGGCAGGTAACAGAGGCTTAGGATTCCAAACTTACAAAAGTAGAAAGCCTCTCCTTTCACTCCTGTCCTCCAGCCCCCGAGTGTCTTCTCCAGAGGCGATAAATATTACTAGTTTTTCATTTGTTTGTTTGCTTTGGTCACAGACAATAAGTGCCGGCCACTCCTAGTCTGAAGCAGGACCTGGAAAGATTTCTGAAAACTGGTTTTGCAACCTTTAAGCTTTCACAACCGGAGGGAAAATTGGAGATTCATAGGTTAGGAGAAAGCTGCTAGTGTGTTTGGAGTCCTACCTGCACTCTAAAATCATCTTTATAGAACATTCAATTCTTGTGTTGTCATTATCTGTGTACATGTCCTGAACTAAATAAGTCCCCTGAAGGCAGTGTGGGCTCTACCCCTGGCCCTACTATAGCACCACCTTCTTCTGATCCTCACAACTATTAACAAATCACTGGAGAGTTAACCATGCTTACAGAACAGAGAGTAGATGTTACCAACCTTGATATGTAAAAGTAAAAACGTAGTTGAAAGACGCAGAGAAATGGAAAAGGGGGTAAAAGTGGGGTAAGAGTGTAAGCACAAGGACAAAAGTGGGGGAGTCAAGGGACACCGCCCCTGGACTATGGAAAAAGCAATAAAGACACGTGTAAATTTTTAGTGCACAGGTAATCACAGGAGAAGAGAGGAAGGTGATGTAAGTGCATAGAGTAGGGTGAGTACAGGGCGACAAAAGTCAGCTATCATAGCATACAGGCAAGAAGGAATGTCTAAAGTTGATAGTAGCATGTACGTAATATATAGAAGTAAAGAGGAAACCACCAGAAAAATCAATATAAAAAGAGTTAAAGTGTAGTTGCTCCATTAGAGAAGGATTAGGTAAGACTGGGAACTGTGACTTTTCTGTGCTACCTGATTTATTTAACAATTGTGCCAGAACTGCATTAATGGAAATTTTAGAAATAAGAGAGGGATAGTTGCAATGCATTTGAGAAAAGTAACCATTCAAAATAGTTAAAATGCAGTAGATTGTGCCTTTTGGAAAACTGAGCCATTTCTTGGGTGTCAAATAACCAAAGTTTAACCACATCAGTTTCTCTTCCTGTCTGAAGTAGGTCACTGTTCACTTCCTTCCTGTAGCCACTGAAGGCCGGCTTGGTTACATTGTAACTACTTCAGTAAAGAATGATCAACCAGTCACTAGGTACACCAGCATTTTGAATGAAATCAGACTTTGCCCCAAGATATTGGCCCTAATATATATTGTTTGCCTAATGTACAGTATTATGTTTACACAGAGCATTTCTTCCCACCAAGAATCCACAAGAACATTATACCTTTGTACTTCTGGCACCAACAGCCCACTCTCCCCTGTGCCAGATGGCCACACATTAATCCTTCCTCAGCGTCCCTTGCTTAGGTGTGTTCCTACAGCCTGTGTTCCTTGTGCCCATATATGACTTTGACTTTTTGATTGAAAGAAAAGATAACATTTTTGTTTTTTAAACCCAAGCAGTGAGCAAAATTTGAAACAGTTTCTGTAATGGAGAAAAAATAGACATCAGTGAGACAAAATGGAGAATCTAAAAATTGACCAAATACACATGGCATTTTAGTTCATGGTAAAGGTGGTGTTTTAAAGAAGAAGGAAAAACATGGAACCACTGACAAACTTACGGGGAAAGGCACGATGCCTACTGCATTCCCTCATTTTGGTGTCTCAAAGAATTAAACATAAGTTATCAAAGATTTTACATATGTTAAGGAGTTGAACATAAAATAAACCATAAAATCTCAAAACGAAAGCATGGATGATTGTAGGAAAGGCCTTTCTAAGAAGGATATAAAACCTAGAGGCCATAAAGTAAAAAACTGGTAAATGTAAACACACAAATTTTTTTCTCTGTGAAATAAGTTATCTAAACAAAGTCTAAAGACCAGTGTCACAAAGAAAAGTATTTGAGGTGATAGATATCCCAATTATCCTGATTTGATCAATTACACATTGTATACATGTATCAAAATATCGCATGTATCCCAGAAATATGTACAACTATGATATATTAGTTAAAAATACAAATATATATAAAGTAAAAAATTAAGGACAAGTGTCAAGGAAAAAAATATATTTACGGCCGGGCGCAGTGGCTCACGCCTGTAATCCTAGCACTCTGAGAGGCTGAGGTGGGCGGATCATTTGAGCTCAGGAGTTCGAGACCAGCCTGAGCAAGAGCGAGACCCCATCTCTACTAAAAAAAAAAAAATAGAAAGAAATTAGCTGGACAACTAAAAATATATAGAAAAAAATATTAGCTGGGCATGGTGGCACATGCCTGTAGTCCCAGCTACTTGGGAGGCTGAGGCAGGAGGATCGCTTGAGCCCAGGAGTTTGAGGTTGCTGTGAGCTAGGCTCATGCCACGGCACTCTAGCCTGGGCAACAGAGTGAGACTCTGTCTCAAAAAAAAAAAAAAATATATATATATATATATATATATATTTTTACAAAATATATGGCAGCAAATGGCTAATTTCCTTAATTTATAAAAAGCTTATATAAGTTACTAAGAAAAAAATGACAATCCAATATGAAAATGGGCTAAAGATAAGAACTGGCAGTTTTCAAAGAAAAAAAGTTATAGTCACTAAATACAAATAAATAAATAGTTAAACTTACTAATAATCAGATAAGTACAAATCAAGACAAAAATGAAATATCTATGAGACTGGTAAACATTTTAAAATGTGACGATAGCCAGTGTTGTTGGTGATGGGAGGAAGTAGGCTCTTGGGCACTGCTGGGGGAATGCAAGCTGATGGCATCTTGGGGAGGAAAATTTGGCAGTAGCTGTCAACATTTACAGCACCTTTGACTCAGCATTCCCACTAATAAGGAAATATACTATGGCTACATTTACAAAAGCTTGCCAAGATAATCTATGAGATGGGATTCGTTATAGTTTCTGTAATAGCAAAAATCTTAAGAAAAAGAGAGAGAGAGAAGTAAATTGACCATCAGCAGGAAACTTATAAAAAAATAATTTAATAACCTCACAACACCAAGAGTCAGCAAGTTTGTTGAGCAACGGGGAGTCTCTTCCACTGCCTGCTGCAAGGAAGGTGGGAGTCAATGGGTACTAACATTGAGAAACAGCTTGGCACTACTTAGTCAAGTTGACATACCTACGACCTACAAATTCCAGGCCTAGGAATATACCTTTAAAAAATGGTACTCCCGGAGCCGGGGAGGCTGAGGGAGGAATACCATGAGTTCTAACCCAGCCTGGGCAAAGCATCAAGACCCTGTCTCCAAACAAACAAACAAACAAACAAAAAATGATACACATGGTGATGGATATCCAAGTACCCTGATTTGGTTATATGACTGTATCTAATTATCACATGTACCCTGAAAATATGTACATCTAATATGTATCAATAAAAATAATTAAATTTTTAAAATGGTACACATGAACACCAAAATACTTCTGTAAGTATGTTCATAAAAGCATTTTCCACAATGGGCCTACACTGGAAACAACCTAAATGTCCACCAACATTATAATTAATTTGTTTTAAAGTGTGACTTGGTCACATAATGGAATACTATAATGAAAATAAATAAACTCAGCTATGTACCCCAATATGGATGGATCTCATAAATTTAACATTGAGCAAAAGAAGAAACAAGAAAATTCATAAAGCTTGACTCCATTCAAATAACGTTCATAAACAGAAAAATAAAGTCAGGATAGAGTGACTTCTAATAAGTAGGGACAAGGCTATAATTGAGTAGGAGCCCGGTGTGGACCTTTGGGTGGTAGCAATGTTGTTTCTTGAGTTAAGCAGTACATAAACGATGTGTGTGTGGGTGTGTGGGTGTGTCTTTGTGTTAGAACTTTATGTATGTTATATAGTACAATAAAATGAGAATAAAAGGAATACTAAATGTATCATGGGGACATTCTTACGATAAGAATGACACCATTAAAGAACAGAATGTAATAGCTCTCGAAGTACTCATGTAGATCTCTAACATGCATTTAGTGCATCTTAATGCAAAGAAGAACAAGGTGCCAAAATGTGTATAACAGAAAGTCTTTTGTGTAAGTAAAAATGATAGATACATAGATCATAGATGGATACATACTTACATTCACAGATAAATAGATGGATGATGGACAGATACATGGGCAGATACATAGGAACAAAGATAGACAATAAATAGATACAAAGATAAATCAATAGAAAATTTATAGGTATATACACAGATATATAATATATGCATAAATAGAAAGATAGACAATGCCAGGGCATGGTGGCTCACGCCTGTAATCCTAGCACGCCTAGGCTGAGGTGGGAGGATCGCTTGAGGTCAGGAGTTTGAGACAATAGATACAGGCATACATATACACATACCTAGATATTATAGATAGGTAGATGAGTTCACTGAGAGAGATCTATACACATTAATAGATGATGAATGGACAGATGAATGAGTATACAGATACATAGAATCCATAGGCAGAAAGATACATGGAAACATAAAAGATACAAACGTATATAGAAACACATATATTGATTCACAGATATATCGATGCACAGAAAAATGGATAGATACATTATAGATGATAGATAGGAAGCATTTTGTTTGTTTTGTTTTTGGAATTATACAAAAATTAATAGTGGTCACCTCCATACAATGTTATAATATACACCCATAAAATACGATGCGGCATTACTTGTAAGTGGTATTTTGATATATTGTTTAATATGATGTCATTTTAAAGTATATTTCATATGCATAGAAAAAAGATGAAAAGAATGTACACAAATGATAAAAGTAATCATGTCTAGTAAGAGAATTGTGGGCGATTTTATTGCACTTTGCCCCTGATTTACATTTCCCAAAACTTCGGTGATACCTATTTTTTATTTTAACGCACTGGTTGCCACACTAGAAAAAATTTTTTTTTCCTTGGGGCCACGGTGTTTTATTACAAAAATAGAATAAAAACTTCAAAAACAAAATGATCCTTTCTAATAATGAAAAATTTGTTATTGACTTCTATTCCTTTAATCCACGTTTTTAGAATTAAATTGTCAATATTAACTGTAACAATAAGAACATCAACAAGTAAGATTTTCATGAACCAACTACAGGGTTTTGCCCAGGTTTTGCTTCACGAGGCCCCGGGCTCAAAACTAGCATGAGTTAAATACAACTCACACTGCAGTTAATGTGTTAAAATATGTCTCTCTCTGAAATTAGAATATAAATAAAACACAGCCATATTTGACTTAAAAAAATAAAAGGGTAAGACCGTCATTACTCTCTTTTCACTCACAACTTTTAACCTGAGTGCTTAAACACGGAAGCGTGACCTCAGCAAAGATACTAGCGGGCTTTTTATCTGAAAAGCTGTGTGAAGTGGTTGGCCTGGTCTTACTGTCCCCCTGCCCTGGCTGTCTTTCGCTCAGAGGCCAGGGAATTTGCAGGAGAATGTTGGAGGACAGGCAGGGTCAGAGCTGAGGAGAGCAGATCTTTGCTGAGGAGACACCCGACGTAAGGCGCGCTAATCACGCTACCTGGGCAAACAGGTGAGCTGCTGCAAAACAGCTCAGCAGCAGAAGCAGCAGAAGTGAGCTCAGACTCCACTCGTGCACAAAGCCGAAGCCAAATCAAACAGCTCAGCAAGTCACAACAACATTGCTCAGATATTCATTCATTCCTTTGTTAAACAATATTTATTGGGCAACTATCAAACGTTTAAATCTGCCCTAGGCCCTGGGAATACAAATATGAAGTGTTTTCCTTCAGGGATGTTACTTTATAATGGAGGAGAGAAATAGTAAGTAAAAACACTACAACCAAAAGTTAGATGTTAAGTCGTCTGAAGAGAAATAAATCAAGGAAGGGGGTAGTGACAGGCTCTTTCCTGTTTCAGGTGGCCTGATCGGGAAAGGTCGCTCGGAGACAGTGGCATTTGGGCAGAGACTTGAATGAAGAGAGGCAGCAGTGATGCAAGGTGGGAAAAGCAAGTGCAAAGCCCCCGAGGTCAGAGCAAGCTCAGTGTGTTGGAGGACAGCCCTGAGGGCTGCTGTGGCTGGAGCAACGTAGTAAAGGAAGACGGAGTTAGAGAGGCTGGCAGGGGCCAAGTCAAGCGGGATCTTGTGCACAGTGGATTTTATTCTCCATGTGCCATTGGAGTGTCGGCCAAGCCCTCACTTGCTTAATAATGTTGAGAGCTGTCATCGGCTCTCTGGGCTTTCCAGGTGTTTGATGCAGACTCATTCTCTCCTGTAGTATCTCGGGAAGTTCTCTGGAGACACTCCACACCTTCCCCCGGCTGGAGACAGCTCCCTTGGGGTAGATTAGTACTTAGGACTGCCTCCTTCTCCCTCCAGCCTGCTTCCCCTGAGCTCCCCGCTGCTCTCCATACAGTGCTCCCCCAATCTTTCCGTCACTCTCCCTCTCACAGTCCTCATCTGGGCCACAGGAATCACTCAGCATCCTTTATCAGACACTCCGGGAACGGAGACGGCTCCCGATTCAGCAACCTGCCACTAGCATCGTGAGCCAAGCACCAGCCTCCAGACATGGGCCAGACATGAGTCCCCTGTGTCCCAACTGCAAGAAACATTTAACCAGTTCTCAAGTGGTCCTGAAGAAGCCCCTCTCCTTAGACCAGTGTTTCGCAACCTCAACGTTGGCTTTTGGGGGGCATATTTTTTGTTGTTGTAGGGGACCGTCCTGTGCATCCTAGGATGTTGAGCAGTGCTATGGTCTGAATGCTGGTGTCCCCCTCCCCAAAGTTCATGTGTTGGAACCTAATCCCCTATGTGATAGTATTAAGAGGCGGGGCCTTTGGGGGTGATTAGGTCACGAGAGCTTCACCTCGTGAGTGGCATTAGCACTCTTGTAAAAGAGGCTTGAGGGAGCCTGTGTGCCCTCTGCCATGTGAGGGTGCAGCAGCCAGGCACCACCTATGAAGCAGAGAGCAAGCCCTCCCCTGACACCAAACCTGCCAGCAGCCTGACCCTGGACTTCTCAGCCTCCAGAACTGTGTTTGTTTGTTTTTTTTTTTTTTTTTTATGAATGACCTATTCTAAGGTATTCTGTTACAGCAGCCCAAACAGACTAAGACAAGCAGCATTGATGGCCTCCAGCCAAGAGACGCAAGAGGCATCCTCCCAGTTGTGACAACCCAACATGTATCCAGACATTGCCGAATGTCCCCTGGGAGGTGAAATCGCCCTACTGTGCAAGCCACTTCAGCCCTGGCTGAAGGTGAGGGACGCCACAAGGTCCCTTGTGGGAATGGGGTGTGGGACTCGAAGCCCAAGGCAACAGCTCCCTTCTCATCCATCTGTAGCTCGACCTTGGCCTTTCCAATCTCTTCTATACTCTCAAGTAGCGAAGGCCCGAGGGTTGCAACACCAGTTTTCAGAAACCCCCTTTCTGAGTAATGCAGAGGTCCCCTGCCATTTCCCTGGGAAACAGAGAGTATTTGGAACTCGGAGTCCCGGCACCTCAGTCAAAACAGAGACGGAAACAGTCCCATTCTCACATCTTATTATGCAATTATTTTTGTCGGGGGAAGGGGGGATAAGGAGCACACACACACATCACACCCACAGTTACTAGCACAGTCTCTGCAGAGAGTATCTCTGGGAGGACTCACAAGAGACTTGAATAATTGTATTTGTATTTTTTGGGAGGAAGGGACCCAGGTGACTGGACAATCAAAGGTAGAGACTTTCACTCTTACAACTTTTGAATTATAAATCATTTCATCTACAAAGTTACTTTTAAAAGGGAAAAGAAGCCAAGAATTTAGAAAATTAAAAAACAGTTTCAGGACCTTGCAAGGAGAGACAGATTACGTAAGAAAAAGCCCATGTGAGGAGCCTCATTCTCGGCATGCGAGAAGGCCTGGCTGCTCTGTGGCCCTAGTGTGTCCTGGGGAAATACTGCAGCGAATAAAAGCAATTCGTGTAATTTTTATACAGATATCGCAGGCCCACGAGACTCTCCCTCTGGAAGATGGATTCAAACATTGATTATTCCTTCCAGAAGGCTACAAAATCAATCAATCCATTTTTCCTTCCTTCCTTCCTTCCTTCCTTCCAATATCTGAGTGCCCACTATGTGCCAAGCACTGTTCTCAGAGCTGAAGATACCACAGTGACTAAAACAAAACCCCTGGCCCTCATATATTCCAATGCAGGGAGAGGACAGAAAATGTGGAATAAGTAAGTAAATTGTACCGTGACTTAGAGGGTGGGAGATGCCACAGAGAAAATGGTAAGAGGGATACAAGGAGTTCCAGGGTGGGACGTGGGTACTGAAGCTTTAAATAGGGTGGTCAGGGAAGGAGGAGTCAATGAGAAGGTGACTAGTGAACACATTCCTGAGTTGCCGAGGGAGGGAGACTTTCACACAGGGTGTGGTGCTCAGAAGAGCTCCACACGGGGTTTAATTCTCTGCTTTCACCATCTTGAAATTGTTAATGATTTTTTAACAAGAAGCCCCACATCTTGTATTGTGCACTGCGCCCCACATGTTATGTAGCCAGTCCTGCTTGCAGATATAAGTAACTGGAGGAAGAGTCTTTCAGGCCAAGAGAACAGCAAAGAGCATAACTGGAGTTTCCAAAGAGCTAGGAGAGCAGGGTGACCAGAGACGGGGTCAGGGGTGATGTGCCCATAACGCAAGGCTATCCTGAGAGCCAGGCTTTCCTCGGGGTGAGACAGAACACAAGCTACGGGCAGAGGACCGACCCAACACATGTTTTTTTTTTTTTTTTTTTTGAGACAGAGTCTCACTCTGTTGCCCAGGCTAGAGTGAGTGCTGTGGCGTCAGCCTAGCTCACAGCAACCTCAGACTCCTGAGCTCAAGCGATCCTCCTGTCTCAGCCTCCCGAGTAGCTGGGACTACAGGCATGCACCACCATGCCCGGCTAATTTTTTCTGTATATATTTTTAGTTGTCCATATAATTTCTTTCTATTTTTAGTAGAGATGGGGTCTCGCTCTTGCTCAGGCTGGTCTCGAACTCCTGAGCTCAAACGATCCGCCCACCTCGGCCTCCCAGAGTGCTAGGATTACAGGCGTGAGCCACCGCGCCCGGCCCCAATACATGTTTTAAAAGGACCACTCTGGATTTTTCTTGAGACTCGGTTGCAGATGGGCAAGAATGGAATGAAGGAGGCCAGTTAGGAGGCTGTTGCAATAATCCAAGAGAGACATGGCTTAGACGCAGGTGTTGTTGGGGTGAAGGCAGTCAGAGTGGTCAAATTCTAGATGCATTTTGGAGACAGAGTTGGCAGCATTTGCCAGATTTTATATAGGGTAAGAGATTAAAAGAAGAGTCAAGGATGACTCTAGTGTTGCCCTGAGCAACTGGAAGGATGGAGTTGCCATTTTGAAATGCAGGGGGCTATGGAGAAGCAAGTTTTCCAGGGAAGATGAAGAATTCACTTTGGGACATCTTAAGTTTGGGATAACTATTTCACCTCTAAGAGGAGACATCCCACAGGTAAGTGAATATCTACGCCAGGAGTTCAGGGGAATGTCTACACTGACGGCATATATTTAGGGGTCATTAGCTCACATAGATGATATTTAAAATTATGAGAGTAGATGATTCATCATGCAAGTGCATAAACAGAAAAGAAGTTCAAGGTCTGAATTCTGAGGTGCCCCCTGGTCGAGGGATGAAGATGAGGGAACCAGCAAAGAAAGGTTCCCAAGGTGGTTCATACAGAAAAATCACCATCCTAATGTACACTGACCGAGAAGAATGTTTTTTCATATATTGAAAAATAAGAGAAGCACAGCTCGGCAGATGCACACAGCTTGGCACCAGTCCAGGCTCCGGTTAGAGCTCACAACTCAGACAGTCCATTGGCAAACAGTGACTGACCAGCAGGAGAGCAATAAAGCCCAAGCCATGGAAACGGCTGATTATCATTATTATTCATTTTTTAAAAAACAGAGAGAGAGGTTGGACTCGGATGAACCATTCTCATTTGCCCCAAACTGAGGGGATTCCCAGGATGTAGGATTTTCAGTGTAAAACCAGGAAAGTCCCAGCCAAACTGAGATCAGTTGGTCAGCCCCACTTGGTGACCGGTCCTTCCCTGGAACTGAGCCCTCCCAGCTAATTAACTTGTATTGTCTCATCTGCAAAAATAGGGGTGATACGTGTGGTTATTAAGATAAAGCAAGAAAACTGCCTATCAGAATGCCTGACATTTACTTATTAGGAGCTCAATAAATGATGACTGCTATTAACATTAGAAGAAAATCACTCTGTGCGCCTCAGTAAACCCTATAGACACCACTGGATTGTGGTAAGCAAAACATCTGGGGTTCACTCAATTATGATCCTGAGTTGTTAAGGAACGTTAAATTAGGATCATTACATTCCTGTTTAGCACCGTTACCCATTAGGAGGCAGGGGGTCATATCAGACTTGAAATAAAGAGAGGAAGCCCAACACAATATTTGGTTCTATGTAAATGGTATTTACACTGCTGTAATAATATTTATACTAGTTATTGAATTTCAACTTATAGAATTGAACTATAGATAAATTATGGAAAAATTAACCATAGATTCAGGACAAAGTGTAAATGTTATTAATCTGGATATCATCAAAGGAGGGCTATAGTTGACATAAGTAGGGAATGGAAATGGGGTAAAGAGGGGCAAAAAGCAGTGGGAGCATCAAGATCCAAAGTTGGAAATTAAGAAATCCTGTCCCCTGTTTGTGGAATAAGTTGAGGTTTAAAGGTGCTGCTTAAAAGATGCTTTGATTCTGGCTGGGCATGGCAGCTCATGCCTGTAATCCTAGTACTTTGAGAGGCAGACATGGGAGGATTGTTTGAGTCCAGGAATTTGACACCAGCCTGGGCAATATAGTGAGACCCTGTCTCTACAAAAAAATTTTAAATTTAGCCTGGAATCGGTGGTGTGCACCTGTAGTCCCAGCTACTCAGGAGGCTGAGGCAAGAGGATCACTTGAGCCCAGGAGTTCAAGGCTGTGGTGACCTATGATCGCTCCACTGCACTCCAGCCTAGACAACAGAGCAAGACCCCATCTAAAAAAAAATGCCCTGATTCCAAGTGGAAGAAGTGAGAATAATTATATAGTATAACCATTTTGGAGGGTGGGGAAAGAGAAGTTGTGAAAAGTGTACTTTCTCTTTCTCTCTCTCTCTCTCTCCCCCACATCTGATTTTAAACATATGCATTAGTTTTATTTATGAAAATTTAAAAATAAAAAGAAGAGAAAGGATGTGAAAGTGGTTGCCCACTCAAAGTAATTTAAAGAAAGGATATTTGGGTGCACAAAGGCACTCAGCCTTTCAGAAAACTGAGCTATTCTGAAATGACTCATTCCTTAATCATGTAAGAATACCAGGATCTTACTCCACCCAGTCCCCTTTCACTCTGAATCTGGGCCATTCTCTGTACAATGGATTCCTGTACCTTGACTGCACTTGAAAGATTGACTAATCAAGCAATCACTGAGTGTGCCACCATTTTTTTTATGAAATGAGGCTTCCCCTTGGAACAACAGCTCTCAAGTCTTGGTTGCCTAACTTGTGATATCGTACATTACTCTGTATGCAGGGTGTTCCTGCCCAATTTGGATTCCCCAAGAGCTTCAAAATGTACCCTGCTAATACAACACCATCTGTACCAGGTTTCAGAGGGTTGACATTTCTCCCATTGGTCAAGACTTTCCCAAGAGCTCATCTGCATTCGGAATGTCTGTATTTGTTTTCCTTTGCTCCATAACAAATTACCTCAAACTTGTCAGCTCACACCAGCACCCATTTACTCTCTCACAACCTCTGAATGTCAGAAGTCTCGGCACAGCATGACTGGGCTCCCTGCTCAGGGTCTCATCAGCCTAAAATCAAGGTGTTGGCCGGGCTGCAGTCCCCTGGGCAGCTGCAGGTCCTCTTCCAAGCTCATCCAGGTGGTTGGCAGAATTCAGTTCCTTCCAACTGTAGGACTGAGGTCCTTGTTTTCTTTCTTGTTGTCCGGGGATCACGCTCAGCTCTAAAGTCCACCCTCGGGTTTTAGTCATGTGGCCCCTCCACAGGCAGCTCACCATGTGGCTGTTCTCTTGCTTACAGGCCAGCAGGAGCACCTCTCTCTAACCTGTCACCTTCTTTTAAAGGGCTTGAAGGATCACTTGAGCCTGGGAGTTTGAGGTTGCTGTGAGCTAGGCTGATGCCACGGCACTCTAGCCCGGGCAACAGAGCGAGACTCTGTCTCAAAAAAAAAAAAAAAAAGAGAGAGAGAGAGCAGGACACTCATTTTGTAGAAAGTCCCTCAATTTGGATTTGATATTTCCTTGTAATTACATGTAAGTTATACATTTTTGGCAGAAATACTCTAAAAGTGATGGCGTATTCTAATGGCATCCCATCAGGAAGTATACAGTGTTCACATGTCCTACTACTGGGTATATTTTAACTTTTATAAGACAGTATCTGCCTGATTTCTCTACTGTAAAATTAACTGATAAGTATTTGGTATTAACATGTAGTCTGTAGAAATAACTTTGGAATTATATAAATATCCTATTCCTTATCAATCAGTCATCCAGTAGTTTTAGCATCAATTCATGGGTCTTGCTTGAATTTTTTTTGTTTGTTTTTTGAGACAGAGTCTCACTCTGTTGCCCAGGCTAGAGTGCTCTGGCGTCATCTTAGCTCACAGCAACCTCAAACTCCTGGGCTCAAGCGATCCTCCTGCCTCAGCCTCCCGAGTAGCTGGGACTACAGACATGCACCACCATGCCTGGCTAATTTTTTCTATATATTTTTAGTTGTCCAGATAATTCCTTTCTATTTTTAGTTGTCCAGCTAATTTCTTTCTGTTTTTTTAGTAGAGACGGGGGTCTCGCTCTTGCTCAGGCTGGTCTTGAACTCCTGAGTTCAAACGATCCACCCACCTCGGCCTCCCAGAGTTCTAGGATTACAGGCGTGAGCCACCGCGCCCGGCCTGCTTGAATTAATTGTTACTATACTGATTGCAAAATGATCCCAATTCTATCATTTCCTCTATACTTGTTAGCTGGCATCTTACTGAAAGGTAGAGTTATCCATCTTGTCCAACTACTCATGTATTTATTCATGCATATATTCCTATCAGTATAAACTCATGGATTTCTATTTTATTCAGTGGATTGTATCTGTTATTATCATTGTTTTGATGCTTAAATTATCCCAGATTTGGTCAGTGGAAGCTTCATCAAGCTGATTGCTGTGTCTTTATGAATAAAAAGGATAATACCTCTTATTATTCTTCAAGCAAAAAATATCTTCCACACTAATCTTATACTTGTTTGTTCCATATCTGAAATCAGCCATTTATTCAAGGACCCCTGGTTCCTTTCATGGAAAGTGGTATTTAGAAATCAAAATCTGGGCACTACGCATGCTCATTGTTATTAGGCTATTACTGCCTGTGGAAACTGGATTCCCAAACTTGATTGCACTTGAAAGATTGACTAATCAACCAATCACTGAGTACACCACCAAATCCACTGATTGGAAATAGCATCTTTACTATGAACGAAAATGCCATGTGTATTTAGGTCTATTTCTGGATTCTCCATTCTGCTCCATTGATATGTTTTTCTTCTCCAGTAATAGACTATTTTAATTATGGCAGCACTATCTGGGCTTTTAAAAAAATATCTTTTTGATTGGTGCAGCCAACACTGTCAGCAGAGTTGGGGCTGGGGCATGGGTTGGCATGATTGGTGGCCCCTGCTCCAAAGAATCAGCCAGTGTGGCCAGGACCACTAGGGCTGATGATTTGACCGGTGTGGTTAGTGTGTTTGGTGGGACTTCAGCCAGAATGGGTGGGGCTGGCCAAGGAGACAGTCTGCGAGGCAAGAAGACAGGTTACACACTAGGGGATTGACCGAAGAAGTAAATATAAGCTAGAGTAAATGGAATCCAAGTTTCTCACTATCTGAGAAGAGAATTACAAATATGGAAAAGCAAAGCCTGGAAAAAAGTCCTGTGGTGTTTGTTGCTTAGGAGCTAGAAATATTGGTGTGAACTCATGATTTTGAGTATGTATAGATGGACTGACTTTATAAAAAAGATTTAGGCTGTGTATACGTGTGTATGTTAGAGTGTTTGTACATGCATGTATGTATGTTCATATATTTCTGGCTCTGTCTTCTGCAAAGTTGTGAGCAACATGGTGAAACCCCATCTCTGTAAAAAATAGAAAAAGCTGGGCATGGTGGTGCATACCTGTAGTCCTAGCTACTCAGGACCCTGAGACAGGAGGATTGGTTGAGCCCAGAAATTTGAAGCTGCAGTGAGCTATGATGACATCACTACACTCTGGTCAGGGCAACAGAGAGAGATGCCTGTCTGGAAAAAAAAAAAAAAAAAAAGCAAACAGATTGAACCACAACAAATTTACTCATTTCTCTTTGACCAAAAATAAATAAATAAAGCCTAAAAATCATTGATAAACTGGGGAAAGATATTTGCAGTATAGGAAAGCAAACAGCTATCTTTAATTTACAAAGTTTATATAGGTAGACAAAATCACAAATGGTAAACTCAAATAACAAATGCAAAATGCCAATAAATTTCTGTCCTTTATAAATCGCACAGTCTCAGGTATTCTGTTATCACAGCACAAAACAGGTTAAGAAAGTCACAATCTGTGATTACCTTACTGTTTTTATTGATAGAGTCCCCTATTAAAATGTAAGTTCTATTAGTACCTGGTATCCAACAGGCACTTAACAAATATTTATTAAGTTACTGTTAAATGAGAGGATTCTGGAAAAGTAGTTTGAGAGTAGACTGTGAAGGATCTTGAAATGCCATGTTCATTCTAAAGGCATTTGTCACAGTCACTGAAGAAAAGATCTGCTTTAGAAAGATAACTGCGACAACAGTTGGTGATGAATTTTGAAAGGAAAGACAGTTAAAAAGGTACTGTAATTGTTCAGGTCAGAGGTGGCTTAAGGTCTGAACTAGGGCAGAGAGACTAGAAAGGGAACTATTTTGAGATGTCATCAACAGAATTGGTAATAATAGCAACTATCATTTATTAACTGCCTACAATAGGGCCAAACTCTGTACTATTTTCAGAACAGCCACGCAGAATTGGTGTTAACGTGCTAATTTTGCAGATAAAAAGGCAAAAGAAGTTTCATAGAACTTATACAAGTTCCCCCAAAGTCACACAGCTAAGTGGCCCTTCTGCATTCTGTTGCAGGACTGCCTGATTCCCAAGTTCAAGGAGTGAAGGAGGAGTGATGTTAAGTTTCCGGCTAAGGCAATTACTTAGATGTCTTTTGCTGAAATACATAAAGGTTTGATTGGAAAGGTAATGAATGTGGCTTTGGACATTCTGTGGGTGAGAAGCCTGTAACATGGTAAGTGTGCATAGAAAGTGACTCTAGCTAACTTGCTGAATGGGATAATTCTTGGAAGGCTATCAGGGCTCACAGACTCAATGGTAGGCTGGAGGTATGGCATTCCCAAAAAGGCTGGGAACCCAGAGAGCTCCAGAGGGATAGGCAACAGAAATGAGTCATTTATTCATTCATTTAAACAGTGATTGAGTGCCTACTCTATGGAAGGCACTTAAGAGCCCTAGGGATATAGCAGTAAATAGACAGACTGTATCTCCACCTTCATGTATTTAAATTTGAGTAGGGGAGCCAGATAATAAATTAATTAGATAAAAACTATTTCAGATGGTAGAAAATAAAACAAGGAAGGGGATAAGGAATGCCTTGAGAAAAGAGAGGGTGTAATTTTTAATGGAATAGTCAGAAAAGACTCTCAGACATGTCTGGTCCGCCCACCACAGCCGCCATAATGAATGAGACCTCCAGACATCTCCGTGTTGCTGTTAATTTTCTCAAGGATCAGTGTCTTCAGAGCAAGCATCTCACTGGCAAAGCTCAAGGCACATGCCCACCCCGTTAGCACCTGTGATGTGAACAAGAGGGTGAACTGACCCTTAGAACCTACAGTAGGTACTACCTTTAAAGAACATATAAAATATGAGGAGTTTTTGCAAGAAAGAAGGAAGTGTAAACCAAAAATAAAATCCTAAGCCCCCCTTCCCCTGCCAACTGAACAGACCCCCTCTTGGCCAAGCAGACCCCAGAAAAACCTTAAAACTCAGTTCCTGGCCACAAAGGGAAGAAAGGTGAGACAAGCCCCCTTATAGCCCCTCCCTTTTGGAGCTTAGGCTACTTGCAAACTAGACCTAAGGCCATGGCAAGGCAAGATTTAAATCATGCCTGCGGGCTATCAATTTGCTTAACATCACTTTAAGTAGGTATATTATGGCCTGTTCTCTAATTAACAGACCCCCTTATCTTAACTCAAGCATATCTTTCCAGGACTCCAAGTCTTTAGATAAACCTTTCTTTCTGTAACCAATTACAACTCAAAGAATACTAAACCCACCTATAACCTTGTAAGCCCCTATTTGAGCTGTCCTGCCTTTTGAGGCCAAATCAATGTATTGATTTATGATTTTACCTACAACTCCTGTCTCCCTAAAATGTATAAAACCAAACTGTAATCTGACCATCTGGGGACCACTTACTCAAGCCTTCTTGGATTTGTGGATCCCCCAGCTGAGGTCACTCATATTTGGCTAGGAATAAACTTTTCTTTTACAGAGTTTGCTTCCTCCCCGCCCCCCAACCCCCCATTAACAGTAGTTTGGACTCTAAACACAGGAGTGGATGCAAATGTTAAGGGAGAGTCAAAGAGGAGACTCACAGAAGAGAAAATAAAAAGAAAAAAAAGAGAGGCCAGCACTCAGCAACACACATTGTAAGCAGCAAGAGATGAAGAGGAACCAGGAAGGAGCAGTGTCTGAGAATCGCAGGATGGAGAAGAGTTTACAAGGCAAATGGTGACTGTCGAGAAAGCCATCTGAGAAGAGGTTTGGAAGCACAAGCCAGATTGTAAACAGAGAAGGAATTAATGGTGGGCGAAATAAGTAGAGTAACTTCTGAGCCAAAGTGGTCCATATCCTTACTTCATGTTGTTGTAATGGGACTTGCAAACTATAGTATCCAAAATATAAAAGGGATGCAGGAGTTTTGTGTAGCACTTTGTCCTCCTTCATTTGAACTTCACAATAACCTTGTGAGAAAGGTCTTATTCTCATTTGGAGAGATGAAGAAAAATGATACCCAACATCCAGCGTTGGAGAGGATTATAGCTCTTTTCCTGGAGTGTGTCTTGTTAATAGGTATCAAAAGACTTTTAAAGGTATGTATTCTCTGATCCAGAAATTCCTCTTTAGAGGAATTTAGCCAAAAATATATATATATATATATATATATATACACACACACACACACACACACACACAGATTTATCTACAAGGTTGTACACTATAATAGGAAAGAACTGAAAACAAGTTAACTCCAACAAGACAGGACTGGTATCTCCATGCTATGAAACGACGTGTAATCATTGCCAAATCATTTTGCAAAATGAACCATTCAAGTAAATGAAATGGAAAATGTTTTACAATTTATGAAGTGAACAGAGCAGACCACAAAACAGTATATGCAGTATGACTCCAGTGTGTAATTTTTTGTGGATTTTATCTGTATTTCCCCAAATTCTACAATAAATACTATTTTGCAAAGAGATGTTTTAAACGAAGGTCCTCAGTGGCTAAGTACTTGTCTGGTCAGAGATAACTGGGAAAGAAGAGGCTAGAATTTTCCTGATTTTTGAATCATCCCTTCTCCCACCTCAGACTGCCTTTTTTTTTAATGTACAACAGTCAGCAAAGGAAGGAACCTCTCTCAATAATGCAGAAATTCTTCTTCTCTCGAACTTCTTGAGGAAAAAAAAAATGCAGAAATGTTTTTTCCATTTGCTTCCTTTCAACGTTCAAGCAAAACGAGCCCCCTACACCCAGCATTCCAGAAACCTGAAATGTAAGGCCTTCCTGTACTTGAGGAGAAAGCATAAGAATGGTTGGAAATTGCTGAAACAGCAATAGTAAAGATTTTATGAGCCCTCAAAGTACTTCTAGATGCGTGGATATAACCACCCAGCAAAAAGGAACACCCAAGCTAGAGCCTTCTAAAACCTAGATTCCAGCCTTTCCACGCCTTGACTTGAAATCACTCGGTTCCCAAGCACTGTCCCAGAGGTGAGACACGCCCCCAAATCAGAGACGCTAAAGGAGGCCCAGGCGAGGGAACCTTTGGTAAGTCAGGGGGTGTCCGGAGGAAACGGGTGCGGGGGAGGGCACTCAAGCGCAAACTGGAAACTCTGGTGCCCTCTGAGGTCAGCTCCTCCAGCTTTTACAACTCTCAGCAGCAAGTTCTCCTACTCCGTTCCGACTCCGCCCGCAGGTCTTACCCAAAACCTCCCCACCTGCAGCCCACCGCCAAGACTGGGCACAGGGGTGTCACCGACTCGCGTGTTCACTCCCAAAGGTCTGTGGACCCCGGAGGCGGTACTGTCCGGTTCTGGAGAAAGAACCCGGGACCACGCGCGGAGGCACGCAGAGGGGGTGGGCGGGGGCGGGTGCGGCCCACCGCGCGGGCGGGGCTCGGTTCCAGCTCTTGGCAAAACTAGTAACAGTAATACTTATTAGGTAAGGAAGCTCACCGGCCCTGACATCCCCAAATCCTTTCACCCAGCTAGTGCAGCAACCCACCCAGCGCCGCCGCGCCCCGGCCACGCGCCCGCACAGCGCACTGACCCGGGCGCTCCTCCTTCCGCGCACGCGCCGTGCAAGCCTGCGCCTCGCGCTTACCCCAGAGCGCCTAAAACCAAGCTACGGTGGCTCTGCTGGGGATAAATTATTAACGTGCCGCTGTTCTGCAAACCCAATCTGACAAGTACGGACTGCTGGGACAGTTTAGGAAGGCGGCCACGAAGGCACTTGGGGAACAGATGTATGGATTTGGGAGTGAGGGTTGCAAATCCGCGGATGACCAAGAGCAGGAAGAAAATTCAGTCTCCGCCTCCCAACCAGTAGCCCGGAGTCAGCAAACTTAGCGCCCCTCTGGGCCGGGAGCCCCGCCTTGGGGGCGTGGCCGCGCGCTGCCCCGGGCGGGGGCGTGGCCTGTTCCCCGCCCCGCCCCAGGCGGAGGGCGCGGCACGCACACTGCGCTGCGCAGCTTGGGTCTGCACCAGCACCAGCCGCGGGAAGGTGATCCAGGTGAGTGCCGGCACCTGCGGGCAGCAAGGGCACTGACCCTCCGGGGACACTTCAGCTTCTGCTCTGGGCACTGCCGATATCTTGGCCACCCAGAGCTGAATAGGGACTCGCTCTCTCTCTAGCGAGAGATTAAAGTTCTGCATTTTCATCCTCCTTGCCCTTCATCTGCCCTGTATCCTCTCTTTGATGGAATGGGTTTGGGGCGTCTAAGCGAGGCCGGGCCTCGCTATCTATAACTCAGGGAGATTCTCAAGGTCAACCCTTCCTCAATTCCCTCCTTTCCTCTCTTCCTCTTCTCGGGCTGTGCAGTCCTGGGGCTCGCTGTTTCTGGCCCGACCTCGCCAACTGCAGCTCTGGTGCAGGGGGTGGGCGAGCGGGACGCTGCAGGGGGAGTTGGCTGTGCAGGCCTGATCGGTAACACTGGTTTCGAAAGTGGCCTGCGAGCGCTGAGCGCTGCGCCCGCTGCGGATGCGGATGTGTTGCTAGGGAGAGTTAGAGAGCCCCGGAGGGAATTGTTCTTGTTTTCCTCCTGCCTCATAGAAACGTTCGTCCTTTTGTATTGGAACTTGTAAGTGGATCGTTTCCCGCCGCTGCCTTCGAGCAGGAGTCACCTCTGTGGGAGTGGGGGAATCTTCATTTCAGGTCCTTCCTTGGATTTCAGAAAATGTCCCTGCTTATCTGGTGTTGACAGCGGGGAGGCCCAGGGCCACAGCGGTGGGGCAGCTGCAGGGTGGTGGAAGACGTTGCAGACTCCTTACTGAGTCATTCCTCCAAGTTGTGGCTTCTGCTAATTCTTTCCTTGGGAGTCACAAGTTCACAAGCTACATTGTAGCGTCGGGGACAAGTAAGTGTGGGAAAGGAGGTAAAGGACAGCAGAGCCGAGGGTGGGTAGGACAGGAGCAACAGGGGTTGGAATCTTAGTCCCTGTACTGGGGACAGGCGTCCTGGAGGAGAAGGCCGCTTCCTGCTCCGCAGATGTGTGCCGTGGGCCTAGGTGTGGTCATGCGGAGTGGCTGCAGGTTTTAGATTCCTCGCGGGTGGGAGCCGGAGCAAGGGTTTCTCTTGGGAAATCAGTACATCACCTGGAACCTGCAGTTTCTGGGAAGCAGCCAAAGTTATTGGTCGGAGTCACAGGCTGAGTTTTATTTCAGTAGATTCAAAAAATGTATTATCTGAGTCAGGAGATCAAGAATGTTTATTCTCACAGGAGTTAAATTTAACTGAGTTAAAACTAACATCTAAAATCCAAACACTTTCACCCCTGGGAAGACGTTTTGTTAGGCTTCCCTCCTGACACAATGTTACAGAAATAGAAAACTTTGTCAAGTGATTTTTTTTTTTTGAACCAGTGTTACTATATATATAACGACAAGGATACCATGGCCGGCCATAGAAACTGTGCTCCAGAAGCCACCTTAGAGTAAGGCTGAGGTCCCCAACACCCGGGCTGCAGGCCAGCGCCAGTCCGCAGCCCGTTAGGGACCGGGCGGCAGAGCTCCACCGCCCCCCACCCTCCGTGGAAAAACTGTCTTCCATTAAACCGGTCCCTGGTGCCAAAAATGTTGGGGACCGCTGGATTAAGGAACAGAACTGGAGAAGGGCAGTCTTCTACTTTATCTAGACTTCTTCCTGCTGGCCTGGAGTTCGGAGGAGACACGGTCCTGAAACGAAAGCTCCTCACCTGAAGGTTAGCACAGAGAAGGAACATGCATGTATTTTCCAGAGAAATGCTGAAAAGCCACTGCCCCCCCCCCCAGCAGTCCGGAATGAGGTGGACGTCATGTCAATCTGTCAAAAGTAATTTAGTGCCTACTGCACATCTAGCTGTATTTAAACATATTGTTTCCTACATTTATACTTAAATATTATGAATCTGTATTCAAAACACCACTGCTGACCACAATTGATCATGAACCGTTTAGCATTTTAAAGCAATATTTGCTTAGAAGAGTATACTCCTACTGTTTTTGCAACTGAATTTATTAATGCTACTTATGAACATCTCATCTGCCTGGACAAGAAGGTAGCAGTTAGCATCAGGTAGATTATTGCTGTGTAAAATAAAATTCCTGACTGAGTTTCCCTCACTCTCTCTTACCTTGTCTTTGTGGGGAGAAAAGCGGTAATGAGGCAACAGAGAAATTGTACTACCTTTTAAATGTATTTGCAAATGCCTTTAAGGATTTCAGCATTTAGAATCATAGGTCCTCTGTTACCCTCTGAGTGCTTTTTAGAGTTGACCTGCTCAGTAACTGGAACTTGGGTGCTAAAATTCTGGTGGCTTAGTCCACTCAAAAAAAAAAAAAAAAATGTGATATTTTATTTCTCCCACTTAAGAAATGTGAATGATTGTGCCACAGCTTCATTCTCAGTACAGACAGGCATAAAACCCCTGTTTCAGGCAAAAACTAGCAGCCTAGGTGGTTCCTTCTTTTGGAATGGCTGGTACTCCAGCAGGGATTCTGCAGCTGCTAAGAATTAACTACCGTCTGCCTGCATTTCTTGTGATGGAAAATCCAGGTGGTGTCACTGTGACTCATTCGAGATTTTTTTTTTTTCCTCTTGTAGAACTCATAGCTTAGTCCCTGATTCTAGATTCTTGTGTAATCCCGGTTAAGGGACAGGTATGTGGGAATTAAGATGTAAAAAAGGAAGTACCAATTTCTGTGTTGCTTTGCTCCTTGCAAACCTGTATGTCCTGAAAGATTGGAGGACATTTTTTTCCATCCTGTAATCAATACGTTTATCATACTGCAGTGCTGATACTTATTAAAAAGAAAAAAAAATTTTTTTGGGCTATTTTCCAAGTTTTTTTTTCCTCTTTCAATTAGAAACATCTCAGACTTTAATCAGTCACTGACTTGAAGTTAATTATTAGCTCTCTCTTTTTGTTAATATATTTTATGTTCAGGAGGAGTTCTGGAGAGGTGGTAATGATTCAGAGATGTCAGGGGTGATCAAACTTGCTCTTCAACCTTACTGAGAGGCATTATAGCCAAGGGTTGAGAGCATGGACTCTGGAGCCAGACTGCCTAGAATGTGGGAATTGGGCTTTGCTCTGTGGTAGCTGTGTGACCTTGGGCAGATTACTTAACCTCTCTGATGCTCAGCTTCCTCATCTGTAAAATGGAGTTAATAGCAGGGATGCTGTAAGGATTTGGATGAATTAATATTGATGAACTGCTTAGAACAAACAGGGTTTGACCCATACTAAACAATATGCATACTAATAATACGTATTGATAATAATTGATTTCTCCTACTACTTTTCCTCTAGTCTATTATCATCACCCTTCAGACACACTGGTCTCTTTTCTCTTCCGCATACAAGTCAGGCCTTTTCTTGTCTCCAGTCTCAGCACTTGCTGTTTTCTTTCCCTGTGTTCTCTGTCACGCATCACTGTTTATGTCCTTCAGAGCCTTTACCCCAACCTGTTACCCTCCTGTTCTGTGGTCCTGCCATGTTCTTGTTGCCCCGAGACATGCACACTTGACCATGTGTTCTGGAGGGTCCGGACCTTCCTTCTCAGTCTTGATCACCACTGTCGTCCTATGCCTCGAGAGGTGCGTGGCATTCAGTAAAGGATAAACAAGGGAAGGAATCATGTCGAGAAAATACTGAAGAAGGGGGTAGAGGTAGACTTGAGGCAAGCATTCTATTTAGGTACAATGCTTTGTCCTCCATTTATTTCATCAAATCAGTTTCATTTAATGCATTGTGTGTTTGGGGTTTTGTTTTGTTTCCTTTTGTGTCCCGTGGCTTCTCCCCATTCTTTCCCTTGCTCTCTGAAGTTGTTGCCTTCACACCGTGGGGGATATCCTGAGGGCTGTCCTTGAGATCGCATCCCCTGGGAGGCTCAGCCCAAGAGGGCTCAGCAAAGCCAAAGGCTTCTAGATTAGATATCAAAGCACTCTCACCCATGGCGCCTGCCTTATGCACCGAGGATCTGTTTGGGGAAATTTGTCATCACACCAGTAGGGGAACCTGGGATTTGTTCTGTCTTGTTACAAATCTAGTATTTTTAGATTCCCGTAGAGCAGAATTACCAGTTTTTCCCAGGGAAGAGTCAGTTCTATTCAGGCATGTGTGTTTAGTGCCTTATCACATAAAGGCAAACTCCAGAGAAGAGAAGAGCAGAGAATTTGTTTCTTTGGCCTTGTAGCGTTCGTGTCAGTACAAGCTTGTCCCCTATAACCGAGAACCATTCACTTGGACCTGAGCAGCATGCTGATCTTCTCTCCTCCACTGCCAGCCAGCGCAGTAATGTATCAAACAATTGTTTTCAGAACTAACAATTCACCAAAGTATTGGAATAAAAACAACATCTGAGGCCAGGCGTGGCTCGTGCCTGTAATCCTAGCACTTTGGGAGGCCTGGGCAAGAGGATCACTTGAGGCCAGGAGTTCAAGACCTGCTTGGACAACATAGCAAGACCCCATCTCTTAAAAAAAAAAAATCTGAAACTTGAGTATTTTATATGACCAACCTATGGCCATTTAACTATACAGCTGAATATATTTGCATCATAACACATTTATCTCTTAAAGGGACAGATTTTCTATCCTCCTAACTTATAGTTAGCTTCTACTTTCCAAATATTCTGCCAGCAACACTGATGAGGAATCGAAGAATATGAGGTAGTAGGAAAGATCTACTTTATGACCTGCCCGCTGCTATTTGCCTCACTTGAATTAATTATCAAGTGCTGGACAAATGAAGTTGTTTCTACTCAACTAACTTCATTTTTAGTCCTCGGAGCACTGTCCACTGAACATGCGGTGCAGTCGTGGGGGAACAGTTACTTTTCATCACCTGGATTTTTTATTCCTTCTCTTAAATGTCTTTCAAATCTGTCAGTCATTTGAAGGTTTGACACTCACACAGATTTTATTATGTGTTTAAAGCATTTTAAAAATGTAGTCTGAACCGAAGAAATCCCTCATCTCTCCTTTTTCTCTCCTCTCACAGAAACAGAGAATTACTTTCTTTTAGGTTTTATTTTGTTTTTAATTAACACATCATAATTGGACATATTTATGGGGCACAATGTGATATTTTGATACATATATACATTGTGTAATGATCAAGAGAATTGCTTTTGTGTAACTTCCCTCCAGGCTCTTTCCTTTCGCCATTGAGCTTTGTATGGGCTCAGGAGCGTCAGGTACCCTGGCTGAAGATAATTTTGAGGCCTGTTTCTTTGTGAAAACATCTGGAGGCAGAAAGTGAGGCCAGGCAGCTATTCGGGGAGCTGTAAGTGAGCCAGACGAACCCCCAGCACGACTTTAGAATTGTCTGAGCTGCTCTCCGGTGTTTGGGACTCAGGGAAGTCCATTTAATATGATCAGACTAGCCCTTTAAATTACTGTCCTTGCATGTTATGCTCATTAAAATGTTGGATTTTGCCACTTAAAATAAGGTACACTCTGCAGGGAAGATTGAATTAATAGCACAGGCAGCCAAATAAGGATTTTAATGAAACATTGGGGAATGGCTCCAAGTGGATCTGTGAATGCTTTGTCATTGTCCCGTTCCTGAATGCATTAAAACAGAAAAGCAGCTGAGAAATTGCAGTACAATCTGAGGAGAACAATATCACTACTGGAAGAAGAGGTTGCCATTGTCCGAGCTGGACTTGACTTATTTGGTTGGGAGTAAAAGGAGAGCTTAAAGGCAAAATCTCTCTCTTAAAAGTCTGGTTAATTGTCATTTAGTAAAAGATAAGGTGGTGTAACTTCATGACTCAGAAGTGGTAAATTATTGCGACAAGTGCCCAGAGCCATAAAGCCTGCCTTTTGCTCCACTGAGGAATGCTGATTGTGCCCTGGGGAAATTCTGTTGGACAGCCAAGAGGGAGTTGTGTAAATAGTGAAGGCGAATTTTACCCTGGGAGTGTTCCATTGAATGAAGTTACAGAGGCTTTCTGGGCAAGCCTTCCTCCTGCCAAAGGAACCCTGCTCCAGTGAGATAAGGTAAATGGTGGCAGAAGCAGGAATTAAAGGAGAGGTTGAGTGAAGCTTTGGCACTAGAATTGTTATGTTCCCAGGAGACTCTGTCAGTAAAATTGCTGGAGATAGGTACCTTGGCCAAATATCCTAATGAAACTCTCTGTTGCTAACTCAAGTCCTGGAATGTAGTATATCTTCTAGGGGTTAGACCAACATTGCCTCATTGTAAGCCCAATTGGATCACTCCTAAAGTGAGGCTTTGCAGTGGTGCCTTGTAGCTTACTTAAAACCCACTAGGCATCCCCTGACTCTGGCTACACTGAGGAGCTGTTGCCCTGAGTGTTGTTCCAACCACCTGCAGGCCTCAAGGTCCTGCTGGTTACCAGGGCACGCTCTCCTCTCCTAGAAACCCACTGTGGCCTGGGGCTTTTCTGCTGCCCCAAGTGCCATACCCCACCTGCTTCAAAATAAGCTTCCTAGTTTTCTTCCTCCAACCTGAGATGGCCTCAAAAAAAAAAAAAAAAAATTATATGTGGCAAGTAATACATTGATAAATTTAAAAGTTGCAGGTAGAAGTGCTACTGTGTTTAGAAATAATTAGGTTTCTAAAGTATTTTCAAAAGGGACATCTATGAAAACCTACCACTATCATATTTAATGGTGAAAGGCTGAATATGCCCCCCGCCCCGCCCCCACCAATATGGGGAATAAGGCAAGGGTGTCCTCTCTGCCACTTCTGTTGAACACTGCATTGGTTCTAGCCTTCTAGGGCAACAAGTCGAGAAAAAAGTACAATAAAAGGCATTCACATTGGAAGTGAAGAAGTAAAACTGTCTTTCTTTGCAGATGGCATGGTCCTGTATATAGAACATTCCAAAGATCCTGCATCTAGCTCTCCCTCCCCCTTGCCCGGGCTCTGTTTCTGTTTGTTCCTGGAGCAGAAGCCCAGGGTGTGGCAGTGCTGCTCTGAACGGACACTGCAGAGGCCCTTCCTATTGCTCCCCATGCTGGAGAAAGAGAAGATAATTTGACTCCCGGGTCAGGGGCAAACCCAGCAGTGTGCTTTAGGTGCAAAGAGCACGGACAGTGGTGTCAGTCTGCCTCCATTCGGACCAGCTGCGGGGCCTCAGGCAAGCTACTGAACTCTGTTCGCTTCTGTTTCCTCATCCGTAGAGGGAGGAACAGTAACTAATACAGGATTGTTGAGAGAACGAAGAGTGTTAATTTATCTAAACTCTGTTACCGTGCCTGGTTAAATATGTAGTGGTGATGTTATTAAATATTTCCCATTTTGCTGTTTCTGCCAGATAGGATGAAAAATTCCCTAAGAAGTTAGTCGGAGGTCCCTCTGAATCCTTAAATAGGCCTTTCGCTCGAAGTCGTGTTGCTGACTGTTCAGAATTCGAGGCACACCGCATCCGGGGTGTTGGAAGTGATGGTCCCGGAGAGCCCACCCCTAGCACGATGAGCATCGCTTTTGAAGGATGGGGAGCCTGGTCCTCTAACGCATTTCCCTAGTGGGAAACTCTGGTCTGGTGAGCGACTGTGACCACAAAGAGACATCTGGGACCCCAGTGGCTGTCACTGGTTAGGCTCACAAGTTAAAGTCTCAGGAGAGTCTAAGCTGTCTTACCTACTTGGTTGGTTTTGTTTGGGGCCTCTGTCTCAGCTGAAAGGAGAAATCGGTCTTCTGGTGGGCACACTCTTAGTGGGTAATTGTGAAGGGCTTAGCTGGCGCCTGCTCTGCCCAACAACCTCTGTTCTCCTCAGCCCCATTCTGCCCTCGGGCTGGTACAGGAGACGGAGCCCCCCAGGAGCCTCCAAGGATATCGGTGGAATATGGATCACCAAGATAAGACTGTCTTTGGTTTTGAATCAGATAAAGTCACCATCTCCCGCACAATTTCTTTTTGCCTGGAACACTGGTTCTTAAAATGTGGTCCCTGACCACAGTCATCAGTACCACCTGAGAACTTACTAGAAATGAAATTTTTTTCCTCCTCATGGGAGCGGGAAAAAAAAAAAAAAAAAACAAGGAAATTCTCAGGCTCCACCTAAAACTCTCAGAAACTCTGGGAGTGGGGTGTTTTAACAAACCTACCAGGTGGTTCTGATGCCAATGAAGTCTGAGAACCACAGACCTAGAATATAGAATTGCACTCTGTTGAGTTTGTCTTCATGCAACTTACTATAAAAAATAGAAGTAGGAGACATGATCTCTGTCCTCAAAGAGCATACGGCCCTTTTGGAGAGGTATGCCATATTCGTTGATCAGTGTTCTAGCAGCTAACTGAGGAGTGGGAGGCAAAGGGGCAGGTACTCCAAGGCACAGCCTGTGGTCCGTGAGGGTCGGTCAGGAGTTAAAGCTTCGGGGAGGCCCTGTCAATACCTGCCGTGGGCTGTGATGACAGGCGGACAGTGTGAGCACATTTGGGAGGTGGGACTGCCCGTCTCCCAGATGAATGGCCTCACGGCCGATTTGTCTCCTAACCCTCAGCACATGAGCTTCCTTCCGCCTTCTACCACGCCCCTAAAACCTGGCTGTTAGAGGGTCCTCTCCCCAAAGCCAAGGTCATATTCTGAGTCTGTTCATGCATCTTGGCAGAGGGAGGTCAGTTCTTCCCTTCCCTTTAGGGCCTGTACTGTTCTGGGTCTCTTCTTCCTACCTTGGAATTTAGGGAAAGCTACTTGCATGCTAAGAGTGGACTGAGAGTTGAGCCCACGCAGAGGGCTGTCTTGGTTAAGGGTGGCGCATGTCCGGTCACACACCTTTCCCCGTGGGCAGTAGGACTTCCTCTGCCGACTCTACGATCTCACACTTTTTCCTCCTCTACGCCTGTCGTCTTAGTTCCTGGAAGGAGAAGCAGTAACCATTAACTGCTATGTGGCCTGTACCCTCATCACCTGCATCTGTCTCTCTTACCTTATTTCCTGCTGTTCCCACCCTTTGCAGTGGCGCAGCCACACAGGCCAGCCTTTCTGTCCCTTGAATGTGCCAGGCTTTTCCTCACCACCCCTTCCCAGTTGCTGATCCCTCTGATTGGAATTTCTTTTCCCCAGAATGTTGTGTGGCTGTTTCTTCCTCATCCATGTGTCAGTGTGGATGTTGCCGCAGCGAGGAGGCCCTCCCAGTGATCCTGATCCAATAGGCCCCGCCCGGTCTCTCTGCACCGTTGCCTGCAATTTGCCCCAGAAGAGTTACCACTCTCTGGAGTTGCTTTGTTTGCATGCTTGTTGGCAGCCTCCTGTCATTCTTAGCAATGCCTTGAGGGCAGGGACCCTGTCTCCCTGCTGCACCCCCACACCTAAGCAGCAGCTGGCATGTGGTAAGCACTACATATATCGTGGTCCAGTAAGTGAATTAAGTATTCTTTGATCGATTATGCTGTCCATGCTAGGAAACGAATGCTCTTTTGCAGTCTGAAGTAGATCAGCCATTTGCCAAATTTGAATCATTTAAAAAAATATCAGAGCTAATGTCTAAGTCAAAGCACATGACTGATTTGTAGATAGATCAATCACCTCATTTAGGAACCGTTTATGTGGGCAGATATGTACACTTAACCAGTATTTACAATGTGTCTTCATATTTGGGCCATTTATTACATGTTCATACCAGGTATGTATCTAGTGTATCTCATTTAAGTCCCCAAACCAACCTGTGAAATAAGTAGGTAGTATTTTCCCCATTTTGTAGACACGTTAGATAATGTTCCAGAGCTTGCCCAGGCAGTGTGTGAGCACAGGTCTGTCCGACTCCCGGATTCCCTCTGTTTCTTTTCCTGTAGATTTTCTATTCAGGTCCACTAGGAGCAAAAAACTTTCCAAAAAGATCTCTGCTCTTAAATAAGTGACAAGAATTTTTTAATTGGGGAAAAAAAAAAAAACTACATAGATGATTCAAGTTCCTTTTAACCCTTTGATTTAATGTTCTCTCAACTGAAATATTTTGACTTAAAACTGCCACGAAACAGAAACAGAGGTAGAAGCAGCTACCTCTGCAATTGCTAATGAGGGAGAATAGAAACTTTCCTCTCTTATTTCTTCCTTTCCCCAACCTCTTTAGTTTGTTTTGTTTGTTTTTTCCCGTCATTGCTATGAAGGGAAAAATCTGGAATTGGGTACTTGTTTACTTACTTGCCTGTGTCCCCTGCTAGAACAGGAGCATCACGGGGACAGGGTGGGCACTCAGGACACTGGAATAAGTAGGTGAATGCATGGCTGGCCCGTGCCGCGGTGGGCAGTGTCCGGCTGCAGGGAGGGTTTCAATGCCTGCGGCGTGCGGGTTTCAGCACTTCCTCCTGAACGCTCCTGCTTTCCACATGGTCTGTTTTAACACGGCGAGCTGCCGAGAGTTCAGAAAAGGAGGGGGATATACGTAGTCCTAAGCTTTGCTATTTTAAAATGGCCATTTTAAATTCTAAAATGTATATTCATTATCATTTAGTCAGACCTTTCATAATTGAATCAGGTGAATGATAGTTAACAAAGCACTGACCTATATAATATAACCTGATATATCATATTGATTGAGTACTTACTATGTGTCAGGCATCACGAGGAATATTTACGGACAGTGTCTCCATTTAATCCTTACGACAGCCTTTTGGGTGGGGTTGGTGCCATCCTTATGTCCATTTACCAAATGAGGAAACTGAGGCTGCTGAAAGACGTTGAGTGATTTTCCCGACACTTAACTAGGACGTGTGAGAACCAGGTTCTGAACCCAGACAATGCTGATTGCAAGACTGCACGCTTAACTGCAGAGCCGTCTCGTGTACTGCACGTAGCAGATAAGTGACAGGATTCAAGCCAGAAGTCGGGTCTGACCCTTTGGTGCCACCATAACATCACTGCCAGTTCCCCGGTCTTCCCAGTTACTGATCATCAGGCCACTTTTTATATAACTTTTAAATATATATATTTGCTCATTTTGGAAATTATAGAAAGCTACAAAGGAAAATCTATAATCCAGCCATCTAGAAATAACTATGCTTACGATTTTGATACGTTGTTCCTTAGTATTTTTGTTGAGAAAACTAAAAGTATGATGCATATATACTTTTGCTTTCTTTTTTTCATTTAATATGCTATATATTAAGCCTGTTTTAAAATCTTTAATTTTTATGCACACGATTTTTTTGTATAATATTCTATTTTACAGGTGTGTTATATTTATTTAACTGGCCCTCTATTCTTTGACATCTGTACTATTTCTGGTCTTGCTATTATAAATAGTGCTGAAGTATATGTCTTTGAACCACATTTGTTGGCATTTGGAATATTATCTCAGGATAGATTTCTGGTAGAATTAATGAGCCAAAGGGTATGAACATTGTAAAGAATATTACCTGTTGACAGGTCGTCTTCCAGGTGGTTCTATTCTACGCTTCCCAACAGTGTGTAATAGTGCAAACTAGGTACTTTTAAACTACAGCCATGCATCGTTTAAGGGTAGGCATACATGCTGAGAAATGCGTTAGATGATTTTGTACTTATACAAACCTAGATGGTAGAGGCTCCTACACACCTCGGCTACAAACCTTACAGCATGTTATGGTACTGAATACAGTAGGCAATTGTAACACAATGGTATTTGTGTATCTAAACATGTCTAAACAAGTGATAGTAAAAATACAGCAGAAAAGATTTTAAAAATGGTACACCATTATAGGGCACTTTTCACGAATGGAGCTTACAGGACTGAAGTTGCCCTGGGTGAGTCAGTGAGTGAGTGGTGAGTGAGTGTGAAGGCCCAGGACACTACTGTAGGCTTTATGAACACTGTACACTTAGACTACACTAAATTTATTTTAAAATATTTTTCTTTGTCCAATAATAAATTAAGCTTCGCTTACTGTAACTTTTTTACTTTATAGACTTTTTAATTTTTTTTAACTTTTCTCTTTTGTAACAACACTTAGCTTAAAACACACATTGCATATGCCACAAAAATATTTTCTTTCTTTATATCCTTATTCTATAAGCGTTTTTTTATTTTTTACTTTTTAAATTTTTTTGTTAAAAACTAAGACACAGGCCGGGCGCGGTGGCTCACGCCTGTAATCCTAGCACTCTGGGAGGCCGAGGCGGGAGGATCGCTCAAGGTCAGGAGTTCGAGACCAGCCTGAGCAAGAGCGAGACCCCGTCTCTACTAAAAATAGAAAGAAATTATCTGGCCAACTAAAATATATATAGAAAAAATTAGCCGGGCATGGTGGCGCATGCCTGTAGTCCCAGCTACTCGGGAGGCTGAGGCAGTATGATCGCTTAAGCCCAGGAGTTTGAGGTTGCTGTGAGCTAGGCTGACGCCACGGCACTCACTCTAGCCCCGGCAACAAAGCGACACTCTGTCTCAAAAAAAAAAAAAAAAAAAACTAAGACACAAACACACATATTAGCCTAGGCCTACCCAGGGTCAGGATCACCAATATCACTGTCTTCCAGCTCTACATCTTGTCCCACTGGAAGGTCTTCAGGGGCAGTAACGTGCATGGAGCTGTCAGCTCCTGTGACAACAACGCCTTCTTCTGGATACCTCCCGAAGGACCTGCCTGAGGCTGTTTTACAGTTAACTTTTTTTCTTTATAAGTAGAAGGAGTATACTCTCAAATAAGGATAAAAAGTATGATATAGTAAATATTAACGCATGAACCAGTTACATAGTTTATTATCAAGTATTATGTACCGTACATAATTGTATGGGCTATACTTTTATAGGACCAGCAGGGCAGTAGATTTGTCTACACCAGCATCACCACAAATACAGGAGTAATGCACTGTGCTACAGTGTCACTAGGCAATAGGAATTTTTCAGCCCCATTATAATCTTATGGGACTACTATCATATATGCAGTCCTTCATTGATGGAAATGTCGTTATATGGTGCATGACTATATATGGTAGACGGTTTTAACTCACAGATTTTAATTGATACAACTGGTTCATGCCTAACCCAGAAAACTGCATAATGATTAACAAATGCTATCTTATAACCAAATGAATTGCAAAGTAATCTTTACCTGTTTTGGAAGATCAGCTCAGGAAGGACTTTTGAACCGTGTGCTATGTGTCTGACACCATGTGGAAAACAAAGTTTAGGGCAAAGTTCTCACTCTCACAAACCTTATCTTGATGGGTCCACGAAAGGGTTGCTGGAGACACAGAGCAGGATATAATCAATAAAATGTGGTGTCCAGTTCAAATGAGTGCTCATGCCAGAGAGCGGCTACACGCCAGCTATCAGTTCCTTCAGCTTGTCCTTGAAAGCTATCTGCTGCCCCTGGGGCTGGCACAACCCAGGGTGCGGCTGTGGCTGCCTGGGTGTGACCCCGGTAGACTGAGCCGCCATTCCTTCCCAGTGCACACCCACACACAAAGGCCACTCTCAGAGGCCTTCTCTCTCTCGTGTTGGATGGATGAGAAATGCGTTAGACGATTTTGTACTTAGACAAACCTAGATGGTAGAGGCTCCTACACACCTAGGCTACAAACCTTACAACATGTTACTGTACTGAATACAGTAGGCAATTGTGACACAATGGTAAGTATTTGTGTATCTAAACATGTCTAAACAAGTTATGGTAAAAATATAGTATGAAAGATTTTAAAAATGGTACACCTTTATAGGACACTTTCATGACTGGAGATTACAGGCCTGGAAGTTGCCCTGGGTGAGTCAGTGAGTGGTGATTGAATAAGAAAGCCTCAGAAAGTAAGGGCTTAGCAAATGATAAAGTGTTTTTAGATTAAGCTGATTCTTTCCTTAAGGGACAAGCGTTAACCATTTTTCACTCCCTAATGGATTTAGCAGCTATGACGATAGGTTTTCTCTGTGTTCTGAACTCCTCTTTCCCTAAGTAATTAATACAGCCAGTTTCTTCCATGGTTTCAACAGATACTTTTGAAGGAAGCAAAGGAAGCTCCAATTGGTTAGGTGCATACCTTATACCAGACACTGTGCCAGCTGGTGGACATTATCTCAGGGGTGGTGTGGCAGCCACCTGGAGTTGCAGCTTGAATCATTTATTCCACAGGCATCTATGAGCATGTACTCCCCTTGGCACGGAAGATGCCAGACAGATATGGCCCCTCCCTCGCGGAAGCTTAGCAGCTGTTACAGTCGGCTGCTCTTTGTGTTTTAAGTACAGGCTGTTCCGGCGTACGAAGCAGGACTCCTCACTTGGTAGGAGTGCAAGGAGCTGTCAGGGAGGGTTCTTCTCCCAGGCAGCTTTCCAGTCACTGCTCCTGCACCTGTGCAGGTGCGTCCCGGCTCCTGCAGGGAGAGCAGGCACGCTGTTGCCCTGGGCCCTCCCACTGTCCCTGTGACTGATTATGTGTCCTCTGCAAACACCATCCATCCGCTCCAGAGTGAGACTCTGGGTCCCTCTTACTGTGAATTTCCCCTGCGAAGGTCCGTAGCGTTCTGGCTCTGCTTGCGCCGGGCCAGATTCGTACTCAGCACACACCACCCTAACAAAGCACGCAGAGGGTAACTTCCACTAAGGTGTGAAGACCTAACAGGTTTAACCTTGTAGACTGCACGTATACTTTAAAAGAGGAGCTCAGTAGTAAATATTAATTTCTAATTGTAGATTCTAATCGTAGGTTGTAGATCAGTTCCTTTCCAGAGTGCTTCTTGCCTGCAACAGAGACATCTGCTCAAGAGGCACTTCTCTGTCCTGCCAGCTCCCAACCCCAACCCCTAACAAATCAGAAACACAGGTCAACGATGAAGCTACCAAGTTCTAATGTGTTGCCTGGGCTAGCTGGAGTGTTTGTAGGAGGAATTCTATTTTTTTTTTTTTTTTTTTTTTGAGACAGGGTCTCACTCTGTTGCCCAGGCTAGAGTGCAGTAGCCTCATCATAGCTCACTGGACCCTCAAACTCCTGGGCTCAATTAATCCTGCCTCAGCCTCCTGGGTATCTGGGACGACAGGCACCTACCATCACACCTAGCTAATTTTTCTATTTTTTGTAAAGATGAGGGCTTGCTATGTTGCTCAGGCTGGTCTTGAACTCCTGGCTTCAAGTGATCCTCCCACCTTGGCCTCCCAAAGTGCTAGGATTACAGGTGTGAACCACTGTGCCCGGCCTGTTCTGGGGAAGAATTCTAAAGCCTGTTTTGTTCTTAGCTCTGACCTCGTCTCCTTGAGCCTTCATTTCCTTTTCTGTAAAATGGAGCTAATAGGATTTTTGTGAAGTTTAAAAGCGAGCTGAAAAGTGCTGCAGCAACACAAGGTCATCCGCACCCAGCCAGGGAGCCCAGGATCCCGTCCAAAGGTTAGGGTCTTGGCTTGCAACTTTGACCGAATGCAAACGTGCTTCATTTTATTGTCCTTGAACAGGCAGCTCTAGCAGAGTTAGAGGCAGCTGCATTTTAAGTGGCCTGTCTGCCCCAAATGTGTCGAACTTCAAGGATAGGCTAGAAAGCTCAGTCATTTTTATTTTAAAGAGGTGTTCAGAATTCACACTAAATTTTTATTTTAATAACTACTGTAGCTTCCTCCTCATCCTGATTTTCTAAACGTAGGAAGAGAGTGAGGGCAGGGAAGCTTGGAGGGCGGCCAGGGACTCTCCTCTCTGCGGCTACACGGACAGGCGGGGCCTGCTGACCGGGGCAGTTCCGTGCTGAGCCGCGGGCCAGCCCTCCCCAGCGTGTGTCCCCTCCCCTCTGAGTAGGGCCATGGGTGCACTCAGAGCAGCTGGGGGCAGCGAACTTAGAGGGGGAAAACTGATGAAAATTATTGTGAAAGCTGGTGGGAAGGGGGGAGATTTTTAGGATTTAGGCCCCAAATGTTATTTTTCTGAGCTAAGAGAAACTTACGTTTAAGGAGCTGAGCTGCTTGCCCACCCCAAATTGCATTTCGAGAAAGGTGCTCTGATACCCCGTTAGTTTGGTGCTAAGTATTCAAGTGGGACGGAAAGGGGACGTTGGAACTAAGTGAATCTGAATCTGAATCCCAGCTCTGATACTTTGTGGTATAGACCTTGGGGACAGTGCCTAACCTCCGGGCATTCTTTGGAAATAGGGCTATGACCATCTTGTTGGTTTGTCTGTAAAGATGACTAGGCACATTTTGGAGCGGGGTGACCCTCCGAGGTTTACAGGAGAGACCGAAGCCAGACAGTTACCGGGGGTGGTAATTTTAACGCTGAAAGCAGAACAAGCACTGGAGCTGCTGACTTGCGGTGGCCTTCACGTGACAGGCAGTCTGTGGGAGGTCTCTCGAAGCATCGTGGCTGCTCCTTCAGGTCCTGCCACGCTGTGACCCCGCTTCCCTCTGCTGGTCACAGCTCAGAGGTCGGAGGGGCGGCGCTGAGGTGCTCGCGATCTCGCTGGGCTTCCTGCCCCTGCCAAGTGTGGCTCACTTTGATGCCTGGTCTCTTTGCTTCCTTCACTCCTCTCTCCTCCCGGGGGTCAGGACAGTAGCTTAAACAGCAGAAATTACCGAATACTTGAAAATGAGCAGGGATTAGCTTTTTCTCCAAACATGTCATTATGAAAATTTTCAAACATCCAGAAAAGTTCAAAGAATTGTACATTGAACATCTATATTGCTACCACCTAGCATCTGTGATTAACATTTTGCTATATTTGAATATATCATTTCTGGGGGGAGAGATCCATATATTTGGATCAAAATAGGTCCTAGATATCAAAATACTTCATGGGGCTAATTTCGAAGCGATGATTTGATGAGCAACCTAAGTTCCCAGGCGCGGCCCAAAGCATCCTAAGGCCAGGAGCCACACTCTGCTTTCAGAGCACTCAAGCAGGGCCCGGCCCTGCCTGGCTGAGATTTCTGCTGCTGTTCCAGCACATGCCCAGGATCAAAGGGAGGCCCTAAGGTTCCTGCTTTTATAGTGTCCGCCACGTCTCAGGCAGGAAACTTGGAATCACTGTGTATATGCTGTTTAGGATCCTGTTTCTTTCTCTTTCCTCTCCCCTACCTCTCCCTCCTCCTCCTCTATCTTTCCCTCCTCCCACTCTCCCTCTCTTTCTTTCTCCACGTAACAATGTATACTTTAGCATTTTGCCATGTTAAATATTTTTTCAAAAATGTGATTTTTAGGGGCTGGATAGCTCTACAGTGATGGTATAGATAAATCTCATAAATATAATGTTGATCAAAATAACCCAGGCACAAAAGAGGAAATACAATATATGATTACATACTTTTGTGTGTGTAGACTGCATACTCAAATAATTTTTAAATTCTGTTATATGATACACGGTGATATGTCCAAGGACCTCTTAGAAACGTCAGACTGACTCACACCTCTTTTTGATCTGCACGTGTGTGTTTGATCTGTATGCAGTAAAGCGTCACGCTCCCTGAGACCTCATACCACGTGGTGCCCACGGAGCTGGGGACAGTGTCCCAGCGCGGTGTTCTTTCTTCCACAGAGCCAAGATGGCGGTGCTCTCCAAGGAATACGGCTTCGTGCTTCTCACTGGTGCTGCCAGCTTTATAATGGTGGGTCACCTCGCCGTCAATGTCGCCAAGGCCCGCAAGAAGTACAAGGTGGAGGTAAGTGGGAACACAAGCTGGTGCTTTTGTAGGCTTGTCCGGGGGTTTATCCAAGAACCTTGTAGTCAGGGAGGCAGAGGTGAGGAGCTAGTAGGAGGAAGTGGCAGTTTCAGGACTGTGTTAGAAGTTCTGCTCCTTTCTGGAAGGAAAGAGGCAAGGCCTACGGGCCCCTGCTGGGGGGTACTTTCCATCTGGTTTGACTTTCTCTCTTCCGTAGAAAGACTAGGGATGCTGGGATTAGAACAGCGTGTTTTGGGCCGGAGCTATTTGCTGGGAAGCTTTGTTACTGTATTTTCTACAGAGGATTAAATGGTAACATTGTTTCCTGGTGTGCCACTTTAAAAATGATGTCTTAAGGTGATTTTCCCGTTTTCCAAGTAGAAAAGAAGTACGTGGTGCTGAGGTTAGCCTGGACTTAGACATAGGAAAGGGGTCTATTAAATACTTCCTTCAGTTCCAGCTGATCTAGAAGGGATAATGACTAAAGTTGTCCCTGGTGAGCAATTTTAAATGTCTATTTCTGTTTAACAACTTATAATTAAACTCCCTCACTAGAGAGAGCTTCTTTTAAGTTTTCATATCTAGTTTCTTCCTTTTTTTTTTTTTTTTCTTCCTTCTAATGGATGCTTCCATTAAAATTCTCACACGGTCAATTTCTGTTCTTCCATTAAGGAAATCTTAAAAGAATGTGGTATTTGATGACCCTTGGGAAAGAGCTATTTCCCTATAGTGTCTTTGTAGTACATCTGAAATCTACCATTGATACATAACATCAGTGAAAAGCACTGAGTTTGGCACAAGCTGCCTCTACCTTGTGCAACTACAACACAGACATACACTCTTCTTACTGGATGTTTTCTAGAAACATTGAATCTGCTTCTGAGAATTGAGACCTTTGTCAACTGTAAATATTTAAGCAGAAATAGAATGATCATCTGTTAAGAGTATACGTGATACTTTGGGATATACTATTTTTAAGGTTAATTTTAACTTTCAACACTGAATGTTACTCTTGATCATTTAATCAACCTGTGCCTTGTTTAACAGTACCCTACCATGTACAGCACAGACCCTGAAAACGGACACATCTTCAACTGCATTCAGCGAGCCCACCAGAACACGTGAGTGTCCGCCCTGCCGGGCACCAAAGACATCTGCGGAGTGGGTGTTTTCTGTGCAACACCTGGTCCACTAGTGCTCTGCGTTTCCTCAGTAATAGTGATGTTGACAACTTCTTAACCTCATGAAAAATTATGTATGGGGGCCGGGCGCAGTGGCTCACGCCTGTAATCCCAGCACTCTGGGAGGCCGAGGCAGGAGGATCGCTCGAGGTCAGGAGTTCGAGACCAGCCTGAGCAAGAGTGAGACCCTGTCTCTACTAAAAATAGAAAGAAATGATCTGGACAGCTAAAAATATATATAAAAAAAAATTAGCTGGGCATCGTGGCGCATGCCTGTAGTCCCAGCTACCCGGGAGGCTGAGGCAGGAGGATCGCTTGAGCCCAGGAGTTTGAGGTTGCTGTGAGCGAGGCTGACGCCATGGCACTCACTCTAGCCCGGGCAACAGAGCGAGACTCTGTCTCAAAAATAAATAAATAAATAAATAAAAAATTATGGGAACAGATTGAATATTAAGCAAACTTAAGAGTTGTTAGAATGCTGGGATTTCTGGATAATCTTTTTAAAAATGTCTTTAATGTTGCTTTACCCTCTACAGTGTTTGAAGCATGTCCCATTTAAACTAATGTTGACTCTCCCAGCCCTGGGGAGTGAAGAAGTTTTGACTTCTGTAAGGAAATCCACTGTAATTCCCCAAGCTCTTCCTCCTCAGTTTGCTAGATGTGAGGTCCTTTCACTCAGCATGTTCTGAGTTACCTCTAATCACATGCAAACCAGAAGAAGGTGGATATTAGCGACCAGGTCTTCTCCCTTCACCAATATTTATTTTTGCCCTCAAGTTTCTAACTGGGCAAGAGAGAATGTAAAGGACTCTTAGTTCTACGTAGGCACACTTAAATGGGGAACTTTTTTTAAAAGTTTCTTTCTGTCTGTCCCAGGTTGGAAGTGTATCCCGCCTTCTTATTTTTTCTAGCTGCTGGAGGGGTTTACCACCCGGTAAGTTTTTCCACAGAGTGTTCATCTATTTGGATTTAGTTCACTGAGCTATTATCGGGGAAGGAAGAAGGAAATAAACATTTAATGAACATCAGTGTCTAGGCACCATGTATTTAACAGGATTTTATTCAATTATTTCTTACAAAGTTCTTTAAAGTAGCTGGGATTTCCCCCCCCCCCTTTTTTTTTTTTTGCAGATAAGGAAAAGTCTCTTGGATACTATTTAACCTTCACCAGGTCAAATAGGTACAGGGTAGCAGAATCAGAATTTGAACCCAGGTCTGTCTGATGCTAAAGGTTTCATATCCATGAGAGTTTTAATTTGCCATATTCATTCATTCATGCAACAGACATAATGCACCACCTAGGGTTCCAACAGTGAACGGAACAGGCAAGGACACCTGGTTCCCTAGAGCTTACCTTTTAGGTGAGGTCACAGATAAAAGGCAACGTGGGTAAAGTACGTAGTGTGTTAGAAGCTGGTGAGTGCGTGGAAGAAAACAAAGCAGGGAAGGTGCAGAGGGAGCGTGGAGCGGGGACAGTTCTGAATGGGCTCGCCAGGGCGGAGGGCCTTGCCTGGAAGGTGACAGTCAAGCAGAGGAGGTGAGGGAACAGGTGCCGCGCATGTCTCCAGACATCCAGGCAGAAGCAGCCAAGAGCCAGGCAGGTGCCTGCTGGTCTGTGTGGTGAGCAGTGAGGAGGCCACTGCTCCTATTGATAGTTAACTTTACCCAAAATCAACTCCAGCAAAATCCCTGACGCAGTAACCTCCCCGGGGGTAGCACTGCTAATCAGGACCGGCACTGGGGAAGGTGGCCTTCTCGCACACTCTCTTCTCTGTTCTCCCCTTGCTCCCGTGGGCCAAAGGGGTCACCCCAGCACGGTGCCCAGCAGGAAGGATGTTTCACCTTACATGAGTTTTGACTCTCTCTTCTCAAGGGTGTTGGGAACAGGGAGACTTTTCCCTCCAAGACCACATATTCTGGGGTTCACAACTTGACACCCTGTCCCGCTCTGTCCGGCGGAGCCCACCGGCGGTGCAGGCTGCAGCGCCGCCCGCTCACAGCCCTGCCGGCGGGGAGCTTCACAGCAGCTGGAGTTGTTAGTCAGCCTCGTGCTCCGAGGCCCACTGGAGCCAATGGGGCTCTTCCTCTGGCCATGCCTTGGGGACAGTGTCCTCTTCTGGCTCAGCCCGAGACCCCAGGCCTGCCTGACCTCCTCTGTGCTCTAGCACAAGTCCCCCAGGATGCCAGGGCGAGCCCGGGCCCTCTCTGTCCCACTTCTTTAGGGAGCCAGTACTCATCCCGGGCCTCACGAGCTGTTCACAGAAGAACCACAGACCTTCGATTTTCTTGACTGAAACAAATAACTTAATTCTACCTAATTTTGGTGGGGAGTAGCTTAGCAAATCCATGAAATTGTTAACTTTTGCTAACATGTTGTGTAATCAACCCTAGGTGTTAATGAAGGTTTGCCTGTTTCTTTCATGCAAATACTAACGTAGCCCTTTCATCTTAGCGCATAGTTTCTGGCTTGGGCTTGGCCTGGATCGTCGGACGAGTTCTCTACGCGTACGGCTATTACACGGGAGGTAAGTACGTACCCACATCTGCCGAGGAAACACACTTAAAATTCAAACCTTGTGCTACTATATTTTTCTTCCTGGGGCTTTAAGAAAAGGGGAATAGCTTGATATTTAGGTGAGCGATCAGTTATCTTTTTTTTTTTTTTACTAACCTTTGAATAGTAACAAAACTCATTTTCACTGAACATTTTCTTTGTGCCAATTGCTATTCTAAGAACTTTGCATGTGCTATTTAACCTCACAACAATTCTGTGATAGAGATACCCCAAACTGAGGCATAGAAACATTAATGGTCTGGGTCATATAGCTACTAAGTATAAACTAGTAAACCAGGATTCAAACCTACACAGTCTGACGCCAGAGCCTAATTGCTACTGCCAATTGGTGTATCTGAGAAAGAAGGGAAAAGAGACATTTTTGGCTATATTTGCTTCTTGGAAAAAGAGAGAAATACTGCTAAAGATCCTGGAGCAAAGCTGATGTAGTTATCACCCCATAATTTTCTAAGGTCCAACCAATTCTACTGGGACACATTACTTAGTGTCCCTTACTGACAGCTTTAGTATCTGAAGTTGTCAGGAAGTACGTGACTTGAGGCTAAGAGTTGGTTAACCTCACGAAGTCAGGTTGTCTAACGTACAACCCCAGATGCCATGATGGAATAGCTCGTGAATGTTGACAGCGTCACAATTCTGGACCGTTCCTGGTAACTCCTGCTCTTTCTCACTTTTCAGAACCCAGCAAGCGGAATCGAGGAGCCCTTGGGTCCATCGCTCTCCTGGGCTTGATGGGCACAACCGTGTGCTCTGCCTTCCAGCATCTTGGTTGGGTCAAAACTGGCCTGGGTCGTGGGTCCAAATCCTGCCATTAAAGAATTGTAGGGGTATAAAAACTCTAATTCATTTTGAAAGACTTACCTTTATTTCCAGTTACATTTTTTTTTTTTTCTAAATGTAATAAAAACTTATCTGGCATCAGCCTCATACCTAAACCTCCTGATTCGTATCATTTATTTCCTTTTGGGTCTCTGTCTAAAATCAGTAGCCTGTTTGTGCTAGGTGAGAGAGGAGACACAAGTATTAAGGACCTCCCTCACCCTGCCAGGGGATGCTTACGTAGTATGTGAAGACGAGAAGGTGTCTGATTGTGGTAATATGTTCATAATCTTGCCACAGTGGTAAAAAATTAAGCACAACCTTTTAGCTCTAGTTAGGATAATAGTATCACTTGCAACTAATACTTAGGATAACTGTAAGCATTTTTTTAAAAACTCTCCATTTAGAGATTGTTTCTATTGCTTAAAAACTGAAGCAATAGACTAAATTTAAGAAGATGAAACTTAACATTTGGATACAAAGATTTGATTGCATATATGAAAATGAGGAAGACTTAGAAGGTTTTAGTTGATTTTGAAAACAGTGCAAGTTGGCAGAGTGAGATAGTAGCTCCAAAAACTAATGTGGGCCATGTGTGGTGGCTCACACCTGTAATCCTAGCACTTTAGGAGGCCAAGGTGGAGGGTTGCTTGAGGCCAGGAGTTCAAGAGCAGCCTGAGCAAGAGTGAGGCCCCGATTCTACACAATATAGAAAAATTAGCCAGGTGTGGTGGTGCACACCTACAGTTCCAGCTACTTGGGAGGCAAAGGCAGGAGGATCGTTTGAGCCCAGGAGTTTGAGGTTGCAGTGAGCTATGCTGATGCCACTGTACTCTAGCTGGGGTGACAGAGCGAGACTCTGTCTCAAAAAAACAAAAACTAAACAAAAGAAAACCCCTAATGTGGCCATAAACTGCCTTAACAGAAATACAGTGACTAGACCTGTGCTGTATGATATGGTGGCCACTGGCCCCATGCGATGATTTAAATTTTAATACAAATTAAATAAAACCAAAAAAGTCAGTTCCTTGGTTGCACTAGCCACATTTCAAGAGCGCACTAGCCACATTTCAAGAGCTCAATAGCCTATGAGGATTAGAGATAGGATTTGAATCCAGGCCTGACTCTAAACTCCATGCATTTTCCGTTGTACCACTCTGTTGCTTGAGCCCTGAAGATGAAGCATGTGAGGGTAGAGTGCCACGAAAGATGGTCAGCCTTGGCCAAGTGACGTCCTGAAGCTCTCGGGGCACGGGATGAGGAGGTTGGACTAGATCAGCATGCACTCCAGTGTTAGTTTATGAAAAATTTTCACCAGTGGAGAGAAAAGCATGGAAAATGACAGTTTTCCATAAAGCTTTACACCTGGTATTCTTTTTTTACATTAAAATGTTCCTTTATGAAATGATAGTGATGATGAACGGTAGGGGTATTTTTGGTCCTGACTTGAAAAAAATGATATAATGAAGAATTTATAATAAGCTAGGTTGTTTGTTGGTTTGGGTTTTTTTTTTTGTTTGAGACAGAGTCTCACTCTGTTGCCCAGGCTAGTGTGCCGTGGCATCAGCCTAGCTCACAGCAACCTCAAACTCCTGGGCTCAAGCGATCCTCCTGCCTCAGCCTCCTGAGTAGCTGGGACTACAGGCATCCGCCACCATGCCTGGCTAATTTTTTCTATATTTGTAGTTGTCCAGTTAATTTCTTTCTATTTTTTAGTAGAGATGGAGTCTCACTCTTGCTCAGGCTGGTCTCGAACTCCTGAGCTCAAATGATCCACCCGCCTCGGCCTCCCAGAGTGCTAGGATTACAGGCGTGAGCCACCGCGCCCGACCTTGTTTTTTGCTTTATAAGAAATGCACCTAAAGAGGCTGGAGAACTTGCTGCGGTCTCCTTCCTCATTGCACAGGTAACAGGCGGCAGGGAAGCAGGCCAGGGCAGACCTGCAGAGGAAGCTGGCGCCTCACCTTTGTTTGGAGTCTTAACACACTTTTCAAAGTACAGACGCTCCCTACTTTTTAATAGTTTGACTCATAATTTTTCAACTTCACAATGGTGTGAAAGCAATGCACACTCAGTGGAAACTGTACTTTGAGTACCCATTCTGTTTTTCACTTTCAGTATTCAATAAATTACAGGAGATATTCAGCGCTTTATTAGAAAATAGGCTTTGTGTTAGGACAGTGATTCTGCCCAACTGTAGGCTAGTGTAAGAGTTCTGAGCACATTTAAGGTAGGCTAGGCTGAGCTATGATGCTCAGTAAGTTAGCTGTATTAAATGCATTTTCAATTTAAAATATTTTCAATTTACGATGGGGTTATCAGGACGTAGCCCCGTAGTAAGCCAAGGAGCATCTCTAATATGATCCATATTTGTCATTTTGCTATTGCACAGTGGGCTCGGGCGGAGTTTTATGAGGAACCCCAGTACGTAAGGGGGGCCATGGTGGAAGGGCAGAACCCAGAGCTCCGCCTTGCAACCCCCTCGTTCCCACTAACAGCACTTCCAGGGAACCCCGGGGCCTGGCCGCATCCAGTTGGTAGATGGCTGCTGTAGAGAATAACACTCTCTGGCAAGCGAGTTTCTGTTAAATTCTCTTGTCTTGTGGAGAAAAAACTGGCATAAATACTGCTACCATTAACTACTACTCTATTGGCAGTGTACGTTCCAAAGAGTCGATTTACTTCTATAGGGAAACACAGAGTTTTGTTACAGGTGGAAATTAGAGAACCCTGCCAGCCAATAAATGCCTAATTGATCCGTACCGAACCTTAAGTATCCCCAGCTGCAGGTGACCATGTGCCCGTGGGCAAGTTTATCAGCCTCCCCAAGCCTCAGCGTGCCCAGCTGTAAGTTGGGGATAATGAAAGTATATGCATGACGTTTGTGAGGCTCAAATGATAACACGTGCGCGGCCTGCCACGGGCTCTCGTCACCAAGGCTGGGCTCAGGCGCCACCACAAGCTGTGGCTGGAAGCACAGGGGCCACCTGCTGGGGTGACTCACTTGACAGAAGTCGGCAACCGGGGTATCCATGTTCGCAGGACCCCACGGTTTGCCCCACTTCCCATTTCAGACCTAACAGCACTTGCCTCCAAAGATGCTCTCCTTACTCACAAACGGAGGGTCTCCCCATTCCTTCCCTCTTTAGCAACACTGTCCAGTAGAACTTTCTGACACGATGGAAATAGTCCCCATCTGCATTGTCCAACAAGGCAACCCCTACCCTCGTGTGGCTATTAAATACATGAAATGTGGCTACAGCAACTGATGACTGAGTGTTTAATTTTAATTAATTTAAATTTAAGTAGCTACATCTGGCTTGGGCTGCTGTACCTGGGTAGCACGGCTGCTAAAGCAGAGGTTCTCAACCGTGGCTGCCCATTAACTTCACCTGGAGACCTCTTAGGACTCCAGGTGCCTGGATCATTAAATTAGAATCTTAGTCCTATCAAAGGTGTCCCTGGGCACCTTTAATTGTTGGAAGTTGAAAACCATTGCTCCGAAAGCAGCGCTTGGCAGACTCTCGTACTTACGATCACCTGAGGATCTTGTTAAAATGCAGATTCAGATTCACAGGTCTGAGGTGGGAACTGAGGGTCTGCATTTTTTTTTTCCTTCTGTTTTGAGAAACGGTCTCTCTTGCTCAGGCTGGAGTGCAGTGACCTGGGCTCAAGTGATCCTCCTGCCTCGGCCTCCCAAAGTGCTGGGATTACAGGTGTGAGGCACCGTGCCCAGCCCCTGCATCTCTAACAAGCAGATGCTGCTGGTCCCTGGACCACACTGAGTAGTGAGGCTTGAACCCAGCCTTTCTACTCACTTATTCAAACCTTGAGCACTTGCTGTGAGCCCAGTGACTTGATATTTCTTGCTTACAGGTTTCTAGTTGGGGAAGATATAATTACCATGCAAACAATTTCGAATAGCAGTAAATACTCTGAAGTAAATAAAGTAGGGTAGTGAGATAAGGGGTGTATACGGTTACTTTAGCTTTAAGGAGACTGAAAGGTGAAGATCTGGGGAAAACGTGCTCTAAGAGGAAGAGGGAGCAGCAAATGTGAGGTCCCTGAGGCAAGAGTAAGCATAGCCGAGTAATCAACAGGTGAACGGGGAGAGTAATCAGAGAGAGTGATGTAAGATGAAATCAATGGCCGGGCCGCAGTGGCACATGCCTGCAATCCTAGCTCCTGGGGAGGCTGAGCCAGGAGTTCGAGGCTGCAGTGTGCTACATCACACCTGTGAATAGCCACTGCACTCTACAGGGTGTCGCCATATGTAAGGAAAACAGGAAACTGTAGCTAAATGTACCTTTACCTACAAAATATTCATTACAAAAGTTTTCCTTTGCATGGAAACTACAAAGGAAAAATTTTGTAAAAAAGTTTCCTGTTTTCCCTATGGATGGAGACTTTTGGGACAACCTCTAGTCTGTCACATAAGGAGTTTTGATCTTATACTAACTGCAATTTTGTTTTGTTTTGTTTTGTTGAGACAGGGTCTCACTCTTGCCTGGGCTAGAGTACAGTGGCGTCATCACAGCTCACTGCAACCTCAAACTCCTGGGCTCAAGCGATCCTCTCGCCTCAGCCTCCGTAGCAGCTGGGACTACAGGTGCATGCCACCACACCCAGCTAATTTTTTAATATTTTGTAGAGAGGGGGTCTTGCTCTTGCTCAGGCTGGTCACAAACTCCTGGACTCAAGTGATCTTCCCACCTCGGCCTCCCAGAGTGGAGGATTACAGGCGTGAGCGGTGCCCAGCCTACTAACTGCAGCTAAAAGCCATAGTAGGGTCTAAAGCAAGAAGTGTGATGTAATCTGATTTACTCTGAAAAGATGGCTCGTTACTGATCTGAGTTTTTGATAGTTCTTCACAGCATCATCTAACTGCTGAGTTGTGTCCTTAATTCCCTTGGCCAACTTATTGCACCTCAGACCCTGAAACAAGACAGGTCTTTAGAAAGAAAAACCAAGGATTCATCTTTACTTCAGAGGAAAGCCCGACTCAGACCTAGGCACTTCAGAGAAGCTGGGGTGGAGACCCTGCACTGTAAAAAGCAGGCAAGGTCTCAGGGGGCTCCCGCTCTAGAAGTTTCTGCTGGATGGCTCGGAGGGGTGGGGTTATGAAACTTCAGCCAACTTCCATTCTGCCGCATTCTTGCCTCAGGCAGCAGTAGGGTCTCTGTGTGAGGAATAAAGTGCAGCAGAGAAGAAAGGGCTCAGTGGCTACCTTTTATATGCAAAAGACCTTCCGGAGTCAGGGAGGAGTCAGGGGCTGCTTCTCCACGGGGTCACTAAAAAGCAAAGTCAGAGATCAGGATTCTGAGCTACTGCAAAGAAGCAAACCAACATGAGACTTCTTTGCATTTTTTTTTCTTCTTTCTTACATTAAAACAATTCCAAACCAGGTGTGGTGGTCCACATGTGTAGTCCCAACTACTTGGAAAGCTGAGGCTAGAGGATCACTTGAGCCCAGGAGTTCATGGCCAAGCCTGAACAACATAGCGACAGAAAAAAAAAAAAATCCCCAAAAAACTTCTATCAGTACGTTTAGCACAGGAATGTATCAAAGAAATCATAAATGCATATAAAAGAATATGAGTTGGGGACCATTTACATGCACTCTCATCAGGATCCAAGGTAACTTAGCAGTTATTCCCCCTAAGAAAATCCTAGGAAAAACGTGCACCCAAGCATTAACAGCAGTTACTTCTAGGTGGTAAGATCAGGTGGCGGAGGAAGCGAGAAGGGTACCTTCTGCTCCTTAATTCTCAAAAGTGTATCAAAATAGTAGTGGAGAAAAAAAGAAGACCCCAGGAAAATTTGACTCAATGACACAACTTCCAAATCAGAGGAAGGCCTTGGCCTCTTGATTAAGTCAATGTTTCTCTAAGTTATGTTCTGTGATATTATTGCTCTCATAAGATGCTTCATTAACTGATTTTTTGTTTTCAGGTAAAAAAAATTTTGTTCCAATCTTTGTTCAGGTAAATTTGAGAAACACAATAGCTAACGACGTCCTGGAACATGCTTCGGACCATGCTGGGTGTGGTAGGAATGATGCCCCCCACGTGTCCAAGTCCTAATTCCCGGGACCTGTGCGTGTTCCCTTGTTTGGCAAAAAAAGGGACTTGCAGACATGACTGAGTTAAGGAACTTGAGATGGGAAGTTATCGTGGACTGTCTGAGTGGGCTCTGTCCTTAGGAGTGTGTGACAGAGGGAAATCTGACTACACAGAGAGGACGAAAGCAATGGGGGCAGAGAGAGGTTTGAAGATGCTGAGCTGCTGGCTTTAAAGACAGAGGAAGGCGCTCTGAGCCAAGGAATGCAGCTCTAGAAGCTGAAAAAGGCCAAGGAAAGGATTCTCTCCCAGAGCCTCTGGAGGGAGTGCGGCCCTGACAACTTGGTTTTGGCCAAGTGAAATCATTTTGGGCTTCGGACCTTCAGAGCTGTAAGATAATGAATTCGTCTTGTTTTAAGCCGTGAAATTGCTGAAAGTTCGTTACAGCAGGCATAGGAAACTAATGCACTGGGTTAAGTTCTAGGAACCGGGGAAGGGTAGCAGAAATTGACGGCCCACACCTGCTTTGAACCTGCTCTTCAACTCGTAGACTTGCTGAATGTTGGAAAAACTCACACCGTGTTTTTCCTCTGCTCTCACACAACAATCAAGACTTCTGTGACCATTCACTGTGGGAAGGTTTCTCCCTACACACCAAGCAAGTTGTCGGTTCTGCAGTGACACCAGCGGAGTGTCCTCCAATTCAATTCTGACTCTATCTGTTAATACCTGGAGAGAGCGTCAGATGCCATGGGCCGAGGGCTCAGTCCCACAAGCCATGAGCCTGCCCCTCACCCCACCACTCATTAAGTTTGGGCTTCTGGAACTTAGGACCAACAGGCTTCAAGTTGGGGTTCCCGTGATCCCCTCTTTGGGTTTAATTTGCTAGAGTGGCTCACAGAATTCAGGCAAACAAGTTTACTGGTTTATTACAAAGGGTATTTTAAAGGATACAAATAAACAGCCGGAGGAAGAGACACACAGGGCGAGGTCCCAAGCACAGGAGCTTCTGTCCCCATGGAGTTGGGGGGTGCCACGCTGCCAGCACATGGATGAGTTCTTGTTCACCTTGTAAGCTTTATGCGTTCAGCAATCCAGAAGCCCCCAAACCCTCTTGGGCCTTGTACAGAGATTCACTAGACAGGCACGATTAACCATGCGCGACCATGGTGAAGGCGACTGACAAAGGGTACGATCTAACACAGACTGGGCAGGGGAAACCCAGCAAGGCCCGTCTGCTCAGATTCTTTCTGGCCTCTCTGTGCAGCATCCCTTCCTCCAGGGGCATGGGGCCTTAACACTCTCCGGAATGACCATAACCAGAAAGGTGGGGGAAGATCAGAGTCCTCCCTTGGGCAGGTGAAAGGAAGGTAGAAGGTCAGAGAGAGAGAGAGATTCTGTTTTCTGAGGCCTAAAGCACCCCAACCTTATAACAAAAGACTGTAACAAGGGCGATGGCAGTTATGAGCCAGGAACTGTGGATGAAAACCAATGTATGTACCTCATCACACTTGCCTAGGACGAAGACTCCAAATCTGTTTCTTCATTTGAAAATCAGGGATAATACCTTCCTTAGGCTTATTGTGAGCACTAAATGAGAAGTAATCTAGGAACACGGTGAGTACTCAAATGTTGGTTTCCTTTCCCCTGCTGTTTTCTCTTTAGAGGGACGATCAGACACTTGCCCTCTCCCAGGCGGTGCCCACTGTTACGTTGCACAAGGCTCCCCTGAGACACGGGGTAAGAGAAGTCTGTTGCCTGGTTCAGGACCACATGTGTCTTCTACGCAAGTAAACACCAAGAAAGGCTGATTCAATTGTTCTCGTGCTCTGAAACTACAGTACTTGCCCATCATAATACATAATTAGATTCGGGCCCGGCAACGACTGTCCCTTACCTGACTGCTAAATTAGTTATTATTTATAAACTATTCCCCTGCAAGAAAGAGAAGGGGCAGAGCGAGGCGTCACTGTGGTAACCTGCACAGTCACACTGGCCTGACAGCTCTCCAGAGACAGCACTGCTTATCGAGGTGGGGACAAACATGGGGCTTAAATGCTTACGTGGGCTATAAAAGGTTCATTACGGCAACTTAACCTGCCCTTTGGACTCCCTACAAAGATCGAATCCCTCTGCCCGTGCTTTTAACTCTAGCCCTCCTCTGTCCTACTATAACCGTCAGACGTGTTTAGTTTCAAAACGTGAATGTCAAAGAAAGCGAAAGTAGTTTTAAAAGCAATGTGATTGAATTTCACTATACAACATTGGCACACAAATAACCGGTACATTTAAAAGGCAACTCTTCTGGTGTGAGAGAGCAGGCTGTGGTTCAAGAACCCGAGATAGCTTTTCTCTATCACAGCATCAAATGGAAACAAAAGTGCTTATTACTACAGCACGTCGACATCGCACAGAATTTGACCTATTATCTAATCCCTTCCCCGTCCCGGTTGTCAGTTTTCGTAATGGAATGACAAGGGGACATGGCTCTAAAAATGTCAATGAGCAGAAATCATCTCTACTGATTCTACCAGGAACCTATGAGGGAGCAAGTTCTCTAAAATAAGCTAGAGAATTAACACTGTCAGTGGGCCGAATGTGTGGAAAACATGTAATCCTAGTCCTGCTCCCTGTTCTCTGGAAGTGTGTTATTGGCTCTTCAAGACTGCACAGAAATTTGCTTTGAAGAAAATCACAACTTTCTTGATTAGTATCTAGAAGGCACTTAGGCACATTTTCAATTAGGCAAGTGACTGAGAGAAGCAGAGTAACACTGAACCATCCATGCTCCTATCCTGAGTGACCAGACTCCTGGATTTCAGATGGCATCAGTGGGCGGGCCTCTGTCACGCAGGTGGATGCTCATTATTCCACAGCCTGGCATGGCGGCGGGTGTCACTGCGGGTTTTCAAAAAGCAGATTCCACATCTCCCATCTCCACACACACGGTCTTTAGTTGTGAATAATACTCGATTGTCACACGGCCATTCTCTCTGCCAAATCCTGAAAGGAAGACAAGGGATCAGGATGAGCCATGACTGCAAGTCCAGAAAGCCTCGGTGACGCTCACAGACAGGCAGGGCTTAGGGCTGTGGAAGAACAGAGACCCGGATGTTTGCAATAACGTCCTAATCCATGTATTAGCTGCGGAGCTAGGCTTGGGGAAAAGACCCTCTGGCCAGCCTTTGGGGACAGGGACAGTGTACAGGTCTCATTTCTTACCAAGAGGAATCTTAACTTGAGGCATCTGCTATTTTTGGTTCAGGTCTGAAAATGTTCAGATTTCCGACCATGTGTTAAAGCCGTCTCTGCAACAACCAACCTGACAGCCTTGAAAGTTGGTGCTAATTTAAAACTTAACTCTACATAATAGGTTTATTAAGTATTTCTTATATTAAATCTGTAGGAGTAACCTAGTATTCACACCCTCCCCCTCATGGGAGCAAAGGGGATACCGTGGGTCGCCTCTGGCTACTCAGAGTCCAAGGCACTGCCCAGCGACTAGCAGGTGAGGGTACTGTGCCAGGAAGACAGCATCCCACATGTGGCCTTTCCTGTGCAGCCCACACTAGACCCGGGTAGGCTCTGCCTTCTAGGGGCGAGGCCAGGTCTCCAAAAACGCACATTTCCAGGGGCGCCATCCGGAAGGTAACGTACACAAAGGTCCTGGCAAGACCTAGCTCTGCCTCTCGTTCCTTTCGAATCCTCTAAGGCTAGGCTGCCAGGCCAGGCGCTGCCCTGCAGGTCTGGCCACCTCTCTCTCTCTCTCTCAGCCCATACAGACAGGTAGGCCCGGTCCGAAGGGAAGGGAAGACCGACTCTGGAGTCCCCCAAGGCCTATGCTGCGGATTCCCTGCACTGAAATGATTAATAAAACGGTGCGTTTGTATCTGCGTGTACAGCTCCTCTGAGAGCTTGCCCCCCCCACAGGGACCAGGATGATCACTGGAGCACGATTAGGGAATGCGAGGGTAATACCAACCTAAATACCAAACGAGACTGTCAAATTAACACCCGTCATCTAGTCAGTATTCATCAGAGTTTATACATTTGCCAACACCGCAATGGCTACAAACAATTGCCACAGAGACTGGAGGTCAGACTCTTAGAATGGTGCCTCTGTGAAATCCGATCCAATTTGCAGTCTAGAAGAACAGCGTGGGAAGTTAATGAATGTTTACAGGCAACACACTCCAAAGAAAGAACCTCAAAGTTACAGCTGTATCCCTGATGCTTCAAACCTGATAAACGAGCAGTGGCTTTGGGACAACATTCCCATCTGCTATCAAGTGTAATGATCAGGACTATAAGTGACTGTTAAATGATACAAATTAAAATATTTTGTTAATTTGGCATAATAAAGACAACAAATTAATATAAGCTTTCTGAGGTATTACTTCAGAGACACTTTACCTAAACTGCATCTAAAAACCCCACAGTGGATGATGAATTAGGACAGTATCCCGGAGACCTGGTTTGCTCTCACACTTCCAGCTCCTCACCTGACTTCTTGTACCCCCCGAAGGGCAACTCCACGGGACTGACGTTGTAGTTGTTAATGAAGCACATGCCAGCCTGCAGCTCGGCCACCACCCTGTGAGCCCGCTGGAGGTCCCTGCGGAGGGAAAAACTGTGTTGGTTATTCATGGCTCCTTACGCTACCACTTTAACAGGAAAAATGAGACTGCCAGTTCTAGGGCTCTCTCAATCTTACTAAATTCTTATTTCTTCAAAATGTTTTAAAATCTTTTGTCAGCCAGGCAAAATGATATGGATTGGGTTTTATAGTCTCATCTGAAAGGCATCTACAAAATAAGTTGCAGCAACAAAGGTGCCAAAACAATTCAATGGGAAAAAAAAAACAGTTTTTCCAACAAATAGTGCTGGAACAAATGGAGAGCTACGTACAAAAAGATAAAGAGGGGTCCCTTTCTTACACCACACACAAAAATTAACTCAAATGGATCACAGACCCAAAGTGTCACAGTGAAGACTATAAAACTCTTTGAAGAAAACATAGGAATAAATCTTCATGACCTTGGATTACACAGAGACTTCTTAGATATGACAATAAGAGTAACAGACAAAAAACAGAATAATAGGACTTGGCCAAAATTTTAAATTTTGTGCTGCAAATAATACTATCAAGAAAGTGAAAAGAAAATCCACAGAAATGCAAATCAAAACTACAATGAAGGTCATGCTTGGTGCCTTGAGCCTGTAATCATAGTACTTTGAGAGGCAGAGATGGGAGTATCGCTTGAGGTCAGGAGTTCAAGACCAGCCTGGGCAACATAGCAAGACCCCGTCTCTACAAAAAATAGAAAAATTAGCTGGGCGTGGTGGTTTGCACCTATAATCGCAGCCACTCAGGAGGCAAATGCAGGAGGATGGCTTGAGCCCAGTTTTGAGGTTGCTGTGAACTATGATGATGCCACTGCACTCTAGCCTGGCAACAAAGTGAGACCTTGTCTCAACAACAACCAAAAAAACCCCAACAACCACCACCTACGGTAAGATTCCATGTCACATCCACGAGAATGGCTAAAATCAAAAGGACTGACAGTAACAAGGGCTGACAAGGATGTGGAGAGATTGGAACCTTTATACATTGTTGGTGGAGATATATTTAATAAAATGGTGCTACCACTTTGTAAAGCAGTTTAGCAGTTCCTCAAAATGTTAAACATAAAGTGACCATGTGACCCAGCAACTTCACCACTAGATATATACCCAACAGAAATGAAAACATATGTCTACACAAAGACTCATATATGTATGTTCATAGCAGCATTATTCAAAATCATCAAAAAGTGGAAATGACCCAAATATCCATCAACAGATGAATAGATAAACAAAAAGTAGTATATATCTTGGCCCAGTGCAGTGGCTCACACCTGTAATCCTAGTACTCTGGGAGGCCGAGGTGGGAGGATCAATTCAGCTCAGGAGTTCAAGACCAGCCTGAGCAAGAGGCAGACCCTGTCTCTATTAAAAATATAAAAAATTAGCTGGGCGTGGCGCTGTGCAACTGTAGTCCCAGCTATTTGGGAGGCGGAGGCAGGAGGATCGTTTGAGCCCAGATGTTTGAGGTTCCTGTGAGCTAGGCTGACACCACAGCACTCTAGCCTGGGTGACAGAGCGAGACTCTGTCTCAAAAAAAAAAAACAAAAAACAAAAAACTGGTATATATCCACACAATGGAATATTATTCGGGAATAAAGTACTGATACGTGCTATAGCATAAATGAACCTTGAAAACATTATGCTAAGTGAAAGAAGGACACATAGTATATGATTTCATTTATATAAAATGTTCAGAATAGACAAATCCATCGAGACAGAAAGTAAACGAGTGGTGCCCAGAGGCGGGGCGGGAGTGGGAACGGAGAGAGACAGTTAACATGCACAGTTTCTTCTTAGGATGAGGAAATGTCCTCAAAATAGATTACTGTGATGGTTGCACAATTCTGTAAATACACTAACAACCACTGAATTGTACAATGTAAATAAGTCAATCGTATAGTGTGTGAATTATCCCAGTAAAGCTGTTAAAAAAAAAAAAAAAAAAGCATATTGGAGTTATCTTCTTTCGTCACTGGACTTTGTCTGCATTGGGTGGCAAAGCAAAGAGCACTTAACCTACTCTATCCCCAAATCAAAAAGTAGGTCTTCAATCTTGTCTGCAGAGCTCAAAGAGAAGCGAACATCAGGTTGTCAAGGGAGACTCTGACCTTCCTTCCCAGGTTCCTGACCACCAAGCTACAAAAAAATTTAACTTTGCACATCACCTAAGAAACAGCATAATCCTAAGGGTAACAAGCAGCCTTAGAAAACTGCCTGCTACTGCTAAAGACTAATCAAAATTTGTATAAAACCAAGCAATCTGCAATCGTTTTCAAACACCCTGCCTTCCCATTTTTACTTCTACAAGTTGTTAAAATTTATGTACAGAGATATTAATCACAACGTTACTTACAATAGTTAAAACTGGAAACAACATACTAAACACCCAACAACAGAAAAACGCCTACACGAGTCTCAATGCATTCCAATTAGGAACTACTACAATGCTCCTAAAAATCATGTTTTTAAGAATCCTGCACACCAGTTATATGCTTACAGGTTTCTAAATTTCGTGACATGTATGTTTTCAATAGACACCTAACTCAGTGCTTTACATAGATCAAACTTTAAGTATGTATTCAATGAACAGTGTATAGCACAATTTAATCTCAATAGCCGGTTTCTCCAGCCATTCAGGGCAAACTACAAGGATGCTTTGGCATCTTCGAACTCAACTTGCAGCAAACAGAAAATGCTGGTGGCTCCCATGAGGGCAACCTCCAGTGAGGGAGGAAATCAATTACCTATCTAAGCAGACGCTGCAGCCCCATTCCTCCAAACTGCTCTGGGAGTCCCCCATGTACCTGGTAAAGACGCCAGCCGCTAGTCCAAAAGTGGTATCATTGGCTCTTTCCAGAACCTCAGCTTCGGTGTCAAATGATAAAATAGACATGACAGGCCCGAAGATCTCTTCCTTCACACAGGTCATGTCATCTCTGCAATTGGCTGCAAGCATTAAAATGAAACCAAACGTCAGTGAAGAGATTATTACTCCTGACGCTTGACAATGTCTTCTTATTCACAGTAAACAGGAAATGTTATACATGGCTTACAAAAATTCAGTGAGACACTGACAGTATGAATATAATTGAAACATCATTTCTTTGTGGCAATTTAACACGTATTAAAGAGTCATAGCTTTTGTGCAATTCTAAATCCATTTTTTAAAATTCATCATAAGGAAATAGCTAATGAGGTGAATAAAGATTTATTTACAAGGATATTCATCCAACATTATTTATAATAGTGAAACTGGAAGCAAAAAATTAAACATCCAAAACAGATGAAATGGTCACATGAAATATACACATCCTAATGATGAACTGTTTTTTATTTTTTAGAGATGGGGTCTTGCTATGTTGCCCAGGCTATCCTCAAGCTCCTAGGCTCAAGTGATCCTCCCACCTCAGCCTGTCAAGTAGCTGGGATTACAACAGGTGTTTGCCACCACACCCAGCTGTTACCTAATAAATTTTTATAAAGCTTCTAAAAGTAATGTTTTTGAAGAAAACTTAATAAGTAAATGTTCATGATAAAACATTCACTGATAATGATACAAGACTGTATATGATACTGTCCCAATTTCTGTTAAAATGTTACATATATAATTGTTTTCTTATAGTTTTCCAAATTTTTTTAATGACTGTGGTGCAATTAGAATTATAAATAATGTTATAAAAAAAAGAAAATCCAATATAGAAACATGAACTTAGAAATAAATAATTAAGGGTACTCACTTTATACTTTAAGCTTAGTTCCCTAAAATGATTTAATTCATACTTGACATTTTTAAATACGCCTATCTGAAGAAGGTCTCCTACCCAACATCCAACACCGAACCCTCGGGACTCCCGGATGGAGGTGTGCATTCACCCGCACTGTATCTGAAGGACAGTCACCACGACAGTCACTGCATGGCGTGACAAACGTTGCCTGTAAAGTCGTGCCTACATGTAAATGATGTGCGGCAGAAAAGAGCTTGAGAGCCTCACTATAAACACCAGCTTTTTTTTTTTTTATCCAAAGTCTAAAACCAACTATTCGCATATCTACAAATACGGCAGTTCTAAAATCTCTTAAGAGTGTGTGCACACAAAGAACAGCACGCTGATCACCTGTGGGTTGCACTGTACTTTGGAAACACCTAAACCATCTTCAAAGACGCAGTAAGCAACACTTAGGTGTGTTTAAGGATAGTTTATTATGTTCTGATTCTTTGAAAACTAGTAACCTACATATAATTTTGGGGAGGAAATCATTAGCCAGAATACTCACTCAAGACAATTTATCACCCAGCAGTCCCAGAAAATATTTTATTATCTTATGCAGATTGACAATACATTGTGGGTCTATGTGCAGTGAGTTCTATGTTGGAAAGTCAAAAGAGATGAAAGTATGAAGTAGCAGGTGACATATAAGAAAAGGAAAGGTTCCTGCCTGAACACATTACCCACTATATGTCAGCCCCCAAATTGTTTTTTGTTTATTTTTGTTTTCCAAACTCCTGGGCTCAAGGGATTCTCCTGTCTCAGCCTCCCAAGTACCCGGGACTACAGGCTCCAAATCTTAAGTAAATAAATTAATAAGTTACACTCTGGAATCATTCCCAAATTTTAATGTGCATAAAAATGAACTGTGAGCTTACTAAAATGCAGATCTCTAAGCCCCATCCCCTGAGAGTTATATTCAGGGATCTAGGGCAGGGACCAGGAACCTGCCTTTCTAACAAGTTTTCCAAGCAATATTGCAGTGGACCACACACTGGGCTTTCAGAATCACTAGAATAAAGTTAAGATAGTCAGGTCCCTCTTCTTTGCCTAGCTTCACAGCTTGTTTAAAAATAATTTTTTTTTTCTTCCAGGCGTGGTAGCTCACATCTGTAATCCCAGTACTTTGGGAAGTGGGAGGATTGTTTGAGGCCAAGAGTTCAAGACCGACCTGGACAACATAGCAAGACCCCATCTCTACAAAAAATAGAAAAATTAGCTGGGTGTGGTGGCAGGCACCTGTGGTCCCAGCTACTCGGGAGGCTGGCAAGAGGATCACTTAAGCCCAGGAGTTGGAAGCTGCAGTGAATTATTCTGACACCACTGCACTCTAGCCTGGGCAACAAGCAAGACCCTGTCTTAAAAAAAAACCCAAAGAAATGAAACTTTTTTTCTAATTGTCAAATACATGTTCTCTGTAGTAAGTCTGTAATATTCAGAAATGCACACAGTATGATAAAAATCACCTTTAATCCTAGCATCCAAAGAAATGTACTATTAATATTAGGATGCATACTCCATTCCTTCTTTTTCCTATGCACATATTTGGTTTTTAATAGATTTGGGATAATACCATACACACTATTGTATAAGCAATATTTTAATTTAATATATTATAAGCTTTTCCTATTCAATAAATATTGACTTAATAACTGCAAGCTAATCCACGGCATGGACATTAGGTTCTGAGCTTTTAAGCATCAGTGGATCTCTAGGCAAGGCTTGAAGGTTCAACTGCATCAAATAGCAAGTGTTAAAAACTAACACCACTAGCAACCTTAGGAGCAAAAATTAGCTTAGTTTATCTTCAAGATAAAATGTAAGGAATTATACATGATTCAACATATATAATTTTTTAAAGCCTACAAAACTAACAGTATTTTTATAGGGCATATTAACATACATTGTAAAGTGATAGACAAAAGCATGAGAATGATAAAAACAAAATTTATAATAGTGGTTAGCTCTGAGCTAGGAGGGAAATATTAATAGATGGGTGTGAGTCAGACGACCATATATACTTGATTGTCCAAACTAAGAGATTTTTTAAGACTGAAAGTGCTAAAAATTATGAAATTACATTGTTTTTAAAACATTACTATGTTATCTAATAAATTAGTCCTCTTATATTAAAAACTAATAGTTCTACTGAAAAAAATTCTTCATTTTCTTGAGGAATTAAATTCATTACTCAGGCCCCTGTGCACTTAACCCTCTTGCTGCAGGGTGCACATGTGTGGCCGCAAAAAAAATAAGTAAAAATTTTTGAAAATGCATTACTCACTTCTTTATCAAACACGCATTTTCCTTTTTTTCAATTCCTTACTTGCACAACAATAGGTGTTGCCCCAGGTAAACGAATACATATGGTTGCCCTGGGTGGGGGGGGGGGGGCACATAAAAGGCTGCGAAGGGAATAGAGTGCTCCTACTTCTTAAACCTGGGTAGTAGGATCACATAGTTTGCCAACCCTTGCTTTACGTCATATACATATTTTATAAATATTCATTTCTATCCTTTCAATATTTAATTCAAGTCACTTAAAAGCAAACAAGAGGAGGACATACTTAATATACAAGGTCGCATGTAATACCCATCCTTTAATTTGGGATCATCAGGTACGTAGACATCTCCACCACATAACACTTTAGCACCCTGCCAAAAGGAAAAAAAAAAAACCACATATTTTGTATGAAACATACAACCCCAATAACATTCCTAAAATGTTAAGTGACCTCTGAACAAATGCACACTTAGTCTCCCCACTGCCAGTACAAAAAATACAAAGCAGAACATTGCTAGGGACGCTAATAGTCAGATGAATGTTAACGTATGAATACACGGCAAGTAATTTAGGAGTACTGTAGCCCTCCCCTAATCCCACTCCCCCAGTACTTATTTCTTACCTGCTCCTTTGCCAGTTTAACAAACCCAAGAACTCGCTCCAGGTGTGGTCGGTTGATGAGCGGACCCATCCTGGTATCTTCCAGAAGAGGATCTCCAATTTTTATTTTCTGGGTCTGTTTCACCACTTCCTCTGTAAATTTATCAAGAATTTCTTTTTGCACAAATACTCTTGTGCCATTACAGCAAACCTAAAAGATAGACACAAGACATAAATCTCTATGTGTGTAAGGGGAAAAAAGGTTGTGTGTAAGGGAAAAAGATAAATAATCTAATAGCTTTAAACTTAAAAGAGGCACTACACATTTTTTTAAAGGACAGTTCCACTTCTGAAAATTGTCCCCATTCCGAATAGAAAGGATCACACACGTAATTGCAGACATACCACCCCCCACTTACAATCTGACCTTTGAGATAAAAGTTAGTTCTTATTTTGCTGGTTTAAATTTTCCTAAGGCCATCACTGGATCTGCACGACCCACAGGACCTCTCCTACTTCCTCAGCTGCACAATCTGGCTGTCTATTTTAAGAATGGGAGGTGAGAGTGGTGGGAACTGAAGAGTAAAAATAGATTAAGACTGTTCTATTACGTGAAGTATCCCAAGAATGGAAAAACAAGCACCACATGCAAATTGGTTTCCCTGATCATCACCTAAGTGCACATCTGGGAATAACACCAATTGGGTGGGAGACTGAGGTGGGGGGTGGGGGGAGGGGATGGGTGTATACCTACATGATGAGTGCAATGCGCACTGTCTGGGGAATGGACATGCTTGAAGTTCTGACTCGGGGGGATGGGCGGGACATGGGCAATATATATAACCTGAACTTTTGTACCCCCATAATAAGCTGAAATTAAAAAAAAAAACAAAACTGTAGTCTTAAACCTAATTTTTCAATTAAGCATTTAAATCAATGTCTCTAAAAATACAAATAATCACTATTTAGACCCTCCTAAAGACATGAACATAAATACTGTTCAAATGCTGTAAGAAGAGTAAAATAGAAAAGAAAGTCCAAAAATAGATCCAAGTGGCTCGTGCAAATTTAGTTTATGACAAAGGTGAAATCTCAAACCCCTGGGACACAGATGGACTAAATGGTGCTAGAACAAATGGTTAGCCATGTGGAAAAGATAAAATAAGATACGTATCTTACATCACCCACAAAAATAAACTCCAAATGTGTCAGAAATCAAAATATAAAATATGAAACAATACAATAACTAGGAGAAAATATAGGTCATTCCTCTATAACCTAAGTATAGGAAAAGGTTTGCTAACTATTACACAAAATCTAGATACAATGAAAGAAAAAAATGATAAATGTGACTACATAAAAATAAAAATCTTTTGCATGGCAAAATATGCTAAACTAAGCCAAGACAATTGAAAAACTGGAAGAAAATATTTGCAACATTTATCTCAGATAAAAGGCTAATGTCACTAATACTTAAAGAACCCTTAAAAATTGAGGGAAAATCAAATCTCATAGTACAATACACCAAAAATGTGAATTTTACTGTATGTAAATAGAAAAAAAAGATGTTCAATCTCATTCATAGAGACTTGAAATTAAACTACACCAAAATGCTATTTGTCACCTACCTAGTGAAAATTTAATACACTGTACATCAATGTTCACAGCAGCATTATTCAGAATAGGAAAAGAAGTGAAAACACCCAAGTGTCCACAAAAAAAGAATGTATAAACAAAATGTGGTATATGTGTGTTTATATGTATAGTACACACACACACCACGGAATATTACTCAGCTTTAAAAAGGGAAGAAATTCTGACACATGCTACAACATGGATGAACTTTGAAGACATTACACTACGTGAAACAATCTAAACATAAGCAAATATTAAATATTATATGATTCCACTTATAAGGGGCACCTAGAATAGTCAAATTCATAGAGTTAGTAGAATAGGAGTTCCAGAGCATGAGGAGAGAAAGAAATAGGCAGTTATTATTTAATGCGTACACAGTTTCAGTGTGGGGTGAAGAAGAAAAAGTTCTAGAGACAGATAATGGTGATGGCCGCACAACAATGTGAGTTGTACTGAGTACCACTGAACTGGATACTTAAAGTGGTTAAAATGGGAAATTCTATGTCATGTATGTTTTACCACACAAATAATCACCGCATATAAGGAACTTATACAACTCAGTATCAAAAAAAAACCTGATTAAAAAATGGGCAAAAGGCCTGAATAGACAGTTTCCCAAAGACATACAAATGGCCAACAGATACACGAAAAGATGCTCAACATCACTAATCATCAGGAAAATGCAAATCACAGTCACAATGAGATATCACTTCACACCTGTTAGGACGGCTACTATTACAAAGATCAAAGATAAGTGTAGGCAAGGATGTGGAGAAAAGGGAACCCTTGTATGTTGCCAGTGGGAATATAAATTAGCACAGCCATTATGAAAAACAATATGGAGGCACCTCAAAAAATTAAAAATAGAACTACAGTATGGGCTGGGCACAGTGGCTCATGCTTGTAATCCTAGCTCTCTGGGAGGCTGAGGCGGGAGGATCACTTGAGGTCAGGAGTTTGAGACCAGCCTGAGCAAGAGCAAGACCCCACCTCTATTAAAAAAAAATAAAAAATAAAAATAGAACTACAATATGATCCAGCAATCCATCGTCTGGCTATACACCCAAAGGAAATGAAATTGGTACCCTGAAGAGTATCTGCACTCACAGAGTCATTGCAGCATTATTCACAATAGCCAAGATAAGGAAACAACCTAAGTGTCCATCATCAGATGAATGGATAAAGAAAGTGGTGCATACATACGATGAAATATTATTCAGTCTTAAAAAATGAGATCCTGCCATTTGCAACAACAAAGATGAACCTGGGGGACATTATTTTAATATAATAAGCCAGACACAGAAAGAAAAATAATGCATGATCTCATGTATGTAGAATCTAAAAACACCTACCATATAGAAGAGAGTAGAATGTTGGTCACCAGGGGTGGGGACGAATAGGGAGATGTTAGTCAAAGGGTACAAGGTTGCAGCTATGTAGGATGAATAAGTCTAGAGATCTAATGTACAGCAGGATGACCAAGTTAATAATACTGAATTGTATACTGGAAATATATACAATTTTTATTTTTAAAGATAATCACAAAAAATTACATATACATTTACCACTTCTAGCCATTTAATCTGCAAATGTATCTCCAACAACATGAAAATACACATGCACAAGGTTATCCATCGCAGCAGTGTTTATAATCATAAAATACTGGAAACAACCTAAATATGACCTATTCTTGTGATTAAAAATAAAAAACCTGAAGACTGAAATGAAATGGAACTAGTTCCAGGATGTATTAAGCAAAGAAAGCAAAGTGCAAAAGAGTACATGCTACTTTTTGGGTAAGAAAGATGAGGAAATAAGAAATAGACAAATACCCATTCATTTGCACAAAAAGAAACACAGGAAGGAAAAACCAGAAACCAGGTAGACTGGCTGCCTACAGGAGATGGACAGGCATGGTGGGAAGGAGGTCACAGGAACAGGGCAGAAGGGATGGGCAGGAGCAACTCTTCTGAGTGTGCCTTTTTGTAAAATTCTGACATTTAGAACCATGTTAGTGTTTCTCTGATCAAACTAAACTTAAAATCAGCCATGATGGGGAAAAATAAAACCCAAAGGAAATACAAATAGAAACGAATCTGTTATTTTAATATCTATCATAACCACACTGAAGGTGGGGGAAGGCAGAGGAGGAACTGACCCGAGTAACTTCTGAACACAGTATTTTGACTATACCCTCAGGCTAAATATAAAAAGAACTATAAAAAATCCTGAACTCTAATTAGAAGGTTTATTTTCCACAGTGATATGGATTCCCAAAGTATGTTCTAGCACTGAGCAATTAAATAAATGCATTGTGGATAATGGAATCCAAATTTCTTACTATCAGGGAAGGAAATTACAGATATATAAAGGATGAAGGCCAAAATGAACCCTGTGGTATTAGACTATAATTGGAAATATCTGTATGAATTTGTGGTTATTAATGTAGATAGCAAAATACAGAAATAGATGTGTGTATATACACATACACACAAACACCTATTTCCTAGTACTGGTCTCTGAGAAGGCCTAGAAGCAATGATGCCCCAGTAGCAATGAGTACATCTGGCACTCGGGTCTTGGTTTCTAAATACCATTTACCACTAACTGGAACCAGCCCTTCTTAAGTGAAATGGCTGATTCCAGAGCTCAGCCAGGGAAAGCACAAGATGAAGCAGAACACCTTGCTGTTCCAGAAAGTAATGAAGTACTCAAGGAATAATGAGGACCTATCAAGAGGTCACAGAAAGGGGTTCCCACTAGTCAAATCTGCAATTATGTGAGCACCAAAATAAATAATGATAGCAATGGATTACAACCCACAGAATGAAATAAGAATCTATGGGTCCATACGGACATAAATAAGTGAATGAAAGACAAACAGGAGAAGGGCAAGTTCTCTCTTACAGTAGAAAGTGAACTAATCAATGCAGAAGGAATGATGGAACTGGAAAATCATCATTTGCATCCACCACAATAAAAACTGTTTTCGGCAAGAATCATCAGTAGGTGGTCGGGCGTGGTGGCTCACGCCTGTAATCCTAGCACTGAGGGAGGCTGTGGCGGGAGGATCACTTGAGGTCAGGAGTTCGAGACCAGCTTCAGCAAGAATGAGACCCCCGTCTCTACTAAAAATAGAAAGAAATTAGCTGGGCAACTAAAAAATATACAAAAATTAGCTCATGCCTGTAGTCCCAGCTACTCGGGAGGCTGAGGCAGGAGGATCGCTTGAGCCCAGGAGTTTGAGGTTGCTGTGAGCTAGGCTGATGCCACGGCACTCTAGCCCAGGCAACAGAGTGAGACTTTGTCTCAAAAAAAAAAAAAAAAAAAATCACCAGCAGGTAATAAAACTATTTTGGGTGAAAATTTGATGAGGAACTGGATAGTCTCAAAATACCTTCTACAAGATACTTATTAAACACAAAGGAAAACAACAGCGACTTCATAGTGAAGACTCACTTTAAGCAAGTGATCAAAGTTAAATCTCACCACCAAGAAGGATACATCATGTTCGCGGTATTTTTTTTTTTTTTTTTTGCCAAAAATGCACAATATGCATCTGACAGGAAATATCAGACAGACCCAAAATAAGGAATATTCTACAAAATAAATGGCCTGTACTCTTCAAAAATGTCAAGATCCAGAAAGATACAAATAACTAAAGAACTGTTCCTTTTTAAAGGAGATTAAAGACAAGACAACTAAATACAATGCATTATCATTGATTGGATCCTGGACCAGGAAAAAAAAATGCTTATCTTCTTTTGCTAAGAGGACATTAATCAAGCAAATGGCAAAATTTGAATAAGGCTCTATCTACATTAACAGTACTACATCGATGTTGAGCCTAAGAATACTGATTTATAGAAATGCCCCCTGTATTTTTAGAGACAAGATTTGATTTCAGAAGTCAAGCAAGGTTTTGCCTTAAAGAAAAATACAAGCATGTTAGTTCGCATATCAAAAAGCTGCCTCGCCTCAGGAGGGCGTCTCAATGGTCACTAACAGCTGCATTCAAAGTGACAGTCGTAAGCTGGGCCTTATGGTTCTCACCTGTTTTGAAAGACAAGGCAGGTCTTACCTGGAGCCATAGGTTGCCAGAGCTGATCAACAAAGACAGACCTCCCCGGGAGGAGAGCTGATTATGAAATATGCTGAGAGCTGATTAAACAGATATATTGCCCGGGCCCAGACGAACCATGCATTTAAAATAAGCAAAATAAGGCACAATTCATGTTGACTTCTGAAATCTGTTTTAGCTCAAAACAACCAGAGCCATGATGTCTCTGTTTTTGCTAAAGTAATAGCCGTATCATAAACCTAGAAGTTTACCCTAAGAAGATTTAACTCATTGTTTACCTAGGTAGAGTTAGTTGAATGATCTGTAGTAGCCTGTTAGGTGACTTTTGACCCTGAATCAAGCTATCTATCATTGAGTAAATCCTGTTGCCCTTGGCAACGGGAGCCTGTATCTGCCCTGTACATACCTGTGTAAAAATTCAGTCGTGGTTACATTCTCCGAGGGAGAAACTGTAATCTTCCCGACACCCTCCTTGTCTGTCTTCATAAACCTTTACTTTATAAACTGTATCTTTGGCTCTGCATATTATTTTTTACTTCTGTTTCCTACTATTTTTTCATCCTTTGCGATGATCCCTGCCTTAGGGACCCGACACAAACCCCTTTGCGGGGAGTGTAGCTAACTCCCCGCACATCAATGTTCATTTTTTTATTTTGGTAATTGTATTGTGCTTATGTTAAAAGCACACACTTATTTCTAGGAAATTGAAGTATTTAAAGGTTAGGGGCCTTGTGTTTAAAACTTACTCTTAAAAGTTCAGAAAAACGTAATAATATGCATATGTATGTACAGACAGATAAAGAGAATGAGAAAGTAAATGTGTTAAAATGTTAATATTTGAGAAATCTGGCTCCAGGGTACATGGGAATTCTTTGCACTATTGGTGCAACCGTGAGTCTGAAAGTAATTCAAAATACAAAGCTCTAACACACGCTGTTGGATGAGGGGTGGGGATTCCTCCTTTCCCGGGGACAGGTGCGTACCTCGCCTTGTGTGAGGAAGTTGGCCATCAGCGCACCCTTCACAGCATTGCCCATGTCACAGTCTGCGAAGATGACGAGCGGAGACTTGCCTCCAAGTTCCAGGGTAACAGGTTTGATCCCTTTAGCTGACATCTCCATGATCTTACAGAACGAGAACAGAGCATTCAGAAGAAGTTTAACACAAACTGGACTGCAAGCTGGGTCCACAACACCCTGACCCTACAGAGTCATCTTGAACTGTGTGTGACCTGCAGCCTTGTCCTTGTCAATGCACTCTGCCCTCCATCTATTAAAATATTCTCGTCCAGAAGACTGAGGACCCACAGAACTGCAGCTGACATTCTGACGAGGGAATTCATTTTAAAAATACTGTCACTTCACAGGATTATCATGGCCATAAATTCCTCTGTGCTACTGTTACTGTGTTTAAGGCTGACAGAGCTCAGAGCACAAATTAAGGTTAAAATAATGAATCTGAAATAACCTGAGAAAATACCCTCCTTTCATACAAGAAATTAAGTCACCACACGATACAAGTGGCAGCCCAGGCGCCTGCCCACTCATACCCATCATCTCCTCGGGCAGGAGATGGTAACTTCCACCCCCTTGGACTAGCACAAATCACACCAGGTGTGCTCTCCTCCCCCTTCACACTTTCATAGGCAACTTCAGACCTTTGCCCAGTAAAATCTCCTACCCTGTTCCCAATACCAGCTGGGTAAAATCACATGGGAAGACTCCAAAATATACTCAGGGTGGGACTGGCTTTGCCCTATCTAGATGCAATACTGGTTTCACCCTCACCTTCGTGCCAGTGGGCACGCTCCCTGTGAAGGAGACCTTGGCCACGTCGGGATGGAGACACAGAAACTGGCCTGTGGCAGCCCCTCCTTGCACCACATTGAAGAGCCCGGGGGGCACACCAGCCTCCGCGTAGATTTCAGCCAGCAGCAATGCAGAAACAGGTGTAAAGGGAGAAGGTTTGAAGACCATGGCGTTCCCTGCATAAACCCAAGACACAAACACAAAAAGACTTTCTGAGCTGGAGCTCCTCTGAGGACAGGACCAGAGGACGATTCAAGAATGATTTCAATTACTTCCTGTTCTCCCATCAAATGCTAGATCAAAAATGTTATTAATAAGTAAACGTATCTTGTCCTTTCCACCTTGGTTTCTCTCATTAAACAGACCCCAAACCACAAACTTGCCCAGTCTCAAATGATAATACCTTACACTCGCACACCTAGGCCTTTTCATGTATATTATCTCATTTAACACTTGTAACAGCAGTATGAAGTACGTTTGATTAGCCCCATTTTATAAAAGTTTAAACTGAAGGCCAGAAAGCGTCATTTGATGAGAGTCCCCAAAGCTAATGACTTAATGCTAAGACTATTAGTCCTCTCTCACAGCTGTCTCTCAAACAGAAATGTGCTAGAACAAGAATGTGCAATGGTAACGGGACAGAATCTGCATTTCAATATAATGTCCTAACAGTAATGCTTTTTTAACATAAGTCTTCCTTTCCCACAGATTCTCCCCTTAAATAGTATACTAAAACTGTTTTTAAGTCAATCATCCAAAGCTCCTCTAATGGAAGCCTTGTTTATCTTTTTTTTTTTTTCTTGAGACAGAGTCTCACTTTGTTGCCCAGGCTAGAGTGTGGCGTCAGCCTAGCTCACAGCAACCTCAAACTCCTGGGCTTAAGCGATCCTCCTGCCTCAGCCTCCTGAGTAGGTGGAACAACAGGCATGTGCCACCATGCCCAGCTTATTTTTTCTATATATATTTTTAGTTGGCCAGATAATTTCTATTTTTTAGTAGAGACGGGGGAGAGGGGGGTCTTGCTCTTGCTCAGGCTGGTCTCGAACTCCTGACCTCGAATGATCCTCCCACCTTGGCATCCCAGAGTGCTAGGATTACAGGCGTGAGCCACCTGAGCCACCGCGCCCGGCCTTGTTTATCATTTCTCTTAAGACACAAATGAAGAAGGGAGTTCATCTTCTGCTTCCTAAATGAAGTCAAATCCCTAAGTGCTACCTCCTATATAAAAATTCTTGCCCCAAAACGAAGAGAACTTATGAGTATCACAAATCTAATTCAATTTAACAGGAAAAATTAACTTTCTTTCCATATGCAAAAATCAGTTAGATAAATAAAAAACGGAAACACCTAGGCCTGATCTGCGTGTAGGGCCCAGCTCTTTGAGGGGAAAGGCGGGGCAGGAATGCAACACGCCCTGGGAGGCTCCGAATGCTCCAGGGCAGGCCCGTCAGACTGCAAGCCTGTGTTTGTGGAGGGGGAGGGGGAGAGAATGGGGAGAGAACGGATGGCTCACAAGGGGAGGAGTAATTCATCCTTACCGCAAGCTAGAGCTGGCGCTGACTTCCAGCAGGCGATCTGAAAGGGGTAGTTCCAGGCTCCTATTCCCACGCACACCCCAAGTGGTTCCCTTCTGGTATAGCCAAAGGAGCCACCTGGCAGCTGAATATGCTCACCTGCGGGAAAACAGGCGGACAGCAGAATGCTGGTCTGCGCTCCCAGGGTATCCCCCAGGCCTGTGCCAGTCCGCCAGCCTCCTCTCTCTCCCAGCACAGCGGGCTCACCCCGCTCCCGCCTTGTGTTGGTTCCAGTCGTTCTTACACTGGCTTCCGCATACTCTCTCCACAGACAGAACCCTACCTGTCCTTCAAGCACATGTTCATCCAACTGATTTAATTCTCCAAAAATTTACTGAACCTCTACGAGGTAACTTAGATGAAATGAAAGGGAAAGGAGGGCAAGGCTCGGCAGCAGGGGAAGATTCTGAGCCTAAAACCTCAGCCTCCTGGCTCCCCACAGCCCCCCTGGGCCCTGCCAACCACCAATATCAACTGTTGTAAACTTTCTGCTGAGTAGGTAAAACTGGCAAATACTGAACCGGTTTGGCAGAAACTGGGTCTGAAACTCCTTTACATGCATTAGTAAGAAGGCAGAGAGTATTATCTCCGGCTGAGATAAGGAAAGATAAAGTAATTCCCAGGCCACCCAGGTGGAAAGTGATGAAGCCAGGACTTTAACCCAAGTCTGTCTTAGTTCCAACAGCTTTGCCCTTCACCACCGGGCTCTGCTCCTGTCAGCTGGTCACGGCGGCCGGGCGGGGACGTACCAGCCATGGAGCCAGCCAAGCCTGCATAGTACTCCAGGCACTGCCAGGAAGTGTCGATGTCCAGGCGGGCCTCAAAGACGGACTTGCCATTGTTGATGGTCTCCACAGTGGCAATCTCATCCCTCCGTTCCTTGGGGTAAAACAGGAGACTAGATTTAAGACACATTATGATACATCTTGACATAGTCAACGCTTAAATAGAATGCATCGCTGGATGTTTAAAAATAGAAACGGCCTGCACTTTAAATGAAAATAAAGAAATGGCAATGTTACGTTTGAAATAAAGACAAAAGCTTACTGCTGAACAGCTCACTGTTCTTCCCCACAAGTTAACTGACAAAGATTTAAGATCACAACTCATTTCAAGATCAGTTAGTAAAAAAACATTTTGAGAAATGAATGTTATATGTACAAGTGTATAAATATGTATATGTTTGTGTATATATAATAAGAAAGAACAGTCCTTAGGGAAATTATAAAAAAATATCCTAACACACAATTGCATTTAAGAAGTTATAACACACATTACTTTAATTCACTCAAAGAAATGCAGCATATTCTTTTTTTTTTCTTTTGAGACAGGGCCTTAGTCTGTTACCCAAGCTGGAGTGCAGTGGTATCATCATAACTCACGGCAACCTCCAACTGCTGGCTTTAACCAATCCTCCTGCCTCAGCCTGAGTAGCTGGGACTACAGCCATGCGCCACCACACCCAGCTAAGTTTTTTATTTTTTGTAGAGATGGGGTCCCACTATTGCCCAGGCTGGTTTCGAACTTCTGTCCTCAAGGGATCCTCCCCATTTGGCCTCCCAAAGTGCTAGGATTATAGGTGTGAGCCACTATGCACGGCCCTTTTATCTAATACTTTCTAATACTCAGCACTCATCAATACTGTTTTCCAATACTGTTTCTAGTTCTGGCCTCTACAACTTACTAAGGATAAAAGATTCTAGAGGCTGGTCTGATGGTACTGGGTTATCAGAACTCACTAACATTAGTGTCACTAAAGTTGATATACACTCCCCCACTGCTAAATGGACTGGCTTTAAAAAAAAAAAAAAAAAAAAGATTCTAGAGATGGTCCAGGGATGAGCGTAAAGGTTTAGGAAAGTAGACCAAAAAAGGAAAGACAAATAATGCTTTTCTTTGGCCTAAAGAAGATAAAAGAATTAAATATGTAAGAAATATCAGTAAGTATCATGGATCCAATTTAAAGTAAACAATAGAATAAGTATCAGAATGTATATAAAAGATGAATCGAGTAATTGATAAGAGGGAGCATTCTCTTATTAAAACTGATAGGCAGTAAGGCTGACCAGAAGCAAGATGGAAAGCAACTGAAACTAACACAAACTTATCTACCCACTGAGTACAAAGCTCAGAAAAGATGGAAGGAGGAACATGGAAATCAACATGAAATACGGGAAGGACAGTAGGGTCTGGACATGTATTTCTATAAAGACCAGAGGTATAAAGCATTTTGGCTCATGCATTTCACATTCGTCACTAGGAAAAAGAATACTGATCCAGTCTTTGCGTTCAAGAGCTCACTTCTAACAGGGGAAGTTAGTAAATTTTAAATAAATATTGCAATTTCTGAATAGGCATGTTCCTTCAAAACAGATCATTTTTTCACATTCAAACATGGTCTACATTAAACTCTCTTGACCAGTAATTCACCTTTTCCTTCCCTGATCCTATACTCACCAAAACCAAGCGTTTAACAACTGACTTGTTTCCTAGTATACTAATACTAGAAAGAGGGTACGGAGAGGACCACAAGCATTAATTCTTAAACCGGGTATAAATTATTCCCCATTCTTGAATTTGTAGAGTATGATTAAGATGAAGCAGTTTTCCAAAGGTGTAATCAACTACGAGTAGCTTAAATTCTGTTTCCAGAATGCAAAAGGGAAACTAGAGAGGAACAAAGTACCAGCTCATCAATCAGCTGAATAAAGTGATTAATCAGTACAGAACATTTCAGATACATAAAGAGATATTACACTGGCAATAGTGAAGCACTTCTGTTTCCACTTTAGGACAAGAGTGAACAAACAGGAAGTAATCTGTGACTATCGCTGCTAAGCTTTGGAATGTTTACTAACAGAGTAGAAAGTTTTACTCTCAAGATTTTTTCTTTTTTAAAATAATGGTTAGGCAAGTAGCTTTGGGGACTGTTTCAAGGTTTCAACTCTCAGAGGAAATTCAATTTTCTAACTGGCCTTGGGAAATTTTTCCTGTCTTATTTTATTATTCTCCATCCTATAAGAAAGGTTATGTACTGAAGATCATGAGATCTTCTGACATACCATGCAACGATCATCAAAAAATGTCCCTGACAAAAATTACCAAGGAAGCAAGTGCAGTGTTGCACTGTAATCCCAGCTATCTGTAATCCCAGCTACTCGGGAGGCTGAGATGGGAGGATCACTGCAGCCCAAGAGTTTGAGACCAGCGTGGCAACACAGCAAGACTCTGACTCAAAAAAAAAAAAAAAAAAAAAATTTACCAGGGAGTCCAAATGGTTCCTTACTGATAGGTAACATTGGTTTAGGGGAAATGGGATTCCTTTATCCTCCTGAAGCAAACAGGGCACAAGGAGAAGGGGAAAACAGCATGAATTTTCTTCCTGCTACTATTGCAGGAACCACCACAGGATAAAAATTTTCCACCATAACAACATACTGCTATGGGTACTTCTCAGGAAACACATGCTTTGCATCTAACCCTGTTCATCCTCTATCCCACCCTGCTTCACAACAGGACTAGACCGGGGGCCCACTGGGATGAAGGGGCAGGTCCCTCATCTTTCCCTTTCACCTCAGACCCCTCAGCAGGCCTTAAAGTCTAGCTTCTATAGGAGCCACACCAGGAGACATAATGCATTAAAATCCTAACAAGCCTTGAGCCTCTCCTTCCTTCAACGGGTAGGGCGAGTACAAAAAGTCACCAGCTTCGCAGTCCAACAGACTAGCTCTAACCCTTACTAGTTATATGATCTCAGACAAGCTGTTTAACCTTTCTGAGTGTACCGTCTCATTTGTCAAATAGGTAAAATAACCGCTACAGTTTAAGATGTTTTGGATAGTTAAATACAATTATGTATAAACAGCACCTTGCACAGAAGGAAAAAAGGGATGAAGGCAAGGATGAATTACAGCACAGCCCATTAAATGCTGAGGATGTAAGTACAAGAGGCAAGAAAAACAAAGGAATAGCATCAAACTCAGCGTCACAGCACGTGCAGAAGCACGCGTGTGGGAGTGCACGCATGGCCAAGGAGCAAGGGCCGGCAGGGCAGGGGAGGTGGGGTGACAGTGCGCCAACAGAGAAAACGAGGCCGGCCTTCCCTGGGGGCCACGTTATGGAGGGGCCACTGGCAGTTTTACCCCAGCGGGTACCATGGTCGAATGTGCCCTCGCAGGAGGGCCACGCTGGTGGCAACGTGCAAGACAAACGGACCAGGGCCCAGGCCGGAGGCAAGCAGATAATCTACATGCACAATCTTTATGTAAATAGTGTTGTCATCATTTTAAAGAACATCCTCCCTCTCCTTTTAAGCCAAACGATAGTCACTTTTGTAAGGAGACTCCAGCTGAAAAATGGTCGGGTCCCACAGACAAGATCTTTATAATCTGTTAAAAGTACCAGAGGATTCGAAGTAAAAATGACAACATATGACTAATAAACATACGGAAAAAATGTTCATTTCCACTGGGAATCAGTGGGCTTCCAGCCAAGAGGGAGTAACAGCAACCAGATGTACTCTGCCACCTTAAATCACTACAAATACCAGATAAAACACATGAACAATAATTTCCAGACATCAGACATTAGGCGGCTCAGGGCGGTGACCACTGAGAGAGGGAAACCAATGAGGTGAGCCCTCCAGCTGCGCCGCTTACCACCTGGAGAGAGCTCCCAGGCCCAGAGCAGGGAGGAGAAGCCCTGAGTTTCTCCTCAGGGCTGGGGCTGGCAGATACCCTGAGTTAAGGAGACAGGCTGGGAATTGAGGGAACACACAGTGGCTCCAGGCTTCGCAGCTAAGTATGGAAGAGAAGACAGCTGCACAGAATGAAAACCCCAGAAATCTGCGGGCAGTCTCTTGTGAGTACCAGTGAGCGGAAACTACCCAAGGCTGGGAAAACCACCACCAAAGAAGAAAAGGTGAAGAAAATCCCCAGGACTCACACAGGGCTGGGTATCGTTCATGCTCCCACCGGCCAGGGTGAGAAAAACTTCACTAGTAGACAGAGCACAGAGTTAAGCAGTCAGAGAGCATTCAGAAATGGGGCAAAATTAGCTGATCTAAAGCAAGCCTTGCAAGGATCAAAACTGATTTCAAGCAACTTCCCTGTACCCTAGAACAAAACTCAAGGATATTTTTTAAAGTACAAGAATATTCATCACCCAACAACATAATATGCTCTAGTGATTCACTAGAGATCAAATATCTAGTGATTGAAAATTACCAGGCATGCAAATAGTAGGAAAAAAACCAACATTTAACCAGGAGGCAAAACTGATCAATAGAAACAGATCCAGAAATAACAGATGATAGAATTAGTAGACAAGGACATCAAGTTACTAAAACTGTACTCTATATGTTCAAGAAGGCACAGGAAAATAGGAGCATGTTAAGGAGAGACATGGAGCACACCCCAAAAAAGACCCAAATTAAACTTCTAGAGATGAAAAATACACTGGGTGAGATTAACAGCAGATTAGACAATATAAAAGATGGGTGAACTTGAGTCATAATAATACAAATGATTTGAAATAAAACACACACACAAGGGGTGGGAGGAAGGGTCAAGGGGGAAAAACCACATACACACACAAACTAGGGAAAAAATGAACTGAGCCTCAGCGACTTGTGGAACAGCTTCTAGCAGCCAAAAATATTTGTGGTTTGAGGTGAAGAAGAGGAGATAGAAGAAGGGGCAGAAAAAATATTTGGAGGAGTGATAGCCAAAATTTTTCCAAATTTAATGAAATCATAAATTTACAGATTCAAGAAGATCAATAAACCCAACCAAAAGAAATAAGAAGAAAACTGCACCCACGGCCGGGCGCGGTGGCTCACGCCTGTAATCCTAGCACTCTGGGAGGCCAAGGCAGGAGGATCGTTTGAGCTCAGGAGTTCGAGACCAGCCTGAGCAAGAGCGAGATCCCGTCTCTACTAAAAAAAAAAAAAAAAAAAAAAGAAAGAAATTATCTGGACAACTAAAAATATACAGAAAAAATTAGCCGGGCATGGTGGCGCATGCCTGTAGTCCCAGCTACTTGGGAGGCTGAGGCAGTAGGATCGCTTGAGCCCAGGAGTTTGAGGTTGCTGTGAGCTGGGCTGACGCCACGGCACTCTAGCCCGGGCAACAAAGTGAGACTCTGTCTCAAAAAAAAAAAAAAAAAAGGGAAAGGAAAAAAAAGCACCCAAAGACATCATAATCAAATTGCTTAAAACCAGTGATAAAGAAGAAAAATCTTAAAACAGCCAGTGTGTGGGAAACACACTACACACAGAAGAACGAAAAAATAAGAATGACAACAAATTTCTCTGCAGAAACAATGTAAACCAGAAGACAGCAGAGCAACAACTTTAAGGTACTGAAAGAAAAAGCTGTCAACCTAGAATTCTTTCAAAAATGAAAGCAAAATAAAGAATTTTTTTGAAAAACAAAATCTGAAAGAATACCAGCAGCCCTGCACTTTACGAAATGCTGAAGTAATTTCTTCAAGCTAAGGAAAAATGACAGAAGATAGAAATCTGGGTCTATACAAACAAATGAAGAGCGCCAGAAATGGTAAATATGTGGGTAAATATAAAATATTTTTACCTTATTTTAAAAATCTTTTAAAAAGATAATTGACTGTTTATAATTTAAAAATGGAAAGAGCAAATAATTGCAGATTGATTAACTAGAAAAATCACTACAAGAAATAACTGAGAGCTAATATAATTGCAGGTTGTGGTAAGGAATTTTATCAGTTATGAAATAATTTTGGGTAAAGGCAGATCCAGAGTATAGTTATCAGACCAGAGCTTTAAAGAAAGGTAGTAATATCTTTTTGATGAATAAAATACATAGGTATCAAAGGCAATGGGAGGAAGAGGAGAAAGGAAAAAGAAATTAATTAGCAGACTAGATTTCAGATCAAAACATATTATTAGATATTATTCAGGATTAATAAAAGTCATCTCATAACAAGAAAGGAACCAATTCTTAACAACCCTACATGCTCGTGCACTAGGAAAAAATGGGGGACAAATTAAAATAATAAATCATGAGTTTTGTGTTATCACCTTTGGTCTATCAAATTAAAAATAAATTTTTAACAATAGGGAAAAATGCTTTGTTGGAAGAAAATTCTCTATGAACGTTTTGATATTTCTGCACGGTCCAGGTTTTCTGAGCAAAGAATACTGGGAAGCTGACTGAATAGCACAAGCCTTAGAAAGCAGAAATGGTGTCTCCCTGAAGATACAGACCTCCGGGGAGATTTGGAGTTGTTAAAACTCTCTAATTCCTGTCCCTGGAAGCATCTGCTTACATTCCAGGGTAATAAACATCGTCCCTCTCGACCCTGGAGATCTGCTTAACAAGCAGTCTCTCCTCTCTCTCCAGAGGAGAGGATGGGCTGATGTGCCAGCAGCCCCGATCTGAGTCTCACAATTTTAGAGTTTCTCTCCTGCGGTGCAACTCACCGCATGCACAGGGCAACGCCTGGCTCTTACCACCTCGCCCGGTGGAGACGGGAGCTCAGAAACCTAGTGCTACGGTGTTGGTCTGGCTGCTGCACTTGGCTGTGTATAGAAGCCATCTTTTATGTGATTCAAAAAGCCTCATGCCTCTTTTCAGAATATATATACAGAATATGTACATATATACACACATGTATGGAGTATGGATATATACATATACAAAACATATATGTGTATATATGTACATATTCCACCCTTGCAAGTAGAGTAACTCTCAGACCCTTAACAGTTTCTGACTTAACATACATGACAAAAAGTCACCATAGTCCTACCACTCAAAATATATCCATGATTCATATTTTGATGTATATTCTTCTGAATTTTCTAAATTTCTGTAATGAGTATCTAGTACTTTTTATTTTTAAGACTATAAAAAGTTTAACTTTTTTTTTTTTTTTTTAAAGGGAACATACATGAATCTATGAAATCTTCCTGGGCAATTAAGGTAACAAAACCGTATCTGAAACTTTATCTGAAAACAAACCTGAAAGAGAAAGGTAGAGTTGAGAGTTACCAAACGAAGGAGTAAAACGGAAATAAGTACACAAACATGATTTAAAAAAAAAATAGAGGAGTACATTACAACTCAAAACAAAGACAGAAAAGAAAACCTGCCAAGGGAGATGTCCAAGGGGCGATCCAGGTGGGAATCACTGAATGAAAGCTTGTTTTATATACCAAGGTGAGCATGTGGAAATGGTTTTCTATTTCATAAAAACCTTATAGCCTAACATTGCATCAAAGTCTAACTGCAAATCATCACAAAGAACCCTTAGAGCAATGTAATGAGGAGTTTTCTGGAAGGGAGTAAATTACAACCCACCCTTATTATCCTGGCAGCCTCCAAAAGGATTCGGCAACGCTCCATGCCAGATTTTTTACTCCATATTTTAAAAGCAGCCTTTGCATTTTGAACAGCCAAATTTACTTCCTTTTCTCCTGAACATGTGAAAGTAGCTATCACACGGCCTGCAAAGAAGGGAAATGTCAGTGTTATTTCAAATTATTGCCACACATTTAAATAATATGTGTCAACATTCTTTTCCGTATCCCATTCCTGTTTTTAAGTATGGTTTAGATTTAGTGACCACCTCTACAGCACCTCTTAACTATATTTTGTGCTCACTAACCCCTTTTAAGAGTCTGATAAAAATCGCAGACCTCCCTCCAGAAAAATGTACTTAACCACATCACAGAATTACAGAGATCACGTTCCCTAAACTCACCATTGATTAAGGGTTAAGAATCACTGCCCTCCACTATAGTTTGATTTACTAATATTAACTCTCTATAAATCATTTTGCAACATTCTATAACATTGTCCCAGAATCTCAGGGGTCTTGCAAAATCAAAGTGGAAAGTAATCAGTCTACTGGGTTATGAACTCATTTTAATATAAAAACTTGTCTATGTTCTATGCAGCTTATATCGTACTACTGATACTTGACAAGTACGGTTAATAAGCAATAATATCAGGATAACATATCCCCAAAAGAAGATTTTTTTCTCAAATAAAAAAATCTAGGCTCTCCTTTTTTTACTCTGACTTTAAATTGCATGTCCCTATTTTGGGGCAAAATATGAAACAGCCAATTTTTCCAGACCCATATCCCAAGAGTTGTACTGATGCTACCAACAAGCATTCTTTTAAGTATGTCAACGGTTCCTTTTCACAAGAACTCCTGGGACTGTGCTTTTTCCAGAGAGATTTCACAAATCTGCAATTTCTCTTACACTTGAATAGCCAGTTAGTTGGTAAAGGCAGTGACTGAAGATCAAATACACTGTAGGTAATTAAAATAAAGAGCAATTTTTCTTCCTTTTGTATCAACATTGCGGGAGGGGGCAGAGCTGTTTCTTCAAATGTAATGGAGAGCTGTGATGATGTCTATGGCCCCTTTCAGTTCTGACAAGTCATCGCTCTGTGGTTTAGTGTGGATGGTCAATCCTAAATTCTCCAGTCCCTTGCAATCCAGTTCTATTGCTCTGGCTACATTCTACACAAAATATTTACATTTTTCTCCCCACAGATATTGCATAAAACCCAGCAAAATAAACACAAGAGAAAAACAAAAATCCTCTTCCTCCTTAGCTTGGTGATCTTTGCAGTTCCCAGAATAAATCCAGTGCCTAGCACAGTGCTTGACACACATTAGGCCCTAGATTAAAAAGTCTGGATTAAGCAGGATGAAAAAATTGTGGAGATTTCATATACAGCATGGTGCCTACATAATACTGTACTATATATTATATATAGAATTATACATTATACATATAATACTGTATTGTATACCTGAAATTTGCTGAGAGAGTAAATCCTAAATGTTCTAACTACCAAAAAAAGTGGTAACTATGTAGAGGTTATGTTAAGTAGCCTGATTGTGGTAATCATTTCCCAATGTATACATACATTAACTATCATGTTTTACATCTTAAATATATACAATTCTTATTTGTCAATTACATTTCATTAACCCCTGGGGGCGGCGGGGGGAGCGTGAGTACTGGATAAAGGTAGGGCTTTTTCCTTTCCCAATTGTGATTCCTGTACGGAAAATACTAGAAGATGGCGACAAAGTCCTCATTCTTTTTATTTCCCCCCAGCGTTCTTCTGGAAGTCCTCTCCTGGGCACACAGTTGAAGACATTACGTAACAGTCCCAGCTTTAAAAATGAACAAACAGAGGCACAACTTCACGCACCGGGACTTCGTGGCCCCTGTTCTGGCCGCTGCAAAACTACTCACGACGCCACCACGCAACTCACCAGCTATTCCTCTTCCTCCCCTCCCGTCCCTGCCCAGACACGCTCGTGTTTCCACAGAATCCCAGCTGCCTGCACACACCCTTTGTGCAGTGACTCCCCACTGTCACTGTCTGCGCTCGGCAAACCTCTGCTGAACCCACGAGCCGAAGGGTGGCAGTAAAATCCGTGCCCCGCCGCGGCGGGGGAGGCTCGGCCCGCGCCCGCCGCCCGCCCCCCGCCGCCCTCTCCGTGCGGTTACCGGTTGCCGGCTCGAATGCCTTTTCCGTGCCGGAGGCGTCCACCGGCTCCGCACGGGCTCCGCCGCGGTAATTGAGCGGCTGAGACACGACGAAGGTGCCAGTGCTCATGGCGGCGACAGGGGCGGCCCAAAGGGTGCGGAGAAACGAAGACAGTGCGACCCCGCCGGCTCTGGGGAACATTGGGGCGCGCGCGGCTCCCGGGCGGAGATTCGAGGGCCGCGTGGGAAGGCGGGGCCGCGGGAGGGGCGGGGCCGCGGGAGGGGCGGGGCCGGCGGGGAGGGCGGGGCCGCCGGGTTGCGGGCGCGGGGAGGGGCGGGGCGCGGGGAGAGGGGCGGGGCGCGGGGAGAGGGGCGGGGCGCGGGGAGGGGCGGGGCCGGCTTGCGGGTGCGGGGAGGGGCGGGGCCGCGGCGCAGTCCGACCCGGATTTAGCAGCCTCAGAGCAACGTTGGGGCTTCCGGGAACCAGGCCTAGGAGGCTCCGGGGCAGTTACTCGGTCCCCCCGCGGTCCAAGTCAGGCCCTCCGCCTAGCCGGGCGGAGCCACAGAGCAGTGTCCTCTCTCCCCTCCTCCCCGCCATCTCCGAGGGACGGAGGGAGGGGGAAAGCGCTTCCTTCTTCCTGGTGGATGTTTGCAAGATACTTTACAAGCGTTTTCCTGCCCATCGTTGCACGTTATCATCCTAGGATCCCATTCTTAATCTTACCGCCTGAGGAAGGCGGAGGATGGGAGTGCCAAGAAGTTTACTTCGGTGGTTACTTCGCTGTGCAGCCACCGTTTATCTGTATAATAATACTTTTCAAAGGGTTTCTGTAAAAACCAAGGGGCGGAGCCGCGGGGGAAGGACCGGGAAGGAGATAGACGGCATTGTGACGAGAAACTGCTTTTTAAATTCTAAAAGTGCAATATAAATGCTATGAATGGCGAATAGTGACACAAACCGAGGCCTAACGTACGGATACGTGGAGCAAAAGCCACCACGGGGGCGGGGGAGGGGGGAGCCTTCTGTGAGACCCATCTGCCACTTGGAGGCACCCACAGGTCTGGGCTGAGGGATCTTACACAAGGGCAGTCTTGTCACTGCTCTTAGTAAACTCCTGCGCATCTCCAGTAGAGACTTTGATAAACAGAAATCAATTGGCAATTTGGACATTTCCTCTGGGCTTGTTTCTCTTCTAGGGACTGCAGTCTTAATGCTTTTTCCTTTACCTACCAGCACAGCAGCAAACTATTAGTGTTAGGTTTGTTCCAGGTGGGAACTTGAAAAGTATGTATGGGACAGAATGCGGTTAATGGAAAACCAAGGTTTGTGAATCAGTAGCCCCAGAGTCCCACCAGGTTGTAAGCAGCCAGCATCCCCCCTGATAAGGACGGAACTACTCCCCTGCCTTATCTCTACAGTATGAGACTGACCTAGGGGTCCCAGAAATTGGTGGTTTGAAAAAAAAAAATTATTGCAGCATCCGTTCTGGCCCAGGTACTCACTCCCCCCTAAGAAACCCTCTATAAAACTCAAGGCTTTCCCTTCCCTCAGGGTGGATGCTGTTTGGCCTCTGCCCATCTGCACCCAGATGCCCAAAATAAACAGCATTTTGCTACACATGAGACTTCGTCTCCGTGTCTCTGTCTCTGTCTGTCTCTCTTTCTCTCCCTCCCTCTCTCTTCCTGACCTAACAATTAAGACGTGTGGTTTCCAGGTTTAGGGTAAATATAAACTATTCTGGTCAATTTTTCCTGCCCTCTATACCAATTTGTTAACCCTTTCAATGCTACTGAGATGTGTAGGTACTGGTCCTCAAATTGTTACAGCAAGTGTTACAGCGGGTGGTCCTGAGGACAAACTGAGCGGCACACGGAGAGTTGGAGAATCAAGGTTTATTCGCCATTCGCCGGCGGGCTCAGAGGGGTATTGCCACCAAACTCTGAGCCCTGTCTACCGTATTTTTCCCACTTTTATTAAGTTGGGGTGGTCCGAGGGGTGGGGTCTCGGGTGGCTAAGGTAATAGATTAGTTGATGCGCTAGGCAATAGGTTAGTATTATGTTGATCAGCCAGGTAATGTTAGTATTATGATGACGGGCCAGGTAATAGGTTAGTATTATGCTGATGCGGGTCTTCCGTGAGGGGTGGGGGTCTCAGGTGGCTGATGGGGGTTTTCCTTACCAACAAGTTCAGGATGAAAATTCAAAGAGACAAAGAGGTCCACAGGGTGTGGAAGGAATGCAGAGAAGCAGTGCCCGTTAGACGGATGTGTGCTGGAGGGCAGACGTGGGGGTAGAAAGATGTAGAGAAGGAATAGAATCATTCCAGAAGGGGGAGGAGAGCTAAGGATAAACTCACAATTTGCTTACAGTCAAGCTTGGGTGTAATAAAGCCCCGTCCGTCTCCGTATTTCCTTTCACAGACAACTGTAGGTAGGGAAGAGAGGCAACTGCATTCCCCTCCCCATCTCCAGGCCTCCCAAAGGAGGGAGTCCTTGGGAACTGGTTCTGTGATCCAGGGTCCTTCACTTCCCTCTGCCCACGTCATCAGCGGCCAGCTCTGGCTTAGTTCCACCATGAGTAGCACTCGATTCTTGCATACAACCTCCAGAATAAAAGAAAAGATCTTTAGGGAGGAGCCAGCTCTTAGTCTGTCCCCTAGAACTATATATTAAAAATACACACACACATTTTTATTTCCTGAACAATGTGTCTTTCACTCTAATAATTCCTTCAGTGAGGAGCCAGAAAACCATCCACACAAAAAGAGAGAGGAAAAAAATATTCAAAATCCTGTCCCAGTCCATTTTAATAGGGCCTTTCTCTTACAGTGGTTTACAGATTGAATTCCATTTTAAGCCTGAGTGTCGTCACATTCTTCATATATAGAGTATAATATTCTCACTGAAAAAACTAACAGGTTTCATGATCCAGGCAGCGTGACATTAGGATTAGGACCTCAAGGAATATTTGCTGAACAAACAAATGAACAGTAATTCAAGTCAGAGGTTTTACAAACCTGGACTTTGAAATCACCACCCTGAGAAGGATGTCCCCTGAAGCTAGTTAGGTATCTCTGCTTGGAGAATCCAGTCTTTTTCATTTTCAACAGTTTTTTCAGGACATAATAGTCATATTGTCAAAAATAGGTTTAATTTACAAATTCCAGATAATATGAAACTCAGTATGTGAAAGTGGTATAAAAATTGGAAAGCATTATGCAATCACTATAATACTAATGTTCATAGTTTGCAGTGCCTTCCTGTTTTTTCAAATGAAATTCAGGGCCATTGACTTTGGAATTTGTTCTTGGAGCTAATAATTAGCTGGAAACTGAAGACTACTATCCTTACAGTACATTAGAACCTGTTTTTTCCATGTTTGTTTGTTTTATTATTTTTAAATATTAAGGAGGTATAAGTGTTTTTGTTATGTGAGTATCTCGTCTAATGCTTAACTCAGAGCTTTTTGTGTGCCCATCACCAGAATAGTGTTCATTGTACCCAACAGGTAAGTTTTTATCCCACACCTACCCCCCCAGAACCTGTTATCTAAGAGAGCAGAGTTATATAGGAATTATTCCAACTCTTTTAAATGTATAAGCTATATCAGTGGTTGTGTCGGTGGTTTTTTGGGGGGCGGGGAGGGGAGTTGAGAAAGAGTCTCACTCTGTTGCCCAGGCTGGAGTGCCGTGGCATCAGCCTAGCTCACAGCAACCTCAAACTCCTGGGCTCAAGCCATCCTCCTGCCTCAGCCTCCTGAGTAGCTGAGACTATAGGTGTGCGCCACAAATCCTGGCTAATTTTTTCTATTTTTAATAGAGACAGGATCTTGCTCTTGCTCAGGCTGGTCTCCAACTCTTGAGCTCAATCGATCCTCCTGACTCGGCCTTCCAGAATGCTAGGATTACTGGTGTGAGCCTCCGTGCCCAGCCTGTGTCAATGTTTTTTCTAGAACCTAGTGGAAATTTGATTATTAATATTTGCATGTATATAATATGTAAAGACAAATTTTAAAAACTTAAACAAGAACCTCTATGTACTATTTTTTGTAACTTCTTAAGAGTCTATGGTATTCAAAATAAGTAGTTTGAAATTTTTTTTTTTTTTTTTTTGAGACAGAGTCTCACTCTGTTGCCCAGGCTAGAGTGCCGTGGCGTCAGCCTAGCTCACAGCAACCTCAAACTCCTGGGCTCAAGCGATCCTACTGCCTCAGCCTCCTGAGTAGCTGGGACTACAGGCATGCACCACCATGCCTGGCTAATTTTTTTTCTATATGTATTTTTAGTTGGCCAGATAATTTCTTTCTATTTTTAGTAGAGATGGGGTCTCGCTCTTGCTCAGGCTGGTCTCGAACTCCTGACCTCAAGCGATCCACCCTCCTGGGCCTCCCAGAGTGCTAGGATTACAGGCATGAGCCACCGCACCCGGCCTAGTAGTTTGAAAAATTAAACAAGGAGCTGAGCATGGTGGCTCACACCTGTAATCCCAATTACTCAGGATACCAAGTACGGAGGATGGCTTGAGCCTAGGAATTTGAGACCAGCCTGGGCAACATAGCAAGACCCCGTCTTTAAAAGGAAAGAGAGAAAAAGAAAAATTAAACAAGGAACACACGCTCATTATATAAAAATACTAAAAGCAGGGATTTTTTAAAAGAAAATGAAAATAATTATTTCACCACCCAGAAACAATGTTAATAGCTAACACCTACTGGATACTAACTGTCTTAGTCCATTTGGGCTGCTATAACAAAATTCCTTAGATTGAGTAATTTATAAACAACAGAAATTAATTCCCTACAGTTCCAGATGCCGGGAAGTCCAAGGTCACGGTGCCATCGGATTTGGTGTGTAGGGGCAAAGGGAAAGCTTCCCCTTTGCCTTTAATGGTTCACTGAAAATCAACTGACAAAAGGTAGATTAATAGGAGGAAAGGCATATAAATTTATCTGATCATCGTTTTATGTGACGTGGGAGCCTTCATCATGAAGAGCAAAGATGCAGGGGAAACTGTACATTTTTATGTTTAGCTTTCACAAAGTTTGGACAGCTGTGTAGACATACGATTGCTCTAATGTTAATGGACTTAGTGGGGAAACGCAGCAAGATCTGTCTGTCTAGATTTTTCTTGGCCTTTCTGTGCAGGGTTCGTTCCTTCTGAGTGTGGGGCAGGGTCCTCTGTGGAATGGGGGTCTTATGACCTATAATCCAACAAGATAGGTCAGATAACTTCTTTATCTGGCCAATTTTTACACAGAAAGGAAGGGGTAAGTTAGAATAATATTTTTGGGTGTTAGAGCTGGCTTTGGGGAAAAGGGGTTCTGGTTTCTATGACCCACCTTGGGGAAGAGGGGTTTCAGTTTCTGTGGCTGGCCTAGGGGAGAAGGAGGGGTGAGAGATAGAAGGGCAGGAGAAGATCAGGGAAAAACGTTTGCTTCCGAGGTTGCTTCTGAGGCCTTCATTTTGGGGTATCGCTTTCTGAGCCCCAATAGGTATCTGATGAGGGCTTGCCCTGCTTCCCAAAGGCACCATCTTGCTGTGTCCTCACATGGCAGAAGGGGACAAGGGAGCTCCCTCGGACTTGACACTTGCTTCATAAGGTCACTACTCCCATCCATGAGAGCTCCGCCCTATGACGTAATCACCTCCTAAAGGCTCCCCCTTTGATACTGTCACATCGGGGACTAAGTTTCAACATATGAGTTTGGGAGGGACACATTCACACAGCACTACCCACATTATGTTTTACATTATATTATCTCATTTAGTCCTCAGAAGGACACTATGAGTGCTGTGGTCTGAACGTGTCTTCTCCAAAATTCATGTGTCGGAAACTTAATCCCCCCCTGCAACACTGCTAGGCGGCAGGGCCTTTGGGGAGATGTTTAGGCCAAGAGGGCTTCACCCTCATGAGTGGATTAACGCCATCATAAGAGGGCTTGACAGGAGGAATTCATGTCCTTTTTGGCCTCCTGCCTTCTGCCCTGTGAGGGCAGAGTAAGAAGGTCTTCATCAGATCAGATGCTGGAGCCCTAATCTTGGACGTCCCAGCCTCCAGAACTGTAAGAAAATAAATTTCTGTGCTTTATAAATTACCCAGTCTCAACTCTTCGTTTGTAGCAGCACAAAACTAAGACAATGAGGCAGGCGCTATTATCCCCATTTTACATTGAGGAAACTGAGGTTTGACAAGACCGAGTCATTTGCCAGAGGTTAGACAGTAAGACACAGAGCTTAACAGAGTTAAAAAATAGGCCATTCTGTCATACTGACCAGTTAAAGGCACTTGAAAAACAGCAGACAGAAAAAGATCTCCCTAACTTTTGTGCTGTTTCTTAAAAGAAAAAGATGAAATTCCCAAGTGAAAGGAGCGACATCTTTATCCTTAAGGACAAGAAGGTGAGAGCAAGAGAATTCTGTGCAGAGCTTGTTAAAATAACTCTTCTTTAAAGTCTACTCCCCTGGAGACACCTGTATCGAAGTCTTCCGGCCTCCACATCTGCCCGGGACTGACTGTTCTCTCCACCAGCTGCCCAAGCCCTCGCTGTCACCGTAAGCTTTGCCTTGCCTCACTCTGTGGTGTCTTCTGTTTCCGGTCATCCATGTCTTCCTCTTTCTTGGTATACTCTCTCATTTTAACAGAGACATCTTCCAGTAGTAGCTTCCTGAGACAGGATGCAAGGAAAGTAAATTTTTTTAAACTGCCTAACTGAAAAATGTTCATTCTCTCCTCACACATGATTGATGATCTGGGTGGGTACAGGTAAGTATAGAATTCCAAGTTGAAAATAACTTTCTTTTGGAATTTTGAATGTAATAGCCTATTATGTTCTAGTGTACAATGTTGCTATTGGGAAGTCTCATGTGTAGGCAGTTTTTCATCAGCCTTCCCAATAAACATTATTTTTTTGAGAACCTGTTCTGCGCCAGGCATTGAGTGAGATGTTAGGAGTATGCAAAGCTAAATAGGCTGGCACAGAGTAAGAACCTAATAAATAACTGTTGTGTAGCCAGTCTACTTATTTATTTATTTATTTATTTATTTTCCTGAATAGCAGGAAAACACAATAGAGAAATCAGAAGTTCAATGAAAGTGCTTTGGACAATTCCTAACATAAATCACAATTCAGAACTTTTTTTTAATTGCATCCTAGCCAACTTCTAAATGCCCCACATCCAACCCATTATCAAGTTCTACCAAATACATTTCTACCCTTAAAATATATCTTGAATTCATCTATTCCTCCTCTACTCCTCTGTAGAAGAAAAACAAGAAACCAGACTGAAATTCCAAAGACATAAAATTGCAGTGAAATTTTTATGATGTTGGAGAACAGATTAATTCTAATGGAAAATATTTTTTAAATATAATTCACTTCAAGTTCAGTTCTATCTGAAGTGATTTTTATGAATTATCAATATCTCTTACCTGGTCATGTTATAATTTTCTTCAATGACTACATCTCCCAAACCTTGATCTCCAAACAGATAATCAGACTTACATTTCAGATGGGTAAACCAGACTGCAGTAAAGCCCTTTGAGAAGAGATTCCTTATCTTTTTACCATGAATAGTAGGAAAACACCACAGAGAAATTCATGCTTTATGATAAAGAATAAGGATCACTTAAATTCATCTCACCATGATTAGTCAGAAAGTAGGTTCTCTGTTTATCTCTGAATTAATTAGGTTTCAGATCAGTAGCATTATCAAAGGCAAAAATAGCAGTGGCTTATTCAAGAAAGAAATTTATTTCTCTATTATGTAACAGTCCATGCTAAGCAGTCCAGGGATAATATGGTGGCGGCCACAGTGTCAGGCCAGTGCCTGGCCAAAGACCCAGGCACCCTTTGTCTCACTGTTCTTACGCCCTCACCTGTTAATTTCTCCATATGCCTTGAAAGGCTGTTCTCATTTAGCTTCATATAGAAAAGCTTCTGACATACCAATACATGGCTATGATCTTTTATATCAATAACAAGCATCCAGAGTGATTCTGATGCAGGTGCTCACATCATTGGACCATACTCAAAACAACTAAGCATTGTTTCCCGTATTATGCCTCTCAGAACACTAATTTTGCAAGATGCTCCATACGAAAAAGATTCTGTTGATCAATAAGTTTGGGAAACAGAACATATTAATACTGTATCCTCCTCTTGGAAATCATAATGATTATTAGCATATTTAGAGCTTAAATAAATTCAGAAGTAAAGAAATCTGTTCAGTGTTATACAACCCAGTGTTTCCCGAAATTATTTGAGCTCAGCACTACTTTTCCAGGTGACATTCATTAAACCCACTTTAGGAAATGCTGTTTTAGAATCAGGGGTAAGATTGAGAAGAGACCATTAAAGTTAGCAAGCGAGGGATCTTTAGACTTCTTTAAATAGAGCAATTTCAGTTGATGGTGAGAAGAAGCCAGACTATAATAAGTTATGGAATGAACCAGAGGCGAAATGGATACAATGAGTATACCACTATACTTTCAAAAACTACAGTGGAAGGAAGAAAAGTGCAATACCATTTCCAGAAGAAAAAAAGAGACAGGAAGAGGGAGAGCTTGCAAACCGAAGAGAAGGAAGGAACAAGTGACGCAAAGTCCTAAATGTGGCAAGGAGTGGAGTCAAGAGGACGAGTAGAGATGTAAAGAGAAATGATGTTGTTTTTCTTTCCTCAAAAAAATGAAAAGGTAAAATACAGGTATAGATACACGTATGTTTGGAAGTGAAGGAACATGGCTAAAAGAGAGCTGTTTTTTTCTATGAGGTAGGAAAGAAAATCACCTGCTGAAAATGAGAAGAAAAGAAAAAGGTTGTAAGCTTCAGATGGGAGATAAAGTTTGGGAACAGCATGTATGGGAAATAAGAAACATGGCTAAGAATTAGTAAAAAGATTGTTGGGCAGAATTCAATTCTGAGTTGAATATTGAATAGATTTTTCTCCATCTTCACTCAGAAGTACTTATTTAAATTCTAAATATGCTAATCATCATTATGATTTCCAAGAGGAGGATATAGTAAGTTCTGTTTCCCAAACATCTATATCAATAAAATCCTTTTTGTATGGTGCATCTTGCAATATTAGTGTTCTGAGAGTCATAAAATGGAACTCTCCGAAGAGGGGAACAAGCATGTGTTTGGATTCAAGTAGGGTTAAGGATGAATGGGGCAGGTAAAGAGGAGCAAGGGAACCAAAGTTCCTTGTGAGAGTGCTATTGAGTAATAACTTTGTGAGAAAAGAAAACTAGAAAAAGAGAAGAATAGAGGAAAGTTAAAGTTGTGGAGGTTCTAGGATATGGAAGAACAGGTTTGGTGGTGGGGGACACAGAGATGGAAGAGTTGGAAGGATAACAGGGTGTGTTCAAAGAGATTTCTGTGTTCACTATTTCAGAGTTTTAGGTGGTGATTAGATCAATTCACGGGACTGAATTGCTGGAGTGAACTGGAGGGAAGGTTGCTGCAGGGAAGGATGCTTAGGAATTGTAATGCTACCTGAAAAGGTATACGATGAGCAATGGCTACCTTTAAATCTTGGCTCTTTAAATGTTGGCTCCTTTAACAACAAATGAATCTGAACAAATTGCTTACCTCTGTCAGCCACTGTTTTCTTATTTTTTGAAAAAGGAGAAAATGATAACTAATTGGTAGGAGCAATGTATAAAGATAACATAAACAAAATATCTGGCACAGTAGGCTCAATAAGTAACAGCGATTATTATTGGCTTGATCAATATGAGGATGTTATAGATGCCTGAATATTGGAGAAAAAAAGGATAGAAAGGAGCTGGGTGCAGTGGCTCACACCTGTAGTACCAGCTGGACGGGAGGGTGAGGCAGGAGGATCACTTGAGCCCGGGAGTTCGAGGCTGCAGTGAGCTGTGATAATGCCAGTGCACACCAGCCTGGACGATAGAGTGAGACACCATCTCAAAAAAAAAAAAAAAAAAAGATAGGAAAAGATTAAGCTATGTGATTAAGTCCTCAGCAAATCCGGGGGACTGACTTGTAGGTGGCTGAAGGAGAGTCAAGATCTGCGAAAACCCAGACGTTAAGTCCCTACCGGTGTCTTCTGGGAGGTACTTTCTTTTCCACTATTCTCCACGTCCTCATCTGAAGTGGGCGTTGAAATTCCTGCTTCTAACCACGATGAAATAACTGGGACTAGATTTACCTTCCTTTCCCTTAAACAAGTAGAAAACCGAACAAAACATAGGAAACAATGATTTGCAGACTTTGGACAACAAGCAGCATAGGACAGTTATCTCTGAGGGAAGGGAAACAAAGTGAGTCCTTCAAGTTTCTCAATTCTCTGCCTACAAAGAGTTTCTCGGCCACAGTGCAGGAGAGGGAATACAAATAGAGCCCAGTGGTTTTCCTGAACGGAGGAGACATAATTCAGAGGTAGCTAGAATTTGTGGGCAGCACCACAAAGCGGGAGCTGTACAAAAAGAGAACTTTGGAGCTCTGCTGAGAGTCCTCCCCTCCATTTTCCCCCAGCTTTATTGAGGTATAATTGACAAACAAAATGGTATATAAGGTGTACGATGTGATGTTTTGATATACATATATATTATAAAATGATTACCATTAAGTTAATTAACATATCCATCACCTCACATGGTTACCATTTTTTGTGTATATGGTAAAAACATTTAAGATCTAGTCTTCCAGCAAACTTCAAGCATACAATACAGCATTATTAACTATGGTCACTATACTATACATTAGATATCCAGAATGTATTCATGATGTATAACTGAAACTTGGTGCCCTGTGACCAACATCTCCTCATTTCCGCCACTCCCAGCTCCTGGAAACCACCATTCTACTGGCAGAGAGTCCCCTTAATTTGAAGGCTAAGTACTTATCTGCAGTGTTCAGCAATGCGGAAATTGCTCAGGGTAGGTAGAAGGAGGCAGAAAAATCCCTTGTGCTCGTATAAGACTGGGAATACTTTGGGTTCCCAGTATCCTGAGTGGAAAGATGTTATAGAGCATTATGTAGGGTCCTCAAAACGGTATTGCCCCAATAGTGGGGTCAAATTAGCCCTAGGCTAGTGGCTGCTCTGGGCCTGCTATAACTAAGCTTAAAAGCAAACCGTAGAAGAATCAAACCAATTCTATGTAACTTATCTGTGTCTCAGAAAAAAACTCACAAAGTATTTAAAGTAATACAACAAAGTCCAGCACCTAACAAAGCAAAATTCGCAATGTCCAGGAGCCAGTCAAAAATTACCAGGCATGCAAAGAAGCCGGGAAAGAAACCCATAATCAGGAGGAAAACCCGTCAAAAGAAACAGATCCAGAAACAGATGATAGAATTTTTAAACAAAGATGTTAAAACAGGTTTTATAAATATACTTCATATGCTTAAGAAGGTAAAGGAAAGTATGAACATGATGAGTGGGAAAATGGAAGATAGATAAAAGACCCATATCAAACTTCTAGAGATGAAAAACATAATATCTGAAATAAAAAATACACTGAATGGCATTAACAGATAAGATACTGCAGAAGAAAAGATGAGTAGATTTGAAGACATAGCAGTAGAAAAGTAGAAACTCTACAAGATAAAACATGCAGATATTTAAACCTTAGGCGTGATACAATCAGAATTCTAGAAGAAAATGTAGGAAAGACTCTTACAGACATTGGCCTAGGCAAAGAATTTATGAAGAAGACCCCCAAGGCAATCACAGCAGCAACAAAAATAAATGAATGGGACATGATTAAATTAAAAAGCTTCTGCACAGCCAAAGAAACAGTCAAGAGAATAAACAGACCACCTACAGAATGGGAAAAAATTTTTTTTTTTTTTTTTGAGACAGAGTCTCACTCTGTTGCCCAGGCTAGAGTGAGTGCCGTGGCATCTGCCTAGCTCACAGCAACCTCAGACTCCTGAGCTCAAGCAATCCTCCTGTCTCAGCCTCCCGAGTAGCTGGGACTACAGGCATGCGCCACCATGCCCGGCTAATTTTTTTCTATATATATTTTTTTAGCTGTCCATATAATTTCTTTCTATTTTTAGTAGAGATGGGGTCTCGCTCTTGCTCAGGCTGGTCTCGAACTCCTGAGCTCAAACGATCCGCCCACCTCGGCCTCCCAGAGTGCTAGGATTACAGGCGTGAGCCACCGCGCCCGGCCAGGAAAAAATTTTTGCATACTACACATCAGATAAAGGACTCATAACAAGAATCTATTTAGAACTCAGGAAAATCAGCAAGAAAAAATCAAGCAACCCTATCAAAAAGTGGGCAAATGACATGAATAGAAACTTCTCGAAAGAAGATATAAGAATGGCTAACAAACATATGAAAAAATGCTCAACATCCCTAATCATCAGAGAAATGCAAATCAAAACCACAATGAGATATCACTTAACGCCAATGAGAATGGCCTTTATCAAAAAAACCCAAAACAACACATGTTGGCGTGGGTGCGGAGAGACAAGAACACTAATACACTGCTGGTGGGACTGCAAACTAGTGCAACCCCTATGGAAAGCATTATGGAGGTATCTTAAACAGATTCAAGTAGACCTGCCATTCGATCCAGCAATCCCATTATTGGGCATATCCCCAAAGGAAAAAAGGTCATTCTTTAACAAAGACACATGTACCCGAACGTTTATAGCAGCACAATTCACAATAGCAAAGATGTGGAAACAACCCAAATGCCCATCAATACATGATTGGATTAGTAAGCTGTGGTATATGTATACCATGGAATATTACTCAGCTATAAGGAATGATGAAGATACGACATCTCTATGGTTCTCCTGAAGAGAATTGGAACCCATTATATTAAGTGAAATATCCCAAGAATGGAAAAACAAGCATCACATGTACTCACCAGAAAATTGGTTTCCCTGATCATCACCTAAATACAAATCTGGGAACGACACCAATTGCATATCAGACTGAGGTGGGGGGTAGGGGAGGGGATGGGGGTATGCCTACACAATGAGTGCATTGCGCACCGTTTGGGGAGCAGTAACACTTGAAGGTGCTGACTCGGGAAGGGGGCGTGGGGAAGGGAGGGATATATACCTCATGATGGGTGCAATGTGCACGACCTGGGGAACAGACAGGCCTGGAGCTCTGACTTGGGGGGAAAGGCGGTACAGGAGCAACGTATGTAACCTGCAATTCTGTATCCCCCATAACAAGATGAAATAAAAAAAAAATGTAGATACAGTTACATAGATAAGTAAAATAATGTTATAAAATATCCTAAATAAATATATATTAATGTCTAAAAAAAAATGCAGATAAAAAAGATTGGGGAAAAAACAGTGAATTTAGTGAGTTGTGGGGCAATATCGAGTGACCTAACATACACCCAACATACATATCTCAGAAGACAGGGCAACTGGGTGGTGGAAGGAAAACTATTTCAAGAAATGATGATCAAAATTTTCCAAATTTGATGGAAACTACAAACTTACTGATCCAAGAAGTTTAATTAACCTCAGGCAGAAGAAACATTAAGAGAACTACACCAAAACACATCCTAATCAAAATGCTAAAAATCTGTAAAAAGGAGAATTCTAAAGTAGGTGCCGAGGAACATGCCTTTTTCAAAGATTATTCAACTTTTGCAGCCTGATTTCCACAATTTTGGGAGCACGTGATTTTCCTTATTATAACAGACTTTTAGGCCAAACTTCCTGTGGTTTCTTCAGCAATACTCTTACTTCAAGAACTTACAAGGCAGGCCGGCGCGGTGGCTCATGCCTGTAATCCTAGCACTCTGGGAGGCCGAGGCGGGTGGATCGTTCAAGGTCAGGAGTTTGAGGCCAGCCTGAGCAAGAGCGAGACCCCGTCTCTACTAAAAATAGAAAAGAAATTATCTGGCCAACTAAAAATATATACAGAAAAAATTAGCTGGGCATGGTGGTGCATGCCTGTAGTCCCAGCTACTCAGGAGGCTGAGGCGGTAGGATTGCTTAGGCCCAGGAGTTTGAGGTTGCTGTGAGCTAGGCTGACGCCACGGCACTCACTCTAGCCCGGGCAACAGAGCAAGACTCTGTCTCAAAAAATAAATAAATAAAAATAAAAAAAATTTACAAGGTACTTAATCCATTTGTGTCTACTCTATTCGGTTCCATGTGCCAGTAGCCAAACTCAGAGTTCTTTTCTAAACAGAGTCCTTAAGCTTATTTTTACCTCTTTGCTTCCCTGCCCCAAAGCCTTTTTTTCTTAATTTAGTGGCAGTTGGCCTTGAAATCATCTGAAACAATTGGGCAAGATTGTGATGAAATCTTTGACTGAGATGTCTTAATGAGAGGCCTCTGAGCCACAAGTCTTATCTCTCCCGATTATAATACTGAAGCAGTTGGCTTTTCCAAACCTATAAGGTCCCAAATTTTGGGACTCTTTATTCCCTTCCTTTGCTTGCAAACAAGGAGATTCTGATCTGAACTCACATATTTTTTTTTTAATACCTAGCTAAAAATAGCCAGCAGCAACCAGCTCACACTTACACCCCGATTCATTCCAACTACCTTTGTTAGAAGTACCAACATAATAAAAATTGTGTCTGCCTTTCAAGTTACCACAGCAACAGTTTTACCAAATATTTTGCCATGGCATAAGAAGAGGCACCATCTTTTCAGCCAATGATATCAGTTTCTCACCTCTGGCCGTGCAACCTACTAAGCCAATGCCTATATTTTATTTTAATTTTAAGCAATGTCAGATGCAAAAATGCCTATATTTTAAGTGTTTGATTTCTATATTAGCCAGGGTATGTTAAGCTAGTTTATTAAGCAGATTCAAAACATAATAATTTTAGCACAGTAGAAATGTCTTTACAATTTACCTAACAGTGCTGGAGCATCTAGATGAAATGTTCAAGAGCTCTGGGGCAGGGAAGAGGGGACTCTGCACCACAGAGTCACTGAAGGACCAGGATGTGTCTTCAACCCATGGCTCCCCAGGCTGCCCTGAGCATCACCCTGTCCGGCATCCACAGATGAAAAACAACAAGTCTTCATGCGTCAGGCATGAGGTGGTTCACGTCACTGCTCTTCCCACACCAGTGACCAGAACTGCAAGGGAAACTAACTATGAGAGGGAAGAACAGGTTTTGAGAGACAGTAGTCCATTTCCATCACAGATACTTTGTTAGTCAGAGTTCTCCAGAGAAAAAGCATCAAAGGGGGAACTGGCTCCCAAGATTGTGGGGCTTGGCAAGTCTGAAATTTGTAGGGCAGGCTGGTAGGCTGGAAAGTCAGGTAAACTGAGGTTTGCAGTCTTGAGTCTGAGTTCCACAGGGCAGCAAGTTGGAACCTAAGGTAAGCTTTCTATGTTGCAATCTCGAGAAATTCTTCTTCTCTGGGAAACCTCCGTCTTTGCTCTTAAGGCCTTCAGTTGATTGGGTAAGGCCCACACACATTATGGAAGGTGATCTGTTTTACTCAAAATCTGCTAATTATAAATGTAGGCTTGAAGTCTACATCTAAAAAATAACCACACAGACCATCTAGACTGGTGTTAGACCAAAGAACCGGGTCCCATGCCCCAGCCACGTTGACACATAAACTTACCCGTCACAGACACCCAATTATTAACAGCAGTTACCTTCCTTTGCATTGACAACTTGGGGAAAAAAAAAAAAAAAGAAAAGAAAAGAAAAAGGAACAGCAGTTACCTTCTGGAGTAGGAAGTAAGGGAAGGGGCAGGAGGACAGTATGGGGGGGAAGAAGCATAGATTTTTGCTCTTCATATTATAACTTTCTAAATATTTGTATTTGTGCCATGTATGTATCTTACTTTCTTTTTTAAAACCATTATTTTTAAGAAGGGAAATAAGATGTTATAGACTGACGATATGAACCTGAAAAGAAGACGGTCTTTTTGAGAAAGAGGACGGGGCAATGGGGAGCTGAGGGCACATCAACTCCACCTCTTAGTCCCTAGATAGGAGGGACAGGGACACAGCAGCCTCTGCTCAAGAGGGCTGTGGACCATCGTGTATTGTTGTATATATTTAGGTAATTACATTGTACGTTTCCATGATAAGAAAATTAGGTTTTTAGTAAAAGTGGTAGGAGTAGTTTATGGTAAAATGGAGGATGTAGTAAAGTCTCAGAGAAGGATGGGGCTGCAGACGACACACTGGAAAGAATTAGACACAAAGCAAAGGAGGTGACCCAGGGAGGAGGAAGGGCCAGGCTGACTGGGGACGGGCGGTAGCAGGGAAGACAGGGGTGAGGGGACCAGCAGAAGGGGCCAAGGAGGCCTAAAGATATGCCAGAGAGGCCCTCCCGGCTCCACCTGCTCTCACTCTCCTATTTTTAAGGTCTGTCATCCTGTCAAGGGGAAAACAAACCTCTTTTAAAGTTGTTTTGTTGTTTTTCTTCACAGAAGAATGTTGAAAGGCTTGAGAAGGAGCAGGAGAGTCTAGGAATGCAAAAATGGAACGATACCTGCCGTGCATTTGTGAGGCCTGTGTCTTCATGCCCACCAACACGATGGCTGCGGCTGCCCCATTACAGCACCCGTGCTAAAATCTCCGTGCGTGATCCACTCCCCCTGCTGCCCTTCCCTGACAGCAAACACAGGGCACTTCACCTCCCTAAACCGCAGCCAGGGCCAATTACATCACTAGGTGGCACACGCATATGAGCAGTAACCTGAGTCGCAGAAAAGACAAAAGTTAGAAAACTAGAAAAAGCAAACGCATACAACAAAGAAGAAATTTCAAGACTAAGGTAAACAACTGAAAATTCCACTTTTGAAATCTTTACCACCAAATCACTTTTTTTTGGTGTCCCGTCAAGACTTGAGGCCACTCGAGTACTTGGTGATGACAGGAAGAAATAGCCCCGCACCAGGGGGCAGCAAACTGCAAGGCACACAATAAAAGAAGTTGAAAAATCACAGGAACCAAGTGCCCAGTTGCCCCTTCGGGCAGTACATTTTTATCTTGAGTGGCCTCCTCCGGTTCGCTGTCCGTACCCCTTAATCTTCGTGTCCCACCCAAAGTCATTTCTGCCTTTTCCCAGACGTGCAGGGCCCTAGTTTTGCTCCAGTGTCTGTTCCACAAGTCTAGGGTAAATCGGAAACACGCTCGGCCTGTTCCTGGGCAAGTGTGGGACAGGGACAGAGCCATTGCCTGCCACTGTTTGCACTGAGAGGGTGGGGGAGGAGGAGGAGGAGGAGGGACTGGGTGCAGGCGGGCTGGTGGCAGGGTTCAAGTTCGCTGACGTTGGTGCGGGGTGAGTGCAATTTCCGGGGTGACCCTTCTCTCTTATGGGAAGAATGCCCAGTCTGGCCCGGGCCTCCAGAACGGGGCCTGTGCATGCGGTCCTGGGTAGGCTCTGCTTCCCCCCAGCTCTCTTGGGGACCTCTAGGCCCCTGGAAAGAGTGCCCTGTCCTCAGAGTGGGTCTTGGAGCAGGCCGATCACGCTTACAAAAAAACCCTCTCCCTCCCTGTGCCCTGCTGGGCTGTCAGGTCTTAGCCAGGCTCCCCTCTGGTCACACTTGCTGTCCCTGGGACTTGCCTGGCTCCCTCTTTCCGCCTACCAGAAGAGCAGTGGGGACAGGCAGCAGCCCCTGGCGATTAAGACCTGGCCACTACCTGGTGGGCACGGGTCGTATGCAGGCAGGGGACACCTAAGTCGGTGAACTCTTTCCTGGCACCTTCCCTCGGGGCCTCAGGTAACTCCCCGTGCCCCGCCGGGCCCGTCCCCGCTCCCCAGAGTTCATGCCCGCGGCCGTGGGCAGCTGCTCCTGTCCCCAGCGTCTCCTGTCCCCAGGGTCTCCTGTCCCCAGTGTCTCGCGCCGGCTCAGACCCCAGGAGCAGGGGTCGGAATGTTCCCCTCTGGCCCTGAGGCCCCCTCCGCTGGGAGCTGAGAACCCACCCAGAGCTCTGCTCAAAGGGGTCCTGAAACAGGACAGGGAGGCCTGTCCCTCGATCGCGGTCTTGGTCCCGGTTCGGGCTCCGGCGGAGCCTCCTGACACCCTCGCAGGCAGCCCTGCCAGTGGGGTCTTGCCCCCCATGCCCTCTGCGGCCGCCGCCGGGCAGACTGCTGGGCCCACCGCGATCGCTAGGCTGGGGGCCAAAGCCTCCTCAGCCTGCAAAGCTGCCCTCTGATAGGGTCGCCCGGCTCCCGGGCCAAACTTACAACTGTGCGTGCGACTGTCGCTGTCACTGTGCCAGCGACTGCTGCGTAGTGGAGCGTCCCTATGGTGGAGTCGTCTGGGGCCAGGCCAGGCGCTCCGTCCTCTGCTCGGTCCCCTGCACCCAGGGGTCCTCTGCTGTTCCTAGCAGCGGAGGAGGAGGAGGGCCCGGGTGAGCAGCCCGTCAGCTGTGACTCGATGGTAGATCTCTGACTGAAGCCCTCCCTCTGCCGGGGACGTGAGTCTCGGTATAGTGCAAAGTCACCTTGCCCTTGTCCCATGAGGCTAGACCTCAGTATGACCCTCTGCACCTGCGGGTCGTTCCTGGGAAGTTGCGGATTCCTGCTGTATCAGCAACTGCCTGTGTGCGTGTGTCTGTGTGTGCCTGTGTGTGCATGTGTCTGTGTGTTTGTGTAGGTGTGTGTGTGTGTGTGCATGTGTCTGTGTGCGTGTGTGTCTGTGTGTGTCTGTGTATGTGTCTGTGTGTTTGTGTAGGTGTGTGGTTTATGTGTGGTTGTTTTATAGATTTTTTTCCTTAAGTGTTTCAGTTACTTTTTTAGGAGCATATTTCATCTGACTCATCTGTTTTCTCATAATTTTCATGAGTGTGTTTATTATAATAAGTTAACTGTCACGTATAAAACCTTGGACCTCACATCTTTTAATACCACACTACTTAGGAAAACCAACCAGCATTGTGTTATTGCCTATTTATCGTAGGTAACCTGTGTTAATTCTCATTTTATTAGGACTGCTGAAAAAAATTAATATTAATTATGTCACTTGCTGTGAATTTTGCCACAGAGATTTGTAATATATAATACTTTGGATGCCTCAATACTTGTACGTTTCTTTTAAAATATATTTGTATGACTTTGAAAGAGTTTTAAATATAATATTTTTAGGTCCATGTTAAGTGTGAGAAAAAACCGGTAGTGTGTTTTCACAGTTGTATCCACAATGCAGGGCACATAATTAATGCAATACTATTATGAAAAGCAATTAAACCCCATTCATACTTTGATTAAATTAACAAGAGAGTGTCAAGAAGATTTGGTTAGCTCTATGGCATTCTCTTCCTGGGGGTGGGGGAACTAAACTTTAGCTCATTCCAGTCAGCAATGACTTTCTGGCTCCATGCAAGTGTTGCTCATTAGTTTCCATCTTGCCCCATAACTTTCAGTAGCTATAGAAACGCCTCCATGGTTTAAGTCAACACTGACGTCCTGGTTTCTCTTTAGCCCCCTTTGCCCTTCCTTTTAGTCCCTTTTGTGGGTTCAAATCCAAAATCTTAAATGACCCCATGTTAAGACTTGGTATCTGTTCCTGACCTTCCCCCTGCCCAGAGTTTCAGGTTTCTCCTGGGTTTTGTCCTGTCTTCACCCAGGACTCCTGCATCTCATGAGTTTCTCTTCTCAGCTGGTTACATGAAACTTGTCCGCTGAAAAATGCAATGCTGCCTTCCTCCACAAAAATAAGACCAAACAAAAATTCCAACAACAAAAACCGACAAGAAAAAAAAATGTCCCCTCACGTTCTGTATCAGTAAAGTATTCCACTAAGGGCTCATGGACAAACTAACATGTGGTTCTTTTGTTTTTTCACTTTCATGAGTCTCTCAATTCCATTACCTTTTCTCCACCTTCTCTTCCATGACTTTTAATAACCACGGGCACTAAACAAACACAGTGAAATGCTGGTAGGAAGTTAAACTGTACATGCTTTTTTCTAAAATATTTTAGTATTTTGTACCAAGCATCTTTTTCACCCAGGCGTCTACCTTTTGGGATCAGTCCCATGGGAAAACTTAGAGGTGGATGGATGGAGAGTTACACATAGACAGGTTCATTTTGTCAATAATAGTGACTCAGTAAATAGTATAAATCTCAAAATATAAAAGTGGGCGAGTAAACTATGAACTGCAGTTCAAAGTGGCAAATATTAATATTTGGGAACTTAATATTATACTGTTCTAGTGAGAGAATAGACATGTTGTCAAGTAAATCCCCACATAAAATAGTGCTATTTTTAAAACATTTAAATTAGGTGAGAAAATGTTCATATGTATGATGTTAAAGTATGTGCATTAAATGATGTGTGTTTATATACATGTATACATATATACACTCACACGCAGTATTATCTTAACTTTGTAAAAGTTATATATTCACGAATTCAACAAATAGTTACTGAGTTCTTAACATTTGGGTGACATTTCTCACCCCAATCAAGAACATTGCCTTACTTTGTCTCTTGGTGACTCTATAGTAGCTGACATATTAGTGTCATAGAGAAAGACAGTTTGTTTAATGAGACCCGTCTTCAGAGAAATGTGGCCTTCTGCTCTGCAGGTCCAAAATCTAGGTGGTTATTAGGGAACCTAAAGGTATTGAGATTCTTACAGGTAACTTATAAGTACTAAAAATATGACAGGTGCTAATGGCTCCTACACTTTTCCAGCGAAATACTTCATGGGATCTATTGTGGTCCCAGTGTTCATGGTTTAGGGCAACAGATCACCCTGATTGGGAGACAGAGAACTGCATGTTCATCGTGGAGTTGGAGCCAAGGAACGAGAGAGTCTCGCTAGAAGAGCCCCTGGTACCCAGCAGAAGCTACACCACTCGTGATAAGACTGCTCCTGCTGAACTCCACTGTCCTTTCTGTCATAGGTAAGACCTCACAGATTCTGTTTTCGGGGTGACAGCTTAGTTTGTTTTTTGGTATTTCGTTTTCGTATGTTTTGGTTTGTTTTCTGATTTGGGTACATGCTGTCTCAAGCTGGTTCATTTTTCTCTAATTTTTACAATTGATTTTTTCATATCCACAGGGCTATCTGCATAATTTAGGGGGCCCAGTACAAAATGAAAATACAGAACATACTTACAAATGATAAAGCATTGAATTATGGAAATACTGGGAATCTAGATTGGGCTTAGTTGAGAAACCACCATGGTCCATGATGCCACTGTGAGTGCACATAGATAAAACCCCCAAACACAATCCCCACACCCAACCTTCCCCAGACATGAGGGCAGCAGTGGTCGCTGGACAAGGGAGGGAAAGGTAAGGCCTTTTAGGGCCAGGTCACAGAGGAGCCACTGGCCAAGACCCATCCCAGTGAGGCGGTGAGAGGTCAAACTGCATGAGCCCTGGCTCCAAGTCCTAGAACCTGCTACATTGTCCCTTTGGACTTCACTTACCAGCTACAAAGCCCAGTTAAATTTAATAAGAATTTTAAGGCCGGGCGCGGTGGCTCACGCCTGTAATCCTAGCTCTCTGGGAGGCCGAGGCGGGCGGATCGTTTGAGCTCCGGAGTTCGAGACCAGCCTGAGCAAGAGCGAGACCCCATCTCTACTAAAAATAGAAAGACATTATATGGACAGCTAAAAATATATATAGAAAAAATTAGCCGGGCATGGTGGTGCATGCCTGTAGTCCCAGCTACTCGGGAGGCTGAGGCAGGAGGATCGCTTGAGCTCAGGAGTTTGAGGTTGCTGTGAGCTAGGCTGACGCCACGGCACTCACTCTAGCCTGGGCAACAGAGAGAGACTCTGTCTCAAAAAAAAAAAAAAAAGAATTTTAAGAAAGCAGCCACAGAACATTAAGCCCCGCGTATGAGGACCCTCTTCTTAGCATGGGGCCCAGTAAAATTTTTCTGGCCACACACCCATGAAGCAGGCCCCACATCTTCATTTCAATAGATTGGTCAGGTTAATTTACAACCATCTAAAATACATGCGTTCCTACATGAGCACACCGTGGATATTTGAAAAACAAAAACTAGTTCTACTCCCTGTTGGGAAAAATGGTATTTTATTTCAATTTAAGTGTTCATTTTTCTTGTTCTTGTTACCTGCACATCCTTTTATAAATTAATGGGATACCTCCTATTTTTTTGATTTTCATTTTGGGGGAGATTCTAATTGGCTGCATGGATATTACCTTCTTAGCTCTTGCATACTCACTCCATGGGCTGCCATCCATCTTTTAACTTTTTGAAATACAAAATATTTTGTATTTAAACTAGTCAAATATATGAATGCTTTAAAAATTATTTTTGTTCCATGAAAGCTTCCCAATCCTCAGGATATAAGTCTAGTTTCATAGATTTATTTTTAACACAACCTATTTTTTTGCTTATTTTAGTTTTCATGCTTTTCTCAGTATAACTGACAAAATTGTACATATTCAAGGTGTACAACTTAATGTTTTAATATACTTGCATACTATGAAACAATTAGTACAATCAAGCTAATTAACATATCCGTCACCTGACATAGTTAGCTTTTGTGTGTGTGAGTGGTGAGAATACTTAAGATTTACTCTCTTAACAAATTGCAAATATACAATACAGTATTGGTAACTATAGTCACCATGCTGTATATCCATTTTCAGAACTTAATTTATGTGATAACTGCAAGTTTGTACTGTTTGACCAACATCTCCTCATTTCCATTAACCCCAGCCTCTGACAAGCACTATTCTACATTTTACTTATATGAATTTGACTTTTAAAAAATTTTTACATATAATTGAGATCATATGGTATTTATCTTTCTGTGTTGGGTTTATTTCACTTAGCATAATGTTTTCGAGGTCTATCCTTTTAGATCCATGTTATACAAATGGCAGGATACCCTTTTTAAAGGCCGAGTTGTCTTAACATTGTGCGTGTGGATCACATTTTCTTTATCCATCCGCCAATGTACACTTGTTTCCATAACTTGCTATTTTTTGAAATGAACATGGGAATGCAGATGTCTCTTCCAGATAGTAATTTTATTTCCTTTGGATATATATCCACAAGGGAGATTTCTGGATCATATGGCAGTTCTATTTTTAATTTTAGTTGAGGAACAGCCATACTGTTTTCATTAATGCCTCTGCCAATGGCAGCAGCTGGTCTATCCTACAGAAATGTTCCATGTGCATTTGGAAACAGTATATATTCTGATGTTGGGTGGAGTTATAAATATATATACCCACACACATATAATTTCATATTTAATGTTGGTGTATATATTTGAATTTACGTCTGTTTTACTTTTTGTTTTCTATATGTCTTATTTTTTTGTTTCTTATTTTGACTTTATTCTTTTCTTTTGCATTAAGTCAATATTTACCCTGTGTTATTTTAATTTGTATAATGAGTTTTCTCTACATTCTTTTTTTGGTTTTAGTTTTGATTGATGTATAATAATTGTACCTGCTAATTACCATGATTTGATTATTACACAATAGATACATGTATTGAAACAACATTGAACCTCTATATTCTTCTGATAGAAGTGTTACTCCTATATAGCTTTATTCTCCCTTTCTCCCCTTTTGTGCTATGAATGTTATATTTGTTATTGGTTATAAACGCAACAATATGTTTTTAGTTATTTCTTTATATAATTAATTGTTTTAAATAAGCTGATAGAAGGAATAGAGCAATTACATATTTGTAACTTTGTGATGTTAAACTTCTTATTTTCCATTTTTGGTTCTCTTCATTTGTGGATTGAAATTATTTTCCACAAAACTTTCCTTAGCCCCATATGGCTTCTCTCCCAGCCACCTCCTCTGCACTGTCATTGGCAAACACATTAAATTTCAATTTGTTACGGTCCTAAGGATACAGTTACAAACACATTTATAAAGCTCATTTTACTTTTAAAAATCAGTTAAGAAAATAAATATTCACTTATTCTATCTTATAATTATGTAATTACCTTAATTAGTGTTATTTTTCTTACACATTCAAATTATTGTCTGGGCTCATTTTTATTCAGTCTGAAGAACTTCTTTTAGTATTTTTCATAAGGTCCGTCGGCTAGCAACAATTTTTCTCAGTTTTTACTTCTCTGAAATGTTTTTATTTCACCTTTATTTTTAATTTTTTTAAAAAAATTTTATTATGGGTACATAATAGTTGTGATGTTTTGATACAGGCATGCAATGTGAATTAATCAAATCAGAGTAATTAGGGTATCCATCACCCTTTTTTTAATATATAGTTTTCTTGGGTGTACAGTACTTGCTGGACAGTTTTTCTTTTTGAGAATAGAAAAAATAATTTATAAATAAGAACTTGAAAATCTTCCAAGAAGGCAAAGAAATCAAGACCGAAGAATGCTTATTGGATAGAGCAATGAGGTCAGAGTAATGGCAGCTGATGACAGATTGGACTGGTTTGGAGATGGCAGAACTGTAATGGAAGACAATAGAAGTCTGGGGATCAGGTAGTCTTGACTGTATCCAAGTAGAAAATTATTTGTTACAGCATCAAAGATGGCACATGGGGGGTACAGCAGGCTGAAACCAAACGTGCTTAGATCTGGTGGCTTAGGGCAATATCTATAGGTTAAGTGGGAGAAAAGTTACCACTCTACCATCAGATTATATTTGAATAAGGAAGTGTACCATGAACATGGCAGTCATGATCAAGGTTAAGTTTAATGTTAGAGTTCGTTACAATAAAGGTGTGGTGGATGGGTGTCAGACAAGCAAATAAAATTGTCAGCTGCTACAGATGCTGTAATCATTTTATTAACCCCATTCTAATGTTGAGTGTGTGAATACAAACAACAGAGGGAACGGAGGGACAGGGTGGCAGAAGCCACCACCATGAGAGCTTGGATGCCCGTGTTGAAATGGGATATTTCAGTAAGGACACTGCATAATCCAACCCTCCGTTCTCCTTCACTGGGAGTTTCATTTTTGTCCTCCAAAACTCACCTTCCCAAACTGGTTGGGTCAAAGCAGTAAAAAGATATTTGCATTCTGCTTCCTACGCCAGATTCTCTGACTTGACCTCTGGAAGAAAGAGACTTTCACTTCCATAGGTCTGGTGAAGACGGCATTTTCTTCTTTCCTGAAAAAGTGGTGCATAGACTACTGTGTCTCTGAAACCTAGGGCCCACTGGGTAGTGTGTGTGAAGGCCGCCACATGTCTGTTGAGTACGCAAGGATACACTGGGTAAGCTGACATGATAATAAAAAAAAGTTGGAAATTAGAGTTATTTTTTGACTTCTGTTTTGTTGACAAGGACTGAGACCAGACAGCCCACCTGGGAAACGCTACCTAAGAAACTGAGCTCACACATCATAAAGTTTGGAACCCAGCTATTGCTACGCCATTATTTTCCAGGGATTAGACCCTTTGGTGGCTCCTCTTTCCAATAATTCCAGGGCCACAGTTGTCCTGATTCGACAGGTGGCATGACAATTATGAGCCTGAAGGGAGATGAACTGACAGCATCTCTTCTTCATAATCATGTCTTAGGGACCACAGTCCACATACACACAATAGCGCCAAGACTCAGCTGTGTGTCTGTTTCTCAGCTTTAATAACAGCAAGAGCTCAAGCCTCAGGTGGGTAATGGGAGGAGGAAGGATTTCCTCAGTGATGTCAGTAATCCTCCCATATTTTATATCTTCCTGAATTATAACTAATTAGGTGTTTTCAGATAAAGTATAAATATTTTTAACATATAACAATATATTATAACAATGTAATAATAAATGTATACATTTTAGAATGGAAGTTGGTAATTTTGTGAAGTTATATTTGAATTAGAATTTTATCTGTTTAGTATTTCTCATTTTAATAAATTAGTACAACATATTATCTTATGCATTTATGAAAAATTTCTCCTTTAAGGCACAACAAATCTGAGCAAATTCAGAATGATTAAATCATACTCATTTTTTTGTTTGGAGACATTTTTGTATGTTTCTAATACTTCAAGACTCTCCAAGTAATGAAGTCATAATGTTTTACGAACTTGAATGACAAAAGTATTCCTTTATCATAAAAATCCTCTAAATTTACTACTCCTATTTTTTCTCTGAAAGTTTCACATTGTACTTAGCTCAAGAAAACATAGCAACAAGTAAATTTCAATGTAGTTGTTGAAAGTCGCAAGTTAATATTATCTGAATTACGTAAGGTTAGTGTCTATTTTTTAAACGGAAAAGAGAGAGGATGGACACTGTTGAAAACAGAAAGAAATTGAATGATGATTACAGAAATTATACATCTGTTGCTCGTGGGAGCATGAAAACCTCCAAAATCTTGATCAGTAGAAAAACTTTTCTGTTCCTGAGCATTAGAGAACTTTGTTTGCCTTAGAATATTTCTTGATAAAAGCCCTTGACTTTCACATGGAGGAGGGAGGGTGTCTGAGAGGAAGGGTCTTGATGGGCCCCGGGCACGTTCCTGAGCACACAGGACTTGCCATCCATTTTTTTCTTAGCGCAACATCTGACGCAGTTCGTAAGACTTTTTGTAATTATGTGTTCATTTATTTGTTTGACATTTATTTGTTTGACATTTATTTCCCCCACCAGATTGTGTACTTTGGGGGACCACAGTATCCCCTGGCACACAGCAGGCACTGGATAAACATTTGCTGAATGGCCTCCTGACCTATCCAAAGGCTTGCCTTTTTCCAATCGATGTCCACCCTGCCACCAGGGTCTCACGTGTAAATCTGATCGTGCTACTTCCCTGCTTGTAGCTGATGGCTTCTCAGAGATCTGAAACTAAATCCTTTAGCTCAGCAGTCCCCAACCTTTTTGGCACCAGGGACTGTTTTCATGGAAGACAATTTTTCCACATACTGGGGGTGGGGTGGGGTGGGGATGGTTTCAGGCTGATTCAAGCACATTACATTTACTGTGCACTTTATTTCTATTATTATTACTACATTGTAATATATGATGAAATAATTATACAACTCGCCGTAGGTTGGGGACCCTGCTTTAGCCTATCACAAAGTGTTCTCACTACCTGCCACCTCCCCGTGTATCCCTAATGTTCCAGCCACCCTAAACCACTGTTTCTTGCCTCTTTACTTTTATGTGCATTCTTCTTTCTGCCTCAAATGTTTTTCCTCCAACTTTTTCACCAGCCAACTCCTAAATCCTTCAGAACTTCACTGTTGTCACCTCTTCCAGGACCCTTCCTGGATCTGTTAGATATTCTCCTCTACACTCCTAGAACACGTAGTGTTCATCTCTATTTCCCACACTTCGTTGGTTCATTCAAATGCCATCCCATCTATACTCTAAACCCCTTGAAGGCTAGGGTTTTGTTTTACTAACTTTCACTGACACAGTACCCAAAATCCTCCCGAACAGAATCAATTATTGTCTTCTCTGCACCTACCTCTGTGGCAGTATACGTCACAGTCACTAATGTCTGTCCCCTCTGCTCATAGAGGATACTGACCATGTGTTATTAACCCCTGCACCGAGCCTGGTGCCGTCGCGTTGCTCTGACGTGGCTGAGAAGAACCATGATGGGGATGTGATACTCATATTGCTAGAACTTTTAAGGATTGCATCATATCAGAGTCACAGAGATTATGATCTCTGTATCAGGAGTCATGTCATTTTTCTGAGAGTGGACATAAGAGCACTTCGTGTTATTTGAAGTCTTCTGGGTGTTTTAATCCTTATTTTGCATCAATAAATCCTATCTACTGAGATAAGCAGGTAATGAGTTTTATTATTTATTTTTTATTGGAGGAGAAGATAAGGTTTTTAATTAAATAGTGTACCTTAAATTATCCAGTGAACGTGGGGTGCACAACCAAGACTAGAAGGAAATGAAATTTGTTCATCCACAAGTCTGGCACTTTATCAGCAAGATTTTACTTGATAAAGCTAAAGCTTTCAGACAGATGAAAATAACTTTTAGAAAAATAATCTAACTCCAAGCTAGGGTCATTATAAATTGATGATTAAAGGGGGAAAAAAGAAAAATGAATTGTCAAATGGTCGCCTAGAGTATATAGAAAGGATATGAGTGAAATCTTCATAAATTTTTTTAACACTTCACTGTTCAACTATTTTTAGTAATGTCCCCTTATCTATAAAGAATTCTTATATTATTCTCACTTCATCTTTGTAACAATTTTATGAGTTTGCAGGTCACTGCAGGAATTCCTGTTTTATTAGATGAGAAACTGATGTTCTCACAGTAGCCACTAGTTGATAGATTATTGAACACAGATGTCTACTCACCTCTGTGTCCACAATGCCCCCAGCACAGGGTCCTGCACTAAGGTGGTGCTGTAAACATGCTTGCTGAACGGGTGAGTGAATGGATGCAATTGTATCCTGATACAAACATCAGGTTCTTTGTACTTTCTGGTCTTCCAGAAAGTATGCTCCAGAATATTTGAAAAAAGAAGTCACTCCTGGCTGCCTTTCTAGAGAATTGGTTGTTCTTTATTTTTTCACTGAGCTACCCATTAATATAATATAGTCATTATAAATCCACCACATCTAATTTAAATAGTGTTCTCTAGTGCTCCGAACTTGACTTTAGTCAAATTTCCTTAATTATTCAAGTGCCAAAGAGATCTCTTACTCTCCTTCTCTAGAATAGTTTGTTTTTTGAAAAAAATCAAACTACCTGCTGCAACCCATTAATAGGTGGTAAAATTAGTGGAATATGACCAAACTTTTTGAAAAATGAAGTAAAATAATAAAACGTATTCTTTACCTTGGGGTTGTGGTCAAGAACGTTTGAAAGCCACTGCACTAAAGTATTGCCCCATTTTACTTAAAAATGTAAAATTTTCTCTAGAATGGAACAATCTGTCACCAGATCAAGCAGGTTTCAAACTTTTTAACTTTCTAAATGTGACCTCGGTTTAAGATCAAATAGCTATAAGCCTAAAAATCAATTTTGTGTAAAAAAAAAAAAAAGGCCTTTGATTATATTCAAGGATTTCTTAAGCAGCCAGCTGAACTTTGAATACAAATATAAATTTCTAGATTTAAAAATGTGTTTAGCCTCCATCTGCAGACGGCCATTTGAAATACCATCTCTCAGTAGGCAGTGTTTATCCTCTCCCTTACCCATCTGGTGATAGCTGAAAAATTTCTACATTCCTTCTAAGATTCAAAAAGTCCTTTTAAAATATACTATTTAGACAGTGAGACAGGAATGTGAGAAAGTTTTTTTAAAAATGGAACAGAGGCCAGGCGCCGTGGCGTGTACTGTAATCCCAGCTACAAGAGAAGCTGAAGCAGGAAGATGGTGTGAAGCCAAGAGTTCGAGACCAGCCTGAGCAACATAGCAAGATCCCTGTCTCTTTAAAAAAAAAAAAAAAAAGGAATAGAGACAGTGATAATCATTTAAATGATACTCTTTGTTTGCAGACCCCAACTTATCTTATATGAAGACATTTTGCACACAGAGGAACTGGTCGAATGAGATTCAAGTTCAGCAGTTTTACAGTGTAGGCCCAATGGAGTCATGTTTACCAGGCGCTATAGTGAGTAGAAAGAACGTGGACCCTGACACCTAAGGATCTGGGTTCTTCCCAGTTCTGTCACTTACTAGCCATGATCTTGGCTAAATCCCTTAAAATCTCTGAACCTGATCTGTCATTCGTAAAATGAGAATAAAAAGATATCCTATCTCCCTCATAGGGTTGCTGTTTGAAGAGTAAATGCTTTCAATATGCCAGGTATAATATCAATTGCTTTACATAATTCATCAAAAACACCATGAGGTTAAAACCTATTTGTTTGATGTGATCAGAACCAGTAATTTGTAGGTAAATCTAAAAAGTCAATAACAGGGTGGGATTGCAAAAAAAAAAAAAAAACAAACAAACATATTTTAGACATGTTTATTTTAACCTAAAACATGCAAATGTATACCTATTCACTTTTGATGTGGGGCCAAGGCTCTTTCCCTGAGTGTGAGTTTATTAAGTGGAGTGCCATTGCATTTTTCTGCATAAACCAAACCTAAAATGTATTTCCTCTGATTTCCACTTTGGGTTTCTTTAGAGTATGAACGAGAACACTAAGAAAAGATATGAGTGCTGAATCTTTCTAAATTTTTTGTTACTTTTCTAGTCTCAGTTATTTCACCCACAGGTAAGTAAACAGCAATTATTTTCTAGCAACTTGCTTTTTTATTAAGTCATTCCAAATCATTCAGCTTAGTTTCCATAGAGGCAAGCCTTTTTTTTGTATTCATATTTCACTTAATTAAAGTAACAAGCAAAATATGTTTTACAATTCACTGGTGGGAGCTGAAGTACATAGCCCGGTTGAAAGCATTCAGCGTGACGTGGGCATCGGACAGCAAGCTTTTCAGAGAGAACTGGGAGGATCCATCTGAAATCTCAGATAAGTGCAAATTGGATAAGTGAGCTTTGGGTTAACTCCATTTTCCAGATGAGGCTATTGAGGCCTAGAAAGTTAATTGCCCTTTTTTTTTTTTTTTTTTTTGAGACAGAGTCTCACTCTCTTGCCCAGGCTAGAGTGCCGTGGCATCAGCCTAGCTCACAGCAACCTCAAACTCCAGGGCTCAAGCAATCCTCCTGCCTCAGCCTCCCGAGTAGCTGGGACTACAGGCATGCACCACCATGCCCAGCTAATTTTTCTATATATATTTTTAGCTGTCCAAATCATTTCTTTCTATTTTTAGTAGAGACAGCGTCTCACTCTTGCTCAGGCCAGTCTCGAACTCCTGACCTCCAGCGATCCTCCCGCCTCGGCCTCCCAGAGTGCTAGGGTTACAGGCGTGAGCCACCGCGCCCAGCCTAACTGCCCATTTTTAAATGCATGTCTCAAATATGAAGAGTTCAAACAGAAATGCAGAAAGGGGAAATCTAACACAACTACGTAAAGGTCACAGAAAACTTTCATAAGGGGGTGATACTAAGTCAGAAAGGTAGCAGGAGGAAATCAGGCAAATAAGAGAAAGGACATTCGAGGCAGAGAAAACAATGCTGGTAAAGTCCAAAAAGAACATGAAAATGCAGAATTTATTTAATAAATCTTCTTGATTAGAGCCTAAGAGGCAGGGGGTATAGGAGTGGGGAGAGACTGGAGATCCACCTTGGGATGATTTTGTGTGTTCACCAATTTAAATTTACTTAAAGGCTACTGGCAGCGATTTTCCTTAGAGAAGCAACACAATCAGATTTGTATCTTACAAACATCATTGCCATGGCAGGACAGAGGATGAACTTGAGCCAGGAGAGACCAGAATAAAGGAGAATACCTGGGAGGCTATTGCAGGGAAATCAAGGGGATGGTGACGAGGATCTGAATGAGTCAATGTTGGTGACATCTACACGATACTCTCTTCCCACTACGTCTCCTCCCTTTAGCCAACAAGTCTGCCCCCAACACTAAGGGGCAATGTCACTGCAGGTAGCGTTCTGTCAGCCCCACTACTGGCTTAAAACTAGATAAAAATGTTTCTGCTCACAATCTGTACCTGCCCATCTTTCCACACATGATGGGGTTATACCCATAAAGGAAGAGTGATAATGGGTGATCAGGTGCCCATCTGTATGTAGGTTAAATATGCTCTGTGAGCTAGCCTGGAAACCCATCAAAACATTATATAATTATAAAGTAAAATTAAAGAGTCATCTCTAAAAATTGAAAATCAAATCAAACAAATAAATGTAGTTGTATATGCTGTTGGCATAACCTCAAAGAAACCATTCCAGATTACTTGAAATCTCAGTAATTAAGACTGTGAACCCATAGTGAGATGCATTTTACATAATCCTTGCTGCCCCCCACAAAAAAACCAAAAAACAATTTTAAGTAATCATATTGTTGGTAGTAATATTTACATTGATATTCTGAGACTTCTGGGTGTATATTGTGGGATTATGTTAATGAGTAATTATACGATACTCTACTTATTATTCTTAGTGCTGAAAATTGGAATTTTTAGCACGGTTTGATAAAGGAGACACAGACCAAAGAAATGAAGTAAAAATTCCGTAGCTCTGAGTATCAGTATAAATTCATGATGTCTTTTCTATTAAAACAATCATAAATATTACCTTAGGCCACAGAAAGGCCTAGAAACCTAGTGACTTAATCTCAATGAACATTCCTAGTGCTCTGATTACAATCTCCAAACACCATTTCCCAGCAAAAAGGAACCAGGCCTCTTTGGAGAGACTGTTGCTTTCAAGTCCAGCAGGAAATACACAAGATAAGCCTGGCACATCTTGTCATATCACTTAGCAAGGATGCTACCAGTGACAATTAGAGTCATGCAAATGGACTCAGGAGCCAAATTAAAGAGGCTGTCACTGGCCAAAAATGAGACAATCTGAGCATCCACAAGAGCAATAATTTCAGCAGATTAAATCACATCAATGGGGCAAGGCATGAAAAATTACCTGCAGGGCACAATGTACACTACTTGGATGATGGGTACACTACAAACCCAGACTTCACTATACAATATACACGTGCAATGGAATTCAACTTGTACCCCCTAATCTATCACAATTTTTTTAAAAAGGAAAAAAAATACATCAAGTATGTTTAAATCCATAAATTGCTAATGACACACACACATTAACTGTTCACCACTGGAGATCTTGGTAAACAACTCATTATTTTGAAGACAAGGGAATCAAGCATTTATTCTGCCTTTCCTAAAAAACTTGACCACTTTTCCCCAAACAGTAGATGAAGGGAAGTTTCTATCTATAGAGGTATTTTAGCTAATAAATGAAGAAATACTAGAATTAAAATACCATCTTTTTAATACCTCATTAATTAATGGATCAAAAGCTGCTATGTAAAACAGGCATATGAAATTCAAACTAAGAAAAACTTTGCAGGGCAAACAACACAATTTTTTCAAAAATAAACTGGGGAGACAGAGAGATTGCAGGGAGCCAATAGGTAAGGGGACCCCAAACCAGCAGCATCAGCATCACCGGAGAATTTGTTAGAGACATAAGCTCTCAGGCTCGACCTCAGACATACAGAATCAGGAACGCTGGGCTGAGGCCCAGCATGGGTTTTAACAAGTTGATTTTGATGCACTCTAGTTTGAGGACCACTACAATAGTTTAGAAGAGATTTAGGATGCATATCAAGCAATTGCAATATGGGTACCTTATTTGGCTCCTAATTCCAAAAAACTGTTACAAAGTTTGACATCTATAGACAACTTATGACATCAAGGAATTACTGCCAATTTTCTTAGGTATAAAAATGGTATTATAACTACACATTTTTGAAATTTATTTACTAATTTTTAATTTTTTTTTTGGTAGAGATGGTGTCTCACTATGTTGCCCAGGTTAGACTCGAACTCCCGGGTTCATGAGATTCTCTTGCCTCAGCCTCCCAAGTAGCTGGGACTACAGGCATTTGCCACTGGACCCAGCTTATGCATATTTTTAAAATAGGCCCTGAAGTATTTACAAATAAGATAGGATGCCTGGGATTTGCTTCAAAATAGTAACAGAAAGAAGAGAAGCAGGTGGGGGTACAGATGACACCAGATTGGCTAGGAGCTGACAATCGTTGAAGCTGGATGATGGGTACCTGGGTATTCTTTATACTTTTTTTTTATTTTAGTATATTTTTGAGATTTTTCCATTTTAGAAAGGTTTTTTTTAAAAACTCAAATAACAATAAAGTAAAACAAGAGACTGTAACTTAAGCAGAATTAATCCAAAAAATGAAAAAGTATATGGTACTTGAAGAGCAGTACTGAAATACATAAAGTAAGTGACAAAAATTTTGGAAAAAATCGATACACTAGTATGTGGCAAAATGCTTTTGCTTTGGATGTATGGGGAATCTGGATGCTCTGTCATTCCTCTGATGTCATTTGAAGTCACTGACCCCGTGGAAGAGGATGAGTTACCTGGGAGGAGAGGGACCACAGTCTGTTCAAGGGTATATGAATACCTACACACATCTGCTTTCTAATTTCCAAACTAGCTTAGCTTTTGCAATGCAATCTGTTAATAAACTCAGGTTTATTTCCATTTTTAAAAGGTTACTACTTTAGCATATTATGAATGCAACCTGAGTAGCTTAATGTAGATATTAATAATGGCTGATTACTTTTTCCCTAGAAAGGGGATAATCTATCTTATCTGTCACATAGGGAAAATAGCCAACCTGTGTTTGAGAGATGTCTGGAGGCCTCCATGGCTTGAAACATCATCTCCAATGATTCACTGATGCTCTGGATCTAGAGTGTCATCCAAACAACTAGTCTTGAAATTTTTTCGGGATAAAGCATTTTAAAAAAAGTAATTATAAGACTGCAGTAGCCCTTAATAACTCCTTGAATTTAATCCTTGTGATGTGATAGCTTTATTTTCCCTTTAATACATCTTGTCATTGTGCTTTTAAGAATAGGGTGAATAGATATTATCTCTCCTTTTTAACCTTCCCTTATTTACTCTTTACCATGGAAACAATCTGTATATGAAAACCTGGTCCATAAGAAATCTGATTAGAAAGCACCAGCTGCAAAGCCTCAGGGTAGGAGTGGTACAGTGGGCTGTACATTCTCACGTACAGCAGTGATGACAGAAATTTTGCAGGTGTTTCTTTCACTTTTTATGCCTTATTTTAAATATTCCATCATATTTGTCATCATTGTTATCATGAGCATCATTTTCTTCATCATTATTATTATTTTTTTTTGAGACAGAGTCTCGTTCTGTCACCAGGGCTAGAATGTAGTGGTGTCAGCCCAGCTCACAGCAACCTCAAACTCCTGGGCTCAAGCGATCTTCCTGCCTCAGCCTCCTGAGTAGCTGGGACCACAGGTGTGCACCACCACACCTGGCTAGTTTTTCTGTTTTTAGTAGAGACGAGGTCTCACTCTTGCTCAGGCTGGTCTCAAACTCCTGACCTCAAGCGATCCTCCCGCTTTGGCCTCCCAGAGTGCTAGGATTCCTCATTATTCTTTCAATTATTATTTTACTTAGACTAGTTATGGAGAAAAGGCCATTAAATGTCATCACCATCCAGCATCGGACATCATCCTGATGAAAGTAACTTCAAAATATGGATTTTTCCTTTTCATCTGCTTTTATTGAGTTTCTGCTGTGCTTCCACTCATGTTGACTACTTTGTGGAAAAGGACAATCAAAAAAAAAAAAAAAGATAAAGCCCAACTTTAGAGAGTTCACACACTATAGCTGCAGAGATAAGGGAAGGTGACGAAAAGCCCATCACCACATACCTACGGGGAGGCTGTAACACAGGGCTTGACAGCCTGGACTATTTATTTGGCTCTACACTGCTCGGGTTCAAATCCTAACTCAGCCACTCAACAGCTCTGTGATGTTGAGCAAGTTACTTTACCTCCTCTGCCCTGGTTTCCTCATCTGTTAAATGAGGGTAAGAACAGTGATTACCTTATAGGGTTGTCCTGAGATAATCCTTCAATTAGATAATCCATAAAACCATATATTTTATCAATTTCTGTGTTGACCATTGTTTCTTATATCCTATATCTTCCCTTTGGGTGGGTCCTTTTTGTTTATGAAATACATCCCTTAATAATTCAATTATCTTGGTTTTGTGTGTCTGGAAATTTCTCCCCCCAATCTTATGATTTAGCTGTGCATAAAATTCTAAGTTGATCTGAAGCTGGAGTGGCCTTAAAAAAAAAAATTCTAAGTTGATACTTATTTTCCTCAGCACTTTAAAGATATTTTTCCACTGTTTTCTGGACTTTATGGTGCTGATGAGAAGTTTGCTGTTGGCTTAAGTTATTACTTGGCAAATTATACCTATTTTTTCACTGTTAGAATACTCACATCTAAGGAGACTATTGACGAATGTATGTATTTATTGATAGAGTTATTACTCCACATAAGATTCCTAATTCCATGGATTATGGGAGAGGATCATGATATAAGCATTCTACTCCCTTACGGAGGAACATGGCAGAAACTGAAGTCCATTGTTACTATGATAAAAGGAAGCTCTGCAAGATTAACTACATATAATTAAACCCTTGCTTCCAAGGAAGGTCTCAGAGTGCCCTCACCAGAATCCAACAGCCTGTAATAGGGTATGAAGAGAACTGCTGAGGACCCTCATTTTTAAACTCCCATGAGTCACTACTTTCCTTTCCACTCTCGCTTTCCAGTTCCTGTACTAGGACAACTCTGTATTTTGAGCATATGAGGCAAGTATGGCAAAAAGTATAGTATATTAAAAAACTTTTATTTTAGCCCTTCCTGGCCAATACTTATCTTTATGTTGAGATTACTAAAAACTTGTAGCTAGCAATATGGCAAAACAAAACAAAACAGATCTCTCCTTGTAGACAAAATAGCTAAAAATTTGGCCACTTTATTGATCTCAAGTCATTTGGCTTGGAAAGAACACAACACAATGGTTCCAATTAAGAGTTACACAAACAAAACTTTTCTTCTCGCTATCTAAATGTTCACAGAAAGCCAGCCTCCACGGTACACACGACGGCCTCGAGAGTCGGCCCCACGGAAAATACTTATGTAAGTAAAACAAGAAAGATGCCATTTGTCTCTCATTACAGAAACATCACCTGAACTTAACTAACCAACCCATTTATTTAAAAAAAATTCATCTAAGACCAAAAGCACTATTATATGTGTTGGGTGCCATTTTCATTCTAATCATATTCAGAAGGCCTAGAAATAACTCAAAACTAGAAAGTGGCCCAAGTGCTAAGGCTGCCTATGGCTCTTGCTGCAAAATAGTTGCCAGTCTGATGTGAGTATCTGAAAAGAACAGGAATTAAAGAGTTCTTGCTTGAGTTCAAGAGAACTTCCCAGAAGGAGGTGGAGGGCCAAGAAATCCACCTGCCTGCTTGGTGGCAGCTCGTGAAGGGGCAAGGCCAAGAATCTTCTGAATGTTCTGTAAAGAAAACATAGTAAGAATTGGGTTTTAATGTGAGACACACTGAGGACATGTTTTATGTAGGTCTTAGGCAAAGAGAACTCATACAAGTTAAATGTATCATCATGACCTGCAATGGTATGATTATCATTGCGATATTTTTTTAAAAGGCCTACAATGTAAGAAAGATCATAGAACAGCAAAAGTCCTCTTTACCTGATGGGGACCTTGGTCTACTAATCAAAGAAGAGGATTTTTTTTAAGTGGAGAATCATAAAAAGAGACAATCTTTTATTTTTAGCATGAAGCATATAAAGTACATTCATCAGCTATTTCTTGTGGCAGGGCCCTTTCTTTGAGGATGGGTCTTCTGGCTGCATTTGGTCATTACCACACTGTCTACGCTTTTTAGTTTCAATTTCATTGAAGTGGTGAAAGAACTCAGAGACTTGCAAAGCAATCAGAGTTCAGAATCCTCCTACATCTTCAGCACCCCCCGTTTTTCAGGTATTTCACTCATATCTAATGCAACAGTATTTTTTTTAGAAACTCACCTTGATTCAGCTTTTCAAAACTTATTTAGTTCTCATAAAAACAATCTTTTTAATTAATACATAATTGTACATATTTATGGTTGTATGTATTTATGGGATACATGGGATATTTTGATACATGCACACAATGTATAATGATCAAATCAGGGTAACTGGGATATCCATCACCTCAAACATTTATCGTTTTTTTGGTCTTAGGAATGTTCTAAATCTTCTCTTTTAGCTACTTTCAAATGTACAATAAATCTTATTAACTATAGTCACCCTATTGTGATACTGAACATCAGACCTTATTCCCTCTAACTGTATTTTTATACCCATTAACCCACCTCTCTTCATCCCCCCAACAACTATATTTATGCTCAGATTTCATTGGTTAATATAACATTTAATTAAATTACGTAAGTGTAATAACAAGTAAAACTAGCATAAACAAGCCTGGGATAAACACAACCGACTCTCTTAAGGTAACGACTCAACTGGTGAAAGTGGACAAGTGCAGGCGTACTACAGAGCACTCGTAAGTGGCCGGGGTGATACAGGGACTAATACTTTAAAGAGGGAAGGAAGAGGATTTTTGAATGTGTGAAAGTTAAGTAAAGGCCAGCTGTTAAAAGTTTATACAGCATTTTAGAAGATGGAAAAAACCTTAGAGATCGTCTGATTATTCTTGCCCAATTCCTTCGTTTTATATTTGAGGAAATGAAAACTTGGAAAGGTATGATGGCTTGTCCAAAATCACAAAGCTAAAACAAAGAGCAGAGTGAGAATTTAAACCAATGTGTTTTGATTCTTAGTTTAGTGGGTTCTCTTATAAGACTTATACAGTGCTTTCTATGTTAAAGATCTGATGATCAGAACAAGTTTCACCCTGTGGTAGGCAGGTCTGCACGCACTGAGCCATTCATCCAACACTTACTGAGCGCCCACTGGCCATAATGCACTGTGAGAATACCCACGGCCAGGCTTCTCTGCAAACACACATTCCCTCAATCCTTCATCGTAAGGAACGAGGCCTGTTACAGACAGGACTGTGTGTATTTCTGAGGTAACGCTGTCAGAATATAATGGAATGTTTAAATATGAGGAATACAACTTTAAGAACTCGTCTAAATTATATTTACTGTAAAATATTTCAATACATATATTCTACAATACTATAGCTTACACTTTAAGAAGAAATTTGAAAACAGGTTAAGAGAAAAATCAATCACTCATAAATCAGCATACTTCTTAGTAAAGCTAGAGTTTGTATTGCTTTTATAATAAAAATATTAATAGCTCCTTCATGCCCATCTCTAAAAAACCCATTGCACAAAGCAATAAAAAGACCAAATATGTTAACAGTCTCTAATTTCTTTTATTTAATCAGTAAGTATTTCTTGAACATCTATAATGTATTTAGCACTGAGCTAGACATTATGGGAAATTAAAGACTAAAATTTGAAACAGTAAGACTTTACAGAATTAGCTGTTGATAAACACATTTGTCCACTTAACAAATACAGTAATACAGTCTGGACAAAAGACACAAGGGATCCTTGCTCAGTTATTCTGTAGAAATAGGGGTCAATTAAATGAGTCCTTATCATTTTAGAGATAAAAACCAATGTAAAAATCTTGGATGCCCTTTATATCACAGTTTACTGTGATTTAAAGAAGACAACTGAAAGGAAAATAAATAAAAAATAGTTTGAAGAAATCAGACACTGAACCAGTAGACTGCTGACAGTTTCATTTACTAACTCAAAACATAAAAATGACTACTAAGTGTAAGCCACTGCTCTAGATGGGAATAGCTCCAACAGCAACAATAAAAAATGTTACAAATGAGACACTTTAATAGCCATAACCAAAGTACATGGAAATCCAGACAGCTCTATAGTTTGTTTTCCTTGTGGTTCTTACCATAAACCCCCTTTGGGAACACTAAATTAAGTGTATCAATCTTATATTACTCAAATATTTATATTTTAATGCAATCACTCTGCATTTACTGCATTCAATCTTATCCCTTAGTGAAATTCTAAACCAGACTGTGCAAATTCCTATAGTCTCACAAATGAAACCTAGGTCTTCTGACCATTTTTCTTAGATAACATTTCCCCTGCTTCCTCGTCAGTGAAATCTTTTCCACTAAAACAAATGTAGGATGGTCAAATGTAGGAGACTAACTCATGGTCTCAAGATGCAAAAGCCCTGGGTAAAAAGACCAGAGGTCACTAATATCTCCACAGGGGTAATAACATTCTACATTTCTATGCACTTTAAAGTCTGCAAATAGTTCTAAGGACCAAATAACCATCCTTAGTTGTCCTTTTATTTTTTTTTTTCCATCCGTGCTCATTTACTGTATCATTTTGACAACATCTCGTATTTCCACAGGGCTTTTACATAATCCATAAATAGGGAAAGAAAAGCGAGGAACAGAGAGAACGGGGACAAAGTTTGGACTCCCATGTTGTCACTTCCTTCATGTTCCATTAAAGGGTGAGGCTGAAATGTAGCATTTTAAGATAATTGTGTTAAAAGACATTAATAATCGACACAGCAAGAGGAAAGCTGTGAAAAACTGCTCACTCTTCCGAAGGATGAGTGTAATTAGGTCATAATGAAGGCTCTTTAATGCTCCTCCCCCAAATCTTTTTTGGTGAGGAAAGCCTGGAATCTGATTACCTTCTCTTAAAAAAAATCTCTTCTCTGTGACCTTATCAAAACACCTGCTGAGCTCGACAGCATCGGAAGAACCTGCAACTAAGTACTGTGGATTTGTGCAATCCCATTTGTCACCAAGACTCCAGCTGGCACCAAACCCCTGTTGAGAGCGTCCAGTGACCAACGACACAAGTTTGGAGATGACTTATTACTAAGTGGTGTCCTAAAACAACACTCTGACATCCACCGAGCAGCCCCCAGCCCTTGATGAATTCCCAGCACCTGATTTTGGCATGGAGGATGGACTGGTGACAACTTCCCAACGCCTGAATCTCCTAACACCAACACCTTCACCCAATCCAGGGATGCTATCTTGCCACTGTCTTCCCAGGGTTAAGGCCTTTTCCTGTCCCTGCTTTTGAGATGAGAAAGTCGGAGCAGAGAAAAGTTATGTCAGCAAGTGAACTGACACACATAACGCAAAGTACAATCTCCCTTTTTTGTTTTTGAATGTTTATTACCTATGGTTGGGGTTTTTTTTTTTTTGAGACAGGATCTCTATATGTTCTAGTCTCAAACTCCTGGGCTCAAGAGAGCCTGCTGCCTTAGCCTTCTGCGTGGCTGGGACTACAGACTGGAACCACTATGTCCAACCAGTTTTCCTTTATTAAGCTAACTCTCTGGAATACATTTTTACCTCAGGAGTAAAAAATCATGTAGCAGGCCTATAAAAAAAAAAAATCACAATTTTGAAGACTATGTATGAATACACCATAGAAAAATATGTATGTTATATGGTTAGATGAATGAATGCTCTGTCTGTCCATTTATATACCTACATATAAAATATAAATGCTATGTCACAACTATGCAGAAACTCCAAAGAATGTACAACACCAAGAAGGAAGCCTAATGTAAACTGTGGACCTGGGCAGTAATGATGTGTTAATGTAGGTTCACCCACTGCAGGGAATGCCGATAGTGGGGCAGGCTGCGCATATGTGGGAGTAGGGGACATACAAGAAATCTCTGTACCTTCCATTCAACCTTGCTGTGAATCTAAAAGTGTTCTAAAAGATAAAGTCTATAAAAATGAATATAAAGAATATTTAAGAATATGTAGCAAAATAATAGTTGTATACCTTTTTCTCATACCTCAACTTCCCCAACTTTTTGAAATATAGCCCAACAGGATAATTTAAAATAAAGAAAAATATTTCTGTGAGTGCTATCTCAAAGTGAAGGTCATAACATGAAGCTGAAAGAAGAATAACAATGATAGTAACAGTTAACAGTTACTGAGTACTTACACTATGCTAGACGCTGTTCTAAGCACTTTTCACGTATTTCTCATTTAAATCTTCACAACGACTCAATGAAACAGGCATTATTATTATCCTTCTATACAGATAAGGAAAAGAAGACAACTTTCTGGCTGTAATTCAATAAATACTCATGAACACCACGTTGTATAGCTGGCACTTTTGTATATATTATCTCCTTTACCTCTTTCAGCAACCTCATCCGTTAAACTTGACCTGACTGCTTTCCTTATAGTCTCTCAATCCTCCTCCTTGAGGTCAATATTTCAGGCCTTATTAATTAGCAAGGTTTAGCTGAGAAAAAATGCATTTTGCTAAAAAATGGGAGTTTTAATATATAATAAAGATGTTATGGAAGAAAATACAAATGCAAAATACAGTTAAGATGTGATGTGATCAGGTTTTGGGAAACTATAAAACAATTATTTTGAATTTCTGTCCAGTCCTGTGTAATAAATAGGGTAACAGCTGAAAAGCGTATGTCAGAAGGAAAAAACAAAGGAAAAACATTTTCCCACAATCATGTCTTCTACAGGCAGGAAATCCGGAGAAATACCACTACAATATTTGCGTCCCTCCTTCTTTGCAAAGGTTAAGTACCAGTGATCAAGAAAAGGAAGTTGTTGGTTGCTAACTGGATATTTTGGGAAGACTGAGCTCAATGGCAATGAACACATTCCGCTAAATTTTATTCCTTAGTCATTTAGCTAAAATAAAATCAGCTATGGCAACCCTCAGTTCACTCTTTCTCCAGCATCTTGTAACCAGCCTTTGCTTACAATTAATCACAATTTCTCGTTAGTTCCCATAACATAATCTTTACTATGCCCACAAAGCGGTGTGTAAAATCCAATCACTTCAAATGGTCCCTTCCAACATTCCCAGGACCCTCACATTATATCTGAATAGACTATTGGGAAAATGATGTACAGATTAAACATTTCCTGAAAAAACTGACAGTACATGTTTGGTATAGCTGAAATATTATCGGGTTAGCAGTCAAAAATTTGCGGTTCTAATACCGCTAAATTAGACAAACAATAGGTAATATCTTTTTACTTTACCAAATCTCAATTTCATTACCCTCAAAAAAAGAGGGTTGACTAGATCAATAGTTTTCAGACCCTTTAAGTCACAAAACCTTTTTAAAAATAAAATGTGATGTAAAAGCTCAATACAGAAAACAAATAAAATAGAATTAAAGCCCTGAAGCTCCCTGCTGGATCCTTTTTTTTGAGCCTCACCAAGCACCTCCAAGTAGAGTCATAGTTCCCTCTGGCTCTAACATTCTAGAAAGTATCTACATTATTACAAATCACATTGCAGAACCTCAAAACTAATTTGCAAGGTGGAAATCAAAATCCCAAAAGAAGGATGAGCACATCAAATCCACGCTAGAGTAAGGCCATTCCTTTGTAATGAAGGTCTTTCTCTGCCGGGGCCAGAGGACCAAGCAACAATCTCTTTCTCTTCCTTCTCCTCCCCGCTCCTTCCCTATTTCTCTCTTCCAGTGTTTCCAATGAAAATGTCCCTAGATCTCTTTTAGTCCCTTCTTTGAGGATCAGTCAAGGAGAATATTCTCAATTTTAGTTTAGTGCAGAAAGACAAGATGTTTTATCTTTTGAAAATCTAATAACGGAGAGCAGGACCCAGCTGGCACTGTGTGGAGAGTCTAAAACTCAGTGAAACTGTAGTCTTGTTGGTTTGCACAACCAAAAAACAGAGTTCAGGAAAACCATAGCAACTGAAAACTGAGAGAAAGAATCCTGGAAAATAAAGAGCCAACAAAAAGGGAGCCCCAAATTTTGCATATAAACTCTGCCCAGATCTCTGCTGGAGTCTTAAACTATGCATGTGTAAGGCAGCCTCCAAGCAGCCCAGCTGAGACTAAAACAACTGATCTTTCAGCTGCTGATTACCACAAAGGAGACAGTTTGGAGTCTGAGTGCTACTATGGTCTGAATGTTTGTGTTGCCCCCTCAAAATTCACATGTTGAATCCCAACTATCAAGATAGTGGTATTAGAAGGTGGGACCTTTGGAAGGTGATTAGGTCACTAGGGCTCTGCCCTCACGAATGGAATTAGTACCCTTATAAAAGAGGCCCCAAAGAGCTGCCTTGTGCTCCCACCATGTGCGGATGCAGTGAGAAGGTTCTCCCAGAGAACCAGGCAGGAAACAGACCCTCACCAGACACCGAATCTATCCATGCCTTGATTTTGGACATCTCAACCTCTGGAACTGACAGAAATAAATTCCTGTTGTTCATAAGCTGTCCAGCTTATGGTATTTTGTTATAGCAGCCCTAATGGACTAGGACAAGTGCCAAGTGACTGCCTGCTTAAACAAAAATATCAACACTCTTCCAAAGAATGAAAGAATCCAGAGTCTCCACAACCTATCATTCATACACATTGTCTAGGAAATGATCCAAAATTACTAAACATATTAAGAAACAGGAAAACATGACCCATATTTAAGAGAATAGGAAACAGAGTCCAAATTTCAAATGTTGGAATTAGCAGACAAGGGTTTTAGAGCAGCTAAATAATAGTGCCTATGGGCATAAAAGAAAATATGCTCAAAATAAATGAAGAAACAGGAGCTCTCAGCAGATAAAAAGGATACAAAAAAAGTGAAAATTCTGAAGCTAAAAAATATATCTAAAGTTTTAAAACCATTAAATGGGCTTATGGTTAACAGATTAGAAGGGTCTATGAACTTGAAGACAGACGAATAGAATTAACCTATCTAAAGAACGCAGAGGAAAAGATTTTAAAAAATTGAACAAAGCCTCAGTGTCCTGTTGGGCAATACCAAAAAAACACTAAGATATAAGCAATTGGAGTTCCAGAAGAACAAAAGCAAAAAAATAAAGCAGAAAATAGTTGAAGAAATACCGGTTGAAATTTTCCCCAATTTAATGAAATCCATAAACCTTAGTGGGATGTATGTTTTTTAAAATACCCTAAGTACATCATAGTCAAATTTCTGAGAAGCAATCTTAAAGAAAAAAATCTGAAAGTAGCTAGAAAAAGGTGACACATTACTCACAGGGATACAAAGATATGAAGAACTTAGAGACAATGGAGGCCAGAAGACAGCAAAAAGGCATTTAAAATGCTTAAAGGATTAAAACAAACAAAAAAGTCAAACCAGGATTCCATATCCAGTGAAAATATCCTTCAAGAATGTGCATAAAATATTTTCAGATAAATGAAGATTAAGAAAATTCATCACCAATAGACTTACACTACAAGCAACACAAAAAAGAAAAAAGAAATCACTTAACGGTGTGCTGTGAGGCACAGACATCTAAGGCAGTCCTGTTACATCCCACCAGCAACACTAGACTCAGCAGTCCCTACATCCACTACACACTTGCATGGCTCTGTGTTTCCTATGCCAAGAACACTGGAAAGCCCCACTCATCCTTCAAGACACAACTCCAATGGCCCTCTTGTATAAAATCTTAGTGTCACAGAATAATCCCTGTGGCTACTATGCTTCCACTGCATGTTTTTCCCCCTTTTACAGCAATTTGTACACATATATACAAACACAAAGGACATCAACCACTTCACTATTACTTATGGGTATGTTTTCCCACCTAGAATGTAAGTTCCACAGGGTAGAGATCATCACTTTTCACCCATCTATTTTAAGCATCAGAGAAGAATTCCTGGCATAGTATAAAGACTGGAATCAATCTTCAACAATGACAGGTAATCAATCATCAGTGCCTTGAACCCAGGCACTTAATTCATAGAGATCAGACTAATATGACACCTGAATCTGTTCTTCTTAATTTGTAGTTAGCTATCATTTTCTGAACCACATGCATTCTCTAACTAGTTTGAAGTTATAAATGAAAATACCCTGCTTGTAGATGAGCTACACTGGTACTATTCTTTGAACGTATTTCCCAAAGTTCACGTGTCAGAAACTTGATCTCCCATGCAACAGTGCTGGGAGGTAGGTCCAGTGAGAGGTGATTACGCCGTAAGGGCAGAACGAATGGATTACTGCTGCTATCACTGAAGTGGGTTAGTTATTGCAGGAGTGGGTTTATTGTAAGAGTGGGGGTTTGCCCCTCCTCTTTCTCTCTTCCAACTTCTCTTATCCTTCCACCTTCTGCCATGGGAGGATGCAGCAAAAGGCCCTTGCAAGATGCCAGCCCTCGATCTTGGACTTCCCAGCCTCCCTAACTGTGAGCCAATAAATTTCTGTCCGTTCTAAATTGCCCAGGCTCGGGTATTCTGTCATAGCAGCACAAGACGGCCCGAGACAACTAGTATTCACAAATTAAGTTCTGTGCCTTAAATAATGTGACATGAATTGATGATGATGGACAGGAGGTGGCAGATATCTGGTCTTTCTATCACTTTGCTGACTCTAAGATATGCTGACACTGACAGAATCAGTTTTTATACAAACATATGGCATATCAAAAACCTTTTAAAATTTTTTTAATTTTTATTTTTTTCCAGGTTTACTGAGGTATAATTGGCAAATTAAAATTGCATGTATGTAAGGTATGCAACGTGATGTTTTAATATATGTATACATTGTGAAATGACTGCCACAATCAAGCTAATTAACATATCCATCACCTCACATAATTACATTTTTTGTGGTGAGAACACTTTAAGATCTACCATCTTAGCAAATTTCAAGCACACAACACAGTATTATTTTGTACCCTTTGACAACATCTTCCAATTTCCCCGACCCCCACAACAGTTTCCCTGCAACTACCATTCTACTCTCTGCTTTTACGAGTTTAATTCTTTTAGATTTCCCAAAATTCTTTGCACTAGGAAGCCAAAAGTGTGAGAAAAAGTAAAACTATTTTTATCACTGTCCTGAGCACACATACTTGGTGAAGCAGACAATGACAAACCTCTCACTGATGTTTTTTTAGATTATAATCAAACATACAGTTATATATTAAGATGTGGGTCACAAAAAGGGAAAAAGAAACTCATTCTTCCACTTTTCCTCAGAACCACTAATCCTTGTTGCTTTTAAAGAAAATTATGTTCATAAATTTTTTTTTTTTGGAGACAGGGTCTCACTCTGTTGCCCAGACTAGAGTGTAGTGGCATCATCATAGCTCACTTACAACCTCAAATTCCTGGGCTCAAGTGATCCTTCTGCTTCATCCTCCCAAGTAGCTGGGACTATAGGCACAAGCCACCTTGCTCGGCTAATTTTTCTACTTTCTGTAGAGATAGGATCTCACTCTTGCTCAGGCTGGTCTCGAACTCCTGACCTCAAGCAATCCTCCCGCCTCAGCCTCCCAAAGTGCTAGGATTATAGGTGTGAGCCACTGTACCTGGATAACTTTTATAATCATATAAACTTATAAGAATAGATTAGTTTTCCTTTAGCTGTTTACCCGGTAACTTTGCTTAGAATTTTGCTGAGGTTTGAGCATTTTATATAGAGGAGATCGCAATTTACTCAATCCATTATTGACTCATAATAAAAAAAAAGGTCTCTTAATTTTAGGAGTTGAAGAAATTTCTGTTTACTCTTGAATGCTATCACTACCTTGAATGAACACCTCTGGTGGAAGCTGGCAAACCTACCATTTCTGCTGCTACAAATTCACACGAAGGAAACAGTTGTGATGTGAGGGTCAAGGCAGCTAATCACTAAACATTAAGGAACTAAACAAAAGTTAAGAAAGATAAAATCAGGCCGGGCGCGGTGGCTCACGCCTGTAATCCTAGCACTCTGGGAGGCCGAGGCGGGTGGATCGCTCGAGGTCAGGAGTTCGAGACCAGCCTGAGCAAGAGTGAGACCCCGTCTCTACTAAAAATAGAAAGAAATTATATGGACAACTAAAATATATATATACAAAAAAAAAAAATTAGCCAGGCATGGTGGCGCATGCCTGTAGTCCCAGCTACTCGGGAGGCTGAGGCAGTAGGATCGCTTAAGCCCAGGAGTTTGAGGTTGCTGTGAGCTAGGCTGACGCCACGGCACTCACTCTAGCCCGGGCAACAGAGTGAGACTCTGTCTCAAAAAAAAAAAAAAAAAAGAAAGATAAAATCAGAAAAAGCATATTAGATTTATTTTCAGTTGATATGACATATTACCATATTTTAACCTATAAAAAGAAACTTGATCCTATTTTGGGCTGGAAAACAAATTCTAATTTTAAAAATACTCCAAAAGGGGGGAGTTGATTTTTTTTAAAAAGTATTGACTTTAAGTACAATTACTAATATTTCTGTATCATTATTATCTGATTAGCAAAACATGGTGAGGATGTACACCAAACCCCATTTCACCTTTGTAAAAACTGAGACTCAGAGAAGTTGTATGACTCTCCCCAGAACACTCAGCCAGTGAGCTGCAGTAAGACTCAAACCTACATGTTTTATCTTCAGATACTGTATTTCTTCAACCTTATAACCTATTTCTCCTCTCTCCCCACCATTTTAAGGTTTCCGAAGTAGGAATGCATCTTAAAATCTATTATATAATCAGTATAGTATTATTTCTGCTTTTCCTTGAAAGATCTTAAGTCGATGGTGACTCATATAATCAGTAACATCCTAGAATTAGGAAAAATACATAGTAGATGAAAACCAGACTCACAAATACTTACGTGAATTAGTAATATGTCATAAAATTGCTTTAGTTTAGGTTTAAATTTAATCTTAATCTCTTCTACACTGAATGATTAGTAAATAGAAATAATTACAAATGTACTTCAACACCGTCATATTTGATAATGATTTTCAAAAAGTGAAGGTACAGGTGGAAAACTAATCTTTCAAACAAAACCAAAGTTCCATAAGGACAAGGACCATTATGTCAGTTTTGTTTACAACTATACAGCAAGCTCCCAGCACAATGCTTGAAACATATATGCAACCCAATTTTATTGAATCAATAAATGAATAGACAGCCCAGTCTATCAAGGAATTATTACTAACGTGATGGAATGTTCCATTCTTAAGAATGGAAAAAAATGTGAAACAGGTGAATACCTTTAATTCAACCTCATATTGTACCTCCATCATAATAAAAGGACATTATTGTCTTAAAAGGACTAGTGCTGGTTGGTTTAACTACACTGTAGCACACACTTAGTAAAAGAAGTAGATCCTGGTTAATATTATAGGGATTTTATTAACTCACATACGTAAACATAGTCATAATCTTTTACAGCAGCAGGGTGCTGCAACAAGTAGTTAAAACTCAACCTTTATCTTGGGGAAGATAACTGTACTGTATTGAAAGAATAAATCCTTCAAATACAACAGTTTTACATGAGCTATGTAATACTATAGTGCTTATATATCCTTTTCTCAATATCAGTGCATAGAACTGGATAAGTGGAAATAAAAAGTACTGGTATACAGTACTTTCCTTGGGTGAAAACAAACACATTCAATTTTTTTGTTTTTTGCTGCATCTCCCACCCCCATTTTTGTAATCAACAAGCATTTGTTTCACTAGGTTGTACCAGTCTAGGTTCTGCAGACTTTCCCATTTTAAATTAATAATACATATTGCACACTTTGCTTCTCGGGGGTTAGCAAACCATGGCCAGACTGCTGCCTGTACAAAGCTTTACTGGACCACAGCCATATTCATTTATATACTGTCTATGGCTGCTTTTATACTGTAATGGTGGAGTTAGAGTTGTGACAAAGACTCTATGGGTCACAAAACCTAAAATATTTACTATCTAGACCCTTACAGAAAAAGTTTGTCAATCCCACTGTAATGAGCATTTCATTCCTGATAAAATCAACTGCTAGATATACTCGTACGACTCATCATACTTTCTGAAATAACTAAAAGGAGTATAAACACCAGCTGGAGTTAAGTTTCCTAAATGATAATCCTTAACATTTATTTCATTTTCAAAACTCTACAGTTTCAGAAGATGACTTCTTAGCAGCAACATGAATGGGACATCTAAATGACTTTTTAAATTTTAAAGTTTTAAATAAAATTTCACAGACTAAAACAATCAAATTACAGAGCAATATTCTATAGAGATCAAAGGACCTCTGCTAAACCAACAAAGATATCTTGTGTTGTCACTGCCTTGGCTTTGGATAAGCCCCTGCTATTTGAATGTGTACCCCAAAAGTTCATATGCTAGAAACTTAATCCCTCTGCCCTCATGAAGGGCTTAACGTCACTATCACAGGAGTAGGTTCATTGCCACAGAGGTGGCTTTGTTATAAGAGCGAGCTCTCTCTGGCTCTCTTGCTCTTGTCCTCTCACCATGTGATGCCCCCCATCATGTCATGACGCAGCAAGAGGGCCCTCACCAGATGCCAGCGCCATGCTCTTAGAATTCCCAGCCTCCAAAAACATGAGCTATATAAAACTTTTCTTTATAAATTACCAAATTTGTGGTATTCTGTTGTAGCAACAGAAAACAGATTAAGACAGCTCCATTAGAAAGAGAGTTACACAGGAGTACAACTTCTTGGTAGACATAGCCACTTAGCTACTCCATAAACACCTCAAACTCAGGGTGTCTCCTAACCAACTTCCTCCTCTTTCTTCTATTCCCAACTTCTTAGTGAAATTACCCCCCATTGGTCACCACAACCAGAAACCTGTGAGTCACCTTAGTGTCTCCTTTCTCCCTCACATTGAGTCAATCACTAAGTTCTGCTGAGTTTTTTTTTATGTATTTCTCAATCTTGTCCCCTCCCTTTTCATCCCTCTCATCACTCTTATAGTTGATAACAATGGATTTTTGCTAGACTATTGTGATATTCTTCTTCTGTATTAGGTCCTGCTCCTCTTATATCTATGCTTTATAATGCAGTAAGTATCAGAAAATCATTCCAGGAAGCCTTGAAACTTGATTGCATTTAATAGGAAAAAGAGGTAGGCATTCAGAGAGAAGGAAAAATATAAGCAAAAAGTACATCTGGGTAAGCATAATATGGAAACTGTTAAGAAAGTCAGTACATGCAAGAGACTGAAATGGTTAAAAAAAAAAGAAAAAAGAAAGTCATAATGGCCAAAATGCTGTATTTGTGGGGATGCAATAAAAGATGAGTTGTGAAAAAATATTAACACAATCACAAAGACGTTGGTGATCCACAAACTATAATTCCATTTCCTACTGATTCTCACATGCCGGACAACCAAAAATCCACTGCCATAGACAGTATTCAGAAGGGAGGTATAAAGACAACTCTAAGAGAATCACTTATGCAACAAATATTGAAAGAATTATGCCTATATTTGATGCATGTGCAAACCTCTCCACTATAATGCCTGCTGAATGGCAGTATGTTCAGATGTCCTGAAACACACAGAATTCTTGGGCCAGAGACTTTCATTATTCCTTCCACTTTTAAAGTTCCATCTGAAAAGCCACTTCATTTTCTAGGGGGCCCTCATAACCCTTTTACTTCCCTCTTATCTCTCACTGGTTTTCCCTATGAATGTCTAATCAAGTTGGCCAAATGTAAATTCTGTAACACAGACTTTATCTTAACTGTGAATAACCTAAAATCACCAAATTATTACACTTACCTGTGCCCCTGAACTGCCAAAAGTGCTAGAGTATAATGAAGAAATGATAATGGGGAAGACCAAACCCACTCTTTACTTTTTATAGCTTTATACAAATAGCTGTAATGAAGAAGGAACCTGAGAGCTCTAAGAATGGGATGGGGAATCCATGTTTGCTTTTACCACTACTTCTCATCCCTAAGGATCAGTAACCTAGACCTATGGGTACATAAAATAACTTTAGGATGAAATACACTGGAATTCTAAAATGAGCAACTGAAAGAACTCAGTAGCAACAGCTAAAACATTTCCAGTATTACAGAAGTTTAAGAACTAATTTACGGCATGAGAGCAAGGAAGACTATACATATTAAATAGCAGATATGATTACTCACCTGTCGAATTGACATAGTGCAGAGAATATACAGAAAGATGAAGGAACAGTCTGTGGTGTCATCTCCCAGCAGGTTTCGATGAGACAGTCCTTGGATGTAAGAAAGAGGGGTGAAAGGAAGCTTTGCCACCACTCTACCATCAAATCTAAAAGGGAACAAACAAAGAATTGTTATTTTTGGAAGATTGACAAGCTTCTTGCTTCCAGAGAAGAATCTGGGACAGAAATGCAACTTTAAGTCTCTTGATCTCTGAAAAACAAAGAAAAGGTGACATGCTAAAAAGAGACATGAACCTGAAGGACAGTGATGTAAGAAAGGGCCTAGATTATCCCCATATAGCTTTTTCTAAACTAGTGGGTCTCAATTCTTTTGGAATTGAGTTAGTACGAATTCTTTACGTACTAACAAATTATGATGACCTTAAAAACTTTTTGTTTGTGTGGGTTATAGCTACTGATATTGATATCTGTATTAGAAATTGAAACTGTCTTCAGGCTGTTGCAATATCATGTATCGTGAAGCCTCTGGAAAACTCCACTGAATACTTATGAGAGAATGAGAGTAAAAAAGGCAAGTAACATCTCGGAATTATTGTAAAAATAGTTTTGATTTCAAGGACTTCCTGAAAGGGTCTCAGAAACTTCCAGAGATCCCCAGACCACAGTTTGGGAACCATTATTCTAAACCATAACACCAATAAGATCTTTTCCAAGACCCGAAGATACCTGACACACACATGAAACAGGATAAACATGTCTGAACAGGTGTTTATAGAACATACAGTGGTGAATGACAAAAGTAGATTACTAAACTGGATACACAATATTATAGCTTTTAGAGTTTGGAAGAAATTCCTTTTATTTTTTCTGAAATAGAAAAGAGAAGTGTTTCTAAAAGAGAAAAGCACAGGAAAATAGCTAGAAGCAAATACATATCAGTATTTATGTTAAGGTGCTAGGGATATGAGCTGCTTTTATATTAATAAGCTGTATAATGAGACAACAATGAAACTTATAAAAATCAGTGTGATTAAGGATAGTGATACCTATTTAAACTATATTAACAAAAAAATGACAGTATCAGTCAAATTACCACAATAGTCTTTAATTCCAGATAAATTGGCTAGAAAATCCTCTTTTAGAAAAACACTTGGTATTTTAGACTGTTTCTGTTGGGGAAGAAAGAGGTAGTAACATATCTTTTTCTTTGGGGGGAAAAACCCTAAATATCTAGATCAACTATTGTGTGGTTCTAAAAGGCTCGTACAACTGTACTCCAAAGAATACAGAATAAATTTGATATCTTCTATATGTACGATTAACTACTTAATACTATACTTCCAGCTGCCTTCCTAGTATATATTAAACAGAGAAAGGGCTCAATCATGAGGTGATTTTACTTGTATTTGACAAAAATATTTAAAGATCTGCTTGAAGTAATTATTTTCATTCTTTTCCACTAACCTCATAAAAGCAAAACAAAAGTAATAATTTTTCCAAGAGGACATATTCCCATTCCCTCACAAGAAGTACTAAATACAATTACCCCATTATTTTTTGACCACATGCTGTATACAGTGTGCTGTTCTAGGTGTGCCACTCTGATTATCCTTCTGTAGAGTTAAACTGTGAAATGAAGGAATGGAACAGATATGATGGTTATCCTTCTTATTGCTAACATACACACCCAACAAATTCATCTCATGCAGTCCTTATTGTTATTTTCAATTTGAAAACCTTTATGTCCTATAAATTAGTCAAAGTGTGTGAAGCTGAACATCTACTATGCGTGAGACCGTAAACCAGCAAAAATATGAAAGAAACTTTCAAGAACTCTTATTTTTAATGAACTAATGTTTTTCAGGGGACTAGAAGGAATAGCTAAATGAACTGGTGTCTAGCCTAATAAAGTTGGGGAGAGAAGCGGGGAAGGTGCAAAGAGAGAAATGAGTTTCAAGAGATACATTATTTCTTTAAGTACACTTACTCTCTGCAACTCTAGAGGGCAGGACCACTACTCATGAGGACAAGTACAAGAAGGCACATTTTGGCCAGTAAAAGGAATTATTTTCAAACCCTAAAAACTACTCAATAAAAGCATATCTCAGAAAAAAACCAAGCTCCTCATTGTCAGAAATAACTTTTAAAAGGATGAAAAATTATCCACAAGAGACATTACTGATGGGATTTCTGTACTGTTAAATGACTTTTAAGATCTTTTCCAATTCCAAAATCCTACTATTTCAGCTTTATAGAAATGATTCAGGAAGAAAAGCCAAAGAAAAGTAAGTAGCTATATCTAGTGCCTTGTATGGCTTCTATGGCAGGAGGATTGCTTGAACTCAGGAGTTTGAGACCAGCCTGAGCAAGAGCAAGACCCCATCTCTACTAAAAAAAAAAATAGAAAGAAATTAGCCGGACAACTAAAACTATATAGAAAAAATTAGCCGGGCATGGTGGTGCATGCCTGTAGTCCCAGCTACTCGGGAGGCTGAGGCAGAAGGATTGCTTGAGCCAAGAATTTGAGGTTGCTGTGAGGTAGACTAACGCCACAGCACTCTAGCCCAGGCAAAAGAGTGAGACTCTGTCTCAAAAAACAAAACAAAACAAAATAAAACACAATGCTATAAAAATAAAAATGTAGAATAATATGAATTTGAGGGCTCTTTTTTTTTTTTTTTTTGAGACAGAGTCTCACTCTGTTGCTCGGGCTAGAGTGAGTGCCGTGGCGTCAGCCTAGCTCACAGCAACCTCAAACTCCTGGGTTCAAGTGATCCTGCTGCCTCAGCCTCCCGAGTAGCTGGGACTACAGGCATGTGCCACCATGCCCAGCTAATTTTTTCTATATATATTTTAGTTGGCCAGATAATTTCTTTCTATTTTTAGTAGAGACGGGGTCTCGCTCATTGCTCAGGCTGGTCTCGAACTCCCGACCTCGAGCGATCCACCCGCCTCGGCCTCCCAGAGTGCTAGGATTACAGGCGTGAGCCACCGTGCCCGGCCTGAGGGCTCTTTTGATAAAAAAAAAAAAAAGTGATTTCGTTCTCCACGTGTTTTTGCACACAGCATTTTTGACAAAATAAGTATGAAAGAAGCATATAGCTTTGAAAACCTCAGTCTGTCTGTCTGAGACAAGGGTCTTGCTCTGCTGCCCATGCTAGAACACAGTAGCATGATTATACCTCACTGCAGTCTCCAGCTCCTGGCCTCAACAATCCTCCTGCCTCAGCCTCCCAAGCTGGGACCACAGGTGCACTGCTCAGGCTGGTCTCGAACTCCTGGCCTCAAGTGATCCTCCCACCTTGCCTTCCCAAAGTGCTAGGATTACAGGTGTGAGCCACCAGGGCCAACTCCAAGTTCTGGCAATTTTTAATAAAACTGCTATAAACATCTCTATGCAGTTTTTGTATGGACCTAAGTTTTCAACTGATTTGGGTTCGCTTCCACTTTTTATTCTAAGTAATTCTACATTGTCTGATTATGGAGAAAGATTCAGAAGTACTGTTGGGAATCTAAAAATATAAATTAATAAAACCTTTCTAGAGAACAACTTTTCTCAAAATTTAACTGAAGCAATACTTCTAGGATATGCCCTAAGAAAATAATAAGTATACACCTGTATAGATACTACCTGAAAATATTCTGTATGAAGATTAATAGAAAGTTAGGTAAATTAGGATACATCCATTCAGTGGAATACTATAACATACTCTTTTCAAAAAGAGTATGTTAGAGCTATACGTATGGTATTTTAAAAATTGTCACAGGTTTTTGTATATATAAAAATTATAGCAGGTTACAAAACAATCATTCTTGTGTATAAAAATTTATCTATACAAATACCTAAATATCTGTCTATATATAAAAAGAAGTACAAATCTTGAAGGATATATACTACATTTGAAGGAAGCAGAGTGGTTTTTTACTTTATATTTTATGCATTTATGTATATTAGAATTTTCTAATGAGAATATATTACTTCAATAATTAGAGAAAAAAGGTAATAAAGGAAGTTCCACCTTAGGGAAAACACATGGCATTAGGATAAAAACTTATATTTTAAAGCAGATGCCCTTCCCATAAAGCAGTCTTTCACAGAAATAGTGTGTGTCAGTGGAAATTTAAAAGACTGTTTACCATAATATGTTCACAACTAATATTAAGAAAAAAGAAATCACATGGGCCAGGCACGGTGGCTCACACCTGTAATCCTAGCACTCTGGGAGGCCGAGGAGGGAGGATCGCTCCAGGTCAGGAGTTCGAGACCAGCCTGAGCAAGAGCGAGACTCTGTCTCTACTAAAAATAGAAAGAAATTATATAAACAGCTAAAAAGCATACATAGAAAAAACTAGCCGGGCATGGTGGCGCATGCCTGTAGTCCCAGCTACTCGGGAGGCTGAGGTAGGAGGATCGCTTGAGCCCAGGAGTTCAGGAGTTTGAGGTTGCTGTGAGCTAGGCTGACGCCATGGCACTCTAGGCTGGGCAACAGAGTGAGACTCTGTCTCAAAAAAAAAAAAAAAAAAGAAAGAAATCACATGAATGCAAAGCAGCATTACTACCAGTCAAAACTGTCACAGTTATTTCTTACCCATGCTATTTCATTAGAATTCATCTGTACCCGGGACTAAGGAATAAAACTTCATGCTGAACTTCAAGCTGAGGAGGACTCAAATCTGTTGCAGTAATCCACAGTAAAGCCAAGGCCAATAAGAATAGCTACACACACACACACACACACACACACACACTAACCTACACAAATATTATTAGGCAAATCAGAAGTATGAGAAAAACAAGAAGTTAAGCATTGAATAAAAAAAGTATAAATGAATATTAAGCCAGCTCTATACTGGACAGAATGTAACAAATTTAAGAAGAGTACCTGAGTAGTTTGAGTAGTACCAATGAGGCTTACTAGTTAACTATCCAACCTTTCAGTGTTCAGTTTGCCTGGTAATTCATGGTGATAGGTACCCAAGAAATGAGAGAAAGCATGACAGAGTTAGAGCACTGGATTTAGAATGAAGATAGAAATCACAGGACTTTTAGATACCTTGCACAAGTTATTTAATCTTCCAAAGGTCTCTTTCAGCTCTAAAGGTCTATGATTCTAATAAGGGTTAGTTAAGTGAAAATTCTGTATTAAAATCATTTCGGACAACCTCTCTAGTCTCTCATCCAGATAAAAATGACCACTCTCATCTTTCTCCCTTACTGTACCTCACCTATATTTCTAGTATTATAGTACCCATCAATGTACTCATTTGTTTATCTGTTTTTTCTTCCTATAAAATTTTGATTCTTTACAGGCATATACAAGTTTGCTTAAAGAAAAATTAACCTACTGAGAGGAGGAGTCACATCTTCCTTGTTATATTCCAATACCTAGCACAGTGCTGACACAAGGCACACAGTTAATAGGTAGGAAGGGAAGGATATGCTTGGGGAGAAGATGCAAGGAGAAGGAGAGACAGACAGACAGGAAGCAGAGGACAAAGAGTTAAGAGGAAGGGAAGAAAAAGAAGGAGTGAGGGAAATTCCAATACATATGGTATAATTCAGGGGAGCTTTTGAAAGGCTAACAAGTGACTGTCATTCTTTGGATATTTTCCTAACTTCTGTCAAAAGCAGTTATATAACTACTGAGGTCTGCTATATGCTAGTTTAGACAATAGTAACCTATCTTATCATTAAACAAGATTATAGTTGTTAGGACTCTATTTTAAGAGTCAAAACATCTTTATATGACTACATTCACTTTGAAGCAGCAATTTAAAAACAGAGGGAACACATTAAATTCTTTTTAGAGACCTCATAATGCCAAACTTTTGTCTTGTACATAAAACATCCTCAATATTAAGAGCATAAAAATGTTATTGTGTATTTATATTTTATCAAAATTAAATTTCCTATATTTTGATAATTGTCTTGAAGTTATGTTAAAAAATGTCCTTGTTAAAAAAAAAAAAAATCCAGAAGTTCTCATGAACATAAATGAAAAATTGTCCTTGTTCTTAGGAAATACATACTATGAGTAAAGGGGCGAGAAGCCTACAACATACTCTCAAATGATTAAGAAAAGTAAGTAATGTATGTATGAATATACATATGATATAGAGAGAGAGAGAGAAAAGAAAAGAACTAACAACTGTGAATCTGGATAATGGATATACTATTCTTGCAACTCTTCTGTAAGTTTGACATTATATCAAAATAAAATATTACCAAAAAAGTACATGTTAACATACATACAAATACAGAGTAATAGTTATTAGGCAAAACCACATAAAAGATACTCACATGGAATTGAACATTCCCATTAGGGCAGTAAAACAAAAGCCAATCGCAAACATGGATTTCATTCGAACCTGTAATGAGATCAACAAATTGTCATTTGACACTAAAGAAAACCCCACCTCTAAAGCATATCCCAAAAGTTTTGGTTTCCTATCATTTTTTTAAAAAAGCGCTCCTCAGCAAAAAGCTGTTTGTTGGCTAACCTGCCCTCCATCTCCAATTCCTCTTCTTGCTACCTCGTGATGAATAACGTTGGGGTGGCCATGTGACCCCATGCTGGCCAATGAGTTACAAGCACAAGTAAAAGGTCTCTTAGTAAGTGGAAGACAAACTGTTGCACATTTCACATGTTCTGTGTTAAATACACAGAAGTAGAAAAGCCAGTCAAGCCACATAATTAGCCTATCTATGCCTTAAGAAAACATGCTTGAACAAAGACTATTCTTTATAAATAATGAGTAAATAGGTGATGAAATCACTTTTCCTTACAATTCCTGGTATGCCTGACACTCAGAACAAAAGGCCTCCTAAAGAACAAAATAAAAGCCAACTATAATGTTCCAACTCCTACACTGGGATTATATAAGTCACCATAAAACCAAAGATGCAGCACTAACATAAGGAAGAAAAAGAAAATAAACCACCTCATTTGAAAACATAAGAGGGAAACTATGTAAGAGCTGTGTGAAGAGGACAAATTATGACCTCCGAGACAGCCTTTAAAAGTTATTTATATTATTAAAATGAAGTTTAAGAACAGTAGCATATTTTCACTTCCATTTGGTCCAGAAACACTCATGACATTATCTATAGCCTTTATAGGTGATAACTTTCTGAAAAGTAAATGCAATGCACTTGATGCAAATCCGGATCTTTTGCTAAAAACATGTGGGTTAGCAAGAAGTTATATTTAAGATTCTTACCATTGATAGGTCTCTGTTGTTATTCTTCAGTTTCTCTTCTTGCCTCTCTGAAAAGAATTAATGACATGGTTAATACATACAGTGCTGAGCACAAAGCAGTTGTTAAACTGTCACTAATTGGTAATTAAAAAAGCACTCTGTTTCAGTATCATTTAATAAGATGAAGTAATTATTACATATGGAATATGGCATATTTTGTACTAACAGAAAATTCAAATGTAGTACAGCATCAAAATATTTCAATTTAAATAAATAAAAATCTTTAGAGTTTAATTTTTTTAATTACCTTTCATATTAAAAGTCTTAAGTCTGTACATTAAGATACACTCTTTTTTTTTTTTTTTTTTGAGACAGAGTCTCACTCTGTTGCCCAGGCTAGAGTGAGTGCCGTGGCGTCAGTCTAGCTCACAGCAACCTCAAACTCCTGAGCTCAAGGGATCCTCCTGTCTCAGCCTCCCGAGTAGCTGGGACTACAGGCATGCACCACCATGCCCGGCTAATTTTTTTTATATATATTTTTAGCTGTCCATATAATTTCTTTCTATTTTTAGTAGAGATGGGGTCTCACTCTTGCTCAGGCTGGTCTCGAACTCCTGAGCTCAAACGATCCGCCCACCTCAGCCTCCCAGAGTGCTAGGATTACAGGCGTGAGCCACCGCGCCCGGCCAAGATACACTCTTATATTAAATCTATGGAAACTGTCAATTGGTTAATTCGTAAGTATAACATAATGATTATACTTAGGTGTCTCAAATATTAAATAGCCACTCTTATATTTTATTCCCTTTTTCAATGTCTCTGAAAGAGCATATAGTCTAAAAATTATAAGCCAGTTGATAACTTTAGAATTCAGGTTCTTTCATACTACAGTCAAATCCATCCAAAACTATGCACAGTCTTATAGTTAAATCATTTATAAAGCTAGGAATTGTGGTCTATATATCAACAAAATTGTTATATACACAGAAACTGCTAAAAAATCCAAACTACCAAAGAAGCCTCAGCTGTACATTTTTATGTATTTACTGAATGCCATCAACATAAAGGACCCTGTCGTTGTACCTATGAAAAAACTGAGGCCCAGCAAACGGACAGTAACTCGTCAGAGACCACAGAGGTATTTTACAGCAAAGCCAGGACTGGAATCCAAGTTGCCTGACTCCCAACCCAATGATGTCTATATTCACTATGCTACTGCTTTCTTTGATCATGTATTTTATCACCAGGAATAATTCATTCTATAAATACTTATAGATGATTATCAACTATACGCAAGGCACTCTTCTGAGCACTGAGGATAAACAAAACAAAAATTCCCATCCTCATACAAAGATTATGAAGTAAAAATACATTAATAATAACAGGAAACTGTCCTCTGAAACAAAAAATATACTATTAGGCTACATCAAACTGGCTTGAGAGCTGGAAAACTCATGCAAGTAAAAGAAAGGAACAAGAACAGGCCTACAGAAAGATCAACCTGCAGACTAGACTGAAGTTTCTAAACAGTAAATGGCAGACGAACATAAGATTCCTTGCCCTGAACTGTTTCTACCCAGTTTCTTCTTCCTGGAAGGAGAGCACACAGGCGGGAGAGTGGGGATGCTGAAGACATATGGAAGAAAGTAAATAAAAAGGAATGCAGTTATAGTCCACCTTGGGGGCTGGAGCTCCTTTCATACCTAAGCAGTCCTCTCACAATGTAACTAGTCTTTTTTAAATGGGGGCGGGGAGGTTTGAGGACAGGGATAAGGGATGACTACAAGTGGGGAAAAGGGATTATTACAAAGAAATAAAAAAAAAAAAGTACAGAAAATCATCTATGCTAGAAATCCTGGAATATCCTTGACTCTATTCTCTCATCCAATCAAACACCAAGGCCAATTAATTATATTAGGTCATTAAAGATGAAATGTCTAATTTCAAATCAGAAGTGGTTTATTAAATCTGAAACAAGAAACACTTCTCTGAAACACTGAATATTGCTGGTCACTTCCCTCTTACTGGAAACTCCCTTCTTTCTGTGCAGCAACATCACTCTTTGCACCCCTTTACTCCCCAAATACTACATATATTTTTGTAAATAAGCTCAAGTGGGGAATCCGAGCAAAGGAAAAATAACGGTTGGATAACAAAACTATAGATAGGATCAATACATAAAAATACATTTAACTGGTCCTATAAAGTTGCTGGACATGAATAGCAAATCTGACTCTAGGCTTATTAGTAGCCAATTCAAAGGAAAAAAAAAATTCAGTCCAAGCACAGTGTCCATAAGATAAAAAATAAATCAATTATTTATGAGAGTCACTGCTTTTCCTGACATTGAAAACCTGTAGAAACGATTTCCGTAATTTGTCATCAGAAGACAATCGTGTAAGTTGTGGATAATGTTCTCGTAAATATTCCATAGTAGTACTACAACAAATTCTACCTGGTTGGGTTTTTCATAGTATGCCTAACAATGTAAATGTCAAGGTGTCATAGAGTAAAAGTAATTTTATGAAGTTCAAAATAATGCAGTTTAAGTTTATAGATTTCTAATAGTCTGGCATAATCTAAGAGTAAGATTTACAAGTCTAGAGAATGGATAGGCTGTCTTTTAAGCCACTCTTCATAGATATTATTTCTTATAACTTCTGATGAGCTTTTTTGGGTAAGCAAACAATTCAAGGCTGCATTCCATATTGAGATCATTTAAGTTCCGATACTTTGTGTTGTCAATTTAAAGGCAGATGGTAATCTGCCTTCCATTTTCATATCTTTCCTATTTTTTATAGCAAAGGTACTTGAAAGAGTTCTCCATGTTCAATGTCTTCATTTCCTCACTATACATCATCTCCTTAATCTACACAATCTGGATTTTGTCCCCCATCATGCCAATGAAATCATTCTTAAAATCACTAATAACCTCCATTTCTTAAACATTTAACACGTATCCTCAGACCCTTCTTATTCCCTGAAATTCTCTCAACTTCTGTGACACTACTCCTTTCCAACTTATCTGATAACACTTTTTCAGAGCTCTACTTCTGCTACCCCTTAAATTTCTGTTTCCTTAAGATACTCTCCACCCTCAGCCCTCTGCTCTTCTTGCCCTACGTTCTATCCCTGCATGATCTCACTTACCTTATGGACTCAATTACTACTTATAAGCATATGGCTCTAAAATCTGTTTGTAGCCCTATCTCTCTGCCAGCTCCCAAACCATATATACAACTGTGTACCAAACATTCCCACCCTGTCACACAGGCACTTCAAATCCAACATATTCAAACCTGAAATCATCTTTTTTATCTTCCCCATCCCAATCTGCTATTCCTCCAATACTTCCTATCCATATCAGAAATCTGGGCATCTTCCTAGACTCATACCTCTCTCCGTGCCCTATATCTAAAACCGTCACTGGGCTGGGAGCAGTGGCTCATGCCTGTAATCCCAGCACTCTGGGAGGTCAAGGCAGGAGGATCACTTGAGGCCAAGAGCTCAAAACTACTCTGGACAACATAGCAAGACCCCATCTCTCAAAAAAATTTTTTTAAAAATTAGGCGTGGTGGTGTGCACCTGCAGTCCTAGCTACCTGGGAAGCTGAGGCAGGAGGATCACTTGAGCCCAGGAGCTCAAGGCTTCATTGAGCTATGATCATGCCACTGCACTCCAGCCTGGGTGACAGAGGAAGACTTCATCTCTTAAAAAGGGAAAAAAAAAAAAAAAAAACAGTCACAGAGTCCCGTTGCTTCTACCTTCTCTAAACCTGTTAAATTTGTACCATCTACTCCATTCCCACTGCCTCTGCCTAAGTTCAGGTTCTTACCATTTTTATGCCTGGGATACTTAAAAAGCCTCACGATTTCCCTACCTCCAAAATGATCTCCTTTCCAACTTATCCTCTCCAAACTATTACCAGAGTTGTCTTCCTTAAACAAAATCTGATGTCAATCCTCTGTTTAAATCCCTTAATGATTGTCTAAAGTCTTCTAGATACAAACTAAATTCTTTACCTTAGTTTAATTTATAAAGCCCTTTACGAAGTAGGCCCTGTTTATTTCTCTAGCCTCATGTGCCTGTACTTTACACATATCTTTTATTTGTTACAGTAAACAATTTGTAGCTCCAGGCATATACCTTGCTATTTTAGCCCTCCATGCTTTTGCATATGCCTATCTTCTGCCTAGAATGTACATGGTTTTAAAATGTACAGGTGGAGTCTAAAGGTAGAAATGACCAGGTTCAAACCCCTTCTCTAACACTCAAATCCCATCATACCACTGAAAGACCTAGTGCAAGATATTTAACTTAAGTCTCAATTTTCTCATCTATAAAAATAAGGTAACACTGTTCCCTACCACATGCGTGGTTATGAGAATTTTAAAATGTGTAAAGTTACCACAGTGTGTTGCAGAAGTGCTCAATACACACAAATAGTGTAATATATTTATATTTATTTAGCTAACTCATATTAAAGCTTTAAAATTCAGCTAAAGTATTGTATCTTCAAGAAAACCTGACCCCCTAGGTTGACTTGGATATCCCTTCTCTTTAATTTTTATAACACTTAAAATATAGCTCTATGAAAAGTACTTACTATACTACACAGTAATCATTTATTTTCTTGACTGCTTTCCTTAACAGAATTTATAAAGATTTACAAATTTTCTACTTTGTTTCTCCAATGCCTAATCGAGCCACTGACAGAGTGGATATACGTAGGATCTTGCCATGGAATTCAATGAGTAGGCCATCTGAAAAATGTCTGGCAGCTCTACACTACGTGAAAAAACGTTAATCAGAACAGGATATTGGCATAGTCCGCCTGGTAGAATTCTCCCCAGGGACCCTAAGAGCAGTGATCCAGGTATAGAGACAAAGTTTCTGAACCAAATACACTGTTTGGCAACAATTTTTTCCTGATTTCAGAATCAGAAAGCATCATAAAGTATAGACACAAATCATGTATATTAATTTATGAATTGACTTTTGGAAACAGAATTACTTAAATTCTAAATTACACTAAAATACCAAAACCCGCTATTTCTGAGTAGATAAAAATTACTCAGCAGAAAATTTCCTACCCCTTAGTGGGTTTCCATCACTAGTCAATTCTCAGTAAGGAAGCCATGGAAACAATAAACACAAGCAACTCAGAATTCACTGCCAATAATCACCTCAGATATGAAAAACAATACACTTTTACAACCTATGCCAGGAGCCCTCAGCCAAGTTCAAAAGCCACAACTGTCATTTTACTAAAACTCAAATTTCAAAACTAGGAGAGAAAGAGCAACTGCTTGAATTTGTCCCATTTACTTCACAAAATAGTTAAGAATCAAGGTATGCAAGTGCCTTAAAAATCATAAAATCATATAAACATGAGTAACATGACTTATCACTATTAATGACTTTATTATATTTTCATCTAAGAATTTATTTTTTCCAAGAAAATCCAAATTTTGTTTAAACTAATATCTCATCTTACCTATTTTCTTTTTCTGTTGTCGACCAGCTGACTCTGTTATTGTTTCCTTCTTCTTTTCCACTGTAAACAACAGGGTAACACAGTAAAAATTAACTATGTAATATTCTAGAGAAACAAAGGATAATTTATCATAGCTGAACCAATGGAAGAAACTTACAAGAAAGTTATACACTGACTTTGATTACGGTTGTGACTGGCCCATTCACACAATTACTGACAGTAAAAGGTAGACACAATATTCTAAAGAATAAAACAATAATTATCAGCATTATTAATCAAATATGCCCATAAAGGATTGTATTAAGACACAATCAGAATCAAAACTGAGATGATTTTCAGAACATCAGGTGAGGATGATTATCTTAGCTAGCATTAAAGCACAGTTTTCAAATTCTACTCTCTCAGCTACCTATGGTTAATTGCAGCTCCATCCATTCTTGTACTTACTATAAAAGTAGAAATTCATTCATTCATTCAATTATTAGCTGCCTAAGTAACAGGCACTATTCCAGGTAGATGAGAAAATACGATTCTTGCCTTCTAAAGAATAATGGGAGGCGGGGATAATCACATGACAATTACAGTAGGGTGGCAATACAGACATATGCAGTGTATGAAAATCAAGGGTCAAAAAAGCTAAAACTGAATTTTTTGATGCATTTCAATTAATATGATGATAGAATAACAGTAAGCTTTTAAAAAAGGAATAGTTGTAATATATTATTTTATATTTACTATCTTTAATCACCTATGAATGAACTAGGATGAGATATGTCAAAAATTACCTTTACTTAGTTATTTGCATTATCTGTTCCCCATGTTATCTTAGTACATTAATAGTGAACAGTACTGTTTAGGCTGGATCATTCTTAAAAGCTGCATTACTCTGGGAGGCCAAGGCGGGAGGATCACTTGATTGAGCTCAGGAGTTCGAGACCAGCCTGAGCAAGAGCAAGACCCCATCTCTACTAAAAATAGAAAAATTAGCTAGGTGTCGTGGCATGTGCCTGTAGTCCCAGCTACTAGCGAGGCTGAGGCAGGAGATCACTAAAGCCCAGGAATTTGAGCTTGTTGTGAGCTAAGCTAATGCCACAGCACTCTACTCAGAGCAACAGAGTGAGACTCTGTCTAAAAAAAAAAAAAAAAAAAAAGCTGCATTAAAGAGAATTAGCAGGTAGAACTCTTTCTGTTAGTAAACTGCTTATTCCTGAACTCTAAAAGCAAATTGGTGAGGCAGCAGGATCATTTGAGCCCAGGTTTTCACGGCTGTAGTAAGCTTGGAGTGCACCACTGCACCCCAACCTGACTGAGAGAGCCAGACCCTACCTCTAAGAAATAAATGCAAAATTGGTACTGCTCTATCAAAGACATGTAAAATTCAATTTGACTCCAATATTGCAAAAAAATTTAAAGTGCTGACCAAAATAAAATATGTATGGGGTGGGTGGGTATGTGGGGGGGTGGGGGTGGGAACCTAATATATATATATATATATATATAGTTATATAACATAAAGATAAAACATATAGACGGAGAGATTTAGAATGAACTAGTATGAGATCATAAAAGGAAATTTAGTCAAAGTCCACAAGATGTTATAGAAATAACATTTTAAAAGACAAAATGGTCAGAAAACATCAAATGTTTTATTCCCTATCATTACTATTGAACAAAGAAACAAAAGTATTTCTTTCCCACTCCAGAAGGACTATAACACAACTACTTGGCATTTAACCATGACTGCATAAAAACAAGGGGGGAAAAAAAAAGAAGGCCAGAGAATAGAAACATAAAATGATATAATAAACATTAACCTAGTCTTCCAACAGACCAGATTGAGACTAGACAAATCTTTCTTAGGGATAAATTAATCTAATGTTTTTCAAACTTCGTAAGGCGTAAAGATATCTTTGTGTGTGGCTCTTTATTCACCAGAACCTTACTCCATAACAAGAAGTGGAAGTGTCGGAGTTGACAAAAATAAAAGATGTCTACGATGAAATACATTTTTGTCCATGACCTGGTATTCCTGCATTCTGCATTCCAGAGTTCTGTCAAACAGATGAAAAATCATTCTAAAAGCTTTACCCTATTTCACTGTAAACAGAAATATCTCATACTTCACAATAATTTATACTTAATAAATGCTCTCAAGAGCGAGACCCCGTCTCTACTAAAAATAGAAAGAAATTATATGGCCAACTAAAAATCTATATAGAAAAAATTAGCTGGGCATGGTGGCTCATGCCTGTAGTCCCAGCTACTCGGGAAGCTGAGGCAGGAGGATTGCTTAAGCCCAGGAGTCTGAGGTTGCTGTGAGCTAGGCTGATGCCACAGCACTCACTCTAGCCTGGGCAACAAAGTGAGATTCTGTCTCAAAAAAAAAAAAAATAAAAAAAATAAAAAAATAAATGCTCTCAAATAAACAATTCTGTTACAAGAATCAAATTATATATACTATACTTTAATTTTTCCCATTACCTTATTAGTCTATATTACAACAGTAACACAATGAAGGGAGACCTACTGATATTTAGGGTAACCCTATAAGCCCAGAGACCATCTGAATCAACCAATTCACTACCTTTAAGAAAACATATCTTTTGTCAATGGCCTCACATCAGTAGGTCTGCTTTTTGGATATTACCAGTATTTGCCAAATAATGCCAAGGATCAGATCAGCACACGAAAAGAAATCTACATCTAATTCTAACTCAAACCTATTGATAATTTTTTTATATTCTTCAAAAACCCTACAAACTTCTTTTGTCTGGACCCATACCAAATTCTGAATACAAAGTATCAAAAGGGATTATATATTTGCAATTAAGGCATCTGTTCTAAGAGGGAATTTACCTTATATTCTTCCTTTTAAATATCCCTCATGTTAAATATAATAGTTGTGCATTTATTTGATTATAAATTCCATAAGACAGAATCTATGCCCATTCATTTCATATTGTACTTACTGTGGTAAACTCAACATATCGCAAACAATCAAATATGTCAATTGATGATATAAATGAAAATGATACATGTTTACTTTTTGATAGATTATCCAAAGTAGAGGACTTAAGACCACAAGAAATGCCATGAGTCATTCCAATTATTGACCTACCTCATACTTATCTTCCATGCAAGCATATGAAAGAATTACATCAAAATCACAACTATGGAAGTATAGCCTGGCAACTATATTACACTTTGAATTTAAGCGTAAAGTGACAGAGACTTTTTATTTATTTTCACAATGCAAATAATTAAAGACAATGCAATATTGTAGACACCGATGCAGCACAAAATCTACAGGACAAATCCATATCACGTAAGCATTTAAGGTATGAGAATACCTTAAACAAAGAACCCTGCCCTAGTGGAGCTTTACTCTAGCAGGTAGAAATAAACAATATGCAACAACACGATAAATAAGTAAATCATATAGTATATTAGAAAGTGATAAGAGCCATGGGAAAAAGATAGAGAAGGGGAAGGGAGATTAGGCATAGTAGTGGTAGAGGAGGGGGACAAGTTGCAGTTTTAAATAAGGTGGTCAAGTTAAGACTCGGAGGTGAGATTTGAACAAAGATTTGAAGAAGGTAAGAGGATTAGCCAAGCAGATATTGCAGGGAAGAGCATTTCCAAGCACATGGAACAACCACTAGAAAGATCTCAGCACAAGAGTGTGGCTAGGGTGTGTGAGGAACAGCAAGCAGCCAGTGTAGACAAGAGTCAGAAGGAAAGAATATCACAGTGGTAACAGGGAAGCTCTGCAGGCCACTATAAAGACACTGGTTTTTCCTCTGAATGGAAAAGAAATACCATCACAGGGTTACAAAGAAGGGACATGATCTGATGGGCTTTTAAAAAAATTATTGTGGCCATTATTTTGAGAAAGGAACAGTTGTTGGAGACCATTGCAATAATCTATACAAAAGATCATGGCACTTAGACCACAGTGCAGTAGTGAAAAGTGGTCAGATTCTGGATATATTTGAAGGCAGCCCAACAGTATTTGTAGACAGACTAGATATAGGTTGCAAGAAGAGTCAAAGATAACTACACAAGGATTATGGCCTGAGTAACTAGGATAGACTTGCCATTGACCAAGATAAAGGCTACAAATAAAGCAGGCTTAGAAGTGAGACGTAAGTGTTTAATTTTGGATATTCTGGGATTGAGATGTCTGTTCATCATTCAGGCAGAGATGACGAATTGATAGTTGGACAGATGAATCTTGCACTAAGGAAAGAGGGCTGGAGACATAAACCTGGAGGTCATTGGAAAATACAGCACAAAAATGAGCTCACCAAAGAGGTGAATGTAAATTAAAAAAATAAATTTTGTGTCACCTCCCAACAATAGCAGGTCAAGAAACAAAACTGCAAACAGAAGAACAGTAAGATAAGAGCAAAACCAAGAAAGTATGGTGTCCTGGAAGCCACATACATAAAATGTAAGGTTTCTGGCTTGTACTCTGGAAGCATGGAGGTGCCAGTCACCAAGACAGGGAAATCCTGAAAGAGGATCATGTTTGTGAATGTAAAGATAATGAGTTCGGTTTTAAATATGTTGACGTGCATTATCAGCATTGAGTAAGTGAGGGAATAGTAAACTGTAATTTCAAAAGCCTGAGTTTGGTCTCTAATTTTCTGTTCTGTGATGCAAATTGCCTTTACCTTTCTAAGTCTCAATCCCCTTTCCTATAATGTGGAGGTAATATTTTTACAACTCACCACAACTGGTTGCTGTGTGGAGTAAGTGAGATAATTTAAGAAAAAAAAAAAACACAAAAAAAAACCCATCAAACTCTTATGAAGACATAATAAAAAGTCACAAAATACAAAAAGTTATAGGAATTCTAAGAAGCAAAAGTTATATTTAATGCTTAAAAGGAAGAAAAGAACATTGAAAGCTAAATCAGCCCTATAAGGAACCATTCACATTGTACCCTTAGCTGTGTCCTGTGGAAATACTCCTTTATTTCAAAGATAACAAACCCTACTTGTTTTTAATCTTTTCCTCAAACACTTCTTCAATTTCCTCACCCCACTGAAACTTGGGTTATCCCTGAAGACACCACTTACTGTGGCACCAGTCACAAGGATCTGTCATTCTCCAAACCACCTTACATGTTAAAATTTACGTATTTTTGTTCATATGCTATTTCTTTTACCTGGAATTTCCTTTCCCCAACTCATTCTCTATCCAAATTCTAACTACCCATAAGGGACTGCAAGGCCACCTGCATCATGAAAGCTTCCATGGTCCCTCCCAACTGAACAGGACCTCTTCTTTAGAACCATCACAGCCCATAACGTGTACCTGCACGTCCCTCACTCCCCTCTAGCTGGTAGTACACATTTTGCATAAAAGTCTTCTATTTCTAAATAGACTTCAATTCAAGTCGGATTCATCTTTGCATTCCTACTAAGTTTTTGTATCAGGTGGCGCTCCTGCAATATTTACTGTGAACTTGCACCCAATGAGCTTGAGGTGTTGCAACTATTTCTCCCGTGTTGCCATACTTACATTTCTTACTCTGTTTTTCCACTTCCGCCTTCAGTCTCTTGTATTTGTCTGTCCTGTAAACCAGGACCCAGGTTATACCTAGAACATTAAAAGCAACATGCTAACAGAGAAAAGTCTGGAAAGAGAACAACAAACTGTCAATAGTGGTTACTGTAGAAGGAGAAATCCAACTTCTTACTTTGTATTTACCTGTGGTTAACTTTTTTCAAATGTTAATACAACTGACGCTTCAGCCAAAATAACTGTAACACGACGTGAAGGTGTCTCCACATATTCCCAAATGAATGAAAACGACCTTAGACCACAGAAAATTCAGCAATCAATTCCACACCCCCCCTCCCGCTTCCGTTCACGAGTTGCCCAGCGATTTCCTGAAGTGAAGTAAACAAGGCCCCCAAGCAAGTAAGTCTCGCGATCGTTGCCCCGGGGGCGCGAGGGGCCCTGCGACCCTACTTCGCGGGCATCGATCAAACGTCTGAGAAACAGGCGCGCTCACCCTCGGCCAGCAGAGCCGTGCACACAGAGATGAACACGATGAGCAGAGTGTCCGCGAACATGGTGCTCATCTCGCACCTTCGTCCCCGCGCTCCCACCCGCCGGGGAGCAAGCGCTCTAGAGCCAGGAGAAGCGAAGCCAGAACGACTTCCCGAGATGCCGCGGCCACCGAGTAACACGCCGACTCCGACGGACTACAGATCGCACTTCCGCTTCCGGGGCACGGCACCGGAAGGGCTCGGGCCGGAGAGCTGAGTGGCCGCGCGCAGAGTCTCTGGGGCTGACGGGCTGGTTCTCGGGCCAAATTTCGCGAGAGGGACTCGCGGCGGCGGTGGCGGCGAGCTCTGCCCGGCGGCGTTTGCCTGCGGGGGTGCCGGCGGGCGCCTTCCCCCGGCCGGGGTCCGCTGGAGGGGCTCGTCTGGGTTTCCTCCCCAGCCCCGCGTCTGTGGCCGTAATATCGGAGAGTTCAGCTTAGGTCTGCGGTCAAGTAAGAAGGCTGACTTCCGCCAACACGAACCGAACGCCCGGGTTTAGGTGCCGGGCCGAGGACATGGAGCTGGGGACACGAAAATAACTTAGTCGTGGGCCGCCGGCTTCAAGGAGCTGACGCCAGAGCGAAGGAGAGAACCCGGTACAAACCGTGTAATTAGGGTGTAAGTAGAGATATGGCCCGAATGCCGCGGTGACACGGTGAAGGCGTGGTCAGGAAAAGCTAGTGAAAGGAACCGAAGCAGTGGCTTGGAGGAGCAGTCGTGCTTTTGGAGAAAGCGAAGGACTTTGTAGGCAAAGTGAAAGGCGAAGACACGGATGCTTGAAATTACAGAGTGTGTAATAGAGAAGTGAGTTGTGTGTCTGGAGAAGGGGTCATAAAGCCAGATGCCTACAGTGATGAGAAAATATAAATTATACAAGCAGAGCCCAAGAAAATGGTGGGAGGTACTATGATGGATAAGGGCGCGTTAAACTTCACCTGAAAGGAGCATTTGATACTCAGATCCAACCAATTTCTCTGGGAGAATGAGTACCTAGTTTTTGAGATCATTCCGTTTTTCAATAAATTCCAGAAATCCTGATTTTTATGTTAAAATTCAACCTACAAATGCTGGTAACTCATCAAAATTTAAAAGTTTAAAAATAGGTCAAAGAAACTGCCTCAATAGCTCGGTCTTAGGCTACGTAGAGGTATTCAGATTGTGTGTGTGTGTGTGTGTGTGTGTGTGTATGAAAGTTGGCTGAGCTGTCTCCCCTTGACTTTTTCTTTTTTTTCTCTTTTTTTTTTTTTTTTTTTGGAAGTTAAACATGGCCAGATCTTTTATTTTATTTTTTTTTTATTTTTTATTTTTTTTGAGACAGAGTCTCACTCTGTTGCCCGGGCTAGAGTGAGTGCCGTGGCGTCAGTCTAGCTCACAGCAACCTCAAACTCCTGGGCTCAAGCGATCCTACTGCCTCAGCCTCCCGAGTAGCTGGGACTACAGGCATGCGCCACCATGCCCGGCTAATTTTTTGTATATATATATTTTTAGTTGTCCATATAATTTCTTTCTATTTTTAGTAGAGACGGGGTCTCACTCTTGCTCAGGCTGGTCACGAACTATTTTATTTTTTTAAAGAGATGGGGTCTTGCTCTGTTGCCTGGGCTGGAGCGTAGTGGCATGATCATAGCTCACTGCAGGTTTGAATTTCTGGGCTCAAACGATCTTTCTGCCTCAGCCTCCTGAGTAGCTAGAACTATGGGCATGCACCACCATGCCCAATTGATTTTTTTAATTTTTTGTAGAGGCAGGGTCTGGCTATGTTGCCTAGGCTGGCCTCAAACTTCTGGGCTCAAGTGATCCTCCTATCTCAGCCTCCCAGAGTAGTGTGATTACAGGCATGAGCCACTGTGCTCAGCTGACTTATACCTTCTATCATTGGTTCTTTTATCTTAAACTCCACTGCATTTAATTTGTATTAATAGTTCTCCTATAGCACTACTTTTGACATTTTTTAGTTATATGTGCATTTCTTGTCCCCTCTCCTAGACTTAGCAGGAGAGACCCTGCCTCCTTTTAACAGACATCACTGAGCTTCTACTAAGTGTCACAAACAGTAGCGTTCACTGTAGGGTCAAAAGAATGATTAAGACAATTTTCCTGACTTCCAAGTTTCCCCAGGGAAATTATACATTATAATAAGGTATGACAAAGGTATTCTTAAAATGTCATGGGAGCACAGGTGAGAACAAGATTGGTTCTTCCTGGAGAGTTGGAAAGGCTTCAGAAAGATCGCATTTGATGGTGGTGGGGCGCGGGGGGGCAAGGGCAATATATATAACCTAAACTTTTGTATCCCTACAATATGCTGAAATAATAATAATAATAATAAAGATCGCATTTGAGCTAATTGTTCAGACAAGTAGGCTTTTACTCAACTTTGTATCACCCGAGGTAAATGTTAAGATACAATAAAAGCATGACCTTTGTTTTTGTTTGTTTTGTTTTTCCTATTTTTAATTTTTTCTATTTTAAGTAGAGATAGGGTCTCGCTGTTGCTTAGGCTGGTCTTGAACTCCTGACCTCAAGCAATCCTCTAGTCTCAGCCTCCCAGAGTGCTAGGATTACAGACATGAGCCACCGTGCCTGGCCAAAAGCATGACCTTTGAAGTCAGAATTTTCAATTCTATCTCTGCCACTTACTTGACAGCAGTCTTAGAACATACTGTTTAACATCTTTGAGCTCAGTTTCCTCATTTGTAAAACGATGATGATAATACCAGCTGCATAAAACTGTTAAAGAAGATTGAATGAGGAAGAGTATATTTAAAGCATTTCAAGCTGTGCTTGGCATACACAGTTTATCAAATCAAACAGTCCATTTGAAGATGTGACCATTTTATATATTACTAAAAAAGAAAAGCCTGTTAACTAAACCATGACACACCATTGATTGTAAGGTGAATCCCATTCAGAGATGTTAAGATGTGAAAAAAATAAGTCTCAGAATCAATGAAGTACATTAGTAAGCATTTCAATTATTCCCATGTAAATGTTTACTATACAGTCATGGACTGCTAGGATAACACTTCCTTTTCTAGGGCCATGATATTATGACACTATGCCCCTGATTGAAGAACAGTGCTAAAGACAAGTTCAAGTAACATCTTTCCTACATACCAGTTTTCTATAATGGTCCCAAATTCTCTAAGTTCTCAATTGTACTAATTTTTAGATTTCAAAGTTTTCCCTGTGAAGACCACTCTCCTAAAGCCCACTGTCCTACTCCAATCTCTAGGATTACAGCCAAGGCTTCTGTCATGGGTTTTCCTTTTACTATCTCTTGGGTGGGATTCACTATTTCTTGGACCTATGTTTTCCTCGTAGTTTATACTTCATGTTGTGGTACATCTTCAAGTAACTTCCTGTGAAAGGTGAATGGGAGCTAAGCCTTCAGTGTTCTAATGTTAGTAGTAGAATTAGTAATAACAATACTGTCCTTTAAATGAACACGTAGTACGAGGCTAGACGTTATAAAAGATTATGAGGGAATTACAAATCCCTGCCTACCTCTGAGGTATGAAACAATATGAGCTTTAGGTTTGAATCCTAGTCCCATCATAGGTAAGCTATATTATGTTAGCAAGTTAGTTAATTTCTCTGAGCCTCATTTTTTTTAAATCTGTAAAGTAAACGTAAAAATACCTACTATTCAACATTACTGTGAGGTTTATATAGGGTAGAGACCAAAGTTCTGTAGTCAGACTACCTGTCCTCAAATCATGGCGTCACCACTCAACTATGTGTGCAGTTTTAGGCAAATTACTTCACATTGTGTCTTGGTTCTTTGAATGTAAAATGATTAAGAATAATAGTACCTAAGTTTAAAGGTTTTTTTTTTTTAAGAATATGTGAGTAAAGTGTTTAGAAATGTACCTAGTCCATAGTAACGGAAAATAAATGTTAGTATTATGGTTATTGGCTCTATTCAACCCCTGAGCACATAATCCTTGAACTAATTTTCTTACTCTATTCATCTTCCCTGTGATCGTGTTCTCTTCAGTCTATCCACTGATGATTCATAAAATGATATCTGTAGCCCAAGTTTCTTTCCTGGGTTTCAGACCTAGTACTTAACTGCCCACTAGACATTTCGATTTGGATATCCCAAACTGAGCCCATCATGCTCTTTTCCCCAAACTCCAATCTTCTCTTCCCTTATTCTCTTAATGAGTAGCCCCACCATCTAACGTATTTTTCAAGCCAAAATTAGGGGAACTATCCTCAATAACTCCCTCTTTACCCCACATGTCTACCTACCAAGTTTGATAAATTCTCCCTTCTTCGTATCTCTTTTCCCACATCTTTCAATGTCCTCTACTACACTTTAGTTGAAGTCACTATTGCCTTCATTTATATTACAGCCTCTAACTGTTCTCCAGTTTCATAACCAAGTTTGTCCTCCCCAGGCCATTCTTCTCATGTAGGCAATAGTGATCTTTCTCAAATACGGAGATGACTAGATGTGGAGAATTAGGAAGGGGAAGGAATTGAGGGCAGCTCCCAGATTTTTTTCTTTTTCTTTTTTTTGGGGGGGAGGGCGGGCACCTAAATAGATACACAACAGAGAAGACAGGAGAGGAATCAACTTTTTAGGAAAAGATGATTTTCCCACTAGGCTAGCAGGACTAGATGAAGACCTTCAGAAACCCTGGGCACTGAAAAGATCATGAGATCTCTTCCCAAATATAATTCAAAGTAAAATACGATCTTAATTGTTATTTTGAATCTTTTTTTCTTTTTCTTTCTTCTTTTTTTTTTTTTTTTTTTTGAAACAGAGTCTTTCTGTGTCACCCTAGCTAGAGTACAATGGCATCAGGTTGCAACCTCACTGCAACCTCAAACTCCTGGGCTCAAGTGGTCCTCCTGCCTCAGCCTCCTGAGTAGCTGGGACTGCAGGCATGTGCTACCTCACCTGGCTAATTTTTCTATTTTTTATAGAGACAGGATCTCGCTCTTGCTTAGGCTGGTCTTGAACTCCTGACCTTAAGTGATCCTTCTGTCTGGGCCTCCCAGAGTGCTAGGATTATATGTGTGAGCCACCATGCCTGGACTGAAATATTTTTTTCAAATAATCTTCTCTCTGTGAGTCTGTGTATGTATGTACATGTGTGTTTGTGTATGCCCTAAGTACATGTTTAATCTCCTTGTTGGATAATCCAGCACTTCTTTTTTTTTTTTTTTTTTTTTTTTTTTGAGACAGAGTCTCACTCTGTTGCCCAGGCTGGAGTGAGTGCCGTGGCGTCAGTCTAGCTCACAGCAACCTCAAACTCCTGGGCTTAAGCGATCCTACTGCCTCAGCCTCCCGAGTAGCTGGGACTACAGGCATGTGCCACCATGCCCGGCTAATTTTTTGTATATATATATTTTAGTTGTCCATATAATTTCTTTCTATTTTTAGTAGAGACGGGGTCTCACTCTTGCTCAGGCTGGTCTCGAACTCCTGACCTCGAGCGATCCACCCACCTCGGCCTCCCAGAGTGCTAGGATTACAGGCGTGAGCCACCGCGCCCGGCCTCCAGCACTTCTTAAAGACAGAGACTATCTTGTTCATTGTAATATCCCCAGCTTTTGGAACGTGGCTTGGGACAGAGAAGCTGTTTGATATGTATTTATTGAATGAACAAATATTTGTGGCAGAGAGGACAATGGGTTGGAGAAATATCTTGGAAGGATAGGAAATTCTAGGTGGACCTTAAAAAAAGAATAAAATTAGGGCACAAGAGAAAGAGTGATCAGAAGAATCAAGTTGGAAACAAGAAAGTGGCAAGATAAGGGAGCTAGTGTGTAGTAGAAACAACTACAGTGTTGAAAGAGGATACATATTCAGTAGAAATAGGATTGATTAAGTAAGGTGAATCTGGATTATATCTGCAAGAGGTCCATGGTTGAACTTCAGGAGATCATAAATCTGATACTGTATGCAAAACTTCTTATGTGCATTTATTTCTGGGGACTCATAGTTTTCATCAAATTCTCAAAGGTATTTATAAACCAATGAAGGTTGTTCATTTGAACAACTGATACAAAGGCTTAAGCTTGGTGCTGTAGCTAGTTGGTCCTCAAAATTTTCTGACTATAACACTCATTAGGAGTGCAGAGAGAGAATGAAAGCCTAAGATCTGGAGATAGAGCCTGAAGCTTAGCACTTTATGTTCATCCTAACATTATATCTGAATTTTATAGTAAGAAACTGGTATTAATGCTTCCATATAAAAAGATGCTCAGTCTCATTAGTGATGAGGGAACTGTATTCAGGACCAATCTGTTCAGTTGGCAAAAATTACAAGTTGGGCCATCAAATTGGAAAGGAAGAAATAAAATTATCTGTTTGCAGATGACATGCTCATTTATGCAGAAAACCCTAAGGATTCCATCTAAAAAAAAAAAACCAACTCTGTTAGAACTAAAAAAAAAAATTTCAGTAAAGTTACAGGATGCAAAATCAACACAAAAAAAAGTAGTTGCATTTCAGTGAAAAACACAACAAGGAAATTTTTAAAATTCCATTTACAATAGCATCAAAAATAAAATACTTCTGAATGAATTTAACCAAGGAGGCAAAAGACTTGTACACTAAAAACTACAAAATGTTGCTGAAGGAAATTAGAAAATACACAAATGGAAAGACATCCTGTCTTTACGGATTAAACTACTTAAGATACTAATACTACCCAAAGTGATCTACAGATTCAATCTGTAATCCCTATCAAAATCTCAATGACGGCTGGGCGTGGTGGCTCACGCCAGTAATCCTAGCACCCTGGGAGGCGGAGGCGGGAAGATCACTTGAGGCCAGGAATTCAAGACCAGCCTGTGCAAGAACAAGATCCTGTCGCTACAAAAAATAGAAAAATTAGCCAGGTGTGGTGGCACATGCCTGTAGTCCCAGCTACTCAGAAGACTGAGGCAGGAGGATCACTTGAGCCCAGGAGTTTGAGGTTGCAGTGAGCTATGATGACACCACTGCACTCTAGCCCAAACAACAGAGTGAGACCCTATCTCAAAAAAGAAAAAAAAGAAAAGAAAAGAAATAAAACTTAAGGTCTCAAACTTTCTGATTTCAAAACCTAACTATAAAGATACAGTATAGGCGGGCGCGGTGGCTCACGCCTGTAATCCTAGCACTCTGGGAGGCCGAGGCGGGAGGATCATTTGAGCTCAGGAGTTCGAGACCAGCCTGAGCAAGAGCGAGACCCCATCTCTACTAAAAATAGAAAGAAGTTAGCTGGACAACTAAAAATATATAGAAAAAATTAGCCGGGCATGGTGGCGCATGCCTGTAGTCCCAGCTACTCGGGAGGCTGAGGCAGAAGGATTGCTTGAGCCAAGAATTTGAGGTTGCTGTGAGCTAGACTAACGCCACAGCACTCTAGCCCAGGCAACAGAGTGAGACTCTGTCTCAAAAAAAAAAAAAAAAAAGATACAGTATAGTACTGGCATATAGACAGACATAGAATAGAAAATCCAGAAATAAACCGTAAAACCTCATATATATGGTCAAATGTTTTTCAACAAGCATGTCAAGACCAATCAATGGAGAAAGGACAATCTTTTTTTTTCTTTTTTTTTTGAGACAGAGTCTCACTGTGGTGCCCTGGCTAGAGTGCCGTGGCATCAGCCTAGCTCACAGCAACCTCAAACTCCTGAGCTTAAGCAATCCTACTGCCTCAACCTCCTGAGTAGCTGGGACTACAGGCATGTGCCACCATGCCTGGCTAATTTTTTCTATATATATTTATAGCTGTCCAGATCATTTCTTTGTATTTTTTAGTAGAGACAGGGGTCTTGCTCTTGCTTAGGCTGGTCTTGAACTCCTGACCTTGAGTGATCCGCCCGCCTCGGCCTCCCAGAGTGCTAGGATTACAGGCGTGAGCCACCACACCCGGCCAGAAAGGATAATCTTTTCAATAAATGGAAAACTGAATATCCACAGGCAAAAATTAATTCAAAATGGATCAAAGACTTGAATGGAAGTATTTAATACTAAAACTATAAAACTCTTAGATGAAAACAGGAGAAAAGCATCATGGATTTGGCAATGACATTGAATATGACACCAAAAGCACAGGCAACAAAAAATAAATTGGACTTCACCGAAATTAAAAATTTTTATTCATCAAAGGATACAACAAGCAGAAAAGGCAACCTATGGAATGGGAAGAATATTTACAAAGCGTATATCTGATAAGAGATTACAATCCAAAATACATACTTAAAAAAAAAACAAAACAACTCAGCCACCCTGGGTGGCTCACGCCTGTAATCCCAGCATTTTGGGAGGCTGAGACGGGAGGATTGCCTGAGGCCAGGAGTTTGAGACCAGCCTAGGTAACACAGTGAGACTCCTGTCTCTACAAAAAATTTAAAAAAGAAAACTAGCTGGTGTGGTGGCACACACCCATAGCCCCAGCTACTCGGGAGGATCACTTGAGCCCAGGAGTTTGAGGCTGCAGTGAGCTATGATCATGACACTGTACTCCAGCCTGGACAACAGAGTGAGACCATCTCTAAAACAAACAAAAAACAAAAACAAAAACTCTCGCAACTCAACAACAACAAAAAACCCGATTTCAAAAATGGGCAATGGACTTGAATAACATTTCTCCGAAGAAGATATACAAATCTACTGGCACATGAAGCACATGAAAAGATGGACAACATAACTAATTATTAGGGAAATGCAAATCAAAACCACAAGGAGGTACAACTTCACACCTGTCAATATAGCAATTATTTAAAAAAAAATAGAAAACAAGTATTGGTAAGGAGGTTGAAAAACTGAAACCCTTGTGCATTGTGCATTGCTGGGGTGAATATAAAATGGTGCAGCCACTATGGAAAACAGTATGATTGTTCCTCAAAAAAGTAAAGATAGAATTACCATATGATCCAGCAATTCCAGTTCTAGGTGTATACCTGAAAGAATTGAAAGCGGGGCCTCTAACAGATATTTGTATACCCATATTCATAGCAGCATTATGCACAGTGGCCAAAAGATGGAAGTATTCCAAATGTCCATTGATGGATGAATGGATAAGCAAAATATGGTATATACATACAACAGAATATTATTCAGCCTTAAAAAAGGAGGAAATTCTGGCACATGCTACAACATGGCTGAACCATGAAGACATTATGCAAAGTGAAATTGGCCAATCACAAAAGGACAAATATTGTATGATTTCACTTACGTCAGGTATCTAGGGTAGTCATATCCATAGAGACAAAAAGTAGAATGGTGGTTGCTAAGGGCTGGGGGAGGGGAAAATGAAGAGTTATTTTTGTTTAATGGGTACAGAATTTCAGTTTCAGAAGAAAAACAAGTTCTGGAGATGAATAGTGGTAAAGGTTGTACAAGAATGTGCATGTCCTTAATGCCACTGAACTGTACACTTAAAAATGTTTAAAATGGTAAACCTGAGGTTATGTACATACTATCACAATTTTTTTAAAAAAAATTTAAAGTTGAACCATAGCTAAAGGATTTAGACCAGCAGAATCTCTTAATCATTCCTGGTGGGAGTATAAATTAGTACAGCCCCTGTGGAATAGTTTGGCATCATCCTTTAAAGATAAACACTTGCACACCCTTTAACCTGACATTTTGCTACTAGGTATATACTCAAAAAACTTTTGAAACAAGTACTGGGGCATGCATATAAGAGTGCTTCATGTAAGCATGCTATTTAATACCAAAACCTAAAAACAACCCGAATGCCCACGAACAGGCAAGGGAATAGATAAATTAGGAAAAATTTATACAGCAGTCTAAATGAATGTACTGCAATTATATGCCACAATCTGGATTAAATCTAGCAATATAATATTAAGTGAAAAGTGCTTAAGGATTACATAAAGCATGTGGTAGACTTTTTATAAAGTTAATAGCATCTAATCCCCTAATAAACAGTATTTTCAATATATTTACATGTGATATTAAAAGGAAAAGAAAGAGAATGATGACTTCAACAGTGTTACTTTGATTGGGAAGAGGCTGGGTGATGCAACGGAAGATCAAGGAGAGAAATGTAAATGGGAATTCATGTTCTCGTTTTCATGTTGGCGGTGATTTCGTAGGTATATGTTGTATTATTTTGAATGAATGAATGCTTGAGGGCCTTGAATCACCAATGATGAGAATGTGTCATAATCCAAGAATAATAATGTATCTATTTCTATGCATCTGAGCTCAAAAAAAATTTCTTTTTACATTGAACTCTACATCTGTTTGATATAAGTAAGGGGAAAGTTGCGAGGAAGTTATATTTTAAATTACTCACAATAAAGCAAAATTAATATTTCGCAAAAATGTATCACATTTCTCCTGTGGCTTCAAGTACCCTCAGATTGATTGCCACTTTTTGCATGGGCATTTAAGCATCCGTATTTTATTTTACATTTTATTGCTGGCCGGGCGCGGTGGCTCACGCCTGTAATCCTAGCACTCTGGGAGGCCGAGGTGGGCGGATCGTTTGAGCTCAGGAGTTTGAGACCAGCCTGAGCAAGAGCGAGACCCCATCTCTACTAAAAATAGAAAGAAATTATATGGACAGCTAAAAATATATATAGAAAAAATTAGCCGGGCATGGTGGCGCATGCCTGTAGTCCCAGCTACTCGGGAGGCTGAGACAGGAGGATCGCTTGAGCTCAGGAGTTTGAGGTTGCTGTGAGCTAGGCTGACGCCACGGCACTCACTCTAGCCTGGGCAACAGAGAGAGACTCTGTCTCAAAAAAATAAAATATATTTTATTGCTATATGCTATCAAATGGTTCTGAAGCATCCCAATGTTAGAAGATCAGTGATAGCAGAAAGTCATTAAAACATTTTGAGCTTGGATGGGAATTTTCAAAATAAGCAGTGTTTCTTTAGAAAAAAATTAGTCTGGAAACCTCATATCAGATAGATTCATTTGGGAGCACGATTGCTATCAGGAGAACCAACTATCGGGCTGTCACCACATAAGTAAGTGGTATTAGCAGAAATTAAGAGGAAAGCAAATGCAAGAGAACATTTTCAAGGATGAAATAGTAGGGTTTTTCTTTTAGAGACAGTGTTTCCCTCTGTCACCTGGGCTGGAGAGCGGTGGAATGATCATAGCTGACTGCAACCTCAAACTCCTAGGCTCAAGCGATCCTCTTGCTGCAGCCTTCTGAGTAGCTAGACTACTGACACACGCCACCATGCTTGGGCTAATTTAAAAAAAAAAATTTTTTTTGTAGAGACAAGGTCCCCCTATGTTTCCCAGGCTAGTCTAGAACTCCTGGCCTCAAGCAATCAATCCTCCCCAAAGTGCTGGCATTACAGGTGTGAGCTACCACTCCTGGCCCCCGGAAATAGTAGTTCTTAGAATCGAATAAGATGTGTGTATCAATTATAAACAAATTTTAAAAAGAAGTAAGATGAGGTGAATAAGAATACATCAACAATTCTAAGACTTCTATCAGGGGTATTGCAAAGTCTTATGTGACCTGAAGCTTATACAATCCTCTTTAAGAAAAAGAATACAAAATTATAAGTCAATTTGGTAAAAGTGTGAAGATTCATTTAAAAGGGACCAGTATAAATGAGGAGCCCAGAAATCGAAGTTTTGTTAACTTTCTGGTAAATTTGTCTCTAGATTTTTTTTTTTTTTTTTTTTTTTTTTTTTTTTTTTTTTTTTTTTTTTTTGAGACAGAGTCTCACTCTGTTGCCCTGTTGCCCGGCTGGAGTGCCGTAACGTGAGCTTGGCTCACAGCAACCTCAAACTCCTGGGCTCAAGCGATCCTTCTGCCTCAGCCTCCCGAGGAGCTGGGACTACAGGTGCGTGCCACCACACCCCGCTAATTTTTTTCTATTTTTAGTAGAGACAGGGTCTCGCTGTTGCTCAGGCTGGTGTCTTTGGATTTTAACCTGATACAGTGACAAGCCTTCCACAGAGAGTTGAGGAGGCCCTTTTTATCAGGAGAGGAAAATATAAAAACTTCAGTTTGACAGTAAACTTTTATGATGTTAGACTTAGAAGAGGCCTTAGAAAATACTTTAAATACCTAAACAAATTCACATTCCTTTCTCCTTGTGTGAGTCTGAGCTGTTTTAATAAAAGCTTAAAATCTGATGTGACTTTGCCCATTGCAAACATAAATTGTCATGCTTACTTAGTATTCCTATGTTACATTTTTGGCCAGTAACCCACTTTTACTCATGATTTAGACTCTTACCCTTCACCTTAGTGATCCACTGTGCCGCCTAACAAACACTGATCTTACTCACGCAGAGACACAAATACCATAAGCAAAACTGTGGAACGTCCGCAGCTTCAGGGCCCTGATTCTAGGCCTTTTCAGAATCTCAGTCTCAGATTGACTCACTCGTCTAGCATAGGCCTGTTCTATGGCAGATACTCAGCAATATTTGTGAAAAGATGCAATGCATGTTTTACAGCCAAAAGCACAGGGAATTTTTCCTTTTCCATTAGTGTGGTACAGATTGCTTATGCTTTCCCAGGCAGGGGGAAATTGCTCTCTACAGGGCTAGCCGGACTGACTTCATTCACTTCAATAAGATTTTCTGATTTCTCTGGAGTCTATTCTCAGTGTACTCTCTCGAACCCCCTGGAAGTAATTCATTCCGTGGGTTTTGAACATGAAGAGATGCCAATTGGCTATTTCAGGTAAAACCTCCTGAAGTGACTATACCATGATGCTCTTACATCTACCTGAGGGCTGAATTTCAACTTGGAAAGTTTAGAAAATTGATTTACATGGGTTCATATGACAGTGATCAACCTCCATGAAATCTGATTGAAAGACAGTGACTTTATCACTGGCATTTCGACTAATATTACATTGTAGGTGCTCAGTTAAGTATTTGTTAAGTTAATGACTAAAGTAAGAGGCGATTAAATGAAACTTAGTTGGAGGTAACGGATAATTTAGTATAGATATAGGACTTTTGAAAAGCTAGAAAAATAGGTCAAACTTTGCATCACAGATAAACAGAAATCCACACTTTATTCAGAAGACAGTGGAAGTGGAGTCTTTGAAGATTTTAGAGCCAAAAAGAGCAAAATGATCAAAGCGGTAACTTAGGAAAATTAATTTAGCATTACAATTCAGGAAGGCTGGCAGGTTAGCAGAGTATTTTTTTTTTTTTTTTTTTTTTTGAGACTGAGTCTCACTCTGTTGCCCAGGCTAGAGTGAGTGCCGTGGCGTCAGCCTAGCTCACAGCAACCTCAAACTCCTGGGCTCAAGCAATCCTCCTGTCTCAGCCTCCCGAGTAGCTGGGACTACAGGCATGCACCACCATGCCCGGCTAATTTTTTCTATATATATTTTTAGCTGTCCATATAATTTCTTTCTATTTTTAGTAGAGATGGGGTCTCGCTCTTGCTCAGGCTGGTCTCGAACTCCTGAGCTCAAACGATCCGCCCACCTCAGCCTCCCAGAGTGCTAGGATTACAGGCGTGAGCCACCGCGCCCGGCCTGCAGAGTATTTTTAAGTATAGGTATACAGAAAAAAGAGCCGGAACTGAGTGTTATTATTGAAAAGAAGGACAACTATGAGAAGCCAGGAGAGTAACTCACAGGACTAATTTGACATGGTTTGGAGAATAGAAAAAGGAGAAATATTATGAGAATATAATAATTCTGATGTTTCTAGAGTGGTGGATAGGAGAATGTATCCATAACAAAAACCATATTATAGGCCGCGCACGGTGGTTCACGCCTGTAATCCTAGCATTCCGGAAGGCTGAAGCAGGAAGATAGTTTGAGCTCAGGAGTTCGAGACCAGTCTGAGCAAGAATGAGACACCTTCTCTACTAAAAATAGAAAAATCAGCCAGGCATTGTGGTGGGCGCCTGTAGTTCCAGCTACTCGGGAGGGTGAGGCAGGAGGATCGCTTGAGCCCAGGAATTTGAGGTTGCTGTGAGCTGGGCTGACGCCATGGCACTCTAGTCCAGGCAACAGAGTGAGACTCTGTCTAAAAAAAAAAAAAAATGTACATATACTCGCCTTGGTTTTGTATTCTCTGTGCCAATCTTTTCATTTATCCCCTTTGTTAAGTCTCTTTCCCATTCCCCTTGTGGAACATTTCCCACTTCTCTTGCATCTTTTACCACATTGGAGCTTAACTCATTTTTTTTTTTTTTTTTTTGTTGAGACAGAGTCTCACTTTGTTGCCCAGGCTAGAGTGAGTGCCGTAGCGTCAGCCTAGCTCACAGCAACCTCAGACTCCTCGGCTTAAGCGATCCTACTGCCTCAGCCTCCCGAGTAGCTGGGACTACAGGCATGCGCCACTATGCCCGGCTAATTTTTTCTATATAGATTTTTAGTTGTCCATATAATGTCTTTCTATTTTTAGTAGAGACGGGGTCTCGCTCAGGCTGGTCTCGAACTCCTGACCTCGAGCGATCCACCCGCCTCGGCCTCCCAGAGTGCTAGGATTACAGGCGTGAGCCACCGCGCCCGGCTCTTAATTCATTTTTATTCAGTAACCTCACCTCTTTCTTCTCAGCAATGTAAGCTACTCTGTGGCAAATTTTCTCTCTTCCCTTTGTGTTTTATTCTGGATGGTTTCTAGTGCTTTGTCTTCAGTAATTCACAAATTCACTAACATATTGTTCTATCCAGTTTTTTTTTTTTTGTCACCTAAGACATTTTAGTTTTCATTTCTGGGAGTTCAATTTGGGACATTTTTATATCTTCCATGTCTCTACTTAACATATGCAGTCTTTCCTCTAGCTTTTTGACCATATGGAATACAGTTATTATAATGTTTTATACTGTTTTTAACTACCTCCATCGATCCAAGAATCTCAACTAACTGCAAGCAGGATAAATGTAAAAAGAAAACCACATCAAGTCACATTATAATCACGTGCTGGAAACCACTAATAAAGAGAAAATTGAACAGCAATCAGAAGACATAAAGATTAATATGGCAGCAGCTTTCTCATTAGAACTTAAGCAAGTCAGAGGAGATAGCAGAACCACATCTTTAATGTTCTGAAAAAAAGTCTGAATTCTTAATGCAGTAAAAATATTTGAAATTAAGGCAAATAAATATATTTTCAGCCAAATCTGAGAGAGTTTGTTGCTAAAAGATTTGTGCTATACTACAAGAAACATTAAAGGAATTTCTCCAGACTGAAAGAAAATGATATATGGTAAAAACTCGGACTTACGGGAAGGAATGAAGATCCCAGAAATAATAAATATAGTAAATATAATTGTCCTCATAAAAAACTATAATTTCTTTCAAAAGTAACTAAAGAAAAATAACAGTAGTGTATTGTTAATATTTATACATAGGTTTTTAACATATGTTGAAGTGAAATGTATGACTATAGCATTTGTTTGATAATGACAAAGTATGGTCCAGGCATGGTGGCTCATGGCTGTAATCCTAGCACTTTGGGAGGCTGAGGCAGGAGGATCCCTCGCTTGAGTCCAGAAGATTGAAACTAGCCTGAGCAACATAGTGAGATACAGTCTCTGTAGAAATAGGCAAAAAAAAAAATTAGCCGGGCATGGTGGCACACGCCTGCAGTCCCAGCTACTTGGGAGGCTCAGGCAGAAGGATCACTTGAGCCCACGAGTTGGAGGCTGCAGTGAGCTATGAGCATGTCATTGTACTCCAGCAAGATAGTAGTTGTAAACTCAACCATATAGATTAATACATTAAATGCAAATGGTCTACACTACAATTAAAAGGCAGAACTTTTATACTGAGTAAGAAACCCAATTATATATTATATAAATACACAAATGTAAATTTATGCAATAATAAAATATATTCTTAAATATTAAGACACAGATAAGTCAAAAGATCCACCATACAAACAATAGGTATAAGAAAGCTGGAAGACTATATTGGTATCAGACAAAATAAACTTTAAGACAAATATGTCATCAAGAATAAAGAGGAGTGCTAGCTTCGGCAGCACATATACTAAAATTGGAACGATACAGAGAAGATTAGCATGGCCCCTGCGCAAGGATGACACGAAAATTAAAAAAAAAAAAAAAAAAGAATAAAGAGGATACTAACAAAGTACCACTAAGAAATTCAAAAAGAAAAAAAAAAAAAAAGAATAAAGAGGAGATTTCAAAACAATAAAACTGTTAGCTCAATATAAAGACATGACAATATTAAATGTATATGCACCCAGCTGAGAGTTTCAAAATACATGAAGTAAAAACTGACATATCTGAAGGAAAAATAGATAAATTTACAGTTATAGTTAGGTTACAAGTAGACAAAAAATAAGTAAGGATGTGAAAGACTTGAAAATCTTTATTAGTAAAATAGATTTGAGATCTAAATGTAAAAAAAATGAAACCATCCAAGCCCCAGAAATAAAAAAGGAATGAATTCCTTTGGAACTAGGAGAGGGAAAATCTTTTCTTATTACTCAAAATCAGAAGAAGTGATAATAAAGACTGACAATTTTAAGTACTTAAAGATTAAAGTAAAAAATACTTGCATGGAAAACAAAACCATAGGCACAGCAAAAGACAAATGAAAAATCGAGAGAAAATAATTGGAGCTTGTACCACAGACAAAAGCTGATTTGCCTTAAAAACTGAGAAGATGAGACCAAAAGCATGAAAGGACAATGGACAAAATTTGCAAATAGTTCACAAAAAAAAGAGTAAAATGTTTCTTAAACATATGAAAAAAATAACTGAGCTCACACATAGTAAGACGAAGTCCATTTAAAACAACACGAATTCTCTTCTGAATTTTCTTGTGGCAAATAAACTAAAAAATAAATAAGAAAAAAAAAACCATTAAGACACCATTTCTCAGCTGTCTTTTTATCTCAACTATCAAATTGTCAGAAGTCCAAAAATTCGAGAACACACTCTGTTAGCGTGGTTGTGAATTATTAGACACTCTCATATACCACTAGTGACAATGCAAAATTGTACAGCTCCACACAAGGGAATTCAGCATTATCTAAATTAAATATGCAAATCAACTTTCAGGAAACTACTTTGAAGAGACATTTCCACATATAAAAATATACTTCAAAGGTAATTCATTGCAACATAATTTGGAACAGCAATAGATTAGAAACCACCTAAATGTCAATCTGTAAGGGATTATTGAATAAACTATGATAGCCACTATTTAATTAAGAGCTTGAATTTAGCACCACTAAACCTGACATTATGTGGTTCTGATAAGATGTATTATGAAATGGATAGCATTACCTATAAAAAAATTCTTGGCCGGGCGCAGTGGCTCATGCCTGTAATCCTAGCACTCTGGGAGGCCGAGGCGGGTGGATTGCTCCAGGTCAGGAGTTCGAGACCAGCCTGAGCAAGAGCGAGACCCCGTCTCTACTAAAAATAGAAAGAAATTATGTGGACAACCAAAAATATATATAGAAAAAATTAGCCAGGCATGGTGGTGCATGTCTGTAATCCCAGCTACGCCAGAGGCTGAGGCAGGAGGATCGCTTGAGCCCAGGAGTTTGAGGTTGCTGTGAGCGAGGCTGACGCCACAGCACTCTAGCCTGGGCAACAGAGTGAGACTCTGTCTCAAAAAAAAAAAAAAAAAAAAAAAGAATTCTTGTCAAGCTTCTTTTCATCTGAATTTAATCAAGACTTTATGCTTAACTTCTAGTGTTCAGGAAATAGAGAAGATATAGGAACTAATTAATTAATGACACCATGAAGAAATAATTAGACAAATCCAGAATGTGGTATATACTTAAGAAAATAGGCCTACTCTCTTGGAAAAGTCAATATTATGATGAAAAAGTGTGGAGATATATTCTAGATTTTAAAAGTCTGAAAAGGCAGCAAAATGCAACTGGAGAAACTTCATTAGGTCTTGTTTATATTAAGCAGATATAAAGACATTTTGGGGACAGTTGGGGAAATTTGAATACACACTGAAAATTAGATGATATTAGAGAATCTTAATTTTTCACGAATGATACTGTTAATATGGTTATGGAGGAGGATGTCCTTATCCTTGGAACATGCATATTATAGTATTTGGGGTAAAGTTTGATGTCTGCAATTTATTTTAAAATGATTCCCCAAAAGTGAGAAAAAGCAGATATTGCAAAAAAATGGTAATACTTGTGGAAGCCAGTAATATACAGGTCATTGTACTGCTCTCTCAATTTCTCTATTTGTTTGAATGTTTTTGTAAGAATATTGAAAAATTTCCACTATAATTTGTCCAAGTAGAGGTTTTTTCCTTCTCTACCCTATGGGTAGTTTGTGAGCCCTTTCAAACTGAGGACTTTCACTTGCCGTCAGTTCTGTGATATTCTTGTTGTCACTTCGACAGATATTTCCTCCCCTCCATTTTTTTTTCCTTTTGGATTCATGTTACTATATATGGATTTCAACATTGCAATTTCTTGTCTCCATATGGTTTAAATGTTCTTATATTTTCCCTTTTTAAATTTTTTTTTTTTAACTTTCTCAAAGATGTCTTCTTAGCGAGTTCCTGAACTCATCTTCTAGCTCACTACGTTATTCTTTGGGTTTACTCACTCTGCACATTAATCCTTTCATGGAGTTTTTTTCTTTCAGTTATTATATTTTTGATTCCTAGCATAATTTTCTTGCTCTTGCTTCCTTTTTCCAATATCCTCTCTTATCTCTTTTAGGATATTTAATATGTTTATTTTATTTTATTATTTTTTTTTATTTTATTTTTTTTTGAGACAGAGTCTCACTCTGTTGCCCAGGCTAGAGTGAGTGCCGTGGCGTCAGCCTAGCTCACAGCAACCTCAAACTCCTGAACTCAAGGGATCCTCCTGTCTCAGCCTCCCGAGTAGCTGGGACTACAGGCATGCGCCACCATGCCCGGCTAATTTTTTCTATATATATTTTTAGCTGTCCATATAATTTCTTTCTATTTTTAGTAGAGATGGGGTCTCGCTCTTGCTCAGGCTGGTCTCGAACTCCTGAGCTCAAACGATCCGCTCACCTCGGCTTCCCAGAGTGCTAGGATTACAGGCGTGAGCCACCGCGCCCGGCCTAATATGTTTATTTTAAATTCTTGTTCTGGTTGATCTATTAATTCTGTGGAGTAAGATGTTCCATTTTGTCTTTCCTACACAGTGCCTGTGACCCTCGGATGTCTGGATTGGACCATCTCCTTTTATCTGCCCGTCACTCCCACTTCACTTCCAATCAGGGAACTCTGCCCCTCATGGAGCTTGTATCTCTGCTCTGCTCTTTCCTAAGAGCTGCTTTAAAAAAAAAAAAAAATTCAAAATATTAAGGGGGTGCAAATCTTTTTGGTTACATGGTTAGCTTTTGTGATGCTTGAGTCACGGCTGTAGGTGTACCCGGCACCCAAATAGTGTTCACTGTACCCATTAGGTCCGTGTTTGCCTCTCCCCTCCTCCTTGCGCCCCCGACCCCCTGCTTGATTTCCATGGAGTTGTACTTCCCTCTGTGCACAGAGCTGCTTTCTTGGAGCCACTAGAGGTGAGGGGAGGTGGGGAGGGATCTAAAGGAAACAGTTGGAACCAAGTAGTCTGCCTGCACCTGAAATTACCTCCTCCAGGTTCTAACACTGCCCCAGTATTGCTCTGGCACTGGCCTGATGCTGTGTTGTTGATGGTTTGCACCCACAGTAGAAAAGGAGAAAGCAATGATGTGCCCAGTCCAATGTGGGAGAGAAAGAAAAAGACACAACTAAGTTCTCATCCAGAATATCTCTTTTCATATTAGCTCTCTTTCTTATCCAGACTGCCATTTCCTTCAGGTTCAGACACTAATATAGTCTTTTTCACTCCCAGAGATTTCTTACAGTAATTATGTTAAGTTTGGGTATCTATCAACATCCTTCTTGCTTCTGTGGCATCTTCACGGTTGAGTTGAAGGAGAAAGACGTTAGTTTGCCATCTTGTATCCAAAGGGTTGTCTCTGAAAGATGTTAATATTTTACTTTTGAATCCTTTTCCTTTCAAATCATTTTCTTGTGAAGTATCAGTTTATGCCAACACCCTTGTTAATTTTCTCTTCTTCAATTATTAACTAGTCTACTTCCACGACATCCTTATTTTGGTCAGTGGCTTTGCTTGTGATTTGAGCAGCTCTCTGCTACTGTTTTCCATGACTTTCTATGAAGGTCCTACATCTTTTGTGAGAGATTTGGAATGAATTCACAAATAGGTGAATGGAGACAAAAAGACACGTTAAATGAGGAGGGATGTTTGAGAGCTAATTTTTATAAATGATTGGCTCACTAGCAAACATATTAGCACAACTTTTGCTTCTTTGTGCAATCTCTTCGCTGTGGGGACTTGCCTAATGAGATCTTGACTAATAGGGACCCCCTACAGGCACTTAATAGGGCTGTGTTGAGTGTTACCCGAGCTGGTGCTCATGATTTGCTCAGCATTTGTGCCTAGCACAGGTACAGTTGATGACTCAATCCTTTGTGTGGCTGCTGTGCACCATAATACCACAGCATGCAGTGTTACAAATGCTCAATTGCTTACGACTGCATTTCCTAAGAGTCTGTGACTCCTAAAAGGTAGAAATGGTTTCTAATTAATCTTTGTTATTCCTAACACCTATACAGTGCCTCGTATATGCTAAACATTCGAAACACGTCAAGGAATACGTGAAGGACTGAATGAATAGATACTGCCCTCATCTTTTTTTTATTACAGTAATGTCTCTCAGAATATCTACTTAATCTTCCTCAGAAGTAATTTCTTCTAGGCCTTGAAACCCTGTTGTTTTGTGCTTTTAATTTAAGGGTTATTTTTATTTATTTTTTTTTTTTGAGACAGAGTCTCACTCTGTTCCCCGGGCTAGAGTGAGTGCCATGGCGTCAGCCTAGCTCACAGCAACCTCAAACTCCTGAGCTCAAGCCATCCTCCTGTCTCAGCCTCCCAAGTAGCTGGGACTACAGGCATGCACCACCATGCCAGGCTAATTTTTTCTATATATATTTTTAGCTGTCCATATAATTCCTTTCTATTTTTAGTAGAGATGGGGTCTCGCTCTTGCTCAGGCTGGTCTCGAACTCCTGAGCTCAAACGATCCGCCCACCTCGGCCTCCCAGAGTGCTAGGATTACAGGCGTGAGCCACTGCGACCGGCCAAGAGTTATTTTTTAATGAGGCAAATAACTCTGTACTGATATGGAATATCCTCCAACATAGCGTGATTTTAAAAAATAAACAATAGTCTATAGCGTATGCTACTTTTTTTAAAAAGTAGGAGGAGAACACACATACTCTGTGTGTGTGTGTGTGTGTGTGTGTGTGTGTCTGCGTGTGTGTTCTATGCATCACTATTTTAAGGATACGTGGGAAACCAGTAAGAGTGACTGCCTTTGGGGAGGAATATTGGAAACACATGGGAAAGATCTACTTTTTTGCTGTATATTCTTTAGTACTGTTTAGTTTGTCTTACCTTGTGCACATATTACCTATTCTCTCGCTATGTAGGTGTATATTTTTAAATTTTACTTAAATTTATTTATTTATTTTTTATTTTTTTTACCATTCTTGAAACCTAAAATCACTGGTAAACGGGAGACCTGGGTATGGGTTGGTTACATGCACATATAGAAATGTGAGAGTTTAAAACTACCTACCTAAAGGCTTACATATTGCACATTTCAAATAGGCCTAAGGGTTACAGCGAAAAAAATTATATTGGATTTAATAGTTACATTTATTATTTTTCTAAATGATTTCCACACTCTTCATCATATAATTTGGTTTTTCTATTAGAATCTTGCACCTCTGGCTATCCTGAGTTTTGTTTCTGGGACTTTTCATTCCAACATGAGTTTTGCTGTTACTCATGCATATATAACCTAAAAATATTCTGAAATATCCTCACATCTTAAAAACTGTATATAATTTAAGATTTCTTCCTGAAGCACAGTAGACCTTATCAGTTTCCTGCCCACCCTCAGGGTCTGACTATTGTATCTACCTCACCAACTTGCAGCTGCCTGAGGTCTTCTGGCAACAGAAGCCTCTGCCCTTCTATCAGGAAATGCAGAGAATTAAGGCCTCTTGGGAGAGCTCTGAACCAATGACTGACAGAGTTGGCTTAGAAATACCCCAGCTCCCTTCCCGGGTGGAATACCTCTAAAATACGTTTTTTGTTGTTGTTGTTGTTGTTTTACTTTTTAACTTACCTGTATTTGTGACTCAGGCACTGCATTTCCATTCTCAAGTCTCACTTTTCAAAACAGCTTTACAACACGTATGGGCAGGGCTTATAATTTTGCTCTTCTAAACAATACTTTAAAAAAATAAATAAATAGGCCAGGCGCGGTGGCTCACGCCTGTAATCCTAGCACTCTGGGAGGCCGAGGTGGGCGGATCGTTTGAGCTCAGGAGTTCGAGACCAGCCTGAGCAAGGCGAGACCCCATCTCTACTAAAAATAGAAAGAATTTATATGGACAGCTAAAAATATATATAGAAAAAATTAGCCGGGCATGGTGGCGCATGCCTGTAGTCCCAGCTACTCGGGAGGCTGAGACAGGAGGATCGCTTGAGCTCAGGAGTTTGAGGTTGCTGTGAGCTAGGCTGATGCCACGGCACTCACTCTAGCCTGGGCAACAGAGTGAGACTCTGTCTCAAAAAAAAAAAAAATAAAATAAAAAAAAAAATAAAATAAATAAATAAATAAGGGGCGGCTGCGGAAAAAAAATAAATAAAAATAAATAAAAAAGATAGAAAGAAGGCCGGGCGCGGTGGCTCACGCCTGTAATCCTGGCACTCTGGGAGGCCGAGGCGGGTGGATCGCTCAAGGTCAGGAGTTCGAGACCAGCCTGAGCAAGAGCGAGACCCCGTCTCTACTAAAAAAAAATAGAAAGAAATTATATGGACAACTAAAATATATATAGAAAAAATTAGCCGGGCATGGTGGCGCATGCCTGTAGTCCCAGCTACCCGGGAGGCTGAGGCGGTAGGATCGCTTAAGCCCAGGAGTTTGAGGTTGCTGTGAGCTAGGCTGATGCCACGGCACTCACTCTAGCCCGGGCAACAAAGCGAGACTCTGTCTCAGAAAAAAAAAAAAAAAAGATAGAAAGAAAAAGAAAAAAAAAAAAAAAGCAATACTTTTTCTTTGGAAAACAAGCCCTGTGTAGAGTTTCATCAAGTTGCTTCACTTTAAACATATTTATTTCTAGAGGACCAGTAGTACATGCAGAAACTACAAGGGGATGAAAAATTTAAAAAGTATATTCTAGAAGATGAACTCAAGTCATTTTAACAAATACTTTTCTTCTAACCATCAAGATATAGCTTGGAATACTCAGGGACAAAAGATTTGGTCTACTACGGAATCCGGCTTGATAGCTAAACACTCTAGGCCCCAAAGTTAACAGAGGTTAGATACATCTTACAACACTTTTTACCTCGATCTGTTAAAATAAGCCAATGTGAAACCAGAAAAGCATTCCTAGTTCTGCTTTAGTGCCTGAAGTATCACAGTATCACACTCAGAAGTAGAAAGAAATCTTATCTTCCCCTTAAAGTAGTTATTGTTGTGCCATATAGATTTTTTAAATGTTAAAAATAAAGAAAAAAAATCCTTGAAAATGTATTAGCGGAGGGAATGAAGTATTGAACACGTGTGCAAGTCATCCTTCAGGGAGAGCTTAGTCTACTTCTTCCACGCGTGATGTGTCATCGTCTCCTTCAAGAGGTGGCATCTCGTCAGCAGCAGGGTCATCTTCATCAATACCCAGACCAAGTTTGATCCTCCTGTAGATCCTGTTAGCAAGGGTCTGGGATCTTCCAGACTGAAGCCAGAAGACAGGAGTGCAGTATCGTAAGGCAAGATGACCAGATCCTTCACAGACTTGTCGTTCTTGTCAGCCTCTGCCTTTTGCCTTTAGGTCTCCGTAATGCAATGGTCAGGGTTTATCTCCAGGTGTTTCTTCGCTGCCATGTAACCCATCGTCGAGGTGTCTCTTAGGACTTGAGCTTTCCTAATTCTTTCCATGTTTGCTGTCCAGTAAAATACATATCTCCACTGACTCCCACAGTGACAGCCGGCTTCAAAACTTGTGGCTTTTCCTTCGTTTTATCACTGTTCTACTCTCCTACCGGTATTTTCTGGAATCACCACCCAAATAAACTATTTGCACTGAAATCCTTATCTCAAGGTCTGTTTGGGGGGAATCTGGGAATCTGAACTAAGACAGTGACTGAAATCAGGTGTACTACAGATTCCCAGGTGTTTTTGGAGCTATAAAATATCAGAAATGGAGGAGGCCTTAAATGTTGTTTATTCTAATGAAACCATGTTGTTCATAAAGGGATGTTTGTAAACTGAATGTTTATGAGCAGATGCTTATTTCTATAGTGGACTTACATTGTAATAGGATAAGTAACATTTTGTCTTCAGCCATTAATTCAACAAATACATATAAGTGTGGAACAACTATAATCCATAGGGTGTCCCGTTAGGCTTTAGAATGGATACAGAGATTAGTAAGGTCACCTCTTGTCCTGAAGGCATTCATAGGCTAGTGTTGGTAAAAAAATAAAAATAAAAAAAAATTCTGCAAAGCAGAAGACTCAGAGGTGCATACAAAATGTTGTAGGTGTCCTAAGGAGGAAAAAATTCTAATCAGTTAGGGAGAATCATGAAGGAGGTGGCATATAAATTTTAATTTCAGTAGGCCATGATGAGAAGAAGGCCCTTTTGAACAGGGAAGCAGCATGAACACAGATGCAGGAAAACACTATCTGTGTTTAGCAAATGGTAAGAGTAGCCCCATTGGCTGGGGTGTGAAAGACAGAACTTTCACTTCTTTCACGGAAGAAGTGAAAGATAAAACTAGAAAAGCTAGGCCGGGCGCGGTGGCTCACGCCTGTAATCCTAGTACACTGGGAGGCTGAGGCGGGTGGATGGCTCGAGGTCAGGAGTTTGAGACCAGCCTGAGCAAGAATGAGACCCCGTCTCTACTAAAAATAGAAAGAAATTATCTGGCCAACTAAAACTATATATAGAAAAATATTAGCCGGGCATGGTGGCACATGCCTGTAGTCCCAGCTACTCTGGAGGCTGAGGCAGGAGGATCGCTTAAGCCCAGGAGTTTGAGGTTGCTGTGAGCTAGGCTGACGCCACGGCACTCTAGCCTGAGCAACAGAGTGAGACTCTGTCTCAAAAAAAAAAAAAAAACCCTAGAAAAGCTTGAATACCAGACTAAAGAGTTTGGTCTTAATTTACTGGGTGTTGAAGGCCATCAGCATTTACTTCGAAAAAAGGTATTAGAGTGCCTGGTAGAATAGAAGAAGGAACCAGCTTGTAGAGACTAGTTAGAAGTTTTGAAAATAACAGAAGAAAAACTGAGTGTCTATGGACCTGAAATTCTCTGCTCTCTCCCAAGTAATTGAAATAACTTGGTGAACACTCCTTAATTTGAATAAATATCTTCTAATATTCTTCTGTGCAAATCTGGATTTTGGGATATGTAACTAAGTGTGCTTACAGAAGTGAAAAAATAACCAAGGCAAAGATTTAAAAAATGAGCCGGGCATGTTGGCACTTGCCTGTAGTCCTTGCTACTTGGGAGGCTGAAGAGGGAGAATCACTTGAGCCCAGGAGTTCAAGCCCAGCCTGGGCAACATACTGAGACCCCATTTCTTCAACTCCTGGTCTCAAGTGATCCTCCTGCCTCAGCCTCCCAAAGTGCTGGGATTATAAGCATGAGCCACCATGCTCAGCCCTCCATTTCTAAAAAAATAATGACAAACTTTTAAAAATATTTTTAAAATAATAGCACTCACTATAGACAAGATAAAGAACTGTAGATACTCACACACTACTGTTGGAAGCCAAAATTGGTTTAAACTTTTACAAGCAATTTAGCAAGACATACCCAAGGCCTTAAAAACATGCATGCCCTTTGATCAAAAAAACAAACAAACAAACCACCAGACACATGGGCCAAGAAGCATATTTAAGAGTGTTTTCACATTCTCACCTACTTAAAAAGGCAGAATATCTAAATGTTTTAAAAAAGGATTGATCAAGTAAATTGCAGTAAATCTACACAATGGGATACTGTTCAGTATTAGGAATGATATAAATGTATATTGATTGCATTAAAAGTTCACCATACGTTGCATAATCTTGGTTCATTGTTAAATGTAATTCATTGGTAAATATGTGTTAGGAAAACCTTTGCTTCTTAATGCAATCTCTTAATTTTGGGAACTTAGTTAATGACACTTTGGCCAACAGAGACCTCTGTTAACTCAAACTGATCTACATTTTCAATGCAATCTCTATCAAAGTCCCAATGACATTTTTTGCAGAAACAGAAAATGTATCCTAAAATTCATACAGAATCTCAAGGGATCCTGAACAGCCAAAACAATTTTGACAAAGAACAAGTCAGAGGACTCACACTTCCTAATTTCAAAACATATTTCAAAGCTACAGTCATCAAAGCAGTGTGGTGCTGACATAAAGACAGACAAATTAGACCAATGGAATAAAGTAGAGAACCCAGAAATAAAGCTTCCTATAGCAGGTCAAATAATATTCAACAAGGGTGACAAGACGACTGAATGGGGAAAAGATAGTGCCTTCAACAAATGTTATTGGGAAACTTGAATATTCACATGCAAAAGAATTAATTTGGACCTTTATCTCATACCATATACCAAAAATAACTCAAAATGGATTAAAGACCTAAACATAAGACCTGAAACTGGTAAACTTCTAGAAGAAAATGTAGGGGGAAAGCTTCATGACATTGGATTTGGCAATGATTTCTGGGATATGACACCAAAAGCACAGGCAACAAAAGCAAAAACAGACAGATGGGACTACATCAAACTTAAAACTTTTATGTATCAAAGGACACAAAGTGAAAAGGCAACCTATAGGGAGAAAATATTTGCAAATCATATACCTGATAAGTAGTTAATATCCAGAATATATAAAGAACTCCTACAACTCAACAAGAAAAATCAAATTATTCATAACATGTATTACACAAAACAAAGAAAAAAATCAAATTACCACATCAAAAATGGGCAAAAGACTTGAATAGACATTTCTCCGAAGATGATATACAAATGGCCAATAAGCATATAAAAAATGCTCAACATCGCTAATCAATAAAGAAATGTAAATGAAAAGCACGGTGAGATATTACTTTTTACCCATTAGTATAACTACTATTAGAAAAACAGAAAATAGTAAGTGTTAGTGAGGATGTGTAGAAATTGGAAACCTCATACACTGTTAGTGGGACTGTAAATTGATGTAACTGCTATGAAAAACAGTATGGAAGTTCTTCAAAAATTTAAAGATAGAACTACCATATGATTCAGCAATTCCACTTCTGGGTATATATTCAAAGAGATTGAAAGAAGGGTCTCAAAGAGACATTTGCACACCTGTGCTCCTAGCAGCACTATTCACAACAGCAAGAGGTGGAAGCAAACCAAATGCCCATTGACAGATAAGTGGATAAATATTAATAAAATGTGCATACATATATACACACACGATGAAATATCCGTCTTTAAAAAGGAGGAAAATCTTATCACATGCTATAACATGGATAAACCTTAAATAGATTATGCTAAGTAAATAAGCCACTCACAAAAAGGCAAATACTGTATGATTTCACTTATATATCTAAAGTAATCAAATTTATAGAAACAGAAAGTAGAATGGTGGGTACCGGTGCTGGGGGAAAGGGGAGAGGGGAGTTGTTGCCTAATGGGTGAGGAGTTTCAGAGTTGTGAGATGAAAAAGTTCTGGAGATCTGTTTTACAACAATGTGAAAATACTTATCATTACTCAACTGTACAGTTAAAAATGGTTAAGCTGATAAATTTAAAGCTAAAACTTTTTTGCCATGATAAAGAGAAAAAACCCAATTGATCATGTATATGAGGGTTTATTTCTCAGCTCTCAAAAAAAGATTTCTTTTTAAAAAATTATATACATTATACAATGAAAAACATCTAGACTATTGACAACTTGTAATTTATTATCAATATTTTACATCTTGCATAGGATGGCAGATGTTTATTAGACTACAAAATAATAAGTAAAGAGAGTCGATGATAAGAATGAGTTACAAAATAAGGGTTATGATTAGCTCAAATCTGTATGATTGAAGTCCATTTAAAAAATTTAAAAAAACAATTTTATACATATAACGGGGAAATAATAAAAGTCAAAATCATAAAATTTAAGGTAAAAAATACTCAAAAACTACAACAGTGAGGACTTACTCTCTTAAATGCACAAAAGACTATTGTATATGCTGGCAAATTATGTTCCTTTGTAGTGCATTGCACTGATTCTGTGTAGAATACAGCCAAAACATTTCTGTGAACAATGGATAAATTATATTGGGTTTGACTCATTTCACCTATGCCAGGCCACTCTTGCACAGCACATGAGAAAATGCCAGGTTGTTTATCAACTATCATACAAAAGAAAGGAAGCAGTTCCCCCAGCTACTAGGAAATATTAAGGCACTTGGTAAAGATTCTCCTTAGTTATAAGGTGTTATTTATACACAGAGGTGTTCGTGCCAACTTTTAAGGGAAAGGAGAATTTCTTTTCTTTTTACTTTTTTTTTTTTGAGACAGAGTCTCACTCTGTTGCCCGGGCTAGAGTGCCGTGGCGTCAGCCTAGCTCACAGCAACCTCAAACTCCTGAGCTCAAGTGATCCTCCTGCCTCACCCTCCCCAGTAACTGGGATTACAGACATGTGCCACCATGCCCGGCTAATTTTTTCTGTATATATTTTTAGTTGTCCATATAATTTCTTTCTATTTTTAGTAGAGGTGGGGTCTAGCTCTTGCTCAGGCTGGTCTCGAACTCTTGAGCTCAAACGATCCACCCGCCTTGGCCTCCCAGAGTGCTAGGATTACAGGCGTGAGCCACCTCACCCAGCCCCCATCTCTATTAAAAATAGAAAAATCTGGGCATGGTGATGCAGGCCTGTAGTCCCAGCTATTTGGGAGGCTGAAGTAGGAGGATCACTTGAGCCCAGGAGTTTGAGGTTACAGTGAACTATGATCATGCCACTGCACTCTAGTCCGTGAGCAGAGCAAGATCCAATCTAAAGAAAAAAACAAAAACTCTTATCCCTTATCCTTTATTTCGTATCTCTTTGTTTGTACATTCTTAACATTAAACGTGAAGTTCCCATTGTGTGCCAGTGCCCAGCCCCTAGGGTAAGGGTTTCAAAAAGCACAATAGAGAGGTGCATATTACACACTGATGGAGAAGTGTAGACTACATTTAAGACTTGAGATTTTAAGGTGGAATATTTAAATTTGTAGTTGACACTGATCGGTTCCCAAAAATGAAATGCCAAACTAAGGATATATTACTAAAAGTTCCTGTGAGGTGTAAGAATGCAGGGATAAGTGGCAGAGAAGCTACAATGTCATAATCATAAAAATTGAGAGCTAGGAGGGATCTCAGAACATCTCAAAGTCAACCCCTTGCTAACACATCTTTTAAGTAAGGAAAAAAAATAAAGATCAACCCCTTCATGTCAGAGATGAATAAATTGAAGGCAATCTGATTTAAATAACTTGTAAGTTCACACAGCTAGGTACTGCAGAATTAGACCTTGAACCAGTTCTCCTGCCTTGTAGAGCTAGTTCTCTTTCCACTAGACTTAAGAAAGGATTGGCTATTCCCTCAATCCAGGAAAAAAGCAATCTGATTGCTTCTTCAGCCACAAAGACCCACAAAAATTTGGGATCATTAGAAGAGGTATTGCAATGGAAACAGAAAATAGCCACATCTGAACACTGTATATGGTTCTGTGTCCTCACCTGACAAAACCTATGCTAAAGCTAGAGAAGGGCCACAGGGGAAGTGAAATTGATCTGAGAATTGGAAGGACTGAGAATAGAATAAAAGCATTCTGATGTTTTAGCTAGAGATATTAAATGAAAATCCCGTTGTTGGGTCTGCAGCCCTACCTTTGGAAGTTGTCACCTAGATAAATTCAGACCATTCCACAAAGTAGTCCTGGGAACATTGTCAGATGTTCTCTTATGAATTAAATGACCTGTAAGACTGACCCAGTATCATAATTCACATGGCCTTATCTACAAAACTCTTTGTCTTATAATTTCAAACTCTACTTTGTCCCCAGAAATACCACTAAAAGGAAGGAAATTAATGCTTTGTTGTTTTCTCAGTTGACCATTCATGGTGCTCCAGGTGTCACCAGGGTGACAGTTATCTAGAGACCTTCTTCTGTTGATCATTTCATTCCAAATCTTGAATTGGTACGGATGAGATACATCTCCCCCTCAGTCATAACTATCAACTAGTGATGTCTTTTATTCATTTTCTTTTTTTGGCATAAATGATAGTTTTATGCTTGTGAATATTTTCCTGCGTAAGTTTATATCTTGACTTATAATGGCCATAGAGGAAACTGCTTTTTATAATACTGTCAGAGCATTCAAAGGGTGTTTTGTGCATGCTAAAATAAACAAATCATCACTTTGTTTCACATCTTTGGTGTGTTCTCTTTCTTGTTGAAAGTAATCAGATTTAACAGTTTTTAGCTTTCTTTTCCTGAGGTTTGTTTTTTCTTTAATCTTCTCTTTTGTGTTTAACTTTTGATATTCTCTTCTCCCACATATTTTTTACATACTAATATTTATTTTCACATTTATTTTCAAGCTTAAATGTTTTTATATTATTAATGGATGCAACTTTTCTACTAGTGAGCAGTTATTCTAAAACAATGTGGCAAATATGAAATATTAGAAGCTGAATAATAACCCTAAACTGCTAATAATAATTATCTGTAAGGCAGAGTATTAAAGGGGACTTTCACAGTCTATATAAAATTTTTCTGTGTTATTTTATTTTTTTGCACTAAACATCTCTAACTTTTTAAGCCAGAAAACAATTATAATAAATAATTATTAAATAACTGAATATTAAACATGAGCTGTTTATCGAATAGAAAGGTAACATCAATAAATATGTTCTCAGTGTAAATAAGTCTCTTGGGATCTCACCCAAGATAGCAGAATGCTGTTTATTTCTTTGTAATAGATAATTTGCTGCATGAACACTTGGTTACCACACAGAAGCATTTCTTAGGATGGGTTCCACAAAACATTAGTTTTCCTGCTTGGTAATATGTACACCAGGAAAAAAGATTCTGTGGCTTGGTAACTTTGGTAAAACACTGGCTTAAGCAAAGATAAATGTGTTTTTACTACAGTATTTCTCAGGCTATTTAATATGCTAACACACACTGTAACTCTCTCCAAGAAGTTAAAGTAGGAATGGAGTGTAGTATGCAGGTTTTTCCAAAGTCATTTGTTCCTAGCATCCTTTTCCCTCCTAGGACCACTGTTCCAAGGAACACGTTTTAGGAAACACTGCTTTAGGAAGTTCAAGAAAGACTTTTTTTCATAGTGAGGGGTAAAGAAGGGTTCTACCCTTTCTTATTTATCACGAGATTTATCCATATCTCATGGTACATTGCGAATTGCACATAGTTTATAAGCCAGATCTAAATTATTTAAAGTATGGGTTTCTCAAATATTAAACTAACCTTATATTTATTCAATAAACAAAACTTAGTTGTGATGTATTATCCTTTTTTATGTATTGCTGGATTTGGTTTGTTAAAATTGTGTTCAGAATTTTTACATTTTATGCACATAAGTGAGATTGGCCTTTAATTTTCCATTCTTATAATATGGTTGTCATATTTTGGTATTAAAGTTATATTGGTCTCATAAAATGAGTTCTAAAGTATTTCATCTTTTCTTCTCTCTTGTAGAGTTTGTGTAATCTTGGCATTAACTCTTCTTTGAATGTTTGACAGAACTCACTGGCAAAGCTGTCAGGGCCTGGAATTTTATTTTGTTGTGTTTTATCTCATTGGGAAGTTTTCATTTTGGATTTAATTTCTGTGAAAGGAGGCAGACTCCAGTCTGCATGGGGGGCAAAAGTCCGCAGCCGGCCGGGCGCGGTGGCTCACGCCTGTAATCGTAGCACTCTGGGAGGCCGAGGCGGGAGGATCGCTCAAGGTCAGGAGTTTGAGACCAGCCTGAGTAAGAGTGAGACTCCATCTCTACTAAAAAATAGAAAGAAATTATCTGGACAACTAAAAATGTATAGAAAAAATTAGCCGGGCATGGTGGCACATGCCTTTAAAAAAAAAAAAATGTCCACAGCCTTGCCAGCAATAAGTGGGGCACTTAGTTCAGCACAAATAGGGAAAATGCACAGCTCTAGCAACTTGAGAATGAGGTTCTGGCTCAAAGCAAGCGGTGTAGCACAGCGCTGTAGAGACACCAATGGCTGCACGCCAGGGATACAGATTCTGCAGTTTAAATCCAGACATGATATTGGGGAAAAGAAAAACCAACAACTATTTAAAACAGAAAACAGAACTCAAGAATTACTGTAATATATCATCTAAAATGTCCAGTTTTTTTTTACCATAAATTACTGGACATACAAAAAACAGGAAAGCATAATCCACATACAGGGGGAAAAAGCACTTAGTAGAAACTGACACTTAGTAGAAAAGCCTAGATTTTAGTTTTTACAGGCAAATACTTCAAAGCGGCTACCATATATGTATGTTCAAATACTTCTTAGAACGCTAACAATGAATCAACAAAAAGGGAATCTAAATAGGGAAATCATATAAAAAAAGAAACAAATCGAAATTCTAGAGTTGAAAAATATAATAACTCAAAGGAAAAATTCACAAGATGAGCTCAACAGCAAACTTGAGTTGACAGAAAAAATAATCACTGAATTTGAAGATAGGCTAATAAAAATTATCCAATCCAAAGAATAGACCAAAACAAAACAAAAAAAAAATTGAAGAAAAAATAGAGCCTTGAAAAACTTGGAGTCAAGTATTTCAGCTAATATGTAATGGGAGTCTCAAAAGAAGAAAAGAGGGAAAAGGGTAGAAAAAAATATCTGAAGAAATAATGGCTGAAAATTTCTCAAATTTAATGAAAAATCTTACTTTACAGATCCAAAAAGCTCAATGAAACTTGAGTAGGATGAACAAAAAGAGAACCACACCCACCTAGACATATCATAGTCAAATTTCTGAAAGCCAGAGACAAAGAAAAAAATCTTAAAAGCAGCAAGAGAAAAATGACTCATCACATTTAGAGAACAATACAATTAATAGCTAACTTCTCATTAGAAACAATGGAAGCCAGAAAGACACAACCAAAGTGCTGAAAAAAAAAAAACAAACAAAAAAACCTCTTGGCTGGCAGTGGCTCACGCCTGTAATCCCAGCACTCCAGAAGGCTGAGGCAAGAGGATCACTTGAGCTCAGGAGTTCTGAGACCAGCTGAGCAAGAGCGAGACCCTGTCTCTACTATTTAATAAAAATAGAAAAAGTTAGCCGGGCACGGTGGCACATGCCTGTAGTCCCAGCTACTCGGGAGGCTGAGGCAGGAGGATCACTTGAGCCCAGGAGTTTGAGGTTGCTGTGAGCTAGGCTGATGCCACGGCACTCTAGCCCAGGTGACAGAGGGAGACTCTGTCTCAAAAAAATAAATAAATAAATAAATAACCTCTCCAACCAAGTAAAACAATTTTTAGAAAGGAAATTGAAATAAAGACATTACCAGATAAACAAATACTGAGAGAACACGTTGCTGGCAGACCACTGTACTGCTAGCAGATTTACCATAAGTTGTCAGACTGTAAAAAGAAGCAAGATCCAATTATATACTACCCACAAGAGGCACACTTTAGATTCATAGGCACAAATAGGTTAAAATTAAAAGACAGAAAATGATATACCATTTCTTCAGCACACAGTAATCATTAGAGAGCTGCACTGGCTATTTTAGTATCAGACCAAAATAGGCTTTAGGGCATAGAATATTGCTAGAGACAAATAGGGACATGTCATAGGATCGATATATCAAAAGGACTACATACTTAACAGACTACATACTTAAGGATCAATATATCAAAAAAATATAACAATCGTATAAGCACCTAACAAAAGAGCTCCAAAATACATCAAGCAAAAAACTGACATAATTGAAGAGAAAAATTCAACAATTCAAGTTGGAGATTTCAGTATTTCATTCTCCATATGTGGTGGCCAGGAGAAGTGCCTCAAAGACCTCTACCTACAAGGAACATAAATGACTGTACGTGGCCAGAACACTAACACAGGCTCATTTCTGGGAGATAGGGGACTCCTGATTGTCAACAGCTTTGACTTGACGACTCCCAAAGTCTTGCTGAACCTTTCTTACACTGCGCAGTAGCAGTCTAGGATGCTTCTGCCTAACCTTGTCTCTCTCCTTCACTCAGGTTTAGGCTTGTATTGCTGTCTGGTGGCTTCTCCAGTTCCCTTGTTCCCTTCCTATTTCCTCTCACAGTCATTTCCCCTAACACAGTCCCATTTTGTGTGATATCTTTAATCTCATCTTGGTATCTGCTTCTTGGAAGGCCCAGACTAACACAAATGGTACCAGGAATGATCCAAGGAAATAGGTGACAAGATGGGGACTTGGCTCATTTGGGACTGGCTCACCCACTGCCCAGCAGATGAAGAGGATGCTGTCCTGGTTGGGAAGTGGGACATGGCGTAAGGTGGAGGTTCAGTTGCTAGAGATTTCACTAGTGGTAACCTGGGAAAAATGTCATCACCGGAGGGGAATGCTGATAGAGGGCAAAGCTATGGCAGGTGCAACAGTTTAGGCCTTTGAAAAATACGAGGGAATCAGGCCATCCGTGGTAGCTCACGCTTGTAATCCTAGCGCTTTGGGATGCGGAGCTGGGAGGATTGCTTGAGGGCAGGAGTTTGAGATCAGCCTGGGAAACAGAGTGAGAACTTGTCTCTCAAAAAAAAAAAAATTAGCCAGGCATAGTGGCACACACCTGTAGTCCTGGCTACTTGAGAGGCTGAAGCAGGAGGACCTCTTGAGACCAGGAGTTCAAGGTTGCAGTGAGCTTTGATTGTACCACACTCTAGCCTTGGTGATAGAGCGAGACATTGTCTCCAAAGAAAAAGAAAAAAAAAAAAAAAAATGGGGGAATAATGCTTACAAAGACAGTGGAGTTGGCTTGTTGCTGCTAAGTTGTAGTGATACTTTACAGAGGATAATGAGAGACTGAGGACTTTTAACAAGCAGCTAATGGTTAGATGTGAGATTCAGAACCTCAGTGGTAGCTTCCAAAGAGACCCTGATCTCTTCCAGCAGAAGGGCAGGCACATTTGAGCCGCAGACTGAAGACCTAATTGCTAGAGTCCTAGAGCTTGATAACTGTTTGCATTGCTCAGCCAAAGCAAGAGTGTTAGGTGAAGATCAGGTGATAAAAACCTGGGACCCTAAAATATGGATGGTCCATCTGGATAGATGGCTTTGAAGACATTGGCTTCTGCAACTATGTGCCTCTGGACCCTCTGGGCTTACTGAAGAGGGGGCCCATCTTTCCTGGTAAGAGCTATCACTTCCACTGTGCTGGTGACAAGTGCTCTCCTCTGAAGCTGCCCTCACCCCTACCTCCTTTTCTGGCCGCCACACTGGTAACAGGACTGTGCTGGGCCTGATAAGAGGGGAAAGAAAGAGACTACATACTTAAGGAATTGCAAGACTTCGCAGGAGCCAGGGGAGTATTTTTGAGATTAGTGTTTAACGGTGCTTAATCAAGGGTGCCAGAACGGAAGACTGGATGAAAAAGATTTCACTGATGTGGGGGCCATTTCTCTGGACAAAAGATTTAATGCCCTACCAAGAACTCCACGGGATGGAGCAAACTTGCCCGGACACATAGCAGAGGGAGGTGAGCGTGCTGAAATGGATACGTCACGTCAAGCAGGAAGACCCACCAGAGAATTCTGTTCCACTGGAAGGCCTCGAGGACACAGCATCGCCAAGGCCATCAGGAATGAGTTGGCAAGAGAGACCCCAGTAGCCCTAAGAAATGTGGTGATGGCTTTCCTTTGCAAGCCAGGGCTGGTGGTAGGAGAGGATGTCACAGACAGGGCTCATTAGCATTCATGGGAAGGAGGGGCTCCAAAGCAGCAGAGGCATGTGCTCTGTGGAATGGAATGAAGGAATCAGGCTTTTAAAAAATGATATCAGCCGGGCGCGGTGGCTCACGCCTGTAATCCTAGCACTCTGGGAGGCTGAGGTGGGCGGATCGTTTGAGCTCAGGAGTTCGAGACCAGCCTGAGCAAGAGCGAGACCCCATCTCTACTAAAAATAGAAAGAAATTATATGGACAGCTAAAAATATATATAGAAAAAATTAGCCGGGCATGGTGGCGCATGCCTGTAGTCCCAGCAACTCGGGAGGCTGAGACAGGAGGATCCTTTGAGCCCAGGAGTTTGAGGTTGCTGTGAGCTAGGCTGACGCCACGGCACTCACTCTAGCCTGGGCAACAGAGTGAGACTCTGTCTCAAAAAAAAAAAAAAAAAAAAGATTTAAAAAAAAAAAAGATATCATTAAATCAGGTAGTTTGTTATATATTTTGAAAGCTGAAGTAAAAGAAGAAAATCTGGAGAGAAAAATAGAAATAGTCTCTAGAAAAGATGTTTAACTTTTGACTAGAGCTGATTATGTTATTATTTATTTAAAAACTGAGATTCTATTATTCTATTGTATCCTTGTTATAATTTAATGTCATATGGAATTTGTCCTCTCTTGTAGTGCACTTTATGAACTTCCAGCCTGCGGCTAGGAAAAATGCTGTAGAAATGATGTCTTAGAGCTTTTATTCAGAAGTTAATCAAGCCCATCATGCTCCTTGAGGTAAGTGTTCAAGGGTGCTTAATCAGGGCACCAGAATGGAAGTCTGGATAAAAAAGACTTCAGTGTTGTGGGGGCACTTTCCCAGGACAAAGCATTTGTGCCCTACCAAGAACCCAAACAAACACTAATACCTTAACATTTATGATGCTACGTCTTTTAAAAATTTTTATACCTTTAACTTCTTTTCTGTCTTAAGATACAAAATAAGGTATATCTATAATACAAATATATACATCTGTGTACACACACACACATACACACACATAATTTTGAGGGTGGGGAGAGTATCTTCTTGTTTCTCCAGCTCTGATGACCTCACCAACTGAAGATCCTGCAAACTCTCTCAGGAGAGGCACCCAGGGGTCAAACCAGTCTCCCCCACCACCCTGAAAGGAGAACTTGCTTAACTGTTCCCTCTCCCTACGGTTCTAGGTCTTTCCAGGTACATGAGGGTTTTTAATCCAGGATTTCTAGAGCTCTGCATGAATAGGCTTCTTGAGGCCCCCAGACCCTTTTAAATTATACTCAAAATTCTACTTTTGTGTGTATGGCCTGTGTGTGTGAGGAGTCTGTTGCTTTTATTGGTTTTTCAAAGTGTCTGAGACTAAAAATATTTCTGAAACACTAGTTTCCATCACTTGAAGCCTGAGGCCTCCTTGCCACCAGGAACAGCTGTAATTTTATCATGAAGCAGAACTGAACTAATTTTCTCTCCTAATGATCCTTAGAGTTTGCTTTAAGACACCAAAATAACTGTTCAGCAACATATCATGAATACTGAGCCCAAGAATGGTAAAATAAACACCACATGTACTCACCAGCAAACTGGTTTCCCTGATCATCACCTAAGTGCACATTTGGGAATAACACCAACTGGGTATCGGACAGAAGTGGGGGCTGGGGGGAGGGGATGGGTGTATACCTGCATGATGAGTATGATGTGCACTGTCTGGGGAATGGACATGCTTGAAGCTCTGACTCGGGGGGATGGGGGGGCATGGGCAATATACATAACCTGAACTTTTGTACCCCCATAATAAGCTGAAATTTAAAAAAAAAAAAAAAGAACACTGAGCAAAACCTAATCTGCAACTTCTGCTAATCTCATTTGGCCTCTAACACCAATTGGCACCTCAGCCCATCATCTCAAGGACAGTCAAGCCTGCCATCCTTGGTCACCAGTCCACATACAAGCCACCAGACTAAATGTAACTACTCCTCTGAGGTTGATGCCATCAGTGGTACCACCCTCTGCTTCTCCTCTTGTTGACAATCACCAGAGCTGGGGCTAGGGCGAGGCAAGGGAGGCGCCGAGGGTATAACATTGAAGGAGACTTTCCTTTTTAAGGCTCACCCTGACCTGGTACTTGCTCAACCCGAGAGTTAGTGCTCCTCACTTTGTGCACCGTAGGCATCTCCCTTGCCTCGCCCTGATCCCAGCCCTGCATCGTCAACTATAATGCATCCATTATGGTGTGATGGAAAGAGCATCAGCCCCAGGAGAAGGGAAGAGGTAGAAGTAGATTGTTTGCTGAGAAGGTAACCCTAGGAGCTAACTGGGGAAGGTGAAGGATATCATTGCACAGAATTGTGATAGTCTAGAGATAGGAAAAGAAGCAAAGAGTCAGATACGGGTCTAGGTGAAGACTTGGGAATAGG